>NC_142872.1:127845000-129045000 GCF_051225735.1 Oryctolagus cuniculus | reverse complement strand
AGGACCAATTTAGATCAGACAGAAGAGTATCTTATCCGAGGAGGAGGTTTTTAGGCCTAAATGATAGGCAGGAGCCACCTAGCAGTGGAAGGAAGAAGTGGAGGGAAAGATCATCAAATGGGAAAAGCTGGTTGTGTGCAAGATCAGTAAGATGCCCATGCTGCATGCTAGAGGGAGTTGGTGGCTGAAAGCAGAGGTTGGCCGGGGGACTGATTATGGGAAGCTTTGTTGTACACTTAAGGGAAGGAAGAAGAGGATAGCTAGGATTTACTGAGCACTTGGCAAGTGCCAGGCACAGAGCTGAGAATTTTACATTCATGGACTCACATCCAGCCCTAGACAAGGGGCTTCTTAGTGTAGGCAATGTTAGGAAACTGGCGCAGTTTTAGCCAGGTGGCCACATGGCCCAGCTACCTGAGCCAGGCTCCACCCCCATCCTAATGGGATTCGCTGCTCCTGCTTCCCTGCCCGCCCTCAGGCAAAGTTTTAAAAGGGCCTGTTCCTGAACAGGGCTCTCTTGGCTCTTCTCTCTTGGCTCTCTTGGCTCCTCTCTGCTCTCTTCTCTCTCTTCACTCCTTGTTAGCTCCTCTCCTCTCTGTTTCTCTCTTATATTCTTTCTCTCTCTTTCCCTTCACCGCCCCTTCACTCCGGTCTGTTGGGTGTTCCCCAATAAACCCTTTCCCTTACTCCGGTGTTTGGTGTGTTTTGCGATGGCTAACATTAATATATAACAGGCAATGCAAAGGGGCTGTTTGAATTCTGAATGCATTGAGACACCATGGAGGATTTTAAGCAGGGAGAGACATGACTGTGCTCACAGCTCCAAAAGGCCCTCCTACTGTGTTGAGGCAGGACTGGAGTTGTGCCAGAGTAGAAATAAGGCATCACACTCTCAACCACCCTTTGCTCTTACCCCCACAACTTATCAAGTACCTCCTGGTAAATGGATGAACTTAGTACAGTACGTTCAACACTAGTGCAGCAAGAGAGACAAGCAGAAGCAACAATGTGAAAAGAATGATTTTCTACCATGCATGTGGCCCTGTGAGTGGAAGTTTACATCAGGATAAGAGTTCAAGTTTTAAGAGGAAAGAATAGCAAAATTGTGCTGAGTCCTTGGCCTTACCAAAAGGGGACATTACAGAATAGTAATCAAATTCACACAGAGAGGGTCAGTTGCAATTATTTTGCAGGTCAGTAGAGAACTGTTTTTCAGTTTTATTTTTAACTGGCAAATAATAAATTGCACATATTTATCTGGTTTAAGAAATGAGCCAGAGATGGCATAACTTGGTATAATGGCATAAGGGAATCTTGCTAACGCATCGTGCAATACCTGCCTGTGTGTCTGTACCACTGCTCTCAGATGGCAACCCTGGTGTGTGTGGACTAACCCATGGAGGCCTAGCCAAAACACTGCTCTCAGATGGCAACCCTGGTGTGTGTGGACTAACCCATGGAGGCCTAGCCAAACACTGCTCTCAGATGGCAACCCTGGTGTGTGTGTGGACTAACCCATGGAGGCCTAGCCAAAACGCTGCTCTCAGATGGCAACCCTGGTGTGTGTGGACTAACCCATGGAGGCCTAGCCAAAACGCTGCTCTCAGATGGCAACCCTGGTGTGTGTGGACTAACTCATGGAGGCCTAGCCAAACGCTGCTCTCAGATGGCAACCCTGGTGTGTGTGGACTAACCCATGGAGGCCTAGCCAAAACACTGCTCTCAGATGGCAACCCTGGTGTGTGTGGACTAACCCATGGAGGCCTAGCCAAACGCTGCTTGCTCAGGAGAAATATTAGTTTTCATACCTAACACTGGTTCCTTACAGACACGTAATCCAATTTTCAGGGTATAATTGGTATGTTTGAGTTAAAAATCAACGTCTGTCTAGGTTGCAATTTCATGGCCCACTCTTCCCATTTCCATGCTTGATTTAGCACATTAGTGACCCTGGAGTCACAGCACGTCTTCCATCTTCTTCTGCTCTCCCTTACATGGTGATTTAATTTATTAAGGCCTAAATAAAAATTCTAAAGAAATGACTTTGCAGTTGGTGTCCTGGAGATATGTGAGAATCTGGGGGTGTCAGGATGTGGAACTCTGGTCTTCACTCCACTAAGGGGATTTTTCTGTGTTAGCTAGTGTTCATATAAGCGATTTGCATTTTAAAATTTTTACTTATTTATTTGAGAGGCAGAGAGAGAGGGAAAAAGAGAGAGAGAGAAAGAGAATGCTCCTATCTGCTGTTTCATTCCCAAAATGCCCACAGTGCATGGCTGGGGTTGGGCTGGGCTGAAGCTGGGAGCCATGACCTCAATCCAGCTCTCCAATCCAGGCAAAGGGCCCAACCACTTGAGCTGTCACCTGCTACCTCCCAGGGCTTTCATTGGTTAGAAGTCTGGGCCAGGATCCAGAGCCAGGAATTGAATCCAGGCAGTCCGAAGTGGGGCATTTCAACTGGCATCTTAAGAGCTAGGCCAAATGCCCACCCAGCATTTGCAATTTTCTGGAGTAAGATATTTGCACTGCTAGAGGCTCATTAGACCCCAGAAAGATCACCATCCCATTCAAGTCCATTCATTTCCATCCGTTAGAGAAGCACATTTTGTTTCTGTTGTCTACAGAGTTAGAGCCAGGTTTATTGTTTTGATTGGAAGTGGGATGAGGTCATCTCTCTACTGACTGTGGTCATTGTTCAGGAATGTTTGATATGATTTCCAACAGCTGGGTTTATAAGTGCTTTTCCTGTAAAAGGCCGAGGTGGGTAAGGGCATCTTTGCCTAGACAGGCCTCTGCACTCACAGGAATCTCTGCTTTTTCTTTCGTAGTTCCCGAAATGTGCACAAACTCCCTTCCCTTTTCTTCTACCACTTCTCAAACCCTGTGATCCAGTGTCCCATGATGGTGTCAGTCAGAATTCAGTTATAGATAATAGAACACTTTTGTTTGTTTTCTGGCTTTGGCAGAAATTTTTTTTTAATTTTTTTAACTTTTATTTAATGAATATAAATTTCCAAAGTACAGCTTATGGATTACAATGCCCCCTCCCCATAACTTCTTTCCTACCCGCAACCCTCCCCTTTCCCTCTCCCTCCCCCCTTCCATTCACATCAAGATTCATTTTCAATTCTCTCTATATACAGAAGATCAGTTTAGCATATATTAAGTAAAGATTTCAACAGTTTGCACCCACATAGAAACACAAAGTGAAAAATACTGTTTGAGTACTAGTTATAGCATTAAATCACAATGTACAGCACATTAAGGACAGAGATCCTACATGAGGAGTAAGTGCACAGTGACTCCTGTTGTTGACTTAACAAATTGACACTCTTGTTTATGGCATCAGTAATCACCCTAGGCTCTTGCCATGAGCTGCCAAGGCTATGGAAGCCTTTTGAGTTCACCGACTCTGATCATATTTAGACAAGGTCGTAGTCAAAGTGGAAGTTCTCTCCTCCCTTCAGAGAAAGGTACCTCCTTCTTTGATGACCTGTTCTTTTCACTGGGATCTCACTCGTGGAGATCTTTCATGTAGGTTGTTTTTGTTCTTGTTTTTGTTTTGTTTGTTTGTTTGTTTGTTTGTTTTTTTCCAGAGTGTTTTGGCTTTCCATGCCTGTAAAGAAATTTTAAAAATTAGGTGCTTAGGGCCAGCGCCGCGGCTCACTAGGCTAATCCTCCGCCTTGCGGCACCGGCACACTGGGTTCTAGTCCCGGTCAGGGCGCCGGATTCTGTCCCGGTTGCCCCTCTTCCAGGCCAGCTCTCTGCTGTGGCCAGGGAGTGCAGTGGGCCCTGCACCCCATGGGAGACCAGGAGAAGCACCTGGCTCCTGCCATCAGATCAGCGCGGTGCGCCGGCCGCAGTGCACTGGCCACAGCGGCCATTGGAGGGTGAACCAACGGCAAAGGAAGACCTTTCTCTCTGTCTCTCTCTCTCTCTCTCTCTCTCACTGTCCACTCTGCCTGTCAAAAAAAAAAATTTAAAAAAATCATAAAAAAAAAATTAGGTGCTTATAAAGCTTCTAGAATGGTTGGAAGAGCAAGTTGTAGGCTTAGCCTCCCAGGGGCAAGGGTGTGGGACCAGCCTAATCAGAGAACTGCTGTGAAAGAAGCAGAGAAAAGCTTAATTTTGGTCAAAGTTTTTCCTATGAATTTGTCATGTTGATGTTTGAAAACTGTCTTAGGCCAGTAAAGCATGGCCCATCCATGGGTAGCATTGCATCCCTGGGAGCTTATTACAAATGCAGAACCTCAAGGCCTCACCCCCACCCTAAATGACTCAGAAGCTATGGGGATGAAGCCTCCATGTGGTTTAGATGCAGAGATGTTGACCACTTATCCTGATTGGCCTGCTGCTTTTGAAAGGATTTCTGGGATACTGGTCTTTTTTTTTTTTTTTTTTTTCTAAGAACAGAACAGTTCTGAACAGGCCAGGAGAATTTTTCACCTTAGATGCAGGGAAAGTTTGGGAAATACAAGCTCAAGCCCTCTGCACAGGTGCTTGTAGCAGGGGCTGCAGAGTGCTTGTGAGTCAGGCAGCAGGTACAGTATTATCGCCCTAGCAACGTGACAGTGAAGTTCTGTGCACTCAGAATAACTCTGGTGGAAACTGCAAAATGCTCGTTTGTCACTGCTTTTTATACACCCCATTGAAGAAGGAAGGTGCCAACATTCTGAGCTGAATGACTTTCTAAAGTGAGATCTGACAAATTGGGAGAGCATGTGTTGCTGATGAATTTTCACAAGTTATACACTCAGTTGTACAGAGAAAGTTTTCTCTAACAGAATTTTTTTTTTTTTTTTTTAGATTTAAAAAAGCAAGATTCATTAGAGTCAAAGGCCTCCAGCCAGAGTAGCATGGAGGGGGGCTTCCAAGAGAGGAAAAACCCAGAAGTGGTCTGAAGTAGTCCCTGGCAGTCCAGATTTTAAGCACAATTGTGATTGACTTTTAGTTTCATCAAAAAGAACTGATTTACAATTCTTTATCCTATGTGGCTTCCTCTTGATAAAACAAAAACCCACCCAGAATGGTGGGATAGGTAACTTGTTCTCACAATCAACTATGAGCTCAGGAGGATGCATTCACCTCTCCCTTGCTATTCTCATGGTAAATTTGGAGATTCTAAGGAAGGAGGACTGACACTTTGTTCTTGCTAAAGATAACCTTTTGTGGGGAAGCAAGCATTCTACACCCCAAATTCCACTGGGACCACCCTGACTGCCTATTAATTCATCTGATTGCTGACATTCCCCTCTCAAGAAGAATGGACCCTAACATCTGTTTTTCCAACAGAATTTTACTCATGAACCCCCATTCTGCCTGGTAGCATAACTTGATCTTAGCCCTTTTAAAGAAAATTCAATTAAATCTGAATTTCCTCACTCAACTTAGGGTGTTTTTTTCCCCCAGGTGTATTCAGGGTTTTTACCACCTGCTCTTCCCTGGGTTATGTCTAAATTCTGGGGAGCTATTGCAGAACCACAGGGTTGGGGGAAGGGGAGCATCTGTTCCTGCAGACGTCTCTGGAGATGTGTCTCAACCCTGTGGAAATTTCTAGGACATCTGGATTCTCCATCTGGTCCCCAGGTATTGGTCCCAGGAAGGTCACCTTGCATCTCTCTCATCTTATCTTGGAGCATTTTCAGACCTGCTATTCTTTGTCAGCTGCTTTTGAGACCTCTAGATGGAGAGGGAAGAGCTTGGGACTTAAACTTCAGCTGCTTTTTTTTTTTTTAAGATTTTATTTATTTATTTGAGAGGTAGAGTTTCACACACACACACACACACAGAGGGAAGGACAAAGAGAATGGTCTTCCATCCACTGGTTCACTCCCTAAATGGCAGCAATGGCCGAAGTTGAGCCGATCCAAAGCCAAGGGCCAGAAATTTCTTCCAGGTCTCCCACGCAGGTGCAGGGGCCCAAGGACTTGGGCCATCCTTTACTGCCTTCCCAGGCCATAGCAGAGAGCTGGATTGGAAGAGGAACAGCCAGCACACAAACTGGCCCCCATATGGGATGCCAGTGCCACAGGAAGATGCTTAACTTACTATGCTGCAGTGCGGACCCCTTCAGCTGTTCTTGCACACTACTCAGGGTCCCAGGAAATCTCATCACATTGTTTCAGACTCTATCTGCCTACAAATTCCTGCTAAGGATAGCAGGAAGGTCTGGGGATAAACTGGTACCCAGATGCTCACCAGGGAACAAGGCCTTGCACTTCTGTACCATTGCACCCTCCGGTGTATCTGAAGTTTCCAGTATCCCCTGAATGATCCAGTGATGAATCCCAGGGCACAGGAACCTGCTTGGGGATTCACTACATCTGTTTTCTCCTCACTTCCTTTCTGTTCCTCCACTCCTCCCTCAGTCCAAACAATGTTTATTTCATCTGGGGTGAGAAAACTTGCTCTTGCATAATTGAGGGTTGTTTTCCATTTATATTTATGGTGCCTACTCTTATGTCTAGAGTTCTTTAGCAGTGAGGCAGAGACTGATATTTGCAACCCTACATACCCACTATCGTTTTCTACTTCAGTAGACAAGCGATTTTATTTAGATCAGCTGTGTACCTTACTAAAAGATTATGTTTTCCAGGCTCCCTTGCAGCTAGGCAGTGACTGTCCTACTACATTCTGACAGATAAAATACAAATGTTAATGAGAAGGGTGCAAGTGATCTGTCTCAGTAGGAAGGGATATTCTTGCCTTTTCCTAGTTCCTATAACCTCATATGTGGATACAATGGCTGGAGCTCTAGCCAACCATCTTGTACCAGGAGGTAATCTTGAGGCTGCAAGGAAGCTTAGGACAAACTGAAATGCAAATTAAATCTGAGTCTCTTATTACTATACCTGCTCTAGCCTGCCTACAAGACTTTTTTTTTTTTTTTAAGATTTATTTATTTATTTGAAAGTCAGAGTTATACAGAGAGAGAAAGAGAGGCAGAAAGAGAGAGAAAGGTCTTCCATCCACTGGTTCACTCTCCAGTTGGCCACAACGGCTGGAGCTGCGCCAATCTGAAGCCAGGAGCTAGGAGCCAGGAGCTTCCTCCGGGTCTCCCACGTGGGTGCAGTGGCCCAAGGACTTGGGCCATCTTCCACAGCTTTCCCAGGCCATAGCAGAGAGCCGGGACTTGAACCAGTGCCCACATGTGATGCCAGGCACTGCCGGCAGCAGCTTTACTCACTACACGACAACGCCAACCCCCTACAAGACTTCTTTAACAAGAAAGAGAAATAAACTATATTCACGCCTTTTTGTTTTTCTTGTTTCTTTACCATAAGAGATTGCACTCTTACTCAAGCAAAAATTTTGGTTTAATTATTTTTTTTTAATCTAGAAACCTTTTATTTAAGGTATACAAATTTCATGCACTTCATATATACAAATTTAGGAACATAATGATTCTTCTCGCCCTACCCGGCCTCCTGTACCCACTCCCACCATTTTTCCTCCTCCCTCTCCCATTCCCATTCTTATTTTTACATAGATCTATTTTCAGTTAACTTTATACTCATGGGATTAACTCTGTACTAAGTATAGAGTTTAACAAATAGTATTAAGAGAAGCACAAAAAAATCCACAGTTCCTCAATAGTCAAGACAAGGTCTGCTCAAAATATTCACATCTGAAAGTGTCAATTTCACTTCTATAGATTACCTTTTAGTACTCTATTAGTTTCACAGATCAGGGAGAACATATGGCATTTGTCTTCTTGGGACTGGCTTATTTCACTAACTATAATGGTTTCCAATTTCATCCATTTTGTTGCAAATGACAGGATTTCATTTTTACTGCTGTATAGTATTCCAAAGTGTATATATACCATAATGCCTTTATCTAGTCTTCAGTTGATGGACATTTGGGTCAATTCCATATCTTAGCTATTGTGAACTGAACTGCAATGAATATGGGGGTACAGATCACTCATATGCTGGTTTCTTTGGATTTGGGTAAAATCCCAGGAATGAGATGGTTGGATCATATAGTAGGTCTATATTCAGATTTCTGAGGTATCTCCAACTGTCTTTCACAGAGCTTCACCAGTTTATATTCCTACCAACAGTGGATTAGGTTATCTCTTTCCCCATATCCTTGCCAGCATTTATTGTTTGTTGATTTCTGTATGAGAGCCGTTCTAACTGGGGTGAAGTGAAACCTCGTTGTGGTTTTGATTTGCATTTTATTGATGGCTAGTGATTCTGAGCACGTTTTCAAGTGTCTGTTGGTCATTTGAATTTCCTTTCTTGAAAAATGCCTGTTCAAGTCTTTTGCCCATTTTTTAAGTGGATGGTTTGTTTTGTTATTGTTGAGTTGCTTGAGTTCTTTATAGATTCTGGTTTGTACTGATTTATTATTTGCATAGTTTGCAAATGTTTTCTCCTATCCTATCAGTTGCCTCTTCACTTTGCTGAGTGCTTCTTTTGCAGTGTAGAAGCTTCTCAACTTGATGTAATCCCATTTGTCAATTTTGGTTTTGATTGCTTGTGCTTGTGGGGTCTTTTCCAATAAGTCTTTCCTTATGCCAATGTCTTGCAAGGTTTCCCCAATGTTCTCAAGTAATTTGATGGTATTGGATCATAGATTTAGGTCTTTGATCCATTTTGAGTTTCTGTTAGCATGGAATATCTCTTTTCCATCCTTTCACTTTAAGCCTGTGTATAACTTTCTTGGTCAGGTGTGCTACTTGTAGGCAACAGATAGATAGGTTTTATTTTTTAATCCATTCAGCCAGTCCGTATCTTTTAACTGGAGAGTTGAGGCCATTTACATTCAAGGTGACTTTTGATATGTGACAACTTGGCCTTGCCATTTTTGGGTAAATATTCCCATTGATTACTTTGGACTTCCTTTGTACCTTTACTGGGAATTTTTCTGCCTTCACTTTCTTTCATAATGATGACTATCTTTCTGTGTTTCTGTGTGTAGTAGATCCTTAAACATTTTGTAAGGCTGGATGAGTGATTAATTCTTTAAATTGCAGTTTGTTATGGAAGGTCTTTATTTTACCTTCATTCATGGATGAAAGCTTTGCAGTATATAGTATTCTGGGTTGACAGTTCTTTTCTCTTAAGACTTGAACTACATCTAGCCATTGTCTTCTGGCCTGTAGGGTTTCTGATGAGAAATCAGCTAATTGGAGATCCTCTGAAAGTAACCTGGCATTTCTCTCATGCACATTTTAGAATATTTTCTTAATTGATTATATTGTGGAGAGTTTGACTACAATGTGTGGTGGTGAAGATCTTTTCTGGTCATGTCTATTAGGAGTTCTATGTGCTTCCTGTACTTTGCCATCCTTTTTTTTCCCTCCAAATTGGGGAAGTTTTCAGTAATTATCTCACTAAATAGGCCTTCTAATCCATTATCTCTCCTTTAGGAAACTCCTAAGACTGGTGTGTTGGGTCATTTGATAGTATCCCATAAATCTCACACACTGTTTAATTTTTCTAATTTCTTCTTTTTTCTAGGTCTGACAAAAATTTCCAAAGATTTGTCTTCTAGCTCATATATTCTTTCTTCTGCCTCACCACGTCTGTTTTTAAGGCTTTCTATTGCCTTTTTTATTTGATCTATTGAATCCTCATTTTTAATATTTCATTTTGATTTCCCTTTAAAATCTCAATTTCATGGGAAAAATCTTTATTCATGTCATGTATGGATTTCTTTAATTAATGATTTTGCTTCTGAGTACTCCCATGATTAATCTTTTGAACTCAGTTTCAGGCATTTCATCAATCTCTTCATCTTCACAGTTTTTTTTTAAAGATTTATTTATTTATCTGAAAGACAGAGTTACAGAGAGGCAGAAAGAGCAAGAGAGGTTTTCCATCTGCTGGCTGGTTCATTCCCTAAATGGCCACAATGGTTGGGGCTGTGCCAATCTGAAGCCAGGAGCCAAGAGCTTCTTCCAGGTCTCCCATGCAGGTGCCATCTTTTACTGCTTTCCAAGGCCATAGCAGAGAGCTGGATTAGAAGAGGAGCAGCCAGGACTTGAACCAGCATTCATATGGGATGCCGGTCCTGCAGGCAGCGGCTTCACCTGCTACACCACAGCGCAGGCCCCATCTTCATATTCTAATATTGAAGTGGTGTTGTGTTTCTTTGCTGGGGGTGGTTATGTTGTCTTCCTTATTCTTGTTTCTTGAATTACTGTGTTTCTTTTTGGGCATTTGTGGAGATACTTGGTGGATTTTTTCCTCTGATGGCTTTTATCTTTGAACTATGCCTCTGTGACTTAGTGGAATGTCTGCTCTTTCTGTGAATTCCCAGAGGCGTATGCTGGGTGTGGCCAGGCAACTCTGTTCAGTGCTCCAGGCTGGGGTCAGTATCCATTGTGGCACCCAAGTTGGGGGTGGTAGATCTCCTTTCTTTATCAGAAGGGAAGGTTTGATCAGCTTTGTTGGCGTAGTCACACCCTCACCTCCTCTCTCCAAGGTGATCAATGCCCAGATGTTAGCCCAGAGTGGGTGTGGTACTCATCCATGCTGCCGTAAGAACTGCACAAGGGATCTGTGCAGCCCTCACTGTGAGCAGTGATCCTGTTGCAGTGACCCACCCCAGGCAGTCGGAGCTCTGAGTGTGTGGAGCCTCTCACAGTGATTGCCCGGAGAACCAGCTTCACCGTGGACCCTTCCGTTCAGTCACAGAGTTCCCACAGTCAGCATACAAGGCTCCCGCAGACAGGGGTGCAGAGGATCCTCTCCACCCCACTAGTCTGTCCCACCCACAGAGAGGCAGAGACCCTCCCAGAGCCAGCTGTTTGTGGGTGTCCCACCTGGGTGGTTTGAGCCCCAGAGCTTGTGATATGTTGAGAGGCTTTGAGCACCTTACAGTCCTGCATAGTTGCCCAGCCCCCTGTCTGTTCTCCCAGCCAGACTCAGGCGTCTCCTCTCAGCCAATTGCTGGGTGCGTGGGCATGAGCTGGCACAGCTGTTACCTATGTCCACAATGGCACCCGCCTTCTCTCAGCCAGTTGCCTGGCACCGTTGTTATGAGATTGGGAAGAGAAAAACATACCCTTTTTCCCCCTCTAGGTTAGCAGTTTCCTTGTCTCCCACAGGGCTCCAGGCCAGACTTAGGTCAGGCTCTCCCCAGTGCAGCAGGCTGATCTCCCTGCACGCCCCAGAGCTGGTGTTCTCTCAGACTGTCAGCTCTTGGGGTCCTGTGTTGTGTCCATGCTTGTGCTGTCCGTCCACACCCTCCATGTAGATCCACAGCATCCTCTTCCCTTTATAGAATTTCCAGTGCAGTTTTGTCCCTAACTCTACCTTGAGACTACACTCTCCTTTTTTTTAAAGTATCAGTAAGCAGTAAGCTCCCTCCCTTTCCACCATCTTGGTATCTCTTGGCTTAATTCTTAGAAACTCTTTTATTGGAAGCTATTTTCTCTGCCATGAGTTTCAAAAAAAATCTATATTGAAACTCAAAAGCTAAACTCTGACTGCTTTTGTTTCTTTGCATTGAAATTACAACAACCCATTTCTGAAAGTCATGTGGAGGAAAACCTGTTGCTGCCTGGAAGGGTAAAGAGAAAGAAGCAAATGCTAATATTTCAAACTGTTTTATCCTCACCTGAAGTTCACCAAGTAGTCACCAGGCCTTGGATGAAAATCTGGAATTTAGATCTTCAAAGATCTAAAAGAGGCCACACAGAGAAATGAAAAGCTATCAATAAATTTGAAAACAACTCTATTGAAGCTGCAAATAACGTATTTTGAACTGCTTTGATTCTCCAGCTTCCACTCAGTCCCTGGGCATTGTCCCTCAACAGTGGCAGTAACATACTCATATGTTTTACTGAATTTCATAGGAGCCCTTATTCCTTGGATGAAGAAACCAAGGCTTAGCAAAATAGCTGTCTACCTGTAACTGGAGAGCTGAGATTTGAGTAGATACCTGTTCTGCTCCTGAGTCCAAACGCTCAGATCACACTATCCAAAAAAACTCTACACTTTTCTTTACATGATAACTTTATAAGAGAATTGTAATCCATTTCTTTAAAAACATACCAGGATACCTCAAAAGCTCATGGACATGAAATTAAAAGATAAATTTATGTTGTCATGAAAAAAAATTTGAAATCCATGCATAAAGGGTATATTTAGGGCCGGCTCACTTGGTTAATCCTTCTCCTGCAGCGCTGGCATCCCATGTGGGCACCGGGTTCTAGTCCCAGTTGCTCCTCTTCCAGTCCAGCTCTCTGCTGTGGCCTGAGAAAGCAGTGAAGGATGGCCCAGGTGCTTGGACCCCTGAACCCGCATGGGAGACTAGGGGAAGCACCTGGTTCCTGGCTTCAGATAGGCATAGCTCCAGCTGTAGCGGCCATTTAGGGGGTGAACCAATGGAAGGAAGAACTTTCTCTGTCTCTCTCTCACTGTCCAACTCTGTCGAAAAAAAGGAATATTTAAAAGTTCATGGATAATGTGTGTTATAGAAAAAAAGTTATGCATGAATTTCAAAGTTGTTTGTACCAAAATAAACATATCTTTCAATTCAACTGTCTGAAATTTTCGAAGTATTTTCATATATGAATCAGAGATTTATTTACAAGTTTAGAGTATTGCTCTGCTAAGAGACAAAGTCAGACTACATTTCTTTATAGCCATATGATTTTTTTTCTAATTGGGTACCTAATATCTATATCCTTAAGAGAAGAGGGAGCAAAAGCAGTGATGAGTCATTCCCTGTGCTGGGCTAGCTCTTCTTCTTTAGTGCTAAGAGGGAAAAGTTGTGACTAGAATCATCAAACTGGGTTCTACAAAATTATTACAAAAGCAGTTAATTGGGTCATGTTCCACACTGCCTAATTTATCATAAGCATTGGATCATCATTTTTTTCTGTTCTCCCAAAACATGCCCTCCTGTACCCTCTGCCCTTTTGAAATTCTCAGCTGTCCAGGGTTTTTATGGCATCTTTAGTTTATTACCAGAGAAGGTACATTGAGCCCTCAAAGAAGAAACAAGGAGTATGAGTCATGGTCTTGTTCACAGCATTTCTGTTTTTCACTGATGTCCTGGGTGCCATCATCTTTCTTCACAGCTTTTTCTTTAAAAAATATTTATTTAGGCTGGCTCCGTGGCTCACTAGGCTAATCCTCCACCTGCGGCGCCAGCACCCCGGGTTCTAGTCTCAGTTGGGGTGCCGGATTCTGTCCTGGTTGCTCCTCTTCCAGTCCAGCTCTCTGCTGTGGCCCCGGAAGGCAGTGGAGGATGGCCCAAGTTTGTGGGCCCTGCACCCACATGGGAGACCAGGAGGAAGTACCTGGCTTCAGGCTTCAGATCAGAGCAACGCACCGGCCATAGTGGCCATTTGAGGGGTGAACCAATGGAAGGAAGACCTTTCTCTCTGTCTCTCTAACTCTGCCTGTCAAGAAAAAAAAATTATTTATTTGAGAGGTAGAGTTATAGACAGAGAGAAAGGTCTTCTAACCACTGGTTCACTCCCCAGATGGCTGCAATGGCTGGAGCTGGGCCAATCTGAAGCCAGGAGCCAGGAGCTTCTTCATGGTCTCCCACATGTTTGCAGGAGTTCAAGCCCTTGGGCCATCTTCTACTGCTTTCTCAGGGCATAGCAGAGAGCTGGATAGGAAGAGAAACAACTGGGACACGAGTAGGCACCACAGTGCTGGCCCCACAGCTTTCATTTTAAGACATTTAGAGAGCAATCTCAGGGCTGTTTCTAGGTGGACAAAACAGGAGTTTAGATGGCATAGATGGATTCTATAGTTCAGTGCCACAAGGTTCAATCAAGCAAACAGAGCATCCCAGGATGTCTTGAGGACTGTGATTATGGGGCTGTCATTTATAGGCCTTGTGAGATTACCCATCAGAGAGCAAATTTCAATTTGATTTCATCCTCCTCTCATCAATGTCCAGTCTGCCTCCACTTCTACTCTAAACAGACCATCCATGGGGTTTGCTCCTCATTTGCTTAAGGATTATCACTCGAGTAAGAAGAAGCATCAAATATAAAAGGGGAGAAGAAGCTCAGGTATTTGCAGCATTGCTATTCTGTGCCAGGCAACTTCACACTTCACATAGATTGGTTATCTCATTTTATCCTTAATGCAAGTCCCTTAAGCTCTATCCCACCTTCCCTAAACAGAGGAAACATTCATGCATAAAATCACTAAGTGACTCACCCCATATCTCACAATCAGTATTTGGTGGTTAGGATTTGAACCAAAGACTGTCCAACTCAAAAGCCTATGTTGTTTCTTTTCTACCAGTGGTTCCATTAGAACCAAGCCATAGTAGAATCACCAGGGGAATTTTTCAAGCAATGCTGACACCTCAACTTCTACTCCAAAGCAATTAAGTCAAAATTTCTGAGAGCATGTCCAGAGTGTTTTTTAAAGCTCCCCAGATTATTCTCCTGTGCAGCTAGAGTTGAAAAAAAAATCTCTCCTCTACAGCAAGTTTAACGTAAAATGTCAAGGGTGGAGAATGAACAAATTATTACAGATTCAATGCTTATGGATGACTAATGTGTGACAACCCTATTGATTATGATAAAAATTATTTTGACATTTATACCAAAAGCACTCTAATTGTTCGTGCTGTCTCTGAAAATGTAATTCGCACTATTCTCTCTAACTTGAATCAAGAATAGGAAACTGAACACAGAAATTCAAATTATTTTCTCCATTTTGCATCAGTGGGAAATGGAGAACTTGGCAAAAGAAGAAGAAAATGTTCAGCCTGCTATGATTTAAATCATGGTGTTTCTTCCAGAATTCATGCTGAAACATACTACCCAAAGCAACAGTGTCAACAAGTGTGGCCTCTGGGAGATGATGAAGTGATGAAGGCAGAGCCCTTCCTTGGATTAGCATCTTTATATAAGAGCTGGACGTTGAAAAAGTGCTCTCTTGTCCCTCCGCCTTCTGCCGTGTGAACACACAGTAACAAGGTGCCATCTTGGAAGCAGGCAGACCAGGCCCTCGTGGACACTGCACCTACCGGCACTCTGATTTTGGACTTCCAGCCTCTATAACTGTGAGAAATAAATTGCTGTTCTTTAGAAATTACCCAGTCTGTGGTAGTTTATTACAGCAGCACAAATGGATAGACATGGCCTTTTATGTAATCCCCAGCACCTCACTTTTTCTGCCATCCAGGGCCCATGTATTCTAGCAGTTCGATCCCAAAGCCCCATTTGACAAATGCATCTTAAAATTGGAGTATGCCTGAAGTTTCTTTCCAAAGGAAATAGAAAATAAATCCAGCACTTTGTTTCAATACCTATATTTCTTAAAAACTTCATAGAAGCTGTGAAAATTATGCTGCAGCTTATAACCAGAATTCATCAAGAAGGAAGAAGGAGCTCATAGGTTCCACCAGCTTTGGATGCATAGAGTTCAAGGTTGGTTGCAAAACAAAACAAAACAAACCCAACCAACTAACCAAAAAAATGTATGCCATGCATGAGCCATCAGAGGCAGCACTGCAATTTCTGAAACTCAGGGTCTTCTGACAGTGTTGGGATCTAGGTGCCAGAGACCTTTGTCACAAGAAGCCTGTGCACATGGAGAGTGGGGCAGTGACAGCTGAGAGGAGAAATTACAGAGGGAAAGAGGAGCGAGAGATGGGAGAAGCTTGCTGGATGAATGTAGCGCGCTCTGCAAGCATCCCAGATCCTTCAGTCTGCAGGTGCCAGGGAAAGATGGAGAGCATCTGCAAGGGCTTTCTCTCCACATGAAGCAAGAACAGGGCCTTCGGACCTTTGCCTTGTAAACCACAGAAGTACCTCTGATTGGTCAACATTTCACCTAGAGAAGGAGCAAAGTGGGCAACAGCAGGCTGGTAAAGAAGATACTGAGGCAGGTGGGACCTCACAGTCGCCCTCAGATCACATAAATGGTATTGGCTAATTTGCCACCTGTGTGGCCAGGTGTGCTGTCTTCCCTTCCCTTGAGAGGCATCACACTAGAGCCTGAGAGTCAGGGATCCAGGTGGGATTAGAGCCATTTGCCCTGTCTCAGAGTGCAAATGATTAGTAAGCTAGTCTTATTGAAGTCTAAATCTTTTTTTAAAAAATGTTATTTATTTATTTTGATTTTATTGAAAGGCAGAGAGACAGGCAGCTCTTCCATCTGTTGGTTCACTTCCCAAATGCCTGTTAACAGCCAGAGCTGGGCCAGGCCAAAACCAGGAGACCAGAACTTCATCTGGGTCTCCCAAATGGGTGGCAAAGATACAAGCGCTTGGGCCATTATCTGATGCCCCCAGGATAATGCACAAATTGGAAGCTGAGTTGGAAGTAGAGGAGCTGGGATGTCAACCAGACACTCCAATCAGGGATTCGGGTGTCCCACTTGGCAACTTCACCCTAGCATCTAAATCTTGAGGGCAGCAAGTGCTATGATCAGATTCTATTCCACAAAGACAATCTTGCCAGCAATGTGGAGCCTGGATTAGAGATGAAGGGGGGACAGAGAAGTGAAAAGACTTCTGCTGACATCCAGGAGATTTGGAGGATTGAGCTAAGGTGATGGTTGTAAAGTACCAGAGGAAAAGCCAGATGTGAGAGGCGTTTGGGGAGTGTGTGAGACAATATACAACAGAGAGAAGGAACAATCAAAGGCGACCCCAGAGGTCCTGTTTTGCGCAGTTTTGTATATGGTGGACCACTGACTGACTGTTGGATGCAAAGCACATTTATAAAGCTGGGAAATTGGAGTGGTATCAGGAAGGGCGAGATACAAGCAAAAGGATATAAGAGAAAGGAAGGAATGGCAAGCAAAAGCAGAAGAGTGTTGAGGAGCAGATGCTGAACTCGGTTTGGGGCACTTTATTCTCTCCTGTCTGTCTCTCACCAGCTTAGATGTCAAGTCCATCTTCTGAGTTAATCATGTGGACCCATCAGAAAGATGTCTTTCCTGCTCTGATTGTTCCAGGAGGAGCAGGAAGATGTGGTAATTACTACTCTGTTATCTCCTCTTGGGAAAACTAAATCTTTTTCAAAATGAACATAAGTCTTCATTGACATAGGAAAAAAATGACCAGAATGAGAGCAATCTTCCTTTGAGGCTGAGAATAAAAGTCACTCACTGTAATCATTTGTCTTAGCTGCTGTCACCAAAAGAGAAAATGGTTAGGTGATCATTGCTCTAGGAAAAAGGTGACCAACCTGTCCTGTGTTGTCTGGGACTGGCATGGTTTTATTGTGGAACACACCCAAAACTGATTGGAGGAATTGTTATAGAATCCCCTAAACTGGGTCTACTTGCCTGGTGTTCAGCAAGTCAATTATTGATGTTGGGAGCTGGAAGAAAGCAGGAGTATATTTGCAATGCACAGAGCAAGGAATCAGACAGGTACCACTCAATTCCCAGGCTCTCCAAGGCATTAAAGGCAGCGAATCTTTTTTTTTTTTTTTTTTTGACAGGCAGAGTGGACAGTGAGAGAGAGAGAACAGAGCGAAAGGTCTTCCTTTGCCATTGGTTCACCCCCCAGTGGCCGCTGCAGCTGGCGTGCTGTGGCCAGTGCACCACGCTGATCCGATGGCAGGAGTTAGGTGCTTCTCCTGGTCTTCCATGGGGTGCAGGGTCCAAGCACTTGGGCCATCCTCCACTGCACTCCCGGGCCACAGCAGAGAGCTGGCCTGGAAGAGGGGCAACCGGGACAGAATCCCACGCCCCGATCGAGACTAGAACCCGGTGTGCCGGCACCGCAGTTGGAGGATTAGCCTATTGAGCCGCGGCACTGGCCAGCAATGAATCTTATAGGTAGGCATGAGAAGTACATAATTTCCTCATGTGTGGGTCTCTGATTGGTCCATGGTGTGCCTGGCCTTTCTTTGATGGGTCAGTGAAAGGAGCCAACATGTTTCTTTTGGAATGGCAAGGGTAGGCTTCCATCTCTCTGAGTCTAAGGGTAGTTTGGGTATTATTTTGTTGGATCAGGGCCTGTGAGTTCCTGCAAAGGTATCAGAATAGAGAACAGCATGGAAATATTAACTATAAGGACAATTTGATTGACAAAATGATTCGGGGTCTCAACTCTGGTTTTACCCCCATGTCACTCTCTTAACTTAATTAGTTAAATGTTACAGAGAAATTTCAAGCTGAGGAAGAGATACTGGAGACTGATAAATTTCCAGGTTATTGGGGGGGGGAGACTCCGGTTTGAACACGGGGTATATTGACTTCACTCCAGGCTCCTGTCAAGCACAAACACACGCATTCTAAATGCTGACATATATAAGGTACACAAAGTAATATAACCCATTTTATTCAAAAGGTAAGAAAGTGAGAACACACACATACATGTGAGCATGGTTGCCCCACACAGAGAAATACCCATCGTGAGTGAGCAGTGGGCCAGAAGAGAGGAAAATGAGGGGAGACAGCACCCAAGCAGCAGGGCCTATGGTGGAAGAAGCCCTCTCAGTGGGTGGTACCTCCAAGCATGATGCCCCTGTGAATTATAGAGCACCTCTAAAAATTCTACATGGAGCTCAATATCCTTATTTTCATGGCATCCCCCTTTTAGTTCCAGGTGAAGCAGATGCATCCTGGGAACTGGAGCAATTTGATTGATAAGTAGAAGGGTAGAATTACATAGGGCAGGGGGCAGGGAGTGTGGCTGGCAGGTACTTTCAGCTCAGTTGACCTGTCCAGCTGCCTGCCTGTCCTGTACCAGCTCAGCTTCTGTTTTGGCACAGAAAGTCCAGTGGTTAACCTCTTCAAGAATTGGATTTCGATTCTAATCTTGGCTGTTTTTGCTGCTTGATTGAAAACTTGGGACACACTTTCCTGAGTAGTTTTCTCCTCCGCAGAATGAGGAAAAAGGGCCTTTCTTTGTACATTCTCTCCTAAGGCAAACTCATGAGGCCCCATGAGTTTAAATATATATTACCAAGGACTTCAAAATGTGTGTATCCACACCTGAGCACCCCTCCCACTCCTGACCTACATACAGATTACTCCACAAGTCCTCAGATGGCTAATAAACATTGAACACTTTAATGCCCAAACAGAACTCTTGATTTTCTCTCCCAAACCTGTATCTACCCAACCTTCTCTTTCTCAGTAAACAACACTATCAACTTGCCAATCCTTTGAACCAAAAATCTAAGAATCGTCCTTGATTTCTTCCTCTGTTCTCTGTACAAATTCCAATCTAAAAAATGTTCTGTAGGCTAAACCTCTAAAACATGTCCCAAATACATCTAAGTCTCCCAATAATAGCCAGAAGGATAAAAACAAAGCCCTGTGCAACCATATGAGGACATCTTCCTTTCCCTCTAACCGAGTGACTAGCTGTACATCTGCAATTGTACAGGAAGTACATCTTCCTTTCCTTTCCACATCCCAATTAACAGGAGTTAACTGCTAATCTTGTGACTGATGAGAATGTTTGTTGAACAGATGCTGGCCTAAGACTTTCAGGGGGTAATATCAGATAAGGAAGCAATTTATAACCACCAGTCCCAAACAGCCAAGCTTCATATCCAAGAATCCTCCATCTAACTGGCATCAGAGTAACTATCAGAACCGACCCTAGAAACCTGACAACTAGCCCTCCCCACCCACGCACCCACCAAGTCCTCTTTTTCCATTAAAAGGCTTTGTGCTTATTTGCAAATTGGGAAAAACACTTCTGATGTTGAAGAGGTCTGGCTTTCCCCCCCGAGGCCGCATCAGCTCTCAACTCTAGTGAATTGGCTGTTCAATGTCAAGCAGCCCAGGGCACATACCACTGCCTCCTTGCTGTGTTCCATGAAGCCTCCCCAAACTGCTTCCCTCTCCTGTCTCCCTTCCTCTCTGGCACCTCTATTTCAGCCCTGGGCACACTGGCTTTCCCTGATGCTCAGCTGTACTCAGAGCCCCTGCATGTGTCCTTCTGATATGGGTTAGGCAAGAAGTCAGTTAGGCCTGGAAGATTTTCTGCAGTTTCTGTTTCTAGCCCTGTAACCCTAACACCACCTCCTTGTGTGCCAATTCAGTACACCCACTTTCCCATGATGCACCAGAATCTCCTCCAGTACCAAGAAGATACCATGATGAATACATGTAAGCTGAGCTCCACACCTTGAAACTTTCCCAGAGGACACATGCACTGAACCCTATCCTAAGTCCACTCTATTTATATATTCAATTAGTGTACCATCTCCTGCTCCATTAAGGAGTCCATTGGGTTGGGGGGTACTTGCTTGCTCTCTCTTCTGGGTGGGAGTACACACTCTCCTCATAGGTGAATTCCCAAGGCACACACCCGTCTCTCCTGCAATGGCCAAATCTGGACAGGGACCAAAGACCAGAACCGGGAACTCAATTCAGGTCCCCTATGTGGGTGGCAGAAACCCATCCACTTGAACCTCCAGGATCTCTATTAACAGGAAGCTGGAATTGGGAGCCAGATCAAGGAATTGACCCCAGGCCCTTCAATATGAGTATATGGACTTTTTTTTTTTTCATTTTCCTCTCTTCTCAATTTTAGGCATTTTTTTGTATAAATTTCTTTTCTTTTTTTTCTTTTCTTTTTCTTTTTGACAGGCAGAGTGGACAGTGAGAGAGAGAGAGACAGAGAGAAAGGTCTTCCTTTTGCTGTTGGTTCACCCTCCAATGGCCGCTGCGGCTGGCGTGCTGCAGCCGGCGCACCACGCTGATCCATAGGCAGGAGTCAGGTGCTTCTCCTGGTCTCCCATGCGGGTGCAGGGCCCAAGCACTTGGGCCATCCTCCACTGCACTCCCGGGCCACAGCAGAGAGCTGGCCTGGAAGAGGGGCAACCGGGACAGAATCCGGCGCCCCGACTGGGACTAGAACCCCGTGTGCCGGCGCCGCAAGGCTGAGGATTAGCCCAGTGAGCCGCGGCGCCGGCCTATTTGTATAAATTTCATAAATACAACTTTAGGAACGTAGTAATTCTTCCCACCATACCCACCCTCCCATCTACACTCCTACCCCTCTTCCACTTCCCTCTCCTGTTCCAAGTCTTGCTTTTTACTAAGATCTATTTTCATTTAACTTTACACACAGAAGATAAACTTTATTCTATTCAACACTTTGTATGAGGAAGAAAAAGAAAAAGAAAGAAAGAAAGAAACCAAAACAAACAAACAAAAAGAAAAACTAAAAACATAAAGGAAAAAAAAAAAAACCACCAGAACAAAAGCTGTTCCTCAACAGTCCAGATAAGGGCTGTTCAAAGTCATTGCATCTCAATGGTAATTTCGCTTTTTTTTTTTTTTTAACTTAATTATCTTTTAAAAGGAACCCAAGAATGATACATCTTTTGTGAGCACTTAGACATAACTATAATTTGTATGACAGAAGAATATTCTCCACTTAATACACTAAAATGAAGTAATTCTTTGAGAACAAGTTTTACTATTAAGTCTCATAATGCAACTCTTTGAAGACAGAGGTCACGCATGGGAAGTTAGTGCATAGTGACTCCTATTGTTTATATAACAATGAACACTCTTATGGTTGACGTCAGTGATCATCCGAGGCACTTGATGAGAGTTGCCTAGGGTATGGAAGCCTTTTGGATCCACAAACTCCTTCAGTAATTCAACAAGGCCATAGGCAAAGTAGAATTTCTCCCCTCCTTTTGGAGAAAAGTACCTTCTTCTTTGATGACCACTTCTTTCCACTGGGGTCTCACCCACCGAGGTCCTTCATGTAGGACATTTTTTGCCACAGTGTCTTGGCTTCCCATGCGAGAAATGCTCCCCTGGGCCTTTTAGCCAAACCAGAATGACTTAAGGATTGATTCTGAGGTCACAGTGCTACTTAAGGTGATTGTCATTCTATGAGTCTGCTGTATGGATTGCTTCCCATGTTGGAATATTCACTTTCTTTTAAATTCAGTCTATTATTGTTACCAAACACTTATCCTATTTATATGATTGTTTTAACACTTGATCCTATCTATATGATCACTTTAACACTTAATCCTATCCGTATGATCTCTGTAACACTTAGAATGCTATTTTTACCACCTAACTTAAGGGGATTTGGGGGTCCCATGGCAAGTTTTTAAGCTGTACCCTTAGAAGTAAGTCCATAGGAATGTATGCACAACTATACTGCTTTACAGTTACAAACTTCATGCATTTCACAATTACAACTTTAAGGTCATGGTGATTCTTCCCTCCATGCCCACTCTCCTTCCTCTTTCTTCTCTTATTCTGACTCTTATTTTTAACTGTTTCCTCAACCATTTTAACTTTTTTTAAACTATTTTCAATTAACTTTATATACACATATGGTTAACTCTATGGTTAGTAAAGAGTTCAACAATTGGTATGAAAGAAAAAAAGTACAAAATACAAAAAAATCAAAACTGTTCCTCAGCAGTCAAGGCATGGGCAATTCAATGTCGTTGCTTCTCAAAGTATCAATTTCACTTCTACAGGTTGCCTTTTAGATGCTCTATTAGTTATCACAGATCAGGGAGAACTATGGTATTTGTCCCTTTGGGACTGGCTTATTTCATTAAGTATGATATTTTCCACTTCATCCATTTTGTTGCAAATGACCAGATTTCTTCTCTTTTTCTTTTTTTACTGCTGTGTAGTATTCCATGGTGTACATATTCTATAATTTCTTTATCTAGTCTTTAGCTGATGGGCTTGTGGGTTGATTTAAAGTCTTTGCTATTGTGAATTGAGCTGCAATCTCTGTAATATGCTGATATAATTTCCCATGGGTAAATTCCCAGGAGTGAGATGGCTGGGTCATATGGTAGGTAATATTCATGTTTCTGAGGTACCTCCATACCATATTCTATAGTGGCTTTACCAGCTTACATTCCCACCAACAGTGGATTAGGGTACCTTTTTCCCCACATCCTCACCAGCATTTGTTGTTGGTTGATTTCTGTATAAAAGCCATTCTAACGGGGTGAGGTGAAATATCACTGTGGTTTTGATTTGCATTTCTCTGATGGCTAGCAATCCTGAGCATTTTTTCATCAGTCTGTTGGTCATTTGGATTTCCTATTTTGAAAAATGTCTGTTTAAGTCCTTGACCCATTTCTTCACTGGGTTTTTTGTTTTGTTGTTGTTGAGTTTCTTGATCTCTTTATATATTCTGGTTATTAATCCTTTATCAACTGTATGGTTTGCAAATAACTTCTCCCATTCTGTTGGTTGTCTCTTCACTTTGCTGATTTTTTTCTTTTGCAATGCAGAAGCTTCTGAATTTGATGTAATCTCATTTATTGCTTTTGGCTTTGATTGCCTGTGTCTCTGGGGTCTTTTCCAAGAACTCTTTGTCAATGTCAATTTCTTGTAGGGTTTCTCCAATGCTCTCTAATAATTTGATGGTGTCAGGTCGTGGATTTAGGTCTTTATTCCATTTTGAGTGGATTTTAGTACAAGGCGTAAGGTAGGGGTCTTGCTTCATGTTTCTGCATGTGGAGATCCAGTTTTCCCAGCACCATTTGATGAAGAGAATGTCCTTTTTCCAGGGATTGATTTTAGCTCCTTGGTAAAAATGAATTGGCTGTAGATGCTGGATTGATTTCTGGAGTTTCTATTCTGTTCCATTGGTCTATCCATCTGTTTTTGTACCAGTACCAAGCTGTTTTGATTATTACTTCTCTGTAGTAGGTCTTGAAATCTGGTATTGTGATGCCTCCAGGTTTGTTTTTGTTGTAGATGATTGCTTTAGCTATTCAAGGTCTCCTGTGTTTCCATATGAATTTCAGCATTGTTTTTTTTTTCCTATATCTGAGAAAAATGTCTTTGGTATTTTGGTTTGTATCACATTGAATCTGTAAATTGCTTTTGGTAGTGTGGACATTTTGAAGCTACTGATTCTTCCAATCCATGAACATGGAAGATTTTTCCATTTTTTGTGTCTTCTTCTGTTTCCTTCTATAATGTTTTGTAATTCTCATCATAGAGATCTTTGACATCCTTGGTTAAATTTATTCCAAGGTATTTTTTTGTAGCTATTGTGAATGGTATTGATCTTAGAATCTCTTTCTCAGCCATGGTATTGTCTGTGTATACAAAGGCTGTTGATTTTGTGTGTTGATTTTATACCCTGCTACTTTTCCAAACTCTTCTGAATTTCAACAATCTCTTAGTGAAGTCTTTTGGATCCCACATATATAGAATCATGTCATTTGCAAATAGGGATAGTTTGACTTCCTCCTTCCCAGTTTGTATCCCTTTGATTTCTTTTTCTTGCCTAATGGCTCTGGCTAAAACTTCCAGAACTACATTGAATAGCAGTGGTGAGAGTGGGCATCCTTGTCTGGTTCCAGATCTCAATGGCAATGCTTCCAACTTTTCTCCATTCAATAGGACACAGGCTGTGGGTTTGTTATAGATTGCCCTGACTGCTTGAGCAATGATTCTTCTATACCCAATTTGCTTGAGGTTTTCCATCATGAAAAGTTGCTGTATTTTATCAAATGCTTTTTCTGCATCTATTGAAATAATCATATGGTTTTTATTCTTCAGTTGTTAATGTGATGTATCATATATATTGATTTGCTAATGTTGAACCATCCCTGCATACCAAGAATAAATCCCATTTGGTCCCGGTGAGTGATCTTTCTAATGTGCTGTTGGATTCGGTTGGCTAGTCTTTTGTTGAGGATTTTTGTCTCTAAGTGCATCAAGGAAATTGGTCTGCAGCTCTCTTTCTCTGTTGCATCTTTTTCAGGTTTAGAAATTAAGGTGATGCTGGCTTCATAGAAAGAATTTGGGAGGATTCCTTCCCTTTCAGTTGTTTTGAATAGCTTGAGAAGAATTGGAGTTAGTTTTTCAAATGTCTGGTAGAATTCAGCAGTGAAGCCATCTGGTCCTGGGCTTTTCTTTGTTGGTAGGGTCTTTATTACTGATTGAATTTCTGTCTTGGTTATTGGTCTGTTGAGGTTTTCTATGGTTCATTTTAGGTAGGTTGTATGTGTCCAGGAAACTATCCATTTCTTCTAGGTTTCCCATTTTGTTGGCATATAGCTCTTTGTATTAATTTCTGATGATTCTTTTTATTTCTGTGGGGTCTGTTGTTACATATCCTTTTTCATCTCTAATTTTGTTAATTTGGGCCTTCTGCTTCCTCTTTTTGGTTAGGTCCATTTGGTATATAGTGTCAATTAACTGTTTTCTCCTTGCTGATTTTCTTTCTGGTTGCTCTGTCCATTCCTGAAAGTGGGGTATGGAAATCCCCCATTACTGCACATTTGATCTGTGGAGTCTTTCCTGTGAGCAAGGTTCCCTGTCTTATGAGCTGCAGTAGGTAACGGAGGAGCTCAGAGTGTGGAGAGGCACTCTGTGGTTGCCCAGGATCTAGCCACACTGTCTCCTCTTATGTAGTCACTGTTTTTTCAGCTCCCAAGGCCCTCTAGGTCATGGATTTTCAATGGGGCCACTCCACCCTCCTAGTCAGTCCTGTTTATAAGGAAACTCAAGTGTTCCCAGAGCCGCTGTGTGTGGTCCTCCCAACCAGCTTCAGTGTCTGGGGGCGGGGGCGGGGTGGGGGGGTAGGGTTTTACCTCTGGTTAGGTCTGTGGTTCACAGGTGTGTAAAGTGCCTGCCCACTGTAGCCCCACTCAGTTCTTGATGGTGCTCTGCGGGTAGGAGAGTCCCACAGTCTGTGTTGCCCCTCCCCTGCCGTTGCTGGGCAACTGGTGCAGAAGGGGAAGCAATTCTTCTGAACTGTTGTGGCCCTCACTGATTGGGTCAGATGCGACCCCTGTTATTTATTGTTGGGCTGCCTGTGTCCAAAAAAATTGGCTAAGCCCATGAGCCCTTCCCCCACTGGTTGCAGATCTCTGCTGTAGGGAGTAGGGGGAGGGACACGCAGTCCCCCCACCCCACCCCGCCCCGCCCCGCTTCTGCTGACTTAGGGAGTTCGCGTGGAACTTTAAAAGCAGTATCAGCAGCACCGTGGGCCCGGGGAGTCCCCTCACCCGATTTGCCGCGGCAGGGGTCTTCCTCCCGGGATCCAAGCTTCTGTTGTTTTCTACTGTTTATTTGCTCCCTTGGCACGGGTCTGGAGCATTTCTATTGCTCGCGCTGGGTCTCCTGCTGGGGTTCCCCCAGAGCTCTATCCTACCAGTGTATTCACTCCCCTTTTTAAATATTATTTTCGTTCCCGGTCAGATTGGGCTGTTGCTATTTTGCCATCTTGGAACCCCTGTTATGGACATCTTAAGTACTAGAACAAACAACTGTCCAGGATGTCTCCTTTTGTTGTTGTTTTTAAGATTTATCTTATCTTATTTGAAAGGTAGAGTTACAGAAGAGGCGGAGAGAGAGAAAGGGAGATCTTCTGCCCACTGGTTCACTCCCCAAATGGCCACAATGTCTAGGGCTGATCCATGCCAAAGCCAGGAGCCTGGAACTCCATCCAGGTCTGCTATATGGGTAGCAGGGGTCCAAGCACTTGGATCATCTTCCACTTCTTTTCCAGATACATTAACAGGGAGCTGGATCAGAAATGGAATAGCTGGGACTTGAACAAGCACTTGTATGGGATGCCAGCATTGCTGGTGGTGACTTAACCTGCTTTACCACAATGCCAGGCCCAGGATGTCTCTTAAAGAAATTTGATTTCCTGGAGCTGGCATTGTGGCGCAGCGGGTTAATGCCCTGGCCTGAAGCACCGGCATCCCATATGGGCACCAGTTCGCATCCCAGCTGCTCCACTTCCAGTCCAGCTCTCTGCTATGGCCTGGGAAAGCAGTGGAGGATGGCCCAAATCCTTGGGCCCCTGCATCTGTGTGGGAGACCCAAAAGAAGCTCCTGGCTCCTGGATCCTTTGGATCAGCCTAGCTCCAGCCATTGCAGCCAACTGGGGAGTGAACCAACAGATGGAAGACTCTCTCTCTCTCTCTCTCTCTCTCTCTCTGCCTCTCCTCTCTCCATGTAACTCTGACTTTCAAATAAATAAATAAATCTTTTTAAAAATTTTGATTTCTTGTGCCCATTTACATGGTAAATTTGAACTTGGGTCTTTCCTGAATCTGTGGGAGTTTTTCTGACCTTGCCACACTATTGGTATGTCTGGTGTCAGATTCTGTACAATTTATGTGTCATAAAGGAAAATGTGAAAACCTCAAATTCATTGCTGTATAGCTCTTCACATGAGATTCCTTTATATCTAAATTCTTGTCTCCTCATTAGTCACCAATTTGTGGAAATTACCTTCCAGAGTGTTTGTGAATGCAAGGTCTGCCCAGCTTAAAGCGGCAACTTAAATTCTTGAGAGCCTGAAATCATCTAAAGAGTTTTCTTCCTTGCATTGTCCTGAGTCAGGGCTTCTGCCCAGAGCTGAGTGCATGCTCCTAAGAGTGCTTCTTGAAGATGTTTATTTTTCTCATCCCAGAGATGCTGAAGGTACATCTTGTACTGGAGAAGAAGTGCTTATCTTGAGATGTGTGTAAGGATGAAGTACTTCAATAAAGAGCCAGTCCTCTGGTACATTTACCCTGACAGCTGAATTTTGTATTCCAGGCCTTGCTCAAGCCCTGGAAATTTCAGGGCTGGATCACAGCTCAATTTTTTTTAAAGATTTTATTTATTTGAGAGATAGATTTACAGACAGAAAGAGGGAGAGACAGAGAGAAAGGTCTTCCATACACTGGTTCACTCCCCAAATGGCAGCATTGGTTGGAGCTGAGCCCATCTGAAGCCAGGAGCTAGGAGCTTCTTCTGGGTCTCCCATGCAGGTGCAGGGACCCATCACTTGGGCCATGTTCTTCTGCTTTCCCAAGCCATAGCAGAGAGCTGGATAGGAAGAGGAGCAGCCAGAACACAAACTGATGCCCATATGGGATGCTGGTGCTACAGGCGGAGGTTTAGCTTACTACGCCACAGCACCGGTCTCCCACAGCTCAACATGAAACAACTTTGTGTTTACCTTCGTATTCTAGGGACCATGCTAAGTGTTCTTTGTCAACATACTTACTCAGCCTTCTGATACTCTGAGGTGCTATGAGCCCCATGTCATCAATGTATAAACAGGAGCTTGAAGAAGTTCAATAACTTGCTCATGGCCACAGAGCTAATAAATGTGAAGCTGGAGTGCAAACCCAGGGCATCTGTTAAGATCCACTCATGACATTTTTGAGACATCAATTGTTTCAGTGATTTGCTTAAGCCAGTGATTCTCAACCCTGGCTGTACAGTCGGACCCTCCAGAGGAGTATTTAAACATCTTGATGTCCAAGTTGCACCCTAAGCCAATTAAACCAGAAATTCTGGAGGTGGAATCCAGGCACCAGTAATCATCAGAGCTCCCCAGGTGATTTCAATGTGCAGCCATATTGATAATCAGTTGCTAAGCAATCACAATTCTTTCCATCTGTTAAATTTTTTTAATGAGAAAATAATTCGATTCCATTTGCCCAAGCAATAGCTGGGAGGACCTGATGTACAAGGCATGGAGCTACTCTCTGTACTCTGGCACTTCTTTTCTCCCTGGGGATCCAGAGAGCCCAGGCCTTCACTTTCTTATTCTGGAACAAAGAGGAAGGAGTGATTGCTATGGTAGACCTATCGCGTTTAGGTTCGCCAGACACTTTAGGAAGACTTCCACTCTTTTTTTTTTTTTAAAGATTTTATTTATTTATTTGAAAGAATTACACAGAGAGAGGAGAGGCAGAGAGAGAGAGAGACAGACAGACAGACAGGTCTTCCTTCCAATGGCTTACTCCCCAGTTGGCTGCAATGGCCAGAGCTGTGCCGATCAGGAGCTAGGAGCCAGGAGCCTCCTCTGGGCCTCCCACGCGGGTGCAGGGACCCAAGGACTTGGGCCATCCTCCACTGCTTTCCCAGGCCATAGCAGAGAGCTGAGAGCTGGACCGGAAGTGGAGCAGCTAGGATGCGAACTGGTGCCCATATGGGATGCTGGCGCCTCAGGCCAGGGTATTAACTCGCTGCACCACAGTGCAGGCCCGACTTCCACTCTTAATAGTATTATCTTCAAAGGGATTTTAATATTATCTCATGACTTAAAAGAATGCTTTGTTGCCATTAAGAAAAAAAGTTACAAGAAACAAAGGCAAAATGTCATAGATTTATATCTGGGGTGCTAAAAATTATCCTTGGTTGCCCCTGACACCTTAGAAGTGTTGAAATACTGATCCTATTAAAAGAGCTGTGAAGTCACTTGCCTTCCATCTGGACAGGAAGAAAATGAGCTATTACTGAGCACTTATGGAGATAGGCAGACATGAGTTCAAACCCCAGGGTTGCTATTTACTAGCTTTGGCCTTGAGCTTCTACATCTGTTTCCCTGTCTGTAAAGTGAAGTCGATAAAGTAGGACTGTCTGATTGGGGTACTGTGCATGAAGCACCTGGTGCCTCCTGACACGTGGGATCATGATTTTCATGTGGCAGACACCATGTTATCTACATTGGTTATGTCACATAATCCACACAGGACACCCTCAGAACGATGCTGTTGTTCCCGCTGAAGGGAGATGAGCCCCTGGGAGGCTCCACCGAGGGCCCAGGGCACATGGCTGGCGCAGTCAAGTTAGGATTTGTCTCTTGTGCCTGCAGCCTGCATTTTCTTTGTTTTTCAGGCCATGTGGCACCACCTTTGCTTCACAGGCAATCTCATGGCTGACTTATCTTTTGGAACAGGAAGAGCAGGCATTGGGCCTAGCGTTAAGAATCCACAGCAGAGTTCTTAAGATTGATTCCTGGCTTAGGCTCCTGATTCTAGATTCCTGTCAATATAGACCCTATGACGCAGCTGTGAGGCTCAAGTAATTGAGCTTCTGCCACTCACATGGGAGACCTAGGTTGCATTTCTGCCGATGGTCCCAGTTCCAACCTTTGCAGGCACTTGGAGGGAGAACAAGTGGATGGGAACTCTGTCTCTCCGCTTTTCAAGAAGGAAAAGGAGGAGGAGGAGGAGGAGAAGAAAGAGAAAGAAAGAAAGAACTGATATTCTCTAGATAAGTAAATAAAATTAAAAAGACAAACAAATTTCCAGCTATCTCCCCAGGATGACAAGGGATACTTGGTAAAGGAAGGGCAATTGTATTCACCCCTTTTTCCTTTTAAAGTGGGGTTCTACTTGGAGAACACCTAAGATACTGAAACCACAAAGCTCACTCTGGCATCAAGAACCCAGGCTTAACTTTCTGCTGAGTTAAAAAGCCTGGTTATCCATTGTCTGATCATTCAGAATTCCTTAATAGTTCCATATTCCCAAGAAAATTAAGTATAAATTCCTTCTGGGGCCAGCGCTGTGGTGTAGTGGGTGAAGCCACAGCCTGCAGCGTCAGCATCCCATATGGGCGCCAGTTCAAGTCTTGGCTGCTCCACTTCTGATCCAGCTCTGTGCTGTGGCCTGGGAAAGCAGTGGAAGATGGCCCAAGTCCTTGGGCCCCTGTACCAGCACGGGAGAATCGGAAGAAGCTCCTGGTTTCTGGCTTCAGATTGGCCCAGCTCCGCCATTGCGGCCAGTTAAGGAGTGAATCAGTGGATGGAAGACCTCTCTCTCTCTGCCTCTTTCTCTCTCTGTGTAACTCTGACTTCTGATGCTAGCTTTTGTGATTCCTCTATGGGAGATGGCTTGTGGGAAATATTTTAAGTAATTTAAAATGAAATATTCCTGAGCCGGCGCCGTGGCTCAATAGGCTAATCCTCCACCTTGCGGCGCCGGCACACCGGGTTCTAGTCCCGGTTGGGGCGCCGGATTCTGTCCCGGTTGCCCCTCTTCCAGGCCAGCTCTCTGCTATGGCCAGGGAGTGCAGTGGAGGACGGCCCAGGTGCTTGGGCCCTGCACCCCATGGGAGACCAGGAAAAGCACCTGGCTCCTGGCTCCTGCCAGGATCAGTGCGGTGCGCCGGCTGCAGCGGCGGCCATTGGAGGGTGAACCAGCGGCAAAGGAAGACCTTTCTCTCTCTGTCTCTCTCTCTCACTGTCCACTCTGCCTGTAAAAAAAAAAAAAAAAAAAAAAAAAAAAAAAAAAAAAGAAATATTCCTGAAATAGTTTAGGAGCTCCCTGAATGGGAAACTAGGAAAAGAGAGGACTTTGGAGACACATGCCATCCAGAGGAAGGTGTCGAGTGCTCACTGGGAATACAGCATAGGACCTTGGGGCACAGTGGACCTGAGATATAAATTGTTGAGACCATGAGATCAGATGAAATTGATTGTTTTAGGGTTAAGAAGAAGCAGAAGCAGAAGCAGAAGCAGAAGAAGAAGAAGAAGAAGAAGAAGAAGAAGAAGAAGAAAGAAAATCCAATGGTATCTGAAGAAGAAGTGTTGAAAATTAAATTTGAGGAATACTAGCATTTAAGGAGCAGGTAGAGAGAGAGAAATTGGCAAGGGAGACCGACAAACAGTAGACTCAGCAGAATCAGGTGACCTAAAAGGAGGGCAGTGTGTCAGAATGCAAAGGTGAGGAGAGCTGTGAGGAAGGACTTGGAGAAGAAATGGGGGCAACGAGGTCAAGCAAGGACAGGAACTGCAGTGATGTCATTGGATTTGGCAATTACAGTGTCGGTGACCCTGGGGACCAGAGTTTCGGTTGAGATGGTGGAATCAGAGGCCTGAGGAGGAGTTAGGGCTGTTGAGCACAGACTGCTTATTGACTACTGAAGACTTCTGGCATTCCAAGCAACTATTCTCATGAAACCTCAGTTAGTCAGCGAACATGAGTTGGGTGTCGTATTTCCTGGCATTCTGCCTTCAAGATTCTTAGTCAGGTTGATTAATGCAGATGTCTTTCTTCATGGAGAAAGCAAGGCACAGCAACTGGCCATCTCACTGCGTGGCATACTCATTTCCCTGGCATCCTTTGCTACGCTTCCTGTGGGATCTTTGCAGGAGCAAGTGAGTCAGGAGTGGGCACACACACATATTTAAGCAGAATAGTTCCAGGGCGGGGGGTGGGGTGGGGGACAAAGCCAAATGGCAAAGCATTTTGGAAAAATCAGTTATAAGCAGTTTATCAAACATCATTGTCAGGAATCTGGAAATGTTCCTTGCACAAGTCTCATTGTGAACCTACAGTGTAGGTTGCAAAATCTTGGGGCAGTTGTCCTATCAAGTTTTTTTCCCTTTCAGTGTGGCATATGTTTTTCTTCTCTCACCCAGTCCCATAACTCCCATGGGTCTACGACATTCATTTATGTCATCTGTCTGTCCCTGAAAACATGTCGTCTGTAACTTCTGCCAAGGTATTTGGGGGCCTCCTTTCCAAGTGACTTCTTACATCTAGGTATTGTGATCTATCTTCCATTGCTATAATGAAATACCACAGGCAGGCTATTCTAGAAAAGGGTTTATTTCGCTCACAGTTTTGTAGGTTCAAGAGCATGATGCTGGCATCAACTCAACTCTGTTGAGTACCCTCTTGGCTATGTCACATCCTGGAGGGAGCATATAATCAAAGTAGGAGATAACAGCATCAAACAGGAAGCCAGAGAGAGTCAGGGGTGAAGCTCAGGCTTTTATAACGACTTGCTTTTTGAAAGCTACTCTAGGAGACCAAAATTCCCTTCCCAAGGCAGTGCCCCAGTGACTCACGGTCCAGAATCCTTGCTACCTACATGGAAGATCCAGAATGAGTTCCCAGCTCTTGGCTTCAACCTGGCTGTTGCAGGCATCTGGGGAGTGAACTAACAGGTGAAATATCTATCTTTGTCTCTCTGCCTTTTAAACAATTAAAAAAAAATTCTGCTAAGCAAACAGGTAAAAAAGTGGCATTTCTGTTTTAATTTGCTTTTGCTTAATTACTTATGAGACTGAGGATCTTTTGATATTTATGTTGACCATTAAATTTTCTCCTGTTAATATTCTTTCCCCTTGGGTTGTCTTTTTCCTGTTAAATTCTCATTGCTTTTTAAATGTGGGTCCCTATACCACCTCTTTGATAACTGTGTTGTAGATGTCCTCTCATAAACTATCACTTTGGATGTGAACTTTTTCATAGACGGGATTTAAATTTTAATGTGGTGCTGATGATCTCACCTTCTCATGGTCGCCTTTGCTCTGTAGATTGTTCTCTCACCCTTCCAGCACCAACCTCAAACCCCTCCGTAGAAAAGTTGAGGCACACTTTCCAAGATGCTCCACTTTTTACAACTTCTCCAACTACTTGTCTCTTTGCTTTGCTTCATAGCAAAGTTTTTCAAAAGAAAGTTGTTCCCTTCTCTCCACATCCTCTTCACTCCTCCATTCATCAAACTGGCCTCGGTGACCACCCTTCCACTGGGTTGTTCTCATCAAGGACACCAGTAACCTTGATGGAGCCAATTGAAGTCACATCTCTCTTCTCACTACATTGCGGTCATGAGTGACCGTTTCTGCTTCCTGAAACTTTTTAAAAAATCTTGGCATTGATAAGTGAGTTCTCAGTCTTCTTCCTGGCTTCCTCACCACTTCTATTTTTTGCTGACCCTTCCTCCATCACTACTTCTCTGAACAGTGGCGTATACCAGGGCAGAGACTTGGACCCTCCTCTCCAACTTCTTATCAAGTAAACTAATTCTGTGTCATTGAATATCTTCTATGTGTTGATGAGTTCCAAATTCATATCTCTGTCTGACTGCTACCTTGAAATTTGGACCCATACATACAGCTGCCTATAGGACGCTTCCACATGGATATTTCATGCTTAATGGGTCCAAAATTTTCTCTTGGTTTGCAGTGCCCTCCCCTCAACTTTTCCCACTGTGTCTTACCCTATATCCCCAAGAACTCTGTTGCCCAAACAACTTAAGACTCCTCCTGATTTCCATTCTCTTTACTTCTAACACCCAAACCATCTGCACACCCTAGTTTCTATTTCCAAAATGTGCTCACCAGCCACCCACTTCTACTCATCTCTGCACTTCCCACACTATTCCTTGCCATTGGCATCTCTCCTCTGGGCAAGAGCTGTAGACTCCTAAGTGGCCTCCTGCTTCTGTACTTGTCTCCCTCCAGTTCATTCTCCTGTTAACATCCTTTTCAGCATTTATCACCACCTTAAGTCGATGTGATTTATTTATTTATGTTGTTTCTCCCACTAGATCACTAGTTCTACAAAGGCATGGCAAATTCTGATTCATTGCCAATTCCTGGGACATTGAAACTTCTCAGTAAATATGTTTAGAATAAATGAAAGATATGAAAGGGCAGATGAATGCATATTTTTAAATAGTAGTCATGTTTGTAATTTGCCTACTCAGAAAATTCTCCTGAGATTGACTACTTCCAAGATAGGTGGGATGGAGTGAAAGGACACTCTATTTTGATGATCCCTAAAAAGAAAATGAAAACAAAAACATATTTGGGGGGACTAGCACTGTGGTGTAGTGGGCTAAGCCTCTGCATGTGGTGCCAGCATCCCAGATGGACACCCATTCGAGTCCTGGCTGCTCCACTTCTGATCCAGCTCCCTGCTAATGGCCTAAGAAAGCAGTAGAAGATAGCTCAAGTCCTTGGGCCCATGCACCCAAATGGGAGACCTGGAAGAAGGCCCTTGCTCCTGACTTTGGATCTGTCCAGCTCTGGCCATTTTGGGGGAGAGGGTGAACCAGTGGATAGAAGACCTTTCTCTCTGTCTCTCCCTCTCTCTGTCTATAACTCTGTCTCTCAAATAAATACATATTTTTAAAAAAAAACCCAACATATTTGGACACACAATTGGGAGCAGGGGTTGCAAACTCAAATGTCGCAGGCTTGGGCAGGTAACAAAATTGAGGTAATGACCACGTGTAAGCTACAATGAATGGCAGGGACTGTCACAACGTGGAGACCTCAGCTCCAGCTAAAACAGACTTACTGGCTTCAGCTGACTATGGCCAAGTAGCCGTGCAGGCAGAAGGTTTAGAAATCATCTCAAAAGAAAATGCAAAGTTTGTATGTCAGTTACATTTGGGTTTGACTATTACAACTGAAACATATTAAATCAAGTGGGATTACCAAAAGTGGTCTGGGGTGTAGACTCTAGGGTTCCCAGAGACTCGGTGGAATTCGGGACACAGGCTCCTAATTTGTTGCTTAACTGGCATGATGTCTATTATGAATTGAACAGGACTTGGCTCCCCAAAACTCTTGCAGAGGTTTAAATCCTGAAGTCCGATGTTAACAGCTGCTGAAATCAGGGTGGAGTCTTGATCTAATCATGGCATCTGGTCAGTGGGCCTGGTGCTTGCCCTCAGAAAGCTGGTTATTTACGCTGGGTGCTCTTATGTCTCTCTGCTTCCGAGATTTCCATGTGATCATTCTTCTGCACGTGCTCTGCCGTCCCTGGCTCTACCAGCCGGACTAATGGTGCTGCCTAATTTTGAACTTTGAACCTCCAAATTATAAGCCCAAACAAACCTTTTCCTTCCCAAGAAGCCCCGCTCAGGTATTTTAGTTGCACTACTGAAAGCTGACTAATACAGCTTCCATTTCCAAGTCACATCATGGTCCAATGGACCGATGCAGCTCCAGCCGCTGCCTCCTCATTCAGGGAAGCGAGGAGAAAAATAAGGAAGATCCCGACTGTTCTTCTATCAAGAGCCTTCCTGGAAGCTTCCATGCACCACTTCTATTTCATTTCTTTGCTAGAATTTAGTCCTGTAGTTACTCCTAGCTGCACGGGAGGCTGGAAAGCATCCTTTTTATTTCTAGTGGACACGTGCCTAGCTCGAGAAGAAGCCAAGTTCTAAATGAGAGGCTTTCTGCCAGAACTGGATTTTCATGTGAAGCTCCCAAGCTTTCATCCTACAGCAGCCAAACAAAGTGTGCCTATCATCTGGATTCAGCAGAGGAGCTTCAGTTTGGGGAACCCTGCTCAGAGGGGCAGATATGCACGGGGTGCATTTCTATGACAAGTGGGGCAGTCAGCAACTCATAAACAAAGGTCAGCAGGGCTTAGATGAAGCACACAAACAGGAATGTGTTCAGGTGGCCTGGGGAGGGGGGCAGGATGTGGAGAGGGTGGGGGAAGGTGGGCAGTGGGTGAGGCAGTGTAGTCCTTCATCTGTGCATTTACGGAGTGGCCCTGGCAGTAACAGGGGAGGTCCATGGCATCCCTTATGTCTAGGTGTGAGCAGTTATTCCATCTCCTCTGAACTGACTTTCACCAAAGGTGTCCTCTCACACCACCTCAGGGTCACCCTCTGGAGCGACAAGCAATCCTGAGTCAGACCCAGTAAGTCACTATCTTGGGCTTGGGCTCGGCCCAGTCTCAGGCTTGGTGACGATTCCCTTCTAAGTGGCTGAACTTCCCATCCGTGCTGGATTGTCTTGCTGTGGAGGCACGATGCTATGATGAAAAAAGCACCGGACTTGGAAGCAGACTTGAAATTCCTGCAGCGTCACTCACCAGTTGAGTGGACCATAATAAATACTTTTATAACTGTAAATTAGTCTGGCCGGTAGAGCCAGGAACGGCAGAGCACGTCCTTACCTACTTCACAGGCTTTTTGGTGGATTCACGGGGATCACTTACATAAAAAGTTTTTGTTTAAAAACTAAATAAATAAATAAAAAGAAAGCGACCGGCACTGTGGCATAGCAGGTAAAGCCCCGGCTGCAGTGCTGGCATCCCATATGGGCGTTGGTTCAAGTCCCAGCTGCTCCACTTCCAATCCAGCTTTCTGCTATGGCCTGGGAAAGCAGTGGAGGATGGCCCAAGTCCTTGGGCCCCTGTACCACATGGAAGACCCAGAGAAAGCTTCTGGCTCCTGGCTTCGGATGGGCACAGCTCTGGCTGTTGCAGCCAATTGGGGAGTGAACCGGCGGATGGAAGACCTCTCTCTCTCTCTCTCTCTCTCTCTCTCTGTCTTTCCTCTCTCTGTGTAACTCCAACTTTCAAATAAATAAATCTTAAAAAAAAAAGTCTAAACAGGTCTACATACAAATGTAAGGTTCCAGTAAAGATTCTCTGTAACCACCCATATGTTTGAAATTAATGACTTTATTGACACAAACTTTGCAGTGGAAAGTGTTTTCCCAACGGGATAGCAAGAATCAATGCCTGTCTCATATACACACGGAGAAGCTGCCAGATGAATTTCCAGTAACTTGATTTAGCTTCTGGTCACTGTCTCAGAGAGACCCAGATGGTTCTGGGGAGGGCCAGATCACATGTCCTTCATTCCCTTCTCCCCTAGAGGCGAAAAAGTGTTTCTGGATAAACAGAGCCACCTTCTCAAGCTGCTGAATTCCAAATAACCTGTAGCAGTGAACTGAGGCAAAAACAGAGTGGAAAGAGAAACTAGGCTTAGCCCATGGCTCACAGCACAGCGACTGGTGAAAGAACGCCTTACACAAAGCAAAACACACATGCCCTGGGAGAACAAGCCCTTGAACTTGCAGGATCATTGCCAACCTTTAGAGTTGGGGACTCCTGCTGAGTAATGCCACTAGGGACATATGAGTCACAGGTTTTGCTTTAAAATAATAAAAGTTAAAATTTTTTTTCAGAATGTGAAGTCCTTAAAAGCCCTTTTTCAAGGAATCAAAATGAGAGAGGTTTAGGAAAACTTGTAGTTTTGTGTATGGTAAAGGCTTGTACAATGATGATGAGAACACCCAGATCTGTCATTTAGGACACACATCAACCCTACTATAAAAGCAAGACTCCATTGCAGAGTAATTCACAACACACACTACACCTTAGTGTCGCTAAGTCAGTCCTACTTGTTAGGCCTACTGGTAGATTCTGGATATAAGGTCGCAAGAGGCCTGACCCCACATCTCTCAACATCTGCACAGTAACTGGCATAAAGTGGGCACTTAATGTTTAATGAATAAGTATAAAATCTATCAGCAGGAGGAAGAAAAGGAGGAAGGGAGGGAGGGAGGGAAACAAGAAAGGAAGACATTATCCTCTGGTGTCTGAGGAATACCAGAGTTAGTAGGTGCGCCACTGAGTAACTGAATTTTAACCTCGTAGGTCAGTTCTCGGGACTATGTTACATAAACACATACCATCAAGCTGCCTATTTCTGCTAAACATGGAGTTTATTGGTATAGTTTGGTACAACTTTAGTCCTACTTTTCCCAATCCCAGACTTGTTAGCAGTTCTTTAAAAATCATGCTACGTTATTTTGGAAGAAAATACTTCCAGCTGAACATGTTTAAGGAAATGCTAGAAAAACTTTTTCTATCAGAACATCATTTTACTGTGTCAACTACCTGATCTGTAACACAGTGCACATTAGTCTAATATCAATGTGAATACACATCCAGCAGGTGCTGTCTTTCTAAAGTAGTTCCTTTACAGATGCCAAAATGACCCAGTCCTGGGGCTGTGGACAGAGAAAGCTCCATGTGCTGCCACAGGTCCCTAGACTATCTCTCTCCTGTGAGCAGTGTCTAGTTTTCAATTAACCGTAGTGAGTGACTCAACTGGAGAGAGAAAACTACTAAGACAAGCAAAGGGAACCAGAAAGCTATGAAATACGCAGTGTCTGCCTGAGCCCTGAGTGGTGTCCCAGGCTGGATGCATGGCCACTTTATATGACATGACGCCACAGACTGATCCTGTGGTTTGGAGGCAGGGGAGGAGCAGGTGTGACAGCATCACACAGACTTCCCAAGGACACGCCATGGGCCTTGCCTGCTGGAGTTAGTGTGTGTGAAACAGGATCTGGTCTGATTGTGAGCTAAGGAAATGAGAATAACCGGGACTTTTCCTGTTTCCTGATTTCACATCGATCTGGGTTTACAGTTGGAGGAAAGCCAGCTTTTAGGCGAACACAGTACGCTTTGTGATGGTGATGTTTAAAAATAAAGAATGAAAGGGTAAGCTTGCCTGAAATTCACACTACTGTGCTCAGAAGAGCTTGGCACTGATGTGCAACTTTTTCACCCAGGAAATCTACTCTTATTTTCCTCTTTCACAAACTGACCTGTGGCTCCAGCTCACCACTGTACCCCCACTCCCTACTCCAGGAGATGCAAAGAGGCAAACTGAAGGGCACATTTGCAGGTTATTCACAAAGGTGAGGACTGTTAATGCATTCACGTGCTAAACAAGAGGCTCAGAGGACCCAACAGCTCAGGCAGGCATTTGCTGTGGGGTAAGACAGTCCCACAAGGCACTCAGCAGCGTTCATGGTCAGTAAGTGGTCCCCACTTTTTCAACTTTCACCGACAGGAATCAATATCATGAAGTCACCGAAGAAGTCCACCTGCCCTTGTGTTTGGACACTCGGCTAGTTGACGCAGTTCTTTGTGATTCTTTTACTTCTGTCCACCTGTCGGATGCTGTCTGTAACGTTGATGGTGACTTCTTTTGCAGACATTCTCTTAGCGTCTCGCTTAGCCTGTTAAAAAGTTTAAAACAGCAAATTGAGTTCATTGGAAACATCCAAGGCTCTTGCACTTGCATTTATCTCCTGAGCTTGTTACACACACAGGCAGCCGGAAGGGCGACCCACAGAATGCATGCATGGCAGCACAGCCAGAGGTGTCCTGCTGGATCTCCAGTCGCAACTAGCAGAGGCTGGCAGAAGACATGCTGGGTATTGAAGGTTGAATTAGCGAAGGTCTATCAAAGGGTAATGTGAAAACTTTCACAGTGGGCTTCAGTAGAGTGGGTAAGGGTTTGAGCTTTGGAGTTAGGGAGACGTTGGTTCAAAGACTGAGCATATGATTTCTCAATCAGCAAGTTTTTCCTAGCCTCTCTAACCTTTAGTTTTCTCACCTGTAAAGTGGGGAATACGATATCATCTACCTGATAAAGGTTGTTATAAGCATTAAATAAGGTAATGAATATAAGACACTTAGCATGATGTTTGTCACTAAATAAATATAAGATAAAACAATCTTTAAAAGCACACTGGGTAGAAGTTTGACACATTAGTTAAGACATTGCTTGGCAGGTGGCAGTGTCAGCCCCCCCGCCCCATCCTAATAGGGTTCGCTGTTCCTACTTCCCTGCCCGCCCCTCGGCAAAGTTTTAAAAGGACCTGTTCCTGAACACATGTGTCTCTCTCTCTTCCTCTCCGTCTCATGACCTGTGTCTGTCTCTGTCTCTGTCTCTCTTTCTCTTATGCTCTCCTTTTCCCTCTTTTCCTTCTTTGCTCCTTCCCTCCGGTCTGTTGAGTTTCCCCCAATAAACTCTTTCCCTTAAAAAAAAAAAAAGACATTGCTTGGAATACCTGGTTCCCACATCAGAGTGCCTGGGTTTGAGTTCTGGCTCCTCTCTAGCTTCCTGCTAATGCTCACACTGGAAGGCAGCAGGCTTGGCTCAAGTACTCAGGCCTTTGACATGCACACAGGAGACCTGGCTTGAGTTACCAGCTTCCAGTTTTAGACTAGCCGAGCCCTGGGTGTTGTGGGCATTTGGATCCCCCCATCCCTTTTCTCTCTCTCTCTCTCTCTCTCTCTCTCTCTGTCTTTTCAATAAATAAAATAAATTAAAAGTTTAAGTACAAGTTCAAAGTAAAGATAGACCAATGACAAAAGTCCAGAATTAATATGAAGTTCCAAACTAAATGTAGGTGCTTCAGTAATATGTTCCCAGTGCCCTATCTCTTACTCCCAAAGAGAAAACAACTTCAACCTGTTGGGACTGGGGCTGTTGCAAGTTGTCTCCAGAAGCAGATGGGAACAGCTATGTGCCATCCATTTTTCACTCCAGGAAAGACCTGACACCCACTTACAGGGAATACAGTTTCCCGTAGCCCTTTCAGGGGTGGCCTCACCTGCAGAGAATCCCCTCTCTCAAGGCTGTGCCAGAGGAGGCCCAATATCGGGGTAAATGGAGGAGTATAAAGACCTGGCCATTTGGGCCCAAAGCAAGCCCTGCTCTAGTGAGCCATTTGGTTCCAAAGCTGTCCCTGGGGTGCAGTCAGCAGAGGCCATTTTCATCCCACATTGTGGATCGACTTCTCCCTCTGTCCGCCCCTGCCTCCTCCTCTTCCTTCCACGTGTGTGGACCTCAAGGGCTTCCTAATGAACATTCTGTGTAGTGACATCTCAAGATGTGCTTCCTGGAGAACATAGAGCCTGTGGGAGTCTGTCACAGGGTATGAGCATCTCATCGTGCTGGGTGTGAGTCCAGTGCTGACAGATGCATGCTTTTCATACAACATGGCCCTGAACACAAGCCAACTGTGTTATCTGTAATGCCTCCAAAGAAATGGTGGAGTCTTGCCCCACTGGTTACATTTATCAACAGGTGATATGTAGGTTTCTAACATTTCACTTCAGTGCTGAGTACTGTAGCCGCTGCTGGCAATGGCCATTCTCCACTTTGCCTTTACATGGCTATGCATCTGTACCCCAGCTGCTGGGAGTGTTGCCTGCTGACTATTTGCAGCAGCACCCTTCTGAGAATTGGCCTCATCTGATTGGAACCACTGCTAGAGAACGCTCATAGCCAATGCTTGCTTGTTGGAGATATAAAAGGTTGGCCCTTTTGCCTCATAGAGCTGAAATCTATGATGCCATTCTTGCTCCACAGCCCTCTGTGAGGTCACCTGTCTGGTGACCTTGGGTATTTCTTAGCTTGATGGTCTGCCTTGCCCTGGCTCCCCCACTACTGTGCAGGGGTCAATCTACTACTTGCACAAGAAACATCATCTCAGGCCCTGCTTCTAGGGAACCTGATGTAATATTTATGGTGGATTTGAGAGAAGTTTAAGGACAATGTCACTTCTATGTGATTACCTGTATCCATTGATTTCATGACATTGGATTTCGTTGTTTCCTTTTATTTTCCCACTGCCCAGCACAGTTCTGAGAGATAGAAGGCCCTACATTTAACTTTGTTTGACTAAATGGATGAACAAGCACCCAGCGTTTGTCCACATACTCTTACTCTATGAACCAATAGTCAGTAGTGTTTAGGGTTTAGTTGTACAGTTGGGTTTTCAGAGCCTGAACCGGAACCAGAGCTAGCAGGAACTTGTGTGGGCTTATTTTATCCCCAAAGCGGAGAACTCAAAGTCACAAAACAACCTTCAAACTAGATAGCTGTAGGTATTCATCTGCAGCTCCTCCTGTAAAGTCCTTTAAAGTGATTCTTCCCAGGACTACTTCCTTCATCTTCTCACTCCACACTGGGCTTCCTCCTGCCTGCTGATCTCACACACACACACACACACACACACACACACACACAGCATTGTGAAGAAAAAGAAGGCAAAAAGAAATGTGTGGTGATGCCGAAGCCAATTCTGTCTGACCTCCCATTCAGGTATTGTTACACAAACTCTGTGGAAACTGGGACATGGAATAGAGACATAGAGGCAGTATTTGAAATGAGCCAAGTTGACGGCAGCATTCCTTTCAAACTGGTGGGAAGTGAGAGAGCCTTACAGAATGGAAATGTAAACTTTCTGAACTCCAAAAGTGTTTTCCTTTGGAAGAGATTATTGGCAAGATTTCACAAAAGGTTATTGAAGGCTATCCATGGAAAATGCTTTGCTCTCTATTCTTGCCTGCATTTCCATGCTTGAAAATCTAAGCAAAAGTTTAGTAGTTGGATAATTCTTAATTTCCAAACCTACATAAAGAGTCAAAGGCTATAAAAAAGTCATCCTTAGAACAGCCTCAAAATAAGGGATTGTAATTGTACTTACAGTGGGGCAATTTCTTTTTATTTCATTTACTTATTTGAGGGAGAAAGAGAGAGAGAGGGAGAGTCGGGGTTCACTCCTCAAGTACTCAAAGCAGCTGAGGCTGGGCCCAGGTAAAGCCAGGAGATGAAAACTCAATCCATGTCCCTCATGTGGGTGTTAAGAACCCACCGACTCCTGGGATCTGCATTTCAGGAGCCCAAGGCAAGAATTGAACCCAGGCACTCTGATATGGGATACAGGCATCCTAACCACTAGGCTAAATGCCTACTCCAAAGGGGGCAAGTCCTTCAATTTGTCTATCACAAGCCTGCAAAAAGGAAATGTTCAGAGCACAAACTCTGGGGCCAGAGAGACCTGGATGTATTACAAGGCTTTGCCACCATTGGCTATAATAACACTTACTGCTTCATCTCTCAGTTTCAATTCCCTTACTTGAAAAATGGGAGGCCAGCACCGCAGCTCACTTGGCTAATCCTCCGCCTGCGGCGCCGGCACCCCAGGTTCTAGTCTTGGTTGGGGTACCAGATTCTGTCCCAATTGCCCCTCTTCCAGTCCAGCTCTCTGCTGTGGCCCGGGAAGGCAGTGGAGGATGGCCCAAGTGCTTGGGCCCTGCACCCGCATGGAAGACCAGGAGGAAGCGCCTGGCTCCTGGCTTCAGATTGGTACAGCGCAGTGACCATAGTGGCTATTTGGGGGGTGAACTAATGGAAGGAAGACCTTTCTCTCTGTCTCTCTCTCTCACTGTCTAACTCTGCCTGTCAAAAAAAAAAAAAAAAAAAAAAGGGAAATAATGCTGCTTCCTAAGTTCTTTGAGAGAATTAAGTATATCGCTTAACATTAATAAGCTGGTTAACATCTCCCTGTTTACCACAGCCTAAGCCATTTTCAAACAAAAAGTCCCACACCCTGAAACCTCCTTGGTCCCCAACAAACCAGGGAGGTTACTCAGCCCTGTTACAGGCATTAACGCTAATTTCACTTGCAAAACGGCGGTAGCAGTCAAGCATTCCAAATCGGAAACCTCCTTTAACTGAAAGATTGCTACAACCTCTAAATAGCAGCAACACAACAACAGACCACAGAAACAGCAGAAATCTAAAGGGCACTCTAGACTCCTCTATGCCAGTAACGGGCACAAAAGCTTCCGAGCCATAAAGCATTTTAGTTCCAAATTCTTGCACGGTATCACGTTCAGCAAATTAAGCAAGGAGAATGACAACGCATTTTCTGGGAAGTGTTTTAGGCAGGAGGAACCGCCGAGTCTGAGACACGAGCTGTAAAGGGCCTGTCCTTCGCACAGCTGCGAGGACACGCAGGAGGCCCGTAGTGGCTGCAGGCTCGTCCCCACTCGGAACGCTCCACACTTAAATGAGAGGACGAAAGAAGATAAGAAAGACAACTACAGTGCTAGGCATTTTCTCCAGAAGTAAGCTCCCTGAGAAGTCGAGTTGCTTTGCCCGTCTCTGAGAAAACAGCTCTTTAGACCCAAGGAGCAATGGCACCATTGTGTCCCTCCAAACCCTTTGTACCACCTAGATGTTTCCTCCCTTTGATAGGGTTTCAGCTAGCCAGAGCTTTTCCTCTAACATCACACCCTTGTTATTAATGACTGGAAAAGAAAACGTATCCCTATTGCATATCCCTATGGCTTAAAAACAAACAAAAAACCCAACTGTGGTTCCCAGTGCCATGATGACAGAGGGCTCTCCAGCCCCTCCTCTTTGCAGATGTCTGCGGCTAGTTCAACCCCTCCTCCATTGCTGATATTCTCGTTTTGTGAGTTTTGTCACCACTGACTCTTGTTAATGGGCCACCTCCTGTTTCTCACCTAGTTGTACAGCTGTTCTATTCTTCCCTTGCCTCATTTTAATTTCTGCAGGTTTAGTACCCTGTGAATCATAGATTTTAGTCTTCTTGATAGTGCCTCTTTAATTAAAAGTAATTTATTGGCTGCCATCTCTCAAGGATAACCAGATTGGCTGCGATAACTTCTTGGCAGTCTCCAACCAGATGGACTTGTTTCCCTTGGGGCTCAGAAGCCAAGGATCAAGTTCATTCCCTGCGGAGGTGGGGACAGCTTGGCTGCTCCCAGGAGACTTGGAATCAAGACTGCAGCTAAATTTGCTTACTTTCCCCCCAAATAGAAATAAGAAATGTTCTTGGCATTGCCTGAACTCTACAAATATACCTGTACTCAACAGGGTATTATACAAACCTTTTCACAGACAACAAAGGAAGGCAAGGATTACTAAGTTATGAATCTCAGATGCCAATTTTTCTGCACAGTTAGTATTTCAAAACTGTAAAAGCAACATACAATCATGATAAAAATAAATAAATAAACAAACCAGTGGAGATGGGCAAATTGAAAAGCATTGCTTGATTCCTTGCCCTGGCCTCTAGGACTTTCCCCAGAGATGCCCATGGCTAATAATTTCCTATACAGCACTGCAGGAACTTTAAGCACATACAAACTTGAGGTGCTGTTACTTACTGTTTTTCTCTCTCCCTGTACTGTTTCTTCTTTCTGGCCTTTAACCAAAGTTTAAATTATATATTTGGTTTCTTGTTTATTTTCTACTTTCTCCTCAAACTATAAACTTCAAAAAGATAGGAAAAGTCTGTTTTGTTCATAGCAGTATTCCCAGAATCTTAGGGCCTATCACATAATAGACACCCAGTTAGTACCTTCACAAAGGACACGTGTGAAGGTAAATCTTCATAAAGAAAGAAGGGGAGAGAAGATTCTTGGAAACAGAGTCTGTCTGTATTGCCCTGCCTACATGTTCTAGAACTTTCCTTTGGGATTTCAATTATGTGCATAATCAATTGTTCGTTGCACCACCCCTGAGAGACAGGTGGGAATGTTACTGTGTTCACTTTCCCATTGGGGCAGCTGAAGTCACTCAGGCTAATGCAATTTGCCCAAGGCCAATGTCAATATAGGTGCTGAGTCAGACTGAAGATGGTGGCCTCAAGTCTCACATCCAGTCTCTCACAACTCCATTCTCCATCATTATGTTTTAGGTAACAGGAAGGATGAACATAAGATCTGGAGGCACACAGACCTGGGTTTGAATTCCAACACAGCCAGAGCACTACTTCCTTGGTCATGCTGGCCAAATGCCTACTTTCTGAGCCTCTACTTTCCCAGTTGAGGAAGGGTACTACTTAACCTTTTAGAGTTGTGGGAGCTAAAAATGATGTCATAGATAGTGTGGCTGGCATGGAGTAGGTACTCTAAAATGTTAGTTTCTTCCTTCCCAAAAGATTAAAGACCATAGTTTTGGGGCCGGCGCTGTGGCACAGCTGATTGAAGCCCTGACCTGAAGCACCAGCATCCCATATGGGTGCCAGTTCTAGTCCCGGCCGCTCCACTTCTGATCCAGCTCTCTGCTGTGGCCTGGGAAAGCAGTAGAGGATGGCCCAAGTCCTAGGGCCCCTGCACCCACGTGGGAGACCTGGAAGAAGCTCCTGGCTCCTGGCTTTGGATCGGCACAGTTCCAGCTGTTGCAGCCAGTTGGGCAGTGAATCATCAGATGGAAGACCTCTCTCTCTCTCTCTTCCTTTCCTCTCTCTGTGTAACTCTGAATTTCGAATAAATAAATAAATCTTAAAAAAAAAAAAAAGACCATAGTTTTGTCAGCTGCAACTCAAGACATCTGGCTTCTTTTCAGTACTGTCCCATGGAAAGGAGATAGGCAATACCAAATGTCTAATGGTTCCCAAATTCATATATTTGCTGCTGCTTCATGAATTTTTGCAGCATTAACGCAAGATCAGTGAGGGAACTTTTGATCTCAGCAGCTCCACCAAGGGCCAGCTGGAGTCTCAGAAGGCAGGGATCAGATCATCCTTCAGGCAGAACTATCATGAATTCCCCAAGCCTGGAGTGAATCCTGTGCAGACCACAGCCTGTGCCCAGCTCTCGCTTAGACAAACTCAGCCTAGGGGTTTTCAGTAAGTGCCAAAGGGAGTTGTTGCTTTTCAACTTGAACCTCAGATAGAGAAGATCAAACACAGGGAAGGCAGTAGAACCTGCTTTAGGAGAGCAGCTAGACTCCTACAGAGTAGTCATCAGTGACAGTGATGCTGGAGTGGGGATGGGTGGGGTGGAACCCATGGGAAACCTTCCTAATCTGAGTGAATTACGAGGCTGTCTCATTCAATCAGCACGTAGTTACTGAGTACCTACTTGGTGCAAAACCCTGATGTAGGCTTGGGGGGCAAGGGAAGTAAGTGAAGAAATATTTTTAAGATCTCTATCCCAAAAGCCTTAGGATTGACCTGGTTTTATTGTAGACTATTGGATGAACAGTGAGTCTTGCAAATCTCTACACAAGGCGGCCACTGATGCATATAGGTACACATCCCCATAGTGTTAATCCCTTCTGTTTTCTCAGACGTGAGCTAATGAGTGCCCCAAAGTGCCCTAACACCCTCCTCTCTCCTTGGTGTTCTGAAATGGTTACTTCGGTCCTCTCCATCCTTTTATTGTCTTATTTTAATTTTTCCGGCAGAGACTTCACATTTACTTTCCAAAATTTTTCCTGATATGTCTCCCATTCCTGTTGTTCAGGAGAAATTCTGGGGAGTCTTCCCTTCTGAAAGATTCTCTGTGGGGTTTCACTGTTTCTTCTTAGACGGGGCCAAGCCTTGCAGAGGATTACTGGCCAGGCACTGGGGGTGGGGAGAGAGAGGCTCCTTAGCTGCGAAGCAGTCCGGGCATCCGCGAACTCCTTCGGCATGGGCTGGTTGCTTAGCCAAGGACAATGAAACCACTGGAAAACAGGCAGCTTCTAAGACATGAGGGCTCACTGGGAGGCCAGCTGCACACTCAGAGCCTTGTCTACACAGAGCTCTATCCACACACACACACTTCTGCAGCTGAACGCTTCAGGAAATGGTTTGAGGGCGAGGGGTGGAGGGTAACTAAGATGGTACATGAGGCTACACAGTAAATATCTGGGGGCAGCCCAGAGCTCCTGAACACGGGAAGACAAGCGGCTGCAAAGCAGTCTCCCGTGCGGTTTGTGGGAGCTGAAGATGCAGCCAAGGATGTGTCTGACACTGCAGGCTCAAAAAGGTGCCAATGACCGAGGAAATCACAGTGCCACAGGGAAAGCCGACTGAGACTGTTCTGAATTGAAAACTCATTTTGCCAGTTAGCACCTATTAACACAAGGCTGAAGGCAGGGGCCTGGAGGAACTGGGAAAAAGGAGACGGGGTTAGTTTGAGCTGGGGAAGAAGGACTCAGAACGCGAGATGCGACTGCTCACGGTCCTTAGCCACGTTGAGTCGCCCCTACCACCTTTCAGAAAAAGACGTGGACTGCGGTGTGGCATCTGTGTTACACGGAGCAGTTGTTCCCCTGTGCACGGATCTTCCGCCTCCCTCAGAGCAGCATTCTAAGTCTACACTTGCTCTGTGTATTTGTTCCATACTATCTGACTCCACTCCCTCACCCCATTAAAACTGGCTGTTGTCACTCCTGGACTGTTGGCAGCAGCACAGTGCCTGGCGCTCAGACAGCCCTCGATGAACACTGGATGAATGAATCTTAAGAGTGGTTACAGGAATGGAGCAGGACTTTTTCCAGGTCTAACAAGGACTGCCTTAACACACAAACGTGTTTTGTAAATCTGAATGGGAAAACGGAGGTAGCCTTGTAGATGAGGATGAAAAGGACCTTCTGGAGAAGGAAAGGTTTTTTTAAATATTTTATTTACTTATTTGAAAGATAAAGTTATAGACAGTGAGACAGAGAGAAGTCTTCCATCCACTGGTTCACTCCCCAAATGGCTGCAACAGTTGGAGCTGAGCCAGTCCAAAGCCAGGAGCCAGGAGTTTCTTCTGGGTCTCCTACGTGGGCACAGGGGCCCAAGCATCTGGGCCATTTTCTACTGCTTTCCCAGGCCATAGCAGAGAGTTGGATTAGAAGAGGAGCTGTTGGGATTTGAACCAGTGCCCATTTGAGAGGCCAGCACCACAGGCAGAGGATTAACCTACTGAGCCACAGTGCCAGCCCCAGGAAAGGGGTTTAAAAACAACCACAACAAAGAACCATCACCTGGCAGCCTGGTGATGCGCAAGAGGAATGCTGTGAAATGTGAATACACGGGGTTATGCCCTGATAACCCACTGTAAACTGAAAACACTGCAAGTCAAAACTGCACTTAATGCATCAGACCTATGAACACCCTAGATTCCCCCTCTGATCCTGGGGCTGCCTGGGAGCTGTTGCCACTGCCCAAAGTCACAAGAGAGGAGCCTACCATGTATCACTAGCCTGAGCAAAGACCAAAGTCCAAAATTGGAAGTTGTCTCTATTGAATGTATATTGTTTTCACACCATCAAGTCAAAAATTAAGTTAAATAATTATAATTTGGGGGACCACCAACAGGTCATCTTGGGGGTACAAAAGAAGACTAAAAGGGGCAAGTGGATACTGATTTGAGCCAGATGCTGAAAATGCATGACACTTTGGCCCACAGCATAAGAGACAAGCTAGGAATAGACAGTATATCAAAGGCCAGGGAGGGAACGGAAAGAAAAGTAATTCCTTGGGGCAGATTCTAGGCAGCTGAGGCCTGCTGAGTGTTGGCATCAGATAGTTCTGCCCGGGGAAGCTTCAATCAGAGGTAAACACCCTTGTAATTGGACACCTTTGACAGAGAAATCTGTGCCCTGGCCTTTGAGGGCCTCAGAAGTCTGGTGGCTGGTGAGGGCTTGGGACGTGAAGACCACCGATGGACTTGAGCAACTGTCTGAACACTTAAAACTAATGCTGTCAGTTCCTGGATCTTATTTTGGATATCATTGCAACACAGCCATTGTTCATTGAATTAAGGCAACAAAAGCTGCCTGGACTTCACTGACATGCGCCATCTACCCCAGCACAGTGTGAGTCAGGGATGTGTGGTCATCACTCCCTGGCCACAGTTCCCACTGTTGCTGGAGCCCTGTGCAGAGCTGGCACTGCCTGGCTCCATTTGAACCATCACACAGGCATCCAGACATACAAGGAGCTTCAAAAAGCTTGGAATTAAGAAAAGATATGTTTCTTTTGGTGCAGAAATATTTTGAGGGATAGATGTTGTGGTATAACAGGTTGAGCCACTGCTTGGGACACAAGCTGGAGTGCCAATTCAGGTTCCAGCTACTCTGTACTTCTGATCTACTTCCTGTTAATGTGCTTGGGGGGCAATAGATGATGGCCTAAGTACTTGGGTCCCTACCATCCCTACCACCCACCTAGGAGGCCCAGAAGGAGTTCCTGGCTCCTGGCTTTGGCCTGGTCCAACCTTGGCTGTTGTGGTCATTTGGAGAGTGAACCAGCAGATGGCCATTAAAGTAAATAAATCTTAAAACAGTTTTTGAAATCCATGATAGGACCAGCGCTGTGACATAGGGTAAAGCCACCGCCTGCAGTGCCAGCATCCCATATGGGTGCTGATTCGAGACCCAGCTGCTCCACTTTTGATCCAGCTCTCTGCTATGGCCTAGGAAAGCAGTGGAAGATTGCCCAAGTCCTTGGGCCCCTGTACCCACGTGGGAGACTCAAAGGAGGCTCCTGGCTCCTGGCTTCAGATTGGCGCAGCTCCGACTGTTGTGGCCAACTGGGGAGTGCACCAGCAGATGGAAGACCTATCTCTCTTTGCCTCTCCTTTTCTCTCTGTGTAATTCTTTCAAATAAATAAATAAATCTTTAAAAAAAAGAAAGTCATGCAAAGTTTTTTCATAATATGTATTTCCATGAACTTTTGGAAGACCCTTTATATTCATGGATTTAAAAATTTTGTACCAAAAAAAAATTTGTACCAAAATAAACTTATTTTAATACTATTTTCCATGAACTTTCCAAAGTAGCCTTGCATGTGTGTGTGATGTATGGTGTGTGTGGAGGAGTGCTTTCCTTAGCTCTATCTGAGTCTCAATTCTTAAATATAAACTGGAGACAACAATACCAATATTTTAGTTATTGTGAGAACTAAGTGAGATAATATAACGCAGTGCTTAGCATCTTATGTTATATCTAAAAAACACACAAATAGATAGTTAATATGACAAGCCTAAGGAAGATAGACTAAGCAAAATTTATTGTTTTTTTTTTTTTTTTTAATATTTGTTGAATGAAGAATTACAGAGACTGACAGAGATCTTCCATCCCCTGGTTCCTCCTCAAAAGCCCACAGCAATCAAAGTTGGGCTGGGCTAAAGCCAAAAGCTTAAAACTCAATCCAGCTCTCCCACATCAGTGGTAGGATCCCAAGTACCTGGGCCATCACCTGCTGCCTCCCAAGGTATGCCTCAACAGGAAGCTGGGATCAAAAGTAGAGTCAGGACTCAAGCACGAGCACTCTGATATGGCATGTGGGCATCCCAAATGGAATCTTCACCACTGTGCCAAATACCCAGCCCCGATTTTTACATTCTTATATTCCATAACCACAGAACACATCCTCTGTTGATTAGAGCATGAAGTGGTATAGTCACTTTGGAAAACTCTGTCAGTATCTTTCAAAGTCAAATATATCCCTATCCTAAGATCTAGCAATTCTTTTTTATTTTTTTAAAGATTTTATTTATTTATTTGACAGACAGAGTAATACAGAGAGGGGAGAGGCAGAGAGAGAGAAGTCTTCCATCTGCTGGTTCACTCCCCAATTGGCCGCAACAGCCGGAGCTGTGCCGATCTGAAGCCAGGCGCCAGGAGCTTCTTTCAGGGCTCCCATGTGGGTGCAGGGGCCCAAGGACTTGGGCTATCTTCTACTGCTTTCCCAGGTCATAGCAGAGAGCTGGATGAGCAAAAGAGCAACTGGGACTAAAACCGGTTCCCATATGGGATGCCAGCGCTTCAGGCCAGGGCGTTAACCCACTGAGCCACAGTGCCAGCCCCTAGATCTAGCAATTCTACTCCTAGTTATATGCCCAAAAGAAGTGATGTCCACCAAAGAGCGTGATAAGAATGTTAATTGCTCTATTGTACACAATAGCCCCAAATAGGGAATGACTCAAAATGTTCATCAAGTAGAATGGGAAATTGCTGTGTATACAGATAATCAAATATATATGATAATGAAAATGAAGAAATTATTTCAGCTCACAATAACATAGATGATGGCCGGCGCCGCGGCTCACTAGGCTAATCCTCCACCTTGCGGCGCTGGCACACCGGGTTCTAGTCCCGGTCGGGGAGCCGGATTCTGTCCCGGTTGTCCCTCTTCCAGGCCAGCTCTCTGCTGTGGCCAGGGAGTGCAGTGGAGGATGGCCCAAGTCCTTGGGCCCTGCACCCAATGGAAGACCAGGATAAGTACCTGGCTCCTGCTATTGGATCAGCGCGGTGCGCCGGCCATAGCACGCCGGCCGCGGCGGCCATTGGAGGGTGAACCAACGGCAAAAAGGAAGACCTTTCTCTCTGTCTCTCTCTCTCACTGTCCACTCTGCCTGTCAAAAAAAAAATAAATAATAATAACATAGATGATTTTCACAAGGATTATGTTAGGCAAAAGAAGACAGACACAAAAGAGCACACACTGTAGGATTCCATTTATAAAAATCTCAAAAATAAGCTAAACCAGGGCTGGCATTATAGCTTAGTGAGTAAAACGGCCACCCGCAATGCCAGCATCCCATTTGGGCACTGGTTCCTGTCTTGGCCACTCTACTTCTGATCCAGTTCCCTGCTAACAGCCTGGGAAAGCAGAGGGAGATGGCTCAAGTACTTGAACCCCTGCTATCCATGTGGGAGACCAGGAAGAAGTTCCTGGCTTCAGCCTATACTGGCTATTGCAACCATTTGGGGAATGAACCAGATCTTGATCTCTCTCACTTTTCCTCTGTAACTCTGCCTTTCAAATAAGTAATCTTTTTTAAAAAAATAAACAAAAATGATGTACAACGCTAGAAGTCAAAAGAGTGGTTATAGTGTGAGGGAGGATGGTGACTGGGGAAGGGCATTGACAGGATCTCATGACTTTATCTGGGTGATAGTTATATGAGGTTATATCACCTTACAAAAATACGAGAGGCAGATGATTAATGTGGTGGTTAAGATGCCACTTAGGATTTCCTGAGTTCGAGTCCCAGCTCCACTCCAAATTCTAGCTTCCTGCAATGCTGACCCTGGGAAGCAGCAGGTGCTGTTTGAAGTAATTGGGTCCCTACCACCCATTTGGGAGACATGGATTGAGTTCCCGGCTTCAGCTTGGTCCAGGCCTGGCTGTTGTGGACATTTGGGAAGTAAACCAGCAGATGGGAGACTTCTCTCTCTCTCTGCCTCTTCCTGCCTCTCAAATAAATAAAATAACACAGTTTAAAAAATGTACAAATCAATTGAATTTATGAGTTGTACATTTTCCTGAATGTAACCTGTAGCGGACTCCCTTATGCTCTGAGTTCTCTGTCTACTTCAGACAGATTACACCTCCTTTCCCTGCTGCTGCTGGGCTCATCCATTTGACTTGTTTTGTCAACAGGATGTTAGTGGGGATGATGGGAGCAGAGATACAAAATGTGCTCAGGTCGCTTGGTTTTCCCCTTCTGGAGTTTCTGCCACAGTCATGGGAAGAATAGAGCCGAGAGGTGCTGCCTTCCTGGCCCGATTCCCAGGCAGGCTTAACCCTGAAGCTACAGCGACCATGAAGAGGAAGCGAGGGCTGTTGCTCTAAGCCTTGTGTGTTGATGTGCATTTTTAGGCAGCACTATTGAGACAACAGCTGACATTCTTTTTATTAAAAAAAAAAAAAGGCACTTTAAGATCTTATGTTCCCCCTTTCCAGTAATCATCTTTCTACTGTTTGAAGTGACTGACACTCATCTTTACCACTTCTGTGGTCTGATTCAGGTCACACAATCAAATAAACCTCATCCATGAAATGGGCAAGATGCTTCCTTCACAATGCTCTTGGGAGGATCTAATGAGCCAACAGACCCCACAGGAACTCTGGAAACTGCAAAGCCCAATTCTCAATGATGGGTGACGGCGCAGGAAGTGAGGTGGAGAAACACATGTGGGGGTTTTCCCACCCACCAGGCAAACTGACCTCAACCCTGCCGTGGCTCATCCTGTCTCACAGTGTGGGGGCACAAATGGAGGGAGGATGCCAGGGGCTGAATGCCTGGGCCTGCACTAGTGCAGTCACAAAGCATCTGTGCACAGTTCAACAGGGGCTGCACAGCCCCAAGAGGTGACGATGATGACTTGGGCTGCAAAACACCAGCCCTTGCACAGGAAAAGTAGGCCACAAGGACCCTCACAAGGCCACTGCCACCCTCAAATCTACCTCCGCCCATCATCTTCCATAGTGTGCAAAGGGCCACCCGCACGCTAGTGTTGGGTTATGGCTCTGAGTGCCTAGCGACCCTCTGTCACTCCTCATTGCCATTCTTGTGTCATGTCCATTAGCAAAGAGCAGGCCCATCTCTTCTCTCATTTTGATATTATTTCCACTGTGTGGATAAGAACATGAGATTGTATAGATTGATCCTCGCAAGGCCCTCACAGACCGGAGCAAGCATTTTATCATTAGATTACAAGTTGTACCTTCAAAACACAGGCACATTGGCCTGCAGGGACAGGATCAGTAAGTTTTGACAGGAGAGAGAATAAAAAATGGATTTGGAGCATAGCAGTAGTGTGGACTACGGGAAAGGTGATTGGGAGACAGGAACGGGCTGCAGCCCCTGGGGAGCATGGGCCCTGGGCTGTGCCTTCCCTCATCCATGGGAGGAGCCACAGGCTGCAGCAGGGGTACTTCTAAATAGCAATGGGAGAAGAGACAGGATCAGGAAGAATGCCAGCCAGAAACGGAGACATCAGAGCCCTGCCCAGTCCCTGACAGCAACCGTCTGGGGATGATGCTGTCAGCATATTTTGCTGTGACATCTATCATGGGGACTCTGCTGCTGCCTCTGGAGGGTGGAAGGCAAGATACCAGGCCTGCTTCCTACCACACAGGTCTCTCTCCTTCCTCTGCTCATCCCTGGAACTAGCCAGGAGCTCAAGAGAGATCCTTGAACAAAGTTGGACTTAAGCAAACACACACTTTCTTTAAGAAGGCAAACAGCATGGGGCTGGTGCTGTGGTGCAGCGGTTTGAAGCCCTGGCCCGAAGTGCCGGCATCCCATATGGGCGCCAGTTCTAGTCCCGGCTGCTCCACTTCCAATCCAGCTCTGTGCTATGACCCGGGAAAGCAGCAGAAGATGGTCCAAGTCCTTGGGCCCCTGCACCCATGTGGGAGACCCGGAAGAAGCTCCTGGCTCCTGGCTTCGGATTGGCATAGCTCTGGGCGTTGCAGCCATCTGGGGAGTGAACCAGCAGATGGAAGACCTCTCTCTCTGTCTCTACCTCTCTCTGTAACTCTGTCTTTAAAATAAAAAAGGAGGAGGTGGACGAGGAGGAGGAAGAGGAGAAGGAGAAGGAGAAGTCCCATTTCTGCTGATTCAGCAAAACCTAGCAACCTGCAATGGCAAGAGCTGGGGTAGGTATGAAGCAATTGTTACCCTGTGGTGACGTGTCCACTGGGGGTAGGGGGATTTCCAGTGCCACAGGGAGCTACCACAGCTCCTCCCCTGGCCACAGCCCTGCCCTGCAGCAGGCTCCACCCCCACTCTCCAGCCCCACGCGCATTCCCAGGCTCAACCCTACCTCTGTGGTCCGAAGGCCGTTCTGCTGCTGGGGCAGAGGGCCCGAGCTGAGGCTCTGGGGATTCGAGCACTGGGTCCCACAGCTCAGCTTCTTCTCCAGGTTAGAGAGTCCGCCCGGCGCTGCAGATGGAGGCGCAGCACTGGAGGGCAGTCCATCTTCCAGCACACCTGCGGGAGGGAAGCAGAGGATGGCAGCAGAGCCTTGCACAGGGCAGCTGTTGCAAACACTCCCAAGATTGTGGAGAAAAAGACAGTCACAGAGAGAACTCAGATGTCCACCCCACCGTGCAGAGCTCTCGTTTTCTAGAACGTGTGAGCTTTTTTATAAACATGAAGTCTGAAAATAATTTTGGAACCTGGCATTTCTGCTTAATAATGCATGGAGTGTTTTCCTGTGCCACTGCATGTTCAGCCATGTTATTTTCTGCACCGTGTCTGTCAGCGTATGGATGCATCACCATTGACCTAACCAACCTCTTTAACTGGCTATCTGCTCTTTTTAATCATGAACGTCCCTGTGATGAAACTCCTTGTGGTGAAGGCTTTCGTCTTAATTACTCCCTTGGGACACATTCCTAGAAGTGGAGTTGTCGGCTGGAAGGTTACACAGAGATGTTTGCATAATTCCATCTCAAAGCTTTGACCTCAGGTGTGCCTCCCATAACAAACACCAAGTGGCCTAGAGAAGCGACAGGAAGGCCACACAGAGGCATTCACAGGGAATGACCAGTGTCTGGAGAGAGAAGAGGGGGCCCACGAAGCAAGGGGAAGGACACCGAGGGGGAAGCAGGAAGCTGGCAGAGGCCCTGCAATTGGCACGGGAGGTTAGAAGTGGCCAGCTGCATCCGCCATTCTGCTCTACCTGCTTGAGACCAGACAGCAACGATGGAGGGGTCTGTGAGGGGCTTGGCTCAGGGACAGGGGCAGGGTGCTCAGGTGCTGGGGACACCAGAGGGACAGAGAAAACCCAGGCCAAGAGGACTGCCTGGCTTGCTGGAAACAGTGCCGAGAGCCAGGCCAAGAGCTGCCATCCCATCTCTGCCCTCCTGTGGGCTCTTCAATTGCTGCAGCTGACATTCCAGCAGACGCTTCAGCTCTAAAACTTGGCACAAAAACCAGAATATGCCAAAGAGCTGGGGCAGGTCAACACCAAGAAAGGGAGACGAGGAGCTCTAGAAGGTGCACACACCTGAGGAAAGGGAGCTAATTGAAAGGCAAAACAGGATTTTAAATAAGAGTAATAGACGATGAGGGTTTATTTAGAGACATCGGATGTAATCTTAACTGTTGATATGAAAGGGGAAACCTCAACAGAGAAGCTGCACAGCAAGGTAGAAAAAGAGCAATTGAGGAGCCAGCGCCGCGGCTCACTAGGCTCACTAGGCTAATCCTCCACCTGCAGCGCCAGTACCCTGGATTCTAGTCCCGGTCGGGGTGCTGGATTCTGTCCCGGTTGCCCCTCTTCCAGGCCAGCTCTCTGCTGTGGCCAGGGAGTGCAGTGGAGGATGGCCCAAGTGCTTGGGCCCTGCACCCAATGGGAGACCAGGAGGAAGCACCTGGTTCTTGACTTTGGACTGGCACAGTACGCTGGCCGTAGCGGCCATTTGGGGGGGTGAACCAATGGTAGGAAGACCTTTCTCTCTGTCTCTCTCTCTCACTGTCTAACTCTGCCTGTTTAAAAAAAAAAAAAAAAAAAAAAAAAAAAAAAGAGCAATTGAGTGAGCCGGAGGAACTCTCCTGGATAGGAGCTAAGGAACTCTTCCTGGGTAGGAGCACAAAGGGGCAGGTGAGTGATTACCAACACAGTAGGAAACTCACAGGATAGAAATCCAGAAATTACAATACTGACCTAATAGGAGCTTTGGAAGGCAAGGGTAGAGATGATTACGGGGAAGCCAGAGTCACAGAAAGAATAGGTCAGGATTTCCCAGAACTGAGCAGAGATGGGAAACATCAAACTGCAATGCCCTACCAAGCACTTGGCAAGATAAGTAAATATGGAAGCCAGCATACACAGATCTCGGTGATGTTTTAGACCATCAGTAATAACAGGAATAGCCTCAGAAGGAGAAAATATCAAGGAGACTGACATCAGTCTCCCATCAGCAACCAATGGAACAAAGTCATCAAGATTTTGAAGGATATGCACACTTTTAAATCTTTTGCAATACACTCCCAAATTCACCTCCATGAATCTTTCTTCCTGTTGTCCTTCTGCCAACAGCACATGACGGAGTACTACTCCCCAAACCCCCACATTTGGGGAACATTCTCTTCTTTTTTCGTTTTTCATCTTTGCCAATTTAAGAGGCAAAATAAAGTATCTCATTGCTTGGGTGTATGCTTCTTAATTCAGTAGAGATATTAATCTGCTTATTGACTAGAGGTATAGCTTTTTAAAATTATCGAGTTATCTATCTTCCCTTTGGGGTGTTTGTCTTGGCTTACTTTTAATCAAACTTAAGTAAAACAAACCAAATCCTCTCCCTGGGCACTGAGCAATGATTTGCCTTGAGGCAGGCATCAGAGGCCCAGTGTACTTAATATTCTAAGGGTAGGGAGTGGGATTGGCTGAGCTGAGCTAATGAGGCTGCAATTCCCACACAACTGGGAAATCAGGAGAGTCCACATGACACACATCCATGTGTCACCCATCTGCTCTGGGTGGGTGACATGCTAAAGGGCCATGGGATAGAAATTAGAATTTAATGCATTGAAAATCACAATAGAAAATACATCATCCAGGCCAGCGCCGCGGCTCAATAGGCTAATCCTCCCCCTAGCGGCGCCGGCACACCGGGTTCTAGTCCCAGTTGGGGTGCCAGATTCTGTCCCGGTTGCCCCTCTTCCAGGCCAGCTCTCTGCTGTGGCCAGCGAGTGCAGTGGAGGATGGCCCAAGTGCTTGAGCCCTGCACCCCATGGGAGACCAGGAGAAGCACCTGGCTCCTGCCTTCCGATCAGCGTGGTGCACCGGCCGCAGCGCGCCGGCCGCGGCAGCCACTGGAGGGTGAACCAATGGCAAAGGAAGACCTTTCTCTCTGTCTCTCTCTCTCACTGTCCACTCTGCCTGTCAAAAAAGAAAAAAAAGAAAATACATCATCCACAGTTTGTTAATTGGTAGGTCTCAGCCTGGTCCAGATGCCAGGCAAATGGCTGCTTTCATCTAGGCTTATCCCAAATCTTTGGGGTCCCCTTTCTCTAGCAGCCACAGCCTACCTCCCTTTTCCTCCCATCTCCTCTCTATCCTGAGCCAAAAGAGGTCAGCACTGCATAGGCATGAAAACCCAGCACACGTATCAAAACTCTATCATCACTCCTTCCTGCAGACAACTACTCCTTGGCCATGTCTTGGGCCTAGAGTAGTGCATACCTGCAAACTGGATCAGGAGATGAGGCCCATGAAGACACAGGAAGCAGGCTTGCTTTGATTTGGATTGGATTCTAGCATCCCAGCACCCACAGAAGAGTCTAGAATGGAGCTTGTTGTCACTGGTCTGCTGTGAAATAAGTCTAAAAAACTGAGTGCAAGCATATAGAAATTTCTATGCAACTTGACACTGATGAATATCCAAGGATGAGTTTGATTGAACGAGATACAGGTTAGTTCGGGTGCTATCAAACTCATGTGATAAGTCACAAGTGGCATGAGCTGTGTATCAGTCATGCACAACAGGATTACACATTTGTGATGGATTGCAGGGAGCCAGGGGGAGGGGAAACAACTAGTCCTAAAGGAGGGCTGGGGACTTTGGTAGATGTGTCCCCATAATCCACAGATAACGCACCGTGGGGAAGGGTGTGGCCAGTGGGGTGGAAGGGCAGTTATTCCACGTACCTAAGCCTAGGGTGGAATTGCCTTCAGCACCTGGGGCTGGTGACTGGGACTCAAGGCCAGCCAGGGCTGCCTTTGCTGTTCACTGCAGGGTTCCATACAAAGGTGGCATTTTCAGTGTGTACTGTGACTCCAGACTCGTATGGAGCATGGGTGAGGGGCCCCTACTACTGTGGTTTGGATGTTGAATGTCCTCTAAATGCCCAGATGCTAAAGGTTTGGTCTTCAGGGTGGCACTCTTGGGCGGTGGCGGAACCTGTAGGAGGTGGATCCTGGCAGGGTAGTCCTTAGGTCACTGGGTGCATGACTTTAGAAGGCGGTTCTCACGTAACTCCTGAGAGGCTTGTTACCAAAGCCTGAGTGGGCCCACCCATTCTCTCTGCTTCCTGGCTCACCACATGATCCATCCTCTGTACTTGCTCTGTCATCTGCCACAAGCCCCCTGCCAGAGTCAGTCTACACCATGCCACATAGACTTTGAACCTCCAAAGCTGTGAGCTAAATAAACCCGTCCTTTCTTCATAAGTAACTTGTCTCAGGGTTTTTGATGTAGTAGTGACGAACTGACGAATATACCGAGTCATCCATTAAATGCAGCAGCCTGATTATTTCCAGCCTGCCCACCACCTTGTCCTACTCTGAGACACTGTAAGACGTGCAGCTGACACCGAGCTCTGCACATCCATGGCGGGGGCGGGGGCTGCTGGGGTTGGGAGACATAAAACAGTTCCCTGCCCGTTTCCTCCCAGTGCAATACGATTGCTCACCCTAAAGAAGTCGGTTGTCTCCTTTCCTCTCCATTAGCCACATGAGTCACGTTCTTGACTGTGAGTCACAGTCAGCTAAGTGCTAAGACGTCGGCCCTCTGAGTCTGATAAATAAGCAGAAAAGCTCTGATGACAAGCAGAATACAGGGCCAGCGTAGGGACTGGCATTGCAAACAGTGAGAGGGGTTGTTGACCCGGGTGGTCAAGAGAGGACCCTAGAGAGTCAGGAATATGAGTTCATTTACTGTTACTTCTGCCTGCAGCAAACATGGGGTTAACTTGTATTTTCTAGTTTCAAAAAATTGACTCAATCTTAGAGAATTTATAAAACACAGAAAACCTAAAAGGAAAAACCATTTTTACCTCATCACCCGGAAAGATGCCTTGTGTAGGAGATGAGAATAGCCCACCTCAAAGTACGTTGTTTTGGAATAAGATCGTTTTGAGCTGAAGGCAACTGAGAAGAAGCAGATACAAAAAGTTCTCTGCTCTTACCCCATTTGTCTCAAAGTAGGACAGAAATTTATAAAAGTGTCCCTCCTGCCCTCTCTACCAGGAAGACAAAGGTTGATCAACAAGGACAACTTTACATCCTTACCAGCCTGGAGATAGCACTAGAGGAATCGACATCAGCAAACGTCACTAACTAGTCTTTCTCTTCTACATATTTGCCTTCCCATGGGCTGTGGTCCCAGGCTTTTTCTTTTGTCTTTCTATGTCCCTTCAAACTTACTGTTCCTTGTTAAAGATGCTGTACAAGGTGGAATCCTCAGCCACACCTTTGAGATTTACTCATTCTCTGGGTATCCCCACGTATGTGAGAAATATACATGCTACTAAACCTCTGTTCGCCTTTTTTTTTTTTTTTTGGACAGGCAGAGTGGACAGTGAGAGAGAGAGACAGAGAGAAAGGTCTTCCTTTGCCATTGGTTCACCCTCCAATGGCTGCCGTGGCCGGTGTGCTGCGGCCTGGCACACTGCGCTGATCCGAAGGCAAGAGCCAGGTGCTTCTCCTGGTCTCCCATGGGGTGCAGGGCCCAAGCACTTGGGCCATCCTCCACTGCACTCCCTGGCCACAGCAGAGAGCTGGCCTGGAAGAGGGGCAACTGGGACAGAATCCGGCACCCCAACCGGGACTAGAACCCAGTATGCCGGCGCCACAGGCGGAGGATTAGCCTATTGAGCCTTGGCGCTGGCCACGCCTTTCTTTTTTCTTATAGAGGGTCCACTCCATCAGCGAACTAAGAGTAGAGGGAAAAATTAATTAACACAAAATTTATGTAGAGACATCTGTTAGCAAGGAGATATACATCCTTCCAAACAGATGCAACTGTGCTTGCCAGACCCTGCAACTCTACCCCCAAATCTTCCCCAGCTGCAATGATGGCTGGCATCTCATTACTCACCCCTCCAGCTTCTCCTGACACCCCTGGAACCCTCACACCAGGGTGGGCCTGGCCGATTATATCAGCAGCAGCCCAAGCCAATGACTGAAAGTATGTGTATGTGTGTGTGTGTGTGTGTGTGTGTGTGCGCGTGAGCACACACAAGGGATGACACGGATATAATAGCCTTTTGCCTCTGAGCAATTTCTGTTCCTTCATTTTTTTTTTTTTTTTTTTTTTTTGGACAGGCAGAGTGGAGAGTGAGAGAGAGAGACAGAGAGAAAGGTCTTCCTTTGCCGTTGGTTCACCCTCCAATGGCCACTGCGGCCGGCGCAGCACCGATCCGAAGCCAGGAGCCAGGTGCTTCTCCTGGTCTCCCATGGGGTGCAGGGTCCAAGGACCTGGGCCATCCTCCACTGCACTCCCGGGCCATAGCAGAGAGCTGGCCTGGAAAAGGGCAACCGGGATAGAATCCGGCGCCCTGACCAGGACTAGAACCCGTGTGCCGGCACCGCAAGGCGGAGCATTAGCCTATTGAGTCATGGCGCCAGCCCTGTTCCTTCATTCTAAAGCAAGCAGATCAGGCTGAGGCTTTATTAATCCTGAAGCCACATCACTGCTCAGCTCCTGCTCCCACCCCTTCCTGCCTCCCTTGCATTCTCCCTCACATGGATCTCCTCCCAGGAATCACGTCTGCCAAATCCCCACCTCAGGCTCTGTTTCCAGGGGACCAAACCCAAGACAGGATATATGCCCTGCTTGCTGGCTATATTTCTTCTGCCCCTCACACTCTTCTTCCCTGTTCTATTTCCCAGGAGACTGACCCGAGTACATGTGTCAAAAGGTTGTCTTTCCAAAGGTTTTGAGCTGGGTTGGCCAATGGGAGGCACTAGTGAGTGAGGGAGGAGGGGCTTGAGATCAGGTCTTGATTCTCCTAGCTCCCTCCCTGCGGAATGTCATGGGTGGCTGTGTCCTCTAACTCCTCGACTGGAAGAATTGATAGAACCAAGAAAAAACCAGGAAATCATGCAGTTAAGAGTTTTCTGATGACTTGAGGCTCAAGGATGAGGCAGTAACAGAAGACAGAGGGCAAGTTGTTGAGAGTACAGAAACTGTATCAGAATTCTTAACTGCAAGCAACAGAAATTGGCTTGTGAGTTAAAGTAGAAAAGGGGTTTATTAAAGCAATATGGGGAGCTTGCAGAATTTCTGGGCAGGCTAGAGGCTGAGTCATGTCAGGCTTGAGGATGTCAAGGAACAATTTTCCAAGTCTGTCCTCAGACCTTGTCCAACCAACTTCTAGACTCTGGAATCTGCTCTCAGCATTACTGCTGTCATATTTGTGATATAAAAAAGAGTTGTTTTCAGAAACTGAAGTTTAACTGGGTGTCCGGCACTTCATCTGGCAACTCTGTTGGGTGTCAAGTGCCCCAGACCTGGGCCACTGTTGTGAAAGCTGCATTGTCTTGGACCCCGGGTTCCGTGTAGAAGTCCACTTCCCAGCACCTGCTAAGCCTGGAAGGTGGGAAAATTACACTTCATTATTTCAAGAAATTAACATTTAACCCAGGTTCTGTTTGTTTCCAAAGCTTGTGGCACTAACAGGTATTTCCTTCTAGGAAACACTACCAGGTAAACAGTTCTCAAATTTTAGTGTGCATGAGACCACCCAGGATGTTAAAATGCAAATGCCTATATCCATTCCTCCAGAACCTCCCGTTCAGAAGGAGCCCAGGAATACACATTGTAACTAATTCCCTTCACCCTGCCCCTGGGGGTACAGAGGCTCACATACAGTACAGGAATATAGATATGTAAAGATGTCTCTATCTATCTGTCTATCTATCTACCTATCTTCTAAATGTATGTCTGTCATAGAGATGTTAGTGTTGGGCTGCATGCAAAAAAAAAAAAATGCTATGATTTGAATGTGTCCTCCTTCATGTGTTAAATAATCACCTCCGTGAGGTACTGAGGGTGGAGACTTAATTCAACAACTTAATTTAACATTTGGAGGTAGAGCCTTTATGAGGTGAGTAGGATTAAATAAGGTCATTAAGATGGAGCCCCCATGATTCAATAGTGGTGATTTCATAAGAGGAAGAGAGACCAGAAGGGCCACACACACACACACACACACACACACGATCTTGCCATGTGATGCCCTGTGTCACCTTAGGACTCTGCCAGCAACAAGGCCACCACCAGATATAGCCCCTTGACCATGGACCATGAGCCACAGTAAACCTCTTTTCCTTACAAAGTGACCTAGCTTCAGATATTTCATTATAATAATGAGAAGAATGGACTAATACTTTGCTTGTGTATATATTTCCACAGTAAATTCTGTAGCAGTAAATTAAGAGACATTTGTGTGCCCCTACAGAGTTTCTTTTTTGACACTCTTCACAAAATTTTCATTCCATCCAAGAGAAAACCAAATCGCTGACTGCCAAAAGATAGGAAGCAGCTGTGTCCAAAGCTTGCTGGTGAACTGCAACTGATACCAGCACTCCTTGCAAATTTGGAAATGGAACTGGTGGGAAAGCAGAGTATAGACATTAACAATGGCAGCTGGAAGCCATGTGGAGAGCAGACCAAGGGGTAAGACCTCCTTAACCCAAGCATCTGACTTTTCTTGGTGAAAGTAATCACAGAGTTGTGCCTAAAAGTCTTTGAAACCACTTATAAGGCATTTCCCCTCAATAACAGAAAACCAAAGTATAGTACATTAGCCATCTATTTGGGAAGCATCTTCTAAAGTCACATCAGATGAAATTCTGGTTCATCAAATACGGTCTGAGTTCAGGTCCTGAACACACAGGTGATGACAATTTTGTCTAAACTGAGGCATAAATTAAATAAACCATGACTACCCACTTATTGAGAATTTGTCTCTTCATCTTTTGAAATGAACTAGGTACCTGTCATTTCTTCAATCTTATGAATAATTTGCTGACTATATAATATGATACTGCATGGCTATTTTAAAATATTTTAGAAAATAGTGAGTAACCTTTACATTTATGGTAAATTGATTTTGGATGAGAATGCAAGACAATTCAATGAAGAAAGAATAACTTTTCAATAAATGTTCTGAGATACTTGGATATCCACATGGAAAAGAATGGACTGGACCCCCTGCCTCACACCATATACAAAAAATTGGGTTGAAAGGCATCAAACATGTAAATGTAAGAGCTAAAACTAGAAAACACTTTTAAAAACATAGCAGTAACTTTTCATGACTTTGGATTAGGCAATAATTTCTTAGAAGTGACATCAAAAGCACAAGCAGCAGCAACAAAAAATAAATTTGACATCAAATTGAAAACTATTCCTCGCTATAATCCAGAAGTTGTGCTTTTGAAACTTATATTTATTAAATAAAAGTTTCCTATAAAAAAAGAAAACTTTTGTGTTTCAAAAGACACTGTGAAGAAAGTGTGAAAAAAACCGACATTGGGGGAAAATTTCTTTTTTCAAATTATTTATCTGATAAAGAACTCTTACTCTCAAAGAACACTTACAACTCAATAATAATAAAGATAAATAACCCAATCAAAACATGAGCAAAGGATGCGAATAGACCTTTCTCCAAAGAAGACAAGCAAATGGCCTGTAAACACATGAAAATATGCTCAGCACCATTAGCTATCAGGGAAATGCAAATCAAAACCACAAGGAGACACCACATCACATCCACTGAGATGGCTATATTGAAGACAGACACATGATAAATGTCAGCATTATTATTATTATTGGGAAGCCTCACACGCTGCTGGTGGGAATCTAAAATAGCACAGCTGCTTCCAGCCGATCAGCTCCTCAAAAGCTTACAGATAGTTACTATAAGCCAGAAACCTACTCCCAGGCATTTAGCTGAGAGAAATGAAAACCTATATCCACTCAAAACTTTACACAAGACTGTTTATAACAGCATAATTCATAATTGCTGAAAATACAAACAACACAATATCCATCCATTGATGAATGGGTAAATACAGTATATACATATAGTGGAATACTATTTGGTAATATAAAAATCTAAGTACTGATACTTGCTATACAAATAAATCTTAAAAACGTCATGCTAAGTGAAAGAAACCAGTTATAGAAGGCCACATGTTCTGGGATGCCACTTCTGAAATCTTTAGACACGGGCGATTCAATAGAAAAGTGGACTCCTGGTTGCTTAGGAAAATGGGTATTGGCGGAAATGAGGAGTGACTGCTAAGAGGCATGGGGTTTCTTTTTTGGGCAATGACAATGTTCTTAGGTCAATTGTGGGGGTGAGCTGCACAACCCTAAGAATTCTACAAAAACATCTAATTGTATACCTTTAACAGGTTAATTGTATGGAATGTGAATTATAACCCAACAAAGCTTTATTTTAAAAATGGTGAGCAACACATTTTGGAATGTGATTCTGAATGAAGAATGTAGGGCAGCACACTTGGACCTGAGAGAGACTAACTGGCACTGTACAGCTCTTACGGCTGCAGTCCTGGAGACAATGAGGGCCCTGGAAGCCCTATTTCTGGAGATGAATCCCCAGCCTGCCAGATGTGTCCTTGGCCCCTGGGGTCTGTCCCCGCAGTCTCCAGCCGTACACGGGAAGATGACTGCTGAGAGCCACAGCTGTCACCGAGTTGACGGCAGTGACACCAAGCCCGCGTTCTCCTCTCCCCAAAGACACGTCCCGAGATAACAAGCAAGCCAAGGGACCGGAGGCAGCCAAAGAAAAAGCCGAAACCTCACTGCTCCTTTCCCTACAGCCACCCTCGGACCCGCTGGTCCTCCCTGGGGCTCCAGACTTCCCTCCGTCCCTCCTGTCCCTCCTGTCCCTCAGCGGCCTTCCCTTTTCGAAGGTGCACCTCTGCTCAAGATCCCCACAGAGCACATTCGTCAGGGTGGGTTGCACCTTGTGGTAATTACTGTGGTGCTCCCGACTCAGAGGTGCAGATTCAGCCCTCTCTTTCTTTTTCTCTCTCTTTTTTAGGAGAAATAGAAAATGCCTTTAATTTGTGAAGTTTAAGTCTTGTTGAAGTCAGGAACTGGGGGAGCCTGAGTTCATTTTCAACTCTTGGGACAGTATAATTTGGATAGACTTAGTGATAGTGGGATTCTTTGTTTCATTTGAGCTCTAGGGACAGCTTTCTTTTTCTTTTTTTTTTTTTAAACACTGGCCCAGCACTTGTTAATTTCTTTTTGTTTTCATTTTAATTAGTTTTTAACAATATGATTTGTGCATACAATTCTGTCTTTTAAGATTTCTTTATCTGAAAGGCAGAGTTACAGACAGGTGGAGGCAGTGAGAGAGAGAGGTCTTCCATCTGCTGGTTTATTCCCCAGATGACCGAAAAGGCTGGAGCTGTGCTGATCCGAAGCCAGGAGCCAGGAGCTTCTTCCAGGTCTCCCACAAAGATGCAGGGGCCCAAGGACTTGGGCCATCTTCTACTGCTTTCCCAGGTGCATTAGCAGAGACCTGGATTGGAAGTGGAGCAGCCAGGACTCAAACTGGCACCCACATAGGATGCTGGCACTGCAGGCTATGTCACAGTGCTGACCCGGGGACAGCTTTCAACATATCAGCATTCAGTAAAGTTTGAAGTGTGTTTCATTTTTAGTAACATTTTGTTAGGTTAGGAGTCTTGTTTTGTCCCTGGTTTATGAAGATTTTTTCAGGAATAGATGTTACATGTAAAATATTTTCCTGTATTTGTTGAAATGGTATTTTTCCTCCTTTATTCAATTTGGTGAAATACACGGTTGATTTTTTTTTATTTTTTAATTTTTGACACGCAGAGTGGACAGTGAGAGAGAGAGACAGAGAGAAAGGTCTTCCTTTTGCCGTTTGTTCACCCTCCAATGGCCGCCGCGCTGCGGCCGGCGCACCGCGCTGATCCGAAGCCAGGAGCCAGGTGTTTCTCCTGGTCTCCCATGGGGTGCAGGGCCCAAGCACTTGGGCCATCCTCCACTGCACTCCCTGGCCACAGCAGAGAGCTGGCCTGGAAGAGGGGCAACTGGGACAGAATCTGGAGCCTTGACCGGGACTAGAACCTGGTGTGCCAGAGCCGCAAGACGGAGGATTAGCCTATTGAGCTATGGTGCCGGCTTACACAGTTGATTTTTAAATGCCTGAACAAGCTTGTGTCCTTGGGCAATAATCCAAATTAGAAGTTTTGATTAAATTTTTATATAAAATAGGCTTTTAAGTATCTTTTAAAATATTCATAATGGCATTTTAAAAATATTTATTTATTTATTTATTTGAAAGTCAGAGTTACACAGAAAGAGAAAGAGAGGCAGAGAGAGAGGTCTTCCATCTGCTAGTTCACTCCCCAATTGGCCACACTAGCCGGAGCTGCATCGATCCAAAGCCAAGAGCTTCTTCCGGGTCTCCCAAGTGGGTGCAGGGGCCCAAGGACTTGGGCCATCTTCTACTGCTTTCCCAGGCCATAGCAGAGAGCTGCATCAGAAGTGGAGCAGCTGGGACTTAAACCAGCACTCATATGGGATGCTGGCACTGCAGGTGGCGGCTTTACCCACTACACCACAGCGCTGGCCCTTTAAGTATTTTTTAATCTATGTCCATGAGTGTGATTGGCTTAGAATTCTCTTTCTTGTTGTATCACTTTATTTTAGTATCAAGGTTATATGGGTCCGAAAAATAAAACTGCAGACATTACACTCTGTATTAGTCACCCATTGTTGTCTAACAAATTGCCCCAAAACTTAATGTTGTGAAACAACATTTGTTATTGCAGTTGTTGGCAAGACTCAATTCCTTAGCGGCTGTTGTATGTAAGTCTGTTTCCCATGAGCTGTTGGCACGAGGCCACTCCTAGTTCCTTTTCATGTGAGTCTTTCCATAGGGCATCACACAAGACAACTGGCTTCGTCTAAGTGAGGAAGCAGAGAAAGAAAGCTTGCCGGTACCAGTAAGAGAAAGTGTGCCAGCATTCTTATCCCACTTCCTTTCATGTCCACACAAGGTGTCCTCCTGTGGCCAGGTCTCTTCCCACCAAGGCAACAGCTCTAAGCAGTTGGGGATTTAAGACACGCTGGAGATTCCCTTCAGCCACCCCTGGTACCATGCCAGGTTTGATGGACTGGCCTTTAGACTCTTCTCCGTAGTCAATGAAATTCTTCCTTAGGGAAAGAGCCTTCTAATCCAGTTTTCCTCTGTGCTATGTTCTGAATATCGATGTCTTGGTGTCTAAAATGTATGTGTTGAAACCTAAGTCCCAACACAATAGAATTCACAGGTAGGGCCTTTAGGAAGTGAATAAGTTCTTAAGGCTCCATCAGTATGAATGGGACTAGTGCCCTTATAAAAGAGGTTGAAGGGAGCTGTCTTGCCCCTTCTGTCATATGAGGATGCAACAAGAGCCCCCATCTTTGAGGCATAAACAAAGGCCTCACCAGACACTGAGTCTGGTAGTGCTTTGATCTTGGACTTCCCAGCCACCAGAACTGTGGGCAATGACTTTCTATAATTTACAAATTAACCAGTCTAAGATATCTACTTATAGTAGCTTGAACACACAAAGACATTCCCAATTTTCCTTACTTCCCTGTTCAATCACTTTTGGGGTAGCTAGCCCTTTAAGGAAGGAGGAGTCAGTTTCTTTTATTTTCATCATTTAGAGAATATTTTATCAGTTTTTATAATAAAACTCACATAAATAAGACCTTACATAGTTAATATAGTGTGTTAACCTTGTAGAAATGGAAAAAATTAAGTTTAATATCTCAAGACCAATATGGCTCCAAATTTCCATAGAATGCCAACTCAAAATGGTAAGCTGGGATACAGAAACTAAGAAGCAAGGAGGGAGGGAGGGAGGGGAAAAAAGAGAGAGAGAGAGAGAGAGAGAGAGAGAGAGATACTCCCATCCATCCTAAATGCCCTAAACAGCTAGGTCTGGGCCAAGCCAAAAACTCAGTCCAGGTCTCCCATGTAGACTGCGGACTCAACTACTTGAGCCATCACTTGCGGCCTCCCAAGAGTGAGCATTAGCAGGAAGCTGAAATCAGGAGTGGAACTGGGACTCAAACCCAGGCACTCTGCTAAGCCAAACACTTACCCTACTCCTTGACACTTTCTAAATTTAGTACAACCAACTTCCTCACCAAGGCTCTTTCCACACAGGCCAGCTACAACTAAACAGTTCTCTTGGATATTAGAAATTAGATGATATATGTTTATTAGATCTAAGGTATTTGAGGGGATGGTGTTGCTGTGTAGTGGGTAAGGTGCCATCTAAGCTGCCAGCATCCCATATCCATGCTAGTTTATGTACTGGCTGCTCCACTTCTGATCCAGTTCCCTGTTAATGGCCTGGAAAAGGCATCAGAGGATGGCCCAAGTGCTTGGGCCCCTGCCACCTGTGTGGGAGACCTGGAAGAAGCTCCTGATTTCAGCCTGGCCCAGTCCTGGCTGTTGTAGTCATTTGGGAAATGAACCAACGGATGAAAGATATCTCTCTCTCCCTCCCCCATCCCCCTTTCTGTAACTCTGACCTTCAGAATAAATAATCTTTTTCTTTAAAAAAGGATATGTGAATCAATCAACAGTAAAGGAATTGAATCAATTGAATTGTTTTAATTCTTGAAATTTTTAAAATACCCAAAGCTATCCATCAATCCTCCAGCATCCCTTGGATATCTACCCCACACCGAGCACTGTGTTACACTTAGGGGATACCTACCCAAACCCTTTATTCTTCTATAATTTAATTTGGAACGTGTGGCTTATTAAAGAATTACTGAAACACAGAGTCATGCAAGATGAAATCATAATATATCATTTCTTAGCCATCCGAATGTCAAAAGCTAGGATGTCTGGCAATATCAAATGTTGAAAGAGTATGGGGTTAATAGGCTGTCTCCTGTACTGCTGGTGGGAACACAAAAAGAACTGTTTTGTAAGGCAGTTGGCAGAATCTAATCAAGTTTAAAATGGGCACACCATTATGACTCAGCAATTTCAGTGCTTGGTATCTGCTTTAGAAAACCTCTTACTGTTGCATAAAGAGGCCTATTGAGGATGTACTTCATACCGCTGAGCTGAGGAAAAGTGGAATTGGCATAGACATTCAGCATCTGATAACTACTGAATAAATTGTGGCTTGCCTGTACTCTGGAATTCCACACAATTTAAAAGTATGCAGATTTATAGATAGAAGCTAAATATATAATGATGAGTATAAATGTGTATAGCATAAAGTGGAGCATAAATATGTACAAATGGCAGCTTTTATGGTGAAAAATACTGGTACATACTAGGTTATTACTTTTCTTATAGGTATACACCTCTATTTGTGTCTGTGTGTGTGTATACAGAGGGATGCCCCACTAACTGATGACTGCTTCTGCAGAACAGACAGGGGCCAGGATCAGGGGGAGGCCCAAGGAGCCTTTTCTATGAACATTTCTATATTTTTCATACACTGCTCGGGAAATAAAGATAATTTTTTAAAAATAGAGCTATGTCACTATGTTATATTCTACCTTTTCTCATTAGTGATAGCTTTGGAAGAATATTTGACTTTTTAAAGTTAATTTATCACATTTGATCATCAAACATGCTATCAAAAATAGTAATCAAATATAATGACTTGTGGCCAGCCCTGTGACATAGCAGATAAAGCCACAGCCTGCAATACCAGCATCCCACATGGATGCCAGTTCAAATCTTGGCTGTTCCACTTCCAATCCAGCTCTCTGCTATGGCCTGGGAAAGCAGTAGAAGATGGTTCAAGTCCTTGAGCCCCTGCACCTGTGTGGAAGACCTGGAGGAAGCTCATGGCTCCTGGCTCAGATTGGCGTGGCTCCAGCCATTGCAGCCATCTGGGGAGTGAACCAGTTGCTCTGCAACTCTGCCTTTCAAATAAATAAATAAATCTTTTTTAAAAAATCAATCATCTAAAAATAGATATAGATATATATATATTGACTCATAAGATAGAGAACATGTGAGAATTCACACATTGCCATATTAGCCTAGTCTCCAAAGTCCAACCCTTTTAACATGCAGAGATGAGATGTTCAGTTCTCTGTTGGGCAGACACTACTGTTGGTGGAGGCAACCCAATCTGCAGAACAGCTCTTGGCTGTTCCCAAGAAGCTGTGGGTTCAACAACAAAACAAACCACCCACTTAAGAGATGGGCCAAGGACCTCAGTAGACATTTTTCAAAAGAGGAAATCCAAATGGTCAACAGGCACATGAAAAAATGTTCAAGATCACTAGCAATCAGGGAAATGCAAATCAAAACCACAATGAGGTTTCACCTCACCCCGGTTAGAATGGCTCACATGCAGAAATCTACCAACAACAGATGCTGGCGAGGATGTGGGGAAAAAGGGACACTAACCCACTGTTGGTGGGAATGCAAACTGGTCAAGCCACTATGGAAGTCTGTCTGGAGACTCCTCAGAAACCTGAATGTAACCCTACCATTCAACCCAGCCATCCCACTCCTTGGAATTTACCCAAAGGAAGTTAAATTGGCAAACACAAAAGCAGTCTGCACCCTAATGTTTATTGCAGCTCAATTCACAATAGCTAAGACCTGGAATCAACCTAAATGCCCATCAACAGTAGACTGGATAAAGAAATTATGGGATATGTACTCTATAGAATACTATACAACAGTAAAAAAAAACAATGAAATCTGGTCATTTGCAACAAAATGGAGGAACCTGGAAAACATTATGCTGAGTGAAATAAGCCAGTCCCAAAGGGACAAATATCTTATGTTCTCCCTGATTGGTGACAACTAACCGAGCACCAGAAAGGAAACCTGTTGAAGTGAAATGGACACTATGAGAAACGGTGACTTGATCAGCCCTTGCCCTGACTGTCGATGAACAACTTAATATGTTATCCCTCTTAGTATTTTTTTGTCTGTTCTACTTAATACTATTGGTTTAATTCTGTAATTAATACACAGTTATTCTTAAGTGTTGAAACTTAACTGAAAAGTGATCGCTGTTAAATATAAGAGTGGGAATAAGAGAGGGAGGAGATGTACAACTTGGGACATGCTCAAGCTGACTTGCCCCAAACGGCAGAGTTAGAAACATACCAGGGGATTCCAATTCAATCCCATCAAGGTTGCATGTACCAATGCCATCTCACTAGTCCAAGTGATCAATTTCTGTTCACAATTGATCATAATGATAGGACTAAGAATCAAAGGGATCACATAAACAAGACTAGTGTCTGCTAATACTAACTGATAGAATCAAAAAGGGAGAGAACGATCCAACATGGGAAGCAGGATACACAGCAGATTCATAGAATGGCGGATGTCCTAAACAGCACTCTGGCCTCAGAATCAGCCCTGAAGGCATTCGGATCCGGCTGAAAAGCCCATGAGAGTATTTCAGGCATGGAAAGCCAAGACACTCTGCCCAAAAAAAAAAAAAAAAATGACCTAAATGAAAGATCTCTGCGAGTGAGATCCCAGTGGAAAGAACAGGTCATCAAAGAAGGAGGTACCTTTCTCTGAAGGGAGGAGAGAACTTCCACTTTGACCATGGCCTTGTCTAAATATGATCAGAGTCGGTGAACTCAAAAGGCTTCCATAGCTATGGCAACTCATGACAAGAGCCTAGGGTGATTACTGATGCCATAAACAAAAGTGTCAACTTGTTAAGTCAACAACAGGAGTCACTGTGCACTTACTTCTCATGTAGGATCTCTGTCCTTAACGTGCTGTACATTGTGATTTAATGCTATAACTAGTACTCAAACAGTATTTTTCACTTTGTGTTGCTATTGGGTGCAAACTGTTGAAATCTTTACTTAATATATACTAAACTGATCTTCTGTATATAAAGAGAATTGAAAATGAATCTTGATGTGAATGGAAGGGGAGAGGGAACGGGAAAGGGGAAGGTTGTGGGTGGGAGGGAAGTTATGGGGGGGAAGCCACTGTAATCCATAAGCTGTACTTCAGAAATTTATATTCATTAAATAAAAGTTAAAAAAAAAGAAGCTGTGGGTTACTCTCATGACTAAAGTCAGGCATGGTCAATCCGTAGACAGCAACAAATGCTTGAGCAGTGCTCCAAAGGAAAGACTGGCCATTGATGGCATGAAGTGTAATGGAAGAATGGAAATGTAACGCACATTTGTGGGTTCACGCTTGCAATGGAGGATACAAAGACAGAAAGACTCATGCAGTGATTCGTAGCTCAGAGCATGGCATTGGAATTGGATTCACAGCTTGACTTCATCGTCATAACCACCTTGTAGGTAGGTGTTCAGATCCTCCCACTCCCCCTTCATTGTCAGAAGAAGAACTGAGGACCGGGCAGGGAGGCTGGGTAACTCGCCTTGCCCGAGGTCCTGCAGCTGGTGCCAGGGCCAGGTGTCCAACCCAGGCCTGCCAGACCAACATCTCTGCTTTCAAGTACATTTGTGTTTACTCACATCATTTAAAACAAAACAAAACAAAGCAAAAACCTACCATGAATCAGATTCTCCTTTTCAGGTCTAGGCAATAATGAGTGGGAGTATGAAGTCATCAAAATAAATGCAAGGCTTTTGGTTTGTTGCTTTAAAGATAATTCACAGCTCACATGTCTCAAGGCTGCAGCAGATCTTCAAAGTCCAAGGAACTTGCTCTCAGAATCAAGGCGGTCACACCGAAGTACAGTCAGGAAGAAGATGGGTATGTTTCAACTCCCTCAGCGCATTTTCTACTCCTCCAACCTGTGACTGGTCCTCCCTCCAGGCTCAGTCCTCTGGGTCACCCACTGAAGAGGAGACATTTATTCCTAGCCCACAGAAGTCCCTGCCAGGCCCATCTGCATCAACAGCTCCCGTGTCAAGGGTGCCGCCAGCTTGCCTGGATCAGTCTCTGTTCCAGACAGGATCACGACTACCAGCTGCAAGGTGGAAAATCGTTCCAAGTAGGCTCACCAAGCCAGGCTGCTGCAGGCGTCTGGTGACCAAGGGGACAGGGCAAGGCTGCTCAACCAAGCAGAGTGGGGGAGTGGCCTGTGTACTGCGTTCTCATGGGCAGCAGAGCCATCTTTCAGATTTGGAATCTGATCTCAGATCTCCTCCTTCATCAGCTTCCAGTGTCTTTGGGATAAAGATCCTGCTCCCTGCACACCACGCAAGGCTCTCAGTGAGCTCTCCTGCCCCTCCCAGCCTCACAGGTTCCTTCTCTGTCCCCTATGCTCCAGCCCTACAGGACATCTAAGTCACCCACCACCTTTATGACGGAGTCCCGGGTATTCAGCCGGTCTGCGTTTGGCCTGGCTGATTCTCCAGCTCAGCTGACATGCGTCCTCTCAGAGGGGCCTTCCCACACCCCTCCCCACCCTAGGGTGGTTGTCCCTGTTCCCTCCCACAGCACTGTGTTTCTGCCGGGGAGCATTTATCGCTGTGGGGATAGTTTCAAGCCTGCCGCCCTTCTAGCCTAGGAGACCCACGAAGACAAGAACAGTACCTGTCTTATTGGGTGCAGGCCCAGCCTACATTAGGTATTCAAGAAATGTGTTTTAAAAGAGTGTTGAACAGCAGAGCAGTGTGCAGGAGAAAGAATCCTCCCTGCTGGAGAGAGCTGCACGTTGACCTCTATATGCTAAAGTGTTTCTACCTTGATGCACCAACTCGCTGAAACTCCAGAGGGCGCAAGTGCAAGCAGGAGCTGCACCTGCTGTGCTGACTGCTGGCAGGTATCAGAGAAGGAAGTGGGCCAGCTGGGCACTCGCCCTGTCCTCCTCTGTAGGTGGCCCCAAGGGCTCCCGGCATCGTGCAGGTTTCAGAGCCGAGTGCCCACCTGAGGACCACACTGCCATTCTCTAGATTCCTCCTGAAGTCCTGAGTGACTCGCCCTTTGGGGGTGGGGTCTGTGTGGCAGGAAGGAGGGGTAGCCTGCCCCCTTGTTCACATCAGAGCCCTTTAGTAAATGCCAGTGTCCAACAGCCTCAGCTGAGGAACGATCAGCAGTGCCCAATTTACAGGAAAGGCGGGGAACGCTGCATGGGGGCTGGGGGGCAGGAGGCATCACGTGGGCTTTCGCTGTCTCTTATCACCGACGGCTGCCTTGCTGCTGGAAAAGCAGACTTCCTGTCCGGTGACTTTAACAGGTGGAGTCAGGGGGACTCCACTCCCAAATGATCAGCGCCGCACAGAAGGGCTGGAGGGAAGGAAGTGTGGGCTCCTCTGTGCTCCTCCACGTTTCTGCCACCTGAGGACACCCATCCAGTGCCACCTATGAGGATGGGTCCTCCACGGGCTCCAGCCTGCCAGTGTCTTGATCCTGGACTTTGCAGCCTCCAGACTGTGAGAAATAAGTTTCTGTTCTTTATAAATTACCTTGTCTCGCTGGTGCCACGGCTCATTAGGCTAATCCTCTGCCTGCTGCGCCGGCACCCCGGGTTCTAGTCCCGGTCAGGGCACCGGATTATGTCCCGGTTGCTCCTCTTCCAGTCCAGCTATCTGCTGTGGCCCGGGAGTACAGTGGAGGATGGCCCAGGTCCTTGGGCCCTGCACCCGCATGGGAGATCAGGAATGTTGGGAGCAACCCGGACTGGACTGAGTTACTGGAATTAAGACTTATTCTATGCATCTGCTCTCCCACAATATGGCGCTGGGAGAGGAGGCAACAGCTTCTACCCAGCTGCCTCTCACCAACTTGACAAGCTGCAGGACCTGCTCCTGATTGGAGGAGAGCAGCGTACTCGGCGTGTGGGCAGCCGAGTTAGGATTGGCGGAGGAGGACTATAAAGGAGGAGAGAGACGGCATGCACCAGGAACATCTAAGGGGAACATCTAAGGGGAACACCTGTGCAGCCCCCGAGAGAGCCGGCCGGCGGTGTGCCGCTCCCCCGCAGAAGTGGGGAATGTGGCAGGGGGAACCGCCCTTCCACGGAGGTGGAAGGGATGGTAGCCAACCCGGAAAGGACCAGCAGCAAACCCGGGGAGGGCCGAGCAGACAAAAGAACAGCGCAGGGTCCTGTGTCGTTCCTCCACGAAGAGGGGGAGCGACAAGGAAGAAGCACCTGGCTCCTGGCTTCGGATTGGCACAGCGCGCCAGCCACAACGCACTAGCCATAGCGGCAACTTGGGGGGTGAACCAACAGAAAAAGGAAGACCTTTCTCTCTGTCTCTCCCTCTCTCTCTCTCACAGTCTAACTCTGCCTGTCAAAAAAATAAAAATAAAAAATTTAAAGTTAAAAAAAATTACCTTGTCTCAGGCATTTTGCTAGAACAATAGAAGTGGACTCATACCAAGCACCAGCATCTTTTACATTATGAGTTTTTTTTAAAAAGTATTTATTCATTTATTTATTTGAAGGGAAGAGATACAGAAAGAGATCTTCCATCTGCTGGTTCACTCCCCCAAAAGGCTACAACAGTTAGGGCTGGGCCAGTCAGAAGCCAGGAGCCCTGAACTTTATCCAGGTCTCCCATATGGAGAGCCACCAGCTCTGCCCCTTGAATGTTTCTTGACCTTCTCAAGAAAATAGATAATACCGTCTATAGTGCATTTGGTCTACCAAGTGTCAAACACCTGCTATCTGCAGTAGCTACTTCTGCAAGTGGGTATTACTGCTGTTTTACCAACTAGGGTACCGTGGCTCAGAAAGCCCAAGAACTTGCTCAAAGACAAACCATCAGGCCAGTGGGGTAGCCGAGATTCAAGGCCAAGCTCTGTGTGACTTCAAGGACACCTTGCCCCCATCTACCTAGCAACACGAAGCCTCATTACTAAGCCTCTGTTTCCTTGGGTACAAAATGAGAATCATGTTATCTACATCAAAGAGTGTGGATCAAAGAGAAAAAGAGCAGGTGAGCTGGCACAAAGTCGGGGTTAATTTCACAACTTCACACCCTCAGGCGCAACAACATGTAAATGGCTGATTTCAGAGCCTGTCTCAAGAGCAAAGGGAGGGCACGTTGTGGGTGGAAGAGCGGAGAAGAGAGGGAGGGACAAGAGAAGATCAGCCCTGCCAAGTCCACTACACTGACCCCACCAGTCAAGGCAGAGCAACCCCTGAGGGGACGGAGACCAGAGACAAAGGGGCTTGGGAGGCCAATCACAAAGTAGGAGACTGAGCTGAACTGGAGACTCAAATGGCAGCACAGACAGCTGTTACATCAGGGAGTGTTGCAGGCAATCAGGGGCTGCGCTGTGACACACATGACACAGAAACAAATAATAAAATGAGGCCCATGTTGTGGCGCAGTGGGTTAAGTTGCCAATTATGAAGTTGCTGGTTGTAATCCTAATCACTCTGCTTATGATCCAACTCCCTGCTAATGACCTGGGAAAGCAGCAGGAGATGGCCCAAGTGCTTCTGCCCCTGCACCCGTGTGGGAGACTGGGAGGAAGCTCCTGGCTCCTGGCTTCAGCCAGGCCTAGCCCTGGCTGTTGTGGCCATCTGGGGAGTGAACCAGCAGATGGAAGATTCTTCCCCCGCCCCATCATTCTGCCTTTCAAATAATTATATCTTTTAAAAATAGTAATAACAACACATCACTTTCCCAAGCACTTTCTTTCTGTACCTCAACTTTTTCAGGACAGATCACTGGGGCTTGGCTAGCTGCTAGGGCTTTGTCATACTGAAGAGAAATGGACAGAGCCAGAGAGAAACAGAACACAGTTGGAGGGAGGAGTGGAGGGTGGATCATGTAGTTCTGTGCCAATTTATTTGCCTCTCTGATGTGCCAGGCTCTGCTCGAAGGCTTGGCATGCAGAGGTGAAAGAGAGACCCAGTTCTTGCCCTTGGGTAGTGATATTTATGATGCTGGGAAGAGAGAAATCTACTGGTGGGGAAGCACCAGGCAGCCCAAGGAGAGGCAGAGGCCAAGCCCTGGATGACCACATGTACCTCGTTAGGGAGTCTGGATGATGTCCTGGGGTAATGACAGCCTTGGGACCATGTGGAGGATCCGTATGAAGGGCTCAAGCCTGGCGTCAGGGAGTCTGGCCCGGGGGCTTTTTCTGTGGGATTCGGCCACCTTCTGGAGCTTCCTTTGCCGTCTGAGTGTGCCTTTGAGACGAACATATCCCCAGCTGGACTCCCAAATTGGACAGAACTCTTAGAAGTCTGTGGTTGGAAACTATACCGCTGTAGAAAACTGGCTTTGGCCCAAAAGCTCACCTGATAAAAGGAATTAAACATTTAGAAAGAAGGGGGGCCGGCGCCGCGGCTCACTAGGCTAATCCTCCGCCTTGTGGCGCTGGCACACCGGGTTCTAGTCCTGGTCGGGGCGCCGGATTCTGTCCCGGTTGCCCCTCTTCCAGGCCAGCTCTCTGCTGTGGCCCGGGAGTGCAGTGGAGGATGGCCCAAGTGCTTGGGCCCTGCACCCCATGGGAGACCAGAATAAGTACCTGGTTCCTTCCATCGGATGGGCACAGTACGCCGGCCACAGCGGCCATTGGAGGGTGAACCAACGGCAAAGGAAGACCTTTCTCTCTGTCTCTCTCTCTCACTGTCCACTCTGTCTGTCAAAAAAAAAATAAATAAATAAATAAAAATAATAAAAAAAAGAAAGAAGGGGGGGGCAAAACAACAGTAAATTGATCAGGATAATTATGTATAACCTCACTCAGATGAAAAGGCTTTCAGTAACAATTCCCACAGGACACAGAACCCAGGCTCACATAACCTATTCAGCATGTGCTCCCTGTTCACGCTGCAGTAGCTGGTGATACTCCAGATCTATTTTCTTAAAAAAAAAAAAAAAAAAAAAAAAACTCTACTTATTATTTGTATTTGAAAAGTAGAGAGAGACAAAGACAGGTGCAGAAAGGTCCTCCATCTGCTGGTTTACTCCCCAAATGCACACCCCCTCGATCTCTTCTCTCCAAGCATCAGAAGTGAGGCTGTGGGTTCACTGTGGGAGGAGTAGGATAGAAACTCCCACGGTGGATGAATACAGAGGTGTTGGGGTGCAGTAGGTGAAGCCACTGCTTGGATTCCCATATCAGAGTGCCTAGGATCAAGTCAGCTTCCTGCTAATGCACCTGGGAGGTAGCAGGTTATGGCCCAAGTACTGGAGATCCTGCCACACACCTGAATGGAGTTTCTTTTTTTTATAGAAAACTTTTATTTAATAAATATAAATTTCAAAATTGCAACTTTGGGGTTGTAGCGGTTTTTCCCCCCATAACCACCCTCCCACCAACAAACCATCCTATCTCCTACTCCCTCTCCCATCCCATTCTTTATTAAGATTCATTTTTAATTATGTTTATATACAGAAGATCAACTCTAAACTGAGTAAAGATTTCAACATTTTGTTCCCACACAGACACACAAAGTATAAAGTACTGTTTGAAGATTAGTTTTACTGTTAATTCTCATAGTATACCACATTAAGGACAAAGGTCCTACATGGGGAGCAAGTGCACAGTGACTCCTGTTGTTGATTTAACGATTGACACTCTTATTTATGATGTCAGTAAGCATCCGAGGCTCTTGTCATGAGCTGCCAAGACTACTGAATGGAGTTTCTGACCCCTGGCTTCAGCCTTGCCCAGCCCCAGCTGTTGTGGGGATTTGGGGAGTGAACCAGCAGATTAAAGATCTCTTTCTTCCTCTCTCCTCTCTCTGCCTTTCAAATATAAACAAAACAAAACTTTAAAAAAAAATCACATTCTGCTGACTTGATTTTTTATTTCTGAGATGCAGGCATTGACTCATGAATCCTCAGTTCCTATCCCTCCAGCTTTTCCTGAGTAGCTTTTTTAAAAAGGGGGCTTATTTGTTTTGAAAATCAGAGTTTCAGAGAGAGAGAGATGGAGACAGAGATCTGCCATCTGCTGGTTCACTTCCCAGATGGCCACAATGGCCAGCACTGGGCCAAGCCAAAGCAAGGAACTTCATCTGGGGTGGCAGGGGCCAAGCACTGCTTTCCCCCAGGCCATTAGCAGGGAGCTGGATTGGAAGTGGGGAGCTGAGACACTAACTGGCTCATGTAGGGATGCTGGCATCGCAGGTGGCAGCCCAACCTGTTGCTCCACAATGCCAACCCCTCCCTGAGTAGCTTTGAAAGCAGGTTTAAGCTTTTTTCTTCTGAGCAGTCAAGTTCAAGTCCCCGCAATGTTCTGAGAGCAGGTGCAGTTGACTTTGCTTTAAATCATATTACTATGCTCGATATTTCTGGAAGTTGGCACAGCCAGTGGAACAGTGTGACATCAGCATATGTAAAGTCATCAACCTGTTTGTATGATCTGACCCCACGCTGGATACACAGATTCCATGCTGACCCAGAAGTTCTGGTCCCCGGATGATTCGTCAAGTTCCCGTTCCAGATATCAAGATCAGACCCCAGGGATGAATGAGAAGGTGGGCAGCTCTAGGGAAAACCCCATGAGCCCAAGGTCATTCTAGGACTCAGGGCAGCCCTGGGACGGGTGTACTCATGCCCCACACTACTGACCTCTAGCTTTGTTGTTTCTGTCCCCAAAATCAGCACAAGTGACTCACACGTAACTGAGGAGAAGCCAGACACCCAAAGAATCTGTTCCCCTCGCTTTGTTCTACTCTACTCCCCTCTCAGAACCACCTCCGTCTTCACTGTTTTAGCTCACTGACCCCTGCCCCTCTGCCCTGCCAGTCCACCTTGGTCAGTCTTTGCTAAAGCCTCACACACGGCAGACATTTCAGCAGGCCCTGGTGACTCACAGAAGCGACAGTTCCCGTCTTCACCCCGCAGGAGCTCACATCTGGTGAGACAGTTGGAAAGGAAGGTCAGTGCAGTCCTAAAAACCCGGTCATCCTTGGGCTCCTGTCTCTCTGTCATCAGATCAAAAAACAAGATCAACACTCACAGGTATTAGAAAGCAATCTAAATCTTCCCTTGCTTTTCTTGGAGAAAAGCAAAGGAGGTGCGTCTGTAACCCTTTGCAACATCTCACAACATCTCTAAACACTGAGTAATTAGGGAAACAAAATCAGAACATTAATGAAAACATGAGGGAAGAGTTCAGAAACAAAGGAGTATGGATGAAGGAGGAAGGACCATTGGCTGGACCTGTTCCAACCGCGGGGGCAAGAGAAGAGGTGAAGAGGCCTCGACCCGCACACGGGGATGTGGGTGGGTGGGGGCTGGATGGGTTCAAGTGGTCTCTAGGGGGAAAGGAGGAAGAGATCTCTAAAGCGACACAGACCAACGGCAGTCTTACTTTTCCACGTCGAGGTCTCTCCAGCGACTTTAGACTCAATGTGTCCACACTGAGCTGTCCATGGCACTCCTGCAGCCCAGCCCCTCCCTCCCCTGCCACGGCTGTCAGCTGTGCCACTGGTTTTCCAGCCTCTGGCCTTAGAAACTTCTGCACACTCATCCCCTCCCCCATTCCCTAGACTCCCTGCTGACGCCAGCCCCTCTTCAATTGGCTCTCTGCTCTCCACTTATGTCCCCGTGGAAAGCCCAATCCCCCTGTCACCTCTAGGTCACTCCGCTCGGCCTCCTGGATGTCGGTCCGTCCTCACGGGCCAGGCAGCCCTGTCCTGCAGGAAGGTGAATCTCCACAGAGCGTGGCTTCCACACGAGCCCTCTGCCTGGCTCCACAGTGCTCCCCAGGGGTGCCTGGTAATTATCGCGGCTCGGTTCTCATTCAGGCCTTTCCTTTCCGTCATGCTGGTGCCCTTCCGTTCCTCATGTGGGCCACTCTCGTGCCACGTTTGTGCTGTCACTCAGGACAATCCCGTACCTTGAAGGCTCCCCCCCAACCACTTCCCATCTGGTAAAGGAGGCGACCACTGAGCAGTACCTTGCTCCACATCCCACCATTCAGCTCTGAATGATTCCTGGCTCACTCTGAGTGCCCACGGCTCCCCTCCCAGGCTAGGCTGTTTGTCCCCTGGGAACGAAGGCGCTCACCCTGCCCAGCTACCTCCGCTAAGGTGTCAAGAAGGAAGACTTCAGGGAGCTTTGGTATTTTAGCTTTTGATCTCATTTCTTTTTTTTGGGGGGGGGGGCAGGTAGAATTAGTGAGAGACAGAGAGACAGAGAGAAAGGTCTTCCTTTTGCCGTTGGTTCACCCCATAAATGGCCACTACGGCCAGGCGCTGCACTGATCTGAAGCCAGGAGCCAGGTGCTTCTTCCTGGTCTCCCATGGGGTGCAGGGACCCAAGCACTTGGGCCATCCTCCACTGCACCCCCGGGCCACAGCAGAGAGCTGGACTGGAAGAGGAGCAACCGGGACTAAAACCCGGCACCCATATGAGATGCCGGTGCTGCCGGGTGGAGGATTAACCAAGTGAGCCATGGCACTGGCCCCCAGATCTCATTTCTTCCATGTTTTTCTCAACTAGAACATGGGAAACACAACAATAATCTTTGGAAAATTCTCACATCATTGGTTCTCTAATTCATTTTATATTATTATCTTTATTAAATTATATGTTTTTTAAAAGATTATTTTATTTGCCAGTCAGAGTTACACAGAGAGAGGAGAGGCAGAAAGAGAGAGAGGTCTTCCATCTGCTGGTTCACTCCCCAGATGGCCGCAATGGCTGGAACTGCACTGATCCAAAGTCAGGAGCCAGGAGCTTCTTCCAGGTCTCCCCCGTGGGTACAGGGACCAAGGACTTGGGCCATCTTCCACTGCTTTCCCAGGCCATAGCAGAGAGCTGGATCGGAAGTGGTGCAGCTGGGACTGGAACCGGCACCCATATGGGATGCCTGCAATGCAGGCGGTGGCTTTACCCGCTATGCCACAGCGCTGGCCCCAAAAAATTATATGTTACGACAAAATGCTTTAGTTAAGTGAAACCTCACCACGTCTACTGACTGCAGCGCATATGTTCTAGTTCTTTTCCTTCATAAGAATTTCAAAATGCTTCTAAACACAAACAGGAAGGATTTCTACTTCTAGAAAGCCTACTGCACCCCAGGCACTGAACTAGTAACTTTATCTGCTTTAAGTCTTACAACTGTCCTGTGGGATGGGTACAAGGACAAATATTTTTTTTCTAAAAAAAGTCAATTTTAAAATTGTATTAAAAATAGTACTTGAATAACTTGAAATAATGTACTTGGAAGCTTAGTGGGGGAAAAGTACTTCAGTTGCTTCTTTTTGATGTTTCAAGTCAACTAGCGGGACAATGTTTTAGAAAGTCACCCATTAAAATAAAGATGGATTTTACCAGCAATTTTAGGGAAAATCTAAAACATGGACAAATTACAATGTAGAGAACTGTAAGCACTCATCTCTGGTGAGTACATCCTGGCCTATTATCAAGAAAAATCAAGCTGTTTATAAACTTCAGATATTGAAAAGTTGAGGATGCAAGTGGGGGCCTAATTATGAGGCCGTAAAAGCCGTCAGCGGAGGCGCAGGCAGCCACATTTCTTTTCTCTCACAGATTCCTTTAGCAATCTCTACATTTCTCATCTCCCCATTTCCCACACCATGCATTCTGATTTCCCTAAACGTGGAATCACCAATCCTTCCTGCCTGTTTTAAAAGGATACACGCTTCATCAGATTCTCTTCCTGACCTACCATCATCCTACAGCGCATCACTTTCAGACCATGTGGGCGGGGCTTGGAGCATGTAACCGAGGGCAAAACCAATCAGCATTCAGCATTATCCTGAGCCACCTTTGGTTTATTCAAGGGCATCACGTGACCTGAGCCAGTAAATCTCAGGACCTGAAAAGTTCTCTCCCTGCTGCATTGGACTTGAGTCTGGGAGACGTAAGGTGGGGTTGTGACAGGGGTCTGCCCACAGGAAGGGGAGGGCCTCGTGCGGATGCAGCCAACGTGGACGGAGGGGCTGGGGAAACAGAGAGACAGGCTCCTGTGACATCCTGTGGACCCTGAACCCTGCCGCACTCCAAGCCAGCCCTACCCTTGGGTGCTTGATACCTGAGCCAGTACGGCCCCTTCCTGTGCCTAGAGCATCATGGGATGTTGAGGTATTTGTTTATTTATCACTTGCCACCCCAAGAGTCCTCACACAGCAGACAGCACAGCGCTAACCCTCAGTAGCACTGTCCAAGTTCGGCACCCCGGGACATCAGCTCACGGAATATTCTCTCTGACTTGCTTGTAAGCCAGGACCTGCCCTGCAGTCAGACCTGTCAGGACCAGGCATGTTCGCGTCAGGCACTAGGAGCCTCCCCAAAATCCCTGCGCCCGGCTCAGCCAGCCTCAGCCAGAGGCGACGGTGAGCTGCTGAGCTCAGAGCGCGGAGGGGAGGAGCCACTCAAGGAGACCCAGGCTCGGCCCACAGATGTGTCTTCTGCTCACAACCCGGCCCCATGGAAAGGAGGGGGTGATAAGAAAAATCAGAAAGCTGCGTGTCACCAGAGGAGCTGGGACGCAGGGGACGGGCGTCGCCGCGGGGTCCGCGCCGTACACTGCGCACACCGAGGATTCCTCCGCTGCTCCCGGTGCCCCGGCTTAGGGCAGGGTGTCTTGCCTCAGCCCCGCTGACACTTGGGGACAAAGAGTTCTTTGCTGGGGGCGTCTTGAGCATTGTGGCTGTTTAGCGGCACCCCGGTCTCTACCCACTGGATACCAATGGCATCATTGTCCGCACCACCCCCTACCCCACCCAAAACGACTGCAGACATGGCAAATAACTCCTGGGGGTGGGGGCAAAGCCCGCCCAGTTGAGAGTCACTGCTGGGGAGCGTTAGTCTGAGGCACAGCTGAGTGAGGACTTCAGTGCACACAGGAAGTGGCAGACATGCCCAGCGTAAAAGTAGCAAAAGTATGTAAAACACCCCAGTGGAGGCCAGCACTGTGACATATCGGTAAAGCTGCCACCTGCAGTGTCAGCATCCCATCTGGGCACCGGTTCAAGTCCCAGCTGCTCCACTTCCTATCCAGCTCTCTGCTATACCCTAGGAAAGCCGTAGAAAATGGGCCCTGCACCTGCATGGGAAGACCCGAAGGAAGCTTCTGGCTCCTGGCTTCGGATCGGCGCAGCTCTGGCTGTTGTGGCCGATTGGGGAGTGACCCAGTGGATGGAAGGCCTTTCTCTCTCTCTCTCTCTCCCCCTCTCCCTCTCCCTCTCCCTCTCCTCTCTGTGTAAAATCTGACTTTCAAATAAATAAATCTTAAAAAAAAAAAAAAGCCCAATGCCCATGATGTGTATATGTGGGGTTGGGGAGCAAGGAGGGAGGGAGTTCTTTTAAAGCAAATATGGGACCCAGGAGTAACAGAACCACACCCAGCCAGGATGGCTCTGAGACCCTGAAATGCTTTGAGAGACTTCATGGAAGAGCTGGTGTCCTGAGAGAACAGGTGGCACCCAAAAGCTCACTGCGTTTTGGGTGAGCCCTTTTGCACTCTGGGCTAGATTAAACTCAGAAAATTCCATCTCCTTGAATCATACCACATGGCAAGGCTCAAGGTTACCCACTGCCCTTCTGCCAGTCACAAGAGTATCTACTGACAGCCAGAGGACCGTGAACTTCAACTCTGCGTTCTCTGTTGCCGGGGCTTGGGCAGTGCAGCCTGCATCCTGGGACAGCAGGAAGACATGTCCCGGGAATTCACTCAGGGGCTCCCAGCAGCAGAGAGTAGCTCCGGTGAAGAAGAGGCCTTGAGACCTTGAGAAAAACAGAAAATCACCCTGCAGGCAGCGGGGTGGAGACTGGGGACAAGAAGCAGGTACGGAATTTCCCAAAGGAACTGATTTGCCCAGTGCGTCCTCACTGGCCCCGCGTGCCTACGGCTGAGTCGCGGTGGTGGAACGGAGCTGGCCTGGCCACCACACAGAGCACGATCTGAGCCCTTGGCCACCACTGCTCTGTTACACGATCTCGGGCAAGCAACTTCCCCAAGTCCCAGTTTTCTCAAGGATGAGAGATCCCAGAGTTCTCCCCTCACAGGATGAGGGTGAGCAGGCATGACGCTTAGTAGGTGCTTTGCCACATGCTAGGGAACCTTCCGTAGAGGGGAACAGGAAGGGCCTCCTGCACCTCCACCCTAGTTGGATGCCGTGACTTGGTGACCCTGGGGGGCCTCCCAGATGACTGAGGTGTGGCTCCTGCCCCTCAGGGGCATGGTACCTCATTCTCGGGTTCTATCCAACAAACAACTCAAATGGTGTAGATCTGGGTGTGTGTGCTACACATAGGACTAACGCACGATCCTGGCAGCAGGTGCAGGAAAGAAGGCTGGCCCCAGCCCGCAAGGCAGCACCAAGGGGCTGAGGACATGGAGCAGTGACCCTGAGTCCCCCCAGGTGCTCTGGCTACAGGGCCTTACGTTCCAAGTCCAAAGCCCTTTGCGCACTGCAAGTGTTGTGTTAATGGTGTGGTTGCTGCTGTCCACAGTGCTGGAGGGTGAGCCCTGCAAAGTCAGGGACCGAGTTTGTGTGCTCTCTGCACCAGTCCTTAGCAAATACCCGGCCGCAGGAAACACTGGATGTGTTTACGTGCCTGAAATCAGGATGTGTGCATGTTCACCTGCTCGGCGTTTTTCCCTCCTAGCGCTATTATAAAAACGACTTTACAATCCGCAAAGTTCTCCGAACCACAGAAAGGCTGTTTCCAGCTAACAGAACAGCATGGGTGAGGAGTCACCCACGGGCCCAACCTGCTGTCCCCCCTTCAGAGATGAACGGTGGGTTTGACTCTGACCCAGCAACCTACAGAACGCAGGGGTTGAGATGCCTGATCATTCACCCACTTCTCAGAAAGATGGCTGGCTACAGCTGTGTTCAGAAAAGCAAAGGAAACGAACACAGCTCTAAGGCGGGTGCAGGTGAGGAAAGAGCGCTCTGGGCAAGCGTGTCCGGGGCCTATGGCATTGCGACACGGAGCTCGTCCCTGCAGGAAAGACATCGTCCCCGGAGACGCTCTGGGAGGAGGGCATGGCGGTGGTTGTTCAGCCAGACCCCCGGGAGGCAGGAATGCAGTCAGCTGGCGGGCAAGGCCTTGGCAGAAGGGAGGGACAAGGCCTCATTGGCACCACTGAGACTCAGTCCTTGGTCTCGAAGAACCTTTAAATAATGTGATTTTTTTTCTCTTCACAAATGCATTTGAAAGTATTAGTATTAGGGACTGAACTGTGTCTGCCTAAAGTTCATTTGTTCACCTCCTAACCCCCACAACCTCAGAATGTGACCTCATGTATAGACAAGGTTATTGCAGACCCATTAGTTAAAATGAAGTTGTTAGGGAAGGCCCTAACCCACTATGAGTGATATCCATCTGAAAAGGGGAAATTTGGACACAGACATGCACACGGGGGTGAAATTCTATAAAGGCAGAGATGGTGGTGATGTACCTACAAGCCAAGGAACACTGAAGACTGTGGTAAAGATGGGTGGTGACAAGAGAAGCCTGGGACAAATCCTTCCTCCAGCCCCTCCCAGACGCCAACCTTGCCAACACTTTGATCTCGAATTTCCACCTCCAGAATGGAGACAATAAATTTCTGTTGTCTAAGTCACCCAGTTGGTGGAACTTGGTCGTGGCAGCCCTAGCAAACCACACACCTGGTGATCAAAGAGAATGGAACAGCAGAAATCAAAGGTGATGGCAGGTGGCTAAGACTTTTCTCTAGTGACAAATGACCCTGTTTAGGGGAGGAAAGAAACTTGGCGTCATAAAGACTCCAGTCCCTCTAACCTGCCCAGGTCACACACTGAGGAGTCGTTGGCCACAGCTTCTTGAACTTCAAGCCCCATGTGTCCCTCTCAAGCACTGGGTGTCTTATCTTGTCTTAACTTGACAAAGGAACAGGGACTTATTTAGACTTTGATAAATCATATATGTAAAAACATTAAGATAATCATTAGATAGAGGATGCAAAAATTCCCAATGAGTGTACGAAGAAATAAGAAAAATACACAAATAAAAAAATCCAAATGAAGATGAAAACATAGAAAAAATACAATGGGTGGTAGGAGCGAATGGGAAGAAGCAGGAGTCCACAGAAGTACCAGTGTGCTCCCAGGAGAGGGCGGCGCCGGCGACGGGAGTGAGTGAGCGGATAAGAGTTCAGTCTAGGCTGAGTCAGAGAAGCATCGGGCCGTAACCAGGGCCTGGCGGAGGCGTGAAACCCTGGTTTTGCGACACAAGCAATCCGCTTGCTCTGAGACAGCAAGCCAAGCAGGAGGCTGCTTGGTGCCGCAGAATCTGAGCACGAGGAAGAGGGTTCCTGGCTCTTGTGCCAGCTTCAGGGGACGGATGCCTCTGCTCTCCGTCAGACACCGGGGCCCAGGGACGTGCAGCTCCCCTCGCAGGGAGCTCAGCAAAGCTGAGACACTCCTATCTCAGCTCCTCTGCCAATCACTCCCCAAAGACATCCGTGTCGGACAGGCCCCAAATCATCCGAGTGAATGCAGCGCTCTGTGCCTCCTTCCCGGTGGTGCTCCTGGGCCCGCACCCCCAGGGCTCCCACTGCCAGCGTGCAGACCCCCACCGGTGAGTCACTGCCGCTGGCCGCTGCTCGGCCCGATTTCAAGTCACCCTCCTTAGTGTCAAGTTCAGAAGGTGACTTCTCATTGGGCTTTTGTCCCTCGTGTCCACAGGGTGGTCCCCGGGGCCATTCGGCAGGGAGCCAGGGGCGACAGAAGGCAGCACGAGGGGGCGCCCCCAGGCCCGAGCCCCACAGGCACCGGCGATGTGACTGTGGGTACCTGCAAGTTAGGGACTGCGTGGGGGGATGAAACGAGAGAGCCCGCAGAGCCCCTGCCCTGCCTGGCACACGGGGACGCCCAGTGAACAGCAGGTCTCCTCCCGCAGCTCCCTGTGTGCTGAGCGCGAGAGGAATCACAGACCGCCCCTCCCCCGCACTGCCAGCCCTCAGCCAAGCCCACGCCTCCTCGCCAGAACCTGTGCCTGTGATAGCTTCCATAGCAAAGGGAGGTGAAGGTTGCAACTGCAATTAACGCTGATAACCAGCGGTCCTTAAAATAGGTCCTCCCAGCATATCCAGGTGGGCCTACTGCCATCCCTGGCATCCTTAAAAATGGAAGAGGGAATCAGAAGACAGAGACTCAAAACTGCGCTTCACGCAGACACAGTTGCATCACGCATGGAAGTTTCTGGATCGTTCACACAGAAAGAGCAGACAGCGAATCACGCGGCAATGGCTCAGGGGTCCGTGCTGGAAACCAAGGGATGGGCGTCAGTGTGGCGCAGCCCCGTTCCCGGAGGAGCTGACTGGCAGTGAGCGTGGGGACTGGCGACAGCTGGCTTCACTGTTAGAGGCAAAGACAGCTGTGATAATGACGATGACGCAAACGATGGTTCCCGGGGCTCCCAAACTGTGGTGGAATGAAGAATTCAGGGGGCAAAAGTGACATAGAAAGGAAGCCAAGGGGTTTTTCTACCGCTAAAACCAACATTTGCAGTTCAGTTTCTGTGAAAGTGTTTGCTGCATTGATACTGTTGTCTGAAATGCTGCTGGCTTTCCAGTCGGTGAGTCTCACCACTGCCAATCGGTTTCTGACTGCAGACTGTCGATGAGCTGTAAGGACTTGCTTTACTAATTTAATGTGCACATTCTTAAGTGATTTGTAATTTCTTTCAATGCACTTTTCCCCTGGGGTCATTTAATCCTTGCACCTGTGACGCTGGCAGTGTTCCCCCGCCCCTCATCTTCCGGGGAAGTTAGGAGATGCAGGATTTGTTCCAGCCAGAGAAGGCAGGCAGAGAGAAGGCAGGCAGAGAGAAGGCAGGCAGCGTGAGCCCGGTGACCTTCCGTTGCCTCCTAAAGCGAGAGATGCCTTCGTGGACTAGACATCTGGTCTCTGGGTGGTTTTGCCGAGTTCTCATTTACCAGAAACCTTCTCACCCATACAAATTCGCCAAAAGCTAACAAAATACTGTTTACTGAGGAAAAAAACAAAAGCCAGTGTTCCACTCCCCAGACGCTTTCAGGCAATCACTTTAAACCCAGTCCAGGAGTAGACGTGGCCCCGTGTGGAGGCAGACACAGTCAAGGCTGGGGCTGGGTAGGAGCAGGAAGACGTGCAGAGCACAAGTCCAGAGAGAATGAGCACCCGCACCTGGACTTAAAGGCAAGCCAGCCATTGGCGCTTAAAGCATCCGGGGGCGGGTTTTTTTAAGAGTTGGTCATTACTCTATATTGGGCGCTACACACGGTGGCATATATTCAAAATAGCACATTTACACACATATGCACACACACACACACACTGTGCCAATTAGTTTTTTTAAATTAACATCTAAATAAATAAAAGTTCTAAAATAGGGGAAAAAAACAAGGAAGTAAGCAATCTTGGACTCTTTGCCATATACCAACAACATATGGATATATACTTTAAAAATTAAAGACAAAGAATTCTGTACTAACAATTCCAAGCAAAAGCAGCTGCAGCAGAGTTGAGGCAGAAGCGGACCGTGGGGAAGGCCTGGGTACTCAGGTAACGTCGCTACCAGCAAGCTTACTCTTGGTGCATTGGTCTTTGCATTGATACAGCGTCTACATTCTCCACCTGTCTCCACCTGTGAAGTGTGGATTTGGGGACATTTCCTCACCAAGAAAGAATTCTGCCAGGAAGCTTGTTGGGGTGCTCACCCTCTGTGAGAGGCGAACGGGGTTGGGGGTGGGGTGGGGGTGGGCAGCAGTCGCTGGTGACGGCTTTCTTGGGGCTCCTCGTTCCTCATGGTTCTTTGCTGTCCACAGCATGGGAGGGTGGGGGTCTGTAAGTCAGCCAGCTTCTATGAAGGGGTCCTAGGGAACGAGACTTCTCTCACTCTTTGGGAAAAGCCACAGCCCAGGACAACGGAAGCAGCTGGCGACAGCCACCAGCCCAGGTGAGGGCTTCAGTAGTGGGGGGAGTAGTCAGTGACACAAATTACAGGACAGCCCTAGAAGAATTCGGTGGAGGCGCTGGAACCTGGATTGCATGGAGGAATCTGAGAGCCCCAGACTGGGTTCTGGGGTGCCTGGTGACCTCAGCAGGAGGAGGCAGCGGGAAATGGAGAAAGTCCTGTTAATTCCTGGCTGCTGGAAGGTATTCAGCGTGTGCAGCAAAATGAGTGGAGGTACATTTGGACTCCTCCGTTTGATTTCTTTTCCGTTAGCTTTCTTAAATTTCAATGGGCTCTGTTTGGCTGGATGGTTTTAAAAGAAGTCAGCCAGGCAGTTTAAAAGTTAGCCAGAAAAACAGGACACATGCAGATGTCTGCTACACAATGACAACTACATGGTGCTCAAGAAAAATTAAGACTTTTCCTCAGTGAAACTGCCAGAAACAAATAACTGAGAATAAATTCCCGTCTTGGGAAAAATTGCCTCCCATTTCCCAAAGCACTTCCACTTCTAAGAACCCTGCAAGTTTTTCAAGGCACCTCCGTTTCTAAGAAGACCACGTCTCATAATCTAAGACCCTCTGTACCCGTTTCACAGGGCTGCCACAAGAAGCCAAGAGCAGACGGAACGCTGGGTTCAGCTCCCAGCTCCAGCTCCTGACTCCTGTTTCTTGCTAATGCAGATGCTGGGAGGCAGTGATGGCTTTCATAACTGGGCTCTTACCACCGTCGTGAGAGATCTGCATTGCATTTCTGGCTCCTGGCTCCAGTCCTAGCCCAGCCCCAAACACTGCAGGCATTTGGGGAGGGAACCAACAGATGGGAGCTCTCTCTGTCTCTCTCACTTTCTCTCTCTCTCTCTCTCACTCTCTCTCTCTCTCTCAAATAAATAAGCTAATAAATTTTTAAAAATAAGTAAGCAACAGAAATGCGTTGTCCCAGAGTTCCGGAAGTGTGAGATCAAAGCGTTGGCATGGGGGGTGCCTTGGAGGCCCTGCGGAGAGCCACTTCCAGGCGTGTCTTCCAGCTCCTGGTGGGTGCCAGCAACCTGCGTGCTGCTCCGTGTGTGGGTGTTTCACTCTAATCTTCGCCTCCAGCTTTACAGGGCCTTCTCCTCTCTGCATCGCTGTTCGCACTGCCGCCTTCTTACACGGGTGCCAGTCACTGGATGAGGGCTCGGCTTAACCCAGAACAACCTTGCTGTAACCCAATTACATCTATAAACACCCTGTTTCCAAATCAGGTCAAATTCACAGGTCCTGGGAGTTAGGACTTGAGCATACCTTGCTAGGGGATACAGTTGCAAAGCCACTAGGAACCATCAGATCCGTTCTCTATGTTCAAAACAAGATTTTTAAAAGATAGGCTCACGGTATTCCAGTGTTTAAATGGAAAAAAATTTTAAAGATTTATTTATTTATTTGAAAGGCAGAGTTACACAGAAGCAGGGGAGAGAAAGAGAGATTGAGAGAGAAACAGAGAGAAGGGCTTCCATTCGCTGGTTCACTCCCTAAATGGCTGCAAGGGCTGGAGCTAGGCTGATCTGAAGCCAGGAGTCAGGTGCCTCCTCCAGGTCTCCCACGCAGGTGCAAGGCCCAAGCACTTGGGCCATCCTCCACTGCTTTCCCAGGCCACAGCAGAGAGCTGGGTCAGAAGTGGAGCAACCAGGACTTGAATCGATACATTCATATGGGATGCCGGCACTGCTACGCCACAGTGCCAGCCCTGGAAAATTTTAAAACTGTAAATACAATTAGCCCTGACCCACTCCCAAATTCCACTGAAAGAAATGTAAGAAAACTTTAAAGTCATAAACACAAAGGGCAGAGATAAGGGAAGAGAAGATTCATCTCCAACTTTTAGAAGCTGAAAGGAAATGAGCAAGTGCTTAGGGACTTAGCAGTCCAAGACAGCTGGATCCAAGCAGAAGTGGCAAGGCTGAGATGTGACATGGTTTATACCCCTATATCCTCAAGGAACGCGGATCAGGAGAAGGGAAGGGGCTGTGGAAATTATGCATAAGCAGCAGTCAGGACCCCAGGTTAATAGCAAATCTGAGTGACTGCCCTCCCTCCACCCGAAACTTGTAGTTTTGTTTGCCAGTGAAAATGTCTGTGTTGAGGATCACTCACAACAACTGAGGTCAGGGCTACTGTACGGAAGATGTGGAGCGCCGAGGCGCCAGGCTTCTTCTCTTTCTCAGACAGGCGTACACCCTGCAGGGAGGAAGCTGGAGGCATCTGCCCAGTAGAATCTGTTCACTCCTACCCACAAAGGCTCCAGCGCAGACACCACGGGTCGCTGAAAGAATGGATCCAGATGCTCCACAGTGAAGATCACAGACGTCAAGCCACAGCCTCGTGCAAAGTGTTCCCAACCAGCACCTTAGTGCCCTCTCCTTAAATATGAACAAACAGCCCAGGCCACCGGGCATTTGGGGAAAACCTCCAAATAAGAAAAAGGTAGCAAAAAAGGGACAGAAATTAGAGGGGGCAAATCTAATAAATGTCATCATCAAAGAAATAATGTATCTTCAAAAATAAGAATGGGATGTTGTAAAAAGGGATTTCCAAAATAGAGCTCTTAGAAATTAACAAAGTAGGAGATATGAAAAGGTCAATGGAAAGAAATCACTCGTAAAGTAGAGGGAAAAGATGAAGAGATGGAAAATAGCAAACAAAGATAAGAAAACTAGAGGACCAGTCTAGGAGAAAAAAAAAACTTGAAATATGTTTCCATCTTTGAGGGTTATTAGTTTTGTTTTTTAAAGTCTTAATGGGTCAGGATGAGAAAGGGAGAAAAAGAAAGGATAAATTACTTATGAAGGATAAAGAATCAGAATGACATCAGACTTGTCTGTAGCAGCTCTGGACTCCAGCAGACACGGAGCAACACCTTCAGAACGCTAAGGGAATGTGGTTTCCATCTTAGCCTATTACACCCAGCCAAGCTGTCAATCAGATATAGAGGTAGAAAGAACTTTTTGAACAACAGAGTCATGGGAAGAATGTTCTACAGGGATGGTGTTGTGGTGCAGTGAGTGAAGCCTTGCCTGTGATGCCAACATCCCATATGGGCACTGGGTCATGTCTCTACCTCTCCACTTCAGATCCAGCTCCTTGCTAATGCACCTGGGAAAGCAGCAGAAGATGGCCCAAGTACTTAGGTCCCTGCCACCAACATGGGAGAACTGGAAGAAGCTCCTGGCTTCAGCCTGGCACAGCTCTGGCTGTTGCAGCCATTGGGGGAGTGAACTAGCAGATGGAAGGTGTCTGTCTCTTCTCTCTGTGTCTGTCTCTTCTCTCTCTCTCTCTTCCTCTCTCTTTCTCTCTTTCTCTCCCCCCCCCCTCCCTAACTCCCTCTCCCTATAACTCTGGCTTTCAAATAACTAAATAAATCTTAAAAAAAAATCAGTAAAGGAAGACAATGAGTCCAAAAAATAACTGATTCAACACAAGTCGGCAACGGAATTCTCAGGTTAATGTTGACGAAAGACTCCAGGTAAAGAGATGCATGTATAATTTTGAAAACTATTTTTAACTTTATTTATTCAAAAGGCAGAGACACAGACAGAGCCCATCTGCCAGTTCACTCCCCAAATGCCCACAATAGCTGGGGTTGGCCCTTGGGCCAGAGCCAGGAGCCAGGAGCTCAGTTCAGGTCTCCATTGGGAGGCAGGAACCCAACTACCTGAGCCACCACCACTGCCTCCCAGGGTCTGCAGCAGCAGGAGGCTGGAGTCAGGAGCCGGAGCTGAAATCAAACCCAAGCTCTTCAGTATGGGGTGGGAGGTGGCGGGGTGGTTTAGCCACCAAGCTAGACACCTGCTCCTATTTTTAAAGCATAATCAGATTAAGTTAATTTTCTCCTTAACGCCCCCCGAAGGCTTCTCATTGCTTTTAGGAGAAAGCTGAAGATCCTCAGCACGGCCTTCGGGATCCCGCGTGATGCAGCCCCGTGCTGACCCCCCCCCCCCCACTCACTACTGCCGTGATCTTCCTTTCGTCTTGGTTGCCCTTCGGTATTTGGAGAATGCCAAACTCTTCCTGCCTCAAACCCTTTGCACGTGCTGTTCCTTTTGCTAGAAATCTTCCTCATGCCAACCCCAACCCCAACCTAGTAAATTCTGGGCAGTCTTGACATTTTAGCCCAGACGTCAGAATCTCAGAGAGGTCTTAGCTGACCCTCGTGTTGGGTTTTGTTTTTTGGTTTTTTGGTTTTTGGTTTTTTTTTTGACAGGCAGAGTAGACAGTGAGAGAGAGAGACAGAGAGAAAGGTCTTCCTTTTGCCGTTTGTTCACCCTCCAATGGCCGCCGCGGCCGGCGCACCGCACTGATCCGATGGCAGGAGCCAGGTACTTATCCTGGTCTCCCATGGGGTGCAGGGCCCAAACACTTGGGCCATCCTCCACTGCACTCCCTGGCCAGAGCAGAGAGCTGGCCTGGAAGAGGGGCAACTGGGACAGAATCCGGTGCCCTGACTGGGACTAGAACCCAGTGTGCAGGCGCCGCAAGGCGGAGGATTAGCCTAGTGAGCCGCAGCGCTGGCCATCGTGTTGGGTTTTACCACCCAGCTTATTTTTTCCATAGTGCCTGACTTCTCTTTTATAGCACTTAAGATAATCATAATTCATTAACTATGTGACTCAGTTTCTCTCTTCCAGCTAACATGGTAGCCACTAGCTACGCTGGGCCATGTACGTTCAAGTTAACATTAAATAATATGAAAATTCAGTTCCCATTCACTTAAAATGACCCACAGTGACAGCTGCTGTATGGGACAGTGCACACCCAGCTCGTCCCACCCTCCCAGAAAGCTCTGCTGGACAGTGCTCCCTGACTGCCACTCCACAGGAGCTGTCACAGGTCCCCCGAGGGCGAGGACTGCGCAGCGCTTCGTAAGCTCCCCAAGCAGCCGCCGCAGGAGTAAGCTCACTCATTCATTCAAGGTAAGAAGTGAGGCCACTGCCCTGAGTGGCCGTCTATAGTGTGGTCCCCCTCAGTCTCCTGAACCCTTCAATAACCTGTGTTTCTTATCATTCCAACAACACCCGCATCAAGGAAAACTACAATTTAACCAACAAAGTAAACGCTCATGGACCATTTGGGGCTAATAGTGGACTCTGGAGACTCATCAAGGCACTCACGAGTCACTCTTGAATCAGCTCCCCATTTGTCTTGGGGACAAAATTAATCTGGAAGAATCCATTCCGATTTCATTTATTATTTATTTATTTATTTATTTGACAGGTAGAGTAACAGACAGTGAGAGAGAGAGACAGAGAGAAAGATCTTCCTTCCATTGGTTCACCCTCCCCAAATGGCCACAACGGCCAGAACTACGCTGATCCGAAGCCAGGAGCCAGGTGCTTCTCCTGGTCTCTCATGGGGTGCAGGGCCCAAGCACTTGGGCCATACTCCACTGCGCTCCCGGGCCATAGCAGAGAGCTGGAATGGAAGAGGAGCAACGGGACTATATCCGGCGCCCATACGGGATGCCGGCGCCACAGGCGGAGGATTAACCTAGTGCACCATGGCTCCGGCCCCAGAATCCATTTAGATTTAAAGCATCCTAAATGTCCTTTCACTTTGGTCACTGCAGATTCTAAACCCAGTTTAGATGCTGAATTTAGCAGTCCACACAAAGAAAGATTAAATAGCTATGCTTTTCTTTTAAGAGGATCATTACCAGATGCTCAAAGAAGCACGAGCCCCTCATTAATGGTTAATGTGTTCATTGGGTTTGGACAAATCCAACAACCGAGAGATTCATTCAAACTTTTTTTTTTTTAAACTATGGAGATTTAGGGCCGGCGCCGTGGCTCAATAGGCTAATCCTCCACCTAGCGGTGCCAGCACACCGGGTTCTAGTCCCGGTCGGGGCGCTGGATTCTGTCCCGGTTGCCCCTCTTCCAGGCCAGCTCTCTGCTGTGGCCAGGGAGTGCAGTGGAGGATGGCCCACGTGCTTGGACCCTGCACCCCATGGGAGACCAGGAGAAGCACCTGGCTCCTGGCTCCTGGCTCCTGCCTTCGGATCAGCGCGGTGCGCCTGCCTCAGCGCGCCGGCCATGGCGGCCATTGGAGGGTGAACCAACAGCAAAGGAAGACCTTTCTCTCTGTCTCTCTCTCTCTCACTGACCACTCTGCCTGTAAAAACAAAACAAAACAAAACACTATGGAGATTTAAACGATAAAATAAAATCAGGTTTTTCAGGAAAATGGTAAAAATCACTCTCTGCCTCTGCCTGGCACTCTGGCAATAGGAAAAGTTCCCTGACAGGGTCCCTGTTGGTTCCAGAACAGTGTCTGTCTCAGTGCTGCCCCTCCCACCCACACATCTCCAGGTGAAGGCAGGATTCAGGCAGGACCCGAGAAGAAAGCTGCTCCTGAGACCCGGGCAAGGAGGCTGGGGAAGCGGGCTCTCTGCTGCTTGTTTTCAGTGGTGAATATGCAGCGACCCTCTTTTTTGTATCAGTCTCCCTTGCCTCTTGTTCTCCCACTCTCTGGGACAAAATCACTCAAGGGCAGGCTTGCAGCATTGCAAGAGCAGGGACTGGCAGAGGAAGGACTCTCAGCGTCAGGCCCATCTCAGAGCTGCAGTAAGTTAAATTCTGAAGTTCCTAAAGGACACTGAGTACACACAGCCTCCCCTCCCCAAGGCAGCCTCACCTGGCACTGACCACGTGGGATCAGTTCAGGGCAAGCAGGCAACGGGGAGCCTGCACAGGTGCTGGTTAGACCAGCACAGCTGGAAGGCGCTGGACTTGGGCAGCTGGGTGAGAGCAGGAGTCATGGGAGGAGCCCAGCGGGACTGGGTCACAGTCATCATAACCGATGGCTTGCACTGACCAAGTCCTTGCTGAGTCCCCGCATATGTACACCATTCATCTCCACCCAGTGTTTTGGGGGTAGATGTTCCACAGAGGCGGCATCTTCCCAGCTGTGTGGCCTCCCCTGCAACGCAGGGGTGACCTGGCTTGAAAGGGTTGCCACAAAAATGCAGCGACTAGAACCGTGTATGGTCCAAATCAGTCAAGCAGACAAGTATTTGCCAGCCACCGTGAGCAGTTCCCCATTCTACAGCTGAGACTGGATTCTCGTTTCAGATCCGTTGCGAGAAGCTGTGGGGTTTCAGGCAAGACCCGGAAGCTCTGGGTCTCCACGCTCTCAGCAGCTCTGGGGTACTTGCATCCCTTGCAGCTGTACACTGCTTCTGAAGGAAACAATTTCTTTGTAGCTGTTCCCTCCCCTGACTACCCTGGCGCTCATAACTTATGGATCTTGTTTTTTAAAAAACAGATTTGTTTGCTTATTCACTCAAAAGGCAGAGAGAGAGGGAGAGTCGGGGGTGGGGATGGGGAGAGGGAAGGAGAGAGAGAGAGAGAGATGGAGAGAGATCTTCCATCCAATGGTTCACTCCCCAAATGGCCACAACAGCCAGGGCTGGGCCAGGCCAAAATTAGGAGTTTCATCTGAGTCTCCCACGTACATGTCAGGGACCATCTTCTGCTGCTTCCCAGGTACATTAGCAGGGAGCTAAATTGGAAGTGGAGCAGCCAGGACACAAACTGGTGCCCATATGGGATGCCAGTATTGCAGGTGGTGGTTTAATCTGCTACACCACAATGGCAGCAACTTTTAGATCTTAACAGGTGGAGAGAGGGAGAGCTTGGAAAGGCACAAGACATTTGGGGCTGTTTTGATGAACAACTGCGACATACTGCCACTTGGTGGCAGACTGCTTAATGTTTAGCAACACCTGCTACAGTCCCCTCTAACCCTCCATACCAATGACTCACCTATGGAAAATATAACCAGCTTTAAAATGTTGGTGGAAGCTGTGATGTTACTCACAGGAATACAAAGGGAAGAATTTCTGTCAAAGCGATGGAACCACGGAAACTGTGGCCAACAGTGAAGCTTCCACATACACAGGCAGCTAAACAGTCCCATAACCACACAGCTAAATGTTCAAGGGGCCATGCCTAAAAGCACACAGTTCTACAGCCAAGCAACAGCACATCATGTTCCTCAACCGTCAGATGGACATCAAAGGAGGTATGTGCCTGTCTTGTCAAGCTCAGGAAACACTAATGGAGTTCCAACTGCATACAAGGCTTCACAGGGGACAGACAGTGAGCAAGGCCCAGTGTCTGCCCCCAGGAAACACTCATTCCCGTGGAAAGACTGACCTGTGCCTGTGCGCAGGCTGAGTGTGACTACAGGAGAAAACAGAAATAGCGATGGACGAGAAACAGAGCTGGGATCCACCGGGGGAGCCCAGGGAGGCTCCGCAGAGGGTGGCTGTGGGGTGTGGCAGGTGCAGGGGAGCTCTTCCATCTGACGGGACTGCAAGGCTGGCGGCACAGAGAAGCAAGCGCCCAGCTGGCAAAGGAAACGGGGAACTCGGGAGTGGGGAACTACAGGGCCAGAAGGCTCAGGCTGGGCAGCCAGGGGACTGGGATGCCACACCAAGGGTGTCCTCATGGTCTGGTAGGATACTGGGGTCAGGAAACATTTTGGGGCACGAGAATGGCAGGATCCCTACTTGGGAAGACTATCTGACAGGAGTGAGGAATGGACTGAAGAAAGAAAAAGTCAGAGGTTAACGAGGGCTTTAAGGTTCCAGTATGGGCGCATCTGGTTAAAGCCCTGGCCTGAAGTGCCGGCATCCCATATGGGCACCGGTTCCAGTCCCAGCTGCTCCTCTTCCAGTCCAGCTCTCTGCTATGGCCTGGGTAAGCAGTAGAAGATGGCCCAAGTGCTTGGGCCCCTACACCTGCGTGGGAGACCTGGAAGAAGCTCCTGGCTTCGGATCGGCACAGCTCCAGCCATTGCGACCAACTGGGGAGTGAACCAGCGGATAGAAGATCTCTCTGTCTCTACCTCTCTCTGTAACTCTGTCTTAGATGACACAGTCAGTGTGGGAAGAGAACCAGCAGTGTGGGAAGACTGAAGGAGGAAGCTGACTTCCAAAGTGGGCAGTGGCCATGGGCAGAACAGACAGCTCAGATCAGCCGTGCTGAAAGCTGCCTGGAGGACAAGGAAAATGAGTGTGGCGTCTCCACGGCCAAGGTCATGGGAAGCCCTCAGAAGGAGACTTCAGTAGATCAGCAGGAACAGAAACCATCTGTAACATAGGTGCACAAATCCACGTGGCCCCATCTGCTTTCCCCCAGCAAGATTGGGGACAAAGAGGAGCTGCCGCAAGCATGCTAAGACCCGCAAAGCTTGCCGTAGCAAGGCAATCTTGTGTCTTACCAGAATCGAGAAACTGTCTCGTGGGGGGGGGTGTGTGTGTGTGTGTGTCTCAGATCCCTTGCGGTTTTGGAAAATGCCACGCTCTTCCCCAGCCTTGCTGTATCTGAGCAGGCTTGTGATTCAGAATGCTGGAGGACTGACAGTACATGACCTCCAAGACTAGGTCATAAAAGGCAATGCAGCTTCCACCTTGCTGCCTGGGATGCAGGTTGGAGTTCTGAGTGGTTTCGTAAGTGGTCTGACAGCCCTGAGGCCACTAGCCCCTTGCAGGGAGCCCAGACATGGAGGAGCCCTGGGCCTGCACTGAGAACCACACGAGCCCAGCCCAGCCCGGCCGCTGCACCTGACAGCAAGCACCCAGCAACTTCATTCACCCAATAACCGCAGAGATGCCATGCTTTGCAAAGTCTCCCAGTCATCCTCAAGGATGAAGATGACCAGCTAAGTGACGATGGTGAAAAGAACAGGCCTAGAGATGCAAGCAGATCGGTACACAGAAGGCAAAAGGCAATTTGCCCACAATCCTATGAGAAGACAGCAGCCTCACTCACAGAAATGACCACTAACTGAGTTCCAGCTTCTCACCTCCTCCAGTGACGACAAGCTCTAAGTGTGACAGCATCTGTACTCTGGGGACAAGGCTGCAGAGCAACAGGTACCCTCACACCCTGTTGATGGGAAAGGCAAAATGATACAAGCCCTGGACAGCAGAATTTGGCTCCATCTAACAAAATTGTACTTGCATTCAGACGTTGGCCCAGACAGCCCCCTTTTAGAAATCTATCTACATAAATACTGGCAAAAAAAAAAAAGACATGTGGCCAAGACCCTTTGTTGTTGAGAAAGATTGGAAAGAACCCAATGACCATTGGTGGGAAGCTACTTTAATAAACTGGGACGCAACTACACAACTGAGCACTCTGCAGTTACTAAAGAGAATGATGATTTTCTCCACACAGGGCCTTGAGGATACCTCCAGGATAAATCGTTAAGTGGACAGCCAAGCTACATACAGCACACCAGGTGTACAGTGCTGGGGAAGAAGCAGGTGACCTTCTGGCTTGAAGGAGAGCATATGAATGCAGTCTGTGTGTGTGTGTTTGCTTGTTAAAAAATAGAAAAGATAAAGCACAAACTAACACAGTGGTTATCTAGTGGATGATGGGTGTAGTAGAGAGGCCAGAAATGAAAATCAGACTTCTTACATGTAGTTTGGTTTATGGATCTGCCATTGGAACTAGGCAGGTGTTTGACCAACATAAAACAAAAGGAAATTCACGTGAAAGAAAAAGTAATTTTGTCTGAAAAGCAAAAAAGGAGACAAAGGAACCTACCTATCCAGTAAGTGGATGGATTAACCACACTGCATAAAACTATTTCAAGTGAATTTAAAACATGGAAATCTGTCTCTGATAGGATGTACCCTGACAGCAAAACACAGCAAAACAAAACTCCTCCAAAATCTTAAAATATGTTCAGTAATCATACCTTGAGATCTACATGACAAAGCAAATAAACACAATATTGTAAGGGACCAAGAGTTTCAGCATTAAATATACATATATATAGCATAAAGGAGACAAGCACATGGTCTCTTTAGAAAAGAGAACTGTCCCGAGCTCTGGCCACTGGAAATGGGTATGGACAACAAGCCACCAGCCGCAGCAAGAGGCCCAGGCGCCCATGCTGGGGCCTCACATTTCAACCAAAGGACCCAGGGCTCCTAAGAGAGATGGCCAGTGCCAAGTTCAGCACAGGAAAAATACAAGAGAGCCTAGAAAAGTATATCATACCAGAAAGCAAGGGCCATAAAAAACTATTGGAGGCGCTGGCATTGTGATGTAACTTGTTAAGTGGCTGTGTGTGATACCGGCATCCCATACCCATTCAAGTCCCAGCTGTTCCACTTCCAGTCTAACTCACTGCTAATGTTCCTGGGAAGGCAGAAGAAGTGCTAGGGCCCCGCTACTCCCATGGGAGACCATGAGTTCCTGACTCCTGACTTTGGCTAGTTGTAGCTATTTGGGGAGTGAACCAGTGGATGGAAGTGTCTTTCTCTCTCTCTCTCTCTCTCTCTCTCTCTCTCTCTCTCTCTCTCTCTGTGTGTGTGTGTGTGTGTGTGTCTTAACAAATTTTTTTTAAAAAAGAAAAAAAATTAGAATTATGTGAAAAGAGTTAAGAGTCCAGCTGAGGGGCTCTCACTGGCTAAGCGTAGGACAATTTGAGCACACAACACACAAAACAAGTGCAATGAATTAAAACTTATCAAATACACTGAAAACTCATAAGTTCATAATGATACTTTAAAAAGGAATGAATTAGGCATTTATTCAGCCTTTTCAGGAAAACCAAATGAGCCATGAGGACAAATTATTCTTTATAAAAGAATTTCAGCTAATCACTGTTGAATAAATGTTAGAATATCACCACTTTGTGATTCTTCATGAAATAATTGATGTGGACAATGATTATAAACAGCTGCTAAAACCCTTAGGTGTAATGCTGATGGGAAATTTTCTAATGAATGGATGAGGATTTCTAAGCCAATCTTAATCACAAAAAAAGAGAGGTGACCAGATAGAGTGTGGCTGCTGGTGTGATTCAATAGAAACAGCATATACTTCATCATTCATGACACATTCTTGCCCCCAAAATTGAACCTGAACCTCATCAAACCTATAGTTCTATTCACAGTGAATATAAGAATATTTTATTCAATTAAGTTTTAAAATTTTATTTATTTGAAAGGCAGAGTTATAGAAAGAAGGAGAGATAGAGAGAGATCTCTCATCTGCTGGTTTACTCCCCAAATGGCCGCAACGGCTGGAGCTGGGCCGATCCAAAGCCAGGAGCCAGGAGTTTCTCTTGGGTCTCCTGCATGGGTGCAGGGGTCCAAGCACTTGGGTTATCCTCCATTGCATTCCCAGGCCATCAGCAGGAAGCTGGTTCGAAGTGGAGCAGCCAGGACTTTTGAACCAGTCCCCATATGGGATGCCAGCACCACAGGCAGAGGCTTACCCTACACAGCACTGGCCCCATTGTTCAATGGATGTTTAAGAACACTTCCTGAGACAGAGAGAGAGAGAGAGAGAGAGAGAGAGAGAGAGAGAGAAATAGAAAGAACTCCCATCTGCTGTTTTACCTCCCACATGTTTGAAGCCAGGGCTGTACCAGGCTGAAGCCAGTGTCTAGGAACTCAATCCAGTCTCCCAGGAGGGTACAGGAGCATGGTTACTTGAACCATCACCCATACCTTTCAGGGTCTGCACTGGCAGGAAGCTGGAGTAAGGAACCAGAGTTGGGAATTGACCCCAGGCCTCAAAAATGGAATGCAGGCATCTCATCTATACCGATTCCCTCATTTTTTTGACAAAAAAATATGAATTTATGAGGTACAACATGATATTTTAATGTACATACACATTGTGGAATGGTTCATCCATGCTAATTAACATATCAGTTACTTTACATACTTAACTTTTGTGATGAGACCATTTTTAGTCTCCTTATTAAGCAGTTTTTTAAGTGTATAATGCACTGTTAGTAACTACAGTCATCATGTGATACAATAGATTTCCTGAACTTTTCCCTCTAACTGAATAAAGGGACATTTAAAACAGCATTATTGGGTTTCAATCAGCAAAATCCATAAAACATGAAACACTACAAAACAAAAAAAAAAGCACTTTCTTCAACAATAAACTGAAGGAGGGAGGGAAGAAATGGGAAACCTATAAACTAAAAGAAATTTGAAAAACATATTGACCAAGTACAATGTGTGAATGCTGTTTATATCCTGACTTAAACAAGCCAATTACATTTATTTATTTTACTTATTTGAGACACTGAGAGCGAGTGTGTACCCCCATCTGCTGTTCACTCCCCAAATGTCTGCATGCAAAGGCCGGAGGCAAGGGGCTGAAGCCCTGAGCTAGGAACTCAGGTCAGGTCTCCCATGTGGGTGGCAGGGACCCTCCTCAGCTGGTGCTTCCGAGGATACGCAGCAGTGGGAATGCAGAGCCGGGAGCCAGAGCCAGGAATCCAACCCAGGCACACCAGCGCGGGCGTTCCAGGTGACAAACACCCACCCTCACAAACCAACTGTAGAAAAACATTTACATGGCCATCAGAGAAATGCGGACCTGTGCAAGGTGGTGGCCACGCTTACAGACCCATCATGTCTCCCCAGCAGGCAGGCCCGAGCCCGGCTGCTCCCACGCTGCTGGACTGTCCACGGAAGTAAGCAGGTTCAAACCTGCCAGGTGTTGCTTGAGATGCTTTTACCCCCAGGCCGGTGCTGTGGCTCAAGATGCTAATCCTCTGCCTGTGGCACTGGCACCACGGGTTCTAGTCCCAGTCGGGGCACCGGATTCTGTCCCGGTTGCCCCTCTTCCAGGCCAGCTCTCTGCTGTGGCCCGGGAGTGCAGTGGAGGATGGCCCAAGTGCTTGGGCCCTGCACCTGCATGGGAGACCAGGAGGAAGCACCTGGCTCCTGGCTTTGGATCAGCACAGCACACTGGTGGTAGGGGCCATTGGGGGGGGGGGGTGAAGGAAGACCTTTCTCTCTCTCTCTCTCTCTCTCTCTCTCTCACTGTCTAACTCTGCCTGTCAAAAAAAAAAAATCTTAAAAAAAAATTACTCCATGGAATATTTTCAGTAGATGTTCACCTTGTGGACACACTTGACTTGGGAACATTAAAAACATTACCATTAGTATTACTATGGCAAAATCTTAACCCCAGCAGTCCTGTCACCCGGTTGCTGGCAGACCTCTTCCCCTCCTCACCTCCCTCCTTCCTTCCCTTCTCCCTTGCTCTGCTCATCCTCCCCTCCCTGCCCCCTTAGGAAGAGGCAGCGGCCCTGTGGAGCCTGCCCCAGCGCTGGTACCCCATTCTCTTGGAGGGGCAGGTGCCTGGCTAACGGTCTTGATTTCCTAACTCCCTTGCTGCCAGGGACACCCGCATCGCCCAGTTCTGAATGATGACACCCAGGCAGAGTTTCCCTGGTCTGGGAAAGCTGCAGTTTCCAGATAAAGCACAGGTTCTGGCAGGATACTCCTCTCTGCCCGCCCTTCTCCTGACTAAACTAAGATGGAGCAGCCTCTCCTAACCAGGAGGATGAAACCCACACTACAGGCTGGGAGGCCGTGCACAGAGGCCATCCACCCCCTGAGCAGGTGCAGCTGCCCACCTCCAGACCCCTCATGCAAACCCTTTACTTGCTGAATAAACCCCACTGGCCGGGTTCTGTTCACACAGCCAAACACGGTCCCTAACTGGTACACTAGCTGAGGAGGGCTCCCCTCACTGAACAAATGTCCACTCAGTGCCTCGCTGTGCTGGGCACCGAGCTGAGCGCTTGGGCTCCCACAGTGAGTGTGCGAGTCAGACCCTTGACCTCATGGGGTGAAGGAGTCATGAAATAAACGAGTGAACAGGACAATGAGAAGCTGTGGCTTCAGGAAGGGAGCAACCAGCCAGTCACTGGAGAAGGCTGCTCTCCCTGAGGAGGTGACGTACGAACGGAGAGCGGACAGGTGCGGTGGAGTTTAAGGGAGGAAGCGCATCCCACGGGGGCACGGGCCTGGTAGAAGGAAAGGGCTGGGTGTAATCAGAGAACAGACAGCAATGCAATGAGGCTAAAACACTGCAGGGGAGGCCTGGATAGACCATGCAGGAGGAGCTGCAGGGACCCTGGCGGCCAGGGAAAGAGAAGGGGAAGTGAGCCGGAGGTGTCAGACCAGAGGGTGACGGAAGCCAATACTGCTCTCCCTGTGACACCAAAGGCGAGTTGTCAGGGACAAGGGTGGAAGCAGCTATCGCAGGGGGTCAGGGGCAAGGACGTTGAGGACTCAGAGTGAACCCTCCCCAGACGAGGCTGCCTGGTGGGGCCTGGGAGGGAAAAGGGGAGAATTCACAGCGAGTCTTTGATTCTTTGGTAATCACAGGGAAAGAGCAGGACAGAATTGGGGGTTGTGCTGCGGGGGCTGTCGCAGCTTCTTAATAAGAACTTTGAGGCCTGCACTGCGGCTCACTAGGCTAATCCTCCACCTGCGGTGCTGGCACCCCGGGTTCTAGTCCCGGTCGGGGCGCCGGATTCTGTCCCAGTTGCTCCTCTTCCAGGCCAGCTCTCTGCTGTGGCCTGGGAGTGCAGTGGAGGATGGCCCAAGTCCTTGGGCCCTGCACCCGCATGGGAGATCAGGAGAAGCACCTGGCTCCTGGCTTCGGATCAGCGTAGCGCACTAGCTGTGGCAGCCATTGCGGGGTGAACCAATAGAAAAAGGAAGACTTTTCTCTCTGTCTCTCTCTCTCACTGTCTAACTCTGCCTGTCAAACAAACAAACAAACAAACTTTGGATATCTGCTGAGAGGTGGTGAGGGAGCTGAGGGTTCCAACAGGGGCAGGGCACCTTCTGTCCGCTGAGGGTCAACTGACTGGATATTAACAACATCACGCACGGGCCACACAAAATTATCAACTTAAGAAAGAGCCTCTGGTTGCCTTGGCCACGCCAGGCCACATGACTTTGCTGGCCCTATGTGGCCCGTGGGCAGGGCGGTCCCCTGTATCGAGAGCATGAACTGCTCTTTGGTGCAGTCACCAACCATCACGACTTCCTCCAGCAGTGCCAGACAGCTGCGGGCAGGGGTGTCAGGCCCAGAGGGGACAGGTGACCCAGGAGTGGCAGGAGGAGCCCGATGCACGCTGGAGGAGGTGGAGGGGGTTCTGCTGGTGGGGCGGGCGACACTGACACACCGGGCCCTTCACGTGTGGGGGTGCATTAACTCTTCAGTGAGTCCCACCCCCACGGCGGGGGGTGGGGAAGACTGAGACACAGGAAGCTGAGGTGTTGTCTCAAGTTCACACAGCTGATAAAGGTCTGCCGTTCAAGTCAAATTCCTTAGCCACTGACCCTCACTCCTTAGCTCCCAGCACTGAACAAAGAGTGAGGTGAGATCAGGGGAGGGTTACGGGGAGAAAGCAAGCACAAGGCAGGGAGACCACATCTGGCTGCGTGGCCTCGTGGGTGTGGCTGAGTCAGAGTGCAGGGCAGCAGCGTGAAGAAGAAAGTCAAGAGGCTCTGGGTCAGGCCTGCAGGCCAAAGGGCACCTGGCTATGGGCTCAGTTTCATCCAAGTGCCCACTGAGATGCCCGCAAAGACACAGCAAAAAAAAAAGACACAAAAGATCACCATAAATGAAGCCTAACAGGTGGTCTAATCCCAGAATCTGGGAGAAACTGGACAATCATAAAGCCAACACGACTGGATGAAGGAAGCATACTTGGGCGTCTGGCTTTGCTTCATGACACGGGAGCCTGATGGTAGACACCCCATACCTATCCCATCTGACAGAGACCCAGGGCTGCTGGGAGTGCACGGGGTAGGCCCAGCCAGGACACCAGGCGGTGTGAACACCTAAAACAGATGGGGAGCACACACAGAGAGAGAGAGAGAGAGAGAGAGAGCACATGCTCACATCTCTACATCCATAAAAAGCAGAAAACGGTGGGGTTGGATATAAAGCATATATATATTATATATTATATATATTATATATATTATATTTATATATATATTATAAAGATATAAACTGTGGGAGGTCAGAGGGGAAGGCGAGAGAATCATACAGCAGTGTGTGTTCATCACAGTATGGGTCTACTGTGCATGGAATTCACCTGAATCCGACCACATCTGCTCAGCGTTGAAAGGAAAAACTGGAGAAAAGTCCCTTCACTTACCCCTGGCCTTTCCCCCTTGCTCTTCCTCCATTCAGACTAGAATTTGGAGGAGCAGGGGTTTAACCAAGCAGTTAAGCAGCCGACATCCTACACTGGGTGGGGTACCTGGATTCGATTTTTGCCTCTGGCTCCTGACTCCAGCTTCCCACTGATGCGGCCCCTGGGAGGCAAGCAGCTGGGTGCGTACCACCCACATGGGAGGCCTGGATTGTGTTCCTAGCACTCACCTCTGGCCCCAGCCCAGCATCTGCCACTGCTGTATTTGTGGAGCTCACTCTCTCTTGCTGTCTGCAAATAAATTAATTTTTAAAAACTGGACTTAGGCTCCCACTACCTCCAGGTAGTTTCCCAAACAAAAAGAAAAAAAAAGTTTTTCTTTAAAAAAAAAATTTCTTAGACTTTTTCCTAGGTCTTTGAGCTTCCAAGAATTTGAGGGATTTTTTCCCCATGCCCCTTGAGCTGTAAACATCACCCCCATGTACAAAGTAACCTGCACTGCCTACACCTGGATACAGGACAGGGAGGATGGGAGGCTGCAGAGCTACGGGACTCAGGTCCTCAGCCCTGGACGTGTTGGTAGGAGGCTCCCCCTCCAAGTGATTAATGCTTCCAAAAAACTCAAGGCAGATGGGGCGGAGGAGGGTACGAAACACATGCTTAGCAGTTACAGTACAACGGATACTGCCCAGGATACAGATGCAAGAGACCTGAATTGCAATCCAGGCTTCTCCACCTCCTCACTGGGTGACTGTGCTCAGTGCCATCTCATTGAGGCTGCTTCCTCATCCAGAAAGTGCTGGCAATAATGACCGATGTTCTTTCAGAGAATCATATGAATTTATGTCCAAAAGAGAAATGCCCATGAGTAGTCCATGCTCAATGAATGCTATTGAAATCTACATGGTTGGCCGGCGCCATGGCTCACTAGGCTAATCCTCTACCTAGCGGCGCCGGCACACCGGGTTCTAGTCCCAGTCGGGGCGCCGGATTCTGTCCCGGTTGGCCCTCTTCCAGGCCAGCTCTCTGCTGTGGCCAGGGAGTGCAGTGGAGGATGGCCCAAGTGCTTGGGTCCTGCACCCCATGGGAGACCAGGAGAAGCACCTGGCTCCTGCCTTCGGATCAGCGCGGTGCGCCAGCCGCAGTGCGCCAGCTGTGGCGGCCATTGGAGGGTGAACCAACGGCAAAAGGAAGACCTTTCTCTCTGTCTCTCTCTCTCACTGTCCACTCCGCCTATCAAAAAAAAAAAAAAAAAAATCTACATGGCAAGGGAATGGCCCCATCACAGAAAGGTGAGGAAGTACATGAACATCTTCCCTCATTATTTCCAGGGGTCCACAGAGTTTGTGCTCATAAATGCAGGCTAGGGCTGCTGTAACACGGTGCCAGCCTCCGACATCAGAAAGCTACTGCTTGGGAGTAGCTACTGCTTCCAGTCTTGGAGGCTGGAAGGCAGGGATCAGGGGGTCGGCGGGGTTGTTTCCCTCCGGAGGCCCCGAGAGGGAATCTGTACCTGCCTGTCTCCCGCATTCTGTGGTTTCCTGTTAATCCATGATGCTCCTTGCCTTATGGAAGCATCACCCCATCTCTGTCTTCCCCTGCACGTGGCAATCTCCCTGCATGGCTGTCTCCAAATCCCCCCTTTTCCTAAGAACATCAGTGAACTGGAGCAGGACTCCTCCGAACTCTGTAAGGGCCCTATCTCCAAGTAAGGTCACATTTTGAAGACTTCAATATATAAATTTGGGAGAACATACTTCAGCCCCTTAAAACATCTAAAAAGTTTTTATTCCAAAAGATGTGGAGGTGGTTGGGTGGGGGGACAGGGGGAGTCTGTAATTGGTGGTGGGGGCCGTGTGGGGATGAGCTAGAAGGGGCTGGATCACAACTTGGGCTTGGGGACACCCATGCAGGCTACTCCACAGATACGAGCCAAGGTGGCATTCAGACTAGCCTGACGGACACGATTCTGCAGCAGCAGCTTAAGGGTCTGCTGCAGAGAGGCCACTGGCCACGGGTCAGACCGGAAAGGATCCAGGATCAGCTCCCAGGCCCCATCATCCAAGAGCAACAGGCTCAGATGCCCAGCCTCACTGAAGGGTCCAGCAGCCTGATCACAGGACGAAGCTGTGGGTCACAGGTACGCAGAGCCTGTGAAGGTGGGACCGCCAGGGGTCCAAGCCCCAGGGACTACTGAGTACAAGACAAGCTAGGAAAAGACACCCTCGCCAGCTGAGAGGAGGCTATCTCCTTCCCATGGGCATCTAAACAATCAGGAGACAACTCTAGAACTGTCTTAGGATGTTACAACACCCACCAGTGGACTCACCCTAAATTCATCTTTGGTTGGAGTCAGACTTGCTCATTCTAGTGACCAACAGAGACAAGCTTTGAGGGACGGATAGCTAAAACAAAAGCATCTCAGGTGACCCTCAGGAAAGAGGTTACAAAAACACAGCTTCACTGGCGTAGCTAGCTCATTCATGGTTAGTCACACCTGTGGCAGAGACAGGCCCGCAAATGTCAATCATTGATCCCAAACCTAGAAGAGCTCGCAGGCTAACTAGAGAGACACAGGCCCAAACAAGCCTGGGCGATGCAATGTGGCAAAGTGCCTGGAGAGCCTACAGCAAAACCTGAGAGCTGCCCAGGACACGAGGGCCTTGAGAATAGGAGATCCCTAAGCCTTCAAACACCGCCCACCTTTGTACCCACCCGTTTCGTGTAGTGATCTTTGCAAAAGCAACCCCTAGAACACGGTGAGGCTTGTGCTTGGCAAAAGGGATATGCAGAAGGCGGGGCTCTGCTCTTACTACGCAACCAGTCAGGTAGACCGGAGCCCAGGGAGCAGGAGCAGACGGAACTGCCGAGGAAGGAGGACATCACCTCTGGGGTCTCAGGGAGGAAGAAAAGGACACAGCGATGCTTTAAGAGATTCATTCATTCTAGCGAGATCAGGCAAGGCCCTACCGTAGTCAGGCAGAGCTGGGCCCAGGGACACAGTGGGGAGGGGGGGTGCAGAGACCCCCTACCCAACCCATAGACTCCTTGGCTAATGTCCCAGTCATCTTTGAAGGGGGCAGGCAGTAGTCAGGCTTCCTGGGAAACATCACCACAAGCAGTGCCAGGAGTCGGGGTGGGGGGTTATCCGTCAGCAAGCCCGCAGGCTCTCCACAGGTGCCCTCACGCTCGGGGGAGGGCTCACTCAGCCTGGCTGCCTTCTGCACCTGTCCCCGCTGGGCAGGTCTGCAGGTGCCATCGTTTTTTTGGGGGGTAGTTCCCTGGATCTCTTTTCCTTCATGTTGTTCCAATATGGACCATGCTGACCCAAACTTTGCCCACCTGTGTGTCTGTCTTAATCTTAGCTGTTTGAAGTCCAGCAACATCTTACTCAGCTTTGTGCCCAATTTCTACTGAATGAATTAAAAACAAATAGTGTTTCTTCTTTGTCCACACAGAGAATCAAAGACCTAGGATGGTCACTTCTTAGCAGTATCAATAGGGATCAAGACCGGCAAATCTAAACATTAAACAGAAACCACCAAGATGAATTTTAATAGGAATAAATGCAAAAATGACAAAGTTGAGTTAATAAAAACAGTGCTACTGCAGGATTCACGGGAGAACTCATTCATTGAACAAACACACGCAGGCCACCCATATTCTAATCACTGAGTGCCAGGTAGTTAGCACAGAAAATAGGAACAATGTCCCTGAACTTAAATTTGATTAGAAAGAAAGCCCTCGGGGTTTTAAGTGATCACAAGCTTAGTGTGACTCATCAAGGTAAGACGGCAACAGCAGCAGGGAAAACAAACAAATCGTAACCCATTTAGCCTGTGCCGGGAGAGACTCCTTCCCAGGCCTCATCACAATACACTGTGTGTTGCCCTGTGATGCTCAGGTAGCCTGGAGCCAACCATGGGTTCCTTGCTTCAAGTTTCAAGAAGTTGGGGCCCAGCGTTGAGATGCAGTGGGTTAAGTCACGCTGACAACGCGGACATCCCATATCAGACACCAGCTGGAGTCCCAGTTGCTCCACTTCTGATCCAGCTCCCTGCTAATGTGCCTGGGAACAGCAGTGGAAAATGCCCCCAAGTGCTTGGGGGCCCTGCTACCATGTGGGAGACCTGGATAGAATTCCTGGCTCCAGACTTTGGCCTGGAACCTCAGCCATTGTGGCCATCTGGGGTTTGAACCAGCAGATGGAAGATCTCTTGCTCTCGCTGTCTCTCCCTGTCAATTAAATAAAATAAATCTTAAAAATAAAATGGCACTGGCAAACCAAAGAGTGTCGTTAGGCGGCTGTGAATGAGAAGTGACAGCAGGACTGCCTGTGTTTGTAGGAGGAGGTGGTTGCCACCCCCACCCCCCACCCCCCGACTGACAGAGCTGTCTGGGCAAGACTCCCCTCCCACAGTCAGGAGCTCCCCAGCAGCAATCACAAAGAACAGGAGGGGTCCTCCCAGGGAGGCTGCGCCACAGCAGTGCCGGGAGGCCCCAGGCCAGGGGGAGGGCTGCCGCCGCCTGGAGATATGCAGAACAGCCTTGCAGATTGGATTGGAAATCAAGAGATCCGACTCAACTGTGAGTCCCACCAACTGGAAGATGCAGACCTCCGAGGCCAGCCCCCACCCATCAGGAAGACAGTATTGAGGGGTACAGGCTTTGGAGTCGGACACAGCTGGACCCCAGTCTCCGGCAGGCAGAAGTCACTGGCGCTCCCTGAGCCTCATTCTTTGCTTATAAAATGGGGGTGACAACAGCCCTACCTCATCGCAGCTGTCGGGATTCATGAGATGACGTGCATATAGCGCCCAGGCCTGGGTAAACTGTCAGTCAGTGTTAGCTCATGGTAATGGTAAGCGCTCTTCGTTTTATTTAACTGTCTTTCAGTTTATTTGGGTGAATCATTTTGCTGTGAGTCTCCCATTCTCTGCATTTCCATATACTAAAGCAATCATTGTAGCAATTCAAAACATACAGAAGCACTTTAGAGAAATAGGACGCATTTTATTCTCTAGAGAAACTTGGAGAAGGGGAAAAACCCACCCTAGCAGTGCAAAAGGAGACCCTTGGGATGTAATTAAAGGGACTACAATTCACTGGAGGAGATGCTAGGAGGTATTCACGCACGGAAGGGCGGAACTAGGCTGCAGCAAGTCCACCCCAGACCCCGCTGCTCCTTGGAGGTTCATCTGACAACAGAAGCAAAAACCAATCCAGTGAACTGAGGCTATGAGGAGTAAATCACGCCCCACCGAATTTCCCTCTGCACAGAGACAGCCTTCACGGGCACAGGCAAGCCGTGGATGCCAGGCAGGCTGACTTCAGCCAAGCCTTCAACTCCAGCCCACAGAGTAGGCACACCCAAATGAATCGAGTTCTCCTGGCTAGTGGAGTGTGTCTCCAAAAACAGGTGCTCACTTTCTGACTAAAGAGGGGGCAAGAAGCTCCCCTTTGTGGATGAACAGGAAAGCACGTTCCACCCCCAGCAGCCACGGTGAGCCGTGGAATCTGTCCTGGGAGAAGCTGGCATCACAGTTAAAAACAGACCCAGCGCTGGGGCTGGGATGCAGGGTGCTGACATGGGAGATGGACTGTTTGGGCTGGGCCAGGGGTTTCAAGGGAAGGGCTGAGCCTGGGGGCCAGAGTGGGATGCTTTGTAAGAGAAGCTGCAACCGGGGAGGGTGGGTGGAAAAGCTTCCACAGCAAGGGCGACAGGAAGGCGGGCAAAGAGGGACTCCGGGAAGGACAAGGACTGCGAAGAAGGAAGGGCAGGGTTACAGTGACTGCCTGGCTGTCCATTCAGAAAACTCCACAAGTCCCAACCTTGTGCCTCGCGTGGCTGCACTGTGAGCTCACACAGGGACACAAAGAGGAGGTAAGTCTAATTGGTGCCCTTGAAGATCCCGAGTTTACGGTGGCCTATTTGACAGGAGGCCCAGAAAGAGAAGATATTGAGGGCTGAGGAAGGAGGATAGGTGTTGCTCCCCCTCTCGCGGAGGAACGACACCGGACCCTGCTCCCCCACTTTCACGGAGGAGCGGACCCGCGAGCTCTCCCACCGACTCTCGGGGGGGGGCGGCAGCCCATGTTGTTTCTCTCCCCCTTTTAAGGGACTGGGCCAGGAATCAGCTAATTAACGATGCAGCTGTGTAAGATTTGTTTACTCTCTCTCAGCGCCATATGATGGGAGATCAGATGCATAGAGTTAGTCTTAACAGTCTCTGGTCTAGTCTAGTCTCGGTAGTCTCAATACTTATTTCACCATGTTGCAGGAGACAGGCCCTGCTCCCCACAGGTAGGTAAGGGCTGTGAGGTAGGGGAGGGTCGTCCTTCAATGGGACCATCCCACTGAGAACCCCATGTGCCTTTCCATTGATGTAATGGTCTGGATTCTCCTGCCTCCGGCTCTTCCTCTTGCTGCCCTGCCTGAGACAAAGGGGTTGCTGTAAACAGGAATATATGGTGGCCTGGGTCCCTGCCCCACTGCTACTGTGGCCACGGCTGTCTCCCAGTGGATTCACGGGTACAGCAATGGCAGCGGGTGGGTGAGGCAGGGGAGCAACAAGGAAGAAAAAAACTAAAGGATCTGGCAAATCTCCCAGGGTGGCTGCAACCCAGGAGACTTGTAGCTTTCCCTGATGCCCCTCGCTGACTACAGATGACCAGTGTACAGGCAGAAGAGCCCCCGGGATCAAGCCACTCTTCCAAAGGCCCGAGGGAACACCAGAGCACTCCTAGGGAAACTTTGCCTCCATCTGCATCTTCAGAAATGCCATTTCCCTCCGGGGCTGATAGAAATTTCTAGGGAGTTGAAACCATGCCGCCCATCTAAGAGTGTGGCCAATCTGAGGGTGCTGTCCTGAGCTGAGCCCCTGAGTGACGCGGGCCTTCTGCACCAGCCGTGCGGCAGGGCTGCCCGGCCTGACAGGCACCATGAGCGGTGCTCCTGCCCAGGGCACCGCCTGTTGCAGGAATCACATCCCACGATGGATGGGATACAAGTTGGGGTGCCACAGTAATAAATGAATAAACGTTGGGAAAGACTTGAGGAACATATATGTACACACTTAGCCATCCCATACCCCTCTCAGTACCACTACAGCATGCACACATGCACACACACACCCCAGATACTCCCACTCACCAAAGCTACCATTCCCAAAAGCTGAACTTTGTTTTTTTGTGGTTTTGTTTTGCTTTTCACGCTAGGTCTTTTTTCCCCTGTTTCTTGGAGCACAGCTCTGGCCGTGGCCTCTGCGGAGAAGTCAAGGGCGGAAACACCGTGACATCCAGCACTCACCAGGCTCCTGTGAAAGGCTCCTGCCCTACCCTCACTCTGACACTGAGCTCAGCCGGCAGTCACCTGGGAACTTCTGAAAGCATCAGCAACAAAATAACCGCTGCACCTGCCACTGGGAGTCAGAAACAGAGAGGCAAACCCGGAGCCCTGTGTGGCAGCGCTCTCACAGGGTTCTCACTCACCGGAAAGCAGGTCCCCAGTTCACACGGCAAAGGGGCCCCACGGGAGGACTCTCGAGACTGAAGCAACAGCTCTCTGTGGGAGTGGATTCAGGGCTGTTGACCTTTTACAGTCGCTCCCACTCCTCCCTCCTGCACTGTAGGATTACACATCACGCCTCCCGTGAGCCCTACTTCTAGTTCAGATTTCATTACTCAAAACTGCCAACAACACAAGGGGTCGCAAACAGGTACAACTTTTTTTTGTTATCCAAGTATTCACCTGGTTTTTGACAACACCCATGTAATGAGCAGTGGGTTTCTTCCGTTTCATGTCATGAGCGCACTTACAGTTAATGGTCAGTTAATGCAACAATTTTCATCTCTGCTAAAATCATCAGTGTTTGCCTCATAAAGAAAAAAATTCTGTGACCGGACCAGAAAGTTCTTTGCAGATCCTGCCATCAAATTTCCACTGCACAGGGCGGCCCGGGTGGGGGCATTTAGTTAACAGTCCAAATCCACTTCCTTGCGCTCCCTCCTATAGCGCTGGGCGCCACGGGCAGGGGGGGAGGGAGGGAAGCCCTGGGCTGTGGAGCCGCGCCGAGAGCGGGCGTAAGCGTGCACGCGCACGGACAAGTGCTTCTGTTCCGCCCTGAGCCAGGATTCCGGGGTTGAAGCCCGGGAGCAGGGCTCGTTCCCAAAGGGTGGGAAGAGGAAGCGACACGACGACGCCACCGGGGCAACCCCAGAGAGGGACCAGGTGGCTATGGGGTGGCGAAGTCACCGCCCGGGTGCGCAGGTGGCAAGAGGGGCCTCTGGATCACCGCAGCGGGGAGGCGAGCCCCAGGCGGGTGGGAGGCCTGGGGTGGGTGAGTGGCGGAGTGAGCTGCCCGTCCCCTGGTCCCCCGCCGCGGACCCCGCACCGGCCCTGGCCCCGCGTTGGTCCCGCTAGCTCAGGACAGGAGCTGAGCGGGGGCTCTAGGTGCTCGCGCGCTGGGCTGGGGTCCGCGTGTCTCGCCCCCCGCCAGCGATTCCCTGGGGGCTCGAGCTGCGGGCTTCTCTTCCCGCGAGCGGGGCGCTGCGGGCAGGGGCTGCGGGCCTGGCTCACTCACCCGCGTGCAGGCCGCCCGCCTCGGGGCCGCTGTCTGGGCCGGCGGCGCTGGGCGGCGCGTCCGAGTCGGTGTAGGTGAGCCAGGTGGACTCGGTCTCCCGGGTCCAGCTCTCGTAGTAGCGAGGCTCGATGGCATCGGCCCGGCTCCCGCCGCAGCCCATCCTCCCGCGCTGCGGGTGCGCCCGGCGGCCGCTCGCCTAGCGGCTGGGGCTGCGGCTCAGCCCCGGCGGCGCAGCCCCGGCCCACGAGGAGGCGGCGGCGGCGGCGACATCGCGTCCCTGCGCCCGCCCGCGCCGCAGCCCGCACACAGCTCCCACCGCGCCCGCCCCTCTTCTCCGCCTCCGAGGCCCTCCTCCCACCTCTCCTTCCCCACCTCCCCTCGGCCTCGCCTCTTGACCAGCCCGGCCGGAGTACCCTGCTCGCCTGCACCCTCCCTTAGTGTTCCGGAGCTGGCTGCTGTGCGGGAGCCGCACCGGAAGCGGGAGGAGTGTGGGGGTCCCGCGAGGGATTATTGTTGCTAGTCTCTAGTCTGCCCATCCGTCCGTCCATCCATGCGCCCACCCATCTCCCATCTACGACTCATCCATCCCCTCATCCATCCATCCTTCTAGCTACCTGTCATCCATCTACTGCTCATCCATCCACTTACTCACCCACTCATCCATCCACCCACCCATCTACCACCCGTTCATCTACTGACCCTCCCTCCGTCCCTCTCTTCCCTCCTTGGTTCCTCTCCATTAGGAAAGAACTGAAAAGTTTAGAAAAATAGGCCCCCACGCTTCTGTGGTTCGAGTCCCAGCTACTGCACTTGCGATCCAGCTTCCTGCTAAGGCACCTGGGAAAGCGGTGGAAGATGCCCAAGGCCCTGCACTGACATGGGAGACCCAGATGAAGCTCCTAGCCCCTGGCTTTGTTCTGACCCAGCCCCGGCCACTGTGGCCATTTGGGGAGTGAACCAGCAGACAGAAGATCTATCTCTTCCTCCTTTCTGTATCTGTGCCTTTCAAATACATAAATAAATATTAAAAAAATAAAAAGCAATGGAGCTGGGGGCCGTCCACAGCAAGCGGGGAAGAAGGTGTGGCCTCTAAGAACTAGTGGGGCGGAGCCGGCGCAGGGACCTTGGCTCTCTTGGTTAATCCTCCTCCGCTTGTGGCGCTGGCATCCCATATGGGCCCCGAGTTCTAACCCTGTTGCTCCTCTTTCAGTCCAGCTCTCTGCTGTGGCCCGGGAAGGCAGTGGAGGATGGTCCAAGTGCTTGGGCCCCTGCACCCACATGGGAGACCAGGAGGAAGCGCCTGGCTCCTGGCTTCAGATTGGCACAGTTCCAGCCGCGGCGGCCATTTTGGGGGTGAACCAACGGAAGGAAGCCTTTTCTGTCTCTCTCTCTCACTGTCTATCTATCTGTGAAAAAAAAAAAAAGAAAGAAAGAAAAGAAAAGAAAAAGAAAAAGAAAAAAAAGAACTAGGGGGGCAGCTGGGCCAGGTTTGTCTTGTCTTAGGGAGCAGGCAGGAGGGCCTTGCATTTCACAGAGAGCCAGCATCCACTTCAGTTCTGCAACTTCATGACCCTCTGAACTTTGTCCTCAAAAAAGTGCAAGGTCACCAGGAACCTGGAACACCCAGGACCCGACTACGGGTGGGGCTGGCAGGCAGGCTTCCCTCCCAGCCCCTGGTGCCCTTGACATTCCCAGGCAAGTCTCAGGAGTGGGTTCAGGGCCTTTGGGAAGAGGTTGCAAGGCCGAGGTCCCCAGCAGGGAGGTCAGATGAAAGAGGGGCTCACAGGCCAGGTGGGTGCCCCCTGTAGCCCCTGGCTGTGGGAGAACCAGAGCCAGGGAGCCAGAGGGGGCTCTGAGGCAGAGGCCCAGGCCGGGTGCCGCCTGCCCATCTGGCAAGAACACAGCAAAGGGTGGCCACGTGCGGCCAGAGTGTGGCTGCTCCTTCCTCACGCGGGTGTGAGCAGCCACCTGGGAGAGAGCCTTCAAGACGCTCGCAGAAAGTGCAGACTATGAAAAGACCATGCACTGATTTCAAAACGTCACTGCACCACAATAAACTCACCTTTCTATTCAATTTTTTCCTCACCTCTCCTGTCCTCTCCTCTCCTCTCTTCTCCTCCAAGAACTTTTCCAAGTCCGTTTGTGTATTTTGAGCTTCTTCTCTTTCCTACAGCCATTTCTACATAACATCATCCATAGTGCAACGTTCTATCATTTTCACGGAATCACTTGCTATGAACTAACCCGCAGTCAGAGAATGTTCTCTTGAGAGGCTGAGAGAGAGAGACAGGCAGAGCTCCCATCTGCAGCTTCACTCCCAGATGCCAGATCCGAACCACCACCTGCTGCCTCCCAGGGTCTGCATGAGCAGGAAGCTGGACTGGGGAGCCAGAGCTGGGGACGGAACCGGGTACTGTGATGTGGAATGTGGGTGTGGCTGGGCTAACGGGCATCTTAGTGCTAGGCCAAAGGCCCTCCCCAGAGAAGTTCTGAGTCCAGGAAACTTGGAGCACTTGCCAGTTCTTGACTTGACCCAGTGGCTCCCAGTCAGAGAGTAACTGTTATCTCCGGCCTCTGGTTACTGTGGCTCTTTTATAATTTAATTTTTTCTAATTTATTTATTTGAGGGGCAGAGATAGGAAGAGAGGGAGAGAGAGAGAAAGAGAAGTCAGTACAGTTTTTATCTGCTACCTGGGTGGCAGGAATCCAATTACTTGAGCCATCACTGCTGTCTCCCAAGGTCCACACTCACGGAAAGCTGGAGCCAGGAGAGGAGGCAAGAACTGAGCGCAGGCATTTCAGTGCGGGATGTGGGCATTGTAACCCCCAGGCCAGACACGCACCCCGCTGTGTTCTTGTAAGTACAACACCCTCGTTGGGACTGAATTCACTCTTAAGCCTTTAAGAAAAAATTAAATGTAGGCCGGTGCCGTGGCTCACTAGGCTAATCCTCTGCCTTGCGGTGCCGGCACACCGGGTTCTAGTCCCGGTCGGGGCGCCGGATTCTGTCCTGGTTGCCCCTCCTCCAGGCCAGCTCTCTGCTGTGGCCCGGGAGTGCAGTGGAGGATGGCCCAAGTGCTTGGGCCCTGCACCCCATGGGAGACCAGGATAAGTACCTGGCTCCTGCCATCGGATCAGCGCGGTGCACCGGCCGCGGTGGCCATTGGAGGGTGAACCAACGGCAAAGGAAGACCTTTCTCTCTGTCTCTCTCTCTCACTGTCCACTCTGCCTATCAAAAAAAAAAAAGTTAAAGAAAAAATTAAATGTACGCATGTAAAATGTAATAAATGACCTTAAATCACCTGTTCAGAAAGTGTAACTTGACTGCTAGGAACTGGCCACCTTTTTCCATCAAGTTTGAGAGCAAAGTGAGAAGGGTTGCAACTGGGAACAGGAAAGCCTTAGCCAAGGCCATCCAGACCACGAAGCAAACGATCCCTTTAAAACCTGCTGCTGAGCAGTAGCTGTCACCTAATGGGAGTCTAGAATAAAATGCCAGTGGCTTGGGGACCTGTGTGGTGGGTGCCACCTCTGGCTCATTGCTCCGGAAACCAGAGCAGAGCGCTTGAGGGCGCAGGGCCCTTCCTGTGGCCAGCATCCCAGGGCTCTGCCCCACTTCTGTGAGCACAGAAAGGAGATCCCAGTGAGGCAGACAATCGGGCAGAACCGAAGGCTCAGCAGGAACCCAACCCTGCCTTGGGGACCCAGCCTCTGAAACTGTGTAATGGTAGATTCCCCCTCAGAGGTCTCCACCTTCCCAAGTGAAAAGTAGCAGGAGGGAGGCACAGGCAGCAATCATTGTGGGCCCACAGGGTGCACCCCTGCGCATGGCCCTCAGCCCTCAGGGCCTGAATGCCAAACCCAGCAAGCACTCGCACACCAGCGCTGGAGCCCCTACCCGCTCTCGGGTGCAGATTTTCAGTTTCCACAGGTCACCCCCACAGGTCCCCAGTCTTGGCCTAGCTGACACATCCTCACTCATCTACCAAGCATAATTTCTTTATCAAGGAAGAGAACTCAAAGTTAACAACCCAAAGCACAAAATCATATTCCATACTCCACACCTGGAGAAAAACATCAGCCAGTGTCATTTGATGTCAGCCCATTCACTATCTCTTGCCTTCGAAGAATGACTCCATCCCCAAGAAATTAGAGGTACACCTGGAACCCAGGTGATGCCGACGATGGGGAAACATCATGACAGTGTGAAAACAAGTAAAAGAAACTGAAATAGTAAGACAGCAGGAGGATCGATGAGTTTAAAAGGATCAATGTTTTAAAAGGTTGAAAAAGATGAAGCAGGATGGGCTGCAGTTGTGGCACAGTGGGTAAAGCCACCGCCTGCAATGCTGACTTCCCATATGAGCGCCAGTTCAAGCCCCGGCTGCTCCATTTCCAATCCAGCTCCCTGCTCATGCACCTGGGAAAGCAGCAGAAGATGGCCCAGTGCTTGGGGTCCTGCCACCCACACAGGAGACCCAGATGGAGTTCCAGGCTCCCGCCAGCTGTTGCAACTGTCTGGAGAGTGAACCTGCAGAAGGAAGATCTCTCTCCAGCTCTGCCTTTCAAGTAAATAAAATAAATCTTAAAAAAAAAAAAAAGACAAAGTGGGGGTTTGGCAAAAGGAAGAATTGGATTGCTATCACAAAATATTTATAGAGGGAATGAAATTTAAATGTGAAACTGAGCATAATAGAGCTCATTCTCCCTCTGCTAATCTTGAAACCAGGTAGTTCTCATGGGAAGGGAGAGCAGCTCCCTTGGGTTAATCCCAGCAGGTTCTTCTGGTGACTGCGTGTCCTGTGGTTTGTCACACCCTGCACTGAAACACAGGGCAAAGCCGTGTCTGATGTCCCCAATACCTGGTCTCATTGCACTTCCTTTTGGTGCAGTACCTGCTCATTCATGAGATGTGATGAATGACTGATCTGCTGTGTCACAAGGGAATCTGAGTGACATACACAGGGAATGGCCTGGAGAGGAGAATCTGATGATGATGAGGTCGGTGGGTGAAGTTTAAAATGACAGAACGAGCGGCTGCTTTCGTCACAAAGACGCCGGGTCTGGAGGCTGCAGGCCCTGCCCCAGGCGAGCCTCTGGGGGAGGATCCGATGATGCCCTGCTCACCTGCCCGGGGACCAAGGCGCGACGCGTGCATCACGGGAAGGAGAAGAGCACTGGGGTCACCTAACCGAGATCACAGGAGTGCGCGAGAGTCCGGGGATTCAAGACAGGCAGTGGCGCTCTGCTCGTGAGTCCCTGAACAGTGGAGAATAAGCAACACTGCAAGTTCTTTAATGAGCTCTGATAAACAGAAAAATACCCATGGTCAAAGATCTTCAGGTATGCTGTGTCTTTTTTGTGTTCCTCACATGATCACATAGCTCGTGTGTGTGTGTGTGTGTGTGCGTGTGTGTGTGCGTGCATCTGTATTAAAATGTAACATTGGGGCCAAAACTGTGGCATAGCATGTAAAGCCGCCAACTGCAGTGCCAGCATCCCATGTGGGTGCTGGTTCGAATCTCGGCTGCTCTACTTTTGATCCAGATCTCTGCTATGGCCTAGGAAAGCAGGCACCTGCATGGGAGACCCAGAAGAAGCTCCTGGCTCTTGGCTTTGGATTGGCCCAGCTCCGGCTGTTGCAGCCATATGGGGAGTGAATCAGTGGATGGAAGACACCTCCCCACCCCCCGTGCCTCCAACTCTGCCTTTCAAATAAATAAATAACTCTGTAAAAAAAAAGGGGGTGGTGGCACTGTTGTGTAGCACCTGCAGTGCCAGCATCCCATATGGGTGCCGGTTCAAGTCCTGGCTGCTCCACTTTCAATCCAGCTCTCTGCTATGGCCTGGGAAAGCAGTAGAAGATGGCCCAAGTCCTTGGGATCCTGCACCTGCATGGGAGACCTGAAAGAAGCTCCTGGCTCCTGGCTTCAGATTGGCACAGCTCCAGATCTTGCTGCCATCTGGGGAGTGAACCAGTGGATGGAAGACCTCTCTCCCTCTCTCTCTCTCTCCCTCGGTCTCCCTCCCTCTCTCTCTCTCTGCCTTTCAAATAAATAAATAAATAAATATTTAAAAACAAAGGATATATCAACAAATCTAGCCCAAAAAAGATAGGATTATAGATTGTAACAGAAAAGAGACTGAGTTAGAAATGAGAATAGATCCAGAAAGGCAAATTCCCACAGGACCAGCTCCAATGACAACTCTGAAAACCCCAGGAGGGCTCTGCTAGGACATTCATGGGTCATTCGCCTCTTCTTAGAGCCCCCTAGAGTCATCATTACCTGTTGCTGTGGATTCGTTCTGAGAGGAGGAGTGCAGTGGGGGCAAGAGGCGTGGAGTCACCACACAGACCCTGGGAGTTGGGTAAAAGCAGGCCAGAGGCGAGCAGCCCACAGACTCATTTATTTCAGTTGGTACAGCAGCTTATATAGCCAAGGCAGCCAATCCAGCCAAGGGGTAGTTTAAGCCCTAGCCAATCACAGCCTGTTGCCAGGCAGGCTCCGTTGCCAGGTGGTTTCTCAGGGGGTTTCCAAAAGCATTCCTGAGTAACTGACACTGGCTTGCCAGCAGCCATCTTGGCATGGCCTTCTCATTCCACCACAATTACCTATGTCTTCTCACACTGCAGTGGGCAAGTTAGTGCTGCCTTCTGCACTTTCTTCACTAAAACAAATAGAGGTTGAGCAGTTCGCTAAGTTACTCTAAATGTCAGGAAGATGATGATCAGGGCCTAGATCTCTGAGTCCACTCGCTTCTCCTTAGAAAAAGGGGGCTGGCACTGTGGCGAGCAGGTTAAGCTGCCACCAGCAACACCAGCATCCTGTATCGCAGCACTGGTTTGAGTCCCAGCTGCTCTCAGCTCCCTGGTATGGTGCCTGGGAAAGCAGCAGTGTTTGGGCCCCTGCACCGACATGGAAGACCTGGATGGAGTTCTTGCCTCCTGGCTTTGGCCTGGTCCAGCCCTGGCTGTTGCCGCCAGTTGGAGGATGAACCAGAGGATCGGTGGAATATTTCTCTCTCCCTCTCTCTCCCTTTCCCTCTCTCTGTTGCTCTGCCTTTCAAATAAAATAAATAATTATTTTAAAGAGTAGTTAACCAGAACAGTAAATTAAGAAGAAAGAAAAAAAGGAAGAGCAGATTTTCCCCTTTTCCAGCCTGAAGAAAAAGTGTTTTCTACAGATCTGAACAGCCCACCTTACAGCCATTGTTAATGCTGCCGTCCCTACGCACATCTCTGACTGTACCTTCACCGTAACCCATGGAGACCTGACAGTGTGTGTCTTGTCTTTACCCACCCCGACACACACGGTGGGCTGGGTAATTTACAAGGACAGGAGTGTGTGCTCACAGCTCTGGGGGCCAGGGAGTCCAGGGCCAGGACCAGCAGCAGGTGCTGTGCTACCAGGCGGCGCCTTCTTGGAAGGCCCGGCCGGCCAGCTCCCTGCAGTCTCTGGTAAGGGCCCTAACCCCGTTCATCAGGGCTCTGCCACAGCCACTTCTCCCAGGGGCCCTCTGTTATACTTTTACACCCTACACATTTCCAAGGGACACACGCGCGCGCGGGTGACAGCGGTAGGTGGCGCTGGGGAGGAGCGGGAAAACCGGCGGGCACCTGGGGAGCAGGTTTGGCGGCTGCTTGGGGCAGCAGATGGCGAGTCCCCTCTGTCAGCAGCCCCACGTGCGGCGACATGGCCCCGAGAAGGGGAACTGAGTGCTCGCCTCCCCCTGACCATGGCCTGGAGCAGGGGAATTGCTTCCTGCAGCCCCGGGAAGTTCCCAGATACGTTCATGTCACACAGATAGGTCAGAGACCTGGGAGTCTTTCTCTGAGAGGAGAAGGTACTTTCAGAACCTCTGTTCTCCCGGGCCCTGGGATGTGGCCACCTGTCCCTGTACTCCCGTATAAAGTTGCCCGAGGAGGCAGGTGGCAACTGTTACTCAGCGTTTCCCGGGTGAGGGAGAGGGACCCCAGTCACTCATTCTCTCAACACCAGTTTGGCTGCTGCTACTGCGATCAAGGCTTTAGTCAGATAGGATGCAGACACGGAAGAAGGGTCATGGCACAGGTGCTGGTGCAGCAGTGGAGAAAGACACCACTCGGGACCAGACCCCTGGGTCTGCGTCCCACCTCTGTGCCTGATCCAGCTTTCTGCTGACGCACACCCCAGCAGGCAGCACATGACGGCTCAAGTACTGGGGTCCCTGCCACCCACATGGGGGACCCAGATTGAGCTCCGGGCTCCTGGCTTCAGTCTGGTCCACCCCAGGCTGTTGCAGGTATTTATAAAGGGGAGTGAACCAGTGGATAGAAAATCTCTATCTCTGTCCCTCTTTCAAATAAAATGAAGATGAATAAATTTAATTTATTTAAATAAAAGAAGGCTGGGGCACTGGAAAGCCAGGCTGCCCCTCAGCCCTGTCCCTTCACATGAGTTGGAAATGAGGCTCAGTTTGCTTTTTACAGTCTTCAGTCAACAGAAGTCACTGCCGTGTCTTACATGGAAAGCACGACTCCCTGCTCACAGGAGGTACAGGCGCAAGGGAAAGGAGTGGGGCAGAATACAGGGTTCTTGACTGTGATCACCCAGCAGGACCCTGCCTCCTGACGGAGCGGGAGCACAGCAGCCACTGGTACAGAGGCTGGGCAGCCCCACGTTGTCCGTTGTCTGTGTGCACACTGCTTCCTACACTGCTTGTTCGGGGGAGCTGACTTGGCTCAGCCTGAATCTGGGGTGATTAAATCAATGGTCAGAGTGGGTTTCCTACCCCACCCCCAAAGTGTGCTCCAGTAATCAGGGTCCCAGCCTCAGGGTGTTGTGGGGAAGCACAGAGAGTGCCTGGAAAGTGCGTGGTGGAAGTCGGCACACAGAGCAAGCACTCAGCAGATGGGAGCTGATATTTCAGTCTTGCAAATGTTTGATTCTTGTCCTTGCTCTTCCTTGGCGAATGGGGGCCACGGCGGCTTCTTTCTGTCCCGCCTGTGACGTCACGCCTGCAGATGTTGGCCATAAAGTCAGGGCACCCTCAGGGCAAGACTGAGAACCAGAGCGCACTAAGGGAAGCTCAACAGGGCTCTGGAAGTGCGGAGGCCCCTCTGCCCTGCCCTGCCCTGGGTCGCCCCCTGCGGCCAGGTCGGCAGAGCTCACAGCAAGGGCCGGCACGTGCATGGGCACTGCTGTCTTGCACCTAGAGAGCCTCTTCCACACCTGGAAGGCTCCCCAGGCTGGGGCAGGCTACCCTCAGAGGTTGGCAGCTGTCCTCTCTACCCTGTAACTAACAATAGCTACCATTCAAGCAGCACTCACAGATCTTCCATCCACTGCTTCACTCCCAAAATATCCACAATAGCTGGGGCTGGGCCAGGCCAAAGCCAGGAGAGCAGAACTCAATCCCATCTCTCGTGGGTAGCAGGGGCCCGATACTTGAGCCATCACCTGCTGCCTTCCAGGTGCTCATTAGCAAGAAGCTGAAGCAATTCTGTCACTTAGACACTCCGATAGGGATGTGTAGGCACCCCAAGTGGTGTCTTGAATACTGTGCCAAGCAGCCCCCTGACCCCCAAATGAGCCTTTTAACAGTACCTACCTCCTGGCATTGCTGTGGGGATTAAATGAAATAATCCACGCTAACAGTATTTATTATGCTCGCATCCCACACCAAATCCCTGAGTCTGCGTCCCACCTCTGTTTCCGATCCAGCTTCCCGCTAATGCACACCCTGGCAGACAGCTGCTGACGCCAGCGTCCTGGTGGAGGGTTTGTGACGTCCTCTCAACGCAAGCCCCAGCGGGAAGGCCGCACGCCCTCCCCTGCAGTTAGGAGGGAAGACAGGAGATTACTGAGGGCCTTGGGAGAAATTTTCCATTCCAAGCAGCGTCTGTCCTGGGAGTGATCCGATTCAGAACTGAGAAAAACAGAACAGAAACTGGAAATAGCGTGAAAAATGCTCCCCCCTCGGTGGAGAACGGCTTCAGGCACACTCAGAGGATGAAATCCATATCAGCACGAGGACTTGGTTTTGTTTTTTATCTGCACTGCCCGGGTGCTGTCCCAGCAGCGTGGGGACGTGAGCGGTGCACAGGGTGTGCGGGCCCGTGCGGGCGGCACCTCCTGCAGGCCGGATAAGCAGTGCGCGCTCCAGTTCCCCGCGAACGGGGCGACGTGCAGGGGAGAGCGGTGACTGGGGCGTAGAGCAGCAGCCAGGGGTACGCCGCCTCTGCCCAGGGCCACTGAGAGATTGACAACGCCATTCTCAGGCCACACAGTGGGCCGCGTAAAACGGAGCCTGCTGGAGATGTGCTGGATTCCCGGTCCGCCTGCGGCTGCCTAGGCAGGGCCGACCCAGAGGATTTCACGGTCTCATGGGCCGCGGGCGCGCGTTCCCCACCCCGGCGCCGCCCACGCTCGGGCTCGGGTGGGCTCCGGCGGCGGCGTCTGCGCTGGGGACTGGAGCGCCTGGGGCTAAGCTCAGAGGGGGCTTGGGCGGCACGGCGGGCAGGGTTCTTCCTGCAGCTCGCGCTCCTATTCGCATCTGCCCCCAGCCCCAGTCCTGTCCCCAGTGCCCAGCCTCCTGGCCTCCGTGAGCTGTGCCCAGACCCTGCAGAAAGGAGGCTGGGAGCAAAACTTGGAGAGCAAGTCCCCAAAGCTGCCTGCTGTTAGGGAAGAGTTTCACTCCCGCTGCAGCCTTCTGCTCCGATGGCACAGGTACAAAGCCAGGAGAGAGACCTGTTAGCACCTGCAGGGCGCCATGTCCCCGCAGGAGACCGGTGTCCAGAGGAAGGGCTGGCGCCCCGGAGGGAAGCTAGGGGCTCTGGTGCAGGCCGTGGTAACAGTGAAGAACATTTTCATCGCGTGAGAGAAAGGTGGTTTCCAGCTCTCACAGGCTCCCTGGTAGGGACACCTGACTTTAGGGAGCCCAGAGAAGAGGCCTGGGGACCAGCACAGCCAGGGGAGATGACGCTGGTTTGTAGAGCAGGGTGGAGGCCGTGGAGGTGAAGAGAGGGGACAGAGTCCAGAGCCCTTCCCGAGGCAGAGCCCAGAAGGCTTGTTGATATTCTGGGCGTCAGGGGCCAGCAAGAAGCAGAGACCCCGGCTGTCTGGTCCCTGCTTGCGTATCTGGGTAAAGGAGGAAGACTTGGTGGGGATCCCTTTGGCAGAAAAACAAGTCAGGGTTTCTGTTTTGGATGCGTTGAGGTAAACATGCCTTGAAGACAGGCAGGCAGGTGGATGAGAAGGCGGGAAATCAAAGGGAGGTGGGCGCTGGGGCCATGGACAAGGCCTGAGCTTCCCTAAGGAGGGGGCAGTGAGTGGAGAGAGCGCGGAGGAGCAGCCTGAGCTCAGCCCTGAGGGAGCCACTCTAGGGGACCAGAGAGGACAGTGACCTTGAGGACAAAACTGAGCAGGAGTGGTGTCACAGCAGCCGAGGGACGAGAACACGTCGGGAAGACAGGGGCGGGCGCATGGAGCCGCAGGCAGTGCCCCCGCCTGGGCCACCTGCGCCCCGTATCTGAGGGCCTGCTCCTGGCCCTGCTCCCCCCACTTTCCTGATTCCGCTCCTGCGGGTTGCAGCCCCCCTGTGGGAGATCTGGTTGGAGTTCTTGGCTCCTGGCTTTTGGGCTGGCCCAGACCCAGCTGATGCAGGTCTTCCCAAGTACTGGAGTGAACCAGTGCATGGAAGACCTTTATCTCCCCCTTTCTCTCTATCACTCTGTCCTTCAAATAAGTAAAATAATCATTTGTTAAAAAAAAAAAAAAGTGTTTGGGGTGGGCATTTGGAGCAGCAGTTCAGACACCACCCACAGGGGAGGCCTGGACTGAGGTCCCAGCTCCTGGCTCTGGTGCTCCCCAGCCCTGGCCAGTGTGGGCATCTAGGGAGTGACCCAGCCGAGGGCAGCCCCCTTTCTAGCTGGCTGGCTCTGGCTCTCAAATAGTTCTTTTTTTTTAACCTCTCACACATTCCCCAAGGAGAAACTGGAAGATGCGTTTTACCCAAGTAGCAAAGAAGAATTTTCAGTCAGAGCCCGGGAAGAGACGAAGGGAGCCCCCGGGGTCGGGGGTGAGGAGCCTCCTAAGGCACAGTGCTGCTCCAGGGCCGAGGCACAGGGTGCAGAGCCAAGGAGAAGCCGGAAGGCTGGGGAGAGATCTGTTTTCATTTTTTAAAGATCCATTTATTTATTTGAAAGAAGCATAGATAGAGAAGGGAAGACAGAGAGAGAGAGAGAGAATATCATCCATCTGCTAGTTTTCTTCTCCAAATGACCGCAACGGCCATGGCTGGGCCAGGTTGAAGCCAGCAGCTTTTTTGGGGCCCCCATGTGGGTGGCAGGGGCCAAGCATTGGGCCATTGGCTGCTGCTTCCCCAGGCACATTAGCAAGAATGTGGATGAGAAGAGGAGCAGCCAGAACATGAACTGGCACCCACACGGAATGCTGGCATCACAGGCCACTTAACATTTGAGGCCACAGTGCCAGCCCTGCAAGAGATTTCCTTAAGAAGAATAGAGCTGATAGCATACATCCCCAATATTGGGAGAAGACAGCTAAATAATGGCAATTTGAGATTGAACTGGGGGGCCGGCGCCACGGCTCACTAGGCTAATCCTCCACCTTGCGGCACCGGCACACCGGGTTCTAGTCCCGGTCGGGGCGCCGGATTCTGTCCCAGTTGCCCCTCTTCCAGGCCAGCTCTCTGCTGTGGCCAGGGAGTGCAGTGGAGGATGGCCCAAGTGCTTGGGCCCTGCACCCCATGGGAGACCAGGAGAAGCACCTGGCTCCTGCCATCGGATCAGCACGGTGCGCCGGTTGCGGCACGCCGGCCACGGCGGCCATTGGAGGGTGAACCAACAGCAAAAGGAAGACCTTTCTCTCTGTCTCTCTCTCTCACTGTCCACTCTGCGAAAAATGGGGGGGAGGCATATCAGAGGGGAGGGTGTTGTGGCATGGAGGGCTCAGCCGCCACTGAGATACCCCCGTCCCATACTGGAGAGCCTGGGGTGCAGTCCCAGCTCCTCCACTTCTGCCCAGCTCCCTGCTAACGCACACCCTGCGAGGCAGCCAGTGATGGCTCAAGGACTCGGGTCCCGCCGCCTATATAGGGAACCTGGATGGAGTTCCCGGCTCCTGGTTTAGGCCTGGCCTAGCCCTGGCTGTTGCAGGCATTTGGGGAATGAACCAGTAGGTAGAAGACATTTCTGTCTCTCTGAATGTCAGATAAATAAAAACAAACTTTTTAAAGCGGTGTATAGGAAAGTAGAATTGTCTCCATGGCTCAGCTCTCAGTAGCATCATACGATTGTAACACAGTAAACACTGCTCAGGCGCTGAGCCAGTCATGCTGTAGCCATGCAGCAAGGGGAAGACAGCAGCTTCTAGCACGTTCTCTGGAAACACAGAGCTGAACCCCCAGAGAATCATCAGCTCAGAGTCTCTGTCGGGGAAGCAGAACAAGGGGCCGCTGCTTCCCCCGACCAGTCTCACAGAACGGCTCCCCGTGGAAACACGTGGGTGCACGCCGCGGCCACAGCCGGAAACCAGCTAAAGCCTAGGAAGGCGCAGAGCGAGACCGAGCGGGCGTGGGCGGACTCTCGCCTCGGGATCCTCCACTCTAGAGGGGGCCGGGAGACAGAGAGGGGTGGCTGGGTCGGAGCATGGGCCCGGGAACACTTACTGGGGGGTGGGGGGTGGGGTGCTGTCCACATGACAGGGGAAATCCACGGTGGAGCCAAGTGTCCGCGGCCGTGGGAGGCCGAGGGAGCCGCGGGGTCCAAACCGTCCACGCGGGACCGGGCTTTGAGTCGAAGGAGACGCCTACTTCCCGGGCACGCGTGACAAGACACTCCCCGCAGCCACGCTGCCCCGGTCCCTCGGAGACACAAGGAAAGGGCTCACACCGGCCCCGGTATTCCGGCGGGAAGTTCTTCCCTCGGTGCAGAACGAGCGCACCCCACAGGCCCCGCTGGACTCACAGGGAATGGGGGACACAGCCCGGAGGCCCTTTCACCCACAGGAGAAAGCCGGAAGTGGACCCGAGAGACTGACGCGAGGAGGATAGAGCTGACCCCGAGAGCAGGCTTCCATCCCAGGGCCACGGTCCCGGCGCCCCGCGGGAAATCTGGGAGAGCACACGTGGGGCCGAGGTGGCGGCGCCCCCAGCGCTCGTCAGAAGCAGGTGCAGCTCTCCCGAAGCGCGCCTGGACCCCCACAGGTGAGCGGGTACCGCACGTGAGCGCGCACTCGGACAGCAGTAGGCCCAGGAGTGCAGGGCCACCATGAGGGAGTCATGAGTCTGAAAGACCCACGGGAAGAGGAAATAAAACTCTAGTTGTCGCTTTCCCGCGTCTGGCCTCTGGGGCACTCACAGCGCTGTCACCTGAGTGCTTTCTAAAATGCACATTTCTGGGTCGCATTCCAGGCCTGCAGAGCCTGGGCCCTGCGGGTAGAGCCTGGAATCACATCAAGAGCCAGCCCACACAGCCGGGTTTCCTGTCCACAGTGGCCTTCCTGCAGCCTCAGTATCCACTGAAAAGCTAAAGCAAAGTCAGAAAAGGGCTGCACACAAGAGCACCCTCCAGCGTCGGCAAGACAGAGGGACCCACCTGGCCGCAGAACACAGCACCTGGGGCCGTCCCTGCCCCCAGTGACAACACACAAACTCCCAGGACTGAAGCTGATGGAAGTGGGGGCGTGGTTAGCCAGTGTCACAACAGCTCACTGTAAACTGTGTTCCCCAGGAATCCAGAGGTGCCTGGGGCGACCACAGAACAGGCTGGCAGGAGATGCAGGAGGGACCAGCAGGGGCAGGGGAAGAAATCGCTCTGCAGGACAAGGTCAGGCCTAGGCTGGGCTCGAAGGCAACGGCCAGGCACAGGCTGCAACTAATTCACCCGGCCCAGCCCCAGGTCCCCGATCCTAGGGACAGCATGGACCCAAACAGCAGCAGTTAGGACCAAAGATAGCATTGCTTTGCAGGCTTTTAGCTTACAGAACAGGGCACAGACTGAGAGAGAAATGGCAAATGGCAAATGCCTTGTGAAAGACTGGTGATGGCAACAGCAGCCAGTCAATGCGAGTGGCTGCTGTGTCTGTTACAGAAATCTGGGGTGGGAAAACTCCCTCTATTCAAACAGGCCCCAGAGACAGCGGAGGATCAAGCAGTTTTTTTATGCCAGCGGGCTCAGCTGGAATCATTTCCTGAGAACTAAGCAACAATCCCAAGTTTCTTACAATATTTATAGGTTCATCAGCATCATACCTTAGCTGTAACAGCATTGGTGGGTTTAAATGGCAGCCTACGTGACTTAGGACTGTTGTAGACAGGTATAGAGGGTAAAATTGATTAGGCGTGTGAGCTGGAAGACCATGCCTTCCCCATGCCCCTGTGTGACCTCATGCCCCTGACCACACCTGTGTGCCCACCGGCCAGTCAGGTTAATTAACCACTCCTCTTTGGAAGTGGCTTAAAGGCCTGGAACACAGCCCTTTTTTTTTTTTTTTTTTTTTTTTTTTTTGCCCCTTTCACCCTTTTACAGTGGACGTGCTTGCTGTCCCCATGCCTTTGGGGGCACGTGGCCTTCGGGCCACCTGCTCCATGCTTTCTGGCCTGCATGCACCTCCACGTGGCTGGCTCCTGGTACTTGGTATGGACCCAGATTTCTCTCTCTTTTAGACAGGGCCCTCACTCTCCTATGCATTTCTCTCACTGAATAAAAAAACTTAAAAACTTGTCATGTCACCTCATTCATTTATGCTGGTATTCAGAATTCTCCTCTGAATATTAGGTAAGAACCCGCACAGGCTTATTAATATTGGGAATTTATTAATAAGCACACAGTAATAGAATTGGCACCTCATACTCAGATATCAAATGGCACCCCAGATGGGAATTTTAAGGGGTCGGGCTCTGGTGACAGGACCATACTTCCAATGGTCGGTGGGCCAGGTATGTTTGTAAAAAGAGATAGCAGGGCCATTTAGATTTATTAGGACAGATTTATGACTGGAGTTTACAGAAGCAAAACTTAGGACACCTTCCCTCCTAGAGAAGGTGACAGTGGGCAGCTGCTTCACTAGTTAATTGAGAGCAGCCACTTTTCAAGGTCTGTGTTGGGAGGAGGGGTCTGCTTTTCTTTCTTTGTCTCTGGTTGCGGCGTATTTCCTCTACAGGTCCTAGCAGGCAGGCATTGCTGTTTTTATCACACAGGTAGGAAAGCCAAGTTCAGAGAGGTTGAGTAACTTGCCCAACACTACACAGCAATAAGTTATAGCCCCAAACTCAAACCCAGGACTGCTCGACTTCATGGCCAGTTACTAATTTTTTTTTTCTAATGTGATAATATTTTTAATTTGATAATATTTCTAATTTGATAATTTTTCTAATTTTATAATAGGTGCTTTAATTTCACAGGTATAGATTTAGAAAAGAGGTAAGTGTGTGGCACAGTGGGCTAAGCTGCCACCTGTGTTGCTGATATCCCATATCAGAGCCCAGGTTCAAGTCCTGCCTGCTCCACTTCTGATCCAGCTCCCTGCTGATGCACCTGGGAAAGCAATGGAATATGGCTCAAATACTTGGGCCCCTGCACCCACAGGAGAGACCTAGATGGGATTCTAGGCTCCTACCTTCAGCCCAGACCAGCCCCAGCCACTGTAGCCACTTGGGTAGTGAACCAGCAGACGGACAATTTCTCTCTTCTCTCTCTCTGTTACACAAATAAATAAATCTTTTAAAAAGAAGATTTAGTAAAATCATTCTTTGGTGCAAATCCCTTCCCCCACCACTGTCCCCGGCACCCCCACCTCTCCTCCATAGACAACCATTGCCAGCAGGTAACATGGGAGACCGCAGAGGGATTTTATGAATTTGTTTTGCTGCCCAAGGGACAGCATATTCCACAGCACTCTGAGCCCTTGGGAAATGTTCCCTTAGGAAAATCTTTGTCATTCACTTCCTGTCAGTAGGCTAAGAGCTTCCGTGTTCCGTCTATGGCTGCAAGATTCCGCATTTCCGGGGTCTCCCATTTCCACACCCAGCCCCTAGCACCTTGTCTGGCACACCCTACTTTGAACAAACCTTAAATGAGAACATAAAACATGCAAAGCAATGTTTCCACCTTGAAGGAAGTGGATCCTTACCACTCAGCTCCTGGCTGCTGACCCTGGCCTTGGCCCACCTCCAGCCTCTGGGGGCGTTGGGGGAGCACACCCCTGGGTGGGAGCTTGCTGTCTCTCTGCCTCTCAGGGAGCCAGACACTCGAGTCATCACCTGCTGCCTCCCGGGGTGCACATTAGCAGGAAGCTGGGCTGGAAGAGGAGGCAGGACTTGAACCCGGGCATGCTGACATGGATATGGGGGCCAAGCAGAGGTTTAATGCACTGTGCCACATGCCAGCCCCAGTCAGTGTATTTATTGGTGACTTGCATCCTCAGGTTTTGGAAAGTCCAGTCCTGTCAAGCATCGCCGCTGTCCCACACCTGTTGTACGTCTCAGGCCTGACTCAGGCTCAGAAACTGAACAGGGAGGAGGAGGGCCATGGACATCTCGCCCTGCTCAGGGAGTCTTCTGGCTCCTGCAGGCCTGGAGTGGCCGAGGCACTGCAGACTTACAGGGCAGGAAGCTCCAGGCAGTGCTTGATCAGTACAGGAGCTTCCTGGAATCAGCATCCCGGTGTGACCTGCCCAAGTGCTGACTCTCTCCCATGTGGGGCTTTTGTGGGGTCCTTGGAGGCCCCACTGCAAGAGGACATGACCTCAGTCCCCTGGCCCGGAAGACACTCATCAAGCTGCCCACCAGTGACTGACGGCTTCTGATGTCCACGCTCCCCTGAGTCTCCCTGCTGGATCCCCTGGCCTTGCACAAGGTGCTTCAGGGCTAAGCACAGTAAGAAACAAAGCCCACTGGCTGCCAGCCATGGCGGGGTTGGCAGAGGACGACGCTTCCTGAAGCGATGTGCCTTCTCCCAGCGCTACCAGGTGAGAGCAGGCTCTGCCGTCAGAGGCCTCGAGCCTCTCCTGCTCTGACCCTCAATTCTCTCTTCCATCAAGTGACAAGGTAATCATCATTCCCTTGCAGAGCTGTTGGAAGGTAAAGGGAAGATATGCCCATGAAAACCTAGCACAACGCCTGGCACACAGTAACTGTTCAGTAAACCCGAGCAATTCCAAATCCTACTGCTACTGTCAGGCCGAGGGACCGTGGGTGCCACATCTCACCTCCCCTGCTCCCCAACTTGTTACCACTGCTTCTGCTGCTTAAAAAAAAAAAAAGATTTATTTATTTATTTATTTTAAAGGCAGAGTGACTGAGAAAAAGGGAGAGAGAGAGAGAGAGAGAGAGATCAATGTTCCATCCACTGGTTCACTTCCCATGTGGCTGCAACAGCCAGGGTTGATCCAGGCCAAATTCTGAAACCAAGAACTCCATCGAGGTCTCCCACACAGGTGGCAGGGGCCCAAGTACTTGGGCCATCATCCACACTGCCTTTCAAGGTGCATTAGCAGGAAGCTAAACTGGAAGTTGTGGGGAGCAATCCGGACTAGACTAAGTTACTGGAATTAAGACTTATTCTATGCATCTGCTCTCCCACAATATGGCGCTGGGAGAGAAGAAAACAGCTTCTGCACAGCTGCCTCCAGTTCAGCCAATAAACTGTAGGACTTGCTCCTGATTGGAGGAGAGCAGCGTACTCGGCGTGTGGGCAGCCGAGTTAGGATTGGCAGAGGAGGACTATAAAGGAGGAGAGAGACGGCATGCACCGGGAACATCTAAGGGGAACACCTAAGGGGAACACCTGTGCAGCCCCCCAGAGAGCCGGCCGGCGGTGTGCCGCTCCCCTGCGGAAGTGGGGAATGTGGCCAGGGGGAACTGCCCTTCCACGGAGGTGGAAGGGACAGTAGCCAACCCGGGAAGAACCAGCAGCAAACCCGGGGAGGGCCGAGCAGACAAAAGAACAGTGCAGGGTCCTGTGTCGTTCCTCCACGAAGACGGGGAGCGACAGAAGTGAAGAAGCCGGGACTTGAACCATTGCTCTGATAGATGATGCCGGCATTGCAAGCTGTGCCGAAACGCCAGCCTCCTGGCACTGCTTCTGGAACACAGAGAGATGGGAATCGGGGTTCTGTATCTGCTTCCCTTACAGACCTAGGAGCTCCTTGAGAGTAAGGCCTGGGTCTCAGCCGGCCAGGGTCTAGCAGCCTCCATCATGCATGAACTCATCAACAAAGTAATTAACTGATTGTTCCCACCCAGGAGAACCGGGGCAGGTCAGAGCTCGGAAAGAGTTCAGGGCATCAGTGACTTCACAGATCCAAGGTTCCCGGAATCATGAGAGACCTCGGGAGGACTGGGTGGAGGCATGCGTGGTGGGCCTGGAGCCATGGGGGTCGCAGCTCCCCAGCGTGCTGAAGCAGGGCTGGCCGGCACACCTGCTTCCTCCTCGGTCCTCTATCCCACAGTGACTGGTGGGGAAACTCAGGGTTTGCAGCCCACGCTTCCTGGTCGGTGCACTTTCTTCCAGCAAGTTCCAGGAAGCCCACACTTGGGGCAGCAGGAAGTCTGATTCACGTGCAGAGGCCTCCTTCACACTCCCTCTCGGATTCCATTCTGGTATCTGCCTGTTAAAAAGCACTGAGTTGGGGCCGGCGCTGTGGCATAGTGGGCTAAGCCTCGGCCTGTGATGCCGGCATCCCATATGGGTGCTGGTTCGTGCCCTGACTGCTCCTCTTCTGATCCAGCTCTCTGCTTATGGCCTGGGAAAGCAGTGGAAAATGGCTCAAGTGCTTGGGCCTCTGCGTCCATGTGGGAGACTCAGAAGAAGCTCCTGGCTGCTGGCTTCAGATCAGCCCAGCTCCAGCCGTTGCCATTGCCAGCAGCGCTGGCTTTCCCCGCAGGGAGCAGGAACACAGCACCTCCAGCTGCAAGTACTCTCACCAGGACTCTGGCTGAGTCTTCCCACAGGCTGGAGAGGGACCGGGAGAGCCCTGATGCCAGCCTCCCGCCGGTGATGCATTCCAAGGGCTCTGCAGGGGCTGGTGTGTGTGGCAGTGCAGCAGTTATGATGCCTGGGATGCCCGCATCCCATATCAGAGCTCCTGGTTCAAGTCCTGGCTCTGCTTCCCATTCCAACTTCCTGTTTCTGTGCACCCTGGGAGGCAGCAGGTGATCGCTCAAGCAGTGGGGTCTTTGCAACCCAATGGGAGACCTGGATGGATTCCCAGCTCCCTGCTTTGTCCTCGGCCCAGGACAGCTATCAAGGGCATTGGGGAGTAAACCAGCTGATGGGAACTCTCTCTCTAAGGGCAGGAATTCTGGTTCATGGGTCAAGCTACAACTTAGGATGCCTGCTTCCGATACAGGAGCCCTGGCTGCTCTGCCCCAGTGCACAAGAGAGACAGCACACGGTGGCCCAAATACACAGGTTCCTGCCACTCACGTGGAAGACTTGGATGGAGTTCCTGGCTCCTGGCTTCCGCCTGACCTAACCCTGGCTGTTGTGGCCATTTGAGGAGTAAACCAGTGGATGGATGATATCTTTCTCTCTCTGTCACTCTGCCTTTCAAATAAATAAATACTTATTTATTTATTAAAGAAAGACCATCGCTTGGAAAGTGTTTGAGTCCTTTCAGAGAACTGTAGCTATACAAAGTCAAGATGACATACATTGAAGTTACAAAATACGGATTGCATATGGGAGGCCAGGCAAAGGAAAGGCCAGGGAAAAAAAAAACTGTTGGGGAAATAGAATGAAAAACAAAATCTTTTTCCAACCCAGACATCCTTTCCACAAAGGTAGTAGAGAACAAAAGCACTTTTAATACTGCATAAGCATTAAACCAGAATGCAACATGTGTCACAGGCAACCCGCTAAGAGATTGCAAAGACAAAGAATTCTCACCCTTTAAACAGTCAAGTAGGTGCGTGCGTGCTTCCAGGATAAACAAAAGCTAGTCCTCAACTAAGGGCTGGACAGCACCAGTGAGCACACACAGTTTGTCCCAGCTTTGCCCGGTAATTGGGGGTAGCATCTGTCTTAGCTAATTGGCTTTAGCCAGAAGGAAAACAAACTTCAGGAATCTTCCGGAGAGAAGGTAGTTTTGCATTTTGGAGCAGGGCTCCCACTTCCTCAGAAACTGAGAGATGGGGCCCATCTCCCTGGGTGTTACCATTTCAAAGAGAAAAGCATTTCCAGGCCCTCCCTCAAGCCCACAGAGTGCCCAAAGCAACTACACACACTTCAAAGAGAGAAGGAAGCATTTCCAACCTCAGGACTTCTAAAGAGAAAGCTGGGGAGGGAAAAGCTCTTGTTTTTCCTTGGTATCTGCCTTTGGGGGTCCACGCTAATGTTTCTTAAAATGATGCACACAGGGCCGGCGCTGCGGCTCAATAGGCTAATCCTCCACCTAGCGGCGCCGGCACACCGGGTTCTAGTCCCGGTCGGGGCGCCGGATTCTGTCCCGGTTGCCCCTCTTCCAGGCCAGCTCTCTGCTGTGGCCTGGGAGTGCAGTGGAGGATGGCCCAAGTGCTTGGGCCCTGCACCCCATGGGAGACCAGGAGAAGCACCTGGCTCCTGGCTTCAGATCAGCGCGGTGTGCCAGTCGCAGCGCGCCAGCCGTGGCGGCCATTTGAGGGTGAACCAACGGCAAAAGGAAGACCTTTCTCTCTGTCTCTCTCACTGTCCACTCTGTCAAAAAAAAAAAAAAAAAAAAAAAAGATGCACACAGAAGAAATCGGTGTTGGTCCCAGCTCTCAGTCGGAGCTTCAGGCTTAGGGAAATGTCGCTCCCCCTCTTCGCGGAGGAACGACACAGGACCCTGTGTTGTTCTTTTGTCTGCTCGGCCCTCCCCGGGTTTGCTGCTGGTTCTTCCCGGGTTGGCTGCCGATCCTTCCACCTCCGTGGAAGGGCGGTTCCCCCTGCCACTTTCCCCACTTCCGCAGGGGAGCGGCACACCGCCAGCCGGCTCTCTCGGGGGCTGCACAGGTGTTCCTTCAGATAGATGTTCCTCGTGCATGTTGTCTCTCTCCTCCTTTATAGTCCTCTTCCACCAATCCCAACTCTGCTACCCACACGCCGAGTACGCTGCTCTCCTCCAATCAGGAGCAGGATCAGCTCCTGCAGGTCATCACTCAAGTTGGCAAGAGGCAGCTGCGTAGAAGTTGTTACTCCCTTCTCAGCGCCATATTGTGGGAGAGCAGATGCATAGAACAAGTCTTAATTCCAGTAACAGTCTAGTCTGAGTTGCTCCCCACAGGGAAAAGCCGAGGTGAAGGCTGGGGCCAGAGGCCCGGCCCCTGCAGCCTCGACTCCCAGGGACTCTTCTCCCATGCAACCCGTTCCCTCCTTCCCTCTGCGACTCATCATTACTCATGAGGCTGCTCCAGGAACCACCTTCCCTCCTCCTTCCTCCCAGGCAGCTCCTGGCTTTGATTTGTGCCAGGCTGATCAGAAGACTCGCCAAGTCCTTAACTGACTCCTGGCCTCTGGGGGCCGCTGGAGCCGCCTCCACTGTGGCCGGGCTCTGCGTTGTTCGCTCATTAGATGCCAACAAGGTCATGGCCTGCATCCTCTGTCCTGGGCTGATTCCCTATTGTTCTGTCTGAAAAGAGACATCTGCAAGCCATTTCTTGCTCTCCACAATGCTACCAGCTTCTAAGTGTTTTTCACTGAAATTGGGTGGCTTCCCTTTCTCATTAACTCAAGCAGCTTCCTTCCTGATGGTGGCGGCTGTAATTCTGCCTCACTTAACTCCCAGAGGACTATTTAAAACGGGGGGGGGGGGCGGGGGCGGTGGACAAGGTGACCTTTCTGACCACCCTTGTTTAACCCAGGCTTGGTTTCTGGGCCAGAGAAAGCCACTGCCCAGAGCTGCACACAGTCCACAAGGCTGCCCCCACCCTCCCAGCCTACTTCAGTCCCAGGGGCCTGGAGCTGAATTGGTGGCTTTGGGGGGGGGGGGGGAGTGCGTGTGTGGTGGTGTGTGACAGTGTAGGAGGAGGGAGACGGTGATACTGTCATTATTTAAAATCGCTGCCACCCACCAGTCTGAGTCACGGAACGGCAGCGTCACTGCCTGCGATCCTGCATCAGCCGCAGAGATGTGCCTGTGCAAAGAAAGCTCAGCTCCCGGCAGTCTGCCTGCTGCCGCCCAGGCCGCCGCCGCCTCCGCAGGCTGCGTGCAGCTCCTATATTAAGTGCCTAATGCTCCCCTGCGGCGTCCTAGCCACAGTCATATGGCTTGTCTGTGCCGTGCAGAGGGAGGCCGGGAGCGTCTCCCCAAGAAACCGAGGGTTCTGGGCCGGTGCGCCAGTTGGGAGCCCTCAGCTGCATCACTTCCTCTCCAGCTCCTTGTTAAAGGCCTGGGAAAGCAGTGAAAGATGGCCCAAGTGCTTGGGTCCCTGCCACCCATGTGGGAGACCCAGATGAAACTTCTGGGTCCTGACTGCAGCCTGTCCCAGTCCTGGCAGTTGCAGCACTCTGTGGCATGAACCAGCAGATGGAAGATCTCTCTCTCTCTCTCTCTTTCCCTCCCTCCCTCCCTCCCTCCCTCCCTCCCCAACTCTGCCTTTCAAGTAGATAAACAAGTCGAAAGAAAGAAAGAAAGAAAGAAAGAAAGAAAGAAAGAGAGAGAGAGAGAGAGAGAGAGAGAGAGAAAGAGAAAGAAAGAGAAAGAGAAAGAGAAAGAGAAAGAGAAAGAGAAAGAGAAAGAGAAAGAGAAAGAGAAAGAGAAAGAGAAAGAGAAGAAAGAAGGAAGGAAGGAAGGAAGGAAGGAAGGAAGGAAGGAAGGGAGGGAGGGAAGGAAGGGAGGGAAGGAAGGAGGGAAGGAGGGAAGGAAGGAGGGAAGGAGGGAAGGAAGAGAGAGAAGGAAGTTTCCAGGTGACTAAGACCTTAACCCTGGCAAGGAAGGGAGCCTGGGCTAGAAGCCAGGTCTGCTGCCTCTTAGCCTAACCCTGAACGAACAAGAGAGAGAAAGGTTGCTGGGCCTGAAACCGTGGGCCTCACCAAAGGCTCCAGCCAAGGCACAAGTGACAAAATCCCACGTCAGCAGCAGTGATTTCAGGACACCCTCTCCTAGCTCCTCAAAAATCCCAAACAAGCCCTGTGATGGAGAGCACTGGCTTGGAGGCCGGCATCGCAGTGCGGCAGGTTAAGCCTACGCTTGCGGCGCTGGCTTCCCACATCGGAACACCGATTCAAGAAGACTGGCTGCTGCACTTCTTATCAGGCTCCCTGCTAATGTGCCTGGGAAAGCAGTGAAAGATGGTCCAAGTGCTTGGGCCCCTGCCACCCACATGGGAGATCTGCATGGAGTTCCTGCCTCCTGGCTTCGGCCTGGCATACACCTGCTGTTGCATCCATTTGGAGAGTGAGCCAGTGGATGAACCTCTCCGTCTCTACGCCCTGTTATCTCTCTGCCTTTCCAATATGTTGTCGCTCCCCCTCTTCGTGGAGGAACGACACTAAACCCTGCCTAGGCTTCATATCCGAGTCACGGCACCATTATGTCGCTCCCCCTCTTCGTGGAGGAGCAACACAGGACCCTGCGCTGTTCTTTCGTCTGCTCGGCCCTCCCCGGGTTTGCTGCTGGTTCTTCCCGGGTTGGCTACTATCCCTTCCACCTCCGTGGAAGGGCAGTTCCCCCTGGCCGCATTCCCCACTTCCGCAGGGGAGCGGCACACCGCCGGCCGGCTCTCTCGGGGGCTGCACGGGTTCCCTTAGATGTTCCCCATAGATGTTCCTGGTGCATGCCGTCTCTCTCCTCCTTTATAGTCCTCCTCCGCCAATCCCAACTCGGCTGCCCACACGCCGAGTACGCTGCTCTCCAATCAGGAGCAAGTCCTACAGTTTATTAGTTGAACTCGAGGCAGCTGTGCAGAAGCTGTTTACTTCTCTCCCAGCGCCATATTGTGGGAGAGCAGATGCATAGAATAAGTCTTAATTCGAGTAACTTAGTCTAGTCTGGATTGCTCCCCACATATGTAAAATAAATCTTGGAAGAAAAAAGGCTTGGCTGGTTTCCACAGCACTAGGCACTGCTCTCAAGGAAAGTAGTGATTTCCAAGCAATGGGCAGCATGGCCTTGTGGTGCTTCTTCTTTTTTTTTTTTTTTTTTTTCCTATTGTAGATAGTTTTATTAGAAACAGAAAAATGTCGGTCCAGGTAAAAAGATTAAGATTTTCACCCAGCCCATTATCACAGAGACTCACATTGCTCCCAAGCCGAATCCTCCAGGAGCTTGCTGGCAATCTCTGACACTTTGCTGCATCTCAAAAGTTGTTCTCTGGACCAGCGCTGTGGTGTAGCAGGTAAAGCCACTGCCTGCAGTGCCGGCATCCCATATGGGCACTGGTTCTAGTCCTGGCGGCTCCTTCTCCAATCCAGCTCTCTGCTATGGCTTGGGAAAGCAGTAGAAGGTGGCCCGAGTGCTTGGGAGACCTGGAAGAAGCTCCTGGCTCCTGGCTTCAGATCAGTGCAGCTCCAGCCAGTTGCAACCATCTGGGGAGTGAACCAGCGGATGGAAGACCTTTCTCTCTCTGACTCTCCTTCTCTCTCTGTAACTCTGACTTTTAAATAAAATAAATAAATCTTTAAAAAAAAAAAAAAAGGTTGTTCTCTCAGTGGAAGTGATGGATCTCTCTCTTGCTCTGGTTAGGAAATGAGTAAGCAATAGTGCACCGGTAAACAAGGTGAGAAAGTGGCCTTGTGGCTCTGTGACACAGCGTGGTGGTCAGGCAGGCTGAGCAAACGCCTGCTTGTCCATGGCCAGCAGAGGGCACTGTAAAGCATTTCGTACGTATAAACGTGGGTGAGAGCAACAGGGGGAGATTCTCGGGGGACGGTCATAGAGTTCTTCTGTAAGAGATTCTCCAGCCCGCATCCCACACACTGCGCGCAGTCACGTAGCAAAGCAAGGCAGTAAAGAAACCGGCACTCACGTCCATCACACGGGTGCCTGGAGCCCCCTGCTGTTGGGGAAACCCCCACTGCCTGCCTTTCGGGGTTTTCCGTGATCTGATTTCACAAACCCCTGGGTGACTTCTAAGGAGGGCCCTGGTGAGGCTCAGGAGCGGACGGCCCATCAGAGCGGGCCCCACACGGCGGAGAACAGGAGAAACCCTGCTCTCTCTACAGTACCGGCGCCTCCTCTCCAGGTGTCGTGTAGAGTCCTCCCCTCCCCAACAAGGACCTCCACCTGCCTCACCGAGGGTTCAGAGTGATCCACTGCCCTCTGTACTGCAGGTAAGCCCGGGGCCCTCCGTGCCATGGAAAGAACCAGAACAAGCCACGGCAGATGCCCCACTGTCCCCATGGTGAAGGGGTGGGCCCTGGAGTCTGCCCCAGCCTCCTACCCTTCATTTCCAGATGATGGGAGAAATGTGGCTCCCCCTGCTCCCAGGGCTCAAACCCCTCCCCAACCACCCCACTCCCTCCCCCCCCCCACCAGGTAATCCAACCTCCTCCAGGCCTGGAACCCTCCTCCTGGAGCCAGAGCCCCCACTGCCACCACCATCCCCAGGGAATGTCCCCACGTGACAACACACAAGGGCAGAGATGAGCCAGTGCAGAGGGAAGAGGGCTACCTGCTAAGTCTGTTCTTCCATGATGTCAGCACCACATCAACGCCTAGAAAGTCATCACTGCAGGAGAGGTCGGCCCCACAGGTGTGACAGACGCAGAGAGGTCAGCCCCACAGGTGTGACAGACGCAGAGAGGTCGGCCCGACAGGTGTGACAGACGCAGAGAGGTCGCCCCGACAGGTGTGACAGACGCAGGGTGCTCACGTTTTATCATTTGTTTCCACTTTATTTGAAAGGCAGAGACACAGACAGAGATCTCTCATCTGTTGGTTCACTCCCAAATGCTCCTAACAGTGAGGGCCGGGCCAGGCTGAGGCCAAGAGCTGGGAACTCCACGAAGGTCTCCCATGTGGGTGGCAGGGACCCAACCACTGAGCCATCACCAGCTGCCTCCCAGCGTGCGCACGAGCAGGAACTGGAATTGAGGGCAGAGCCAGGACTTGAACCTGGGGGCTCGGACTCAGGACGGGGGCATCCAAGGGGCATCTTAACCACTGCCCCAGGGCTTGCCTGAGACATTTTCTAAGCTTCCCTTGCCCAAGGCAAGGCTCTTGGCCATCTGGCCATTGGGCCACCCATGAGCTCTGGAACCCGGTCTCCTGGTTCCCCTGGCTCCGTGCCGAGTACCCGGCTCGGGGTGCCGCGCTTGCTGTTCCCTCTGCCTGGCCGCACCACAGCAGGTGTTCCCATGGCCTTCGTCCCCTAGCTCCAAGCCTTCCCCTCACAGGCCCCCGGACCCCCTGTTGGCACCACAGCCCCTCCGAGTCCCGCCTCCTAGCGCTCCCTGATTTCTCTCGCTGCATGGGGGCAGGGGCTCCTGCCTGGTGTAGGCACACAGGGCCCCACCTCCACGGACGACTTCTCTTGGTTCTGCTTTTCCACGGTGAACTTAATGAGAAAGCGGCAAGAACGCGCGAGAATACACCTGCTGATAACACACACTGCAAAGGCACGGAAGGAAAAAAGTCTTCTTCAGCTGTCCCACATCAAGAAAAGAGGCTAAGTCCGTGATTTTCAAACGTTGGGGCACGCTCCTCCCAAGAAGAAAGAGGTCTAGTATCGCAGAATTTCACAGTTGTTGGCCCCGCTGGCAGCGGCGCGCACCAGGACTTTATACTTCATCCTCTCCTTCCTGCTCTTGTTCCCCGCCCCCCTTCCCTCCCTCCTTCCCTGTCTCCCTTCCCTCTCTTTCTCACGTACTGACTGAAACCCCCTACCCTGGCTTCGTAAACCCCTAATGGATCTTAGCCCGCAGTTTGAAAAGCATTGGACTAAATGGCGATTATACATTAACAAGGATTAACACAAAGGATATGTTTAAAGTCAGTTATAATTGTGCTAAGGGATAAAACTAGTTCCCATGTTACAGACTCTATTATAGTAGCAGGCTTTTGTGGGACTTTTTCTTTCTTAAGCAAAAATGTTTTAATTACGAGGCTCACACCAGACTTGAACAGCTCGCTGTGAGATACAAATGCCAGGGCTAAAGTAGAAGTCCTGTGGGCCAGTCCCCGCCGCCACCCCCAGCCTCCTCCCAGCAGTGGCTGCTGTCCCAGGCACTTACACACACGCGCGCACACACACACACACACACACACACACGGCTCTCAACAATGGGTTAGCCTTCTGTTTTCCTGATTGAAGTAGTCCATGGGGTTCAGGAGATGCTACCCCAATACACGGCAGAAGCAGGCAGGCCCACCTGACCTCCTCCACCCTCCTCAGGAGCAGGACATAAAAACCTTGGCAGGAGGGGAGGGAGCAGCTATAGCTACAGTGGCCGCAGCTCCGGCCCGCGCGCCTGCGTCCTGCGTCCTGCGTCCTGCGTCCGGAGCGCCTGATCTGCACCTGGCTCTGCTCCCAACGTCAGCTTTCTGCTCCTACCTTCCCTGCCTGGGAGCCACTTGATGGTTCACGTACCTGGGGACCCTGCCACACACCCAGGAGGCCCAGATGCAGCTCTCAGCTCCTGGCTTCAGACTGGCCCAGTCATTTGGGGAGTGAGCCAGTGGATGGAAGGTTCTTTCTCTCTTTCAAATAAATACATCTTCAAAAAATTAAAATTAAAACAAACACAAGGCCTAGGAAGGATCCTTTGGTCTCCTGAGCAGCAGGTTGTGAGACCCTCACATGAGAGGTGCCTTCTGCACCCAGAAAAAAAGCGTCCCTGTCCCCCCATCTTCGGGACATAGAAGATTCTGGACAGGCCTTGCGCGTGTCCCCCGGGTTTCTCACCATTAGTTCACACTCCCTTTGTCCAGCTGTGTTTCTCTGCCTGCTCATTCATTCCTGAGGAAGTAGCAGGAACACACAAGCGTAATCATTGCTTCGGGTCTTCATTTCCTCGCAGAAGTTCCCATGACACAGACAATTAAATAAATGTGCACGCTTTTCTCTTGCTCATCTGTCTTAGCCATAAACCTAGATGAGTGAGGAAAAGATGTTTTTCCTCCCTAATATCATTGTTCATTTTTTTTGGAGACTATTCAAATTTTATGCAACATAGTACTGGAAGTTCTGGCTAGCGCAATGAAGCAAGAGAAAGAAACAAAGGGCACCCACGTTGGAAGGGGGGAAGCTAAGTTGTCTCTGTTTGCCCATAACATGATCTTATATATAGAAAACCCCCCAGGACGCCATCAAAAAGCTGACAGAATAAACAAACTCGGCACAGCTGCAGGCTACAAAGTCAATGTACAAAACCCAGCACTACTGTCACACAGCAACAGTGAAGCATCTGGAAAGAAACTCAGCGAGCAATCCCACATCCAATACTACACGAAGAAAGCAAAGATGCCTGGGAATACAGCCAACCGAAGAGGTGAAAGATCTCCACAATGAAAACTATAAACCATCGATGAGAGAAATGGAAGAGTGGTTTAAAATTTGGGATTCGCATGTTAACACGGGTCATTTTATGGCTACAGTACAATATTCTAGTACATACACCAAGCATAAGCTGCTCATCCCAGATAGCCAGCCTTCCTGGAGATCTTACTTCTTCACAGCTTTGGATTCCCGCCTGCTGTCCTGCAGTTCATCCTGAAAGACGCCCTTCACACTCGCTCCCTCACCCCCACTCCCCACCCCCAACCCCCCACCCCGGCTAAGGAGGCTCAGGACGCTGACTGCCTTGCTGAGTTTCCCGACTGGATCGTGCCCATGTCTTGGGCCTTCCCAAGCAGTCGTTTCCTCCCCTGGGAGCTCTGGCCTGGAGCTGTCCCTCTGGGGAGCTCAGCCCAGGCCCGGGCCTCCAGCTGCCCTTGATCCTGAGGGCCAGAGAGGAGACTGTTGGCAGCAGACGCTGGCGGGCTGGCGGGAGGGGCCCTTGCTAAGGCAGGTCCCAGGGTCCCAGGCGCCCAGGCTTCCTCCAGGGAAGCCTCTCCCGTGCACTGCAAGTGGTCACAGCCATCGATGGCCTGGGGGCTCCCCGGCCAGGTAAGATCGGCCTTCACCTGGGGGAAGGGCTGGGGCAGCAAGCAGCAGGCTGGGGACGCGGGCAGGCTTGTCGTCTGGCTGCCTCCAGTGTGCACTCTCTCTACAGCCAGCAGCCCAGTGTGGGCGCCCGGTGTCCTGAGAATCTCATTCTTCAACTGGGTTTTCACTGGTTAACTTGGAATAAAAGCTGTCACTGAGTATGTGTGCAAAATGCCACATTACATACATCACTTTCACCTGCTTTTGGAAGAGTTACTGAAATGCTAAATTAGATTGGAAATCAACTAACACTTAAAAGATTTTTTTTTTTTTTTGAGTGCCGGAGAGATGGAGAGAGAGAGAGAGAGAGAGAGAGAGCAGGAGCACTGGCACCTTCTGGGCAACTCCCCCCAGGCTCTCGATGGCTGAGGCTGAGCAAAGGTCAAAGCCAGGAGCCAGGAACCCCGCCCAGGGTCTCACAGAGGTGGCAGGAACCCAGCTCCTGGAGTCACCGCTCTGCCTCCCGGGGTCTGCACTAGCAGGGAGCTGTGGTCAGAAGCCAGGGCCGTGCATCAAACCCAGGCTCTCTGGGATGTGCGTGTCTCAACATCTGGGCTAAATGCCCACCGCGACAACACTTTCGCATGTTTAACAATTCCCGCGATTCCCAGCTTTGCCTTTATACATGGATGTAACAGCCTCACACTTATCCAAAGTCTACTTTCTCAGACCATTTCATGTTTTCTCCCACGTCAGATTCACTGCTGGTGCCTCTGTGCCCCGTGCTGGTTTCCTCAAACACTGGGGGCTTCCTGGACGCAGGTCCTCTGCATACCCGAGCCCCTCCAGGTCGCCGTGAGCAGACCGCCTCCTGCAACGGGCGGGCAGGGGCAGCGCACGGCTCCTCAGCCGTCTTGGGTCCTGAGCCTCTTCAAATCCTGCCCTGCCCGTGTCCTGCCTACACCCCCCTAGAAGCAGACACATCTCCCTGTTGTTGGCACAGAATAACTCATAAAAACATTTACAAGGGGAGCCGGCACTGTGGAGTAGCAGGTTAAGCTGCCACCTACAGTGCCAACATCCCATGGGGGTGTCAGTTCGAGTTCCAGCTGCTCCACTTCCATCCTGGGTCCCTGCTAATGTGCCTGGGAGTGCAGTGGAGGACAGCCCAACTGCTTGGGCCCCTGCATCCATGTGGGAGTCCTGGAAGAAGCTCCTGGCTCCTGGCTTCAGATCGGCCCAGCTCCAGCCATTGTAGCCACCTAGGAGTGAACAAGAAGATGGATCTCTCTCTCTCCCTTTCTCTCTCTCTAACTCTGCCTTTGAAATAAATAAAATCTTAAAATTTAAAAAGGAGCGGCGAACCAATGGAATGAAATGTGTTGTAAGCAACACATCCTTCCACTACATTGTAGGAGTTTTCCGATCCTCACATAAACTCGAGACATAAAAACAGGCCCCACCAAGGGTACCAGGGCACCCAACAAAACCTCAGTGAAGACACAGACCCTGTGGCTGTATTATCTGAACACAGAGAGTCTGTTATTGCCCTTCACGCACGCTGTTTAAATCAAGACTAACTCCCACTTCTCTCTGCTAAAGGAACTTATCGCCTCATACAACGTAAGAGGTCAGGTGCGCACTGGGCTGCAGGCAGCTCTGTACCCAGGAGCTCCAAGTCAGCAGGAATCTACCGGCTTCCATTTTTTAGGGCTGCTTTGATCTGTGCTGGCCTCCTTCTCTGGCAGGCTCTCGCCTACCCTGGTAATAGGAAGATAACCCCCTCCATCGCCAGAGCTGGCATCTAAGCAGCAACGCATCCAGCGGAAGGAGAAACGCTTCTTCCCCAGTGGCTCCGGCAAAGTCTCGGGGCTGCACCTTTTTTAAATTTTTTTTTTCATTTATTTACTTGAAAGGCAGAGAAACACAGAACAGATGGAGGCAGGGAGAGAGACAGGGAGGCAAGATCTCCCATCCATTGGTTTACTCCCTAGATGCCCACAACAGTCAGGGCTGAGCCCCACCACACCGAAGCCAGGAATCAGGAACTCAATCCAGGTCTCCCATGTGGGTGGCAAGGATCCAACTACTTGGGCCATCACCTGCTGTCTGCAGACTCTGTCCTGTGCTGGTGAGAGTCAGGTCCCACCACTCGCCTCTGCATTGCCCATGCCTGGGTCAGGGGCCGTCCCTGAGCTAGCCAGTGGAGGCCTCCCAGTGACAATGGGGAATGGCCAGTCCCGCCAAGGGAAATCAAGGCACCATCACCCAAAAGAAGCTTCTACCCACAACCACCAGGGACCACCTCACCCTCCACCTCATGCCCACAGAGCTTCTGGAACTGCAAAGACAAAGGATCCTTTGGGGAAAATGACTACAACATACTCGAGGAGGGGAACACCACCCCTGGTGATCGTCCAGAGTTTAGAGGAACAAAGGGTGTGGCAGGCAGAATATCGGCCCTGCAAAGATGTCTACACCCAGAGCCCAGAATCTGTCACTGCCACCTTGCAATGGGAAAGGGACTTTGGTGATTAAGGTCATGGATCTTCTAACTCATTGTGATTTATATTACTTGGTAGAAAGGCAGAAAGAAATTGAGTTGGGGGCTGGAGAGAGATCGCCCATCTGGTTCACTGTTCACTGGTTCACTTCCCAAATGCCTGCAACAGCTGGGGCTGGGCAAGGCCACGCCAGGAGCCAGGAGCCAGGAGCCAGGAGCCAGGAGCCAGGAGCCAGGAACTCGATCCAGGTCTCTCCTGTGGGAGGCAGGGATCTAAGGACTTGAGCCACCACTTGCTGCCTCCCGGAGTGTGCATTAGCAGGAAGCAGGAAGCAGGAGTGGAGCCGGGACTCAAATCCAGGCACCCTGATATGGAATGCAAGAATCCCAGGTGGTTTCTTTTTCTTTTCTTTTTTTTTTTTTTTTGAAAGGTTGGATCATGGAGCCTATGCCGTGGTGTAGCGGGTAAAGCTGCCACCTATAGTGCCAACATCCCACATGGGTGCCGGTTTGAGTCCCGGCTGCTCCACTTCACATCCAGTTGTCTGTTATGGCCTGGGAAAGCAGTAGAAGATGGCCTAAGCCCTTGGACCCCTGCACCCTCATGGGAAGACCCAGAGGAAGCTCCTGGTTCCTGGCTTCAGATCAGTGTAGCTCCAGCCATTGTGGCCATCTGGGGAGTAAACCAGCAGATGGAAGACCTCTCTCTCTCTCTCTATGTAACTCTTTCAAATAAATAAATAAATCTTGAAAAAAAAATAAAAGAAAGGTGGAGTCAAACACACACACACACACACACACACACACAGAGCATGAATGAGCCCCTGTTCCTCTGGAGACCCCCTCCCCACTGCTTCACTGAATGACGTCACCCGTCTCCCCTTCGGAGAGGATGTGAAATGGCAGTTTAGCTACAGAAGCTGCGGGCCAGTCGGCTTTCTGCACAACTGCGATCCTTACAGGAAAACAGGGCAGCTTCCCTGGGAAAGGGTTCTGGGAGGCAGTGAGGAAAACAGGAAGACTCCACAGGACTACCAGAGGGAACCAGATGCTCAAAGAAAGAGTTTGGTGACACAAAATTAAGAAGCAAAGAACAGGGGACAAAGCAGGAGACAAAGAAGGCGAGGAAAAGAAATTCACTAACATAAAAAAAAAAAAAAAAAAACAAGAGGCGCCTACTAGATGTTCCTGTCCCTTCCCAATTCTCACACGGGATGTGATGGCTTCAGAGGCTGATGAAGTGGGGACAAGATTGCGCACAAACTGCCGCTTTCCTGATCGGGAGGAACTGAAGGCGGGTGTCTGGCTGTAAAGATAAGGGCCGTCCAAAAACACTTATTTTAGAAAAGAAATTCAGACACAAGGGCAAGTGGCCAATTCAAATCTGGAGAGCTGTGACGAGGGGAAATCTTACATTTCCTTTCAATGGGAGCAGCTGATTGCGCGGGCCCGTCCCAGCACACTGCAGCGGCCACGTCTCTCCAGAGCACTTCCCCTGCGAGAGCGTGACAGCTCCAAACAAGCACCCTCGGTGACGTGACACAGAGGCGACACGGGATCCACCGAGGCGGCGACGTGGGTGGGGGACTGGCCCGGCTCGCACTGAGTGCAGGCCGTAGCTCCTGACTCCCAGCACAAGGCTGGCACAGTTGGAAGAAAAAAAAATCAAATCACTACCCTCGCCCCTAAGGAAAGAGGAAGTGACAATTAGAGTTGGCCTCTGCATTTGTGGGATCTGCCTGCGTGGACTCAACCAACCACAGAGACCTGAAAACAGTCCCACGGGCATGCTGAACGTGTACAGAACGTTCACCCTTCCCACTCCCTAACCAAGCCAGCTACTCACATGGGACGCGTGTTGAATGAGGTGGCACAAGCAATCCAGAGATGATGCAGATACAGGAGAGGGAGCGCAGGCCGTACACAAAACCACGCCATCTTACGGCAGAGACCTGAGCACTGGCAGAGTGTGGTATCCTCAGGGGGCTGGAGCCAACACCTCACAGACACTGCAGGAGGCCTGCACCGACACGCTGGGGCAATGGACAGGAGAGACCACTGAACCCCTCCTCACAAGAACCCACCATCACAGGGTGGGTGGCTACAGGCGGGACTCCTGTGTGACCAAGGCAGGGTCAGTCACTCAGGCATTGCATCTGACCTCAAAATGCCAGCTGCTTTATAACCAAGTGATGATTGGATTCTTGAGAAAATCAGGGCAGCTGCAAAGGAACTCAGAAATCAAGTTCACGAACGACTGCATTCACAGGAGAGCGAGCCTGGAGGGCGTGTGCAGGACCAAGGGTGGGGAGATGCAGAGAGCTTTGTGGGGCACAGACACTGCTTCCCGGACAGAACAGACTCACCAGTCACCTATCCGAGACGGGACCGGAGCCTGCACAGTGCACCAAGCATGACGGGAGCCTGCACAGTGCACCAAGCACACAGAGGAAGAGTCCCACACATGAGACCCTGCTGGGGGGACCCGGGAGAAGCGTCGATGCTGCTGCGGGTTCTGTGATCAGGAAAACCAAAGCTGCTGGCCATGGGGGGAAGATGCTGCCCCGTGTGCCATGCTGGGCCCCTGCACCCCTCGCTCTCACAGCTGTGGCCACGCCTACCTCTGTAACCCCTGCTCTCCCCAGTGCGCCCCACCCCCGTCCCTGGACCTCAAACAGCCAGAACACTGATCAGACGCAATCCTAACACGTGGAACTCCTGATCTTTCCTAAATTGAAGTCGCCTTCACTTACAGAATGAAGTCGCCTTCACTTACAGAACTGTGCTGAGCAGGAAAATACAAGCAAAGAATTACGAGAATAGGAGATCACCCTGGCAGGTCTTTTAAATTGAGAAATGATTGACACGCACAACATTCGCCCACTTACCTGCAATGTGGTGTGTTCTGGTCACATCCACCGAGCTGTGCCACCACTGCCACTACCAAATTCCTCAGCATTTTTATCCCCTCGAAACAAACCCTGTACCCACTGCATCCTACTGAACTCTCCCCACCCCGTCCCCGGCCACCACTGCTGCTCTCTCTGGCTCTGTCACTCCCGACGTCTCACGTGAACGGATCACGCAATACAGGCTCTGCCACTGCGGGTCAGGGTTCACCACACCACGGCACAGACCCAAAAGGCTTCGTGCCTTTTCATGGCTGAGTGGCACTCCTCTGTGTGAAGGGACCACGTTTTGTTTATGCCTCTGCTCCTCACCTGAGAGTCCCCTGGGGCGGACTCACACCAGAGCTGCATTCTCAAGCTGCAGGCTCGGCGGTTCGCCCACTTCTGCAGACCAAGGAGCGGCTCAGGCCTGGGACGCGAGGCTGCCCGAGCGCTCGCACCGCCGGGGCACCAGCCAGGTCGCTCGGGGTGGGGGGACGGTGCCCCCAGGGCCGGTGGCACCGGGACGAGGGGCTGGGCTGGCTCATCAGTTATAGTCTTGGTTGAACCCCCAAAGGGTGGGGGGCGTAATGGAAACTTGGGGCAGCAGCGCGTGTCGCCCAGGTGTGGCCGCTTGGACCCGCGCTGTCCCACGCAGCAGCCGGCAGCCACCGTGAACCCCTAGGACTGGGTCTTCAGTCCCCGCGGCGGGCGGCGGGCCTGGGGGTTGGATGTCAATGACATCCGTGGGCCTACAGGAGCGCCCACGCCTGAGTGTCACCTCCGGCTCCCAATGGGGCTTCCTGCAGGGCTGATCTGGGGAGGCGGCAGGCGACGGCCCCCAGAGGTGGGTGCCTGCCGCCCACGAGGGAAACCTGGGCTGAGTCCCCGGTCCGAGCTTCAGCCGGCCGAGCCCCGGCCCCGCAGGCACCAAGGGAGTGAAAACAGCAGTAAGCGCGCGCTCTCCCCGCCCGTTGTTCAGCCACACCAGCCACACCCCAAGTGGCCCAGCACCGCAGTGCCCACGCAACAAGGTCCGTGTCGCAGCAGGCCCGTGCACAGCGCGGGCAGACGTGGAAAAGCTGGGGACCTGTTCTGCACCCGCTGGCTGATCCTGGGTGCTGGCTTCTCTGCACAGGGGCCCTGAAGTCAGCGTTGCCTAGACCCCGGATTTCCTATGCACGCTTTTTCTAACTTGGAGTTCATGCTCCAAGCCCTGGCGGCCACTCGGCCCAGGGGGCGCTCAGGAGCCACGCTGATAGGAGAGGACGCGCGTGCATCCCAGAACACACGCACACACGGCTGGTCCTCGTGGGTATCATAGATCTACACAAAACCCTGCCGCCCCACACCAGTCGGCTGACCCAGCTTGGATTCCACGCGCGCACACGCACCAGGCTGGATCAAGTCACGACGTGAGCGTGAGCCATCGGCCATTTCCCCAAGAACTCTACGGACGAATGCTCCCAGCAGAATGCCCCACGTCAAAGCCCTGCTGGCTCCGAGGCTGAACCGGCCTTCAGCGGTGCGGGAGAAGCCGCGGGCTTTCCAGTGGCGCCCGCGCGCCCCCTGGTGGCCGCAGGTAGCACCTGCGTCATCCAAACCTGACCCACGGCGACTCGGATCCCTCCCCACGCACGGCAACTGTGTGCGTGAGGAAGGCGGTTACACGTCACAGACTTGTGCAGTGCGGCCACGGACACCTAGGAAAAGGCAAAGCAGTTTGAAAGCTGTTCTGGGATAGTTTAATTCTCTGGCTACACACACGCGCACACATGCACACACACGCGCACACATGCACACACACGCGAGCACACACACGCAGCAGGCGGTACCGCGCAGTCTCCCTTTCGCTATGGAGCACCCACAGCCTTTCCCGCTCCCACTCGCTCGGTCTTCGCCCGGACCGCTCCGCCCGCACAGGGTCCGCGCCGAGGCCTGGAACGGGAGAAACGCGGCCTTGGCCGGCGGCGTCCGCGGAGGTCACGCGGCGGGGCTCCGGCCGTGCAGGACAAAGGGCCGGCGCGCAGCGGCTTCCTCGGGCGGCAGCGCCGATGTCGTGGGCAGGGCCGCGCCGCCGTGCGGAGGCACCCGGGACGCCCACGAACCGCAGTTCCCCAGCCCATGGCCTGAGAGAAGCGTCTTTGCGAGGCGCCGGGGTCGCGGCCGGCGGCCCCCGGCCCAGGTTGGAGAGGAGCCTGGTCTGCGAGGGAGCGCCCGCGGGCAGCACCCACTCGCCCGCTGTGCACCCACCCGTCTTCTTGGCCCAGCGAGCTCAGCGGGCACTTCCACGCGGACGTCCCCCACGCGGTCACTCTTGTCCCCTTTCCCCGCGGCTTCTGGGGCTCCATCTAAAATACCCCAAGGCCGCCCCTCTGGCGAAGAACGCGGGCCCCGTGCCACATTCCCATTTTTAATAAAAAGGATGAGGGGGGCCGACATCCCACATGGGCGCCTGTGAGACTCCCCGCTATCGCGCCTGGTAAGGCAGCTTTCCCAAGGGCTGGAGTCTCTGCACCCCCCTGGGACACAGAGGAAGCTCCTGGCTCCTGGCTTCCCATTGGCCCAGCTCCGTCTTGGCCACCTGGGGAGTGAACCAGCAGGTGGAAGATCTCTGTCTTTTCCTCTGTAACTCTGCAGCTCAAATCTGTAAAATAAAGACAGGATTGGCAAGCGCCACGGCTCAATAGGCTAATCCTCTGTCTGCGGCGCCGGCATCCTGGGTTCTAGTCCCGGTCGGGGTGCCGGATTCTGTCCTGGTGGCCCCTCTTCCAGGCCAGCTCTCTGCTGTGGCCCGGGAATGCAGAGGAGGATGGCCCAAGTGCTTGGGCCCTGCACCCTCATGGGAGATCAGGAGAAGCACCTGGCTCCTGGCTTCGGATCAGTGCAGCGGTCATTGGAGGGTGAACCAACGGAAAAAGGAAGACCTTTCTGTCTGTCTCTCTCACTGTCCACTCTGCCTGTCAAAAATAAAAATAAAAAAATAAAGGCAGGATTGCATTCAAACTTTAGCCCAAAGGACGAATGCCATCCCTGCCAGAAAAGGGAAGAGTGTGGGAGGCTGAATCAGGTGCACCCGCTTAGAGAGGCTCCTCCCAGACCTTCCCTGCAAAGCTCGGGTGCCTGGTGTCCAGGGGACCAGGGCCACGGGGTGCTCTACAGGCCAGCGAGGCTTCCCCTCCAGACGGTCCCAGCATGGTTTATTTTCATTTTTTGTTTTTAAGATTTATTTTATTGATTTGAAAGAGAGAGTTTCAGTGAGAGGAAGTCAGTCTTCCATCTACTGGTTCACTCCCCCGATGGCTGCAATGGCGGGAGCTAAGCTGATCTGAGGCCAGGAGCTTCTCCCGGGTCTCCCGGGTCTTCCACGTGGGTGCAGGGGCCCAACGACTTGGGCCATCTTCCACAGCTTTCCCAGGAGCAATAGCAGGGAACTGGATTGGAAGTGGAGCAGTCGGGACTTGAACCAGCACCCATGGGGAATGCTGGCGTCGCAGGCAGAGGTTAACCTTCTGGGCCATAGTACGGACCCCAACCATGGTGGTTTTATCGTGGGCTCCCATGAGAATGTCCTGTGTATGTGGTTTTACCATGGGCTTATGTGACTTTGATTTCTTCCTGAAAGGAAAAGGAGCCAGAATGAAGAAGAAAAACCTCAAAGCTAGGTCACTTTCTGATATTTTTATTTTTGACATTGGGACTACTGAGTTTGAAGTAAGAGCAAATACAAGTCCACATCTGCGGAGTATCTGCAATGTACAAAGCATCACTTTAAAGGACTACTTGCTAGTGCACTCATTCATGAAGCCGTTTGGGATATGCACCACAGAGAGCTTCGGCTTCAGCACAGCTTCAGCAGGGTTGGGTGAGAGGGAGAGACATCTCTCAGGCTGAAAACAGACACACAGAGCTGGGACTAGCACGCACCAGGCGACACACCCTCACCTCACCCACCAGCCACAAAATGTTCTGGGGTGTTGGGTTCCTGCCCCACACCAATATCACTCCCTATCTGACCACGCCTGCCTACTGCCTCTCCCACATCCCTGTCCGTGTCTGTGGCAGGTTAAGGAGTGCACAGCTCACGCACACAGCCCCTAGAGGGCGTGGAAGCTGCACCAGCAAGAATCCGGCAGGCGGACTTCGGCTCACATCCTGACCCTGACTCAAAATTTTTAATTGTTTAAAAAACTTTACTAGGCCGGCGCTGCGGCTCACTAGGCTAATCCTCCACCTAGCGGCGCCGGCACACCGGGTTCTAGTCCCGGTCGGGGCGCCGGATTCTGTCCCGGTTGTCCCTCTTCCAGGCCAGCCCTCTGCTGTGGCCAGGGAGTGCAGTGGAGGATGGCCCAGGTGCTTGGGCCCTGCACCCCATGGGAGACCAGGAAAAGCACCTGGCTCCTGGCTCCTGCCATCGGATCAGCGCGGTGCGCTGGCCGCAGCGCGCCGGCCGCGGCGGCCATTGGAGGGTGAACCAACAGTAAAGGAAGACCTTTCTCTCTGTCTCTCTCTCTGTCCACTCTGCCTGTCAAAAAAAAATAATAATAAAAATAAATAAATAAATAAATAAAATAAAAAATTTTACTTGCGGCCGGCGCCGCGGCTCACTAGGCTAATCCTCCGCCTTGCGGCGCCGGCACACCGGGTTCTAGTCCCGGTTGGGGCGCCAGATTCTGTCCCGGTTGCCCCTCTTCCAGGCCAGCTCTCTGCTGTGGCCAGGGAGTGCAGTGGAGGATGGCCCAAGTGCTTGGGCCCTGCACCCCATGGGAGACCAGGAGAAGCACCTGGCTCCTGCCTTCGGATCAGTGCAGTGCGCCGGCCGCAGCGTGCCAGCCGTGGCGGTCATTGGAGGGTGAACCAACGGCAAAAGGAAGACCTTTCTCTCTGTCTCTCTCTCTCACTGTCCACTCTGCCTATCAAAAAAAAAAAAAAAAAAAAACAACAACAACAACAAAAAAACTTTACTTGCCTGAGGCAGAGTGAGATCGAGAGTGAGAGGAATCCCGACCCACTGGTCATTCTCAAAACGCCTGCAATGGCCGAAGCTGGCTAGGGCTCCAGCTGGGAACCAGGAACTCAACCCAGGTCTCCCACCTGGGAGGCAGGAACCGGATCACTCGGTCCAGCACAGCTGCCTCCCAGGGTCTGCATCAGCGAGAGGCTGGAGGCAGGGTACTGAGCCCAGGCATTCGGATACGGGATGGGGTCACCAAAGCTAACTGCGTGTAACTATTAACAAAGGACTCACTTCATCCCTGGACATGAAGGCTCCATGTGTGCAAAACGGGGACGGCCGGTGCCCCCATCACGCACAGCACAGGAAGGACTGAGGCCGTGGACATGAGAAGTCCCTAACAGACACCAACGAATCCTGGATGAATCGCAAGGTTCTCTGAGCTCTATCCTGGAGAGCCAGGAACTCCTAGGCAAGGCACGAGGACGGAACAGTCCTCGTCCAGAAATAGTCGCGCACGTGCAGAAGCTCAGAGCCAGCCACGCTGCCTTCCCGACACGCTGCCCGCACACGATGACCTGTCCAACCCACAGGCTCCTGAGTTAAGCACAGTGAAAAAAGGAGCCCCACAAACTCCGTGCGGACCCTGAGTGCAAGCATCGCGCTCACCGGGCACCCTCCACGGCCTGTGCATGTGGGGTCTCACGGTCACAGCAACCCTGGAAGGGGGACCTAACCACACCCCCTCCACACATGGGAGACCAGGGCGAGCGGCTCACTCTGCACCGGGATCACGGCGCTCACGGTAGCCGAGCCAGGGTCTGGCCCCAGAGCCTCTCTCGGCCGCACTGCTGGAAGTCAGGAAAGTCCCGCAGTCTCAAGCACACGCCGGGGTTTTAGCTGGCACATTCCCTACCCACTCTCGTCACAGCAATATCAGCCTCTAAATAAAACCTTCCGAGCCATCTCTGGGCCTACGGATGGGTAACTGTCAGGACGCGCCCCCATGGCCGAGAGAGGACCCCCTTTTTACAGACACTAAGGCTCAGAGAGACTTTGCAAAGGAAGAGAAACCAGAATGTTCAGATGTCCAAACCAACAGCATCCTCTTGTCCAAAGGAAAACTGAAAATAAATGCATACTCTAAACGTGTCTTGAATTCACAGTTCTGACAGGGAACCTGGCAGTCCGTGTGAACAGTTAAATCCGCACCCCTGTGCTTCTCCACTTCTCGGACCTCCCTTCCAGAAATCCTGCTGAAGGCACGCAGAGCTCTGTGCGGCAACACCTACAAACCGCCTGGAGCTCCGTCCAACTAGCGAACCCCAGCATGGCCCAGGCGCATGAGGGAACACGTGGCCAGGTAACACAGCCAGGCCGCCCGGCTGCCCTGACACGCGGAGACAGCTTGCACATTTGCTACTAAGCAAAGGCAGGTGACAGACTGTGTGTGGGATGAGCCGCTCTTGTTATCAGCAAACTCCACATGCGTGTGGTATGTGTGCTACAGATGGCAAAGGGCCTGGAGGAACACAGGTGCTTCCTTGGGGGAGGTGGGGAATGGGGGGAGGAGTCTCTCATGTTCTACTGTGTTTTATAGCTAACAATTATTTCAGAAATAACAATATAAAATGTGGACATAAACAGGGTTTTGGAGGCAGCAGAATCGTTTCTAATGCCCTTCAAACAACACACAGACTTCTTTCTCGCAGGTGCCGGCCTGTGGGGACACAGCCAGGGCAGCGCCATCACAAAGCTGTCTGGACAAAGCTCTCCGGATGTGACGTCATCCACACCAAGATCTGAAAGGCCGGCAAAGCCTCTGTGTTCAGACTGCATCGTAAGTGACACGCCACAACGAGGGCTTCTATGACTACAGGAGACACTGACGAGGAACCAGTAAACGTAGATGAAACCAATGGCGGGCATCACACAGTTCCGCTACACTTTATTCAAAACTGGCCCCACTTCTCAATTCACAGACGTCTAGTGTTCAGATGCAAACGCCCACCACATGGTGAGATAATCTCCAGATCTGTGTTCTCACCCGAAGTTGGCACACTCAACCCTATGCCAGGCAGACACAAGCGCTCACACCGCCGCACACAGCAAGTCCTGGAAGTCACCCAGTAGGTGAGCTGGGACCCCACCTATCCCATTCCCAGGGGGCTGCAGGCTGCTGAAGTTACACACTCGCAACGCACCTTTGCACAGGTCATTTTATTCTCTCCTGTGGTGTCGACAGTTCTGATAGATTGTAATTTGAAACATTCAGAAAACACAGACCTGGATATCGTCACATTGCTTTACATCACGAATGACTATTAAACAGTTATGCTTACTACATACAGTGAGCAAAACAGCATCGATGTTTACACCATTCCCTGGTAAACAAGGCTTCTGTGCACAACAGTAACAAATGGAATTAATGCATACCATGATAGCAATGAGGAAAAGACCTTCTCTTTAAATAAAATATTCTGTTTATAAATAAACTCTGATTTTTTAGTACACATTTACAGACCTGATCAATAAAAAGAAACAATATATATATATTTTTCTTTATAAAGAAAATCTCGAGATATGGACCACTGTGGATTCACCAGGCACAGGGAGAAGAAGCGAGCAAAGGGCAACAGACCCGAAAGCACTATCGTAACAACCTGGGGCTGTCAGCGTCACCGACACAGGACAGGGCTGTCTGGGGAGGAGCTCGTTTCTACTTGAATTCCAGCAAGTTGCAATCGATCTTGTAGTACACATAGGGGTAGTATTCTTGTTGGCTCAGGTTTAAGCCTGGGATATCCATAGGAGCCTACGGAAAAACCAGACAATCCCTCAGTCACGGACTCACAGAACCTGGTTCACTGCACATCTACTCTGGGCTGACGGTCTGAACTGAACGCCCACGCCGTCTGAATCAGGCAGGGTCTCTCCATCCTGCGAGTGAATGCACAGTCTCGGAAAGGCCCGCCTGCCCAGGAAGCTCAGAGGGAGCGCGACAGCCAGATTCGTGCTGACTCCACAGCTTCGCGTGTGTCACCACAGCCGTGCTAGCCTTTTTCAGGTGCGCTGTAAAAACTGACTTCTGTGTCTCAGGTTTGGGCACTAAGCGTAACAGCTGCAAAGTTTATACAGTGTTGGGTTTTAAAAATAAACTAAGTACAGTTTTAAAAATAATACTTTCTCACAACGGAGTACTTCAAAAAGTTAGTGGAAGGGGTGGGTGTTGTGGCGCCGCAGGTTAAGCCACAGCTGAGACGCTGGCAGCCCACGTCATAGTCTCGGCTTCTCTGCTTTCTGACCCAGCCTCCCGTTAACGCACCTGGCGGCCAGTAGAGGACAGCCTAAGGACTTAGGTCTCACCCATGGAGCAGACCAGGATGGAGTTCCTGGTTCCTGGCTTCAGCCTGGCCCCCAGCTCTGGCTGTTTTGGGCATTTAGGGAATGAACCAGCATATGGAAGATGTATCTTGCTCTCTCTCCCTCCCTCTCTGCCCCCACTACCTCACTGCCTTTCAAACAAACAAAATGTTTTTAAAACATTTTTCAGAATGGACTTTAAAAAAGAAAAAAAATGGGAAAACAGAATTAAAGATTTTGGTACAAAAATTCTGAAATCCATTGGTGATTTTTGAAGTATAAATTTCTTAAAGATTTATCTGAAAGTTATAGAAAGAGAAACAGAGACAGAGAGAGAGACAGAGACAGAAAGAGAGAGGGAGGGGGAGGAAGAGAGGGAATCTTCTACCTGTTGATTCACTCCCCAAGTGGCCGCAATGACTAGGGCTGGACTAGGCTGAAGCCAGGAGCCTTATTCGGGTCTCCCACACAGGTGCTGGGGCCCAAGGACTTGGGCTATCTCCTGCTGCTTTCCCAGGTACATTAGCAGGGAGCTGGACTGGAAGTGGAACAACCAGGACAGGAACCGGTGCCCATATGGGAAGCTAGCAGTGCAGGCAGTGGCCTTACCTGCTAAGCCATAGCACTGGCCCCATCATGCATTTTTTCATAATAAACATTTTCCATGAACTTTTTGAAGACTCTTACTCTTATGCATAGATTTCAAAATTCTTCTGCATCAAAATAAACATACCTTTAATTCAATTTTCATGAACTTGCTGAAGTACCCTTGTATACATGTTATAATAATTTACTGTGGGGCCAGCACTATGGAATAGCAGGCATCCCATATGGCACCATTCAAGACCCAGCTGCTCCATTTCCAATCCAGCTCCCTGCTAATGCTCCTGGGAAAGCAGTGGAAGATGCCCCAAGTCCTTGGGCCCCTGCACCAATGTGGGAGACCCAGAAGAAGCTTCTGGCTCCTGGCTTCAGCCTGCCCCAGCCCCGGCCTGTTATAGCCATTTGGGGAGTGAACCACTGGATGGAAAATCTCTGTCTCTCCATCTCTTTCTGTAACTCTGCCTTTCAAATAAATAAAATAAATCCTTTTCAAAAAATGTAATGAAAGGAAATTATATATCATAAAGTTAAGCCTCATTATCTTTTCCATAATTTTATAAAAATATATTAAGTCATTTCCTTCATGTTCTTTTGTCAAGAAAATAGATTTTCACTGGTTCTGAAAGTCATATGTGCTGCTACCACCCTGAAGAGGAAACAAATCAACAAGATATCTGAAATAAAAAATCTACATTTTAAACAGCAGCAACAAAAGCCCACACAGTTCTGTTTATGTAATCGTGCACTGTGGAGTGCCACTTTACCATTTCACCAAAAATTTTGGAAAGTGTTAACTTCCTATTGAGGGCCCATCCACTGACTCCATTACATCTACCAAATAAAATTTAAATAATTGGGTATTTTCTTTGTCTGAATTTATAGTTTTTGTAAACAACCAGTGTCACTGCTTATTTCTATATTTCTGCAGCTATGAACACCTGATATACAATGAGCTCACGACTAGCTTTTAGAAATACAAGAAGCAGGGGCCGGCGCTATGGCCCAGCAGGTTAATCCCCCTCCCCCCGGCCTGAAGCGCTGGCATCCCATGTGGGTGCCAGTTCTAGTCCCAGCTGCTCCTCTTCTGATCCAGCTCTCTGCTGTGGCCTGGGAAAGCTGTGGAGGATGGCCCAGGTCCATGGGTCCCTGCACCTGCGTGGGAGACCCAGAGGAAGCTCCTGGCTCCAGGTTTCAGATCGGCGTAGCTCCAGCCATTGTGGCCAATTGGGGAGTGAACCAGTGGATGGAGGACTTCTCTCTCTCTCTCTGCCTCTCCTCTCTGTGTAACTCTGACTTTCCAATAAATAAATAAATCTTTAAAAAAAAAAAAAAAAAGAAATACAAGAAGCAAAGCAAAGCTATAATGAGTATAAAACAGGGCAAACAATGTAAATGACTTGCTATATTTTCCTGACAACTAATTAAGAAGCTTTAAAGCAATAAAAAAATTACTAATTAGCATGATACTTACTATTCCTTTTTTTTTAAGAGTTATTTATTTATTTGAAAGTCAGAGTTACACAGTTACACAGAGAGAGGAGAGGCAGAGAGAGAGAGAGAGAGAGAGAGAGAGAGAGAGAGAGAGAGAGAGGTCTTCCATCCGATGGTTCACTCCCCACTGAGCCGCAACGGCTGGAGCTGTCCTGATCTGAAGTCAGGAGCCACGAGCTTCTTCTGGGTCTCTCACATGGGTGCAGGGGCCCAAGACCTTGGGCCATTTTCTACTGCTTTCCCAGGCCATAGCAGAGAGCTGGATCGGAAGTAGAGCAGCTGGGTCTCAAACCAGCGCCCATATGGGATGCCGGTGCTGCAGACCAGGGCGTTAACCCACTGCGCCACAGCATTGGCAAAATTTCCAATAATTTTGCTTTTGGAAACCCATTCCAATCTCTACACTGCCCAGATACCTAATAAGTACTCACATCAATAATAGCCGCTGCACTGCTGTCCAGATGTTTATACAACTCGTGCAACACTTCTCTCAGCTTCTTCATTGTCTTTTTATTGGGCTGCAGGAGCATTGCTTGGAAGTTCACTGGCAAGCCATACCTTACAGAGAAGCAGAAATATAGTACGCAAAACATATTCCCAGACTACCCTCTAAACATATGTAATGCATTGTCTCATTGTAACAGCTCCCCTTACAAACTCCACCACTGTGTGTACAGAAACAAAAATAATACACGCAGAGACGTGAACCGCCTCCAGTCCTCACTGTCCACTACCAATCTCCTTCAAATGAGCCAACTGCGAGGAATTACTTTAAAGACTCCGTGAGTGTCTTCAGGAAATAATATTTAGCAAACTTTTATAACAGACACTATGAGATAACCCACATCTACACTAAAAATGTGAAGAAATTTTAAAACAGAATTTTAAAAACCTTTATCTAACATTAGCAGAATATACAGTGGATCACAAAACAACAGATGTTCCCAATATTAGAGTATTTCAGGCTACTATGAAATGATTTGGTAAGTCAACAGTATATTGTGCAAACGAGCAAAATATCTGAAAGATCTTCCTTTTGAACAAATACTGGCTAACACCGCATAATCTACTTGTAATTCACATAACCACATAAGAAAAGAACCAGAGAGCACAGCAGTGTAGATGTCTTTCTAAGCTGACATTCAAGGACAAGACTAAGACGCGTATCTTCAGCCATGGCATTACTGCTCTCCCCTCACAACTGGCCCTTTGGGCTTTCCAAAGAAATCTTCTGTTGGTGGCCTGAGAGGCCAAGAGAGCTATGAACACTGAGGTACAAGTTTCGCCATTAACTTTCTTTACCTTAAAACAGACTCCACAAAAACTCTCAACGCTTTCACATGAATCCATGCAATAAACGCCTCACTGAAATTCACTTTCAGCCACCGCACAAGGGGTCCCTGTGAGAACAAAAAGAATTAGTTCAATTTGGTTCTGAAAATAGCAATTAGGTAAACCAAATATTTTTAAAGGTGTCTCAAACCATGCAGAATCTGGGAGAGTTTAGTCACAGAATTCACTTTAAAATTTATTCCCAGTATTGTTCTCATTATCTTGAAAACTTTTTGTAACTTGGATTAAAGAGTTATCTACTACTCAGTAATCTCAATACACATTAAATGAATTGAACAGGCCAGTGTTGTGGCACAGTAGGTTAATCTGCTGTCTGCAATGCTGGCATTCCATATTTGTGCCAGTTCACATCTTCTGATTTAGCTCCCTGCTGATGCCCATGGAAAGCAATGAAAGATGGCCCAAATGCTTGGGCCCCTTCCACCCATGTGGAAGGAATTCCAGGCTCCTGGCTTCAACCTGGCCCAGCCCTGGCTGTTGTGGCCATCTGGGGAGTGAACCAGCAGATGAAAGATCTTTCTCTTTCTGTCTCTCCCTCTCTCTCTAATTCTGCCTTTCAAGTAAATAAACAAATCTTTAAAAATAAAATGAATTGAACCAATTCTGTAACATAGAAAAACACATGTATTTTAATGAAAGCAGTTTAAACTGATAGAAGATAAGAGGGCTGCCCTAGGATTGAAAGCCAAAATATAAAAACCTTAGAGTTAACTACACAATACTCTAGAACATGTAATTTATTTAAAGTAGAATCTCACATTATTTTTTTTCTCAGCAACAAAGTTAAAAGGTATGTAGGAAACACACTTAAGGTACCTAGCGTTCTGCTTTCTCACCTTTAAAACAAGAGACCTGATCTAGATTTCTGAATCTATGATGCAGTTAAGTTTTCTTTGGACTTAAAATATTTAGTGTGATGAAATACCTCTTTGAAGAAACAGATTTCAAATAATATCTCCTCTCCAGACTTAACCTACATACATTAGCAATTCAATTAATACTGATATGGGTAATATTTATTAGGCTCTTTTGAACATATAATCAACTAATTTAAGACAAAATAATAACAAGAGTCAATGAAAATACTCAGTCAAAATAATGTGTTCTTGGCCGGCGCCACGGCTCACTAGGCAAATCCTCCACCTGCGGCACCGGTACTCCAGGTTCCAGTCCCGGTTGCTCCTCTTCCAGGCCAGCTCTCTGCTGTGGCCTGGGAGTGCAGTGGAGGATGGGCCAAGTGCTTGGGCCCTGCACCCACATGGGAAACTAGGAGGAAGCACCTGGCTCCTGGCTTCAGATCAGCACAGCATGCCAGCCATAGTGGCCAGTTAGGGGGTGAACCAACAGTTGAAGACCTTTTTCTCTGTCTACCTCTGCCTGTTCAAAAAAAAAAAAAAAAAAAAAGTGTTCTGTAAAGGGTTTGGGTCTTCCCCAACAAACTGTTTATATTGGATATTACTTAATTAGGGTCAGGTTTCCCCAGTCAGGATGATATGGGTATAAATACTCAAAAAATAATTTCCAGTGGAGTTTGCCTTTACCTCCTCTCACATTACAAAGGAGATGCATCATCGCACATCATCATGCACGACGCTGCCCTTTCCCCGTGCGCATTCTGTCTTCCTGACAACCTGGGCTTTGCGTGGCAGGAGTGCTGCCACCATCGCCATTGTCAACTCCCTCCCCAGTACCCTCCATGCCCAAACACGACAATTCTTCAACAGCAACTGCTTCAATGAAGACTGAGTTGTTGAAAACTTCCCCTCAAAAACGCTGAAAATTCTGACTGAAAAGAGAGAACTCTAACTCTAAGTGTGATGGATCTCACTTCACTGCAGACAGTAAGTGAAACACTGAATTTAAAATTTATTTCTGGGGTCGGCATTGTGGCGTAGCAGGTAAAGCTGTTGTCTGCAGGGCTGGCATCCCATATGGGTGCCCGATCGAGTCCCTGTTGCACCTATTCCAATCCGGCTCTCTGCTATGGCCTGGGCAAGCAGTACAAGATGGCCTAAGTCCTTGGGCCCCTGCACCATGTAGGAGACCCAAAGGAAGCTCTTGGCTCCTGGTTTCAGATCAGCGCAGCTCTGGCCATTGTGGCCATTTGAGGAGTGAACAAGCTGTTGAAGATCTCTCTCTCTCTCTCTCTTTCTCTCTCTCTCTCTCTCTGGCTCTATTCTATGTGTAACTCTCACTTTCAAATAAATAAATATTTTTAAAAGAATTAATTTCTGGTATGGACTGAAGTAGAGTTAATTAATTTTTAGGTATGTATGTTAACTATTCATAGATCTAAGCCTGTTTAGAGAAAATTCATTCTGATCATTCAATAGAAAAAAAGAACCGAGATTTCTTAAAACCAACTTCAGAGAAGTTTAGCTTTCTTTTAAATCAAACAAAAGGGGCCAGCACTGTGGCGCAGTGGGTTAACACCCTGGCCTGAAGTGCTGACATCCCATATGGGCACCAGTTCAAGACACAGCTGCTCTACTTCCTGTCCAGCTCTCTGCTATGGCCCGGGAAAGCAGTAGAAGATGGCCCAAGTCCTTGGGCCCCTGCACCCACGTGGAAGACCAGGAAGAAGCACCTGGCTCCTGGCTTCAGATCGGCACAGCTCCAGCCGTTGCGGCCAATTGGGGAGTGAACCATCAGATGGAAGACCTCTCTCTCTCTCTCTCTCTCTCTCTGTGTAACTCTGACTTTCAAATAAATAAATAAATCTTTGAAAAAAAATCAAAGAAAAGAAATATTACTTTTCCTTCTGCTTAACACTGATAAATCTGAATATTAAGAACACATACAGGGGCTGGCCTGTATGTAAGTAAAGTAAAGTAGCAGGTTAAGCCTCTGCCTATGATGCCAGCATCCCACAAGGGCACCAGTTAAAGTTCCAGCCGCTCCACTTCTGCTCCAGCTCCCTGCTAATGGCCTGAGAAAACAACAAAAGATGGCCCAAGTCCTTGGGCTTCTGCCACCCACATGGGAGACCCGGATGAAGCTCCTGGCTTCAGCCTTGCTTGGCATGGGCCATTTTGGTCCTTTGGGGAGAGAACCTGAGGATGGGAAGACCGCTCTCTCTTGTCTCTGGCTCTTTCTCTCTGTAATTCTTTCAAAATAAGGAAATAAATCTTAAAAAAAAAAAAAAAAAAAAAAAAAGAACACATACAAATTGCTTTTTCTTGTCAGTAGAAAGCCGGTTCATTTCTTCTTTATCTGCTTTCATCTCCTCTTCGTTATACTGGAAGTCTCGAACAATGAATCTAAATTTGGGGGAAAAAAACACAAAATTGAGCACACCACAGGTAGCTGACCTGACACACTAAATAACACCAGCGGCCTTACTTGTTTTCTCTGGCTTTGTGCCTGAAGTCGTCAACCGCCTTCCTGAACAAGGTGACGTTACACAGGTAGCTGTCCTGGTCCTCCGACAGAACGCTGTGGAGGAAAGAAAACGGCCACGTGAAGCTCTGCACTGACTCCTCCCTTGCGTACGGCAGGGAGAACCCAGTGACAGGGAGCAAGGGGAGGCAGGAGGGCAGAACCACCCCGTCCGCACTGCCCCAGGCAGCTCATCTGCACCACCTCACACGCTGAAGACCCACAACCAGTGGCGGGGGGGTTTTGTGCGCAATGCCTTAACGCCCTCTCGTGCACATACTGCTTACTAACAACAAAACATTCACTCAAAAGTAAAGAGTCCAACTCCAAGAATGACGCTTTTCTATCTACCTCAGTGCCAGGCTCATCTGTTTCCGGTGTCTCCTTGCCAAGCACTAGCTGATCCTAAAGCCTGGTCTATTCTATTCTCTCTTCCTCTCTCCAGTCCCACAGGCCCCACTAAGGCCTGGCTTCTCCTTCCTAGATCTTTCCTATTCCCCCATCATTCATTAACACAGCTGCTCATAGAAGCCTCTAATAGAAGCATTTGTATACATCTCAGGGATCCATTTTAGGCTTCATAAAATTCTAGGGGCTGGTGCTGTGGGGTAGTGGGTTAACGTTCTGGCCTACAGTGCCAGCATCCCATATGGGTGCCAGTTCTAATCCCAGCTGCTCCTCTTCCAATCCAGCTCTCTGCTATGGCCTGGGAAAGCAGCAGAAGATGGCCCAGTTTCCTGGAACCCTTCAACCATGTGGGAGACCCAAAAGAAGCTCCTGGCCCCTGGCTTCGGATCGGCGCAGCTCCAACCATTGCAGCCATCTGGGGAGTGAACCAGCGGATGTAAGATCTCTCTGTCTCTACCTCTCTCTATAACTCTTTCAAATAAATAATAAAAATAAATCTTAAAAAAGAATTTCTAGTAAGGTGGGAATTTCTATTCCGACACAGCTCTGGGGCCGCACCAGAAAGATCCTTCTAGACACAACTGCCTGGAGTCATCATATGCTACATCTGCAGTGCCTGGGAGAAAAGGTCCTGCTTGGAAAGACAAACTATAAAGCTTATGCATAGCATGGCGCTGATCTGGTTTCAAAAATTACCCGTAGCTCTGTGTAGACACACGAGGGTACTGCAAAGAGGTCATGGAAAATGCAGTTCAAAGTTTATTTTGGCACCAAAAAAACTGAAATCCATGCATGTAAGTGGTCTTCAAAAAAGCTCATGAGGACTGCATATTATGAAGACACTGTGCATGGGGTTCAATACTTCCACCCCAAAACAAACTCATCCATGGCTCCCATCTTCCAGGAACTCTTTAAACGACCCTGTAACTCCAACAGGCGGTGTCCTGTGAGGCTGCACGCTGAGCTGCCCGCAGGGACAGCCTCGGGGTGGGTGTCTCTGCTCCTTTCTCTCTTCCTGTGATGGGGGTTTCTAATGTTGGCTTTGTGTTTTCCTGCAACAGCTTTATTACGTGTCACTGATACACAGACAACCACACACATGTAACGTACACAACGTGAGGTCCAGACATGCACAAACACCCGGGAGACCGCAACAGTCAGGGTCAGAATCACACTCGTCATCTCCCACGGTCTCCTTGTGCCCCTTTGGTCCTGTTTCTTAACGTGGTACTTCTGACCTCAGAGAAATTAAGCTTTACAAAACTGAGGGAGCACTTGTGGAGTTTAAAGACAACTTTATTAAATAAAAAAAGAAAGAGAAAAAGCAAGTTTGGTTTTTTCCCCAAAAGCCTAAGAACTGATGGCCAGCCAAGGCAATCCAGGGGCCACTGTAACATGAACTGGCAGGACAGCTCTGAGAACTCACCCACTGCTCCTGCCCAGCTGCTCTGGGACCTGACCCACTGCTCCTGCTCAGCATCGAGGACCCCACCACAGTTCTGCCAGCAGCTGCCCTCAGGCATCCGAGCACCAACAACCCCAACACGCAGAGACACTTGGTGACTCTGGATTCGGACTGTTTAAGCCTCCTTCTAAATCGTGCCTTCTCAGCACTGGGGCGCCTGTCCTTTGTGCTTACTAGATCCAAAGCAAGGCAGCAACCAGGTGGACAGGGCTTCATACTGAAAACTTTTAATGATCTCTTGCCAAGATTGACTGAGCACGGGGCTGGCATTATGGCATAGCAGTAAAGCTACTGCTTGCATACCATATGGGCAGCAGTTCGAGTCCTGACTGCTCCGCTTCTGAACCAGCTCCCTGCTGGTGCACCTGGGAAAGCAGCAGAGGACAGCCCAAGTGCTTGGGCCCCTGCACCCATGTGGGAGACCTGCAGGAAGCTCCAGGCTCCTGGCTTCAGCATGGCCCAGCCCCGGCTGTTGCAGCCATTTGGGGAGTGAACCAGCAGATGAAGATCCCTCTCTCTCCCCCTCTCTATCTGCAGTTCTGCCTTTCAAATAAATAATAAATCTTAAAAAAAAATGATTGAATGATGTGTGTACTGGTTAAGATCAAAACAAATCCAAATGTAGCTTCCCAGACTTTTCAACAGCCATTATATTCCACCACCACCACGTTGATCTTTTAAATGTATATACTATGCTCTTTTGAAGACCCTTTCAAAAGCATTTGCTGTATGGCAATGGGCAAAAAATTGATCACGCAGGTTCCTAACTGTCAGGTAGAGACCTGGGACACAGAAAAATCATGTGGTTTCCTCACAACCCTGATGGTGAAAGAAGATCAAAACTCAGTCTTGTTTTATGACCAAATCCTACCTTCCTTAATAAGAAAAAAATAAAAGCCAGTCACATTTGTTCTTTCTCCCCAGGAAAAATACTTCCTAATGCCTTATAAAAAATAAGCTGGTCGGCGCTGCAGCTCAATAGGCTAATCCTCCGCCTGTGGCGCCAGGACCCCGGGTTCTAGTCCGGGTCAGGGAGCCGGATTCTATTCCGATCACTCCTCTTCCAGGCCAGCTCTCTGCTGTGGCCCAGGAGTGCAATGGAGGATGGCCCAAGTGGTTGGGCCCTGCACCCCATGGGAGACCAGGAGAAACACCTGGCTCCTGGTTACGGATCAGCGTGGTGCGCTGGCCGCAGTGCACTGGCCACAGCGGCCATTAGGGGGGTGAACCAACGGAAAAAAGACGACCTTTCTCTCTGTCTCTCTCTCACTGTCCACTCTGCCTGTCCAAAAAAAAAAAAAAACATTTTTTTAAAAATAAGCTATGTGTCCTTAGTATAATGGACTTTTAGTCATTTAACAGGTACTGAGCCTCTGCAATGTGCCAAACGCTTGCTAGATACTAGGGATAAAAACTAATGAGATACTGTGTCCTGATCTCAAGATAAGAATCTGACAAAGGAAACATATACAGGTAAGTACAGCACAGCTGCACTGCTGTAACAAGAGATGAGTATAATATAGTGGGGAATGAAAAATTCTCTGTGATCAATCCAGAGTTTCACAAAAGAGATGATGCCAAGGAGAAATCTGGAAGACAGGCAAAAGAAAGAACATTCCAGAAAGAAAACCATATGCAAATGAACACAGGTGTGGGACAGCATGGTGAGATGGGGAAATGTCAGAAATACATCTAGCTTATGAGGGCCAGGGGTGCAAGGTAGGGGCGCATGTGCGCTCTGTGTGTGTGTGTGTGTGTGTGTGTGTGAGTTCAGGGGAGGCAGCGGAAGTGTGGAGGAACAAGCAGTTTTCAACAGGGCGGTAACAGACTTGTAGGTCACAAAGGTCAAGAATGACAGTGCAGGACTCAAGAGGGGGAAATACTGGAGGAAAGGAGGCAGTTGCATGAGAGTACAATGGTTTCAGCAAGGGATGAAGGAGTTCAAACTGCAGCAGCAGCAGTGGGTTTGGGGGCTGGGATAATTAAAATAAACTGAACCATATGAAACTGTGGATTTTTGACCTACACATCAGCAGTTTCATATGCTGCAGCCACATACTATGGAAGGTTGAAGAGGGGGAGGGAGGAAGATGAGGAAGTAGAGCCCAAAATGACTGACTCTAGTGCGTTTGGTTTGGCTAGCTAGGCAGATGCTGCTGCCATACACTACAATGCAAATGAACAGTCTGAGGCTGAGACTGGGGTGATCATGTTGGTTACTGGGGAACATCCTATGAAGAGGTCTAGTAGGAACCTGGGGTTGGTGAGCCTGAAGCTATGTGGATAAGACAGGCTACAGGTGGATTTTTTGGAGTCCTAAAACTAGGTGGAGATGAGAGTCACGGATGTGGTTGAAACAGCACTGACAGGAAACACTGTCCCCATGGGAAAAAAGAGCCTAAGTCTGAAATGGCCAATAATCGAGGCTCCTAGAGTCTTGCTAGCTCATCAAGCAGCTGGGGTACAGAAGCCAGGAGACTGCACTCTGGATTAACCTGGAATGTGAGTTTGCAGAGCTGGAGGCACTGGCGAAGTAGGCTTACGTGTGAGCAGGAGTCCAGGCTCTGCGAGAGACCAACAGGGCCAAAACCACCTCCTAGCTGGGCTCCTCGGCTTCTTCTGGAACTCTAGGCTGCTGAACCACTATGAGTTCGTGGTACTTTTCCAACACCAGAGAAAAGGCAAATGTTAACCAATAAATTGACCCAGACTATTTTATCAAGCAAAAATAGTAAAAAAAAAAAAAAAAAAAAAAAAAAGTTTTCAAAGGCAAACTGGTAATTCTGAAAGTACAAGCATCTCTGAGCAGTATTCCAACACAAAGAAGCAGAACAGAAGCCCACTCTCCAACCCCCTGGCCACAACCTCGACATGACATTTATACACATCTCTGCATTTGGCCTCACATTAATAATGGCAATATTTCAAACTGTCCAATCTTTAAAGACATACATGGGCCATGGGCTATTTTACTAACAGTTAGGTTTTGTATATTTCAAAGACAAAATAATTTCTCTTAGGTTTGAGGATGTATTTGTCCAACTATTCTTCTACCTCGAAATTCCACTTTTCATCTGTGCCACTGCCAGGAGCAAATCACTCAAGTACTATGCTGAAAATGAACAAGTAATACCACATATAGTCAACTGACTTAATCTGCATAAAACATAATGACTAGCACACAGCAACTGCTCAAAAATGCAGCTGTGATATTCAGCATCTAGTCACAGACTTCTTTTCTTAATAGTGGACAGTTGCAGACTAATTCATCAAAGCCCATCTGCCCTACATGAACTACACATCTCTGTATGGTGCTGGCTAAGCTGGCACTTTGGTTTCTTCGACTCAGTTTAAACAGATTGGGTTTTGAGTCAGTGATTTCAAATGTACTTTGAGCTGAGGATTAGGTAAACAGATGTTTTCATGTTGTGAGGTAGGGCTGGGAACTGAGACAGTAAATTTGGGCCCACTGAACCAGCCTGGCAATCTGGCGTAAGCTGCGTCCACCTTTGGGGAACACTGTGTGTAGGGGGTGCTCACTCTCTCTTTTTTTTAAAGATTTATTTTATTTATTTGAAAGACAGAGTTAACAGAGAGAGCTAGAGACAGAGAGAGAGGTCTTCCATCCACCAGTTCACTCCCCAGTTGGCTGCAATGGCCAGAGCTGCACCGATCTGAAGCCAGGAGCCAGGAGCTTCTTCCAGGTCTCCCATGCGGGTGCAGGGGCCTAAGGACCTGGGCCATCTTCTACTGCTTTCCCAGGCCACAGCAGATAGCTAGATCAGAAGAGGAGCAGCTGAGACTAGAACTGGTGCCCACATGGGATGCCAGTGCTTCAGGCCAGGGCATTAACCCACTGCGCCACAGCTCCGGTCCCTGGGTCCTCACTCTCATCCTTCACTTGCCTGCCAGATGCAAAGCCAAACCTCCAGTGCCGTACCACAGGTAAGAAGATGTTATCCATTAGGATGAACAGAGGAAGTGAAAAACCAATATCAAGATGCAACAGTCTTCGGTTTACCACGGGAAGAAAGGAAGGTACCCCAATGTGGGAAAAAATCTTCATGATGGGCAGAGATTTGCAGTTCATTTCTCAAAGACCAACATTTGTGGAACTGTATTATCTGGTATTTTGTATACTCTACCAAGCCTTACATTAACATTGTAATGCACACAGGGAAGGTGCTATACAAAGAAAATGAGGCCTAGCCTAGAGAGGTTAAGACCTACCCAGATCACACAGCAAGTCGGTAGCAGAACCAGCAACAGAACTCACATCCCTGGCTCCAGGGTTCTTCCCATCACACTAAGCTACTTTCCTATATGACAAATGAAGCTGGGAAAGAAATTACTTCATGGGCTGACCTTACTAATCCCACCTCTTCCCTCTCTCCTGTGCCTTCCTGCACAGGGCTGCCTTGTCTTGAGGCATACACATACAGAACCATCTTGAGCAAAACAGGATACTGTATTCCATATCGTCACAAAAATCATCTCACATGGCAATGACAGCATACATGACAGAATCATATTCAAAATGACACAGAACAGTGTTCAAAGAGAATAGAGCCTGGGGTTCTAGCCCTAACTTTGTCACTGGACACTTACACAATCACACAGTTAGACACCTACGCATTTTGATGTCCTTATAACCTGCCCAAACTGTTTCACACTGTTACAAAAAAAATTAGACAAATGCATGCTAAATCCATGAAAAAAGTTTTTGAAAAAGTGGTTTTGTTCATTAAAGAACATATAGGTTAGGTAAAACCTATGCTCCAAGTGACAGCGAACATCTGGAGATCAACAGTGCATACTAGCAGCCATGCTGGCCTACTTCCTTCACGTGGTAAATGAGGCGTCATAGACACATACAGGGCATGCAGTAAGTGGTAAATGAAGAATTGTCAGAAGGCAGCATAATGCAGTAGAGATGTGGGTTCTAGTTCTACCCTGCCACTGTGAGATGTGGGACTTGGGGCAAACTCCTTCAGCCTGCTGGCCTCAACTTCTATGTCTATAAATCTAAGTGGGCCAAACTGGGCAAAATCGCTTCCAGGTCTAAAATGATGCTGATGAGAGTTAATAAAACTCACTTAAAAGGTGAAAATAATGGTTCTAGGACTGCAAAAGATACTTCCTAATCCAACATCCAAACTATGAAGGAGTTCTAGGAAATAAATGGTTATACAAAGACCACTACTTACTTGCTAGACCTTGGAACTACCATTTCAGCTAGTGTTTCATACTGCTTAATCCAGTCATTATGGTTTAACCTGCAGAAAAGATACAGTAAGCATTAGAAAAGAAAAAACAAGTCCTTGTCCTGCCATACCCAGGAAAAGAAAAAAAAAATATGAGAAAGACAGGAAATTGGCTACTCTGAGTATTTCTCAAATCCATGCCAAAAAAGAAAAATACAAGAAACCCACTGAGACTGAGTTTCGAACACAATGAGTGAAGCAGCAATACAGATCACCAGCTGGTTATGTCCTGTAACTATCGCTAAAGAGGCACATCCTAGACTAAGTTTGGAAAGGAAGTACAGCACAGTACAGACTCAATTATTTTCCAAGTGTGTCGCTGGCATGTTATTATCATTTTTTTAAAGCATCCCTGAAATCACTATTATTTCTATTCAGTGCCCATTATGAAGGGTTAAATAAAACTGCATTTCCAGAAGGCAGAGTAGGAGCAGGTAATGAGTAAATGAAGTAACAGTAAACTATGTGCCACAGAACACTGTGCAACAACCTTCTCTAGAGGCCACTGGTTACAAGGGACGTGGGGAGAGACAACCATGGTTGAGATTGATTTATTCATTTTATTTTGAAGGACATCACTCCTGTACTCATAAAGACAAAGTATATACATCCCTATCCCATCTACTAGTTCACTCTTCAAATGCCCGCCACAGGGGGGACTGGGCCAACCGAAGCCAGGAGCTCAATCTGGGCCTCCCATATGCATGTCAGAGATCAACTGCTTGAACCATCACTGTTACCAAAGTCACATTAGCAAGAAGCTAGAATCTGGATTGCCAGCCAGGCATCAAACCTAGTCACTACAATATGAGATGCAAGTATCCAAGTAGCACCTTAACCACTAGAAATTTAAAATGAAGAATTACAGGTGTGAGCATTTGGTCCACTGGTTAAACTATCAGTTAGGATGCCCATCTCTCACTTCAGAGTGCCTAGGTTTGATTCTCAACTCCAGCTCCTAAACCCAGTTTCTTGCTAATGCAGCCTGGGAGACGACAGTGATAACTAAAGTAGTTGGGTTCCTGGGCCGGCACTGTAGCATAGTGGGTAAAGCCACCATCTGCAGTGCTGGTATCCCATATGGGCTCTGGTTCAAGACCCAGCTGCTCCATTTCCAATCCAGTTCTATGCTATGTTAGATGCTCTCCAGATGGTTGCAACAGCTGAAGCTGGGCTGATCCGAAGCCAGGAGCCAGGAGCTTCTTACAGGTCTCCCACATAGGTGCAGGGGCCCAAGGAGTTGGGCCATCTTCCATTGCTCTCCCAGGCCATAACAGAGAGCTGGATCAGAAATGGAGCAGCTGGGTCTCGAACCAGAACACACATGGAATACTGACACTGCAGACGGCAGACTTACCCGCTATGCCACAGCACTAGCCCCAATAAATAAATCTAAAAAAAAAAAAAAAAGAAAAAGAAATAGTTGGATTCCTGCTACCCAGGCAGGGGATCTGGATTGAGTTCCTGGCTCTCACCTGGCCAAATCTCAGCTATTGTGGGCACTTCGAGAATGAACCAGTAGATGGAAGCACTCTCTCAAATAAATAACAGGGAAAACAAGGAACTAGTTGTTTGCAGGCCAGGATAAATAATAATTTACTAGGGGACTGGTCTTGTGGTGTAGCAGGTTAAGCCTCCACTTGTGATGCCAGTATCCCCCATGGGCACCAGTTCAAGACCCAGCCGGCTCCATTTCTGATCCAGCTACCTGCTAATGTACTGGGAAGGCAGCGGAAGATGGCCCAGGTACTTGGGCTCCTGTACCCACATGAGAAACCCTAGGAGCTTTGGCCTGGCCCAGTCCTGGTCATTGTGGCCATTTGGGGAGTAACCAGTGGATGGAAATCTCTCTTTGTCTCTCCCTCTTTCTCTCACCATCTCTGCCTCTCGAATAAATAAATAAATCTTTAAAAAAGGAAAAAAATTATGCATGAATTGCCAATTTTTTGTGCCCATATAAACATCTTTCATTTCTGTTTTTCCACTAGCCTGCCTATACATGTTTTTATTATTATTATTATTATTTTTTAACAGGCAGAGTGGACAGTGAGAGAGAGAGAGAGAAAGGTCTTCGTTTGCCGTTGATTCACCCCCCAATGGCCGCTGCGCTGGCGGCTGCAGCCAGCACACCGCGCCAATCCGAAGCCAGAAGCCAGGTGCTTCTCCTGGTCTCCCATGCGGGTGCAGGGCCCAAGCACTTGGGCCATCCTCCACTGCACTCCCAGGCCATAGCAGAGAGCTGGCCTGGAAGAGGAGCAACCGGGACAGAATCCGGTGCCCCGACCGGGACTAGAACCCGGTGTGCCGGCGCGGCAAGGCGGAGGATTAGCCTATTGAGCTGCGGCGCTGGCCCTATACATGTTTTTTTTTGCTTTTTAATTTTTTATTATTATTATTTTTTTTGACAGAGTGGACAGTGAGAGACAGAGACAGAGAGAAAGGTCTTCCTTTGCTGTTGGTTCACCCTCCAATGGCCGCCGCGCTGATCCAATGGCAGGAGCCAGGTGCTTCTCCTGATCTCCCATGGGGTGCAGGGCCCAAGCATTTGGGCCATCCTCCACTGCACTCCCGGGCCACAGCAGAAAGCTGGCCTGGAAGAGGGGCAACCGGGACAGAATCCAGTGCCCTGACCGGGACTAGAACCCGGTGTGCCGGCGCAGCTAGGTGGAGAATTAGCCTAGTGAGCCGCGGCGCAGGCCCTCTATACATGTTTTAAGGCTTCATTTTATCAAGATTAACTATAGCCTAATGTTAATTACCACAAAAGGCCTAATCTAAAGGAAATTTACAGGAGCTATCTAATCCAGGGGTCAGCAAACTATGCCCATAGCCTGTTTTTGTAAACAGTATTTTATTAAAATGCAGCCACACTCATTTGTTTACTTATTATCTATGACTGCTTCAGGTTCATGGTAGAGTTGAGTAGTTGTGACAGAGATCATACAGCTTACAAAAACTAAAATACAATGTGGCTATTTCCAGAAAAAAAAAATTGTTAGCCCCTAGTCTAATCCATTTTTTGCTTCTTAAAGGGCTTAATGTATCATAATCTGTCAAAGATTTTTCAGAAATGCAAGCCTAAAGACCTCCCTATTTAGAAAAATTTTAAATCTGTATTTTAAAAAGCCCAACACTTCAGAATTACTTAATTTCTTAATGAGCCAAACCTACAAAACTGCTAAATTTGATTTGGAATCTTAACTTATAATTGATATCTCATTACCAGGTAAAGAACTGAATTTTAATTTGCCTCATGAGTCAATGTTGGTTGACAGAATGAATGACATGGTTATATTCCTTTTACACTTGGGTTTCATGAAGATCTTCAAATTGCAGTATTAGATACTACATTTATATTTTAACAAGTCAAACTTTTTGCAACAGACGTACTTGGGAACCACCACCAGTAATGTGACGAGATACTCGGAATCAAGAACAAAGTCATCCTTCTTCACAATTTCTGCCAGACTTCTAGTTAGCAGGCTCCCTCTAAGGACAAGAAATAAGTCATCAGGCTGATAATAAGATGCTTCTGCAACACGAGCAGAAAAACACACACCACATACACATCTCCAGAGAGGGATTAATCTTGGTTAACATTTTACTTTAAAAGTCAACATTTATATCTCACCCCTGCAATCAAAGAAATGTCAACATGAATCAAAATTTGCCTTTAATGTGTACCTTTGGGTTTACTTTAATTATTACTACTCAGCTCTTCTCTTGATTACATATATATTGACCGGGAAAGTGCTATGCAACAGGTAACAATTAAAGTCTATTTCGTCATAATTATAAAATGTCATTTAAGCACAATCTTTGGTTTCCCCTCCTCTCTCTGATACCAGGCAATTTTGGTTAGTTGACCCAATAATCAACTCTCAAATCAGTTTTCATTTGGTCTTCCAGTACCAATCTTCCCATAATGAAAATGTCTTGCCCCGTTTGTATCACTGCCAATATCCAATCAACTTTCCCTCTGAGATGTGACTGTAAAATGTCAATAGTTCCATGCTTAAAGCTATGCCTCTAACAGTCATCCTTCAAGGAGATCAACCAAAAAAACACAGTCCTAATTGAACAAAGATCTAATGTGTGAAAAATCTAAACTTAGGAAACAGATAACTTAGGAAATAATTATTGTATCATAAAAGGATTTTTTAGAGTTATTTTAAGCATCAGGTAATCCCTTTGCAATTAAACTATGATTTTATTCAAAACAATTATTTTACACAATTTTCAGTGAAATATAAAATGGATAAAGGTATACACCAGGAGCCCGTTCACAGGCATTACTTATGAAATAAGCATAGTAAGTCACACTTGTTGTCATTAATCCGAATTCTTCATATTTATCTTAATGAACTTGTCTTTATGAAATAAATACCGTCTTGATCATAAAAAACAGCATAAACTGGAACCTAGTAAATCCTAACAGTATTTCATACAGTGCACGCTAGTGTGCTTCCCCAAGTCCTAATATTCACACAGACAGGATTCACTTACGCATTCTTTCGCTCCAAATTCTGAAGATTCCCTTTCAGGTTATTGTACGCAGATGCTCGAGATTTCAGGTCATTATCAATTTGAGTCACTCCCTTCAAAAAGGAAGAACACAGGCAATATTTCTCTTAGTCTGTCATTAGTAATGCAATGAAAACAGCTGAACTTTAACTTTTATAGAAAGCACCACTGAGGTTTTTTTTTTTTTTTTTTTTTTTTTTTTTTTTGACAGGCAGAGTGGACAGTGAGAGAGAGAGACAGAAAGAAAGGTCTTCCTTTGCCGTTGGTTCACCCTCCAATGGCCGCCGCGGCCGGCGCGCTGCAGCCGGCGCACCGCGCTGATCCGATGGCAGGAGCCAGGAGCCAGGTGCTTTTCCTGGTCTCCCATGGGGTGCAGGGCCCAAGCACCTGGGCCATCCTCCACTGCACTCCCTGGTCACAGCAGAGGGCTGGCCTGGAAGAGGGGCAACCGGGACAGAATCCGGCGCCCCGACCGGGACTAGAACCCGGTGTGCCGGCGCCGCTAGGCGGAGGATTAGCCTAGTGAGCCGCGGCGCCGGCACCACTGAGTTTCTAATAAATGATATTTTATAATTTTAAAAGCACAACTTTGAATAGTCATTTAAAAAAATGATTTCATTATAATATGATCTGCATGTGAATCTTTTCTACCAAAAATATCCCTTTAGTTCACATATCTTAATTATTACTATGTTTTTAACATTTATTTTTACTTATTTAAAATGTACTTATATAAATACTTATTAGATATAACATATAATAATATCATATAATATATATATATATTTATATTTACTTATTTGAAAGGCAGAGTGACAGGGAGATGCCAGAGAGAGAAAGAGGTCTCCCATCTGCTAGTTCATTCCCCCGATGACCACAACGGTCCCGGACACATTTGGGCCAAGCCGAAGTTAGGAGCCAGGAACTCCATAAGGGTCTCCCACATGGGCGCAGGGGACCAAGCACTCAGGCCATTCTCCATCCACTGCTTCCCCAGAGGCATTAGCTAAGAGCTGAATTGGAAGCAGAGCAGTTAGGACTCTGAACGGGTTCTCTGATATGGGATGCTTGTGTTGTAAGCAGTAGCTTAACCACTGCATCACAACACTGGCCCCAAAATTACTTTTTAAGTCATGTAAACTGAACCTAGGCCACTGGGTTTAGAGATTACTAACTAAAAGACTTAATAATTTACAAGGCTGAAGGATATATTTCCAAAAGGAACTAAATTACATAGGGAATTTCATTGTTACAAACTCCTCTATTACTACACAAAATATATTTCCAATGAAATTAAAATTGTGGTTGAATTTACTTAAAATTTTACAGAACCTGATTTTTTCAGGACAGGACTGAAACTACTAACTATTTCAAGAGAAAATGCGAAGTATACTTAACAATCAAGGAACTGGTTTCAACGCCATGCTATGATTCCTGGCTGTGCAGCTTTAACTTGTCACTTACCCTCTCTGAGTCTAACTTCCTTATCCAACTACACTAGTATCAGGAAGCAATTAAATCCCTGATAAGGATCAAAAGAAAATAAGGCTGAGTCACAGTAAAAGCACCACTTGTTATTATCAAACTAGTCATTTTCTTTAAATTGTAAAACTTTAGTTAAAATCTTTGATAGTCTATTCATTTACAATTAACTATATATACGTGTGTGTGTGTGTGTGTGTGTATAAAATACCATACAAAATAAAGTAACTAGCAACTGAGGACAGTCTTTCTAGCAATTTAAACCATATTTTCTGTGTGCAAGGCAGATCACTAAGGATACTGGCACAATGAATCCAGGGCAGGACTGGTTCTAGCCCAGCATAATAAAGCTAGTACCACAACAGGGCGAGTCATAGGAACTTTCTGGTTTTCCAAAGTATATAAAATTATGTGGACATCATACTGTAGTCCAATAAGTGGAAAACAGTGTTATGTCTTTAAAAACAACAATGTACCTACCTTAATTAAAAAATATTTTGCTTAAAAAAAAGTGCTGTTAAGGCTTCAATAAGTTGCAAACTCAATGGCTGCTTACTGACCAGTGTGGTGCTTGCTGAAGGCTGGGTGGCTGTGGCAATTTCTTAAAATAAGACAATAATAGGAGCCAGCACTGTGGCACAGTGGGTTAACACCGTGGCCTGAAGTGCCAGAATCCCATATGGGCACCGGTTCTAGTCCCGGCTGCTCCACTCTGATCCAGCTCTCTGCTATTGCCTGGGAAAGCAGCAGAAGATGGCCCAAGCCCTTGGGCCCTGTACCCTCATGGGAGACCCGGAAGAAGCTCCTGGCTCTGATCAGTGCAGCTCCGGCCATTGCGGCCAATTAGGGAGTGAACCAGCGGATGGAAGACCTCTCTCTTGCTCCCTCTCTCTCTCTCTGCCTCTCCTCTCTCTGTGTAACTCTTTCAAATAAATAAATATTTTTTAAAAAAAGAGACAATAATAAAGTTTGCCACATGCACTCACTCATCCTTTCTGACACATTTTTCTGTATCGTTCAAGGCTGCTTGGTCACATTTTATGCACAGTGGGACTTCTTTCAAATGTGGAGTCAGTCTTGCCAAACCCTGCCACTACTTTGAACTGAGTTTAGCTAATATTCTGAATCCTTTGTTGCCCTCTCCACAGCGGCCCCAGCATCTTCTGCAGAGTCTATCTTCTCTGCTTATCCCTAGCAGCAACTCCTCGCCTACTGAAGACTGGTGCTGAGACTGCAGCAATGCAGTCAGCTCTTCGGGCTCCATTTCCAGTGTTAGCTCTCCTGCTATTTCCACCACATCCGCAGTTACTTCCTCCACTGAGTCTTAGACCACTCAGAGTCCTGCATGAAGGTTGGAATTAACATCTTTCAAACGCATTAATGTTCATAATGCGACTTCTTCTCATGAATCAAAATGTTCTTAATGGCTTCTGGAATGGTGACTTTTCCTGAAGAAAAGTCTTCAATTTACTTTCCTTAGATCCTTCAGAGGAATCATGGTCTATGACAGCTATAGCCTTATGACATGTATTTCTTAAGTAATAAGACTTGAAGGTCAAAATTACTCTTAAATCCATGAGATACACAATGGATGTTGTGTCAGCAGACATGAAAACATTAATCTTGTGGTACACATCCCTATCAAAATTCTTGGGTTTGCAAGTGCATGGTCAGTGAGCAGTAATATTTTGAAAGGAATCTTTCTCTGAGTAGCTTATGGTGGGCTTAAAATATTCAGTAAACCATGCTACATACAGATGTGCTGTTATTCAGGCTCTGCTGTTTCATGCATAGAGCACAGGCAGAGTCGATTTAGTATAATTTTTAAGGGCTCCAGGATTTTCAGAATGGTAAACACTGGATTCAACATTAAGTCACCAGGTACATTAGCCTCTAACAAGAAGAGCCCACCTGTCCTTTGAAGCTTCAGCTATCAAAGTCCTACGCGGCATCTTCTTCCAGTCTTAGGTTGTTATGTGTACACTGAAAACCGGTTGTTCAATGTGGCTACCTTCATCAAAGATGGCCGCCAGATCTTCTGGATAACTTGCTGCAGCTTCACCATGAGTATCTACTGTTTCATCCTGCATTTTCAGAAATGGCAACAGCTTCTCCCCTTGAATCTTACGAACCTGTCTCTGCTAACTGCGAACTTTTCTTCTGTAGCTTCCTCATTCCCTCAGCTCTCAGAATTGAAAAGAGCCAGGGCTTTGTTCTGGATTAGGTTTTGGCTTAAGGGAATGTTACTGCTCATTTGATCTTCTGTCCAGGCCATTAAAACTTTGTTCATATCAGCAACAAGGCTATTTTGTTTCCCTCTCTGCCTTCTTTTACAAAAAGATTTATTTTAGGGGCTAGCACTGTGGCAAAGCCAGTTAAGCCAACACCTGGGACATCAGTATTCCATGTGGGTGCTGGTTTAATTCCTGGCTGCTTCCACTTCCAACCCAGCTTCCTACCAATGCAGCTGGGAAGGCAGCAGAAAATGGCCCACATGCTTGGGCCCCTGCACCCACATCTGGAGACCCAGAAGAAGCTCTGGCTCCTGGCTTCAGTCTGGCCCAGTCCTGGCTGTTGCAGCCATTTGAGGAGTAAACCAGCAGATGAGATCTGTCTCTGCCTCTCTCTGTAAGCCTACCTTTCCAAAAAAAAAAAAAAAGATTTATGCTATTCATTTGAAAGGCAGAATTAGAGAGAGGGAGAGGCAGAAGAGGTAAATCTTTCATCTGCTGGTTTCCATCCTCTGCTTTCTCAAGTGCAATAGCAGGGAGCTAGATCAGAAGTGGAGCAGCCAGGAGTCAAACCAGCGCCCATATGGGATACTGGCACTGCAGCCGGCAGCTTAACTTGCCATGCCACAGTGCCATTTGTGTGTTCACTAGAACAGGACTTTTAATTTCCTTCAAGAACTTTTCCTTTGCATTCACAACTTGGCAAATAGGCCTAAGAATCCTAGCTTTGGGCCTATCTCAGCTTTGACATGCCTTCCTCACTAAGCTTCATCACTTCTAGCTTTTCACTTACAGTGACCACAAGCTGGAACATTATAGGGTTGTGTGTGTGTGTGTGTGTGTGTGTGTGTAAGATTTATTTGCAAGGCAGAGTTAACTGAGGGAGAGACAGGCAGCCTCCATTCACTAGCACTCGCTTAATTTTTAATGCCCTCAACAGCTAGGGTTGGGCCAGGTTGAAACAAGGAGCCCAGAACTCCATCCAGGTCTCGCCATGGGTGCAGCAGCTCAAGTACTTAGGCCATCACCTGCTGCCTTCCTAGGTGCACTAGCAGGAATCTGGATCTGAAGTGCAGCAGCCAGGACTTAAACCAGCACTTTGATATGGGATTCAGGTCTCCTAAGTGGCAACTTAACTTGCTGTGCCACACCTGCCATCACTATAGGGCCTACTTGCAATACTGTTGTGTCTCAGGGAATAGGATGTCCTGAGGAAAGGGAGGGAGATGGGAACAGCAAGCAGGTGTAAGAATCAGAAAACACACTTGTGGCTGGTGTTGTGGCGCAGCAGGTTAAAACCCTGGCCTGAAGTGCCTGCATCCCATATGGACGGCGTTCTAGTCCTGGCTGCTCCTCTTCCAATTCAGCTCTCTGCTATGGCCTGGGAAAGCAGTGGAAGATGGCCCAAGTCCTTGGGCCCCTGCACCCATGTGGAAGACCCAGAAGAAGCCCCTAGCTTTGGATCTGCACAGCTCTGGCCACTGTGGCCATCTGGGGAGTGAGCCAGCAGATGCAAGACCTCTCTCTCTGTAACTCTGAATTTCAAAAAAAAAAAAAAAAAAAAGAATCAGAATCAGAACACACAACATTTATGGACTTAAATTCATAGCCTTATATGGCAAGGTCTTTGGCACCCCAAAATAATTATAATGCTAACATCAAAAATCACTAATCACCAAAACAGACATAACAGCAATGAAAAAGTGTGAAATATTGTGAGAATTACCAAAATATGACACAGAGACATGAGGTGAGCTTATATTGTTGGATAAATGGTTTGACACAGTTGCCAGACACCTCTGATTTGTAAAAATCACAATGCTTACAAAGTACACTGACGCAAAGAACAATAAACAAGGGCCACCTGCAGGTCCTTGTTTGCTTGTCTCATTATAGTTTCTGTTGAGACCTTCATATTCTCTTTCAGACTCAAGAACTTCTCAATATAAAATGAGTTCTTCACCTAGAGGGTTCACGGGTGGGCTTCAGGGTCATTTATTCCCTGAACACTATCCATACAACCATGAGGAACATGTAAATAGGCATTTTTCTGGGAAAAGGCTCAACACTAACAGAAGGGGTCAGAGAACTCGTAAAAGTTTAATGTTTGAGCAAGTACTGTACATAAACATACATGAGTGATCATTACTATCTAACTGAATAACTCATACATCTTTAATAGATTCCAACTTTCTATTCTACATGATCTGTTACCCTGAAAATCTGCACAGATATCACAGAATTTTAAAGTTCCTTTTCCCTTTAAACATCATCAAAGCATGTAAGTTAACCATGCAAATAAGTAAACTGCACTACTTACATAAGCTACAGATGTTTAAACATCTGTAACTTTTAAACATCTTTAACAACTAAATATCTTTTAACATCTAAAGTTGTAGTAAGAATAACTCCTGTTTGTATCTGTGACACATAATTAAGTTCCTTTGTCAAAACCTACAAAGTATTTCATAGCTAAATTATAAAATAAACAAAACTACTATAAATTAATGTGTCCTACCTGTCTCAAGTTTAATCTTACCTTGGCAATTATTTCAGAAATATTTTTCAGGGACTGCTTGATTGGGTATTTGGCCATATCCCATTGGAACCTTGTTATATAAGTAACCAAGTCAACTGAAATAAGGAAATAAATTAATTACTAAAGAGAAGCATCAGAATTTTTTAGTTTTTTTCCCAAGTTTTAGCATTAAAATATATTTTTATATTTTAAGTAATTTATCTGTTGGACTATAATAGAGTCCAAGCAGCTTAACCAGCCACACAACATGTGATGATTGTCTCCAGAAGTATACATTTCAACAATCTTCAAAACATGGACCCTTTCACTTTCAAATTGACAGAATAAAAGATGGAAGACCAAAGAGATGCTTGACAACTCAGTTCAGTAATCAAAACTGCTCTATCCCTCTAGTCTGGTGGGATTAAGGTCAGGGAAACCAAATGCCAAGTACATGACAAAAGTAATTCATATCAAGCTATTTCTCTCTCCTTAGTTTCTCCTTACAATAAATCAATGAGCCAACAACATGATGAAATTTCCAAAAGCAGTTCTCGATGCACTGCCCCCCAGACTGCCAACTGTCATTCACTGACACCTGATATAACTCACTGCCCATCTAACTCATGAAATGGCTGGCAGACCAGTAAGGGCACCACAAAATAATACATCCACCGTCCATCCTATCCAAAAAACAGAAAACAGAAATAGTAAACAATTAAATCAGAATCTCTATTATAATAAAGAGAAAGAATAATTACTGTCTTTTTAACTGACTATTCATTGAACATCTATTATTTGCTAGAAGAAATGAGATTAGGGGAACACTGGATTTAAGATACAGGGACTTTATCATAGTACATAATACAGGATGCAGTAAAAGAAAAGGGTTACTTCCTTTTCTAATCACTAAACATGGATGACCTAAGTTAAAATGAATGAGATGCTAAAGTGGTATTTCATAAGAAAACCACAAATCCAAGCACAAAAGACAACAATGAGGTCAAAGTCATCTTTATAAAGCCACTATTAGAGAAAGCATACTCTATATAAGTATTAGCTTCTATGCAACAGAGTCTAAGTCAATAGACTTTATAGGCACTCAGTAAAGAAATTTCATATTCGAATATGAGTGGAGGTGACATTACTCTATAGTAAAGTCAGTAATTTCTATTCTAAGATTTTTGTAGTCGGAGGCCATTAAATACAAAAAGGTAGAGAAGGAAGTAGTTACACAACAGGAACAATGCTAGGATATGTAACTTGAAAACTTACTTGTAAATGTGACTTAGTAAAAGCTGAGCCCAGAAAGAGCTAAGGTAAATTTCCGTTAACACTGATATCTTATGTATTCTGTAAGATTATCTTACGTAAGATTGTGAGTGGAGGAGGGGGAATGGGAGGGGCAATGTTGTGACACACAGCATTAAGCTGCTGTCTGTGATGCCAGCATCCTGCATGAGTGCTGGTTCGAGTCTTGGCTCTTCCACTTCTGATCCAAAACCCTGTCAGTGCACTTGGGAAAGAAGTGAAAGATGGCCCAAGTGCTTGAGTCCCTTCTACCTACAAAGGAGACCCAGATGGAGTTCCAGGTCCCTGGCTTCAGCCTAGTCCAGCCCTGGCCAGTACAGCCATTCAGGGAGTTAACCAGCTATGAAAGATACCTCTTTCTCCCTCTCCCTCCCCCTCCCCCCTCTTGTAACTGCCTTTCAAATAAATAATTCTTTGAAAAAATAAAAAAGAGGGGCCAGCGCTGTGGCACAGCAGGTTAATGCCCTAGCTTCAGGGCTGGCATCCCATATGGATGCTGGTTCGAGACCCGGCTGCTCCACTTCCGATCCAGCTCTCTGCTATGGCCTGGGAAAACAGTACAAGATGGCCAGGTCCTTGGGCCCCTGCACCCATGTGGGAGACCCAGAGGAAGCTCCTGGTTCCTGGCTTCCGATCAGCGCAGCTCTGGCCGTTGTGGCCAATTGGGGAGTGAACCATCAGATGGAAGACCCCCCCTCCCCCACGTGTAACTCTAACTTTCAAATAAATAAATAAATCTTTAAAAAAGAAAAAAGATTGAGTTTTGGGGACAGGATATCACCAATTTCAGTAATAATAATGATGCTTTATTGGTTTTCTGTTGTATTCAATATCCTTATTTATAGACTGCCTTTTTTCAGTTTTTGTAGTGAAGTCACTCACTTTATGCAAGTTAATAATTATCAATCATGAAAATATAAACTTACCTCCATTGGCCAACAGATTCTCCTGCACTTTATCTTTACTGTCCTCTAATACATCAGCCATGTATTGAGCCACTTTCTTTACCACTCTGGTGAGGAAAAAAAAAAAATTTTTTTTTCAGGAAAAAGACTTGAATCCCATGCTACACAATGAACATGCTACCTAAAGACTTGGAGTTGGGGGCCGGTACTGTGGCATAACAGGTAAAGCCTCCACCTTCAGTGCTGGCATCCCATATGGGCGCCAGTTCGAGTCCTGGCTGTTCCACTTCCAATCCAGCTCTCTGCTATGGCCTGGGAAAGCAGTAGAAGATGGCCCAAATGCTTGAGCCCCTGCACCCGCGTCGGAGACCCGGAAGAAGCTCCTGGTTCCTGGCTTCAGATTGACACAGCTCCAGCCACTGCAGCCAACTGGGGAGTGAACCAGCGGATGGAAGACCTCTCTCTCTCTCTCTCTCTCTCTCTGCCTCTCCTTCTCTCTCTGTGTAACTCTTTCAAGTAAATAAATAAATCTTTTTTTAAAAAAAGACATGGACTTGGCCGGCGCCGCGGCTCACTAGGCTAATCCTCCGCCTTGCGGCACTGGCACACCGGGTTCTAGTCCCGGTCGGGGCGCCGGACTCTGTCCCGGTTGCCCCTCTTCCAGGCCAGCTCTCCGCTGTGGCCAGGGAGTGCAGTGGAGGATGGCCCAGGTGCTTGGGCCCTGCACCCCATGGGAGACCAGGAAAAGCACCTGGCTCCTGGCTCCTGCCATTGGATCAGCGCGGTGCACCGGCCGCAGCGCGCCGGCCGCGGCGGCCATTGGAGGGTGAACCAACGGCAAAAGGAAGACCTTTCTCTCTGTCTCTCTCTCTCACTGTCCACTCTGCCTGTAAAAAAAAAAAAAAAGACATGGACTTGACTATATAGGTTCCCACTATAGCTATCTATTCGATACAGAACAAATAGATTCTACCTTATTAATATCTAAAGGATAAAATGGACCAAGATTTTGTTATATGTAAAAATCAACTAAATAACTGTAGGATTTTAAGGAGACTACATGCAATGTGCTCAACAGCTTAAAAAAAAAAAATGGAGTAGGAAAGTAGTGAGAAACAGTCTGTAAATAGCCATAAATCATTTGCTGAGAAACTGCCTGATGGATTGACTGCAAGGGTCAAGGACAAAGGAAGAGACAGAGAATTGCATTCCATTCCCAGCCAGCCACTGTGCTTTCATGTAGGAAAAAATGGATTCAACAACAAGCAATAGCACATAAGCAATGGCTGTGATGAAGGATGAGGTCCTACATTATTTATTCATGAACTATTTATCAAACATCTGCTACTGGCAAGGAGGTATGCTATAAAGAAAACCACAGTACCAAAACCACCAAGGCACCTAGATATGACCTAGTCAAGCCCTTCATTTTATAAGTAAAACACTGAGGCAGATAGAAAGTGCCTTATCCACAGTCACAAGGTCATTTGATGACAGAGCTGTGACTGGAATCATGGCATCTTCACTCTGGAGTACGGTGTTCTCTGATCCATTCCATGTCTGCCTCGAGGCTCTGGCTAGGAGTCAAGATTATATAAGACAAACTCACTGCCTTTACATTGCTTCAAATCAACTGGAGAGAGAGAAAAAACTACAAATGTTTAAATGCAAAGCAACCTGAGTAAGTGCCAGCTGTGACTACCATGTTACAGAGAAGCATAAAGGAAAAGGGCATCACTTCCAGCTACTACAATCGAGAAAGCATACGGGCCAGGGTCTGTTAGCAGGGCAATGAGGGCTTTGATTACACAGGAAGTATCTTCTTTCATGGGGTATAGTCTAGATCAAGATAAACTGAGGTGCAAAGCAATGGGCATTCAGAGGATGGTAAGCCCAACTGACCAGAGTGGCATGCTGAGAGGAGTCCTGAGCCTGGAGGTAGAGGCAGACTGCAGACAGCCTCTGAAGTGAGACTCCAGACAGGGATTCAACATGGTAGAGACAGGACCCAGGACAAATATTCTGACCACTTTGCTCAATAGCTGGGAGGCAAAATTGGGAAGACAAATTAAGAAACTTCAAAGCACTTTAAAAATGGGGCAAGAAAAAGCAGAGGACTAAATTTTAATGACAAGCCTATACTGAGTAATAGGCCCCTGCACCCACATGGGAGACCTGGAAGAAGCTCCTGGCTTCGAATCAGCGCAGCTCCGGTGCAGCCATGTGGGGAGAGAACCAGCAAATAGAAGACCTCTCTCTCTACCTCAGCCTCTCTGTAACTCTGCTATCAAATATATGAATCTTTTATATATATATATATATATATATATATATATCATCAAGAAACCTATTATCAAGAAACCACAAGACCATTCTTTCCATCAATTAGTTCTTTGAATATATCATCAATAAATTATTTTCACTATCTTTATACCAATTCACCATAATTATTTGCTCTATATGAATATATAGAATGATAAACCTATAAAGTAAGTTGCTGCTTTTTCTTTCATCCTCTTTTTCCATTCCAATGGACAAGTGTCCGGCCTCAGTGTGCCTTTCAGAATCTCTTGAATAACACTGTCAACAGTCTCCACTCTCAAAAACAATCAGTGCATCCTCAGGCATGTTTACTTCCCAAATAGCTGTTGACGTGATAAAAGATCTCTCTCTCTCTCTGCAACCCAGACCTCAGGCTCTACAAGAGTACTTTAAAAAGTTCATGGAAGTACAGAATTAAGAGATGTTTATTCTGGGGCAAAAAAATTTGAAATCCATAGTTTTTTCATGAATACATATTTTCCATGAACTTTTTGAAGGTTCCTATGAACAGATTTCAAAAACTTTTGCACCAAAACCAATATCTTCTAATTCCATTTTCCAAATTTATTAAAGCTACCTCATACTCCTAGAGTAGTGATTTTGTAGAGGTTCTAACAATTCAGAAAAACATAACAGCATAAATGGAAAAACTTTCTATACAGATTTCAAGAAAACATTTCTCTCTAATCAAGCCTATTCATTGAAAATTTCAATCAAATGTACATTTCTAAGAATCTCCAAAATTCTGCATTTTGCAAATTATGTCTATTTACATAAGCCATATAGACTTAAAAGCTCTGTATTCTGAGAGTCAAAGGGATTATAGGCTGATTCTGCCAATGCAGAAAGTTATCAAGGATCCTATATTCATTTTCAGCTAAAATGTGCAGAGTAACTGTATTTCAAAAGTGATCCATAGATTCAACAAAATCCTCATCAAAGTTCCAGCTGACTTCTTTGCAAAAACTTGATAATGTGATCCTAAAATTCATATGGAAAGACAAGGACACAATCTTGAAAAGAAAAATAAAGTTGGAAGACTCACCAATTTCCAATTTCAAAACTTAATACAAAGGCACAATACTTAATATAATGATGATATAGGAACAGAAATACAGATCAGTGAAAGAGAACTGACAGCCTAGGAAGAAACTGTCATGTTTATAAGTTTAAATGATTTTCAGCAAAGGTGTCCAGACAATTTAAAGGAGAAAGAACAGTCTTCAACAAATGATGCTGAGACAACTGGTTATCCACATACCAAAGACCCCGACCTCATGTCATAGACAAAAATTAGCTCAAAATGGATCAAAGATCTCAGTGTAAAAGCCAAAAGTTTAAGATTCTTACAATGAGATACTGACATAAAACTGTGACCCTAGATTAGGCAATGGCTTCTCAGACACAATACCAAAAACACAAGCAATGAAAAAAAGAAAACAGACTTCACCAAAATTAAAAATCTTTGTGCTACATAGAATACCATATATAAAAAAAGTGAGTGACGATAACCCAAAGAATAGGGAGAAACATTTGCAAATTAAAAAGGGCTTATATCTAGAACCTGTAAAGAACTCTCACAGTTCAATAAGAAGACAAGCCAAATAAAAACCCGCAAAGGATACAGACATCTCTCCACAGAAGAAAAACAAATGGCCAATGAACATATGAAAAGATGTTTAACACATCATTTAGTCAATAGGGAAATGCAAATCAAAAAGGCATGCTACTGGGCCAGCACTGTGCCACAGCATATTAAACTGCTGCACCATTCAAGTCCCGTTGCTTCATTTCAGATTCAGCTTCCTGCTAATGTGCCTGGGAAGGCAGTAGATGAAAGCCCAAGTATCTGGGGCCCTGTCACCCATGTGGGAGACCAGAATAGAGTTCCTAGCTCCTGGCTTTAGAGTGGCCCAGATCTGGCTGCTGCAACCATCTGGGGAGTGAACCAGCAGATGGAATCTCTCTCTCTCCCCTCCTTCTCTTCCTCTCCCACTTCAATGCTCTCCTTTACAAACAAGTAATTAATCTTAAGATAACCCCCCAAAGGATAATTGCTTCATACTCCTAGGATGGCTATAATCAAAAAGATGAATGATAACAAGTGCTGGCAAGGACATGAGAAATAAGAATCCTTATACACTATACACTGACAGTGGAAAAATAAAATGGTGTAACTTTCTTTTTTTAAAAAAAAAAAAAAGATTCATTTTATTTATTTGAAAGACAGAATTACAGAGAGAGGCAGAGACAGAGAGAGAGGTCTTCCATCCACTGGTTCACTCCCCAGATGGCTGCAACTGCTGGAGCCGAGGCGATCCAAAGCCAGGAGTTTCTTCTAGGTATCCCACGTAGGTGCAGGAGCTTCAGCATTTGAGCCATCTTCTACTGCTTTTCCGGGCCACAGCAGAGAGCTGGATAGGAAGTAGAGCATCCAGGACTCAAATCAGCATCCATATGGGATGCCAGCACTGCAGGTGGCAGCTTTACCTGCTATGGCACAGCGCCGGCCCATTGCAACCACTATTGAAAACAATCTGGTAGTTGTCCCTCAGAAAGTTAAACAGAGTTACCACGTGACCCAGCGATTCCACTCCTAGATTCACAGTCATGAGACATGAAAACACAGAGAACAAGAAAACTTGTAGATGAATGTTCATAGCAACATTATCCATATAAGCCAAAAAATGGAAACCACCTAACTGTCCATAAACTAATGAATGAGTGAGATATCTATATATTTGAATATTACCTGGTTAAAAAAAAATGAAACACTGATAAAAGCTATAGCATAGGTGAACTTTGAAACTACTATGCTAAGCAAAAGCAACCTGTCACAAAAGGCCATGTATTGTGTTCCACTTACATGAAATGTCCTCAGGAGGCAAATCTATAGTGCCAGAAAGCAGGCTGGTGGGCAGGAGGGACAGGGAATGACTGCTCATGGGAATAGGAACAGGGCATTCTTTGGACAGTGGGGAAAAATGTTCTGGGGGCTGGCGCTGTGGCACAGCAGGTAAAGCCATTTTCTGCAGTGCAGGCATCCCATGTGGGTGCCGGTTCAAGTCCCTGCTGCTCCACTTTTGATCCAGCTCTCTGCTACGGCCTGGGAAAGCAGTGGAAGATGGCCCAAGACATTGGGCCCCTGCACCCGCATGGAAGACCGAGGAAGAAGCCCCTGGCTCCTGGCTTCAGATCGGTGCAGCTCCAGCCATTGTGGCCATCTGGGGAGTGAACCAGCAGATGGAAGACTTATCTCTCTTTCTCTCTCTGTGTAACTCTGCCTTTCCAGTAAATAAATAAATCTTAAAAAAAAAAAAAAAGTTCTGAAATTGTGGCAATGGCTGTACATATCTGTGACTGTACTAAAAATCACTGAGTTGCACATTTAAAAAAATATTTATTTGAAAAGCAGAGTGACAGAAAGGCAGAGAAAGAGAAAAGAAAATCTTCTAGCCACTGATTCACTTGCCAAATGGCCACAACAGTCAAGTCTGGGCAGCCCAAAACTAGAAGCCAGGAACTCCATCTGGCATAGCAGGGGACCAAGCACCTGGGCCATCTTCTGCCGTCTTCCCAGGCACATCAGCAGGAAGCTTAATCAGAAGCTGAGGAGCTGGCACTTGAACTAGCACTCTAATTTGGGTTGATGGTATTGCAATGGCAGCTTAACTTACTGTGCTACAGTACTGGTCCTGAATCTCACATTTAAATAGGTGAACTGCATGGTATGTAAATTATATCTCAATAAAGACATTAAAGGAAACAATCACCACGCTCACAAACAGGCACATTTTACCGTATGCAAATCATACCTTCATAAAGTTGACTGACAAGGAAAATAAGTCATCATTTTCTAAAACCAATTCAAAAAGCAGAGAATATACGTGATAACAGCCTAATATCCAGGCAGCCTGATAACTCTGTCTCTCATTTTGCTCTATTCCATGCATACATTACCCTTCTACAAATGCATCCAGTTTAGCCAATTCATCTGACAAGCCAACCAAGACATCCAGTGTGCCAACCTAGAAGAGAAATATAGCATTTTATTATTTTCATCTTTACAACATCTTGATTTGAAGGGCCCACAAACCTTAAGCTCTTATTCTTTATTTCATAATGTGTAAGTGTGGTTAAAAACATTGGTCAGACATTTCAACACAAGATAATCTTCTAATTCATAGGCAAAACCACCACGGAAGACATGAAGACTCCTCAAAGGCAGGCCTGTCCTTGTGCTGTGCCCAGGAACAATACGTCATCTGAAGTTCTGCTTTACACCCTGGGTTCTTAAAGCAGGAGGTCACGCCCAAGCACCAGAGGGTCTGTAATTGAGTTTGTAGGCAAAAGCATTTGTGTGTAAATGAGCATGTTCTGGACGAAATGTCCTGTCTGTCTCAAAGGACTCCCTAATTCCAAATATATTAAGAACCAGTACTTGCAGAGCACTATGGCTAGTGGTGCACTAAGCCTATTATAAAGTAAACTGATTATAAAGTAAACTGAACTTATGTTAGTGCAAAAATTAAAGGGAAAAAACAAAGAAAGGAAGGAAAGAGGATTGAGGAAAGGAGGGAGGGATGGAGGGAGGGAGGGCAGAAGTATGTTTACCTTAGAATTATATCTGTAATACATGAAATCTGTTTTTTATATTCATAAAAAATTTAAAAAGAACAAGTAATTTTAAGTATTTCTGAAATGACTGCAGTCTGTGGCTACTTCACTTAACCAGCAAAATGTAGGTATCAGATTATTTTCATTCTGACCAAAGTTTGGTCAGCTGATAACTGGCAGATTGCTTCACTCTGACCCTGCTGGTTTACAACTTTTTAGCATATGTTAAATAGTGTAACTAGAATAACTAATATCTGCAAAGTATGATTAAGGAGGCATCATGGGTGTTTACAATGTTAGCCAGCATAATGTGAATTTCATAACAAAAATTCAAAAAACATATTACTAAGAGTTTTTCACTTCTAAAAATCATATATATATATAATATTTTTGTAATATTTCTTATATAATTCAGAAAACCACAAAAGAAAAAATGTTATTTCACTTTGGTAGTATACTCCTGAAACCTCAAAGAACATGATGCCTTTTAAATTACGCCAAGGGATTGAGACAAGAGGGTTTTTCTTCTGAAAGAAACTGGGTATTAATTCTACCCAAAGCAAGACCTCGTTCTCCTCTCCTATACTCTCTCTTGTACAGTGAAGCTTCACCTTTAAGTCAGGAATGTTGAACTTGGAAGTGACAGCAAGATTGTTGTTCTTTGTAGTTGCTGCATGCAGTTTTTCCCACGTTTGCTGACAGGTTTTCTCCCCAGGAGCCGAAATAAGCCAGAACTCGGTCATGTTTGTTGCCAGGTATTTCTTCTGAAATCAAGAGACTCTGGAATACAAAACAAAACAATCAAAGATGACATTTAATACCATTTGTTTCCCAAGTGTTTCAGAGTCACAAGGTAAATTATAAATTAATAACCTGTTTCAAAACTAATCTAACATTAGTCTAGCAAAGTCAAACTTGCCTGGACGAGAATCTATCTAAATGATAAAAGGAGATGTATTTATGATAGTAGGAAAAGAGATGATAAAGGCCTAACACATGAAGGGCCATTCTTTTCAATTATAAATCATCCTAAACGGAAATTATTCACGAAGAGACTACCTAGCTGCCAATTATTTCAGTTAACCAAGAAATCTGCTGAGTCACGAATTTGCAGATTTACCTCAAACTTTTTTTTTAAAGATTTTATTTCTTTATTTGAGAGGTAGAGTTACAGACAGTGAAAGAGAGAGGCAGAGAGAAAGGTCTTCCTTCTATTGGTTCACCCCCCAAATGGCTGCCACGGCTGGAGCTGTGCCGATCCGAAACCAAGAGCCAGGAGTTTCCTCCGGGTCTCCCACATGGGTGCAGGGGCCCAAGGACTTGGGCCATCCTCTACTCTTTCCTAGGCCACAGCAGACAGCTGGATTGGAAGAGAAGCAGCAGGTCCCATCTTCTACTGCTTTCCCAGACTACAGCAAAGAGCTGGATTGGAAGAGGAGCAGACAGGAATAGAACTGTCACTCATATGGGATGCCGGCACCACAGGCAGAGGATTAACATACTGCACCATGGCGCCGGCCCTTTATCTCAAACTTTTAAAACATATAACAGCCGGCGCCGCGGCTCAATAGGCTAATCCTCCGCCTAGCGGCGCCAGCACCCTGGGTTCTAGTCCTGGTTGGGGCGCCAGATTCTGTCCCGGTTGCCCCTCTTCCAGGCCAGCTCTCTGCTGTGGCCCGCGAGTGCAGTGGAGGATGGCCCAGGTGCTTGGGCCCTGCACTCCATGGGAGATCAGGATAAGCACCTGGCTCCTGCCATCAGATCAGTGCGGTGCGCCGGCCGCAGCGCACCGGCGGCAGCGGCCATTGGAGGGTGAACCAACGGCAAAGGAAGACCTTTCTCTCTGTCTCTCTCTCTCTCACTGTCCACTCTGCCTGTCACAAAAAATAAATAAATAAAATAAAATAAAAACATATTTCAAAATAAATAAATAAATAAAATAAAACATATAACAAAAATGGGGAGTCACACACACACACTCTGCCACTTTTATCCTGGAGAAATGAATCAAATCTAAACAGTAGTCACTACAGAAATCTGCTGCACTGGCTTAGCAAACCTACAGTGTAGTCAATGAGTAGTTAATTCTACTCACCCTAGGGAGATTTCTTCAACTCCCTGATGTGTATGTAGTTGCCATCAAATGTTTACAAATCAAAAAAAAAAAAATCTTACGAATCTGCCTGGTCATTTTTAATTTAAGAGACAGATATAGACAGACAGAGCTCCATCTGCTGGTTCACTCCCCGAATACCCACAATGACTCGGGCTAGGATGGGGCCAGAGCCAGGAGACAGAGATGCAATGTAGACTTCCCACAAGGTCTGGATTGAGCTATCACCACTATCTCCCAGGGTCTGCAAGAGCAGGAAGCTCAGTTCAGAAACAGCTAGGAATCAAACCCAAGTTCTCAGATGTGGGATATGGGCAGTTTAACTGCCAGGCTGAACACCTGCTCCCTGTCTGGTTATTTAAAACATCTGAGTTTTGAGGGAGAGGAGCTCATACATTACTGGGTCTGAGTGAGAAAGAGGCTGTGCAACTCCCTCTCCAAGGAGTTCCATTAAGACACATGCAAGGGCCCACTGGCGGGTTAACGCCCTGGCCTGAAGCACTGGCATCCCATATGGGTGCCAGTCGAGACCTGGCTGCCCCTCTTCCAATCCAGCTCTCTGCTATGTCCTGGGAAAGCAGCAGAAGATGGTCCAAGTCCTTGGGCCCCTGCCCCCACGTGGGAGACCCAGAAGAAGCTCCTGGCTCCTGCCTTCAAATCGGCGCAGCTCTAGCCATTGTGGTCATCTGAGGAGTGAACCAGAGGATGAAAGACCTCTCTCTCTCTCTGTCTCTACCTCTCTCTATAACTCTTTCAAATAAATAAATAAAATAAATTTAAAATGTTTTTTTTTTTAATTCTTAAAAAAAAAGACATGCAAGCCTCTTCTACAACCTTTTGTCCTAATCCCCTCCTCCTCACAAAGCAGGGAAAAAGCACAGACAAATCTACTTAGAATGTAAGTAGGTAAAGCACAGAAACACAAAAAAACTCACAAAAATGTAAAGTTTACACTTTAATGGGCCTTCACGAGAACAACCGTAAACTTTCTACTACCACTGCTCATTCATGCTCTCTGACACTGGGATCCACGCCTGGGAATGGAGCAGAACTCTCTCATAAAGAACAACACTGCCCAGAGAAAGGACTTTGTAATTTAAATTCTTTAGTGTCATAATCATAGTGGGCTGTTAAAATTTTCCATAGACCATTTAAATTAAAGAAACCCTACCTACTCATTATAATACTATTGAAAATGAACTGTGATCTAAATATGATCAGAGTTGGTGAACTCGAAAGGCTTCCATAGCCTTGGCAGCTCATGACAAGAGCCTAGGGTGATTACTGATGCCATAAACAAGAGTGTCAATTTGTTAAGTCAACAACAGGAGTCACTGTGCACTTACTCCTCATGTAGGATCTCTGTCCTTAATGTGCTGTACATTGTGATTTCATGCTATAACTAGTACTCAAACAGTATTTTTCACTTTGTGTTTCTATGTGGGTGCAAACTGTTGAAATCTTTACTTAATATATACTAAACTGATCTTCTGTATATAAAGAGAATTGAAAATGAATCTTGATGTGAATGGAAGGGGGGAGGGAGAGGGAAAGGGGAAGGTTGCGGGTGGGAGGGAAGTTATGGGGGGGGAAGCCATTGTAATCCATAAGCTGTACTTTGGAAATTTATATTCATTAAATAAAAGTTAAAAAAATGAACTCAACACAAATGTCACCATATATATATATATATATATATATATATATACACACACACACACACACTTTTCCCAACTACTGTTTATAGAGGATCTACCAGGTATTGCTCTAAATGTTTTACACATGATTTCAATTAAGCTTCCCAATACCTTCTTAGATAAATATTCTCCCACTTACAGATAAGACACTAAAAACTCATCGAGTTAAAATGGTATAAATGTAAGATGGTGATACTACATGAATATCTCAAAAAATGTACTCTAAGATGAATTTTTTTTTTTATTTTTGACAGGCAGAGTGCACAGTGAGAGAGAGACAGAGAGAAAGGTCTTCCTTTACCGTTGGTTCACCCTCCAATGGCCGCTGCGGCTGGCGTACTGTGGCCAGTGCACCGCGTTGATCCGAAGCCAGGAGCCAGGTGCTTCTCCTGGTCTCCCATGCGGGTGCAGGGCCCAAGCACTTGGGCCATCCTCCTCTGCACTCCCTGGCCACAGCAGAGAGCTGGCCTGGAAGAGGGGCAACCGGGACAGAATCCGGCGCCCCGAAGGGACTAGAACCCACAGTGCCGGCGCCGCAAGGCAGAGGATTAGCCTACTGAACCGCGGCGCTGGCCTCTAAGATGACTTTTCAACATTACTAATCAAGTTGCACTTTTATTAGCTCTTAGTGATGAAGGCCAACACTTTCTCCAGTGCAGGTACCTCCCAGATAGCCAATGATCTGAACAGGAGCTTATCATGATCCTTGTCCTAGACAGAGTACTCGCTCTGGCCAGGCAACAGTATTGCTAAACTGGGCACCCAAGGATGGAAACCATTCACAAGCACCAAGCTCTAACAAGGCCATCCAAAGATAAGCTTTGATTTAAAAACAAAACAAGCAGAGCTGGCACTGTGGCGCAGCAGGTTAAAACCCCAGTCTACAGTGCCAGCATCTCATATGGGCACCAGTTCGAGTCCTAGCTGCTCCACTTCCTACCCAGCTTTCTGCTATGGGCTGGGAAAGCAGTGGAAGATGGCCCAAGTCTTTGGACCCCTGCACCCACATGGAAGACCAGGAAGAAGCTCCTAGCTTCAGATCAGCTCAGCTCTGGCCATTGCAGTCATTTGGAGAGTGAACCAGCAGATGGAAGACCTTTCTCTGTAACTCTTAAAAAAAAAAAAAAAAAAGGCAAATCAAAATCCTCGTCAGTCTATCTTAGAAACTTCAAATGTTGGGGTAAGCATTTGGCACAGCAGTTAGGCCAAGTTAGGCCATGACTTGGAATGCCCCCTTGAAATATCAGAGTATCTGGTTTGAGTACCAGCTACTCTGCTTTCAATCCAGCTTTCTGCTTGTATGCACCTTGGGTGAAAGTGGATGAATACTCAAGTACCTGAGTCTCCCACATGGGAGCAAACTTCAAATATTAAACTTTGGCCGGCGCCTTAATTCAATAGGCCTGCGGCGCCGGCACACCGGGTTCTAGTCCCGGTCGGGGTGCTGGATTCTGTCCCGGTTGCCCCTCTTCCAGGCCAGCTCTCTGCTGTGGCCAGGGAGTGCAGTGGAGATGGCCCAAGTGCTTGGGCCCTGCACCTGCATGGGAGACCAGGAGAAGCACCTGGATCCTGGCTTCAGATCAGCACGGTGCACCGGCCACAGCCCGTCAGCCGCAGCGGCCATTGGGGGGTGAACCAATGGAATTGTAATTCAGCTCTTTTACTCCTGTCTGTCCAGAGAAACTTCCACAAAAGCAGAGACAAAGTGCTCACTGCAAAATTGTTTATAGCAGCAAGAAAGTAAAAACAAGATCCCAATAAAAGCAAAGTAGATAATAATACTTAATTTATTCATGTAATAATACCATGTAGATATACATGGGGGGTGACCAAGGCCAAGGTCAAGAGGCCTTGCAACTTCTCTCTGTCTCTCTGTCTCTCACTGTCCACTCTGCCTGTCAAAAAAAAATGTCAAACTTTAAGGTTATTACATATCATCTTTTTTTAATATAAGATATAACACATATTTATTTATTTTTTGACAGGCAGAGTGGACAGTGAGAGAGAGACAGAGAGAAAGGTCTTCCTTTTTCCATTGGTTCACCCCCCAGTGGCCGCTGCAGCTGACGCGCCACCGCGCTGATCTGATGGCAGGAGCCAGTACTTCTCCTGGTCTCCCATGGGGTGCAGGGCCCGAGCACTTGGGCCATCCTCCACTGCACTCGCGGGCCACAGCAGAGAGCTGGCCTGGAAGAGGGGCAACCGGGACAGAATCCGGTGCCCCAACCGGGACTAGAACCCGGTGTGCCGGCGCGGCAAGGCGGAGGATTAGCCTAGTGAGCCACGGCGCCGGCCTACATATCATCTTACCTATACTCTTTTCAACCTAATTTTAGAATTATCTGTGGTACTCCATGTATAGTTTGTATAGTTCATTTAATTGTTACATGGTATTCTTACATGGTATATCTACATGGTATTATTACATGAATATTTAAATTAAGTATTATTTTTACTTTGATTTAGTGGGATCTTGTTTTTACTTTCTTGCTGCTATAAACAATTTTGCAGTGAGCACTTTGTCTCTGCTTTTGTGGAAGTTTCTCTGGACAGACAGGAGTGAAAGAGCTGAATTACAAAGAGGGATCACATGGTAGAATGTCTTCAAAGATGGAAGGAACACATCCTTCCATGCTCCTATACAATGTGACTTTGCCACTACTTCCACCAAAAGCTGGGGCTGGTTTTGTGACTTGCTGTAACCAAGAAAACACATGGAAGGCACACTACAAGTTCAAGGCCAAGGTCAAGAGGCCTTGCAACTTCTACTTCTGTGTCTTCCCTCACAGCATCAGGTAAGGAAGCCAGTCTAGACTACTGAAAGGGGCTCTGTGATAAGAAATGGACAACCACTAAAAACTGCCAGATGCCTAAGCATGGCCACGTTGGACCTTTCGGCCCAACCAATCTGCAAGCTGCATCAATGAATCTGGGTGAACCAAACACAGAGACCACCCTAACAACTCACAGAATAAAGAGAAATAAGAAATCACAGTTCTAAATCACTACATTTTGGGGTGGTTTATCACACAGCAGGAGATAACCAGCAGACTGCTGTCCACTCTATTGGGTACTGTCAAATTGTTCTCCAAAGCCATTATCAACTTAATTAATTAGATAATTAATTTGGATTAATTAATCCAAAGCCATTATCAACTTAATTATCAAATTAATTATCATTATCAAATTAATCATCGGGTAAGGCTTCTATTTCTAAGGTTGGCATTGTGTCACAGTAGGTTATGTAGCTGTTTACCACACCCACAACACGTATTGGAGTGCTGGTTCCAATTGCAGTTCTTCCACTTCCAATCTTGTTTCCTGCTAACGTTCCTGGAAAGTAACAATTGATGGTGCAGGGGCTTGGACCCCTGCCATTCATATGGGAGACCTGGATAGCTTTACGGGCTCCTGGTTTTGGCATGGCCTCGCCCTGATTGTTGCAGACATTTGGGCAATGAGCCAGTGGATAGAAGATCCCTCTGCCTTGGTCTCTCTCTCACTCTGCCTTTCACGTAGATGAAAATAAATTTAAAAATCAACATTAAGGGGCTGGCGCTGTGGCTCAGCAAGTTAACGCCCTGGTCTGAAGCACCGGCATCCCATGTGGGCACCGGTTCGGGACCCAGCTGCTCCACTTCCAATCCAGCTCTCTGCTGTGGCCTGGGAAGGCCGTGGAGGATGGCCCAGGTCCTTGGGCCCCTGTGCTCACGTGGGAAACCCAGAGGAAGCTCCTGGCTTTGGATCAGCGCAGCTCTGGCCATTGCGGCCCATTGGGGAGTGAATCATCGGATGGAAGACCTCTCTCTCTCTCTGCCTCTCCTCTCTCTGTGTAGCTCTTTTTTTTTATTATTCTTTTTATTATTTAATAAATGTGAATTTACAAAGTGCAACTTTTATATTGTTGTGGCTCCCCGCCCCCAACCTCCCTCCCTCCCACAGCCCTCCCCTCTCCCACTCCCTCTCCCACCCCGCCCTTCATTGAGTTTCATTTTCAATTACCTTCATATACAGAAGATCAACTTAGTATACACTAAGCAAGGATTTCAACAGGCTGCCCTCACACAACTGCACAAGGTATAGGGTATTGTTCAACTAGTAGTGTTGTTTTTAAGTTTCATAGTAAAACACATTAAGGACAGAGATCCTACGTGGGGAGCATGTGCCCAGTGACTCCCGTTGTAGTTTTTTTTTTTTTTTAACTTTTATTTAATGAATATAAATTTCCAAAGTACAGCTTATATATTACAATGGCTCCCCCCCCCATAACGTCCCTCCCACCCGCAACCCTCCCCTTTCCCACTCCCTCTCCCCTTCCATTCACATCAAGATTCATTTTCAATTCTCTTTATATATAGAAGATCAGTTTAGCATACATTTAGTAAAGATTTCAACAGTTTGCTCCCACACAGAAACATAAGGTGAAAAATACTGTTTGAGTACTCGTTATAGCATTAAATCACAATGTACAGCACACTAAGGACAGAGATCCTACATGAGGAGTTAAGTGCACAGTGACTCCTGTTGTTGACTTAACAAATTGACACTCTTGTTTATGGCATCAGTAATCACCCTAGGCTCTTGTCATGAGCTGCCAAGGCTATGGAAGCCCCCTGAGTTCACCGACTCTGATCATATTTAGACAAGGTCATGGTCAAAGTGGAAGTTCTCTCCTCCCTTCAGAGAAAGGTACCTCCTTCTTTGATGGCCCGTTCTTTCCACTGGGATCTCACTCACGGAGATCTTTCATTTAGTTTTGGTGTTTTTTTTTTTTTTTTTTTTTTTTCCAGAGTGTCTTGGCTTTCCATGCCTGAAATACTCTCATGGGCTTTTCAGCCAGATCCGCATGCCTTAAGGACTGATTCTGAGGCCAGAGTGCTGTTTAGGACATCTGCCATTCTATGGGTCTGCTGTGTATCTCGCTTCCCATGTTGGATCGTTCTCTCCCTTTTTTATTCTATCAGCTAGTATTTGCAGACACTAGTCTTGTTTATGTGATCCCTTTGGCTCTTAATCCTATCATTATGATCAATTGTGAACAGAAATTGATCACTGGGACTAGTGAGATGAAATTGGTACATGCCACCTTGATGGGATTGAATTGGAATCCCCTGGTATGTTTCTAACTCTACCGTTTGAGGTAAGTCAGCTTGAGCACGTCCCGAATTGCACATCTCTTCCCTCTCTTATTCCCACTCTTATATTTAACAGCGATGACTTTTCAGTTAAGTTTCAGCACTTAAGAAAAACTGTGTATTGATTACAGTATTCAACCAAAAGTATTAAGTAGAACAAACAAACAAAAATATTAAGAGGGATAACATATTAAGTTGGTCATCAACAGTCAGGGCAAGGGCTGATCAAGTCACCATTTCTCATAGTGTTCATTTCACTTTAACAGGTTTCCATTTTGGTGCTCAGTTAGTTGCCACCTATCGGGGAGAACATATAGTATTTGTCCCTTTGGGATTGGCTTATTTCACTCAGCATAATGTTTTCCAAATTCCTAACAGGGATCACTTTTTAGTTAAAATTTAAACACCTAAGAATAACTGTGTGTTAATTACAGAGTTCAACCAATGGGGAAACTTGTTGAAGTGAAATGGACACTATGAGAAACAGTGACTTGATCAGCTCTTGTCCTGACGGTTGATGTACAATGTAATACTTTATCCCGTTGTAGATTTAACAACTGGCACTCTTATTTACGGCATCAGCAATCACCCGAGGCTCTTGCCATGAGCTGTCTAGGCTATGGAAGCCCCTTGAGTTCACCAACTCTGAACTTGTTTAGTCAAGGCCGTATCACAGTGGAGGTTCCTTCCTAACTTCGGAGAAAGGCGCCTCCCTCCTTGATGGCCTGTTCCTTCCGCTGGGGTCTTGTTCACCAAGATCTTTCATTTAGGTTGTTTTTGCCACCGTGTCACGGCTTTCCATGCCTGTGAGGCTCTCATGGGCCTTTTAGCCAGATCCGAATGCCCCAAGGGTTGATTCTGAGGCCAGAGTGCTGTTTTGGGCGTTTGCCATTCTATGAGTCTGCTGTGTGTCCTGCTTCCCCCGCAGGGTCATTCTCTCCCTTTTAATTCTATCCTTCATATTTGCTTACACTGGTCTTGTTTGTAAAATCTCTTCGACACTTACCCTATCTTTTTTGATCAGTTGTGTACTTATACTTATCACTTTACCAAGTGCACTGACATTGGTACATGTCTCCTTGATAAGACTGAGTTGAAATCCCCTGGCTCATTTCTAGTCCCACCATTGGAGGTAAGTCCGAGTGAACATGTGCCGACCTATATATCTCCTCCCTCTCTTATTCCCACTCCTATATTTAACAGAGATCACTTTTCTGTTAATTTTTAAATGCCTAAGAATGACTGTGTATCGATTACAGAGTTCAACCAGTGGTATTAAGTAGAACAAACCGAGCAACAACAACAAAATACTAAAAGGAATAAAATAGTAAGTTGTTCCTCAACAGTCTAGACAAGGGCTGATCATGTCATTGTCTCTGATAGTGTCTATTTCACTTCAATGGGTATCATTTTAGGTGCTCATTTAGTTGCCATCGATCAGAGAGAACATATGATATTTGTCCCTTTTGGACTGGCTTATTTCACTCAGCATATTTTCCAGCTTCCTCCATTTTGTTGTAAATGCCCGGATTTCATTGTTTTTTACTGCTGTATAGTGTTCCATAGAGTACATATCCTATAGTTTCTTTATCCAGTCATTCGTTGATGGACATTTAGGTTGCTTCCATGTCTTAGCTATTGTGAATTGAGCTGCAACAAATATTGAGGTGCAAATGGCTCTTTTTTTCTCCCCTTTAATTCCATTTGGGTAAATCCCAAGGAGTGGATGGCTGGGTCCTGTGGTAGTGCTACATCAGGTTTCTGAGGACATCCACAGTGGCTTTACCAGTTTGCATTCCCACCAACAGTGGGTTAGTGTCCCTTTTTCCCCACATCCTTGCCAGCATCTGTTGTTGGTTGATTTCTGTATGTAAGCCAATCTAACTGGAGTGAGGTGAAACCTCATTGTGGTTTTGATCTGCATTTCCCTGATGGCTAGGGATCCTGATGTGTAGCTCTTTCAAATAAATCAGTAAATCTTTTTTTTTTTAAAGAAATCAACATTAAAAGAATTTCTATTTCCACAATTTAAAAAATATACAGTGGGGGCTGGCACTGTGGCACAACGGGTTAAGTCACCGCCTGCAATGCTGGCATCCCATACGGGCAGCAGTTCATGTCCTGGATGTTTCACTTCCCACCCAGCTCCTTGCTAATGTTCCTGGGAAAGCAGTAGAGCTTGGGCCCCTGTATCTGTGTGCGAGACCAAGAAGAAGCTCCTAGCTCCTGGCTTTGGCCTGGCCCAGCCATGGCCGTTGCGCCCATTTGGGGACAAAACCAGCAGATAATGGAAGGTATCTTTTGATCTAATTCTGCCTTCAAATAAATAAAATAAATCTTAAAAAAAATACACAATGGTATATAATATTCATAGGTACATACTTCCAGAAAGTAAAACAGGCAAAGGACAAAGGCACTTTAGTCATGTATAAAAGATTTTATATCTTTAAAATAAAAATCTATTTCTCAAATATGAGAAAATGTTAACACCTGTTAAATCTGGGTAGTGGGTACATGAATGTCTGTTAATCCACTAATCCGTTAATAAGCATTTAAAATTATATCTGTATATCTGAAATATCTCAGAAATATTTTTTAAATTGCTGTAAGAATGCAATTTATGTTAAAAACATTAAGCCTACTTAGAAAATTTAAAAAAATTTTAGTGAACTCTGAAGTACACTATTCTGAGAATAATCTAGTTACCAAATTAGCTCTTCATGCCATTTTTTTTTTTTTTTGCTCCTCGTAGAAATGCTGTCTGATCTGTTCAATATCCTCTTATGACCAAGTACAAATGTGGAGCATAAATCTTCTTGATGGTTTGGAATTTTTAATAACGTATTTTTGGATCAATATATTCAACAGTCTAACTGCATAATGTAGCAAGGGTAGGAGCTCGAGCTACTACCTCTACTAACTCTAGAACCTAAACCAGGAAGTTGTCTTTCTGCAATTTAGGACACAAGGCTGAGGACCTATTTCCTGCTTTCCTTTCTGTTCTCTGTTGCACCTGGCCAACCACACCTAAGCTGCTCCAACACCTGACTATTTCCCTATCTCTGGTTTCCCTCACCTGATACTCTTGTACTGACTGATCTAGCTGTTTTATCCCACACACTGATTACAAGGCTACCTTCAAATTTAAAATGCTCAGTTTAGAGAAACCAACAGCATCTTTAAATTTCTTTTAGTGATCCAGTTCTTAGTGATGACAGCTTTTTTAAAAATTGAGGTTTTACTTGTAATTACTTTGTACAAGTGGTTCTGTTACAATCTATTTGAAGACACATTTTATACCTCCTATCCCCTAAAAATGGCAGGCAATAAAATCAATTCTTCCTGAGTGTTAGACTTTCTAAACTGCAGCTTCTTCAAAGGCTGTACCAGTATCAGCTATTGCAGTAGATTCCACTATCATATCACTTAGAATTCTAGAAATTCTTTTTCATCTAACACATTTCCAAAGGATTTCAATAAATGGGAAAAAGGGCCTCATTTTCTCATGTAAAACTAACACCTGCCCTATCTACCTCACTAGCTTCTATCAGGATCAAAGAAAAATGTCATGAGGGGCCAGCACTGTGGCAGAGCGGGTAAAGCCACTGCCTGCAGTACAGGCATCCCATATGGGCAAAGGTTTGAGTCCTGGCTGCTCCACTCTGATCCAGCTCTCTGCTACAACCTGGGAAAACAGTAGAAAATGGCCCAAGAGCTTGGGCTCCTGCACCCATGTGGGAAACCTGGAAGAAGCTCCTGGCTCCTGGCTTGAGACTGGCCCAGCTCTGGCCAATGCAGCCATTTGGGGAGTGAACCAGCGGATGGAAGACCTCTCTCTCTCCGCACCTCTCTGTAACTCTGCCTTTCAAATAAATAAATAAATAATGTCATGATCAAGTCTAAATAAAACTAGTCCAGAAATATCTAGGAAAGTTCTAGAAAAGTTCTCCAATTCGGCTCTTAACTAGAGCCCTTTCTAGAACTTCATTGTTGGGAGATACGGGGATAGGAAAAGGTGCCTTCTGTGTTTGGTAGTATGCTGTACATTTGTCATCCATTATCTTAGAAAGATGAATTTGTAGGACAACCTGTGAGATAGGAGCAATACTCAGAGGTCAGTACCACCACCCATTGCTCACCCACCAGGATACGTTCTGAAAAAATGCATCAATAGATTATTTAATCAAGCAAATAACTTAGTATGTACTTGCACAAGCTAAGATGGCTACAATGTCACCAGATGACATAATCTCATGGTACCACCATGGGACATGTGATCTGTTGTTGAAAAGTCTTCACATGGCATCTGACCATAACTCACCCAAAGTCACACAACTGGCAGGTGGGGTTCAAACCTAGTTGTTTTGACTCTAAAAGCCATGTTCTTGCCAGTGTGGTAGGAGAAAACAATGCTCCGCCTCAGCTCTCCTTTGAGAAGATCCACATGTAAGCTTGAACCCCTTCTCCCTATGTTTGGTTCCAGGCTCAAAGCATCCTATAGGTCCAATGAATTCTGCTATAGAGGGATCTGAGCTGCCTTTCCATATTCTTTTCATCCAGGATAATCACAATTTATACAACGGCATCACTCAGCATCCCACACTATCCTGCCTCCTGGACAGAACAATGATTCCTCTAAACAAAAAGACGGAAAACAAAAAGATACAGAGACAGAGACAGAGAGAGATTTTCAAAGGACTTTCCTGATCACAAAAGAAAGAGCATACGCTTACGAGTCTCACAGTACCAAACTCCTTTCTCACACTAGTTTCCTTGTCTGCAAAGTAGCAACACTGCAAATCTCTTCCCACAGCTTAGGAGGAATGAATAAATCCTGCACCTAGATCTTGCTGTCCAATCTGGCCATCATGGAGGGGGAAGCGGGTGGGGAACACTGCATTAGCTACAGTCCCCACCCATCTTACTTCCCAAGGCTCTCCCCAGTGGGAAATACTCTATTTATACCTCTTTACATACTCTATTTCACCACTATTTTGCACTTTCTGTTCTTCTCCACCTGAAGGTCAGAGTTGTACCTTCTCTGTGAAGACACAAACTCCTACCAACTGCAGGTACTTAATGCGTGCTTGTTGAATGAGCAAATGAATGCAAACAGAACAATGACTTAACCAGTCAAAAAGTCTCACTAGAGAAAAAATAAAGGCCAAGAAAAATATTCAAATCCTGTATTTTTAACGGCATTTTGATTTTCATTTGGTTTTTCAGAAAACAAATCCTTATTTTAGAATATTTATAAGTAAAAAATTGGTAGGCTTGCAAGTTCCTAAATCCCCTGCGCCTTTTTTATTTCAAGGGTGATCAGAGTCAAAAGTGTTAAAGACAAGGCTTCGGAGAGAATCTATCTGAATGTCAGGCAAAGTCCACTGCCTCTGTTTTGTTTTTCTATCTTTAGTCAAAAAAGCAAACTACAAGAAGAGGCTGACAAAAAGACAAGCCAGTTAGTACCTAAGGATGAATGTGAAAATTTGACAGTAGCATCAATAATTGTAATGGTTCTATGAAGTTTTGTTTTTTTTTTTGCAAAATCCGTGTTTTCTGTTTTTAAACAATGTCTACTATCAACTTGTTACAGAAAACTTAAAATTTTTTCCTTGAAACATAAGAACAATTTAAGCTTAGTTCCAAACAACATTTATCTCTGCTTTTTGGGGTCAGGAAATGAAAGTCATCTTGCTAAACATAGTTCTCTTTTTCACTCAGCTGCAAGGAAACAAAAAGTCAAAATTGGTGACCACTAGTTATCAACTCATCAGAAAACTGGACACACCTGTACCTCCTATACCGTTTCAATCAAGTTGTTGTTTTACTCCTAATTATTTCCCTTTCTTTAACTAGACAGACTAGAAGTTGAGCAAAAACAGTAGGCAAACCACAGCTTAAACAGAGGAGAAAATTATCACAAAGGCACACTCATTTAAACAGTAGAGTTCCTCCAAACTCAGTTCCAGGTCTGTACCTTTTTTTTTTTTTTTTCTGTGTAAATGTATTTGTAGACACTCTCTCTCTCGATGGTTTTCCCTACCACCTGCAGCCCAGGACCCTGCACAAGCACCACAATGGACTACGAGACATTTCCATTCGGATGTCTCAAAAGCACCGAAAATCCAGTTATGACCTCTTCCCCCAAAATGTACTGCAGTATTCCCTGCACCATCAGACAATTGGGATTGTCACATTCTCCAGGCAGCAGCAGCCAGACCAGCCCAAGCAAACCAGTTTCCACTAACCAGCACTAGTCAAAGCACTTCATGTATATTAACTCCATTAGTGGTTAAAACAACCCCATCAGAGGTGCCTCCTACATATTATGTAATACGTATCTTGTCCTACATTTGAGCATACTGATATATTATATGCTAAGGATAAATGCATTATATGTTCTCATAGCACTTCCTTTTTCATTGCTTCCCTAAGGAAAGACGTTTTACTAATGTCTGTCTTCCGTAATACACTGCCAGGAGAAGTGGAAACCATGACTGTTTTTGCTCACCACTGTAACCTCAGCACCTGGCATGGAGGCTGGCATGACATAATCTCAAAAAGTACTTGTTGAATATTCCTCAGTGAATGAGTAACTGTAGAAATTAAATCAAGTTAAAGTACCAGGCTTATGGTTGGTTGGTTCCCTTTACCTTCCCTTTGATTTTTTAAAAAAATCTTCTTTATTGAAATACACAATAAAATGCAACCACTCTAAAGACTAAGTTTTTAAGAAACATACATACCTGTGTAACCACCACGAAACCAATATTAAGAACAATTTTATCATCCCCAAAATCTTCCCTTGCACCCAATCAAGCCCTACCCTACTACCAGTCCTAGGCAAAAGCAGACCTGCTGTCTGTTGCTGAAGACTGTTCAGCCCGATCTAGGATTTCACTATTAGTGGAAAGATACATTATAGGTCCCTCTGTATCTGGCCTCTCCTGCTCAGCAGGTCTTGGAAATCTGTCCATTTTGTATTAGTTCATTCTCATTCATTACTTAGTATCCCAAGGCATGAATACACTACAGCTCACCCATCACCTAATGATGCACATTTGGATTGTTACTGGTTTGGGGCTATTACAAAGGAAGGTACACTGTGAACACTCCTCTAAAAAACTTTTTGTGAAGATGTATTTCTCTGGGGCTGGCACTGTGGCATAGCAGGTAAAGCCGCCGCCTGCAGTGCCAGCATCCTAAATGGGCACCGGTTTGAGTCCCAGCTGCTCCACTTCCAATCCAGCTCTCTGCTATGGCCTGGGAAAGCAGTAGAAGATGGCCCAAGTCCTTGGGCCACTGCACCTGTGTGGAGGACCCGGAAGAAGCTCCTGGCTCCTGGCTTCGAATAGACACAGCTCTGGCCGTTGCGGCCATCTGGGGAGTAAGTCAGCAGATGAAAGACTCCTCTCTCTCTCTCTGCCTCTGCCTGTCTGTAACTCTTTCAAATAATAAATCTTTTTTTAAAAAAATGTATTTGTCATGTATAAACATCTAGAAGTAGAGTTTATTTATTTATTTATTTATTTATTATTTGACAGGTAGAGTTATAGACAGTGAGAGAGACAGAGAGAAAGGTCTTCCTTCCTTTGGTTCACTCCCCAAATGGCCACTACAGCTGGCGCTGTGCCAATCCGAAGCCAGGAGCCAAGTGCTTATTCCTGGTCTCCCATGCGGGTGCAGGGCCCAAGCACTTGGGCCATCCTCCACTGCCCTCCCGGGCCACAGCAGAGAGCTGGACTAGAACCCGGCGCCCATATGGGATGCCAACGCCGCAGGCAGAGGATTAACCAAGTGAGCCACGGTGCCGGCCCCCTTTTTATTTTTATTTGAAAGGAAAAGAAAACAGAGAGCGAGAGTGACAGAGATTGATATTCCATCTGCTGGTTCACTCTCCAAATGCCTGCAACAGCCAGAGCTGGGTCAGGCTGAAGCCAGGAGCCTGGAACTCATTCCAGGTCTACCACATGCAGGGCAGGGGCCCAAGTAGTTGAGCCATCATCTGCTGTTTTCTAGGGTGTGTATCAGTAGGAAGCTGGACTTGAAGTGAAGCCAGGATTCAAACCCAAAGATTCCAATATAGGATGCAGACATCCCAAGTGGTGTCTGAACCGATGCACCCAACATCAGCCCCTATAACTGAAATTACTAAGTTGAATGTTTAGTATATATTTAACTTTATAAAAAACTGAATTGTTTTCCAAACTAAATAGAACATTATATATTCTCAATTAGCAAATTATACAAGTTCCAGTTGTTCTACATGCTCCATGGCTCTTGGTGTTCTCAGTCTTTTTAGACATTCCAGTAGGTTACTGGGGTTATCTTCCATGATGCATATCCATGATGACTAATGAAGCTCAGTATCTTTTCACATTTCAAACATTTACAAATGATCTCTTCTTTCATGAAATTTCAAGTATTTCCAATTTTTTTAGTTGCCTTATTGCTAAGTAGTTTTTAATATGATCTTGATGCTGTTTCCTCACACTAAATGTGCCTGCAAGTGTGTGTATGTGTTTTTTTGTTTTGTTTTTTAAGATTAGAGCTACAGACAGAGAAAGGGAAAGACAGAAAGGGCTTCCACCCGATGGTTCACTCCTCAAATGGTCACAATAGCCGGAGCTGAGCCAATCCGAAGCCAGGAGCCAGGAGCTTCTTCCAGGTCTCCCACTAGCATGCAGGGACCCAAGCACTTGGGCCATATTCCACCACTTTCCCAGGCCATAGGCTAAGAGCTGGATTAGAACAGGAGCAGCCGGGACACGAACTGACATCCATACAGGATGCTGGTGCCAGACACAGAATCTTAGCCTACTATGTCACAGTGCCAGCCCCAATGTGTATGTATGCTTTTTCTTAAATCTACTTTTGAATAGAAGTTTTCAATTCTGCCAAAATCTGATATATTTTTTCTTTTAACAGAGCTTTCTGCGGCACCTGAAAAATTTGCCTGTCCCAAACTCACAAGTCTTTATCCTACTTGGAGTCCATTGAGCTTCTTGGAGCTGTGTTTACAGTTTCCATGAAACTTCGAAATTTTTCAGCCACTACTCAAATACATTTTTTCTGTTCTCCTCCCTTCTTCTGAGACAAAACCATACGTGCTACATTAAGCTATTTGACACTGCCCCACAGTCATTGAGCTCCAATCCATTTTTTCTATTGTTTCTTTCTGTGCATCAACCTGGTCAATCTCTTGCTATATCTTCTAGTTGGGCGATCTTTGCTGTTAATTTTATTTAGTGAATATTTCACTTCAGATGTATTTTTGTGCTTTTAATGTCATTTGATAAAACTTACATTTCTTCCTCATTATGCTGTTTTCTGTTAAAATCCCTGAGCATTATTTACAATTTGCGATGTTACACTGTCAGTCATTGATTTTACCATCTTCAAGAGTGTTGCACTTTGCCCCAGCTGACAGTTAAAGTTACATGATCAGTCTGACCTACTCAAGGCTTGTTTCTACACATCATTAGGATGGGCCTAAGGCTGTACTTCCAGGCTAAGTCAGGGGGTCCGCACCGTGGCATAGCTGGTAAAGCCACCATCTGCAATGCCAGCATCCCATATGGGCGCCAGTTCATGTCTCAGCTGCTCCACTTCCGATCCAACTCTCTGTTATGGCCTGGGAAAGCAGTAGAAGTTGGCCCAAGTCCTTGGGCCCCTGTATCCGCATATCTCTGGGAGACCAAAGAAGCTCCTGGCTCCTGGCTCCTGGCTCAGATTGGCACAGCTCCAACTGTTGTGGCCAACTGGAGAGTGAACCAGCAGATAGAAGACCTCTTTCTCTCCCTGCCTCTGCCTCTCCTTCTCTCTCTGTGTAACTCCAAACTTTCAAATAAATAAATAAATAAATCTTAAAAAAAAAAAAAAAAAGGCTAAGTCAGCTCTACTACCAAGGGCTCACTTTTTGGGAATCCCACTAATTTCCCAGGCATTCAGTAAGATCTCCCCCCTCTTTCTGGTCAGAATTCATGTCCCCTCCTTCCCTGTGAGATCTGACAACTACACATATTATTTTACATTAATTTATTTTTGGGGCCGGTGTTGTGGCGCAGTGGGTTAACACCCTGACCTGAAGCGCTGGCATCCCATATGGGCGCCGGTTCAAGACCTGGCTGTTCCACTTCCAATCCATCTCTCTGCTATAGCCTGGGAAAGCAGTGGAAGACGGTCCAAGTTCTTGGGCCCCTGCACCCCTGTGGAAGACCTGGAAGAAGCTCCTGGCTCCTGGCTTTGGATCAGCGCAGCTGTGGGTGTTGCAGCCAACTGGGAATGAACCATCGGATGAAAGACCTCTCTCTCTGCCTCTTCTGTGTATGACTTTCAAATAAATAAATCTTTAAAAAAATTATTTTTATCTACATGAAAGACAGAGAGAGACAGAGAGAGAGAGAAAGAGAGCAAGTAAGTACGAGATATCTTCGATCCACTGGTTCATTTCCCAAATGCCAGCAAAATCTGGGGCTGGGCTAGGCCAAAGCTCCAGCCACACATGGGTGGCAGGGACTCAAATATGTGAGCCATGATCTACTGTCTCCAAGGATGTACATTAGCAGGAAGCTGGATTGGAAGCAGAGTAGGTGGGACTCGAAACCAGCATTCTGATATGGGATATGGATGTCCCAAGTGGCAACTTAACCTGCTATGCCACAATGCCCACTCCATGGCAATTGTTCATTTTAAAATGCTCTGGTCATTCTCTGCTGGATGCCTGCAAAGACCTCTATACCAGGTTTATGGTGTTTATTTCTCTGCCTAGATCCCTCTCTCGGCCAATCCAACCTGCAAATTCTAGCTAGATAAACCTCCTCCAAACCTAATCTCCTCAACTCTGCAAGACCAGCGTGCTTTGCTTGAGTTTCCCCCTCCTAAACCACAGTGGAGCATCCACAGGGAGAAAACTGGCAGGATTATAAAGCTCACTTCCTTTGTTTCCGCTCAGTTCCCGTACTGCTTGTTGCCCATTGTCTGGAAGTTTTTCATATATCTTGTCCAAGTTAGCAGGTGTTTATGGTGGGAAAACAAGTGTGCCACCAGTTCCTGCTCCATAGCTAGACACTGAAGTCTCATCTAGTTTTTTCATGTGTATTATGCCATTTACTATTCATGAGCTTTGGGGTTTACTATCTAATTGCTGTTTGTTTCTGTGCAGGGATTCAGCCACAACCTCCCAGCCTCTCTCAGCCACATGCTTAGAGAACAGGATTAACAAGAAATGAACACCAAAAATGTAGTAAGTCTAGCCTGAAAGACTGAAGTAATTCAGTGGCTATGAAGAATGTAGCACAATGAGCAAGTACTGCTTTGGTAATTTCTCTCTGTCTCTCTCTAACTCTGCCTGTCAAAAAAAAAAAATGCAGCTTGAATAATAAATATATATATCCACCTAATTAGAAGGTACCTGGCTATTTAAAAGAAATGTTAATGTATCTAAAAGGAAACACACACTCCCATATAACAGTATTGGGGGACTTCAATACCCTGCTTTCAGCAGTGGACATTTCAACCAGACAGAAAATCAGCAAGGAGACAACAGTTAATTGACACCATAGACCAAATGGAACTAACCGATATTGACAGAACTTTTTTTCCTACAGTTGCAGAATACACATTCTTCTCACCAGTGCATGGAACTTTCTTTAGGATAGACCACAGGCCGGGCCATAAAGCAAGCCTCAGTAAATGCAAAAAAATCGAGATCAACATGCATCATCTCTGACCACAATGGAATGAAGCTGGAAATCAACAATTTAAGAGTCTCTAAAACATGCAAACACATGGAGACTAAACAACATACTCCTGAATAAACAGCGGGTCATAGAAGAAATCAAAACAAGAATCAAAAAACTGTTGAGGAACAGTTTTTCATACTATTTGTTGAACTCTTTACTTAGCATAGAGTTAACCTTCTGTATATAAAGTTAATTGAAAACAGGTCTTAGAGGCCAGCACTGTAGCGCAGCAGGTCAAAGCCCTGGCCTGAAGCACCAGCATCCCATATGGGTGCTGATTCAAGACCCAGCTGCTCCACTTGCGATCCAGCTCTCTGCTGTGGCTTGGGAAAGCAGTGGAAGATGGCCCAAGTCCTTGGGCCCCTGCACCTGCGTGGGAGTCCTGGAGGAAGCTCCTGGCTCCTGGCTTCAGATCGGCATAGCACCAGCTGTTGCGGCCATCTGGGGAGCGAACCATCAGATGGAAGACCCCCCACCACTCTCCTCTCTCTCTGTGTAACTCTGACTTTCAAATAAATAAATTGTAAAAAAAAAAAAAAAAAAAAAAAAGAAAAGAAAAAAGAACACAGGTCTTAGTAAAAATAAGAATGGGAATAGGAGAGGGAAGAGGAAGAAGGGTGGGAGTGGAGGTAGAAGGGGAGGTACAGTGAGAAGAATCACTATCACTATGTTCCTAAAGGTGTATTTATGAAATGCATGAAGTTTTTATACCTTAAATAAAAGGTTTCTGGGGGCAAAAAAATGCAGCTGGGGGGGGGGGGGGGAGGCAGCATTGTGGCATAGCAGATTAACTTCCACCTGTAATACCAGCATATCCCATATGGGTGCTGGTTCGAGACCCAGCTGCTTCATTTCCAATCCAGCTCCCTGCTATGGCCTGGGAAAGCAGTGGAAGATGGCCAAGTGCTTGGGCCCCTGTATCTATGTGGGAGACTCAGAGAAGCTCTGAGCTCTGGGCTTTTGGCTTTGGCCTGGCCCACCCCAGCCACTGTGGCCATCTGGGGAGTGAACCAACTGATGGAAGATCTCTCTGTCTCTCCTCTTCTGTCTGTAACTCTGCCTTTCAAGTAAATAAAAAATAAATCTTTAAAAACAATATAGCTTGAGGGGCCAGTGCTGAGGTATAACAGGTAAAGCTGCAGCCTGCACTGTCAACATCCCATATGGGGACTGGTTCGACTCCCAGGTGCTCCACTTCCAATCCAGCTCTCTGTTATGGCCTGGGAAAGCAACAGAAGATGGCCCAAATGCTAGGGCCCCTGTATCCACGTGGGAGACCCGGAAGAAGCTCCTGGCTCCTGGCTTCGGACTGGCGCAGCTCCAGCCATTGCAGTCATCTGGGGAGTGAACCAGCAGAAGGAAGACCTCTCCCTCTCCTCCCTTCTCCTATCTCTCTCCCTCCCTCTCTCTCTCTCTCTCTCTCTCTCTGTCTCTGTCTCTGTCTCTGACTCTCTGTAACTCTTTCAAATAAATAAATAAATCTACAAAAAAAAAAAAAACACAGCTTGAATAAATGCCTCCCCCATTTATACACAAGCCCTTGATTTGAAAAAGTGAGCCATCTTGATTGGTAAAATAGAAATTCATTTAAAAGCATTAATGAAGCTATAATAACTTGTCATCATTAACAAAGTATCTAAAATATATTTTAGATATATTCTATCATATATAATATATATATTTAATAAACCAAAATAATTTTATACCACTGGCATGCCCAAGAAAATTCTGCAGTTTAGGGGCTGGCATTGTGGTGTACAAGATTAAGCCACCACCTGTGATGCATCCCATTTGGGCAATGGTTCAAGTCCTGGCTGCTCCCCTTCTGATCCAACTCCCTGTCAATGTGCCTGGGAAAGCAGCAGAGGATGGCCCAAGTGCTTAAGCCCCTGCACCCACGTGGAAGAAATGGAAGAAGCTCTTGGCTTCAGCATGGCCCAGCTGTGGCCATTGCAGCCTTTTGAGGAGTGAACTAATGGACGGAGGATCTTGCTCACTGTTAACTCTGCCTTTCAAATAAATAAATCAATCTGAAAGGAAGGAAGGAGGATTGAGTCTGTGGATTAAGAAAGAAAATATAGATGGCACCAATGCTGTGGTAAAGCAGGTTAAGCTGCCCCTTGGTTCAATTCCGGCTGTTCTACTTCTGATCCAGCTTCCTGCTATGCAGGAAGGCAGAGGATGGCATAAGTACTTAGACCCCTGCCACCCTTGTGGGAGACATGAATGGAATTCCTGTCTCCTGGTTTCACCCTGACCCAGTCCTGGCTATTGTGGCCATTTGAGAAATGAACCTACAAATGGAAGACAGGTCTTTCTCCCTTCCTTCCCCACCCACCTTGCTCTTTGAAATAAACAAATAAATCTTTTTTTTTAAAGGATCATTTTTGAAAGGCAATTTAGCACTATTTATCAAAATGTGAATATCCTTTGGCCCAGCTATGCCTACTTTAACAAAGCAAATAAGGATATGCATAGATATAAACATTAGGCTATAAGAGCTATAAATGATTACCTCTTGGGAGTGCATTATGAAAGCTTATTTTTATTCTTTCTGTATATTCTTAGTTCTTAATGATGAATTAAACCCCCCCTCCACCAAACACCCTTATTAGGGCAGGTTCCTTATACTTGAAAACACTGAAGTTGAGAGACCACTAAACGACATCATAATAAAGAAGCCTGGAGATAACAAACTAGAAGAACAAAGCTGGTTAACGAGAGCTACGGCCGAAGCATGAGATCAAGGTTGGTAAATATTCTTTTTATATCACTGGGAACTACAGCCAGAGGAAAACCAAATGCTACATCCAGGAAGCATGACGCAACAGCCAGAGCACTGCACTGAGAATATGAAGACTGGAATCTAATTCTAGTTCTGCATATCACTGACTAAATAAATTCTATTTGTTCAATGAGAGGACTGGATTACGATATCCAGGATCTTCTGCTCCTCTACTCATTCCCTGAATATAAACTGGGTGAGGCCCAGGACTCTCTTTTCCCATTTTCTTGGTAAGTCCTTCAGCTAATTGAGATGATCAGCCAGGTTTCAGACCCACTGTACTAAGACAGGAATTCCCATTATTATATAGTGAGTTCAATGTTATAAGAAATGGCAATACTTTTTAGTAATATGGCTAAATCTTCATTATCAAGAACCACACAGTATTATTAGTTCTATAATACACAAATGATTTCTGCTCTATGCAATATCAAAACAAATATATCACTCATTTTTTTGCATGCTTCTGATGGTAGTTAACAAACTTAAAAAATAAGTCTAGGGACTGACATTGTGGCAGTGGGTTAAGGTGCCACCTGTGATGCTTGCATCCAATATGCGTGTGGGTTCAAGTCCCGGCTGCTCCACTTCTGATCTAGCTCCCTGTTAATGCACCTGGGAAGGTAGCAGCAGATGACCCAAGTGCTTGGATCTCTGCCACTGACAGGTGAGACCCAGATAGAATTCCAAGCTCCTTGCTTTGGCCTGGCCATTGCGGGCATTTGGGGAGTAACCCAGTGGATGGAAGATCTCTGTCTCTTCCTCTAACTCTGCCTTTTAGATAAATAAATGTTAAAATAATAAGTCCACAGCAATATACAAAATCAAATACAGAACAAAATGAAATCTGGGTTAAGTGCTTGCTTTGCTCAAGAATGTCCAGTTTTATTTACTCTATGAAGGACAGAATAAAGGATTTTAAATTCCTTATTCACAAGTAACAGGCAGCTTTGTGACCACAGTATGGAGTCCCAAATAAGTCCCAAGACTTTTTCCTCAAAAAGTTCCTCTCCAGGTAACAGAAGGCTGAATAGCTCGCTAATACATATGCCCCTACCCCTGCTTCTTTCTTGGAAATAAAACCCATCTTCATTGTCATCCTAAGCAGTGTCTTTATCTGTGCTTTTCTGCCTCATCCTTACAGTCTTCCTGAGCTCTCGCTCCATCTTGACCTTAGTTTCCTTTCCTACTTTGCCTCTATTCAGATGGTCCATTTCACACACACAAAAACTCTGCCTGTTTAAATCAACTCAAGCGTCCCTTAACAATACCATTTTCCATACTAAGTCCACCCATGCACCAAACCCATTAATCCAATTCCATCTACTTCTTCCTCAGCCCATCTGTAAACCCACGTAATAAACTGCATTAAAGCAGACATTGATTTTGTGTTTTGTCGCACATCTCTTACTTGACTATAACTGCTTGCAATTTACGGTTATATCATTCACCTCACAAAAATGTTTTGGGTGCTTAAATTCACAGAACTGTGGTAGGCTCTAAGAAGCAAAATAAGTAAAATTAGTCTTGTCCTCAAGGATGTCCAGGGATGAGACAGGAAGCAGTGGGAAGAGATCTCACGCAGAGGTCAAGGCAGGAAAGATCTTGGCAAAATATAGTAGAGGCATGAGGAAAACAGGGTCAAATTTTTAAACACTTCTATCTTGTCTGGCTGCAGTAAATATGTCGGCTTTTTTTAAAAAGCAGTTAATTATTTTTCATAATGGAAGAAAGAAAGAGCAGAGCAAAAGGAGAAAAGAAAAGTAAAGCTGAGTCTACAACTCTGAGACTGTTGATTTGATTAACTATATATTCTACTCTGAGAGTCTGAAGTCTGTACAATATTTCCTACAACTGTTTTGAATATAAAACAAAAACAGTATGGGCCAGCACTGTGGCATGGTAGTTAAATTCATCGCCTGCAGTGTCAGCATCCCATATGGGCGCCAGTTAGAGCCCCAGGTACTCCACTTCCCACCCAGCTCTTGTCAAGTCCTTGGGCCCCTGCACCCAGGTGGGAGACTGGAAGAAGCTCCAGGCTCCTGGCTTCAGATAGGCCCAGCTCCAGCCATGGTCACCATTTGGGAAGTGAGCCAGTGGATGGAAGATGGCTGACTCTGGCCCTCCCCCTTTCCCCTCTCCGTCCCTTCCTCCTTCCCCTCTCTCCTCTCCCTCTCTGTAATCCTGCCTGTCAAATAAATAAATAAATCTTTAAAAAAAAAAAAAAGAAAGAAAGAAAAGAAAAGAAAGAAAGACATTCCCCAAGAACTATTATTAAAAAAAAAAAAAAAAAAAAAGTAAAGCAATGAGTTTCGCAAGGACACGAAAGGTGGAGTGACAGCCCAAGCAGGAGATTGCTAGCATCACTTCTGTGAAGGAAGGCAAGGGCCTGGCTCAAGATAGCAGCAACCAGAGGAAGCAGCTGAGTGTCTCCACCGTTCCACAGTACTTAGCTGATGCCAATGCTGTTAAGAGACCAACACTGTAGTCTCTGAAATGCAACCATCCTTCACAGAAAATTAACTTCTGCCATACAGTAAGCCTAGAAGGTGGTCTACACACAAAACAACTTCCTTGTCAGCCCTTGAAAATAGTCAGCCCTTCACATCCACAGGTTCTCCATCTGAGGATTCAACCAATCACAGAAGCGAAAAAAATTGGGAAAAAAATTGTGTCTATATTGAAAACGTACACTTGGTTTTCTTGTCATTATTTCTTAAACACAGTATAATGACTACTTGCACAACATTACATTATAAATTACAAGTAATCTGGATATGATTTAAAGTATGAAAAAGGATGTACATAAGTTATATGCAAATACGATGCCATTTTAATATTAGAGACTTCAGCATTCACAGACTTTGCTATCCATAGGGTGTCTAGAACTAATTCCTCTCAGAACTGAGGTGACTGTCTCAAGTTTACTAGAGCAGCTTATTTTTTTAATAAGTAATTGCACGTTTTTATTTTGGTTGTAGCTTTTTTTAATTATTTAATAAATATAAATTTCCAAAGTACAACTTTTGGATTATAGCAGCTTTTTCCCCCCATAACTACCCTCCCCCCTGCAACCATCCCATCTCCCGCTCCCTCTCCCATCCCATTCTTCATCAAGATTCATTTTCAATTCTCTTTATATACAGAAGATCAATTTAGAATATACTAAGTAAAGATTTCAACAGTTTGCACCCACACAGAAACACAAAGTGTAAAGCACTGTTTGAGTACTAGTTATACCATTAATTCACTTAGTACAACACATTAAGAACAGAGATCCTACATGGGGAGTAAGTGCACAGTAACTCCTGTTGTTGATTTAACAACTGACACTCTTATTTATAACGTCAATAATCACCCAAGGCTCTTGTCATGAGCTGCCAAGGCCATGGAAGCCTCTTGAGTTTGCCAACTCCGATCTTATTTAGACAAGACCATAGTCAAAGTGGAAGTTCTCTCCTCCCTTCAGAGAAAGGTACCTCCTTTGATGGCCCGTTCTTTCTGCTGGGATCTCTCTCATGGAGATCTTTCATTTAGGTCTTTTTTTTTTTTTTTTTTTTTTTTTTTTTTGCCACAGTGTCTTTCAACTTGTAACACAACTGATCGGTATAAAACAGTTATCACAGTCTATTCATTTTAAAAAGCACCTCATCCTATCCCAGATACCACTAATAGCTTACAAATAAAAAGAACAACTCTTTCCTTGTTGAATGTAAAGGTTTTATCCTTTCAAACAGAAACATCTTAATTGGGACTGTGGGAGAGGCTTACTCATAATATAATTTAAGTGTTTCCAATAACCAAAAGGCAGATTTTACTTTTCAAGGACTATTTCCTTGATTCATAAGGAATGAGATATTAAAATTATCAGAACATGTATCTTCATGAAATAAACCTTAACTTTAGTGCACTTTATTTTCAACCAACCTCTATGTGCTCCATAATCCTTGAATTTCATGCCATAAGTATAAATATGAAAGAGAATTTCATGTTTTATAGATGTATTTAATATAAATAACTATCATCTTTTTATTTCATAGCCGACGAAATAAATCTGTAGCAGCAATGCCTTACTTTCATACAGATGATTATCCTAAAATTGGAACATAGTTAGAGGAATTGGAGAGGTAACACTTAATACAATGTTGAGAAGTTTCTAGTAACTTCTGGTAAAGCTGATTGCCCTGGCAGACACAGCCAGGAAGACACTGCAGCTCACCTACTACTGACAGTGACCATCAGAGGGTTCTCAGCTCCCAGAAGCTCCCTCTTTACAGGCAACTCAGCAGTGACCCAGGGAACAAAAAATTCCTTCCAGGCCAGGGGATTCCCTAAAACAATCACGGCTCCCAAGACACTACTTCCCTTTCCTTTGGGGATGGTCATTTACAACAGTGACTGAACCACAACAGCACATTCTGCTGGAAGGTGCTGGTATCAAGAATGCAATGCATTCATCAAGTTAATTTCTTTCTTTCTTTCTTTCTTTCTTTCTTTCTTTCTTTGACAGGCAGAGTTAGTGAGAGAGAGACAGAAAGGTCTTCCTTTTTTTTTCCGTTGGTTCACCCCTCAAGTGGCCACGCTGCGCTGATCCAAAGCCAGAAGCCAGATGCTTCCTCCTGGTCTCCCATGTGGGTGCAGGGCTCAAGCACTTGGGCCATCCTCCACTGCCTTCCTGGGCCACAGCAGAGAGCCGGACTGGAAGAGGAGCAACAGGGACAAAACCGGCACCCCAACCGGCACTAGAACCCGGTGTGCAGGTGCTGCAGGCGGAGGATTAACCTAGTGAGCCATGGTGCTGGCCGCTAAGTTAATTTTTTGAAATAAGTTAGTTTCTCCACTTTTGACTCTCTAAGCTCAAGGCAAAGTTGGTAAAGCCACTGCCTGCAGTGTGGGCATCCCAGAAGCCAGTTCGAGTCCCGGCTTCTCAACTTCTGATCAAGCTCTCTGCTATGGCCTGGGAAAACAGCAGAAGATGGTCCGAGTCCTTGGGCCCCTGTACCCACGTGGGAGACCTGGAAGCAGCTCTGGTTCCTAGCTTTCAATCAGCTCAACTCCAGCCACTGCAGACATCTGGGGAGTGAACCAGCAGATGGAAGATCTCTCCCACTCCCCCTCCTCTGCCTCTGCCTCTCTGTAACGCTGCCTTTCATATTTGAAATAAAATAAATAAATTAATTAATAAATTAATAAATAAATCTTGAGAAAAAAAGACTATTTACCATTAAGGACAACCACTAACTGGATATGTACTATGCACTATATCCATAAGCACTTCAATATATTAAGCAGTTTTGTGCTTAATGCCTTCAAAGTAGATGCTAGCATGTGACATCCCCACTTTCAGACATGGGAAGAATTAATAAAATAACTTGCCCAATGACATACAATTAGTGACTACATTTTATTGGAACTGAAAGGAATCTGAGTTATTCATGCAAATTTTGCAACAAACAAGCTCTTAAAGCAGTGCACAGTTTCTAAGTGGGCATTAATTTCGGAAGTTAAGGCATGGATTAAGACACTTGTATCCCATAATCAGACTGTCTGAGTTCAACATCCACCTCCAGCTCAACTCCAGTTTCCCGCTAGTGCAGACCTCAGGAGGCGGCGGGGATGATTCCAACAGCTGGGTTGTGACCACCCAGACAGGGAGACCAGAGCTGAGTTCCCAGCTCTGGGTTTGGCCCCGGCTAAGCCTTGGTCTTCTCAGGCATTTGGGGATTGAATCAGCAGATGTAAACTCTTTTTCTCTCACATAAATAATAATTATATATATGTGTGTGTGTGCATATATATATATATATATATATCTTCTGTAGTCTTATAGTAGTTACATTAAAACACCAAAAAACTAAGTTTTAAATTAACAACTCAATTATATGTTAGTTTGTTAAAATTATTATTCAGAACCTCTGTGTCTTCCAACACTTGTCCAACAAATAAATGATGGCACCACATATGTGTCTTGCAACCAAATAGTACCACTCTTCTCCAGGAAGAGAGTGTAAATGTATGGAACATTTCAGGTTGTGCCCATGCGGGAACCACTAATCGCCATTTAGTGGACAGGAGCTAAGCAAGAGATAATCCTGTCCAAAATGCCAAGAGCACCTGTGCAAAACAGATAAACGATCTATAGGCTGTTTCAAAAAGGAAACTTTTCACAATAAAATTAATCTGCCTGTTAATCAGCTTAATTTACAAATAACTTCCTAGTCATTGATAATCTGCTCTAAATGTCTCAGAAAATACACCAATCGCTTTTCATAGAACATCTTTTGCGTTTATCTGGTATTTTAATTCAAAGCACATATACACACATCCCTCATCTTCCATATCCTAGTACAACAAAAGCAGCTCTTTTCCAACTGGCTCAGTTTTTAACTCAATAAACACATAGCACATCCAGATTTCCCACTGCAAAAAGAATTGTTTCATCATCAAGAACAGTGTTTGCAGGCCCGCGCTGTGAAACTGCAGGTTAAGTCAGCACCTGCAACACCCGGTGGGATGTTGGCATCTCATACTGGAGTGCAGGTGCCACTTTCAGCTGTTCCTCTTCCATCCAGCACCCTGCTAAAGTGCCCAGGAAGAAAGGGAAAAATGGTTCAAGTGCTTGGGCCCCCTGCCACCCATGTGGGAGACCTGGATGGAGTTCCTGGCTCCTGCTTCCTGGCTTTGGCCTGGCCCAACCCCTACCACTGCAGCCATTTGGGAAGTGAACTAACAAATGGAAGATCTCTGTCTCTCCCTCTCTGTGTCACTCTTTCAAATAAATAAATAAATCTTTATTTAAAAATAGTGTTTGAAAATTCTAGTTCCAAGGATTGCTCATGTCAACAGGAACTTTTAGACTGCCCTGGTTCACTGAGCTTCTTTCCAAGGGTACTAGGTTAATGGTCTCTATTATGTCTTAAAGACACTGGCAAAATGGAGATCTAACATGAATTTATAACTAAGATACATAACTCCACATCCAAAGGGTAAAAAATATGTATCCTGCAGATTGATCAGGATATGTACAAGAGCAAATTTAACTAGGAAATACTTAGTCACAGCTGCCATTACTCCTAAGCAGAAGGAAATTCAAAAGATCGCACAGGGACTGGTAGGCCAGGAGGAGGCCTTTTGGCAGAGGTTTATTTTGCTATTGCTCTGTGGTCAGGGACCTACTACACAAGTTTTGGAAATAATCACAGAATCAGTCTAAAAGTTTCTTTTTAGGTAGTAAAAAATGAATGTAAATGAGACCAAAAATAAAAATTAGTATTTCTTGCTCAGTTTTCAAAACAGAATTACACTAACCAGCTAGCTCTCAGCATTTAGTTAGATCCTGAGCACTGTCTCCTGAGATTGCATCAGGGTATACCAGAAAAGAAAAAGACCCAGGAGGTCTGAGACACAACCCCCGGGCTTAGTCTTCAGCGCCATTCGCAATTTGCTTGTTCCCAAAGAGCTGTGATTGACAACCTGAGACTTGCAGCTCGCCTTTTTGCTCATCATTTCCTTTAACTTAACTGCAACTGAATGGCTTCACCCGAAGGTTACATGAAAGCAGTTCCTAAACAGTCCACCAGTGCCAAATCCCTTAGTGCTGACCTAAGAAAACCTTCACTGGAAGAGCAGAATCCAAGATTACAACGCACTTAGAAAACCCCCTTCTCTCTAAATTGTGGTAAGTACTGGGTAGGTAATCAGCAGGAATACATAGCAGTTAGAAGACCATGCAAGTTACGCCAGGCTTACAGAAGGCACTTCACCTCTCTGTCTCTAGTCCCAAGGGTTTAGAACGGATAGCATTCTCATCCTCCATCTGTCAAAGACCTCTGAGAACACAATAAACAGGACAGGTAGCTGATTCTTTCCTTGACTAGCTATATTTCAATAAAAGACATTCTGTAGATGGCATTACATAAGGACAAATCTGAAAAGCTGAAACAAATTTTGGCAGAGGAGTCTCCCACCAATCCCGGAACGACCCTCTGTGTCCTCCAGGACAGCTCAGGAACCAGCTGTATCTACCCTTAGTGAAGGGTGCCAACAGTCTGATCAGTGTCTCCCTTTTGAAACTTCCAAGGCCCACTAAAGTCAGTACAATTAGACATTCTCTCATTCTTAGTGGACACAGAAGGCTCTACTTTAAACTCTACAAGGAATTACAAACAACGCCCCCTCACCTAGTCTCCCCTCTCTCATGTTTGCCACCTTCCACAGTCTCCACAAGATTATCTTTTCAAAGCCACAGGCCGGTTCACTCCACTGTCTATCATCTTCACTGGTTTCCCTCTGCTTTCCAGGGAAAAAAGCCCTGTTTCCTGACCAGACTCTCACACTGTTCCCTCCCCGTTAAAGCTGCACCAGCCCCTTTTCTCAAAAGCTTTATCCCTTCCCACATCTCAGGGCCCTGACATAAGCTGGGCTCTTAGCCTAGAATGTTCTTCCCACTCACACCTTCACTTCCCCCTTCAGCCTCTTTTGAAGTCTTAGGTCAAAGCTCAGCAAAGCATTCTCCAAATCTCCCATAAAGGCCATGATCCAGGCTTCACATCACTCGCCCTTATTCCTTCACAGCACATTTCACACTTGCATGATTATTATTAAAATCACCCCCCCCCCCCCCGGCCAGCATCCCATATCAGAGCCCTGGTTCAAGTCCGGAGGCTCTGCTTCTGATCCAGCGTCTTGCTACTGCGCCTGGAAAAGCAGCCTCTGCCACCCACAAGGGAGCCCGGATTGAGCTCCAGGTTCTTGGCTGCCGTTTGCACTTCTGTCTCTGTCGGCTTTTCAACAAACAAATGCCTTTCAAATACAATAACCTTTAAAACAAAAAAGTCATCCCCTCGGCTTGACTATAATGGGCTGAGGACAGGAGATGTGCTTTCTAAACTCTAGCCTCAGCACAAGACAGGTCGTACAGCACTCGCTCAATACACACGAGTTGAATGAGAAAGTAAATGATTATCATTCAAGAGTCCGCATGACTGACCCCTCCTGGAGCCCCCCACTTTTCCACAGGGAAAGCCACCCCACAGCTGGACTTCCCACTACCTCAGATGCACTCCCCCCGCCCCGCCCCCTTGGTTCTCCCTTCAAATCCTGTGGGCCTTCCCAGCCTAGAAAGTCTCCCTTGGCCTGCTGAAACCCCACTGGCTTGCCAAGATCCGACTCAAGTTTTCTTTCCTGCAGGATATTTGGCCCCTGCTCAACACTCTGAAAGCGCTTCGCACGCTCTTTCTGATAATTACATGGGGCCACAGATCCTTGAACACGCTGGGTGTTTCTCCCCAACTCTGCTGTGAACTCCTCCGAACCCCGAGCGGGGCTGAGTCCCGAGCTGTCCCCACAACCTCTCTTTCCCCTAACACACTACATTTTCCCTCTGAAAAGACTATCAGCTTCCTCTTTCTCCTCTGATCCTCAGGTGATTCGGGCTGCCTTAGGAGACGCTCAAGTTCCCTTCCAGGATTTGTTGGGCCTGCCCTTCCCCCACGCTCCTAAAAAATGGTGTGAGTTCTCTGGTTGGCTCTTCTCCCTCCCGCCAATCGGGCCCGTGTGCCCTCTGTGAGGGTCCCCGGCCTGCAGGGAGCGGCTTCTACGTTCTTTAAGCTGCCATGACCCCACTCCCACCCGAGAGCGTACACCCGCTGTGCACCTCCTACACACCATCCCAAACCCTCACCTGAGCCACGCCGTCACCTTTCACTGCTTTCAACCACCTGGCGCGGATTCGCTGTGACCCTCACACGAGAAAGGGCCCGGACCCCCTGCGTCTCTCCTTTTCGCCTCTGCTCTCTCTTTCCCTCCTCCCTCTTCCTTCACATACGAAGTTTAGGCCCCATGCTGCAGGGAAAGCAGACAGACCCACCCTCGCGCCCCGCAAGCAGCTCCAGCCACAAAGCCCCGGCCTCGGCCCCCGCGCCCGCCCCCATCCCTCCCCGGCGGCGACCGCAGCGCAAGCTCCGGCCTCGCCAATGCTCGCCATCCGGGATAGCCATCGCTCACTGACCCAGGAACGTGTCCACCGAGGAAGCGGCAGCAGGTAGGTACAGGAACGGAGGCAGACAGCCTGGCAGACGTTAACGGCTCAGCGCTCCATCCCTCCCCGACCTAAGCTCCGGCCTCACGGCTTCCTAGACCCCGGCGCCCACACAGTGAGTCACGTGCCAGCCGGAGCAGTCAGCTGACCCGGCGCGCGCCGCTCCGCCGCCGCGCGCGCCACTGCGCAGCCGCAGCCGGGTCTCGGGAGAGGGGCGGGGCCGGGAGACTGCAGGGAGTCCGGGAGATCCGGGAGTCTGGGGGCCGGCGGCAGTTCCCGGGCCGGCTAGGGTTTCCCGCTGTTCGCAGGATCGCGGGCGGAGCTTGGCCCGCCGCTTGGGCACATCACCGCCCCCATCACTACCGTTATGCGACCAGAGGTTTCTGCGGGACAGAATTTCTGTCCAGCCCACATATGGGCTCCTCCACATCGGCAGCCGCGCGTTCTGAGTAATCTGAGTAATAGTCCGCTTCCCCGTAACTCACATTTTCCTTGCAGTCCACTTCAGCTTAACCCCATAAATATCCATAAACCCTTTGCCATGCACTAGTCGTTGTGCTGGTGTTTTGAGGATTGCCTGCTGGAGCGAATCACTTCTTGCCACGAGAGCTTGGTGCGGGTCCAGCGGTGTCTGTGGCGTGTGATGAGCATCATTAAGTAGATGAACCCACATCCGACCATGGGGCGCCAAGGACGGGACGGGGAAAGCATGCCCTTCAGGCAAAAAGGGGGTGCGGGCTGGGCTCCTGATACTTGCTTATTCCTCAGCCTGGGAAGATTGGTGGTGTTACTCCAGTTTCCAACATATTGCTTTAGAAACAGCGGAGAGTTTTTGAGATTTTCCATTGTAATCCTTTTAGATTTACATATGAGGAAAATGAAGAGCCAGAGGGCATAGATCGGTTCAGCACAAGGGAATAGACTGCCCTGGTGTGAAACCCTGGCTCTCTTCCTAGCTGTGCGACCCTGTGCTTTGAGCGGCTTCCCGACCTGCCCAGTGGTGGCAAGAATGCACACCATATGGAAGTGCTGTGAGGCTTAAATGAAGTGTGCGTGTAGCACAGTGCCTGGCACACCGCGAACGCCCGGTAAGTGGCTGCCATTATTACTGTATTTTAAAGGACCTAGGTTCTCTGACCTGTCCTACACCTTCCTGCTGTATGTCCCTGCAGAAAATCATCACAAAATTTGTTAAGCCTCAGAATTAGATTGCACAGGAAGTAACAACCTATCCTCAACCTGATGAACTTCTCGCGCTTAGATGAGTTTCAGGCGATGCCAATAACCAGCTGCATGGTACAGCTTTGGAAACTTGTCAGGAATTCCAGAGGATTTATCTGGTATCATGAAATGAGCCTATAGGCAGTGTTTTTTTTGTTAGATCTGTGTTGTCCAATAAAACTTTTTGCTCTGCTATCCATACAGTACACGCTGGCCTCATAAGGCTGTTGAGTACTTAAAGTGTGATGAGCATGGCTTGGAAACTGAATTTTACCTTGTATTTCACTTTAATTAAAGTTTAAATAGGCTGGCGCCACGGCTCACTAGGCTAATTCTCCGCCTGTGGCGCCAGCACACCAGGTTATAGTCCCAGTCGGGGCACCGGATTCTGTCCTGGTTGCCCCTCTTCCAGGCCAGCTCTCTGCTGTGGCCAGGGAGTGCAGTGGAGGATGGCCCAAGTGCTTGGGACCTGCACCTCATGGGAGACCAGGAGAAGCACCTGGCTCCTGGCTTCGGATCAGCCACGGCGGCCATTAGAGGGTGAACCAACAGCAAAGGAAGACCTTCCTCTCTGTCTCACTGTCCACTCTGCCTGTCAAAAAAATTTTTTTTAAAGTTTAAATAGCCATACAAACCCCCAACAGGGCAATTTTAAGGTCTACAGTCAAAACCTCTTGGTTTCTTCATGCCTGTGTGTGGGCCTCAAGTGCATCTGCTTCTGACCCGTACCACTTGCCAAGGCTGTCCGTGGGAAGCAATGTAATAGAGTGCTCAATAGATGCTAACTCCAATTATTCATGTAACAACCTGGAAAATGTGTTTAAAACAAGGAGTCTTCAAAATGTTCCTGAGAAATGCATATGACCTTGTAATTCCATTATAGTCCTCTCATGTAAGGAGGGCCATGATTGCTTTATCATTGTTTCTAATAGCAAGAAAACGAGTTTTCACAAAGAGAAGGGAAGCTCACTTTCTATACTGTGTGAGTGAGCATACGAGGTCTGTGAGTATGTAACAGGCGGGCCACACTTTTTTCTTTTTAAAGATTTATTTATTTATTTAAAAGTCAGAGTTACACACAGAGAGAAGGAGAGGCAGAGAGAGATCTTCCATCCGCTAGTTCACTCCCTAATTGGCCACAATGGCTGGAGATGCGCTGATCTGAAGGCAGGAGCCAGGAGCCTCTTCTGGGTCTCCCACACGGGTGCAGGGGCCCAAGGACTTGGGCCATCTTCTCCTGCTTTCCCAGGCCATAACAGAGAGTTGGATCAGAAGTGGAGCAGCTAACACTTGAACCAGCACCCATATGGGATGCCGGTACTGCAAGGGGCTGCTTTATCCACTACGCCACAGCACCATGGGCCACACTTTTGCTTCAGCTATCTAAATAGTACTATCTGAGATAGGCATTTAATCTAGTGATTAAGATGCTCACATCCCACATTGGAGTGCCTATTTGATTCCTGGCCCAGGCTCCTGGCTCCAGCTGCCCACAAATGCAGGCCCTGGAAGGCTGGGGAAGAAGGCTCAACTTACCTGGGCTCCTGCCAACCATGTGGGAGATCTGTGTTGAGTTATTGGCTCCTGCCTTGAGTCCAGCTCTAGTTATTGTGGGCATTTGGGGAGTGAACCAACAGATAGGAGTGCTTATGCGTTTTCTCTCTCTCTCTCTCTTTCTCTCTCTCCCTCCCTCTCTCTCTCTCCCTCTCTCTCTCTCTCTCTTTTCCTCCCTCCCTCCATTCCTCTCAAATAAATTAATTTTTGAATTTTTAAAATATAAATAAATACTACCTATCTGGAAGTACCTACTAGGTTTAAAGTACTCACAAGATGCGTAGAGAATAATTTGCCTTGCACCTTGTTAAGAGAAAACAAAATTTTATTTTTGCCTTTATTAAAATCTGAGCTTATTTCATTTCTATATTTCTGCCTTCTCACCATTTTCATGTCTGACCACTGCTAGTACCACGTCCTGTTGTAACATCCCATATGACTATAAAGCCGAGCAAGGGTAGAATCCCATCTTTCAAAATGAAATGAAGGGCCGGCACTGTGATGCAGTGGGTTAAAACCCCAGCGTGCAGTGCTGGCATCCAATATTGGTGCTGGTTCTAGTCCTGGCTGCACCACTTCCAATCCAGCTCCCTGGGAATGCGCCTGGGAAAGCAGTAGAAGATGGCCCAAGTCCTTGGGTCCTTGCACCCATGTGGGAGGCCCAGAAGAAGCTCCTGGCTCCTAGCTTCAGATCAGATCAGCTCCGGCCATTGTGGCCACTTGGGGAGTGAACCAGTGGATGGAAGACCTCTCTCTGTGTCTCTACCTCACTCTGTAATTCTTTCAAATAAATAAAATAAATCTTTAAAAAAAATCCAAGTGAACATTTTGGGCAATGCATTCTTGGGAATGGAACCTGGACAACGTTTTTCAAACACAATATAGAAAATCTTCCCTCTCCATTATGAAAAATACAGCCAAATATAAATTGTTATAGAAATGAAGTAAGACCGAAAATTTTAACGCACTGTTTAAACTATTTTCTTACAGAGACTTCGTCCATTGCCAGCGATCTTGAATAGCTTCCTGATCAGTCATCCGGGAGCAATTTTTCACATAGTAGATTAACTTGGCTTCCATTTCGGGAAGAGAACCAGTTTTTCCTATACTTGCTTCCTTTTTTTTTTTTTTAATGTATCTTACAGAATTAGGTCAATTTGATATTTTAGAAGTGTTTACCTTTTTTTTCCCTAAAGATTTATTTATTTATTAGAAAGACACAGAGTGATAGGGAAAGAGAGAGAAATCTTCCATCCATTGGTTCACTCCCCAAATGCCTGTAACAGCCAAGGGCTGGTCAAGGCCAAAGCTAGGAACCAGTAATTCCATACAGGTCTCCCACATTGGTGACAGGGACCCAAGTACTTCAGCTATCATCTGCTGCCTCCAGGCACATTCACAAGAATGCTGGATCAGAAGCAGAGTAGCTAGGGTTTGAACCAGGAATTGTGGTATGGGATGTGGGGTACCCCAAGCTGGGCCTAACCTGCTGTGCCACACTGCCTGCCCTGTTTTTACTTTTTTTTTTTTATCTTGGTGTTGATAATTTTGAGTCGTTTGCATTCTGGTTTGAATTCTGTGCATTTTTGGCTAGAGTAGCTCATAGAGATTTGTTTTTTCAAAAATTATTTATTCATTTGAAATGGAGAAACAGAAAAAGATCTTCCATCCACTAGTTCACTCCCCAAATGATTGCAATGGCCAGAGTTGGCAGGAACCAGGAGCTTTTTCTGGGTCTCCCACGTGGGTGCAGGGACCCAAGCTCTTGGGCTAACTTCTGCTGCTTTCCCAGGCACATTAGCAGGGAGCTGGATCTGAAGTGGGGCAGCCAGTACTCCAAGAAGTACCTATATGGGATGCTGGCACCACAGGCAGCAGCTTTACTCTCTATACCACAGTGCCGGCCCCTCTCATTTAGATTTCTGCACTGCAGCTTTTTCCTTTAGTTTCCATCTCATGAAAATCCTCTTTGTCTTCATCGTCATCATTTCCATCTTCAGCATTAGCAAATTTTACTATTCTTCTGTGAAAATACTGCCACTTCTGGGGCAGAGTGATCTCCAGGTTTACTAGGAGTTTCCCACCTTCCTCTTCATCTTCTGTGTCTGAGCTTCATCCACAGCTACTAAGTGCTGTCTGCTAATATGCAAAGGGCCTGACCTACTTCTAGCATAAGGCCACGGAGGGATTTCCAAACCCCAAAGGGAAACTGTACAGACATTTCCAAAGTTGCCAATGTTCCTTTCATTGAATTACCTTCATAATTCATTGCCTCTGCTCCAACAGTGTGTGAATCATTCGTTGCACCTGCCCCCAAACTGACCATTCTTTTTTTTTTTTTTTTTAATAGGCAGAGTGGACAGTGAGAGAGAGAGACAGAGAGAAAGGTCTTCCTTTGCCGTTGGTTCATCCTCCAATGGCCGCAGCGGCCGGCGCGCTGTGGCCGGCGCACCGTGTTGATCCGAAGCCAGGAGCCAGGTACTTATCCTGGTCTCCCATGGGGTGCAGGGCCCAAGCACTTGGGCCATCCTCCACTGCACTCCTGGGCCACAGCAGAGAGCTGTCCTGGAAGAGGGGCAACCGGGACAGAATCCGGTGCCCGGACCGGGACTAGAACCCGGTGTGCCGGCGCTGCTAGGCGGAGGATTAGCCTATTGAGCCGCGGCGCCGGCCTGACCATTCTTAAGTAACGTGTTCATAAAGTGATACTCTTAAAGTCATAATCTTTGTTAGCCTTCAATTTCCAACTTCAAAAGATAGTTTTAGGGTTTCAGGAAGGTCATATCCACATCCATCTAATCCTCGTGGGTGCTGGTGTTCAGTTTGGAGAGAAGGAGGGCAGCGAGTAAGGACTACATTCCAAAGAAATGCCTCACAGAAAGAATCACACTCCCAATAGCAGTTTTAGGTTAAACAAAGTGCTGCTGGTATTCCCCTTAGGAAAATAAGTGCCTTTGTTCAGGAAAATACCTAAACTGGTCGCGTGGAAGATAAGCTGGAAGCTTGGGTAAATAGAGACAAAGATCATTAAACTAGTGGCTGTTGGAAACGAACAGAAACTGAGACTTGGACAGGTAAGAGGACGGAATAGGAAAGTGAAGAAGAGACCAGAAAGATGAAAGCACTTGTGAAAAGAAGAGTGTTTAGAACTCCACGTGCGATCACGTCAGTTGCTGTGATACAAATCCCTTGTCATCTGCCCAAACCTTTGATAAAGTCTAAGCTCAAATTGTCTATGTGATCTATTTTTTTCGTAGATTTATGATCTCCAGTTTACGTTATACCAAGAGTTCAGAAAAATTGAAAAGAACAATACTAAGACCGTAAAAGGCAAAGGAGCAAAAAGCACAAGCAACTGAGACAGGCAGAAATACCAGGAACAGGTGTTTGGCACAATGGTTAAGACACCACTTGGGATGCCAGCACCCCATATTGGAGTGTCTGGCTTCAAGCCCTGTCCTCACTTCTTTTTTTATTATTATTATTTTTCTATTTTTTTTTATTTTTGACAGGCAGAGTGGACAGTGAGAGAGAGAGAGACAGAGAGAAAGGTCTTCCTTTACTGTTGGTTCACCCTCCAATGGCCGGCGCACCACGTTGATCCGAAGCCAGGAGCCAGGTGCTTATCCTGGTCTCCCATGGGGTGCAGGGCCCAAGCACTTGGGCCATCCTCCACTGCACTCGCGGGCCACAGCAGAGAGCTGGCCTGGAAGAGGGGCAACCGGGACAGAATCCGGTGCCCTGACCGGGACTAGAACCTGGTGTGCCGGTGCCACAAGGCGGAAGATTAGCCTATTGAGCCGCAGCACCAGCCATGTCCTCACTTCTGATTTTAGCTTCCTGCTAATACACATCCTGGGAGACAGCAGGTGATGGCTGAATACTTGGATCCCTGCCACCCACGTGGGAGATCTGGACTGAGTTTCTGGCTCCTGCCTTTGACCTGTTCCAGCCCTGGCTGCTTTAGGTCTTTGGGGAGTGCTCTCTCTTTCTTTCTCCAACCCACTCCCTACACCTTCCCCCCATCTGGCTTCACCCTTTCGTGGTTTCTCTGCTTTTCAAATAAATGAGAATTTTTATTAAAAAAAATTTTAGGCAGGCACTGTGGCGTGGTGCATAAAGCCGCTGCCTGCAATGCTGGCATCCCATATGGGCGCCGGTTTGGGTCCCCACTGCTCCTCTTTCTATCCAGCTCTCTGCTATGGCCTGGGAAAGCAGTGGAAGATGGCCCAAGTCCTTGGGCCCCTGCACCCACATAGGAAACCCAGAAGAAACTGGCTTTGGATTGGCGATGCTCTGGCCGTTGCGGCCAACTGGGGAGTGAACCGATTGGATGGAAGACCCCTCTCTCTCTCTCTGCCTCTCCTTCTCTCTCTGTGTAACTATGCCTTTCAAATAAAATAAAAATAAATCTTAAAAAAAAGTAATGTTCCTTCCATTTCATTCTCATTAAAGTAGAAATAATGCAAAAGATAGTAAATACTTATGTAAAATATGCTCATTCCATTATTGTTTTCAACGTCAACAACATGTATGGAAGATGTAGTTGAAAAATTAAACCCCTGTGATGCTTAAGATCTGAGAACAGTGGGAGGTTTGTATCTTGAACATTTAGAATTTGATGCTTAGGGCTAATAAACAGAATATACTAGACCAGTGACTCTCAACCAGAAGACGTTTGGCAGTGTGTGGAGATGGTTGTCACAGCCTGAGGGGAAGGCCTGTATCTGGTGGACAGGGGCCAGGAATGCTGCCTGCTCAGGATGGCCCCCAACCAGCATTATCTGATCCAGCATCTGAGAAGGCTGGGGCTACTCCCGCAGTATTGCCAGAGTCTCCAATTCTTGATTGCCAACATGGGAAAGGACAGCCTCAGCTTTTTAATTTGTAAAATTGAGATAATATCTACCTCTATTGTTATGACAATAAAGTGGAAACGTGTAATAAATTGTACTCACTTTGGCACTCTGAGATGTGAGCCAGGCTCACTCACTCACTGTGGGGCTGACTCTGGTAAGCCAGGCTCACAGCGGATTCCTGACTTGTCGCAGTCATACATTTCTACACGTCATGGCCCTTGCTTAAGACCAGAAACAGAAATCTTCACATCACCAAAGGCCCAATATTTAATGAATCACAGCTTTTTAAAATATGTTTTTCATTTATTTCTATTACTGCAATTAGTATCTATTAATTGTCTAATAATTAGAAAATATGGGCGGTGCTGGCCACGTGGCACCATTTGCATCCTGTGTCGGAGTGCCAGTTTGAATCCTGGCTACGCAACTTCCCATCCAGTTCCCTGCTAATGCACTTGGGAGGCAGCAGATGCTGGCCCAAGGGCGTGGACCCCTGCTACCCTCATAGAAGACCCAGACAGATTTCTTGACTCCTGGCTTTGGCCTGGCCCAGCCCTGGCTGTTGTGGGCTTTTGGGGAAGTGAACCAGCAGATGAAAAACCTATCTCTCTGTCTCTCTCTCTGTCTCAGTCTCTCTCTTCTGCCGTTCAAATAAATATATCTTTTAAGTATAGATAAACAAAAAGAAGAAAATAAACACTGCCTATTATTCTCACCCCTGGAGAACAGTCCTGTTAATGTGCTTGTATATCCTAGCAGGGATCTCCTGAACAGTTGAAAGCACCTTCAGTTTAGCTCTCTGCTGAGTCCGCCGTCCCCTGCCAGGGTCATCCTTCTCCTTAACCTTTCCAAGAAGTCTATCTGAAACAGCAGAGGATGGCCCCCCAGCTCCTGCACCTCCCACACAAAGCCTCTGTCTACACTTCTAGGTATCTGCCCCAGCCCCAGTCATTCCACAGGGTGGATGTTACCTGGATGGGTGAAAAATGGGAGAGCTGGGACTGGCTGCCCTCAGGCAGTTCTTCCCTAAGCAAGAGCCAGACTCAGTTATGCAAAGTGACCGGGGAAACCTTAGATTTAAGAGCTGGCAAAGAAGCCACATTGGTGGTCCTGTTGACCTGTGCCCACTGAGTAGTGCAGGGCTGTCGTATGCACCGCCAGGACTGTATGGAAGCAAATCGTCCTCTCGACTCTGTCCCACAGTCATGGGGGCTTATACCTTAGGAGTGATGCTCAGAGGACTTCGAGTGTGCACCACTGGCGTATCCTGCAGCTCTCAGGAGACCGTGTGGAAAGCTTCCTCTGATTACCCAGAGGGGCTCTCCAAAGGGACAACTGGCTCATTACGTATACACAGTCAGCAGCCAGCTGTCACTGTCAAAGCAGTCATCCAAGTAGAAAAAGCAGTGCAAAATTTACCCTTGACTTTAGCTGAAGTGATCAGCAATACCAAGCATACCCTGAAAGACATTCAGGCCAGGCGTGATGTAGAAGACAGAACTGCTTTAAACTTCCTCCTGAGCCAAGGAGGAGGCAGCTACACAATTGCTGATTCACCCTACTGCAACTACATTCTGCCTTGGACAGAGGGGCAAATGAATACAGAAACTTGGGAAGAGAGACTCCTGTTGTTTCTTAAATTAGATCCCTTACATTAATCCCTTAAATTGCACATGGGATTTGTTCAACAGGTTGATTCTGAATCCCTGGGAGGCACGTTGCAGGACAATGTCACAGGTTGTCCGCCTGCTGTTTGCATTTCTGTTGTAGTCTTGATAAGACAAATTGGGCATATTTGGTCCTAGCTTCTCTCAGGTTAATCAGGGTGGCCAGTGGAGTGGCGTGTCTTCAGGTAGTAAAGTATATCTGTCTAGGGACATTTTCAGAACATCCAGTCTAAAAGATTCTGGTCCCTACACTCAAGGTTCCTCTCCCATAATACAACTCACTCACTGTGCACCTAGACATCTAACCAGGTCCATCCACATGAAACTCAGAGGGAACTGGAGGCAAGGAAAGAAGATACACAGGCAACACACTCATGCCACTTGCTGTGCCGTGAGTAGTAAAGTCCTTTTTCTCTGACCCAGGAGACTTGTGTCTCCCAGCATCCATTGAGGTACAGCAGGCTAACTTGTTAGCTTGCAACCAAGATGAAAACCTAAACCCTGCGCACTGTTTGACAATCATCCCACTTCCACCAATGCTCCACATAGCTACAAACTTGAAAATATGGAACAACTTCCTGTTCAATAAATACATATTGAATTGAACTGAACTAAAATAGGCTAATAATTAACTTTAACAATTGCATAGATGAATTTGAGATGAGAAGTTGGACTGATTTCTGACAGAACTTTCTATAATAAAGGGATATAGATAAAAATAACACTGGCAACCTGAACATATCCATATGTAAACCTGCTAGTTGAAATAAGATCCCATTTGTCTGTCTACACCTGTAAGTTTGCTGGGTACAATAAATTATTAAGAAATGTAATGGAATAAGTCAGTATTTGGGAAGAACAAATAGGTGCAGAGGTTTTCCATTCATGATCAAAAAGCCACCTGATAAATTTTTTATGATTGTCTTATAAAATAAAACAAATACATTCGAACTTGTCGCTCCCCCTCTTCGTGGAGGAACGACACAGGACCCTGCGCTGTTCTTTCGTCTGCTCGGCCCTCCCCGGGTTTGCTGCTGGTTCTTCCCGGGTTGGCTACTATCCCTTCCACCTCCGTGGAAGGGCAGTTCCCCCTGGCCACATTCCCCACTTCCGCAGGGGAGCGGCACACCGCCGGCCGGCTCTCTCGGGGGGCTGCACAGGTGTTCCCTTAGATGTTCCCCTTAGATGTTCCTGGTGCATGCCGTCTCTCTCCTCCTTTATAGTCCTCCTCCGCCAATCCTAACTCGGCTGCCCACACGCCGAGTACGCTGCTCTCCTCCAATCAGGAGCAAGTCCTACAGTTTATTAGTTGAACTGGAGGCAGCTGTGCGGAAGCTGTTTACTTCTCTCCCAGCGCCATATTGTGGGAGAGCAGATGCATAGAATAAGTCTTAATTCCAGTAACTTAGTCCAGTCCGGATTGCTCCCCACAGAACTCATAATTCACATTTTCCTCATAGGTCAATAACTTCAGGCCCAGCAGGGAAAAGTTGCACAATGCTTTGTATGGGTGTTCCTTGATAAGCACTATCAAACACGATTTTGTGGATCCCAGAAACCACTTTCCATGTATCAGAAGGAAAACTGCTAGTTCTTCGATTTGATGATTAAAAAAATGTAAAGTGAAAACAATAGTTACCAACCATTGGGTGCTTTCCCTGTACCCATCACTATAAAATCATATCCTGTAAAATATGGGTGATAACGGGGTATTTGTGAGGATCAGTGAGCCAATGTAACTAAAGAACGTAGCTCAGACCCTAGGCTGGGTGGAAAGTGTCCAATAAAGATTGGCTGAATTATCCCTGATCATGCCATGGCACAAAATGACCTTTTGTTAGTAGTTAAAATGCCATGTCTTGGCCACCTGAAAGAGAACGAATGGAAGGAAGTAGCTTGGAAAGCAAGGGATTTGAGTCCTCCAGGCATCCTCTGGCCTGACTTTCTGAGCCCTGGGAAAACGAAAATGCTTGTTCCAAATTATATCTGTGACCCGGTGATGTGCTTGCCCTGTGCATTTCTGTTCCGCATGTCCTGCGTAGCCTTCACTTCCTTATTCTGAGCGTCGAAATGCAGAACTCAGCATTAGGGGAAAAAGTCCTGTCCGTGTGACAACGGCACAAATTATGGCGCGCGGGGGAGGCGGGGTTGAAAGGAAAGCTCTTTCCTGGGGGCAGGAGGACCTCAGACATTCTCGTTCCTAGGGAGGGTCGCTCCTCGGCCCTTGGCAGACTGGGAAAGCCCCTAGCTAAGGGCAGTGCAAACTCCCCTGCTCCACCCAGGAAAGCAAATTACTTAACTGGGAAAGCCCACTGGGCCACCAGAAAACTCACCCTCCGTGTAAGGAAGCTGCCGCTACAAGCGTACCCCTCGGAGTCTACTCCACACAGCGGCAGTTGGCCCTGGCTGTCCTGCACCTGCTGCTGCCTTGCAGTGTGTTCAGGGAATCTGACTCTGCTCGTTGTGTCTGACTGCACTGGTGAATTCTTCCACCATCTACAATGCCAGCCGCTACCCATACCATTTTGGTAGCCCTGAAGGGGACTTCTCCTCTGATCACTGGGAACCAACCACCCCAACGTGGTAGAATAGGCAGCAGCAGCTCATCTGGTGAACCCACACACGCCTTTGGCCCCAGATCATGCTCAGCCCTTCTTTCTCCCCAATCTCTGGTCCTTGGGGGACAGCTCTCTTGTGCAAGGACAACTGACAACTCCTGGTCAGGGCGACTCCCTGGTGGGATCGGAAGGCTCTTGTTGGCAGACACTCACTAACGGTGGCCTCAGGTGTGAGAACAATTACCCTCTCCCCGTTCAGTCGTAACTGGCTCCCTTTGTTCATCACAGAGTTCACAAGCCTTCTACTCCCCCTGTCTTTTTGGCTGGGCGCCCCATTCAGAATCATCCTGAGCTGAAAGACTTGCCACTTCAAGGGTGAGTACAACTCTCTGCCCCTTTGTAATGGACCTGGGTTAATACCCAGCATCAGAGAGCTTCCCTTTTAAGGGGGAGGTGTCCGACCTTCTAGCCAAAGAAGCAGTGTCGGTGGCCTTCAGTGAGCAGGGCACCCCCATTGAAGCAGACGCCCATTTAAATTGAGTTCTCTCTTCCGGTGGGACACCCCAAAAAGGAGACGCACTGCTTGTCCCTCAGTTGGGCTGTTTTCTTTGAAGAATGGGACAGTCGCCTTCCATTCCTCACAGTTCACCCCAGGAAAGATGCTTCTGGTTCGACCCTCAGAAGCATCTAGTTTTCCATTGTAATGTTGTCTGGCCCCAGTATAAGCTTGCAGAGTGAGAGGCCCAGCCCTTGAACAATCTTAAGTCTTTTGTCATCCACAGTTCTGATTCTTCTTTAAAAACATTTGCAGCCAAATTTGTGGAGAAAATTCTAATAAATATTCTTGAATTCAGGTTTCTGAATGCTTTAAAGTCAAGGGACTAGGGGCAGCGCTGTGGTGTAGTGGATAAAGCCACTGCCTGCAACACCAAGTTCCCATATGGGTGCTGGTTCAAGTCCCGGCTGCTCCACTTCCAATCCAGCTCTCTGCTAATGTGCCTAGAAAGCAGCAGAAGATGGCCCAAGTCCCTAGGGTTTTTAGCAAATGATCTTCTCAGGAGAGACTAAAAATCAATATGGAGGCACTGCTGACAACCCTAAACAAAATCAGATAAAGCCGAGAGGTTGTAAAGGAAGGGTTCTTAGACGAGAACTACAACTTCTAGAGAGGAACCCCATTTCAAAAGAGAGACTTTTAATGGATATTTCAAAATGCAAATTAAAGGAACCAGTAATCAAGGGAGAAAGAAATAAAAAGTAAGTTATAAGCCTTCAAATGTATCCGTGGTGAGAAAAGTTAAGAAGGAAAGAGAATTCTTTTTGTTTTTTTTTTTTAATAAGGAAAGGCATTGCATATGAAATTTTAGTCAAAGCAGAATTACTGGGAAAAGGGCAAACTCTGAAGGCAGGTCACGGAAGGTGTGAGCCATTCACAGAATGTTTGAAAAGAATAAACAGATGCACCAGAGATCCTAAGTTTGGGTTCTCAACTCCCCAGGTGGAGAACTTGGCTTCCATCCTCTCGTCTGCTCCCAGTGGTCCTTCTGCTATCCATCCTCCTCACCCTCACTCTTGGGCCTCCTTTATTGAACAAACTCAATTCAGCTTCTTTCCTCCAGAATATAACAAGTCTGTTTCCAAATGGTAACGCAGCAAGGATATCAACTCCTTTAGCACCGGATTCCTCCAGAAGGGCCAGCTACAGTTCCCTGAGTAATGTGGACAGACATTTCTGGAAGGATCACCCTCTTTTCCCTGAGACTCCACCACCTGCCCAGGACCCTGGGACACCCTGAAGCCTGGTGGACCGACAGCCAAAGGCAGGGCCAATGTGCTGTCCTTGTCCAACATGAAGCAGTTACAGAAGGCGAGACCTTCACCCAAATACCAAAGATTTGTCATTGTCAACTCATAGGGGTTGGGGTGGGGCGGAATATGGAGGGTCTTCCTGGGGTACGTGGTAGGGTGGGAAAGTCCATAGCTTAAGGAAGTGCAAACTCCCCAGCTCCATCCAGAAAGGCAAATCATCTAACTGGAAAAACCCGCTGGCCACAAGAAAACTCACCCTAATTATAAGGAGGCTGCTGTTAGAACTCAATTCCTCCGAGTGCAGTCTGCAGCAGCCGGCCTCTGGCTGTCCTGCCCGCTGCTCTCTTGCAGTGTGTTCAATGAATCTAACTCTGCTCGCTTGGTCTGACTAGTCTGGTGAATTCTTCCACCACCCGCAAGGCCAGCCCCAATGGGTTACTTCCCACAACAATTCCCTTAAAAATAAACAACAAAATGTACCCCTAGTGCTGAATTTGTGTTTGTTGTTTCTCATACAAAAATACAATCTAGAAGATGGTCATTACATAGGAATGTTAGATATGTGGCTTGCATGCTAAATCTTTGACAATCCTTTCTCACATTCCAGTGCTGGGAAATTATCCATTTAAATCTTTCTTTGAACCAAGCTGTGGATTTACTCCTCAGAGCTCCTTAAAAAGTAACAGCAAGCTGCCTTCAATTACACAAAGGTTAGAATCTTATGTTTTATAAAAGTAATAGTTAATAAGTAAATTTCTCACTCTATAAATCGGGAATAAGAAGTATAGTTACACCGGGGCTGGCATTGTGGCACAGTGGGTTAAGCCAACACCCGCAATGCCCGCATCCTATATGAGCATGGATTCGAGTCCCAGCTGCTCCACTTCTGATCCAGCTCCCTGCTAATGTGCCTGGGAAAGCAGTAGAAGATGGTCCAAGTCCTTGGGCCCCTGTACCCTCATGGGAGACCTAGATGGTGTTCCAGTCTCCTGGCTTCAGCCTGACCCAGCCTTGGCCATTGGGGCCATTTAGGGAGTGAACCAACAAATGGAAGATCCTCTCTCTCTCTCTTTCTCTCTCTCTCTCTCTCTCTCTCTTTCTCTTTCTCTTTCTCTCTCCCTCTCTCTGTCTTTTCCTCTGTGTGTGTGTAACTTTAAATCTTAAAGAACGCAGAGCGGGGCCGTTGGCTCTGTGGCATAGTAGATTAGTTCTCTGCCTTTGACGCTGGCATCCCATATGGGCGATGGTTCTAAGTCTGGTAGCTCCTCTTCCTATCCAGCTCTCTGGTGTGGCCTGGGAAAGCAGTAGAAGATGGCCCAAGTGCTTGGGCCCCTGCATCCACATGGGGGACCTGGAAGAAGCTCCTGGCTCCTGGCTTCAGATCAGCCCAGCTCTGGCCATTGCGGCCATTAGGGAGTGAACCAGCGGATGAAAGATCTTTCTGTCTGTCTCTCTCTCTCTCTCACTGTCTGTAACTCTACCTTTCAAATAAATAATAAATAAAATCTAAAAAAAAAATTTAAAAAGGAACTCAGACCTACTTCAAAGGAATCATCTAGTCCAAGGAAAGCCCCAACATGGGGCTTTGCAAATTACAGCCACCATATGTTCATGAATGACACAGGAATTAAAATTCCAGAGGCTGAAGTCCCATCTGAACCAACTGGAGGCTGCATTATGACCCAAGAGGATTTTCTTAGAATTCAGGTACAAACTAGCATGTCAAGGACAGCTCAAGTGTTCCCTGAACAACTACAGAACTTTCTTCCTCCCATAGCATCATTAAAGAGGGAAGACACCTGTGTGTGCTCTATCCCCAAGCAACCCCAAGGTGGTCATTAAAATCCAAATGCCCTTGGCTGGGGCATTTGGCAGAGTTAGAATGTGGCTTGGGATGCCCACATCCCATGTCAGAGTGCTTGAGTTCAAGTTCTGGTTCCACTTCAGACCCAGCTTCCTGCTAATGCACACCCTGGGAGGCAGCAGGGGTTAGCTCAAAAACCTGGGTCCTTGTCACCCACATGGGTGACCCAGAGCTCCTGGCTTTGGCCTTGCCCAGCCCCAGCTGTTGGGCATCTGGGGAGTGAATCAGAAGATAGTAATCTCTCTGTGCCTGTCTCTCTTTCAAACAGAGAAAGAAAGAGGGAAGGGAAGGGAAGGGAAGGGGAGGGGAGGGGAGGGGAGGGGAGAGGAAGGGAAGGGAAGGGAAGGGAAGGGAAGGGAAGGGAAGGGAAGGGAAGGGAAGGGAAGGGAAGGGAAGGGAAGGGAAGGGAGAAGGAAAAAAGATAGGAAGATTCTCACTCTCAACCCAAGGCCTGGGAATCTGCAGGGTGGTTTTTTTTTTTTATATTCATCTATTTATTTGAAAGTCTGAGTTACAGAAGGGAGGGGGTAGAGAGAGAGAGAGAGAGGGAAAGCTTCCATCTGCTGGTGCACTCCCCAAATGGCCTCAGCTGCCAGAACTAGGCTGATCCGAAGCCAGGAGCCAGGAGCATCTTCCAGGTCTCCCATGTGGGTACAGGGGCCCAAGCACCTGGGCCATCTTCCACTGCTTTCCAGGTGCATTAGTAGGGAGCTGGGTTGGAAGAGGAAGAGGAACAGCCAGGACTCGAACTGGTGTCCATATGAGATGCCGGCACTTCAACCTCTACACCATAGCACCAGTCCCAAATGTGCAGTTTTGACAAACATCCACATTTTGGCTGACATAAACCTTAATCCACAATCATTTTGCAGGAAGCTATCTATTCATCTATTGTGTGTTGGGAACAGATCCTCTGCCTTTCTCTTTTTGAAGCTAGTGCTTCTGGGGTGGAAAGAATTCCCCAGGTATGATGCCAGCACCCAGCTCTGTCCTCCACACCAGACCTCATCAAAATTCACCCTTTCTGTTGCACCCTTTCTTCCAGGTACCACGAGCGGCTGCAGCTGATCTAATAGAAAACCTCACCCAGCTCTGTGCCCCATCCTGTGCTTTCCTCAGTCTTTTCTTCCATGGCCTCTCTGCAGCATCACGGTTTTTCAATGCACAAGACTTTAAAGTATAAAATCATTTATATTGAAATATTGATACCAAAATGTTTTATCTATTTCTATTTTTAATTGATGCATAGTAATAGTACATACTTGTGGGGTGCAGTGTGACATTTCAATACATGTATACAATGTGTGGAAATCAGTTCAGGAGAATTGGCATGTGTATTGTCACATTTATCATTTATGTTGGGAACACTCAAAATCTCTACTAGCTCAAAATCTGTAAACTGGTAATACTTGTATATGTTCTTCATTAATCCATTTAAAAACAAGATCTAGAGACAGGTCAAATAGTTTACTTAATTTCAAAATATGATGAGCATAAATATTTTAAAATAGCCACAGCAACCATAATTATCTTTTCTAAAAAGATTTGTTTTATTTATTTGAAAGAGTTGCAGAGAGCAAGTGAGAAAGAGAGAGATCTTCCATCCACTGGTTTGCTCCCCAGATGGCTACAATGGTGGGGGCTGTGACAGGCTGAAGTCAGGAACCAGGAGGTTCTTCCTGTTCTCTCATGTAAGTGCAGGGGCCCAAGAATTTGGGCCATCTTCTGCTGCTTTCCCAGGCACATTAGCAGCGAGCTGGGTCGGAAGTGGAGCAGCCAGGACTCAAACCCTCACCCATATGGGATGCCCACATTATCAGCAGTGGCTTAACCTGTTGCACAACGCTGGTCCCAGCTGTAACTATGTTATGAAAATATGTGTAGTTTCTATGACAAAGTCCTATGTGTTGCTAAGTTTCATTGACTCACTCATAATTAACATTTCATTTGGATGATAGTGAAAATACAGATAAAATTATTTTCCTCATCCAAGTTTGCAGACTTTGAGCTCTAGGGTAAGAAATCATGACTTAACTATCAATAGCTTCATTAATTGTGAATTGCAGCTGGCCAACACAAGCGCTTCCTATATAATTAGGGTATGTTGTGGTTTCTTAACCATACTCCCATACTGTAATCCCCATTCTGGCTGGACGTTCATAAATGATTAAAAAAAATTTTTTGAAGCTTTCCATTCTTAACTGTTTGCCTGTGCTAATGTCCCCCATCCAGTTTTACCTTTTCCAATTTGTCGCTCCCCCTCTTCGTGGAGGAGCAACACAGGACCCTGCGCTGTTCTTTCGTCTGCTCGGCCCTCCCCGGGTTTGCTGCTGGTTCTTCCCGGGTTGGCTACTATCCCTTCCACCTCCGTGGAAGGGCAGTTCCCCCTGGCCGCATTCCCCACTTCCGCAGGGGAGCGGCACACCGCCGGCCAGCTTTTCTCGGGGGCTGCACGGGTTCCCTTAGATGTTCCCCATAGATGTTCCTGGTGCATGCCGTCTCTCTCCTCCTTTATAGTCCTCTTCCACCAATCCCAACTCGGCTGCCCACACGCCGAGTACGCTGCTCTCCTCCAATCAGGAACAAGTCCTACAGTTTATTAGCTGAACTGGAGGCAGCTGTGTAGAAGCTGTTTACTTCTCTCCCAGCGCCATATTGTGGGAGAGCAGATGCACAGAACAAGTCTTAATTCCAGTAACTCAGTCCAGTCCGGATTGCTCCCCACAGATCCCCCTTTCTTTTTATTTTTGGCATTGATACGCGCCTGTCCTCGGTGTCCCGCGGCACACACTCCGCTCTGCTCGCTAGAGCTGCCACAGGTTCTTACAAGTCCTATCAATCAGGCAAACCGAATCCGGGTCCTCTCTTCGCCATGTTGTGAGGAGGTTCTTAGGCGCTGATGCGTGCCTGTGTTCGGTGCCCTGCAGTGCATGCTCTGCTCTGCCTGCAGGGGCTTACAAGCCCTAACAATCAGGCAAACCGAATCCAAGCCTTCTCATTGCCGTATTGTGGGGGAGACTTATTAGTGTTGGTTCGTGCCTATCTTCGGTGACCTGCAGCTCATACTTTGGTCGAGCTGCTTGCTGGTGCTTACCGCCTTAAATCAGGCAGACCGAATCCAAGCCTCCTAATTGTTGCATTGTGGGGAAGCCTTACTAATGTTAATTCGTGCCCGGTCTTCGGTGACCTGCGGCGCATAAGCTGCTAGCCGCCCAGGTGCTCATCGCCTCACTCAATCAGGCAGACCGAATCCAAGCTCTCACATTGCAGTGTTGTAGGGAGGCCTTTCTATTTCTCTATTTCTCTATCTCCGGGCATTCCTATTTCTCCCATTTTACTTCTATCTTCCAGCATTCCTATTTCTCTCATTCTACTTCTAAACTTCTGTTTCTCTTATCCCTGCGGCTTTCCGGCGCCCGCCCCGAGACTGCTTCTCGGCGGCTTCCCGGCTCTGAGCCGCTTCAGCCCGCGCTTCTCCGATCTGCGCGGCTTCCCGGCTTTGCGCGGCTTCCCGGCGCCTCGCCCCGCGGCAGCTTCACGGCTCTGCGCGGCTTCCCGGCGCCTCGCCCCGCCGGCGGGTTCCCGGCTCTGCGCGCACGCTCCGCGGTCTCCACGCACTTCGCGCCCGCACCACGGCCTCGCGCCAGCCCCGGCGTTCCCCATCTATTCACGCCCCGTGCTCTCTGCACGCGGCGGCTTCCGCGAATGTTTCCGCCACCACCGGCATTCAGTCCAAGTTCCCCGGACTAACCTGGCGAATTCCAACCTGGCGGCCCACGTCTCTGGTTCCAGATCTTCGCCTCTTGCTCCCCGGGGTGACTTGAAGAATTCCAAGGTGGCTTATATCTCCGCCTCGGCCTGCACTCGCGGCTTCATCCTCCCTAACATTTTTCTCTACCCGGTATGTTTCCCTAAGTTTTCTTCCAACAATATTCCTCCCTCATTTCTCCTGGCCTCTCCCCACAGTCCGTATCCAAGTCTAAGTTTCTTATAGGTTTCACTTTCACTTTCAACCTGCAGTCCGTATCTGAGTCTAAGTTTCTTCTTGCTTTCACTTTAAATCCTAACTTCTTTCCCACAGTCCGTATCCGAGTCCAAGCCTCCTCCAGGTTTCACTTTCGCTTTCAATCTCCTAGCTTCCCCGCCATAGTCCGCATCCGAGTCTATGAAAGCTTTCACTTTCGCTTTCAATCCTAACTTCTTTCCCACAGTCCATATCCGAGTCTATGCCTAGGCTTTCAATAGCTTCTTCCGGCACCTAGGCTCTTTGCTAGTCTCTCTCTCCGGTATTTTCCTGCTTCTTCCCGTTTCTTCCCTCCTAAGTTTCCTATCCGTCCTAGGTTTCCTATCCGAGTTAGGTTTCCTATCCGAGTCACGGCACCATTATGTCGCTCCCCCTCTTCGTGGAGGAACGACACTAAACGCTGCCTAGGCTTCATATCCGAGTCACGGCACCATTATGTCGCTCCCCCTCTTCGTGGAGGAGCAACACAGGACCCTGCGCTGTTCTTTCGTCTGCTCGGCCCTCCCCGGGTTTGCTGCTGGTTCTTCCCGGGTTGGCTACTATCCCTTCCACCTCCGTGGAAGGGCAGTTCCCCCTGGCCGCATTCCCCACTTCCGCAGGGGAGCGGCACACCGCCGGCCGGCTTTTCTTGGGGGCTGCACGGGTTCCCTTAGATGTTCCCCATAGATGTTCCTGGTGCATGCCGTCTCTCTCCTCCTTTATAGTCCTCTTCCACCAATCCCAACTCAGCTGCCCACACGCTGAGTACGCTGCTCTCCTCCAATCAGGAACAAGTCCTACAGTTTATTAGCTGAACTGGAGGCAGCTGTGTAGAAGCTGTTTACTTCTCTCCCAGCGCCATATTGTGGGAGAGCAGATGCACAGAACAAGTCTTAATTCCAGTAACTCAGTCCAGTCCGGATTGCTCCCCACACAATTATGCCTCCAGGCTACCTCCTGCCCCTCATCCCATGGCCAGCCCTCTGTTCTGGAATCTTCAGCTGCTCCCCAGGGCCTTAGTAAACTGCTCTCCCTCTTTCCTGCCCGGGCTCGATGCTCCAGCTTGTGTCCATTGCACTCTGTCTGGTTTCTTCTTCTTGCCCCACGTTCCCTAGAAAGGTCTGGTGCATACATAGCTGTGGTCACCATCTATCAACAAGTGATTACAGGATCCAGCAGGGTGGCATAGCAGGTTAAGCCACCACCTGAGACGCTGGCTTCCCGTATCAGAGCATTTGAGTCCCAGCTGCTCCACTTCAAATCCAGCTTCCTGCTAACGTGCCTGGGAAGACAGCAGAACATGGCCTAAGTAGTTGGGCCCCTGCCACCCACATGGGAGACCAGGATAGAGTTCCTGACTCCTGGCTTTGGTCTGGCACAGCCCTGGCCATTGTGGCCATTTGGGGAAAGAACCAGCATGTGGAAGATATCTCTCTCTCTCTCTCTCTCTCTCTCTCTCTCTCCCTGTCTGTCACTCTTTCAAATAAGTAAAAATTAAATCTTAAGAAAAATAAAAATATAACAAGTGATTACAGAATCTTGTCATGTTCCAGTCCCATGAGGAATACAGAAAAACACGATTTCTCTTGCTCCAAAGAAGAGCAAAGTTCGTCCTATGGTTTGAATGTATCCCTCAAGATTGATGTGTTAGACACATGCTCCCCAGTGCAACAGCGTTGAGATGTGGCTCTTTAAAAAGGTGATTAGGGCCAGCGCTGTGGTGTAGCGGGTAAAGCTACCATCTGCAGTGCCGGCATCCTGGCTGCTCCACTTCTGATCCAGCTCTCTGCTGTGGCCTGGGAAAGCAGTGGAAGATGGCCCAAGTCCTTGGGCTCCTGTACCAGCGTGGGAGACCCGGAAGAAGCTCCTGGCTCCTGGCTTCAGATCGGCATAGCACCAGCTGTTGCGGCCATCTGGGGAGTGAACCAGTGGAGGGAAGATCTGTGTGTGTGTGTGTGTGTGTGTGTGTGTCTCCTTCTCTCTCTATGTAACTCTGACTTTCAAATAAATAAATAAAATCCCTTAAAAAAAAAGTAATTAGGTCATGAGACCCTGCCTTCATGTCTGGACTAATGCCATTATCTAGCAAGTGGGTTATGGTGGGAGCAGATTCCTGGTAAAATGATGAGCTGGTCCCCTTCCTTCTCTCACCGTGAGATGCTTTCCATCGTACTATGATGCAGCAAGAAATTCTTCACCACATGTAGCCCTCTGCATCTGGGACTCCTCACCCCCAGAAGAGGGAGCCAATAAATTTCTGTTCATTATAAGTTACCCAGGCAGGTGTACTGTCATAGCAGTACAAAATAGACGAGGAGGGGCAGGTTTTTGGTGCAGAAGTTAAGCAGTTAAGCCAACACTTGAGATGTCCACGTTCCATGTTGGAAAACCCGGGTTTGAGTCCTGGCCCTGCTTCCAATTCCAGCTTCCTGCTAATGCTCACCTTGCAAGGCAACCCTGGCCACCCACGTGAGTTCCCCATTGCTCCCGGGAGATAGGGAGAGGGCATGAGTACCAGGCACCTGGGGTTCTCATGAACACAGGCAAAATGGCTTCAGCAGGGAAGAGGTGGCTGGAGGGAGGACGGCACCAGAGCCAGCGGCACAGACAGCATCTGACAGGGATCTCGAAACTGGGGGAGCATCAGGAAAAGGAGAGAGCTGCCGTTTTGCTCTGCTTCCTAGCCCTGGGTGTAGACCTAGACCATGGCTCTGTCTTCCAGTGCTGAAGAGGAAGAAGGGTGAAGCAAAGGAGCGAGTTCCGGGCTTCGAGTCGGAAGGTCTGGACTTTAGTCCTAGTGTTAACAGACCAGGCACGTTGGCCCTGGGGAGTCCTTCGGTGCCTGTGGTCTCCAGCCTCCCTGGGGACCTGCGGCCCCTCGCAGGCAACCCCTGGTGGTGTGAAATCATGGCGCTACTTCAGAACCTCGGGCATGCACTGTGCGGCTGGCCTTCAAGCTCCTTCCCGGCTGGGGCTGTGCTGGGGAGACTTCCGCTCATTTTCCACGTTTCTGTTATTCTTCTTGGAGTCTGCTTTTGTGTGTGTGATTCAGAGCCTCGGGGGAACCCATGACAATCATGTGAGGTGAGTTTAACTCTGTACAGTTTAATTGCAGATTAGTAACAGGGTTTACCAGATGACTCTGCTTTTCCAAGGAGGCTGGGAAGGCATGTAAGGGTTTTTCATTGTTGTTGTTCTAAAATATTTAAAAGAGAGAAATATAAGTAGAAATTCTTGGTGTGTGTCCACATTGTAAAAAATAAATGGCCAAGAAGGTTGTTTTCTTTTAAAAATGTGTTAACCATGAGACTTTCCCCATCTCAGGAGATTTATGCTGTCAGGCCTGTACCCAGTGTTATGAGGTGCTACAGCTGGTTGGTGGCCAGATGAACTCGTGTCAATGTTGCTGTTTGAGGCAGAGCGGGCTGGGAGGGCTGTGACCCAAGGACATCGCAGACACAAATGTGTCACCAAAACCTTTTTTTTTTTTTTTGGTGTCTTTTTTTTTTACGGTTTGTGTATTTATTTGAGAGATAGTGAGAGAGAGAGAGAGAGAGAGAGAGAGAGGTCTTCCATCTGCTGGTTCAATCCCCAGATGGCCACAATGGCCATAGCTGGGCTGATCTGAAGCCAGGAGCCAGGAGCTTCTTCTGGGTTTCCCATGAGGGTGCAGGGGTCCAAGCACTTGGGCCATCTTTCATTGCTTTCCTAGGCTATTAGTAGAAAGCTGGATTGGAAGAGGAGCAGCCAGGTTTCAGACAGGCACCCATATGGGATGCCAGTGCCGCAGTTGAGGCTTAGCCTGCTGTACCATAGTGCCTGTCCCTCACCAAAACCTTTTGAGGAGCGGAGTGCTGCCCAGCTGCGGGGAGGGTGCTCAGCAGTCGTCAGCCAGCTGCTGCTTCCTGGTCAGCCCGAGTGGCATGAGCTTCTTCTGAGGCTGCAGCCTTGCCAGGGCAGCCTGAAGCCGATGACTGAGGGAGGCAGGGCTATCCAAGCCTGGCAGTTTTAGCCTAGCTGGAAAACTCTGGAAAGCAACACTTGCCCCAGGTTTCCCTGCTGGGTTGCCAAGGCTTGGTGGGGCCCACATTGTCATTAGCTTCTGCCTCAGCACCATCTTGCTCCCTCTCACATTCTTCTGTAGGTGTTGATCTCAATAAAAAGTTACACTCCCAACTTCCAGAGTCTCTAACCTGCAACAATTGACACTGTGATTGGTAGGAAAGCAAGCAATGAAGTGAGGTTTTGGAAGCAGGTCGCATGCCTTTGGACTGGCCGTGAGGACCCCATCACTGGTAGCAGATGGAACCCAGACTCTGCTGGCACAGGTGGCCATTCAATTAAATCTGTCACTGGGTTGAATCTAGAGTATTCACAAATGGGAATGAATGCACCAGCAGGTGCAATATGTTGGGCATTGAGCTTTGATGGGGAAAGTAGGAACAGGATACTTCAAAAAATTCATGGAAGGTAAGTTTATTTTGGTGCAAAAAATTTTGAAATCAGGGGCAGGCATTTGGCACAGCGGTTAAGACATTGCTTGCAATGCCTGCATTCCATACCAGAATGTCTCAGTTCAAGTCCCAGCTCTACTTTCAATTCTGCCTTTCTTATAATGCACGTCTTGGGAGGTAGCAGGTCACGGCTCAAATGCTTGGGTCCTTGCCACCAAGGTGGGAAACTGAGTTCTTGGCTCCTGGCTTTAGTGGGCCATTTCTGGCTGTTGCAGGCATTTGGGGTGTGAACTAGCAGATGGCTATCTCTCTCTCTCTCTCTCTGCCTTTCAAATAAAATAAATATAAGTGTGTAACTTTTTTTTAATTATTTATTTGACCGGTAGAGTTATAGACAGTGAGAGACAGAGAGAAAGGTCTTCCTTTCTGTTGGTTCACCCCCTAAATGGCCGCCATGGCCGGCACACTGTGGCTGGTGTGCTGTGCCGATCTGAAGCCAGGAGCCAGGTGCTTCCTCCTGGTCTCCCATGAGGGTGCAGGGCCCAAGCACTTGGGCCGTCCTCCACTGCCTTCCCAGGCCACAGCAGAGAGCTGGATTGGAAGAGGAGCAACCGGGACTAGAACCCAGCGCCTATATGGGATGCCGGTGCCGCAGGCGGAGGATTAACCAAGTGAGCCACGGCGCCGGCCCCAGTGCGAAACTTTTTAAACTTTTGAAAGTTCTGCTTGAAAAGGTCTTTTCAAAAAGCTCTTGGAAATGCATATTATGAAAAAACTATGCATCAATTTCAAAAATGCAAGATTTGAAATTTTTTGTATCAGACAAACTTATCTTTTAATTTCATTTTCCATGAACTCTTTAAAGTCTTCTGATATAAGCACAAAAGGACTGAGTGTGTATTTGTTAGTGTCACTGATACTCCAGAGAAAGATAAGGACCAGGAGCCGGTGTTTGGCACAGTGGCTTAAGTGACCTCTTGAGATGCTTACGTCCATGTTGGAATGCTTGTCCAAGTCCCAGTCACCCTGCTTCTGATCTAGCTTCCTGTTAATGTGCATCCTGAGCGGCAACAGATGATGGCCCTTGCCACCCATGCAGGAGACCCAGAAGGAGTTTCAGGCTCTCGGATTCCGCGTAGGCCAGCCCTGACTGTTGTGGGCATTTGGGGAGTAAACCAATGTATGAAAGTCCCCACCTGCTGCCGCCTTTCCAATAAAACAAAACTAAATAGATAAAAAAAATTTTTTAAAGGAAAGATAAGGAGCATCTGAGGGTGAAAGTCAGCTATGAAATCCAGGGGTAAAAACCAAGAGGCCTTTTGGATGCGGAGGAAGCTCATCCGCCCTGCTGTTTAGGGCTAATCATCCACGTGCTGAGCTTCAAGAAGATCAAGGCAAGTCTGTGCTAAGGCCACAGCCAGCTTAGGAAACCCTTTACCTCCTACAGATGGGGTGGAGACCTCTGATAGCGCATCGAGGCAGTCCTCACATTGCACAGGGTGCGGGTGTAAAAAGGACTGTGCAACCTGAAACCTGCAAAGCAATCTTTTTCTAAATGCAGACTTGAAAAGTTCATTTTTATTGGCAAATAAAATTGTAGGAGTATACATATCATACTCCATATCTTGATTATTATGAATAATGCTATGTGTAAAGCAGCATTAATAAGCATTGGAGAGAGTTTATAGCTGTTCTGTGACTTAAAAAACTTCTTGACAAAATATTAAAAACTGTCTTATGGCAGCACTATGTAAACAAAAACCATAGAAAGCTAACACTTATCACACTGTTTTATTTAAAGTTTTTTTTTTAAATATCCTAATAGGGAAGCCATTAAACTGAGACAGCTCCTGGTTTCCTATGTAAGTAGACTGGAATCCAACATAAACAGTGAAATGAAACTAGAGACTTAGCCAACCAGAAACCAACAACTGACCGCTAACTGAAGTCTTGACATTGTAAGTCAGTCAAGTACACTTCTTCGTCGTCCCTACGAGTTACAGCTCACTGCTAATGCTACTGCATCAGAGCACCCCGAGTCTCCTCTGGTTCTGAGTGTAACCTGATTCACCAGTAGTTCTTTGTTCAAAATAAGCTCTATTAAATTTATTTTGTCTAAAGATTTTCTTTTAACAGATTTGGTGTCAGAAGTGGGGTCTGGACAAAGATCTCCAACAGGTTCTAGGAACACTGAGTGACCGGTGATACATGCATGAAGTTTATTGCACACATTGTTATTTTGTTTGTTACTGGAGGCCATAGTGAGTCCCCTCTCAGGCTGAGTGCCAGAAATATTGTGGATTTTTGAAAGATTTATTTATTTATTTATTTACTTACTTATTTGAAAAGTAGAGTGATAATACGAATGAGAGACAGTTCCTCCTTCTATCAGCTGGTTCCCCAAATGCCCACAACAGCCAGGGCTGTTTCAAGCTGAAGCCGAGAGCCAGGAAGTCCATCTGGGTCTAAGACAAGGGTGGCAGGGACCCAAGTACTTGAGATACAATCTACTGCCTCCCAGGATGGGTTAGTGAGAAGCTGAATCAAAAGCACAGGGTAGCTGGGACTCAAACCAGACAATCCAACACAGGATGTGGGCAACCCAAGACGTGGCTCAACCTGCCGTGTTGCAATGCTTGCATCTGTGAATTGTGTTTTGAGCTCTCCAGACTTCACTTAAGGAATTATTGGGGTCCAGGCGCACACTGGATTTGATATTTAACTGGATTTGATCCAGTTAGAGGCCTTACGTAGGTACATTTTGACAGTGGGTTCTCCTGAATCAAAGGAAGCTGGCATCTATCTTTTGGCACTCCAGAAAATTTTATGTGCAAGAATTACGGACTAGGTGCCAGAGCTGTGGTGCAGCTGGTTAAGCTGCTGACTGCAATGCCAGCATCCCATGAGTGCTGGTTCAAGTCGTGGCTGCTCCACTTCCAATCCAGCTCTTTGCTAATGTACCTGGAGAAGCAGTGGAAGATGACCCAAGGACTTGGACACCTGCCACCCGCAGGGGAGACCTGGATGAAGTTCCCGGCTCCCAGCTTCAGCCTGGCCCAGCCCTGGTCATTGTGGCCATTTGGGCCATGAACCAGTGGATGGAAGATCTCTCTCTCCCTCTATCTCTTGCTCTCTCTTTAACCTGACTTTCAAATAAATAAATAAATCTTGAAGAAGAAGAAGGAAGAGGAGGAGGAAGAGGAGGAGAAAGACCTTCCAGAATCCTAAAGAAGCTTGTCTGAGTCGGGTTTTCATCATAATAACAAATACTTGAAAGCAGTTACTTAGGAAGGAAGAGGTTTATTTTAGCTTATGGTTTTAGAGTTTTACAGTCCAAGATCCGGTGGCCCCATTAGTCCAACATCCAATGAGGGTAGTAGAACACTCTCAGAGGGAGAATCACATAGCAAGCAGGAAGCAGACAGTCAGGAAGCCTGCTCTTCAGCGATCCTCTGTGCTGTGTCTCCTTACAAAGCACCCAGATTCACTCACAGGGGCTGTCCCCCAAGGACTCAGTTTCCAATCAATCACTTTCCAAGGCTCCACCTTCAGACAACATAATTGGATTAAGTTCCACCCATATCCCAATAACTTAAGACTAGACATGGAGCCTCTAACACATGGGCCTTTAGGAGACAACCAAACTCACATCCAAACTGTAACAGAAAAACCAGCTATCTAAATGTCCGTGGAGTGGATGCATAAGGAGTGGACTGTGGCAGACATGGAGATACACTGCCAGGCTCCCCCTTCAAGGAAGGATGGACACGCTACCCAGCTCCAGGGAGAGAGATCAACAAATAGCCTTTAACTGCTGTTTTCTTCAGGACTGCAGAGTCAGGAAACCACTTCCCCTGAGCTCATACCTTTCCCTGCTGACCTAGCAAGGAAGGAGAATAAAGACCCAGCCCTCCCGACCTGCCTCAGGCTGCAGCTTTTGTGGGGGCTGACAACACAGCCTAACTTCTTCTGTCCAACCCTGCTTTTCCCCGCCCTTTTATAGGTGTTGATTCCTGATAAACATCTTGGACTCTGAATTCCATCTCCTTGTCTGCCTCTGGAGAACCCAACCCACAGCAAATTATTTTTGTTCCAGAGATCTTGTTCAATAAGATAACTTGTCATGCAGGCTTCATCTTTTAATTTTATTTTAGAAGCAATTTTTTAAAAAGATGTGTATGTTTATTTGAAAGGTAGAGATAGAGGAGAGACAGAGAGATCTTCCACCTGCTGGTTCACTCCCCAGATGGCTATGTCAGGCCAAAACCAGTAGCCAGGAGCTTCCTATGGGTCTCCCACATTGAGTGTAGGGGCCCAGGGACTTGGGCCATCTTCCACTGCTTTCCCAGGTGCATTAGCAGGGAGCTGGATCAGAAGTAGAGCAGCTGGGACCCAAACTGGTGCTCTGATATGGGAAGTGGACACCCCAAGCAGCAGCTTGACCCTCTGTACCACAGCGCCCACCCCTACACTCCCTGTCTCTTGCCGCACAGTGCCCTGCACTGTCTCAAGACCTGCGAGCAAGGAGGCCACCAGATGTGGCCACAAGATCTTGGACCTTCAGAACTCTGGACCAAAATAAATCTCCTTTCTTTGAAAACCTACCCAGTCTGTGGTAGAAAATAGACTAAGTCAGAAATTGGTACTGAGAAGCAGCGCTGTTGCTAACAGCGACAATGAGTATCTGAAAGTGTGGTTGTGGCTTTGGAAGTGGGCAGGAAGGAGGAGCCGTCTAGAAAAGACCTAGAATGCGGTAAGCTGAGCATTGCAGGTGGTTCTGGTGCAGGCTCAGAAGCGGACAAGATTAGGGAAAAGCTAGAACATCTTGAGAGATTGGATAACTGGATGTGATGCAAATGAGGAAATAGTCTATCAAAAAATGGAGTACCGGCAATCCCAGTCACACTGTTGCAAACACCTTGGCTGACTGTGTCTGTGCCCTAGAGCTGTACGGACAGTCGGATTTAAGGATAAGGAACTGGGGTACCTGGCAGAGGAGCTATCCCAACAACATAGTATTTGGGCTGCTGCTTGGTTACTTTCAACAATGCACAGTAGGACTGCAGAGCAAAGCATGACCTAAAAGCAGAATGCATCATTGAAAGAAAAGCAGAGAGGTGAAATTTGAATATGTGCAACCTAACCAGGGAAGAAAGGAGCCAAGAAAAAGCAGGCAAGAGTATTTAGCACAGACAAAAAGAAGCGGGAAGCTCCACATCAGGACAATGGGAAAGGGGCCCAGATAGCATGTCAGGGATGTGTGAGGCCGCCTCTGCCCTCCAGGCACAGGGACCAAGGACACGAGGTTCCAGAGACCAGGCCCAGGGACTCTCCCTCTTGGAGCCCCTAGGGGTTCTGCTGCCTGATTCTTGGTGAAGTGGTCTATAGCAGCCACAGGCACTCAAGTGGGCCCGACTTCAGCACATGCCACCTCTCAGAAGGGAGTAAGCACCAGACCTTGGTGCCCCCACGGTGCTGATTCTGCAGGCACATAGAATGCAACAGCAGGGAGGTCATGGGGGCTTCTGCTGAGATTTCAAAGGTCCTGGGAGGCCAGCATGCCACCGAGAGAGAGCTCCTACTGTGGCGTTGTCTACTGAAGCAGTGAGAGCGGCATTGCCACCAAGACCCCAGAATTGCAGTGCTACCGGCATGCAATGCCAGCCTGAGCAACAGTTATGAGCTCCAAACTGGTAGAGCTAAAGCGTGCACTGAGCCCAGCAAAGTGATGCGGGCAGGGCTGCTTGAGGCCTTGGGGGCTCAATCCCTCCCCAGTGTGCACAGGGTGCTGGGCAGGAGACTTTCAGATTGGCTGCCATCCTGCTTGGTTTCAGGCTAGTTTGAACCAGTTACTCCTTTCTCCTTGTCTATTCCTCCCTTTTGGAAAGGTATGTGTACCCTATGCATGTCCCACCATTGACTGTATAGTTGTAGTAGGTAACCTTTTCACAGGGGCTCACAGCTGAAAAACCTTGCTTTGAGTCTCAGCTGAGGCTTTGGACTTGGACTTTTGAGTAATGCGGAATGAGTTGAGACTTTGAGACTGCTCGGATGGAATGGATACATTTTGTGCTGTGAGATGGACATGATCCTTGAGGGGCAGGGGTAGAATGCTATGGTTTCGACATGATTCTCCCCCCCAAAGATTCATGTATTGGAAGCTTAGTTTTCAGTGTGCTGATATTATGAAGGTGGTGGAACCATTAAGAGACGGGACTTTAGGCCGGCGCTGCAGCTCACTAGGCTAATCCTCCGCCTTGCGGCGCCGGCACACCGGGTTCTAGTCCCGGTTGGGGCGCCGGATTCTGTCCCGGTTGCTCCTCTTCCAGGCCAGCTCTCTGCTGTGGCCCGGGAGTGCAGTGGAGGATGGCCCAAGTGCTTGGGCCCTGCACCCCATGGGAGACCAGGAGAAGCACCTGGCTCCTGGCTTCGGATCAGCGCGGTGCGCCGGCGGCGGCCATTGGAGGGTGAACCAACGGCAAAAAGGAAGACCTTTCTCTCTCACTGTCCACTCTGCCTGTAAAAAAAAAAAAAAAAAAAAAAAAAAAAAAGAGAGAGAGAGAGACGGGACCTTAGGCCATTGGCAAAGTGTGCCTTTCAGAAGGATTACTGTGTCTGTTCCCAGTGTCCCTCTGGCTTTCTGTGTCATTGTGCAGTCCCTCCCTCTCACCTCTGCCCTTGACATTTGAGGCCATCTGCCTTGAGGTCCTCACTGGAGCCAAGGCAATGCTGCTGCTATGCCCTTCCCCCTCCAGAACTGTGAGGCGACAAACCTCTTTCTTCCTAAAGCACCCAGACTCAGGTCATTCATCAAAGTAATGAAAAGCAGACCCATCCCGCTTAGAACGGGGGTTCAGCAGAGTGATAGCGAGCACTAGGATCCTGCCTGACGGGTGCAGTGGCTGCTTTAGGGGCCCTCTGTCTGCCACCTCTAGGTTGTTGCAAGAGAACGGGTGGACAGGGACCCACCAAATCTTTCTTACTGAGAGAACGCAGTCGGTACAGGAGGCCTCCCAGGAAGCAGCCTCATAGCGGGGCAGGAACATGCTTAAGGTGCTCCACTGGGGCCCAGCATCCGGGTTGCTGCTGCTGCAGCTTCTGCCCCACGCACTGAGCACTGAGCTCAGGGGAGACCGAAAATCTACGAGATCTTCATGATTTTTCATCCAGGCAAAGAAACGGAAGCCCATCTCAGTGCCTTCTGCAGAGAGAGAGAGTTTGACTCTACACAAACTGCTGAGGACGCAGTCTGCTGGAGTACCCAGAGTGTATTCAAACACCAGAGCACTGATGTGTACTGTGAACTACCTTCATCCAAAGGACCCAGACAGCAAACGACCAACTCTGTTTCACAAGACTCGGATGTTTGGTGATTAGTGAGACAAGGGTTACAGAACACTGGGAGTTGGCCTGGCGCATGGGAGATGCTTCCAAAACACAGTTGTTACGTTTTGTGATCACCATTCCGGCTCTTCGGTGTAGTTAGGAAGACTCTGCTGTGAGTCAGCGCTCCTTGCGTGTTAAAGTGCAAGTGGGCTGCCTGGGATGCTTTTCCATTGAAAAGTCTGGCTCACATTCCTAACAAGCTCTCAGTGTGGCTGATACTGCTGGAGTGAGACCCACACTTGTGGGATGAAATGATCATTTCTACCCAGTTCTACCCCAAGAGTTGTGACCATGTTGTTTGTCAGCCTCAGCCCCCATCCAGCTATTCCGATGCTGTAAAACTCCCAAGATGTGCTTTCTCGATCAAACCTTCCTCCTACAAGATGATAGCCTTAACTGATTTATGGTGTCTCTGAAACTCGGAATCCAATTAAATAGGATTCTTTTTGTCAGGACTGGTGAGAGGACGGTTAGTTAACTTTAAGGCGAAGAAGGTGGAAAAATCATAATTTAAATATACCTCCTTTAAACTTTGAGTGGAAACATTTACATGGTGTCTGGAGGAGTGGTGCAGTGGGTTAAGCCACCACCATCTCCTATGAGTGCCAGTTTGAAACTTGGCTGCTATAGTTAGGATCCAGCTCCCTGCTAATGCACCTGGGAAAAAGCAGAGGATGGCCCAAGTACTTGGGGCCCTGCTGTCCACAAGGAAGACTTGGATGGAGTTCCTGGCTCTTGGCTTCGTCCTGGCCCAGCCATTTGAGGAGTGAACCAGCGGATGGAGGATCTCCTTTTCTCTACCTTTTCCTCTCTGTGTCATTCTCTTTTTTAAATAAATAAAATAAATCTTTTTTAAAATATTTAAAAGATTTATTTATTTATTGTTAAAGTTGTAGTTACAGAGAGAGGAGGGGAGAGACAGAGAGAAAGAGAGAGATTTTCCATAGCTGGTTCACTCCTCAAATAGCTGCAATGGCCAGGGCTGGGCCAGGCTGAAACCAGGAGCCAGGAACTTCATCCAGGTCTCCCATGTGGGCGCAGGGACCCAAGCACTTGGGCCATCTTCTGCTACTTTCTCAGGCACATTAGCAGGGAGCTGGATTGGACGTGGAGCACCTGGGACCTGAACCAGCATCCATATGGGATTTGTGGCATCACACACAGTGGCTTAACCCACTGCACCACAGCACTGCCACTCCCCCATTTTAAAAGACTTATTATTTGTTTGAGAGCCAATGTTACAGAGAGAGAGAGAGACAAGTAGAGACAGAGAGAGATCTTCCATCCACTGGTTCACCTCCCAAATGGCTGCAACGGCCAAAGCTAAGCCCATCCAAAGCCCAGAGCCAGGAACTTCTTCTGGGTCTCCCACAGGTGTTTAGGGCCTCAAGGACTTGAGCCATCTTTCAATGCTTTCCCAGGCATGTTAGCAGGGAACTAGATTGGAAGCAGAGTAGCTGGGACTCCAACCTGTGCCCATATGGGTGCTGGCACCACAGGCAGTGGCCTTACCTGCTATGATATAGTGCCAGCCCCAATAAATCTTTAAAAAAAATTGCATGTACGCTTGTTGACCAGTTTTTTGATGTGGGCCTCGTCCTTTTGTCCGATGGATGCCCTTTGTGAAGTGCTCTGCCTTCTTTTCTTATGCAAGCCACCCCTTTATAGACTGTTGAATCCTTCTAGAGTTCTACATGGTTTTCTGAAAATGTTACAGATTTCCTGACCACTCCTAATTTGTCCATTTTTTAAAAAAATTACTTACCAAAATATTATTGCTTTTCACAGACACCACAACTCTTTCATTTTGCTCTCAGATTTCATAATTTCTCAATTTAGCCAAACAGTTACAAGAACAAGGCCAGTGCCGTGGCTCAATAGGCTAATCCTCCGCCTGCAGCGTCGGCACACCGGGTTCTAGTCCCGGTTGGGGCGCCAGATTCTGTCCCGGTTGCCCCTCTTCCAGGCCAGCTCTCTGCTGTGGCCAGGGAGTGCAGTGGAGGATGGCCCAAGTGTTTGGGCCCTGCACCCGCACGGGAGACCAGGAGAAGCACCTGGCTCCTGCCATCGGATCAGCGCGGTGCGCCGGCCGCAGCACGCAGGCCGCGGCGGCCATTGGAGGGTGAACTAATGGCAAAGGAAGACCTTTCTCTCTGTCTCTCTCTCTCACTGTCCACTCTGCCTGTCCTGTCAAAAAAACCAAAACAAACAAACAGTTACAAGAACAAGCACACACACAAAAAATGTCTGGAAGCAAACAGAAGCAGCTATTCCTAAGCACATCGCTTAGCTGTGGAAGGAGTCTGGGTGGGGCCTGAGACAAGCTGATTCATGGTGCCGCAAAGATGTCCATGCCCTAAGCCCAGGCTCTCCATTCCAGATGGAGGTCTTCCATCCGCTGGTTCACTCCCCAGTTGGCTGCAACAGCCGGAGCTGTGCTGATCTGAAGCCTTACTAGAGAGATTTTTTTCAGGTGTGATGAAGAAGCTTCCCTGAATTATCTGGATGCCCAATGCTACCCCTTATAAGAGGGAGGCAGGAGCATCACTCAGTAGTAGGAAATATGACAATAGAAGAGGCTGCAGTGACCCCCACGAAGGGGTCACGAGCACAGAATGCCCATAGCCTCCAGAAGCTGAGAGAGAGAGAGAGAGAGGCAAGGAGACAGATTTTCCCCTCAGACCCTCTGGAAGGAATCAGTCAAGCCAACAGCTTGACTTTAGCCCCTGAGCCTGTTGGTGTGACTTGAGCTCCACTGCTATGGAAAAGTGAGTTTGCCTTATTTCAGTCCCCTGTGTTCGCGGTGGCTTGCTGCAGGAGTTGTAGGAACCAATGCATCACCCGTGGTCTAGGGGCCCTCCAAATGCAGTGCGCTAGCAAGGGCTGGGCGGGTCTGCCTGGCCACTGTAGTCAGCGAAGAGGAACTTAGAGCAGTTCTGCTGCAATTGATCTGCAACTTTACTTTCGCTCACCAATTCCTTCACACGTGTTGCCAGACAGATGGCAAGTTCTCCAGGGGTGTCAACACGTTCTTTTGCGGACTTTGAGTCTTGAGAGAGAGCATGTTAAAGATGGCAACTGATCACTAGAATTATTTGTAAATAAAAACAGAACTTTTGTGATTTATTCTTTAATATGTTTATTGGTGTTTTCCCCTGGGTCAAAACAATTGGATTCTCTACTGTGCTTAAAAAAAAAAATCCTTTAATCTTGGAGATGTAAGATGGAGAAAACATAGCAAAGGTTTTGAAGTTGTGTTGGTTTGCTTTCTGCTCTCAAAAATTCTGTGGGGGCTGGTGCTGTGGCTTAGCGGGTAAAGCCACCGCCTGCAGTGCGGGCATCCCATATGGACGCCAGTTCGAGTCCCGGCTGCTTCACTTCCTATTCAGCTCTCTGCTGTGGCCTGGGAAAGCAGTAGAAGATGGCCCAAGTCCTTGGGCCCCTGCACCCCCGTGGGAGACCCGGAAGAAGCTTCTGGCTCCTGGCTTCAGATCAGCACAGCTCCGGCTGTTGCAGCCAACTGGGAAGTGAACCAGCGGATGGAAGACCTCTCTCTCTCTCACTCTCTCTGCCTCTCCTTCTCTCTGTGTGTAACTCTGTTTTTCAATTAGATAAATCTTTTTTAAAAAATAAGTTAAAAAAAAAAACTCTGTGGCATTGGCTGGTGTTGTGGAGCAGTGGGTTAAGCCTCAGCTCACGCCTGCCAGCATCCCATATCGGAGCAGCAGTCCCGGCTGCTTCACTTCTGATCCAGCTTCCTGCACCTGGGAAGTCAGCAAATGGCGGCTCAACTAATGGGGTTCCTACAAACCACGTGGGAGACTTGGAGGAAGTCCCAGGCTCCTGGCTGTTGTGGCCATTTAGGGAGTGAACCAGTGAATGGAAGATCTCTCTCACTCTCTTTCTCTCTCTGTCACTCTCCCTTTCGAATAAATATATATACATAAAAACCTCTCTCTGTGGCCTTGGACCTATTGATTTTAATTCCTTCTTATGTAAAATGGAAATTATAATAGTACTGTCTTAGTTTGCTCAGGCTGCTGTAATAAGATACTAGAAACTGGGTTGCTTATTATAAACAAGAGACATGTGTGTCCTCAGGTCTGCAGGTGGGGAAGCCCTAGAGCAAGTGCTGGCAGAGTCAGTGTCCGGCTTACAGAGGCTCCTTCTCAGCGTCTCACATGGTCCCCAGCGTGAGCTGACTCTCCGGGGTTTTGCAATAAGAGGACCAGTCCCATTCAGGAGCACTCTACCCTCGAGATTCAATCAACTCCTCAAGACCCCGCTTTCTAATATCACCAACTTGGGAGTTAGGATTTCAACTTGTGAATCTGGGGAAACACATCAGACCACAACAAGTACCTATCTTATAAGTTTGTTGGCAAGAATGAAAAAAAAAAGCACCAAAAAATTGGCCCTTGGGTACCAAAACAGCAGTCGTGGCTCTTACCATTGGGTTGGTTGTTGACAGAGGTGATGCTCTAGAATTATAGGAGGGAGCAAAACAGGGGACACTGGCAGCAACAGGGCAGACTCTCCCAGCTTTTCTACTTTAAAGCCAGAGAGACTCCCTAAGATGTACAGAACAGGGAATGGCAGATAGGGCCCACAGTCAAACCTGGCCTGCCCCCTGTTTCCATGGGAACACAGCCCTGCCCATCCATTTACCTGTTGCCCATGGCTACTTTTGCACTGTATGGCATAGCTGAGGAGTTGGGATAGAGTCCTACTGGACACGAAACCTAAAATGCTTACTATCTGTCCTATTGCAGAAAAGTTTTACAACACCTGATCTAGAACACGTATTTTCAGGGAAGGATTAAGGCCCTAAGTGACTTTGTCCATAGTCACATGGGTAGTTAGGGACAGAACCAGGACAGAAACTGTAGGCGCCTTGACTGCCAGGCAGAGAAAGTGCTGGTTCTCCTCCCAATCCAGTTCAAAACACAGTCCCTCGGTAGAGTTTGGCTCTGATCTAAGTTTCTAGGGAAAAGCTGCCCAGGCACACCTCCGTTGGTTCACACCTTGTCCTGACTTGTGCAATTTGTGTATCTACCTGATTAGAAATGCTAACAGGAGTCCTTTATGTGGAAATAAAAGGACATTAAATAGTAATCTAAAACAAAGTGAAGCAATGGAGACCACTGGTAACTGTAACTGCACAGGTGAATACAAAGCCAGCATTGTTGTATTTTTATTTTGTATTTCCTTTCCCACATATGGTTTAAGATACAAATGCATAAGCAATAATTACAAATCTATGCCAATGAGCACCATCTTTTAAAGATGTAATTTGTGGCGACAACAATATAAATAGGGGATGCAGCCGTATGGAAGCAGAGTTTTGTACACTATTGAAGCTAAGGTGATATGAATTCACAATAGGTTGTTAGATACTTAAGAGTTGTAATCTCCAGGGTAACCACAAAAATTTAACTTACAAAATACAGAAAAGGAAATAAGAAGAGAATCAAAGCAGTAGACCACAAAAGGTCAATTAAACCCAATGGGAAGGAGTAATGGAGGGAGGGAAGAATTATGATTCCCTTGCCTAGTCCTCTTGACTTAACCTTTCCGTCCAGGTAATGACTATAAAATAAGGTAAAAATGAGATGTTGTGCATTTGGGAATATTTGAAAATGCTTCTCAAGTAACTGGGTGTCATAACAGGAGCCCACATAGGCTCCTCCCTGACTTTTAAGAATTTCCTAGTTGCAGGGTCTTTCAGTGCACTCCTGGTTTGCTCATTTCCTGTAGCAGTTCTGTGCAGTCACACCGCCAATGATCTAGCTGATTTATTTAGGTTTTATTTTGCTGCTGAAAGATCTTTGCTTTACCTTTATTTTTAACCATGTTCTTATACATACATTGTGTAAAAGATTCAAAATGCCTGAAGAAGCCCAGTGAACGACAGGAAACTAACTTGTACCATTCATGTTAACTCATGTGATTTTTAATAAAACTGAGTGCTACCAAGGCAAAAATTGGAAAGGAATTACCAGTTCTGTACAGGAAGAAAACCTAAGCTTGATTAAGCCAAGAGGAAAACCTGCTGGCCCCAGGCTTCAGGCAATCAAATTCTGCCATCAGTTCTTGGCTCTCTGTGTCTGGTTTGGCTCCTTTCTGAGACAGACTGTCCCCTGTGGTGACAAGATGGCACCAGCACTTGTGGCCTCACACCCTTCCAGGTTTAGGTAAAAAGACAGAGGGCAGAAGTCCTGGAATCCACTGTGATTAGATTGGTTATAGATCCTGGAGCATCTGGGGCATCCCAGATCCCAGGTACATGGACAGGCAGTGGGGGAGGGCAGCTCTCCTAAGTAACTCCAAGCCCTGTCACCAACAGAAAGGCATGGCTGCTGGGTGGACTCTAGGTATGCCATGTTGGATAGCAAGAAGACCACCAATGTTCACAGATTTTTTGCTCAGATGGCTCTGGGAAGGGGTGGGAAGACAGGTCAAGAAGAGAGTGAGAGCCCTAGGGTGCTGGAGGTAGCCACATCTTAGGTTCTCTAATCCATTATGCAACTGAAGAAACCGAATCCAAGAGTTCCACCTTTTTTGTTAGCACTGCAGGGAGGAAAACCCCCACATCCTGGCCTCTCAGGCAGTCACCCCATTAATTAATTAATCCTAGTAGAAAGATGTAATCAGAACTTACTACATGGCTTAGGACAAAGATCTTTCTCAGAAATGGACAAAGATCAGAACTTCTATATTTTTGATTTAAAATTCTGGCAGAGAGATAGACCAATAGAGCTCTCCCTTGGTTCACTTCCTGAATGTCAGAAATAGCTCAGGCTGGGCCAGGCCAAAGCCAGGACCTCAGAACTCAGTCTGGGTCTCCTACAGGGAGGATGGCAAGGACTCGACTGCCTGAGCTACCACCACTGCCTCCAGCGTGAGCATTAGCTGGAGGGAGAGGCAGAAGCAGACCCAGAACTCGAGCCCAGACCTTCCAATATGGGATATGACTGTCCCAAGTGGCATCTTAACTGGGGCACCACCCCGAACTTCAATTTTCTCCACCCCGCCATGTGTCCAGTACAATGCTGGCATATGGGGGCCAGTGCTGTAGCACAGTGGTTAAGATGCTGCCTGCAATGCCAGCATCCCCAGTGGGCGCCAGTGGGAGTCCCAGCTGTTCTACTTCTCATCCAGCTTACTGCCTGGGAAAGCAGCAGAAGATGACCCAATTCCTTGGACTCCTGCACCAACATGAAGACTCTGATGGAGTTCCAGGCTCCTGACTTTGGTCTGGCCCAACCCCAGCTGATGTAGCCACTTGGGAAGTGAACCAAATGGAAGGAAGCTCACTCACTCCCCTACCCTTTATCTGTGTGTGTGTGTGTGTGTGTGTAACTCTGCCATCAAATAAATAAATCTTTTTTAAAGATTTATTTTATTTATTTGAAAGAGTTACAGAGAGAGGTAGAGACAGAGAGAGAGGTCTTCCATCCACTGGTTTACTCCTCAGATGGCCGCAACAGCTAGAGCTGCACTGATCCGAAGCCAGGAGCAAGGAGCTTCTTCTGGGTCTCCCACGTGGGTGCAGGGGCCCAAGGAATTGGGCCATCTTCTACTGCTATCCCAGGCCAGGGCTTTAACCTGCTGTGCCACAGCGCCAGCCCCCATATAAATAAATCTTTCTTTAAAAAAGATGTTGGGGGGCCGGCGCTGTGGTTCAGCGGGTTAACGCTCTGGCCTGAAGCGCCGGCACCTTATATGGGCGCCAGTTCTAGTCTCGGCTGCTCCTCTTCCAATCCAGCTCTCTGCTATGGCCTGGGAAAGCAGTGGAGGATGGGCCAAGTCCTTGGGTCCTTGCACCCACATGGGAGACCTGGAGGAAGCTTCTGGCTCCTGGCTTCAGATCAGTGCAGCTCTGGCTGTTGCAGCCATTTGGGGAGTGAACCAACGGATAGAAGACTCTCTCTCTTGGCCAGCGCTGCGGCTCACTAGGCTAATCCTCCGCCTAGCGGCGCCAGCACACCAGGTTCTAGTCCCGGTCGGGGTGCCGGATTCTGTCCCGGTTGCCCCTCTTCCAGGCCAGCTCTCTGCTGTGGCCAGGGAGTGCAGTGGAGGATGGCCCAGGTGCTTGGGCCCTGCACCCCATGGGAGACCAGGAGAAGCACCTGGCTCCTGGCTCCTGCCATCGGATCAGCGCGATGCGCCGGCCGCAGCGCGCTGGCCGCGGCGGCCATTGGAGGGTGAACCAACGGCAAAGGAAGACCTTTCTCTCTGTCTCTCTCTCTCACTGTCCACTCTGCCTGTCAAAAAAAAAAAAAAAAAAAAAAAAAGACTCTCTCTCTCTCTCCCTCCCTCTCTGTGTGTGTGTGTGTGTGTGTGTGTGTCTGTCTCTACTTCTCCCTGTAACTCACTCTTTCAAATAAATAAAATAACTCTTAAAAAAAAAAAAGTTGGTGCAGCCTGAGGTTTTCAGTCCCAGTTACAGAAAATCCTAATTCTCTCCATTTGTGTAGACACAAAGTTCATTCTCTAAGTGCAGCTGTCTATCAACAATATTCATAAACATTGGTTATTATGGGAATCTACCTTTGCTAGAATTTAAGGAATTTCTTTTAGCCACGTAGTTTTCACAGCTCAGGCTGAAATCAGGCATTTCGTCATCCCCTTGGCCTGGAAGTAGAGCTCTCCGCTGTCCATCTGAACTGTGGCAGAGGATTCAGAAGCTAAACAAACACACACTCTTTGAAGGAAGTGAACAACTTCCAAGTTGAAAACCAATTCCAGGTATCCTGATTACCTGGAAGGGTTCCTCTACTGCTCAGAAGTTCTTGAACTCTGTGATACATCCTGTTCAGCACCATTGGATGTTTCCTCTGAGCTTCTTGTTCCGCTTGACTTCCCCAAGTTGCCATGATTCTCTTCCCTAGTTACTATTGCAACTACGGGATTCCTGGCATCAACTACTTTGCTTAGTCCGCTGAGCAGGAAGTGTATGGGCCTGGGAATGGATAAGCAAGAAGGACAACGTGCCTCCTCTCAGTTTCCATGACCCTCACTTGCCATAAGTCTGCAACTGATCATTTCTTTTCCTTCCCATATTTGTAGAAAATGGTGAGGCAGGTGTTGTGACGCAGCTGGTTAAGCCACTGCTTAAAACATCTGCATCCCAATCGAAGTGCCTGGTATGAGTCTTGGTTACTCCACTTCTGATCCAGCTTCCTGCTAATGCACCCTGGGAAGCAACAGATGATGGCTCAAGTGGGCTTGGCCATCCATCTGGGAGACCTGCATGGAGTTCTGGATTCCTGGCTTTAGCCTGGCCTGGTTGTTGCCAGCATTTGGGGACTGAACCAGCAGATGGAAGATTCTCTCTCTCTCTCTCTGTTGCTCTACCTTTCAAATAAATAGACATTTTAAAAAGTTTTTTTAAATATTTATTTATTTATTTGAAAGGCAGAATTACAGAGAGGCAGAGGCAGAGGGAGAGAGAGAGGGGTGTTCCATCCACTGGTTCACTCCCCAAATGGCCACAACAGCCGGAGCTAGGCTGATGCGAAGCCAGGATCGAGGAGTTTCTTCCAGGTCTCCCACATGAGTGCAAGGACTTGGGCCATCTTCCACTGCTTTCCCAGGCCATAGCAGAGAGCAGGATTGGAAATGGAACAGCCAAGACTCAAACCAGCGCCCATATGGGATGCCAGCACTGCAGGCAATGGCTTTACCTGCTATGCCGCAGTGTCAACCCCAAAAGCTTTATTTTGCAAGAGTCATACTTTAAGGTCAAGGGCACCATTTTGCATAAAGATGATAGCTTTGGATGGCAGATGTGCACTCTATGAGTCAAGAGATTTTCAGTCCTTGCTGTAGCTGCTACTTCTAAAATTCACTGCTCATCATTCCCAAGACTTGATCAGGTCAGCTCACCAAAATTGGCTGGGCTATTTATTTATTCAAAAGAAAAGGAGCAGGCATTTGGCCTAGCGGTTTAGACACCAGTTAAGACATCTGTGTTCCATATCCAGAGCGCCCGGGTTTGATACCCACCTCTGCTCCCGATTGCAGCTCCCTGCTGGTGCAGCTCCTGGAATGCAGTGGTGATGGCTCAGGTACCTGGGGTTCCTGCCACACACACACAGGAGACCTGGACTGTGTTCCCAGCTCTGGCTTCTGCCCCAGCTGGGGGCTGTTGGGAGTACTGGGAGGGTGAATTAGCAGATGGGTGATCTGTTCATCTGCCTCTCAAATTAATTAATTTCTGCCTCTCTAATTAATTTTTTAAAATTAAAAAATGATTCAAGCTATTTACCCAGTAAATATGATGCTTTTTGTCTCGTTCTTAAGATCCCTGATGCCCCCAAACATGGCGTCCGTTAGTGGAGGAAAGGAAGAGTCAGCTGGGTAGACTGCGTACTGTGGGATCCTGTGCAGTGACAAAAACCACAAATGAGAGGAGTGCAAAGCCTAGTTCTTTGAAATATAGGGCTGTGTGAGGAACACAAGATACAATAAGGGGGGACTGGCCCTGTGGCGCAGTAGGTTAACCCTCTCCCTGCAGTGCCGGCATCCCATATGGGCACCGGTTTGAGTCCTGGCTGCTCCACTTCGGATCTGGCTCTTTGCTATGGCCTGGGAAAGCAGTGGAAGATGGCTCAAGCACTTGGGCCCCTGCACCTACATGGGAGACCCAGAAGAAGCTCCTGGCTCCTGGCTTCAGATTGGGGCAGCTCTTGCTGTTGTGGCCAACTGGGGAGTGAACAAGCAGATGGAAGACCTCTCTCTCTCTCTCTCTCTCCCTCTGTAACTCTGCCTTTCAAATAAATAAATAAATCTTAAAAAAAAAAGTTACGGAGCAGGCGCTGTGTAGTAGTGGGTAAAACTGCCACCTGCAGTGCCAGCATCCAATACAGGCAATGGTTCAAGTTCTGGCTGCTATACTTCTGGTCCAGCTCCCTGCTAATGTGCCTGGGTAAAGCTGTGAAAGATGGCCCAAGTGCTTGGGCCCCTGCACCTCATGGGAGATTGGGAAGAAGCTCCTGGCTTCTGGCTTCTGGCTTCGGATCAGCTCATCTTCAATTGTTGTGGCCATTTGGGGAGTGAACCAGCAGATGGAAGACCTCTCTCTCTGCCTCTGCCTCTCTGTAACTCTGCCTTTCAAATAAAATAAATAAATCTTTTTTAAATAAAAAGATACAATATGAAAGAAAATGCATAGTATAGCCACATAAACAATACACCTCATTTGGTAAGATACAGACATCTTTAAGAAATATATGAAACACATGAAAGCTGGTACCTATGATGGAGAGTAAGGGTTAGGGGTGGGGGGAAAACTTGAAATAAAATAAGAAAAGAAAAAATAAAATAAAAGAACCTCCGCCAAAAAAATGTCATAAGTTAAAATGAACTGAGGAGTAACAAAATCTCTTATGAAGTCTCAAAAACACAAACACATGCTAGTATTTCCTAAAAATCGTTCAGGTCAGGCACTGCGGTGTGGTGGGCTGAGCTGGCACTTGGGACATCTGTGTCCCATCTCAGAGAGCAGCACTTCTGATCCAGTTCCCTGCAAGTGCACCTGGGGGGCAGTAGTGCTTGGTTTCCTGCCACCCATGTGGGAGGCCCAGATGGGTCCCTGGCTTCAGCCTGGCCCAGCCCCTGGCGGTTGTGGCCATTTGGAGTAGTGAACAAGTAGATAGGCGCGCTCTCGCGTTCTCTCTCTCTCTCTCTCTCTCTCTCTCTCCCCTTCCCTCTCTCCCTCCCTTTCTCTCTTTCTCTATTACTCTCCCTTCCAAATAAATAAATAAAACATTTATTTAAAAAAATGTTTCTCAAAAGTGTTGCATGGAAGAGGAAAACTCCAAAAGGCGTGAGTCAGTGTTGCCTAAAGGCTGGCTCTAGACTCGAGCACGTATGAGAAATTTGGGTTCAACAAAGATGAACAAGTTCTTCATTTCAAATCTTTGCAGAGGCTCTAACAGTCTCATCCAACAAAGACAGATGCAAGATGTCCCGAACTTCTTCAGCCTCGAAATGTCTTTACCAAAGGCTGTTTCTGCAAAACACGGAGCAGGAAGTGCTGCCCTGATCCTTCCTGAAGGACAGCCTTGGCACTCAGGTCCCACCTGTCCTCCAGGCCCCATGCCTTCCAGGCCCCCTCTGCCACTGCAGTAACCGCTGTTCTGATCTCACTCCGACAACTCTCTGGCCAGTGAGTGATAAGATCAGAATGCTTTACTGTAGCTGCAGGAAGGTTGCCACCGCTCAGAAGGCAGTGGACACACCTTACTGTACTTCTGTAGAAGCTAGCACTTCCCTAAAGATGAGTGAGACATAATTTTTTTTAATCTGCACCCTATCTTCTGGTTATGTTGACCTGAATAAATTGTTTTTAACACCTTAGCTTCTATTCAAATCAGAATTAATTAATATTTACTGTCTGCCTCTCCCACTGGGATATGGAGGTGGATGACTCATGTTTACAAAGTGTCCCAACAGCTCCGAGAAAACAACTTTCTCCATAATGTTTTGATGCTTTAATAAATTTAACAGAAAATGAGAGGGAGAAACAGGGAGAATTACAAGCTCCCAAGAACAGCTTTCAGTTGGTTGAAAGGGTTTTGAGCTCTGATTAACCTGGTTTATCGCCAGTATTTGATGATGATGATGGAGATGAACCAACAACAAAGAGTAGAAGGGGGAAAGAAAATGGTAGTGCTGGTGGCAACCCATATTTCAGGCCAGGTACTGTGCTAAGTACCTTGTTTTCCCTCACAGCTGTAACAAGAGTGATCACTAAACAGTTCCTCATCAAAAAATGCCTTCTTCACTTGGCTTCCATGAACCTAAAATTTCCATCTTTAATATATCGGGTTCTAGAAACCCCTTCACATCTGTAAACAGCCAAGACATATTATCTTGGTAAACTTTTTGTATGAATTTGTTTAGTGCAGATTTTTCTTTAAGTGGCTCACTGGAAGGCCTTGGGAAAATGTTCAACATTTCATGTGCCATGAGGGGGCGCTGAGTGGGAGAAAAAAGGCAGAAGAAGCAAAGCAATGTAATGTCCTTTCCTAGTTTGTAGTTATACACTTGGACACTAAGAATTCAGTATTTACAAGAGACCTTGAAGGTCCCTGGGGTTTTAAAGATAACATAGATTGCAATCTTGGCCCTCAGCGCTTATTAGGGAACCAACCACAAACACACACTTACAATAGGATGCACCTGCTCAGCAGAGCCCTGAGAACTGTGTGTGCCAAACACCCAGTGCAGATGCTTGCACAGAAGAGTTGCTTTCTTCTCCTTACTCCTCTGTGGGAGTCCAAGAAAATTTCACAGAGAAGCATTCTGTCTTGCAGGACTAGAAGGAATCTCCAGGCCAACAGCAGGTGATGACAATGGAGTGTCGGTGGAAGTTTACCAACAGGCATAGGGGCCGGCATTGTGGCACAGAGGATTAAGCCACTGCCTATGATGCCAAGTAAGCTGGTTCGAGTCCTGGCTGCTCCAATTTCGATCAAGCTCCCTGCTAATGTGCTGGGGAAAGCAGCAGAAGATGGCCCAAGTGCGTGGGCCCCTGCCCCCACGTGGAAAACCCAGATGGAGTTCCAGGATTCTTGCTTCAGTCTTGTGCAGCCCTGGCTGTTGTCACCATTTGGGGAGTGAATAAGTGGCTGGAAGATCTCTCTCTGCCTCTCTCTCTGTAATTCTGCTTTTCAAATAAATAAATAAATCTTGGAAAATAAAAAGTCACTGCAAAGGGAAAAGCGCCCTGACACAGTATCTGCCAGTTTCCATGGTGTAAATACTTCTGCTGTGCTGGTGTCGGTGAGCCCTGAGTGGGGACTGGGTGCATATGAGCCAGGAAGAGCAGCCCCCGCACACACTCGAGGAGCCACAAGAAGGAAACAGCTCTTCCTTGCTGCTCTCCTGAGCAGTGTGAGGCAGGGGCTGGGAGAGAGGTTGAAACAGAGGGCAAGTATAATGAAGACAAAGGGGGCCGGCACCGCTGCGCAGTAGGTCAGTCCTCCACCTATGGCGCCGGTTCTAGTCCCGGCTGCTCCTCTTCCAATCCAGCTCTCTGCTGTGGCCTGGGAAAGCAGTGGAAGATGGCCCAAGTCCTTGGGCCCCTGTACCCATATGGGAGACCTGGAGAAGTCTCCTGGCTCCTGGCTCCTGGCTCCTGGCTTCGAATCAGCCCAGTTCTGGCCATTGCGGCCATTTGGAGAATAAAACCAGGGGATGGAAGACCTCTCTCTCTGTCTCTCCCTCTCACTGTCTGTAACTCTACCTCTCAAATAAATAAATAAAATCTTTAAAAAAAAAAAAAAAAGAAGACGAAGATAGCTGGTAAAGGGAGGAACAGATCATGAAAGAATTTGGAAAACAGTTTGGAAAGAGATTGCAAAAGGCACAGAATTTTTGCATTCCTATCTTTTATGTATCAATAAGTGATCGGCATTTGAGAGGATAAGCCCAGTGGCAGTGGGAAGGAGCAGCAGGAGGGCGGGGACAGGGAGCAGGGTGACTGGATAATCAACTTTCAAAATAGTCTCAGAAAGAAATCTAGTCTGATAATATGAGGGTACTTCAAAAAGTTCATGGAAATGGAATTAATAGGTAAGTTTATTTTTTTTCTTTGAAGATTTATCTATTTATTTGAAAGGCAGAGTTACAGAGACAGAGGGAGAGACAGAGAAAGAGAGGTCTTCCATCCACTGGCTCCCTCCCCAAATGGCCACAATGGCCAGAGCTGGGCCAATCTGAAGCCAGGAGCCAGGGGCTTCCTCCAGGTCTCCCATATGGGTGCAGGGGCCCAAGCAGTTGGGCCATCTTCTACTGCTATCCCAGGCCATAGCAGAGAGCTGGATTGGAAGTGGAGCAGCCAGGACTTGAACCAGCGCCCACATGGGATGCCGGCCCAGCAGGCAGAGGCTTAACCCACAATGCCACAGAGCCGGCCCCTATTTATTTCTGTTAAAAAAAAAAAAAAAAAAAAAAAACAGAGTGAAAGAGTGAGAAAGAAAGAGATCTTCCATCTGCTGGTCCACTTCCCAAATGTCTGCAATGGCCAGGGCTGAGCCAGGCCAAAGTCAGGAGCCAGGAACTCCATCTGGGTCTCTCCCTGGAGGCAGGGGCCCAAACTGCTTCCCCGAATGCATTAGCAGGGAGCCGCCTTGGAAGCCGAGTAGCCGGGACTTGAAGCAAGCACCTGGATATGAGACGTGGGCGTTCCAAGTGGTGGGTTAATCTGCTGCAGCTCGACACCGTCCCTTGTTGCTAATTCTTCCTGAGCACCATGCTGGTCCCTGTAAGCTCTCAGATCGGTTCCTCGCTGCCTTGCTGTTCAGTGATGCATACGCCTGCCCCCTTCAGCCACAGGGACGATCGCTTCTGCAGCTGCAGGGCCCTGCTGGTCCCTGTGCAGAGCCGGACTCCCCGGGAGGGAAGTGTTGGAGCTGGATGCAACATCCGCCAGGGAGGTGCCAGGCCTTCTCAAGCCTCCTGCTTCTCTAAGCAACACTCGGCTTTGGGGCGGCCTGGCTGAGGGCCCTGGATCTGTGATAGCCGAAGGCAGATCTAGGAGCCGAAGGTTTTCTGAGGAGTTCTAATGCCCTGGCTCCCGCAACCGCGGCTGCCATGGTTTAGCTGCAGGCTTCTGTGATGGCTTTGTAGGTAGACACGTGTGCCCTGTGGGAGGTCCTGTGATATGTACAGGAAGGTGTATGTGTGACAGAGTCTGCAGAATTAATTCACATAGGCTCTCTGTCTCTTCTTGATTTCCTTTTCTTTCTGTCCGGGGCGAGCGAGTGTTGAGAACCAAGCATTTGTTACCAAAGCTTGGGACCGCACAGTGCAGTACCTTTAACTGTTTTACTACCAGCAGGTGGGATTAGTAGCAGCATCGAATGAGCGCAGGAGGGGAGGGTGGGAGAAACCCCCACTCTGTCTCACTCCTCATCTAACCTCAGATCCAAGAAGCAAATTCAAGGCTACTGTCAGCCCATCACCTCCACCAGTCTGGACTGCAAATGGCTAACAGTGTGAGTGGGACCCCCATAGCCACATGGGGGCTCTGACCACTGTGACTGTCTCTCCAGGTGGATCACCCTGGGCTGCTGGAGGCAAGGGCAGGCTATGGTATCTCAATGAAGGCTGCAGCTGGGTATACCAGATGGTTGGGACATCATCACCAGCCTGGGCTCCAGCCCCAACCACTACTGTTTCTGTGCTGCCCAGGCTCCAGCACCAAGATCTGGGCCTTAGAGGGCAAGATCAACATCCATGAATGGAAGCAAGGAGTTATCAACACCAGTGGCAGGGCAAGACCACCCCAGTGTGTCTCTCTGGTCTGCTCTGCAGGCGGCCACATTGCCAGTGCTATATGGCTAGCCTGGTGCCCGTGTGGCCAGTGAGTATCAGCCCCCACTACAAATCAATGACAGAACTTTAGAAACTAAAAAAAAAAAATTACTTTAAAAAAAAAAACTTTCAAAAAAAAAACTAGACATGCAGTTATGGACCCTACAGTCAGACAATCTGATTGATCCAAATTTTGCTTTGTAGGGTGACTTAGATAAGATATAAGATCACTAAATTTAGCAAAACCAAAAAAAAAATGTAAACAAGATTCCTATTTAAATTTTAATGTCAGATAAACAATGAATAACTTTTGGCTTGAGTATATCCAACACAGTGTTTATACTAATATATTATTTTTTATTTGTCAAGTTTAATTAAGTGTGCTGCAGCTTATCTGGCAACCTAGACCATGGGCAATTTACTTAACCTATCTGTGCACAGATTTCCTTATCTGGATCTTGAAAATAAGGAGACCGCCCACCTTGAAGAGGTTTTCTTGAGGATTAAATGAGAATGTAAAAGCTTAGGAACATGCCTACTGACACACACTTAATAAATGTCAATGTGGTATAGTGTCCCTGCCTTGGGAGTCACACAGACCAGGTTCAAACCCGTCCTCTTGTCATTTACCTGCACTGTGACTCTTGGTAAGTTATTAAACTTCTCTGTGCCTCAGTATCATTTAAAGAATGGAAATGTGGTTCTTAGCTTATAATGTTGAGAAGAATAAGATAGTACACAGAAATCATTTAGCACAATGTGTGGCTCATAGTAACTGTAACTGTGCTCTATATTGTTTTAGGAAATTCTGGTAGATGAGAACCAGTCACCAAAGGCAGAAGGTTCCATGGGACCAAAGAAAGATGCAGACAAATCCAGTATTACACAGTGGAATCCATTAGGAACTTACAGACAGAAGTGTGCCGTGGGTGGCAGCAAGACTTGAGGATCCTCATGCTACAAGGCAAAAGGGGCAGAGTTTCACAGACAAAGGTGGCCTGTGGCTAACAGGACTACACCTGCACTTTCTTAAGAAATATTAACATTCATAAGAGACGGACATCAGAAGTGAGGTGTGCTGTCTTAATGACTGTGTTTATCCCTTTCGGTTTGGAATGACTGATAGAGTCGCCTAAAGGGCAAAATGCTGGTTACAACCAAGATGGCACACGTCATGTTGTCATGCTACAGGCAAGTCCAACCAGAGTTCATGTGCAGCATTCATTGATTCCGAAGAAATCCTCTGGAAGTCCAGTTGGGTGAGACCTGGCTTTATTCTGCTTACAGGACTGACTGATGGCAGTGGGTTGGTCAGTACTCCAAACTATCTGGCCAGAGTGCATGGTGCTAAACAGCAAACAAGCACAACTGATTCCTGGCTGTGTTCCTTGGAGGTCCACAAGACTATCAGGGCCACAGGCTCAACTGTATTCAGCTGACCTATTCTAAAGATGTTTACCCTGGGGGCTTGAGGGAAAGTCCTACCCCACTATCCCAGGTGCCATCCCCAGGCAAGGAACAGTCTTTCTCATGGGAGAAGGGCAGCATATGCGACTTCAGAACACTCCACCCCTACGGTGCCCTTCCACCTTCAGTCTTGGCAATCCATTAATCTTCTCACAGTCCTTGGGGTAGGACATGTGAGACGCACTGCATCCAGAGCCCACAAATAAAATATGGGACACATCACTGAGATGCTCTTGACAGCAATGCTACTGCAGTGAGCTGCCCCAGTCCATCCCACACAGACTAGCCCAAAGAAGGGCAAGCCTTATTTATCCATTCCCCCTTACAAGGTAGAGAATGCTGCTCTTGTTCCATTGGTGGAAGAGGGTCCAATCAGTTATGTTCATGGCAGCAACACATGAGGCCAAGGTCTTAGAATAAAAACTGTGAAGCTCATTCCTCTAACAACACCATAGAGGAGCCAGCATTGTGACACAAGCAAGCTGCTGCTTGTGAGACCAGCAGCATCCCATATCAAAGTGTCGGTTCAAGTCCTGGCTGCTTTGCTGCCAATCCTGCTGCTAGCTAATGCACCTGGGAAGGTAACAGAAGATGTCCCAAGTGCCTAGGCCCCTGCCACCCAAATGGGAGACCTGGATAGAGTTCCTGGCTACTAGCCTTGGCCTGGCCCAGACCTGGCTGTTGCAACTATTTGGGAAGTGAACCAACAGAATAAAGATCTTTCTCTCCTCTCGCTCCCTCCATTTCTCCCTCTCTGTCACTTTGACTTTCAAATAAATAAGAAAATGTTAAAAAAGAACAGCAGAGAAATTGTTCACCCCCTGTACGAGCCATGTCTATCACAAAGCTTCCTCACCCTGTACCAATGTGTCCTGATTTCTAGTTCTCTGAATGTCTGCAGTCCTTGCTGGTTTAACCACTGAGCCCTTCGCTCTGCTCTGTCTGCTGATTGTCCATTTTATGGATGTCTTCTCTCTTCGCTTGAACGCTGGAGGCCTCCAGCATTTCCCCATTCTCTCCTTTAGGTACCTGGCACCATCTTCAGTAGATACCTGTCGCCTTGATAACTTTTTAAAAATATTTGTTTATTTATTTGAAAGTCAGAATTACACAAAGAGAAAAGGAGGCAGTGAGAGGTCTTCCATCCACTGGTTCACTCCCCAGTTGGCCACAACAGCCGGAGCTGTGCCGATCTGAAGCCAGGAGCCAGAAGCCTCCTCCAGGTCTTCCCATGTGGGTGCAGGGGCCCAAAGATTTGGGCCAAATTCCACTGCTTTCCCAGGCCATTAGCAGAGAGCTGGATGGGAAGTGGAGCAGCCGGGACTAGAACCGGCGCCCATATGGGATGCTGGCAGTGCAGGAGGCGGCTTTACCGCTACACCACAGTGCCAGTCCCCTTAATAACTTTCGAATGCTGGTATGAATTTGAGGGCCAGGAGAGTCAAACACGTGTATGCCGAGGCTGACTTCCTGTAATCTACAGGCATCGGTGCAGGCTTTCCTGGGCATGTCCTGCATGAAATATGTCAAGTGTCAGGCTGCCCTTGTCCAGAGCACCGTTCAGCAAAGGGCTAAGGGGCTGGTCTTCTCCCTGTCTCCATGTTGGCCTCCTTCATTGGTAGCCTTCTTATTTCAAATCCTACTGCTGGTGCTTAAGACACAAGATAGCATTCACAGAGATACTGAATCAATCAGTGACGATGCATTGGAAATACAGCCTCAGATCGTAACAAGGCACAAAAACAGGAGTTTTCAATACATCCAAAATAGAATAACAATAGCAAAGTCTCTGGTCAGTGATTCTCAACTTTGGTTAACTTTTTTTTTTAATTTGTGCATTTATTTGAAAGGCAGAAATACAGAGAGCGAAGGAGAGAGGAGAGGGAGAGTTATCTTCCACCTGCTGAAACGGCAGTAATGGCTGGAGCTGGGCCAGTCCAAAGCCAGGAGCCTGGAGCGTCTGCTGGGTCTCTGTGGATGCAGAGGCCCAAGCACTTGGCCTATCCTCTGCTGCTTTGTCAAGCCATAAGCAGAGAGTTAGATCAGAAGTGGAGTAGCCGGGACTCAAATTGGTGCCCAAATGGAATACCGATGCTGAAGGTGGAGGCTTAACCTTCTATACCACAGTGCTGGCCCCTTTGGCTAACATTTGAAATCACCAGGCACTTAAAAAAAAAAGCTGATTAGTTGTTCCCAGTGGGAAACCCTGGAAATAGGTTTAAAATCTCCCCAGGTGATTCTAATGGGCAGCCAAATGAGGCCCTATGCTCACACTGCTTGGGGTGGACACTGGGGTGCCTGCCTGACCTCACAGGGGTTTGCAAAGAGCAGAATCCTTTAAACCTGGTTGCAGGTTCCGACCTAAATACCGCTCTTTTTTCTTCCTTCTGGACAGTAGATAAACCAACTCTCAAGTGACTTGATGTTCTTCCAAATTACTGTGTAATTAACTATCACTGAATAAACTTCTTGTAGGGCTGTGCCAGTGGCGTAGTCCTCTTTTCTGTCCACTGAGCAAATGGAGTTTTCCAGTGTGGGGTAAATTTGGGTTTGTGTGAATCAATTACTAAAACCACCTGGGAATCCACATAAGTAGGAGCAGAGCTCAAAAAATTATGGACTGTTGGAGTGAAGGGAACTTGGAGCTGACTTATACAGCACCTGGGGGTCTTGTTGGTGCCCACAAGGTAGTGGCAGGCATTTGGCTTCACTGTTAAGGTGCCACTTGGGACACCTGCATCCCATAATCCCCTGGCTCAGCTTCTTGCTGATGCACACCTTGGGAGGCAGCAGGAGATGGCTCTAGTAGTTGGATGGCAAAGCTCCTTCTTTCTCACTGTCACTGCCTTTTAAATAAATGAATACATTAAAAATTTTTAAATACCTACATGGTGATTCAGGAGACCTGAGGTCTGGGCTGAGCTGCCCTACATTCTAAGTTCCCAGATAAGGCTGATTCTGCTGGTCCCGGGACTGCATTTGGATAGCAAAACCCTGGGAAACATTTGGCTTGCAGAGCTTTTAAAAATTTCCAGTGCCTGGGCCCCTCCCAGATCAAATGAATCAGAATCTCTGGGGGTAGGGCCCGAGAGTCAGTATTTCCCAAAGTTCCCCACTGATCCTAACGTGCAGCCAAAATTGAGATTCACTCACTCATTGTGCAGATAATGAAACTGAGACCTGGAGAGGAGAAGGAGAGAGAGCCACGCACCAAGGCTCTCCCCTCTGGAAACCAACATCTGCCTACAAACCCTCTTCCTCAATTCCACAAGGACAGATGGTAGATTAGTGGTGGACAGGGACTGGGGAGGGGGGAAGTGGAGAGTGACTGCTCGTGGACTTTGGGGTTTCTTGTTGGGGTGAGGACAGTGTTCTAAAACTAGACAACGGTGATGATTACACAACTCTGTACTAAACGCCACTCGGTTTGTACACTTTAAAATGGGTGAATTCTATAGTAAGCATATTATATCTTAATGAAATGATTATGTAAAAATAAAAATGTGGGGGGCGAGCAATGAGGCACGGTGGGTTAAGCCACCACCTGTGACACTAGCATCCCCGTATGAGCACAGGTTCAAGTACTGGTTCCTCTGCTCCAGCTCCCTGCTAATGCACCTGGGAAAGCACCACAGGATGACCCAAGTCTTTGGGCCCCTTTGGGAGACCCGGATGGGGTGCCTGGCTCCTGGCTTCAGCCTGGCCCAGTCCTGGTTGATGTGGCCGTTTGGAGAATGAAGCAGCAGATGGAAGATTGTTTTCTCTTTTCCCTCCCTCTCTGTAACTTTGCCTTTCAAACAAATAATCTTTTTAATAAATAAATAATCTTTTAAGTCTCTGTCTCTTCCTTGTTCTCTCTCACTTTTCTTTCATCTGATTGAAGAAATCCTGGGAAGAGCAGCGGTTGGAATGAGAAGGGATCGGGGTGCAGGAATGCGTAGGAATCCAGGGGGGTTCCAGGGGGCTAATTCAGGGGGTCTCCGTCTGAGTTTCTTTATCTTTTAAAAGCCCCCCTTCCCCAAACACTAGTAAGCACCCTACTTTCATGGGGGTTCTCCCCAGGCTTTCTGTAGTGGGGTGAAATTTGGGGTTGAATCATCGAAGTTTCAGTCACTGTCAGATGACCTGACTCTCACAGGCAGACCTGGGAGCAGACTTTTCTCCCATGCATGTTGGAGTTACAATAATTTGATTTCCTGGAGATGGCTTCTCATTTCAGAGACAAGGAAGGAGCCAGTGCTGTGGCATCCTGTATGGGTGAGTTCCAGCTGCTCCACTTCTGATCCAGCTCCCTGCTAATGCACCTGGGAAAGCAGCGGAGGATGGCCCAAGTGCTTGGGCCCCTGCAACCACATGGGAGACCCAGAAGAAGCTCCTGGCTCCTGGCTTCTGCCTGACCCAATACTGGCATTGCAGCCAGTTGGGGAGTGAACCAACAAAAGGAAGATCGATCTCTCTCTCTCTTTCTCTCTCTCTCCTCTCTCTCTCTCTTTCTTCTCTCTGTGTCTCTGCCTTTCAAATAAATAAATAAATCTTTTTTTAAAAAGGGACAAAGAAATAGGAAGCAATAATTTTTTTCCATCAAACCATTAATATTTTAACATATTAAGAGTCATGCAGATTTGGATCTGGCTAAAAGGTCCATGAGAGTCTCACAGGCATGGAAAGCCATGACACAGTGGCAAAAAACAATCTAAATGAAAGATCCTGGTGAACAAGACCCAGCAGAAGGAACAGGCCATCAAGGAGAGAGGCGCCTTTCTCTGAAGGGAGGAAGGAACCTCCACTGTGATACGGCCTTGACTAAAAGGGGCTTCCATAGCCTAGACAGCTCATAGTAAGAGTCTCGGATGATTGCTGACGTCATAAATAAGAATGCCAACTGTTAAATCAACAACAGGAGTCACTGGGTACATGCTCCCCACGTAGGATCTCTGTCCTTAATGTGTTCTACTATGAAACTTAAAAACAACACTACTAGTCGAACAATACCCTATACCTTGTGCAGTTGTGTGAGTGCAGCCTGTTGAAATCCCTGCTTAGTATATACTAAGTTGATCTTCAGTATATGAAGGTAATTGAAAATGAAACTCGATGAAGGGCAGGATGGGAGAGGGAGTGGGAGAGGGGAGGGCCACGGGAGGGAGGGAGGTTGGGGAGGGAAGCCACAACAATACAAAAGTTGCACTTTGTAAATTCACATTTATTAAATAAAAAAATAAATAACTACATAACAAAAAAAGAAAAAGAAAAAAAAGAACTTAATACTTTACCCTTTTAGCATTTTTTATGTTCTACTTAAAACTATTGGTTGAACTCTGTAATTAATACACAATTACTCTTAGGTGTTTAATGCTATAACTAGTACTCAAATAGTATTTTACACTTTGTGTTTCTGTGTGGGTGCAAACTGTTGAAATCTTTACTTAATATATGCTAAATTGATCTTCTGTATATAAAAGATAATTGAAAATTAATCTTGATGTGAATGGAAGGGGAGAGGGAGTGGGAGAGGGGAGTATTGTGGGTGGGAGGGAAGTTATGGAGGGGGGGAAGCTATTGTAATCCATAAGCTGTACTTTGGAAATTTATGTTCATTAAATAAAATAAAATAGAAAAAAAAGAGTCATGCATATTTATATTTCATAAAATCAAGCAGATCTCAATAATTAATAGGCTTGGGTAGCAAACAGCACCTGTAGGTGATTGACAGGCAGAAGTATTTAAAAGGACAGCCTATGTCTTTTCCTTTTTCTTTTGGAATGCCTATTTGTAATCCACCGCCCTATCAGTGAGATTAAGTTAACAAGGGTCTGGAACTGCACCTGCTTAATGCTCTTCATTGCAAAGGTGGACAAGTTCAGGATAAAATGTCTCCAGAGGCCCTGGTTGTCTCCCCTTTCAAATGAATGCGGCTGACTGAGATTCCAGAGCATTCCATGCCCTGGAAGACATTCTATTTATTCCTCCTGGTTAATTCCTAAAGTGCAGCCACAGCCAACCGGGGAAGCAGTTCGCCTCGCCCCTGCAGTGGACTAATTGTTAATCCACACACAATTGCAAGGCCATGAACCAACAGAGGGTTTCTTTGTACACGCTCCTCCGAAACTTTCTCCAAGGGTTGGGCTGGTAAAAGGAGAAAACGGTAATTATTCTGTCACTGCTTCAGCGAACACAGGCGTCTAATGGACTACATTAGAGCAGGTATTCGAGACCAGTTGTTTACCGGGAGCGGATCAGCATCCCTCTCAGCACACAGGGTGATTTCCAGGGCACTGAGGCTGCTTGAGAAGTCGCATGGGAGCCACATCTGTGCTGTGCCTCCTTTTAACGCACCTTGGAGAGAAGAGGAAACACACATGGAGAGGTTTTCCCCTCCCTTTCTAAGACAGACTGGGGTAGGTCCCCCTAGGGAGCTTATTAACAACACACGATCTGGGGCAGGTGTTTGGTGCAGGGATCCCTCGGTATTCCCTCAATCCCTATTGGAGTGCCGGGGTTGGAGTCCTGGCTCTGCTCCTGACTCTAGCTTCCTGCTAATGCACACCCTGGGAGGCAGCAGGTGATGGCTCAAGCACATGGTTCCCTGCCACGCATGTGGGAGACCTGGACTGAGTTTCGGCTCCTGGCTTCCTAGCTTGGCCTCACCCAACTTGGCTGCTGCAGGCACTTGGGCAAATGAACCAGCGAATGGAAGGTCTGTGTGTATGTGTGTGTTTCACTTGCTCTCTGTCTCCCTGATTCACAAACAAATAAAATAAATTTAAAACTTTTTTAAGGGGCCGGCGCCGTGGCTCACTTGGTTAATCCTCTGCCTGCGGCGCCGGCTCCCGGGTCTAGTCTCGGTTCTCCTCTTCCAGTCCAGCTCTCTGCTGTGGCCCGAAAAGGCAGTGGAGGATGGCCCAAGTGCTTGGGCCCTACACCCGCATGGGAGACCAGGAGGAAGCACCTGGCTCCTGGTTTCAGATCGGCGTAGCTCCAGCCATAGCGGCCATTTGAAGGGGGTGAACCAACAGAAGGAAGACCTTTCTCTGTCTCTCTCTCTCTCACTGTCTAACTCTATCTGTCAAAAAAAAAAAAAAACTTTTTTAAAATGCAGAATCTCAGGCCCCTCCTTAGAACTACTAAGTTGGAATCAGCATTTTAACAAGAGCCCAGGTGATTCATATCATTAGTTTGAGAAGCAGGTCAGTAATTGTTGAACTTGACAGCACATGCTAATCAGTGGGAGAGCTTTTGAAAGTCCTGGTGTTGAGACCAATTAATCAAGAATCTCTGAGACAGGGCATCAGTACCATCAGGTTTTTTTTTTTTTTTTTTTTTAAGTTTCTCAAGTGATTCCAATGAGCAGCCAGATTTAAAACTAACAGTGTAGGGGCAAGCATTCAACCTGGTGGTTAAGATGTTGGTTAAGATACCAGGGTCCCACATGAAGTGACTGGGTTAGATACCAGCCTCTAGCTCCTAACTCGGGGGTGGGGAATGTCTGGCCCTTGGGCCATAATGCCCATGAAATCATTTGGTCTGGCCCTGCCAAAGCAAATAAATCTATAGCAGGCTGGTTTTTAAGCTGATAATTCTGTATGGTCTAGGAATGCTGTTGTAAATATACAAATAGCCCTAGGCAGAAAAAAAAGGTTCTCCACCCCTGTACCTGGCTTGCTGCTAGTGCAAACCCTGGAAAGCAATGTTGATGGCTAAGGTAATTGAATCTCTGCTATCCACATAGGAGACTGGACTGGGTTCCTGGCTCCTAGTTTTAGCCTAGCCCAGTCCTTGCCATTGCAGGCATTCAGGGAATGGCCCAACGGGTGGGAGCTATGTCTAGCTCTTTGCCTCTCAAATAAATAAATAAATATGTGAGTCTGGCACTGTGGCATGCTGGGTTAAGTCACTGCCTACAACGCTGGCACCCCACATGGGTGCTAGTTCAATTCCAAGCCGCTTCACTTCCAATCCAGCTCCCTGCTAATGTGCTTGGGAAAGCAGCGGAAAATGGCCCAAGAGCTTGGGCTCCTGCACCCAGGTCAGAAACCCAGAAGAAGCTCCTGGATCCTTGCTTCAGCCTGGCCACTGTGGCCATGTGGGGAGTGAACCAGCAGATGGAAGATCTCTCTCTCTCTCTCTGTCTCTGTCTCTCTGTAACTCTGCCTTTCAAATAAAATAAATACATCTTTAAAAATAAATAAGTAGATATATAACAATAAATTATAAGTAAAAATAATAGTCTGGGTAGTCTAGGTGTGGGGAAGACTCATCATGCTGCCCCTCCCCCGTGAGAAAGAGTGTTCCGTGCCCAGGGGGTGGCTTCCGGGATAGCCACCCACTCTAGGAGAAACATCTTCGATACAATCCGACAGGGAGGGAACTGTAAGCAGCCATATACAGTTGCAGCCTTGTTGACCATCTTGTAAACACGGGGACCACACCTGGCTGCTTTGACCGTGAGCCGATTGTGCCTGGTTACTGTGTGCCCTTTAATGCTGGGCACGCAGACAAGGCAATGTGGATTATGCCAGGTGTCACTCCCGTAGGTAGAATAAACTCATGCCTCTCCCAATCGGACTTCCTGGTGGTTTCTTTGGAACAGGTGAACATTCATCACACATGAGCCCTCTTGGGCTCAGGCTCCCACAGTGTGACAGTAGACAGCAGCGAACTTTTTAGGTAAAGAACCAGGGAATACATATGTTTTGGGCATTAAAGGCTGGATCGCCTCTACCACAGCTGCTCCACTCTCTCACTGTAGCTGGAAAGTATCCAAAAGCTCTACATGAATGAATGAGTGCTGCTGTATCCCAATGAAACTGATGCTGAAATCTGAATTCCACAAAATTTCGTGTGTCGAGAAATACTATTTTTTTAATTTACCTTAACCATTCAAGCATAACTTTTTTTAATTTATTTATTTTTTTGACAGGCAGAGCAGACAGTGAGAGAGAGAGAGAGAGAGAGAAAGGTCTTCCTTTTGCCGTTGGTTCACCCTCCAATGGCTGCCGCGGCTGGCGCGCTGCGGCCAGCGCACCGCACTGATCCGATGGCAGGAGCCAGGTACTTATCCTGGTCTCCCATGGGGTGCAGGGCCCAAGCACTTGGGCCATCCTCCACTGCACTCCCTGGCCACAGCAGAGAGCTGGCCTGGAAGAGGGGCAACCGGGACAGAATCCGGTGCCCCAACCGGGACTAGAACCCGGTGTGCCGGCACCGCAAGGTGGAGGATTAGCCTAGTGAGCCGCGGCACCGGCCTCAAACATAACATTTAAACATTTAAACTTAGCTCATAAATATAACATTCAAACATTTAAACTTAGCTCAAAGGCCACAGGAAAACAGGTAGCAAGACCAGGTTTGGTCATCAGTCCATGGTTTCCTGACCCCTTAGCTTGATTTCAAAACAAAAGAAGTCCTGAAGATTTCACTTTAATTTAGGCTGATGTAGAAGACTTACTCAATGCCAGCTATGAGATATCAGTTAGCATCTTAAGAATTTTTATTTATTTGAACACAATCCAGGACTCCTATGTGGGTGGCATGAGACCAATTACTTTAGCCATCTCTACGGCCTTGCAGGAGTAAAGTTAGCAGGAAGTTGGGGTCAGGAGCCAGAGCTAAGAAATTTAACCCCTAAGCACTCCAAAGTGAAATGGGTGTTTTAACCACTAGGCTAAACAGCTACTTCAACCAGTCTAGTTTTCTGGGTTTAAGATTGATTTATTTATTTAAAAGAATGACCCAGAGAGAGCTTGTCCATTCACTGGTTCACTCCCCAAATGGCTGCAACAGCCAGGGCTGGGCCAGGCTGAAGTGAGGAGCCAGGAGCTCCATCTGGATGTCCCACATGGGTGGTGGGAACTCAAATACTTGCGCTCTCATCCACTGCTTCCCAGGAGGATGATCAGTGAAGTCGATGGGAAGCAGAGTAGCTGAGATTGCAACTGGCACTCTGATATATGTGGGGTACAGGAGTCCCAAGTGCTGGCTTAACCCACTGTATCACAAAGTCCTCCCCCAAGCCTGCTTTATTTTTTTTTAATATTTATTTATTTTGCTTATCCAAAAGGCAGAAAGAGTAAGGAAAATTTCTCATCCACTGGTTCAATTCCCGAACATCTGCAAAGTCCGTGGCTGGGCCAGAATCTAGGAACCCCTTTAGGTCTCCCCCATGGGCGGCAGGAACCCAACCACTTGAGCCATCACCTGCTAACTCCCAGGTTGTGCATTAGCAGGAAGCATAAATTGGAAGAAGAGCTATATTTTAAACCCAGGCACTCCAAAATTATAGGATGCAGGTATCCCAAGTCATATTTCAAACACCGCCCCAAACGCCAGTCCCCCAGCACAGTTTTAGTGAAAGATTAGGGCTTAAGGAGATACAACAGGGGCCAAGAGGGAGAACCCCTAGATGTTCATGATTAGCAGAGTTCTTTAGTAATACTTCCTTGAGAAGCATTGGAAGCCTACAGCAGCAGGTGCCTGCAGTGTTCAAATACGATTGTGGTGTTTCCAGTTTAGCTATTACAAGGTTCCTATCAGAATTTTCTTTTATAATCTACATTAGGCAGGGAGAGGATGAGGTCAGGGACTATGTGTTCAGTTCACTTCATGTAGTGCCAAGTTTCTGGCTACGCAAACACCCACTACTACGTGATATGCTGATACAGCTGGGCTTGATGATTTATTAAGAGCAGCAGAGAAATGCATGGAGTATGTTTCTTAGGGAAACACTCTTAAGACTCCATTAATAAATTTAATATTGAAGGTAGACAGACATCTATGCTTGTCTTTTAAATAATAGTCTTGCTCTGTTTGATTCGTAAAAATAACTGCAACAATATTTGAGTACTTAAATCTCAATGTTAATCCTTAATGTTGTGTGTCCATTTATTTATTTATTATTATTGTTTGAAAGGCAGAATGAGAGCGAGAGAGAGACATCCATCTGCTGGTTTACTCCCCAAATGCCTGCACCATCTGGGACTAGGCCAGGCCAAAGTCAGGAGTCCAGAACCCTACGTGGTTCTCCCACATGGGTGGCAGGGACTCAAGAACTTGAGCCATCACCAGCATTGACAGAAAGCTGGATCAGAAGCAGAGTAAGCTGGGACTCAAACCAGGCACTTGGCCATGGGGTGCGGGCATCCTGAGCAGCGGTTTAACCTGCTGTGCCACCACACGTGCCCCCTCCACAAGTTGGCTCTTTAATTTCATTTATTTACTTTTATGTATTTGAAAGGTGGAAAGACGAAGATCTCCCATCCACTGGTTTACTCCTGAAATGCCTGAAACACTTGAGGCTAGACCAGGCTGAATCCAGGAGCCAGGAACTCAATCCAGGTCTCCTACGTGGGTGACAGGGACCCAAGCAGCACTCTAATATAGGATGCAGATGTCCCAGGTTGTGTCTTTTTTTTTTTTTACAGGCAGAGTGGACAGTGAGAGAGAGAGACAGAGAGAAAGGTCTTCCTTTGCCGTTGGTTCACCCTCCAACGGCCGCCGCGGCCGGCACGCTGCAGCCAGCGCACCGCGCCGATCCGATGGCAGGAGCCAGGAACTTATCCTGGTCTCCCATGGGGTGCAGGGCCCAAGCACCTGGGCCATCCTCCACTGCACTCCCTGGCCACAGCAGAGAGCTGGCCTGGAAGAGGGGCAACCGGGACAGAATCCGGCGCCCCGAGCGGGACTAGAACCCGGTGTGCCGGCACCGCAAGGCGGAGGATTAGCCTAGTGAGCCGCGGCGCCGGCCCCAGGTTGTGTCTTAGCCACTGCACCAAACACCCACTACTTCCCCCTTTATTTTCTACTTTGTCCTCTTGTTCTCTTCCTTGAAGATTTGTCTGTTTAATTTGTTTCCTATTTTTCCCTGTTTCTCCCAGGGAATGTAGGCTACATGAGATATAACCATGACTCTCCCTTTTGCCATTGTGACCCCTGATACCAACACACAGTACACAGCACAATAAATATTTGTCGAGTAGGAGGTTGGATGGATGAATGGAAGGATGGATAGACAGATGGAAGAGAAATAAAATAAGGTTTCTTAGGGCTGGTGGTGTGGCGCAGCTGGTTAAACTGCCACTTGCCACACCGACATCCCATATCAGAGTGACACTGTGTTCCATTTCCAGTTCAACTTCCTACTAATGCACCTGGGAAATCAGCAGAAGGTGGCAAATTCCTTGGGCCCCTGCCACCCACATGGGAGACCTACAGGGAGTTCCTGGCTTCTGGTTTCAGTCTGGCTCAGCCCTGGTGGTTATTGCGACCATTTAGGAAGTGAACCAGCAGATAGAAGATGGATCTCTCTCTCTCTCTCTCTCTCTCTCTAAAAAGATTTTATTTATGTATTTGAGAGGTAGAGTTACAGATAGAAAAAACATCTTCCATCTATACGCTGGTTCACTCCCCAAATGGCCACAACAGCCAGAGCTGGGCCAATCCAAAGCCAGGAGCTTCTTCAGGGTCTCCCACACAGGTGCAGGGGCCCAAGCACTTGGGCTACCTTCTACTGCTTTCCCAAGCCACAAGCAGAGAGCTGGATCAGAAGAGGAGCAGCCAGTCCATATGGGATGCCTGCACCTCAGGCAGAGGCTTAACCTACTATGCCACAGCGCTGTCCCTAAATAAATCGTTTAAAAAAAAAAAGTTTCTGAATCCATTAAACTAAGACCTGTGCAGACTAATGATTAAACCAGGTCCCATCTATCCCTTGAGACCTACCCTGAGATAGCTCCAGTACACCTTTGTGATGATGTGTATTTCCAAGTTCATTTATTTATGGAATATATCCCATATATTGAAAATCTACTTGTTGGTATACTATTTCAATCTGCAAACCTCAGAACATTTCTTAAACATGGGGTGGGTATTAAATATCACTTAGAGCAGTGTCTGCGTCCAGATATATAAAAAAAGAAACCACAGAAGGTCTTTCTCCCTGCATCATAAAGTCACATTTGTGTTTGGGTAAAACACCTTCGTCATTCCTGCTCCTGGAGTTTTTAGGGTCACCGATTGCTATTTTCCTGTCATATTTGAGAAAATCCCATCTTGTGCCATCACACGTGATTTCCTCTCCATGTCTCATGATGACATTCCTTGGGGCCATCCGGGGAAGATTAATTCAGACCCAGATTAAGAGCACAGTGAGGTGCCCTTAAAAACACAAACAACTTATCCTGTTGTCCCTGGCACTGGGCCCTGATGTAGCCTTTCAATCCTGCAGGAGAAGCCTTGTTTGTGAAAGACTAGCTCAGAGGCAGGAGCCCCCCACCGCTGGGGTGCTGGAGGATGCACCTGTGACCCAAATCAGTCAATCACAGGCTCGATCAGACCTTGGTACCTTACAGGACGGACACGATCGTGGGAGAACGTTGCTCGATCTGGTGGCAGCAGGGCGGCGAGTCCGCTGGACACTGAGTGGAAGTGGTGCTACCTACACCAGGAGCTCAGCCAGGTTGTTAACGTGGCGTGACTCGGGTGTGGATTTCCGACTGCACTTAGTTCTCTTTTCTAAGGCTGATTCTTCCACTTCCCCAGCGATGCCATGGAATCCAATCTCCTTCCAGTACATTCCAGTAAATAAGTTACCAAGCATCTGCTTCTGTAGGAGATAATGACGGGCTCTGCCAATTGCCCTTCATGCCTGAAGGATTTTATTCCTGCAGCTGTTGAGTGGGCTGCTGGCAGGCAGCCCTCAGCTGTCGGCCGCCCCGAGAACGCCTCTGCTGGAGGAAGTCTCCTTGCCAGAGGTCGCGCCCCTTCCTGGAGCCTTCAGAATCCAGAGATGGGTCAACGTGGGGCGTAAAAGCCTGTTGCACCAACTCAAGCAGGGTTGTCGATAATATAAGATACGCGATGCTCAGTTAGTTTAAATTGTAGATAGACAATGAAAAAGATATAAGAATGTTGCAAGCATTCAACAGGATATGGCTATGTTGAAAACCTATTCATTGAGTTCAAGGTTAACTGGACGTCCTGTATTTTAATCCCGATCACTCTGGCAACGCTCGCCCCGGGGCAGCCTCGCCCAGCCTCAGTGCTCCTGTGGGGTCAGCTGAGGACAGTGCCAGGGCTGTGTTGCTGGTCACCTCCCTCTCTGCTCTCTCCTGCTTCCATTTCTTTTTCCTCTTCCTCAGATGCAGCTCTAAGGATCACTTCTTCATATCCTTGCTTCTTGGGCAACCCACCCTGTGACAGACTCCCCCATGCAATATAGTCACCGACTGTCCTGGCTTGCCTGAGATGAGTTGATGGCTCCTACCTTGCAACCAGGAATAATGGATATAAGGCTCAGGAGTTTGATTGACCAGAAAGCGTCACCGCCCCTTGTTCTTTGAAATGTCTATAACAAAGTTGAAAATATATTGTTTCTTTGTCCCTGGTTCCTGGTACAGAGATCCTACGACCTTGGGAATCCCCCTCCTCTCCCCTCCCCGTGCCTTTTGTTACTCTTAAGAAGCCTCTTTGGATCATTCCGGAGCTTATGCTAGTGAGGTAATTTAGGGCACGCTCCCTAGATAGTCTGGGGAAGATCTGGTCACCAGAAAGGTGAGAGGTTTGGGAGCTTTTAGCTCCACCCATGGGCCTCCAGGCAGGGGGCTGGGGGCTGCTGAGCCCAGGGTGGTGCTGGGAGGGAGGAGACGTCGGCCCTCCTCATCCCAGGTGTTGCCTGTGCATCTCTTCCATTTGGCTGTTCTGAGTTGTAACCTTATAATAGACGAGCGAACGTGAAGCAAGTGCCTTCCTGAATTCTGTGAGCCACTCTAACAAATTAACAAATCTGAGGAAGGGGTCATAAGAACCCCCACTTTATTGCGAACTAGAAGTGCAGTTCGCCCAGACTTTTTTTTTTTTTTTTTCATTTTCAATTATCTTTACATACAGAAGATCAACTTAGTATATACTAAGTAAAGATTTCAACAGTTTGCACACAAAGTATAAAGTACTGTTAGAGTACTAGTTTTACAGTTAATTCGCATAGTACAACACATTAAGGACAGAGATCCTACATGGGGAGTAAGTGCACAGTGACTCCCCTTGTTGATTTAACAATTGATGCTCTTATTCATGACGTCAGTAGTCACCCGAGGCTCTTGTCATGAGCTGTCAAGGCTATGGAAACCTCTTGAGTTCACAAACTCTGACTTTATTTATAAACAAGGCCATAATCAAAGTGGAAGTTCTATCCTTCCTTCAAAGAAAGCTACATCCTTCTTTGGTTCACCCAGACTTTTGATTGGCATCTAAAGTGGGGCAGTCCTGTGGGACTGTGCCATTTTTTGATTTGTCTTTGGGAAGCAGAGAGAGCTCCCATCTACTAGTTCACTCGCCAAATGCCTGCAACAGCCAAGGCTGAGCTGGGTTAAAATCAGGAGCCAGGAATTACATCTGATCTCCCACATGGGTGACCCAAGTGCTGGAGCCATCACCTGCTGCCTCCCATTGTGCACACTAGCAGGAAACTAGATCAGAAGGGGAGGTGGCACTTGGATCCTAGGCACTCCAATACAGGTGTGGACATCCCAAGCAGTGTCTTAACCCACCGAGCCACAATGCCCACTGTGAATGTCTTAACCAACGTTGTAATCACTGAGACAAATGCCCACCCTAGCCTGAACCCTTTAACTGTGGGATCTGACACTAACTCCAGGTAGGTAGTGTCAGAATTGAATTGAATTGCAAGCTGCTGAGTCAGCAACTGAAGATAATTGGAGAGATGCTTGGTATGGAAAAAAAAAATCCATGCATTTGGGGCTGGCGTTGTGGCATAACAGGTAAAGCCAGTGCCAGCATCCCATATGGCACCGGTTAGAGTCCTGGCCACTTCACTTCTGATCCAGCTCTCTGCTATGGCCTGGGAAAGAAGTAGAAGATGGCCCAAGTGCTTGGGCCCCTGCACCAATGTGGGAGACTGGAAGAATCTACTGGCTCCTGGCTTCGGATTGGCGCAACTCCCGCTGTTGTGGCCATTTGGTGAGTGAACCAGTGGATGGAAGACCCCCCTCTCTCTCTGCCTCTGCCTCTCTGTTATTCTGCATTTTAAACAAATAAATTTTAAAAATCTTTAAAAAAAAAACATGCATTTGGCCTCAGAAGTGTTACATGAATATGGCAGAAGAGTTTTATGTAGCACCCAATACGTACTCCAAGTGGGCCCGAGCTCTGGCCTTTCTGTCTGTTCTCAGTGCTTACCTGCCCTGCAGCACCAAATCCTTGACCTGAGCCCCAGCCTGTCCCGCCGAGGCCCTGAGACCCTGCCCTCTTTCACAGTAGATCCTGTGCTGCCTGCAGCCCCAGAGCTGCCACTTCCTGTGACGGCTGATGGTCTAGTGGCTCCATGCCCCCTGCTTTAATTGTAGGAGTGACTTATCCACCCCTCAACCCACCCTATTACTTGCTTCCAAGTACACTTGACACTTCAGTTTATTAACAGTTCAGCTGTCTTCCCCAGGGCCAGTCTCTTTCCAGGTGCTTTTTCTCTTTCTCAGTAGCCTGTTTCTGAGTCCATATGCCCAAGAATCCCTGCTAGGATTGGAACTCTATGAAAAGGGTGAAATCTATAGACGCATTGTTTCCAACATTATTGAATACTTCCTGGTTGCCTCAAATGCACTAGGAGCTTCGTTCATTCAAAAAATCTACTGATTACCGGCTATGTGGCAGGTGCTACGCTAACAGAATTAAGGATGTAACAGTGAACAAGGAGAGCAAATATCTGCATTTCTGGCATAAGCATTTGGCACAGGAGTTAAAATGCTGCTTAGAATCCCATATTGGAGTGCATAAATTTGAGTCTCATCTCTGCTTCTGCTTCCCACTTCCTGCTAATGCACCTGGGAGGTAGCAGATGATAGTTCAAGTCCCCCTGCCACCCTTGTAGGAGACCCAGATTAATTTCCAGACTCCTAGTTTTGATTTTTCCCAGCTCTGGCTATTATAGGTATTTAGGAAGTGAGCCAGCAAATGGTAGACCTCTCCTCCCACCCTGCCCCGCCTTTCAAATAAAATGAAAACAAATTTTAAAAAATTTTAAAGTTTCTGCCTTAGTGGGGGCTTACTCTTTAGTGTGGGATGCAGCCAATAGGCAAGCATAACCAGTACCATCCCAGGCTCTTTCCTGGACCCTGCACTGCTTCCGTGTGCCCCTCTCTTGGCTCCTGTGTGTTTGCTGGAGTGGCTGCCCCATGACCTTTCAGAGAACTGGCTTGGGCAGGCAGCTGAAGAAGCGGAAGTGCTTGGGAGCTTAGGCCTCCCTGCCCTGTATCCCCTACCCCACTGGGCCTTGGCCCTCTGGAGCAGTTCCTAAATAAATAGCTTCCCATATATCCTCATCTCGGGATCAATTCCCAGGGAACCTGGCTTGGGGACGCAAGATGGGGCATGGGCGTATTTTAAGCAGAAGGAATGGGAAAGACTTGAAAGCGCCTGACCTGTTGCCCATTCTTAGAATTATATGCACATCTGTGTGGTAGACAGCAGGTAGTAAGGCAGAGGCCAGCTCATACAGGGTCTGGAGGCCACGTAGAAAGACTGTGCAGTCCACCACAAGTGAAATAGAATACTACTGAAGGGTTTCAGCTGGGCATACTATGATCACATTAACATTTTACCATAATGAGCTGGCTACCTTGTAGAGGCTATACATAGAAATTGGAAAAGTGCTTGGAAGATTCTAGTGGTAGTGCGGTAGTCAGAAGAGAGACAGTGTCAGAAAGCAGAAGTGAGCCGGCGCCGCGGCTCACTAGGCTAATCCTCCGCCTAGCGGCGCCGGCACACCGGGTTCTAGTCCCGGTCGGGGCGCCGGATTCTGTCCCGGTTGCCCCTCTTCCAGGCCAGCTCTCTGCTGTGGCCAGGGAGTGCAGTGGAGGATGGCCCAGGTGCTTGGGCCCTGCACCCCATGGGAGACCAGGAAAAGCACCTGGCTCCTGTCCTGGCTCCTGCCATCGGATCAGCGCGGTGCACCGGCCGCAGCGCGCCAGCCGCGGCGGCCATTGGAGGGTGAACCAACGGCAAAGGAAGACCTTTCTCTCTGTCTCTCTCTCTCACTGTCCACTCTGCCTGTCAAAAAAAAAAAAAAAAAAAAGCAGAAGTGGAGAGAACAAGGTTGACAGGAGCTACGGATGGGTACTAGCAAGAGGAGAAAGGCGGGCAGCTTCCTGCTTTGCTAGTCGGGTAAATGCTTTTCACTAAGATAGGGGTCACTGGGAAAGAACTAGGATTTGGAGACAGAGATGCCCACACAACATCTGATTTAATTCTGACAAATCTACTTAACCAACGCAGAAACTGTGGCAGGGAGAAGTCAACCAGCTGGCATCGGTTTGTTGTCAGCGCCCAGTATCAGAGAATTGCAACCCTGCTCAGAATCTTGACCTTGCTAAGTGGGCTGTTCGCAGACCACCAGACTGCGCATGAGTGGTCCTCTGTGCCCAGGGAGAAAGACGGAAGGGAGGCTCATAATAGCTGCCGAGGTTAACAGAGAGGGGCAAGACTGATCAGGGAGTTCATCTCCAAAGTTATCTGAAGGAGGATGGAAAGGGCATCCCGCAAGACCACATTCCACTGGGAATGGCTGCGAGGCAGTGGGACAGGACCCTTCCCCAGATTTCCCTTCAGCTTTAGCCCTGGCAGCCCCCCCCCCCCACCACCACGCCAGGCAGGCCTCAGGGCAGCCAGGCTCACTACCTGCTGTCTCCTGAACACTGCAAGCTCTTTCATGCCTTTGTCCAAGGTGCAGGCTCTAGGGGGTGGGGGATAGGGAGCAGGTTCCTTCCCAACCCTTTACCTTCGGGCAACACCTCCCTTGCCTTTAAGATTTAGCTCTAAAATTAGCTTCCTTGTGAAGTCTTCCCTCTCCTTGGGCGGTGTTAGTCACCTCTCTGGGTTGCCAAGGTGTTCTGTTGAGGCGTGTATTATGGACTGTGCCAGCCACATGTTGCAGGTGGGGAGACCTGTGTCTAGAGAGCATCTGGCCCAGGGGAGAGGTGTAGGGCTGGCTGCCAGTGGCACTGGGCAGTTCTGTCTCCTGTGAGCCAGCTGGGATGAGTTTCGGGATGATCCCTCCCGACGTGGCTAGGGGAGCACAGAGAATCCAGGAGAGGTGGCGGGAAGGGAAGGACCCTCTGAGAAGCTACATGGGTCATTTTTAAGAAGATTTATTTTATTTTATTTGAAAGGCAGAATGACAGAGAGAAGGAGACACAGAGAGACTATCAGATCTTCCATCCGCTGATTCACTCTCCAAATGGCCAAAATGGCAGGAGCCCAGAACTCCTTCCAGATCTCCCATGCGAGTGCAGGGGCCCAAACACTTGGACTATCCTCTACTGCTTTCCCAGGCCATAGCAGTGAGCTGGATCAGAAGTGGAGAAGCCAAGACTCAAATCAGGACTCCAATATGAGAGGTGGTGGCTTAAACCTATGCACCTGAACGGTGGCCTACATAGGTCATTTATTTATTTATTTATTTGAAAGTCAGTTACACAGAGAGAAAAGGAGAGACAGACAGAGAGAGAGAGGTCTTCCATCCACTGGTTCACTCCCCAAATGGCCGCAATGGCTGGAGCTGCGCCGATCCAAAGCCAGGAGCCAGGAGCTTTTTCCAGGTCTCTCACATGGGTGCAGGAGCCCAAGGACTTGGGCCATCTTCTACTGCTTTCCCAGGCCACAGCAGAGAGCTGGATTGGAAGTGGTGTAGCCAGGACTCAAACCTTTGCCCATATGGGATGCCAGCACCATAGGCCGCGGCTTTACCCACTACGGACAGCGCTGGACCCGGGTCATCTTATTCTACTTCTGAAACCTTTCCCTATCAAGGTTCACAAACTGAAATTGGTCCTGGATGCATTTTTTTCCTGAACCCCTAATAAGGACTGTAGCCACTTCTGCTTGACCTAAGAACATCCTACGTGTGGTTCTTTACCAGAGTTCCCTGAATTTGTCTTCTGCGTCTGCACTTGTCATTGTGAAGAGCAAACTGAGAAGGGTCCCCCATTTTACACCTGTCACTGGGAGCCTATTAAAGATGGCATTGTGGTGCAGTGAGCGAAGCTGCCACTTGGGGCGCCAGCACCCCATATCTGAGTGCTTCACATGGCCTCTGCCTCTGCTCCCCATGCAGCTTCCTGTCGATGCGCACACAGCGGCGGCTGACTCAAGTACTCCAGAGCCTACACACAGACTGAGCTCCGGGGTCCCGGCTGTGGCATTTGCAGAGCAGCAAAAGAAAAATCTCACTCACTCTTACCTACTGTCTCTCTGTCACTCTCCCTTTCAAATAAAAGTAAACTGAACAGAAATAAACATCTCCCATCTATGCAGCTCTTTACACATTACCAAACTGTTTCATTTTAATTTTCACCCGAAAACAGGGCAACGTTGTTCTAAGTCTATGTCACAGGTGAGCGAGCGGAGGCTACCAGAGCCAAGGACAAGCACCCAGGCGCCATGACAAGTCCCAACTCACCTTGAGAAGTGGCCATAGATGCTCCCCTAGGAGAGGCATCTTTGCAGAAATCCACTCCTTTAAAAGCCTGAGAAAATTCTAATTGCTTGACCTTCAGAACTCAGGCAGACCTTTTTGACCGTGGTTTGTGTCCTGGCCAGGAGGTGCTTTATTACGGGAGCTTGCCACGGTGGGGGTGGTTTGCAGTGTGCCCTGACCAAGCCAGGAAGGGCTCCAGCGTGGGCTGACGCATAACGCTGCTTCCATGCCGCAGAGATGGCTCCAAGGAAAATACACTTCCAGGACATTGCTCCTTGTAGAGGAAAGTTCCAGTGCGGGCATAAGAAAAAGCGCTTCACAAGGAAGGAAGAAGACGGTGGCTGCGATGGAAGGGATTGTGAAAAACGACTAACATGGACTCCAGAGAGAGCAATAATCAGGAGGCAACCAGCAGCAAAAAGGAACATTAAGTAGAATGTGGTCCAAGAGAAAGGCCATTGCACGTCAAAAATAAGCATCTAACAATGTGAAAATAGGAATGAAGGAAAAGTGGAGTTCTAGAATAAATTGCTGTGTGTTGATGCCCACAGGGAGATTGTGCCATGGGAGAGATCCATGGAAAAGAGGGACAGGTCAGAATAGCTCTGTTTATTGAGTGCTTACTATGTGCCAGGGGCTGTCCCAGGACTTTAAAGATAGAATCTTGTTTAATGTACACAATGAACCTCTTAACCTGCAGCAGTTCACACAGAAGACAAGCTAAGGCAAAGACCAAAGACCATTCAAATGCCTTCCCCGAGGCCACGCAGCCAGTTGCTGATGAAGGCAAGACGGAGCCCGAAGCTCGAGAGTGGACACTGTCCGCTCTACGCTCCATCATCTTGCGGAGGGTGGCCGCCTTGATGACTGAAAGTTTACTAGGTTGGTGTTCAGGGTAACAGCTCAATGATGGTCCTAGCAAATGTGGTCCTAGCAAATGTGGTGGTGGTGGTGGTGGTGGTGGTGGTGGTGGTGGAGAGACTCTCCAGGAGGAAGTGATAGAAACACAACCTGCATTAGCTTCAGCTAAAAGGGAGACTGCAGGCAACTGGATGAGGTGGCTCTGATACGAAGGGTGGATTTGGCAGACAGGCATTGAGAAGCCAGGAAACAGAATCTCTGTGATTTCAGCTCCTGGAATCCAGGGTTTGTAAGCTCTCAGAACTCTCCCACTTCTCTCCTGCTTCTCCCATTGGGTTGACTTCATCTTCTTCTGTCCCAAGAGGGTTCCTTCCTGGGATGGGTGGTGGCCACTGGTAGCCCTGTGCCCCTACAGGGCAAGCGACTCCACAAGCAGAGAGCAAGACAGCACTCTTCTCTCACAGCTTGTTTCCCTCTCTTTTTCCCCCAAGGTAAGAAAGTTCCCAGGGAAGAACTGAGATTGGTCCATCTCGGTTCATGTGTCCAGCCACGGACCAATCACCGTGGTTGTGGGGCCAAGGTTCAAGGATGGCCAGCCCCACCCCCACTTCTCCACCTAGGGGCACCTGGGGCTTTGGTGGAGCCATTTCCAGGTAGGAGCTGCACTTCCGGGGAGCCAGAGAGTAAAGGCCCAGGAGCAACTGGCTACGGCCAAGAAAATTACAAACATGCGAAGAGATGCAGAGCCAGCCAAGATCAGTTTGCTAGCAGGGATAAAATGCTCAGTAAACTCTGGAAACACTGTGGCATGAGGACAGGATATTTAGCCAACAAAGTAGAGGGTCTAAAAAGGCAATTTAAGACATGAATTAGAATCTATCTCTGAAATCTTTAGAGAGTCTTATTATTAGTGCAAATGCATTCTGGGAGCACTAACTAATGCAGGTTGTACTCCTAGTTGGTGCCCGCTAAATATTAATTCATTTTGATGACAGACTTTATTAAAAATTATTGCTTAGAGCACTCACATATTTATAACATATTTTTAGCAGAATAATTTGCATATATAAAGTTCTGCATAGATGCAATCAATACTAATTTACAACAGTCACTGGGCTTACACTCACTCTCCCTTGCACGCATCCATTCATTCTTCTGTTATCTACTGGTTGAGTGGACACTCCAGTCCATGCACTGTTGGGCACCCCTGTTTCTGCCCTCAAGGTGCATCTTAGTCTCTTTGGGCTGCTATAACAAAATACCACAGATTTGGTGACTTTAGTAACAGACATTTACTTTTCACAGGTCTGAGTCTGGGAAGTCCAAAGTCAAGGTGCTGGCAGATTCAGGATCTGATGAGCGCTCCCTTCCTGCTGTGCCCAGGGCAGGTTCTCACTGAGTTCCCACACGGCTGAGTGACAGGAAGCCCTGGAGTCTCTTCTCCTGACAAGGGCACTAATCCTACTCCGGGGCTCCACCCTCGTGACCCAACTACCTCCCAAAGGCTCCATCTCCGAATACCATCACACTGGGAATTAGAGGGAGACACAAACATTCCGTCCATAGGAAGGTGCTGTGGTGCAGTAGGGGAGACAGGGACAGAGATAAATTGTGTTGGGCTGGCGTTGTGGCATGGCAGATAAAGCCACAGCCTGCAATGCTGGCATCCCATGTGGGTGCCTGTACAAGTCCTCACTGCTCCACTTCCCAACCAGCTCCCTGTTAATGCACTTGGGAAGGTGGCAGGAGATGGCCCAAGTCCTTGGGCCCCTGAACCTACGTGGGAGAGCCAGACAGAATGCCACACTCCTGGCTTCAGCCTGGCCATGTGGCCATTTGGAGAGTGAACCAGCAGACAGAATATCGCTCTCTCTACCTCCCTCCCTCTCTTTCTACAACTCTGCCTTTCAAATAAATAAAAAGAAAGAGGGAGGAGGGAAGGGGAGGGAAGGGAAGGGAAGGGAATTGCATCTGGGCAGGTGTACAGTGGACACTTACTGCCCAGATGACCTCCTCCAGACTGGACTCTTCCCCCACCTATGGAGAGTTGCTCACAGAAGACCAACAATTCCCAGGAGGTGCCCTTGGCTGAAGGGAGCTGGCTTCCCCAGGTTATAGCTCCTGGAGTGAGGGTTGTCTATGGCCAATGACTGGCCGTGGCAGGGGCACAAAGGCCATCCTCCTTGCCTCAGTTGGGACACAGAAGAGTCAGCCTAACACCAGAGCTCCTCGTGGGATCAGCTGAGGCCTCTGCTTCCACCACACCTGATTTCAGCTCCTTCCTTTATCCAGTTCTGCTCCCCTCACTCCCTATCTGCGCCATTCAGAAAATGTGTATTTGCTCTGCAAAAACTGCCTACACGAACGTCTCCCTTTCTATTCTATGGAAAACTCTGCTGAAGGCAAGGTGCAAATATAAAATCTCATCAGGAAAAGCTGCTGCTATAGTCACAGGTCTTCAGATCCTACTTTCCAAACAAAATCCACCTGTCACCTTGGAGCAAATTTCTGGAGAAGAACCACCTGATAGCTCTCCCCCCCCCCATGAGCATCCGTGGAGGATCGGCTCCATGGACCCACACCTGTACCAAATTCCGAAGATCTTAAGTTCCTTCTATAAAATGGTGTGATATTTACATACCATACCAAGGTACATCCTCCCACGTACTGTAAATCCTCTCTAGGTTACTTATAATCCCTAATGTAACTGCTATGTAAATGGTTGTTATGCCATATTATTTATGGAATAATGACAAGAAAAAAAGTCTGCACACTCAGGACCAACATAATTTCTTTTTCAAATATTTTTGATGCACACTTGGTTGAATCTGTGGGTGGAGAACCCATAGACGTGGAGGCTGATGATTCGGGAAAGAAAGCATCCATTGCCCTAGAGGAGAGAGGAAGAGAACATGTGCACTAATGTGCACAGGGCACCAAAAACTTCCCGGGAAGGCAGGAAGGCAGACCCGAAACTCTGTCCCTTTTGAGGTTCGATGTCATTACAACCTCTCAGTGCCCAGCTGAGGTCCCCTGGAGATAAAGGAAAGGAAGGCTCAGGGAGGGACTTACCAGGAGCAAAGGGGAAGTCCTCCGGTTACAGCCTCGTGTCCATCACCCTGGTGTGATGGACGTGAGGTGTGAAAGGTCAAAGGTGGGCTTTGGGGAAAAGGATGAGTGCAAGATTCTAAGTTAAAGATCAAAGAGAAACATTTCTAACCAAGAACAACACTGAAGGGGTGGGGCCATCGTCCCTTGGAGGACCACTTGGCCAGGGACAAGTACTGACTTGCAAATAGTAGACATAGACAGACATACACAGAGGTACACAGCCAACTCCAATATCAACACCATAGGGCAGTACAGCCTCAGCCACAGTGGAAAATAGAGACCTACTGGGGACCTACTGGGGACTTGAGGTGCCTCGCTGCTCTTTCTCGAATGTGAGCTACTAGAGTTCCCACTGGTTGGCAAAGGGACGCTGTTACCAACTTATTTAACACTCAAAAGAGAAGTGATGGCATTGGTACTTTCATCCAAGGGTTGGGGGGAGTGGTTCATATAGTTACAAATAATTCCAAAATAATGTGAAGAGTCCACTAGGGAGAGGAATGACCACTGCCAGGAGGAGGAAAGCCAAGCTGAGTTTTGTAGGAGGAAGAGGAGGCTTTGGAGGATAATAGGTCAGAAGTGCACCAGACCTCCCAGAACAAAAGCACAGAGGGCGGAAGACCTCCGCACCTTGTAAGATATCTGTACGGATCTAGGTCCCAGGAGGTAACCTAGGAGTACCATAGGGAGACTGAGACCAGGGATGGCCCTAAAGCCAAGGCATTTAAGGGGACTCTCTTGACCTTGACCTTGACGTCCTGGAGCTCCAAAGTCTCCAGGGCCCAGCTGGGATTGTGGCAAATCAAGCCTGCTCCTAACCGAAGGAAGCCACTGCCCACTGCCCCTCAGCCTTGGCCAGTCGTTGCTGTGGAAGGAGGCAGGCCCAGGGTTACCAATCTTTGGTGTTGTCAAGAAAAGCCAGAATTCTCAATTTTTATCAGACAGACACAGATTTTTTTAAACTGGCAATTATTCCTCATTTAAAACACACATTGCGAGAGCCGAACAAAACGTCTCTAGATGCAGTTATGGGCCGCAAGCTCACAGCCTCTGCTAGACTAAGGGGAGCTTTAGGTAGAGAAGTGGCAATTCTAGATTCGCATATTAAAGTTTACTCTTTCGGCTGTTGTGGCATAGTGGGTTAAGCATCTGCCTATGGCACTGGAATCCCATACAGGCACAGGTTTGAGTCCCAGCTGCTCCACTTTGATCCAGCTCCCTGCTATGGCCTGGGACAGCAGTAGAAGATGGCCCAAGTGCTTGGGCCCCTGCACCTGCGTAGGAGAGCTCCTGTTCGGATCGGCCCAGCTCTGGCCGTTGTGGCCATTTGGGAAATGAACCAGCATGTGGAAGACCTCTTTCTCTGTCTCTCCCTCTCTCTGTCTGTAACTCTGCCTCTCAAATAAATAAATAAATCTTAAAAAAAAAAAAAACACACACACACAAAGATAAAATCCTTTTAAAAAAGAAAAGAAAACTCACTCTCTGGCAGTCCGGCCAGAGAGGGTAAGACACCAGGGACAACAACACCATTTAATGCAACAGCAAACATTTTGAGAGCTGGGGTCACAACAGTGAAGCTGTGGAACCTAATGGCCTGGTGTGCGAGACAATTTCATCAACAATCACACAAACCTTTAATCATACACTATGAATACACAGCAGGGAAGAAGAAGCAGGCTAAACTGTGGGAAAATATGGAAGAGAACAGGTTAAAGAGGCATTTGGCAAGTTTGAGCACGATTTAGATAGGGAGGAAATGAGAGGGAGTTTCAAGGCTTCAACCTTGAGTCCCAACTCTGCTTCTGATCCAGCTTCCTGCTAAGGAGCCTCCCCGAAGGCAGCAGAAGCTGGCTCAAGTCCTGGGGTCCCTGACAACCACATGGGAGACCTGGACTGAGTTCTGGATTGTTGACTTGGGCCTGGGCTAACTCAGGCTGTTGTAGGCATTTGGGAAGGGAGCCAGCAGATGGAAAATTTCTTTCTTACTTTCGCTCTCTTTCTTTCTCTCTCTCTCTTACAAATAAATAAATCATGGGGAACTTAGCCACTCTTAAGTTACATAAACAGAGATGGTACAAAGAATGTGTTTTCTGACTGAGGCTTCCAAACTGTCATATTTGCCTCTTTCTGGAGATGATACCTGCCTTGACTATTCCATAAGACACTTGATTAGTCCCGATTCTCCAGAGGACCAGAACTAATTGGATCTATGTCTATGTCCATGTCTCCCTCTCTATACATATAATCATGTAGATATCTATGCATATATTATTTTAAGGAATTGACTCAGACAATTATAGAAGTTGCCGAATCCCAAGATGAGCAGTCAGCAAACTAGAAACCCGAGAGTCACCAGGGAGAGCCAACGGTGTGGTTCTAGTCTGATGCTGGCAGCCTTGGGAATGAGGAGGAGCCAAGGTTTCAGTTCAAGTCCGAAGCAGGAAAGAAGCCAGTATCCCAGTTTGCAGACAGGCAGGCAAGAGGAGTTCCTTCTTCCTCGTGGGGAGGGGGGCTGGCCTTTCTGTTCTGTTCAGGCTTTCAAGTGCTTGGACAAGGCCTGTCCATGATGTGGAGAGCAATCTGCTACCAAATCAACCACTTATCTCACCACAGACACCCCCAGAATCATTGGCCAAATGTCTGGGCACTCCACAGCCAAGTCATCTCGGCACATTACAGGAACCATCACAATGCTTTGAAGGACATAAATGAAATAATGGATTTGCAATCACCTTAGATAGTTGCAGGGTTATACACACAAGTGTTGGACGGAGAGAAAAAAAGTCATTGCCTACAATGTGTGTGTTGGGTAGTCTGTGTTTTTCCACTAGATCCATGTTCCCCACGCTCTGTGCCTAGTGGTCTGGTCTCCACTAACTGCAGTACCTGGAGTCCCTGCCAGTCCGGGTTCAGGCTGGCAGGTGCAGCAGGAGACTGAGGGTTAAAGGAGAGAGAGGCTGGGCAGAGTACTCACTCTCCTGGCTCCCTCCTTGCCTTGTGGTTTGGCAATGACTGCGTCCTCCCACTTAACTTCAGTTCCTGGCAACGTCTCCTCTTCCTCCGCAGCCGCTCGCCCCCCCTGCCCCGTCAGCCTACGGACGCCAGCAAGTTCCCACTGTGTGGCTCTCTGGGTGCCGCCCCTTGTTGGACCCTTAATCGTGCCTCCGGGAAATCATCCAGTGCTACAAATACTAATAATAAACCCATATCTAAGCTCTCAAAGGAAATTATTTTTTTAAGAAATCAAGAGAAAGGCAGAGAGACAGAGAGAAATCTTCCATCCACTGGTTCTCACCATAAATGACTACAACAGCTAGGACTGGGCCAGCCTGAAGCCAGGAGCCTGCAAGTCAACCTGGGTTTCCCATGTGGGTGGCAGGGACCGAAGTACTTGAGCCTGCCAGGTTCAGTGGCTGCCTCCCAGGGTCATGTTAGCAGAAAAACGGGCACTCTGATTTGGGCCTTAGCATCCCAAGCAGCCTCTTAACTGATGCTCCCAACCCCAGCCCCTCGTAAGAAATTCTTTGACAATCTGCCTCTAATCCTTGAACGTCTGTGACTTCTTGATGAGAGCTTTCATCCGAACGTGGGCGTGGCTCTCCAAAAGCTGGCACAATGTAAAGGGAAGGGCGGCATGGGGAGTGCACAGGGAGGAGCACACGCTGTGTAGGGCAGGATGGGGCGCTCTTTCTGACCCAGCTGACACCCCAGGGACAGCGTCCTCTGGGGAACGGGAAGTTCTGCGAACCCTGGCTCTCCTCTCACTCAGGGTGCCTGCGTTCTCCGGCTGCTCCAGCCACGTCATGTTGCCGGCGTTCTGTTGCCGGCTCCTTCCCGGCCCACTCAGTCTGCGGGCTCAAGGTCCACTTTGTGCGCATGCTCCAGCTCCGGGAGGTAAGCAACTGTGGGTAGGCGGTGGCAGTGGCTGAGTGACAAGGCTGTGCTACCAAGACCCCCGCTGGGAGGGGGGAGCCTGCGGTAGACCCTTTCATATCAGCAAACACTGTACCGGCAGCTGCAGCTCTGTGCTAGACACCGCCATCTTCCAGATGGGTCCTGTCCTTGTCACCACCGGCGGACTTGTCTGTGCCATCGCTTTTTCTCTCCCGGGTAACTGCAGTGGCTTCCTAGCTGGACTGATGCTGTCTGTGCTGATTGGTTGCCTGTGGTCCCCAAGATACCCCTTCTGTGTACCTCTCTCTATACCCAGCTGGGATAACGCAGGCTAAATCTCTCCATCTCCCAGCTTGCTGGTTTCTTGTTAGGTTCTGTGGCTTGAGGCATTAGAAGGCCATCAGAAACTGGGAAGAATGGAGAAGGGACTGTTTTTCACTTCTTCTTTGCCGTAGGTAACTGGCCCCAGCGTCCAGCTTTCCCAAGTACTCCCAGTGCCAACCGTAATGTGCCCTCCCTCAAGCCCCATCTCCAGTGTCCCCAGGTGCTGCCAGCAGCAGCCACGCCCCAGGCCCACAGCTGCTGGGCCACACCCATGGGAGGTCTGAGCACCTGCAGGGCCATACCTCATTGGCAGAAGCACCAGCCAGACAGCAAACCCCTCCTCAGAGCTCGGAGCAGGGCAGGGCCCCGTGGGGCCCCTCTCCAAGCTGCGAGGCCCAGGTGACAGGTGACAGCACTCCTCTTCCTCAGCCTTAGGAGGTGGGAGCTGCTTCTTCCCCTTATGAATCCTGGTTACCTGGGCTCTTCCTTCCTCCTCTCACTCTTCCTCTTCCTCTTTCGTGTCTAATGCTGTGCAAGGCAATTCTTTACACTGCGCCCTTCCAGCATTTGGGGAGTGAATCAGTGGATGGAATGTCTCTGTCTCTCTCTGTCTCTTTCAAATAAATAATACATTATTTTTATCTATTTATCCTCTATTCTGAATAAAATAATTAACAAAGAAAATAAATAGGCTTTTTTTTTTTTTTTGGACAGGCGGAGTGGACAGTGAAAGAGAGAGAGACAGAGAGAAAGGTCTTCCTGTGCCGTTGGTTCACCCTCCAATGGCCACCACAGCTGGTGCGCTGCGGCCAGCACACCACGCTGATCCGATGGCAGGAGCCAGGTACTTATCCTGGTCTCCCATGGGGTGCAGGGCCCAAGTACTTGGGCCATCCTCCACTGCACTCCCTGGCCATAGCAGAGAGCTGGCTTGGAAGAGGGGCAACCGGGACAGATTCCGGCGCCCTGACCGGGACTAGAACCCGGTGTGCCGGCGCCGCAAGGTGGAGGATTAGCCTAGTGAGCCGCGGCGCCGGCCCAATAGGCCTTTTAATCCATTTTCCATGTAGCCGCTGGTTGTCTTTTGAAAATGTGACTCTGCTCCCTGTGGAGTAGCCAGGGGGCTCAGCCTCAAACAGCAGAAAGCGGCCCTGGCTACTTTTCCACAGAAGACAAGTTCGCGGGGAGTGACTGGCAGCTCACAGGACAGACTGGAGAGCAAATGGTTCTGCAAGGACACTGCCCCAACGCCATCTCCCAGGAAACGTGTGGGCGCCAGGTGTCAGTGCGCATTGGTCACCCCTGCTGGCCTCTGCTGCCCCTGCCCACCCACCCCCGGGCACTCCCAACCACAGCCACCCCAGTGGTTTCTCGCGGACCCCGTGGCTTCGAGGCTCTTCGTCATGACTCAAAGTCCAAAGGGGAGCACGAGATCAACCTTGCTCCCAGAGGCCCGGGCAGAGGAGAGACACGATCTGCTTGCTCTCTTCCCTGCTAAGCCCTGGTGGCCGTGGTGGGAATGGAGGCCTGGCCTCCCAGGAGTCTTGTGATTCCTCAAAATCAGCAGGGATTTGGGATGCTGGCCAGCAGGATGGCAAACGTCCACTGTGTGGTCTACAACTTTCCAGTAGCTTCCATTCTCAGAGTCACATCCCCAGATCTGGCCTCAGGGACCTGTGGGAATCTGGCCCCACCCAACTTCCTGTCCTCGCCTTATGCTACTGTGCGTGCACAGAGGACCGTCTGTGCCTTGGACGTGCTGTGCTCATTCTGACCCCAGGGAAGTTCCCTATCACTTCAAAGTGTTGTCTCAGCTACCTCTTCCTCCAGGAAGCCTTCCTCCAGGAGACGGAGCCGTGTGCTTCTTTCCTTTGTGGCGCTTGCTCGCGTCTCCTGTGTGTGTATCTGTTGATTCTCTGCCTCCTCTGTCTGGTGGGTGGTGCTGCCTTGTAAACCTTGTCCATCGCACCTTACCCCAGCACCCAGGGGAACACCCAGCTCAAAACGGGTGCTTACCATTTGTTGAATGAATGGGCAGATAGACAGCTAATTCTCTTTTTTAGAGAGGTCTACTTGATACAAGGAAAGCAGGGCGGGCATTGTGACCAGCATTCTATAACAGAGTGCTTGGTGTGAGTTTCAGCTTCTCTACTTCTGATCTAGCTTCCTGCTCATGCACCTGAGAAGGTAGCAGAAGATGGCCCGAGTACTTGGGTTCCTGCCACCCATGCTGGAGATCAGGATGGAGTGCTCCTGGCTTTGACCTAACCCAGCCCCGGCCATTGCAGCCATTTGGGGAATGAACCAGCACATGGGAGATCCCTGTCTCTCCCTATCTCTCTGTCATTCTGCTTTTCAAATAAATAATCTTAAAAAAAGGAAAGAGGGGGCCTGCATTGTGGCATGGTGGGTAAAGCTGCCACCTGTGACACTGGCATCCCATATGGACACCAGCTCATATCCTGGCTGCTCCGCTTCTGATCCAGCTCCCTACTAATGACCTGGGAAAAGCAGCAGGTGATGGCCCAAGTGCTGAGGTCCCTGCACCCATGTGAGGGACCAGATGAAGCTCCTGGCTGCTGGCTTTGGCCTGGCCCACTCCTGACAGTTGCAACCATTTGGGGAGTGAACTAGCAGATGAAAGATCTCTCTCTCTCTCTCTAACTCTGGCTTTCAAATAAATAAATAGATATTAACCAATTAAAAAAAAAAGAAAATAAACCATTGTTATGGTGAAAGCAATGGCAAATGGGATTCCCTATGTGACTTTTGAAATGATTAACTTTGGAAAGCCCTGAGATGGTCTACTAAGGACGCTGAGGGTTCAGGTGGGCCCTGATGGGTCTCCTAAAAGCACCAGCTCCTCATCCCTCTGTTTGTGAATTAAAGCAGAAAGTAAAGTTCAGGTAAGGAAAGCCATGAAGTACATCACGTTCCTATCGAGTATGTAAGAGGCCATATTGCAGAAATGTTACCAGCATGGAGTTCTAAAAAACTATTTGTTTGAAAGGCAGAGAGAGGAAGAGGGAGGGAGAGAGAGACAGATATCTCTCATCTACTAGTTTACTCCCCCAAATGCATGCAACAGCTAGGACTTGGCCAAGCCAAAGCCAGGAGCCCGGAACTTGAACTAGATCTCCCATGTGGGTGGCAACTACTTGAGCCATCATTTACTGCCTCCCAGAGTGTGCATAAGCAGGAGGAAGCTGGGGTCAGGAATGGAGCCAGGACTGAAACAGCATCGCCACCGACCCCGCCCGCAGCTGCCACACACAGACCCTAGGGAGGACATCCAATTTCCATGCCTCAGGCGTGCATTTGAGTGTTCCACGGACTAGAGTTCTACTTTAACTTCTTATTCTTGTTAGCCACGTGTTGCTGGCTCTGCCGCCGCTAGTTGTGTGACAGCAGCCAAGTCACTTAATGCCTCCAAGCTTCAATTTCCACATTTGGAAAATGCGAAAAACGACAGCACCTGCATCCTAGGGTTGCCGTGAGGACTGAGCAAGTCAATGTGTAGAAACCACAGAGAAGTCGGGCAGATAGTTCTCTTTGAGAGAGGGTAACACAAGCATAAGCTGTGATTATAACTTAGGTCTCATTTGTCTGTTGATAAGAGAAACTTCAAGAAGGTAAAACTGTCTTGATCTTTCAGATAAAAGACATCAGAGGGAGGCAGCCCAGTGCTGGTCTGAATGCATGATTTGCATCCTCACATGCCAAGAGGGCTGCAGAAGCTCCTGCTACCATGTCTGCATTTTAGGTACCAAGAAGAAAGAAGGGAGAAAAGTAAGTAGGAACAAACATTGTAGCAACCCTGAAAGGCCCCCCGAAGTGTTTCCATTTGCATCTCACTTGCTAGAAGTTTTTCTCATGGCCACACAAGGCTACCAGGTCAACAGGAAATACGGTGTTTGCTGGATTATGACCACCCCACATAAAATTGGCATTCTGTCACTAAAGAAGGGGAAAATAGATGTTGCACCTTTTTTAAAAAAATATTTATTTACTTGAAAGGCAGAGTTACAGAGAGGGAAAGGCAGAGGCAGAGAAGTCTTCCATCTGCTAGTTCACTCCCCAAATGGCCACAATGGCCAGGGTTGGGCCAGACCAAAGCCAGGAGCCAGGAGCCCCATACAGGTCTCCCACAGGGGTGCAAGGGCCCAAGGGCTTGGGCCATCTTCTACTGCTTTCCCAGGCCATCAGCAGGAAGTGGGATCAGAAGTGGAGCAGTTGAAACTGGAACCAGCACCCATATGGGATGCCAGCACTACAAGTGGCAGCCTAACCAGCTATACCACAGCACCAGCCCCAAGGATGTTGTACCTTGTGAGATTATTTAACTTCTCCAAGCTTTTAGTTTTTTCACTCATAAAATAGGCACCACCATGGTACACATGTCACAGTTCCATGAAATAAAGCCTAAAAACTGCTAGCACATGTCTAGCACGTAACATGGTAAACATAGCTGTTATCCAAAGACAGAAAGATGGTGTTTCTGAAGGCTTTTTAAAATAAGGCACATCTGGGCCAACATTGTGCAGTGGGTTAAGTACCACCTACGATGCCAGTGTCCCATATCAAAGTGCCAGTTCAAGTCTTGGCTGCTCCACTTCCAATCCAGCTTCCTGCTAATGTGCCTGGGAAAGCAGTGGAAGATGGCCCAAGTGCTTGGACCCCTGCCACCCGCATGGGAGACCTGGATGGAGTTCTGGGCTCCTGACTTTGGCCTGGCCCAGCCCCGGCAGCATTTGGAGAGTGAAACAGCAGAGAGAAGATCTCTCTCGCTCGCTCGCTCACTCTCGCTCTTTCTCCTCGCACTTCATCACTCAAAAGTACCCAAAACAAAAGCCAAACATAAAGAAGAGACAGCATCCTTGCCAAAGGCACTGATTGCCTTCAGAAAGCAGCCACTGCAGGATCTGCAGGTTTCCTGCACATTGTACTTGCCTTGGCCTCCGCACGGCTGGCAAAGTTCCTGTGTTAAGGCTCCCAGCCCTCGACGTTGCTGCTTACAAGGGCCCTTGTGTGTCTGGGTGGGCCAGCTCGGACTGCTGGCATCTTCCCAGTCTCAGCTCCTCCCAGTTTCCGTCCAGCTGTGTCCAGTGTTCCAGACCAGTGGTTCATAAACCCGACTGACCTTCAGACTCACGCACCTGAAGGGCTCTGTAATACATACTGATATTCCAAGAAGCTGGACAGGGCCCGCTGCTGTGTCATAGTGGGCTAAGTTGTCACCTGTGATGCTGGCATCCCATTCTGACACCGGTTTGAGTCCCTGCTGTTCCACTTCTGATCCAGTTCCCCATTAATGCTCCTGGGAAAGCAGCAGAAAATGGTCTAAGTATTTGGGCCCCTGCACACATGTAGGAGACCTGGGAGAGGCTCCTGGCTCCTGGCTTCGGCCTGGCCCTGTCCATTGTGGCCATTTGGGGAAGGAACCAGAGGCTGAAAGATTCTCTCTCTCTCTCTCTCGCTCGCTCACTCTGCCTTTCAAATAAGTAAATAAATATTAAAAAATAAAAGCAGCTGGACATCACTGTAAGTGTGCTATATGAGCTAACTCTTTTTTTTATTTTATTATTTTTTTTTTTGACAGGCAGAGTGGACAGTGAGAGAGAGAGACAGAGAGACAGAGAGAAAGGTCTTCCTTTTGCTGTTGGTTCACCCTCCAATGGCCGCCGCGGCCAGCACGCTGCGGCCGGCGCATCGCTCTGATCCGATGGCAGGAGCCAGGAGCCAGGTGCTTCTCCTGGTCTCCCATGGGGTGCAGGGCCCAAGCACCTGGGCCATCCTCCACTGCACTCCCTGGCCACAGCAGAGAGCTGGCCTGGAAGAGGGGCAACCGGGACAGAATCCGGCGCCCCGACCGGGACTAGAACCCGGTGTGCCGGCACCGCTAGGCGGAGGATTAGCCTATTGAGCCGCGGCGCCGGCCGAGCTAACTCATTTTTAGATACTATTATTCCCCTTCACATAGATCGGGAAACTGAGGCATACAGAAGCAAAGCAACTTGCTCAAGTTCACTCAACTGGCAGCTAGGACAATCGGGAGCTGGAATTCCAGCCTAGGCAGTCTGCCTTCTGACAGTTTAACCTGTACAAGTCCAGTATAGACCTAGCATCCTCCTAGCATCTCTTAAAGGAATAGATATTCGTGAGCATGTATCTTCCCCAGGACACTGTGGCACAGATAACTCTGCTACAAAAGCGTTGCATGGCAGCCACTAAAACAGTGTTGCTGCTATTTTTACCTGTGCATACGTGCGCCATGATGCTCTGTACGTAGAGATACAGCTGAGCACACACGCTCACCTGCACACGGGCTGTGCCTGCAGGGGGGACAGTTCACGCTAGGTGGTAACATGGTGGGGAATTATTGGCTTTCCCTTCTTTGCTTATTTAAAACAAACATCTGAATTAAACATTTCTTACATTTTAAAAATGGAATGTGGGGTGGGTGTTGTGGCTAAGCTGCCGCTGGGGACACCTGCATCCCACATCATAGAGCCTCCACGGTGACTGCTGGGGGGAAGCGTTTCCCTGGGAGAGAACAATTTGAAGCAGAGACAGGGGTAAAGGGCAAGAATGGGAGCAGGATGTATCTAAAGAGACAGACCGGGGCTGGCGCCGTGGCTCACTTGGTTAATCCTCCGCCTCCGCCTGCGACACCAGCATCCCATATGGGCGCCGGGTTCTAGTCCCAGTTGCTCCTCTTCCAGCCCAGCTCTCTGCTGTGGCCCGGGAGTGCAGTGGAGGATGGCCCAAGTGCTTGGGCCCTGCACCCACATGGGAGACCAGGAGGAAGCACCTGGCTCCTGGCTTCGGATCGGTGCAGCGCGCCAGCCATAGCAGCCATTTGGGGGGTGAACTAATGGAAGGAAGCCTGTCAAATAAAGAGAGAGAGAGAGAGAGAGAGAGAGAGAGAGAGAGAAACCATGCATATTAGTAAGTGAATGCCAGCCCCGTGAGGAGAGACGCTCTCTTCGAGGAGAACTGCCCCCCCACCCCTGCCATCCCCTTTCCTGGGAAGGGGGTGGTGCCCTACCTGAACATGTGGGGGGGGGGGGTTTGGGCAGGGCTTAGTGTGCCTCCATCTCTGGGACGGAGTCAGGGCATCTCCGGGTGGACGGTGGAGGCGGCTCAGATGCAGCAGGGAAAGCGGGCGTGAATTGGCAGGGAAGGCTGTGGAGTTAGAGGTGCAGGGCTTGGAGACAGAGAGTGCCGGAAACCTCCCAGCTCCTTTGTTCCTCTTGAACTCCCTGCCTAGCCCGCCTCATTCCAATCCAGCTTCCTCCTACTGTGCCTGGCAGGCACCAGAAGACGGCCAAGCACTTGGGTTCCTGCCACCCAGATAGAGCGCCTGGCTCCCATCTTCAGCCTCTTCCAGGCCTGGCTATTGCAGGCATCTGGGGAATGATCCTGCAGATGGAAGCTCTGTGTGTGGGGGGAGAGTGTTTGTGTGTGTGATTCCTTCTCTGTCATTGTGCCTTTCAAATAAATAAGTTATTTTTTAAATAAAGATATAATGTAATAACATTTTTAGGCAAAACCAGGATAAAGCAGTGACTATATTCTGTTCTCTTTGAAGAGTCTTAAAAATGCTTCATTTAAAACTGCTCCAGTTAGACCTTTATCAGGAAATGTGATGGTAGGAGGGACTGGATTACAGGTGCACCTGCTTACTGTTGAGGCTGTTGGTCTTAGGGTCCAATAGGTGGGGATTCTGCTATGCAGCTTCCTGGCTGAGAGATGAACATCAGAGAGGTGGCAGAACCCCCAGCCTCACTCGGGCACCTGTGCAAGGGTCCAGGGGCCAGGGCACTTAGCAGGTCTGGATACACACGCTGAGGAACTTGACTAAAAGGTCATGGTTATGGCTAGGCAAGAGTTTTCCATCATCAGGACAGAACTCAGAATTATTAAATACCAGTCACAAAAGCAGCTCTTTTTTGGCTAATAATAAAACTTGGAAATAATTTGCCAAATGCAGTTCAACAGGCACTCTTAGGAAGAGATTTGAGAAGATATAAAAGGCCAGGCTGCCTGCCGGGACCCAGTTCAAGTCAGTGTAAGGTATTGTTTCCAGTTCCCCACATACGTTGGGGGGGGGGGGGGGAGGCAACGGCCTATTGGCTTCTGAGCTTCCTGTTTCAAAGCAGATTTCCTTGGCAGTTGTCACTGGCCTTTCTCCCTGTGATGGTGCATTTTGTGTCTCCCCGACTGGGCCCCGCAGGTGACCAGATATCCCATCACACATTATTCCGGCTGTGTCTGGGAGAGATTAACGTCTGAGTGGGAGACTTGAGTGACGGATGGATGTTGCTCTGCCTGCATCCACTCAGTGGAAAGTGTGCATAGCAGCCACAGGCGTACTTCTGCCCCCCAGCAAGTCAGAGGAGCCCCTCCTGCCTTGGTCGTCAGTGAGGACTAGCTCTTTCCCGGGTCCTCAGCCTGCTAACCTGTGGCTTGGAACCCTACGGCGGGCACTCGTGGGCGTCCAGCTCCCAGGAGTGCAGAGACTGGGACTCCTCAGCCTGCCTCATCAAGTGGACCAGTTCCTTACAATGGTCTCCCTCGCCCCCGCCCTCTCCATTAAGGTTTCCTGGAAAGCCCCACCTAGAAGCCTCTCCACCTGCTCTTCCAAGGTTGCGCTGCCTCCTTCCTCCCCTCGGCCAGCCCTGGCCACTTCTCCCTTCAGGCCTGGCTCTCCTCCTCCCCTTCTTCCGGCTTTCTCTCCCACGGAGCGGTGGGAACTGCTGCCTTGGAGATCATTCTGTTGCCAAATGCAGGATTCAGCCTCATCTTCTTGGACCTTGTTCCCGGAGCCGGCACCCTCGGTGTCTCGACACCTGTCTGTCTGTCTGTCTCCAAACGTGCTCCAGTCTCCAGCAGCCTGGTGTTCCTCTCTAGCAGCAGCTGTGTTTCTGGAATCCCAGCTTCTTAGGGTGGTCAAGAGTTTGGATTCTGGAAACTTCAGCTCCTCGTCCTGCCACTTTTATTGCACAACAGTGGGCAAGATGCTTAACCTTTGTGTGCCTCAGTTTCCTCCTCTGTAAGCCAGGGCTGTACATGCATCCACCTCTCAGGCTGCTGTGCGAATCAAATGCAGTACTTGGGAACTTGGCCAGACGGAGGTGGCCAGGAATGTGAACTGTTAGCTGAGACTGCATTCCTACCTCCATTCCGTTCCTCCACGTACCAGAGCCTGGCTCAGGCTCTGCCACTCCTGAGAAACTCCTGGTAAGGTGGCCACTGACCCATCGCTGCAGGCTAGGCAGGGAGTCAGCGCAGAACAAAGGAGCTGGGAGGTTTCCAGCCTTCTCTGTCTCCAAGCCCTGCACCTCTATCTCCACGCCCTTCCATGCCAATTCAGCACGCGCACTTTCCCATGATGCACCTGAGCCACCTCCACTGTGAAGATGCCACCATGATGAATACATCAAAGCTGAACTCCATGTGGAGACACCATGGAAACCTCCCCAGAGACCATTGCGTGAACTAAACGGCACCCAAACCCCACCCTGTTCATGTATTCAATGAGGCTACCACCCCTACCCAATAAAGGGGGCAGCCACACTGCGGGGCACATGGATTCTCCTCATGGCACCTGTCTCTCTTCGTGGGGCTGCCTGCATCTGCCTCTGAACATGTGCTCTCACCGCCTCTTGAAATAAATCCTGCTCCCATTCTTGCACTTCATCTATGTCTCTGCTTTGAATTTTTGTCTGATGCAGAGGCAAGAACCCATAATAAATACAGCTGCGGACCCTACACGCCACAGCAGTACTACTAGTTGGTATTTTCCGCCCTGATGTTCTTGGTAGCTTCCTCCTTTCTGAAACTCCTTCCCTCCTGCCGCTTCCTGCTGCACAGCATGCCCTAGTTAAACGCAATGGACACACACGGCTGGGGGTTCCCCTCACCATCACACCGTCCCTCTTGCAGAAACTCCACTGCTTCTGTCACCACCTCCCTGGCTTAGGTGCCCCTTCCCAGTGCTTACGCAACACCCATGTGCAACACACCGTGCGGCAATCCTGACTCCCCACAACAACTACGAGTGTCTGCAGGGAGGATCATTTCTTGCTCTTCTTTGAGTGCCTGGCACCTGACACGGCGCCAGACCTATACTACGAACTGCTAAAGGGATTAAGTAATCAATGGATAGCCACGCCCATTGATCTCCTCTGAGTCTTGGGCAGCATGATCCATGCAAGCAGACTTTTCCAGAGTTAAGCAGGTTAGAAAGGAATCAGCAGCAAGGAGGGAGGAGACTGCATGAGGTCTGGCAATGTGTAGGAAGGAAGCTGGGGGAGACTGGCAGGAGCACAGGGGATTGTCACGCCGCGAAACTCTAAAAATGGAGAGGCAGCGCCCATAGGAAGGCTGACTTCATCTTCCTCCCAGCTCTCCTTAGGTTCTCTTGCAAAACTGCAAAACAGAACCCAGGAGAAATGTAAAGAAAATGCATAACCACCCTCCTTCTCATTTCTTTCCAAAAAAAGCACAGTTAAAACCATATGGTTTGAAAATGTTCTTCCAAATGCATGCTGTGTGCTTTTATGCTACAAAATGAGAAAGGAAAAGCTACTTTTTGAAATGCAGAGCGGTCTCCAGCAGCTGATGTGGAGGCCCCTGGGCCCCACCAGGGGTTTCTCTCCTTTGAAGCCAGCTCTTCCCCATCAAGCCCGGAGCCAGAGCCCCTGCCCACCTGCGCTTCAGCACTTTGTGTCGCTGCTTTTGCCTCCGATTTGTTCTTTAAGAGAGGGACTCCCTGTTGCCCATTCTTAGGTCAGACACTGGTTCATGAACTGCTATTTCTTTTCTTTTTTTTTTTTAAGATTTATCTATTTATTTGAAACACAAAGTTACCGAGAGAGAGACAGGAGAGGAGAGATCTTCCATCCACTGGTTCACTCCTCAAATGGCCACAAGAGCTGGGGCTGGACCAGGCAAAGGCCAGGAGCCTAGAAAGGCATCCGAATCTCCCATGCGGATGCAGGGGCCCACGCACTTAGGCTGTCCTCCGCTGCTTTTCCCAGGCCATTAGCAGGCAGCCGGGACTCAAACCACCTTGGCGTCAGCTTAACCAGCTGCGCTACAGTGCTGGCCCTTTAACTTTCTTTCTTCATAGCAATTTCAGGCTTACAGGTGAGGAGGAAGTGAAGTTTATTCACGCACAGGCTCCGCTCAGGCACTTAGACACAGCACGAACATGGGAAATCAGGTCCCCTTTCTCATAAAACTGATGTTACATGACACAATAAATAAGAAAATTTCAAAAAGCTCATATTCATAAGTGCTATGCAAGAGGCTTAAAGCTGAGTGATGAGGTAAACAGGGGCTACTCTGAACTGATGGAGGAGGTGCCAGTTACATTGAGATGCAAATGATGTGAAAGGATGGGTGATTGAAGTTCAGAGGAAATGCATTTCCAGGAGAGGGAACAGTCAATGCAAAGGTCCCAAGTTAAAAACCAGCAGGTGCACCTGTGGAAGGGGGAAGGGAGGTTCCAGCAGAGGCTGGAGTGGCAGGTGTGCTCAGATCTCACCGCAGGGCTCTACGGACCCACAAAGAGAACCTGGCTTGCATGGGTCTTATCCGGGAGAAGCGATAGGAGGTGATTTTTTCAAATGTATTATGCTTTTGAAAACTTTCTAAATTTATTTATTTATGCTTATTTGAAAGTCAGGGAGACAGAGAGAGATAGACAGAGATCTCCCACCTGCTGGTTCACTACCCAAATGCTCCCAACAGTTGGTGCTGGACCAAGCCAAAGCCAGCAGCCAGGAACTCAATCTGGGTCCTCTTACATGCATTGCAGGGATCCAAGTACTTGGCCTTCACCTGCTGCCCCCCAGGGTGTGCATTAGCAGAAAGCTGGAATTGGAAGTGGAGCTAGGATTTGAACCCAGGCACTTGTCCCAACCACTACACCAAATGCTTAACCTTATGGGGAGTTTTCAACTGAGAGTAGGAGTAGGAATGTCACATAATCAGATTTTGCTTTGTTTTAAAGATTTATTTATTTGAAAGGCAGAGTCACACACACACACGCACACACACACAGAGAGACAGAGAGAGAGAGAGAGAGGAGAGATAAGAGAGAGAGAGAGAGCGAAGGATGAGATAGAGGCCCAGGCCCTTGGGCCATCATCTGCTGCCTTCCCAGACACATTAACAGGGAGCTGGATTGGAAGAAGAGCAGGTAGGACTCAAATGGGCACTCAGACAAGTGTTGCCAGCATCCCAAGCAATGGCTTAACCTGTTGCAGTACAACACCTGCCCTGATATTGTTTTTTAAGCAGTCTGGCTGCCAGGAAGAGAGCAGGTTATAGAATGCAAGACAGCAAAGGAGGAGACCAGTCGAGGATATTGGGATGGCTTGGAGCAGGGATCATGAAGGCATGGGCCAGAGTAGTGCTTCCCAAACGGTAGTGGGCACCCAGATCCTCTGATGGGCGCCATCCCTAACGTGTGTGATTCTAGAGAGGATTCCAGGGTTTTGCATTGCTGGCTGGCTCCCTGGTGCCACTTGTGCTGCCTGTCTGCAAACCCCACTCTGAGTGGCATTGGACTAGACTGGGGATGCAAGAAGTGGACAACTGGCACGTATTTTGGAGGCAGGGTCAACAAGATTTACTGACGTATGGCACGTGGGGGACAAGTGAAAGAGAAGACCCAAGAACAGTTTGGAGCTCTTGGTTAAGCAACCAAGGGAGCAGCCTATACTGAGAACGGAAAACTAAAGAGGGACAGGTTGAAGGGGAGGAGATAAAAAGTTCTGTTTTAGGGGTCACTTTGAGATGCCTGTGAAACACCCAGATGGCAATGTCAGTCACGAGGATTTCTGATGCTGGAGTGAGCGACTGAGACTGGAGAGACCTCAGCATGGGATGAAAACCAGAGCAAAGGAACGAGACGGCACAGACAGGGGAAAGCATGTGCTGGGGAAAGGGAGTATGGGCCAGAGCCCTGGGCAGCCAGCGCATGGAGGTCAGGGCAGGCGGAGAGTCCGTAGGCAGGAGGAGGAAGCCTCTCAAGACAGACAGAATGGCCAGCAAGGCAGCCGGAAGCGAGGTGTCATAGGACAGTGGAGGAGAACCCCTCCCCACACCCTGCTCCCCGAAAGCTGAGAAGCACCGGCAAGAATGACGGAGGGACCACAGCCTCTGAACCACAGCGGCATTCTTCACACACTGTGATGAGCCACCGACTGGAAACCCGAGACCCTGAGCCTTCCTTGGGGACCATGGAAACCTCAGATGTTCATCTCACTCCTGGACCACTTCAGTCCTGGAGCAGGGGCAGCATTTGAGTGGGGGGCAAGAAACATACTGAGTGCTGCGAACTGGGCCTGGCATAGGCGAATCTAGGTAGGAAGCCACTGCAAGGTGCAGAGATGACCCTGGGTATGACCCTGAGTGGCTTCTCAGACAGCAGGTCCGGATTGTTCTAGAAACTTCACTTTTGTCCCAAAGAAGCAGGCATCCTTTGTGCTATCCAAGAGCAATTCTTCGCTCCGTGTTTGTGAGCCCGGGCTCCACGGCTGTCCCCTCCCTCCTCTGTTTTGATGGCTTCCTCCGGCCTGGCTCCTTCCCCCAGACTACAATAACGCCACTCCAACCCGAAATAAAACTGCCCCTCCACCCTTCCTCTCCACAGCCACTGCTTTCCTTGCTTTCGCCCCTAACTTCCTACGCTGATGCCTGTGCTTCCTCACTTTCTTTCTCATCGGCAGCCGCTGTCTCAAAGCCACCTCCTGATGCCAAACGCAGGCCCTGCTCCTCTTGGTCCTGCCCTCGGCCATCTCCCTGCTGTGTCTCATACAGTGGCCTCCTCTCCTGGCCCCACCTCCACACCCTGGTTATGAGTGATGACTTCCAAACAGCCCAGGTACTTTCAGCTGCCTAGGTGATGTCTCTGTGTTCTCTAGGCATATCAACGAGGTCCAAAATAAAACCTAGACACACAATTTGCATTTAATACGCATACAGCAACTGCATGTTTGTTGACTAACTTGCTTTCTCATTGCTCATTCCTGCCTCCCACACTCATATTGAAGAAAAGCAATAAACAATATTTTTTTAAAATGCTTCCTCTTCTGCCTGCAGTAGTGAGACCGCCTCACATCATCCTTCCTTGATACACCTGTTTGACTGCCTGGCCCTCTTGATTCTTACTTCGAAATGTTCTGAATTGCCCCCCTTTTCCATTCCTATTCTGCTACTATCCCTTCTCATCCAACCAAATGATTCTCGAAGCTAGTGTTAGAATCATCTGGAAGAGTTTAAAAAGCCCTCATGCCTAGCCTCACCTGAGACTGATCGGATCAGCACATCTGAGGGCAAAGTTCAAGCATTGGTCTTCCTAAAAATCCCTGCAGATCACCGTAAAGCTCGTCATGTTTGAGAACCAAAGAGAATTTCCTTCTCCAGTATCTGCTATGCCACTCCCCCACTCCGCCCCCAAAGCTGGTAATAACTCTCTCCTGCTTTAAAATTCCAATGCATGATGGGCATTTGATGCAGCGATTAAGTCACTACTGGGAACGCGTGTGTCCCATATCAGAGTACCTAAGTGGGGTCCCCACTACTGCACTTCTGATCCAACTTCCTGCTAATGCACATACTGGGAGGCAGCAGCAGGTCACAGCTCCAGGACTTGGATCCCTGCCACCCACTGGGTTTAGGAGGATGGAGTTTCCAGTTCCAGACTTTGACCTGGCTCAGCCCTGGCTGCTGTGGGCATTTGGGGAATAAACCAGCAGGTGGAAGATGCCTCTGTCTCTCTCCCTCTGCCTCTCAGCCTTTCAAATAAATAAGTTTAAAAAAAAATCAATGAGATCACAGAGGGGTTTTATGGCAGTAAAAACCCCTGTATGCTACTACACTGTGATGGGTACCTGTCATTATCCATTTGTCCAAACTGATGCAATGGACAACACTAAGAGTGAACCCTGATTCCTGGTAATTCTGATGTGTCTGAGTAGGCTCACCAAGTGCAACAAATGTAGCCTCTGGTGGAGGATGCAGGCTGATACATGTCCATGTGGGAGGCTCTGTACGTGTGGGAGCTGAGGACATATGGGAAATCTCTGTATCATCCTCTTAGTTTTCTTGTGAACCTAAAACTGCCTTTTTAAAAAGTCTTAAAGAACAAAAACTTTCAGATGACCCCCTACATATTGGACAGCTGTTTGTTACTTTAAAATACTCCAGAGGAGCTTCTTGAGAAAGAGAAGGCTTAGGCTTTGGAGGCTGGCTGTTGGGGACCCGGCATCCCCATTAGTCTGGTGTCAGTGCAGGTTGGCAATGGCAGACCTGGCCGTGGCGGGGCGTGTACAGAGGAACAAGCACGTGGTGAGCCAGGGAACAAAGAGTGCCCGGAAGCGCACCTGGCTCATAGAACCAACCCTTTCTTGAGACCCACCTTTTGAGAGCAAGCCCACAGTGACCTAAAGACCACCAGGCCCACCCACAGGAGGCCATCATTAGATCAAGCCTGCACCTTTGACCCATTAACTGTCAACATCAAGTTCAGGATTTAAACGTCCATGTGAGTGGGAGGAGCCAAGTCCTGTTCAGTCCATAACAACTTACATCTTTAAAAAAATTTTTTTTAATTTATTTGAAAGGCAGAGACAAAGAGACATTGCCCATCTGCTGGTTCACTCCCCAAATGCCCACAGCAGGTAAAGCTGGGCCAGGTTGAAGCTATGATATGAGAACTGAATCTGGGTCTCCTACGTGAGTGGCAGGAATCCAACTATTGAGGCAACAGCTGCTGCCTCCCAGAGTGCGCATTAGCAAGGAAGCTGGAATGGAGAGCAGAGAAACTCAGCCACTCCAGTATGGGATGCAGATATCACAAACTGTGGCTTAACCGAACGCCTGCCCCCTAAACAGGAGTCTTATTTGGAATCCAGTTTCAAGGGATACATGAATGTGTCTAAGGAGAGGATTTGTTCATTCTCAAATGAGTTTGACTCAACAAAGGTAAAGAAATATTAGCTTGGGGCTGGCTCTGTGGTGCAGTGGGTGAAGCCACCACCTGCAGTACCGGCATCCCATATGGGTGCTGGTTCAAGTCCTGGCTACTCCACTTCTGATCCAGCTCTCTGCTATGGCCTGGGGAAGCAGTAGAAGATGACCTAAGCCCTTGGGCCCCTGCACTCACATGGGAAGACCCAGAGGAAGCTCCTGGCTTCGGATCGGCACAGCTCCGGCCATTGCAGAGTGAACCAGCAGATGGAAGACCTCTCTATCTCTCTCTCTCTCTCTCTCTCTCTGCCTCTCCTTCTCTCTATGTATAACTCTGACTTTCAAATAAATAAATAAATCATAAAAAAAGAGAGATAAATATTAGCTGGATAGTAGTTAATAATTATTCAATGTATAATTGAATAATTATTCAATGTGCCAGATGCTGCTCTAAGTGCTTTACTTACATAAGCTCATTAACATTCAAAACTAACCCATGCCAGTGTGTGGCATAACAGGTAAAGCTACCACCTGCAGTGCCGGCATCCCATATGGGTGCCGGCTGCTTCACTTCCTTTTTTTTTTTTTTTTTTTTTTTGACAGGGAGAGTGGATAGTGAGAGAGAGAGACAGAGAGAAAGGTCTTCCTTCCGTTGGTTCACCCTCCAATGGCTGCGGTGGCCGGCGCACGGGGCTGATCCGAAGGCAGGAGCCAGGTGCTTCTCCTGGTCTCCCATGGGGTGCAGGGCCCAGGTACTTGGGCCATCCTCCACTGCACTCCCTGGCCACAGCAGAGAGCTGGCCTGGAAGAGGGGCAACCGGAAAAGAATCCGGCACCCCAACCGGGACTAGAACCCAGTGTGCCAGCACCACTAGGTGGAGGATTAGCCTATTGAGCCGCGGCGCCAGCCTGCTTCACTTCTGATCCAGCTCTCTGCTATGGCCTGGGAAAGCAGTAGAGGATGGCCCAAGTGCTTGGGCTCCTGCACCCATGTGGGAGACCTGGAAGAAGCTCCTGGATCCTGGCTTCAGATCAGCACAGCTCTGGCTGTTGTGCCCAGTGGATGGAAGATCTCTCTCTCTCTCTCTCTCTCTCTGCCTCTCCTTCTCTCTGTGTAACTCTTTCAAATAAATAAATAAATCTTAAAAAAAAAAAAAAAAACTAACCCATAAGAATGAGTATAACCACCTTTTACAGACAAGGATTAAGTAACCAAGTAAGCAAGCTCTTGGTGTCTGGATTGACACCCAACTAGATCTACTCTCTACTATCTCCCTGGTTTTTGCAGAATGAACCCAGACCCTTTGGTCCAGGAAGCATGCACTCCATCAAATGCCTGCCCAAACGCATCCTTCCTCCCCTCCCGTTCTCTGAAATCAGATCTAACCTCTGTCCCCCACAGAGGCCATGGCTGCTCCCTGGAGCTTCCCAGCCAGGCAGGGCTCAGCTCAAGGTCCCCTGTAGATCTGAAACTTTCCATCCCCTCTGTCACCTTCTCAGAAGCCATTGATTATAGCACTTTCAGCTTGTGAGGGTAGCTGCATGCTAGTCTCTGTTCGACAAGCAGACACACCTGTAAGTCCCCCACAAGGGGCTCATTGAATATTTTTGAAAATTACATAAATGAAGTGTGTATTCTACTTCTCAGGGAGTTCCCTGGTTCTCAACCAGGGGCAGTTGGCCTTTGTCTTCTGAGCATGACGTTTCGGACATTCTTGTGTTGCCAGGACATCCCTGCAGATCTCATAGGGTTATTGTTAAGATTAGGTGAAATCATGATCTAAAAGCACTTTGCATTGTTCAACACACGATGAAAAAGAGTGCTTGCTTGTTAACCAACCTCAGCTCACGCCCTCCGTCCTCCAGTGGCTGAGGGGCTACTCTGAAAGTCAGGAAATGCAGATTTCACAGCTACCAGCTACATGCCTTCGACAAGTCTCTCATCGCATTGGCATCTCCTGCTAAAACAAACAACTTCCTCATTGCTGTGGCATTCTCCACAGCTGAAAGAGCCACACCAGGAATGCTCAATTGAATTAATGCTTATTTAAAACTGCGAGGAGAGGTTCAAACAAAATTGTTTCTACCAGGGGAGAGAAGGGAGAAGAACCAGGGTGCAGTGATCTGATGACCCCAGTTTTGATCGCAGCCAACTAAAATAGAGTACTTGGGAACAAATGAAATAGAATTTGTATTGTGATGAGAATTATCAAAAGTTATGGCAAGGCACCGTGGTTCAATAGGCTAATCCTCAGCCTGCAGCGCCGGCACATCAGGTTCTAGTCCTGGTCGGGTCACCAGATTCTGTCCCGGTTGCCCCTCTTCCAGGCCAGCTCTCTGTTGTGGCCAGGGAGTGCAGTGGAGGATGGCCCAAGTGCTTGGGCCCTGCACCCCATGGGAGACCAGGAGAAGCACCTGGCTCCTGGCTTCGGATCAGCACCATGAGCCAGCCACAGCACACCGGCCACAGCGGCCATTGGAGGGTGAACCAACGGCAAAAGGAAGACCTTTCTCTCTGTCTCTCTCTCTCTCTCACTGTCTACTCTGCCTGTCAAAAAATTAAAAAAGTAAAAAAAAAAGTTATGGCAAATCCATGATGTTTAATGCATCCTAACTTTAAAGTTCTTATACTTCCTAAGCATCCTTAAAGACAACTCTAGCTTGTTCCACTTGCTAATGAAAGACTGTAAATTTTCATTTCTTGGGAGTTATTTCCAAGCCTAATTCCAAGCAATTTGGTGGCAGAGAAAATCATTAAACAAATGTGGCATCATACACAAGGCATCATGAAGTGCCAGGCATTTGGCCACTTAAAGAAAGAGGTGGAGGAGGGGATGCTGGGACAAGCAAGGAAGGAAGGAAACTAAAAATTGAAAGTCTATAAAGACAGAATGAAAGGAAGCATTACCTAATTCCCCATCACTGAACAACCATATCTTAAAACTTTCACTGGGAGAGTTATAAGCTACATTGTGTGTGTCTGTGTTCATGTACACGATGTAGAACATTCCGAGTAAGTCTCACACCATAGGGAGAGACCTTACCAACTCCCAATCTCATCTGATTCTTCTTAGACAACTATGTAAAGACCATAATGATTAAGAGTTCTCGTTTTGAAGTCAAAATGCTGGATTTGAATCCCGTTTCTCTATCTGCTAGTAGCAGAGAGTCCTATTTGTTCTCCAGTATTCTTTAAATTTGTATTTCATCTGAAAGGCAGAGAGACAGAGGGAGACAGACAAAAAGGCAGAGAGATCTTCCATTAGCTGGTTTATTTCCCAAATACCTGTAATAGCTGGAACTAAGCCAGGCTGATGTCAGGAGCCAGGAACTCAATCCAGGTGTCCCACATGGGTGGCAGGGACTCCAGTATTTGGGACGTCGATCTTCTGCCTCCCAGGGTGCACAGTAGCAGGAAGCTAGAATTGGAAGTAGAGCCGGGACTTGATCCAAGCACTCTAATAAGAGATGTGAGTGTGCCACCCTTGTTCTCTAGTATTTGCTCTCCTATCCTGAATTTTAGCTGCATGTGTGGCCTGCCAGAATAGACTATCATTCCTGGCCTCTTCTGCGAATGGTTGTGGCCATGTGACCACATTTGGACCAATGGAACATGGAGCACGATTTCCAGGTTATGCTCTTAAAGGGGTCAGGTGTAGCCTTCATTTCCTCTCTTCCCTGTGGGAATGCAGAGGAGTAAGTATCCTTAAAGACATGATGCCTTTGTAATGATGCCACATTTGTTTAATGATTTTCTCTGCCACCAAATTGCAGAAGTTAGGCTTGGAAATAACTCCCAAGAAATGAAAATTTACAGTCTTTCTTTAGCAAGTGGAACAAGCTAGAGTTGTCTTTAAGGACACTTAGGACATCTTGTCTTTAAGGATACTTATGACATCACTATCTTGAACAAGATGGAATAGGGTAGTCCCTAGGGAGGGCAGATCAGTAAGAAAGAGAGCCTGGGTCTCTGAAATCCACTGTTACCCTGGGCCTTGTTAGCAGTTAAATCAGTATCCTAGAGAGTAATAGTGATTAAGAATGTTGCCTCAGGGCTGGTACTGTGGTGTAGTGGGTAAGGCCACCACCTAAATTCCAGCATCCCAAATGGGCATTGGTTCAAGTCCCGGCTGCTCCACTTCCAATACAGCTCTCTGCTATGGCCTGGGAAAGCACTAGAAGATGCCCAAGTTCTTGGGCACCTGCACCCTCATGGGAGAACTGGAAGAAGCTCTTGGCTCCTGGCTTTGGATTGGCGCAGCTCCAGCCATTGCAGCCAACTGCGGAGTGAACCAGCAGATGGAATCTCTCTCTCTCTCTCTCTCTCCCTCCCTCCCTCCCTCCCTCCCTCTCCCCCTCTCTCCCTATCTCTATTTCTCTGCCTCTCCTCTCTCTATGTAACTCTGACCTTCAAATAAATAAATAAATCTTTTAAAAAATAGCACTGATCCTTTAAAAAATATATTTATAACAGGAAGGTGATCAGCACATGGATAAATTCAACATGTCCAAAACCAAGTTCACCTCACAGGCCCTCCCTAAACGCAGCCCTCTTCCTTTATTATCAGTTCACTTTACCCACTGCAAAAGAGCTCACCCCATCCATGCACAATCAAAACCCTATGTTTGACCCCGAGACCTTGGGGATGAGCTGGTTCTGGTTTGTGAAGTGAGCAGGTGCTCCTCCCAAATGTGTCCACATTTGCAACCTGCGAAGAACTTTCTGGAAGAAAGTGGGGGGACCTATAGTTTCTCCTTTCAGTTTCCAAGTTTATGTGATATCTCTGCTGTACTCAGTAGGTACAGACTGATGTTGGCTAGTTAGAAAGAACAGCAATGCCCTTGAGGAGGCTCAAGGTCAAGGTTAAGGTGGGATTCCGTTCCAGAGAACTGGTTCGGGGATCAGTGTGCAGCTGGTCCTCTGTGGCCTAGCTACCTGCCCCCATGGGCAGCCCCAGAAAAAAATAGCTAAATATAAATGAGAGCGTAGGCCCTCTTGGTTGTGAGTAATCACATCTAAACCTAAGACAGGGCCTTTCTGTCTTCAGCCTGAGGATCAAGGCCTCAGCCATGCCTGCATTTCTCGTGTTCAGGATCTTGCCTGGACTATGCAGTGCAGGCCAGCATGCATGTTTCAGTTACTGCAGTGGGGCCAGGGATGGATGGAACCTCACCCATCCCGGGGCATCCTGGAGAGATTGGTCCTTGCCCCATAGGATGCCTGATACTTTAAGGCATTGCAGAGAACAAGAGCTTATCATTGTAACCAGCTCTCTTAGAGTTCTTTGTGCTGCAAAAACAGAATGCCTGTGGCGGTGGCGGCGGGGTACTTTAGAAAGGCTTATTTAGCTCACAGTTTTGAAGGTTCAAAAGCATGGTCCCAGCATCTGCTCAACTCTGGTGAGGGTCTCACTGCAGACCGTGGTGGGAGGGTCTTCCTGCATAAGAGACAGGAAGGGGGGAGGGGAGGAGAGGGGGAGAGAGGGAGAGAGAGCCACAATATCCATTACTTTCTAGACCCATTCTGATGAGAACAGAGCTACCCCACAAGATCAACATTAAGCCCTTCCAGGGTGAGCACCTTCTATTAGGCCCCTATTAGGCCTTCTATTATGCCTCTCAAAGGCAACACCATCACCCCGGGGACCAAGCCTCCAGGATTTGAACTTGTGGGGGGAGGTGTGATTCAAACTATATCCCAACCATAGCACCAGACTGACTCCTTAGCATTGAAGGAACTTCCTCGGGCTCTCCTAAACTGATCCTAAGGAAGCCCAAGAAGGAGCAGAAATAAAAAGAAGGGAAGAATATATAATCATATTTACTTGAATATAGGTTTTTTAAAATCTCTCTGGAAGGATACATAAGAAAGTACTAACACTGGTTACTTTTTGCTCCTTTGGTTGGGATCTGGGCAGGTGTGGGTGGGTGAGAGGGAAGTCCTCCTCATCTTCCTATGCTTTCTTGATTTTCGAAGTCTCTGTGAGACTGACTTAAAGAATGAAACGAAGGAATGGGTACTCAGCACAGTGGCTGAGACGCCCCCTGGGGCGTCCATATCCCATTTTGGAGTGCCTGGGTTTGAGTCCCGGTTCTGCTTCTGATTCTAACTTCTTCCTAATGCATGCCTGGGGAAGCAGCAGATAATGTCTCAGATACCTGGGACCTGGGTGGAGTTCTTGGCTCCTGTCATCAGCCTGGCCCAGTGCCAGGGAGTGAACCAACAGATGGAAGGTCTCTGTGTGTCTATCACTATCCCTTGTCTCTCTGCCTTTCAAATGAAAGTAAATAAATAGGAGCCAGTGCTGTGGCACAACAGGTTAATCCTTCACCTGTGGATTCTAGTCCCAGCTGCCCCCTTTCCAATCCAGCTCTCTACTATGGCCTGGGAAAGCAGTGGAAGATGGCCCAAGCACTTGGGAGACCTGGAAGAAGCTCCTGGCTCCTGGCTTCGGATCGCCAGCTCCTGAGCCTGGAGTTGCAGCCATCTGGGGAGTGAACCATCTCTCTCTGTCTCTGTCTCTCCGTGTCTATAACGCTACCTCTCAAATAAATGAAATATTTTTTTTAAAAAGGAAATAAATAAATACAAATGTTAAAATAATGAAATAAATTAAGATAGTAGAAAAGGCTGTGTCTTCAGGTGATTTGGGAAGGTTTACCAATGGTGCCCTGGAGAAGGGGAAGGAGGGAGAAAGCAGCCACAGACCCGTTTATCTCTACAGCAGGACTGGGGCCACCTGAGCTTTGTCATAAGGAGGGGACCAAGGAGCTGCCAGCTACCCTTTGGCTCTGAGGACTCAACTCCACCATAATTCTGAGGACTGTGACCTCCTGTTGGACCTCAGTGTAGTCACACAGTTACAGTGATTATCTTATCTCTGCTGCTTCTGCAACAGGCCTGGAATCTGCATTTCTTTTTTTTTTTTTTTAAGATTTATTTATTTATTTGCAAGGCAGAGTTGCAGAGAGAAAGAGAGGTCTTCCATCCACTGGTTCACTCCCCAAATGGCCACAACAGCTGGAGCTCCACCAATCTGAATCCAGGAGCCAGGAACTTCTGGGTCTCCCACGTGGGTGCAGGGACCCAAGGCCTTGGGCCATCTTCCACTGCTTTCCCAGGCCATAGCAGAGAACTGGATCAGAAGTGGAGCAGCCGGGATTCGAACTAGCACCCCCACATGGGATGCTGGCAATGCAGGTGGCGGCTTTACCCACAGCTCCAGCCCTCTACCTCCCTCCCACCCTCGGTCCTTCTTTCCTTCCTTCCTTTCTTCCTTCTTTCCTTCCTCTTTCTTTATTTCAAAATTTATTTATACAAAGAGAGAGATTTTCCATCTAAATGTCCACAATGACTGGGGCAGGGCCAGGCCAAAGCCAGGAGTCAGAAACTCATCTGAGTCTTCTACGTGGGTGGTAGGAGCTCAAGCACTCTGGCCGTCCTCCACTGCTTTCCCAGGCACATTAGCAGGGAGCTGGATTGGATGTGGAGCTGCCAGGACTCAAAGTGGCACTCATATGGGATGCGGGTGCTGCAGGCGGCTGCTTAGCCCACTGTAGCAAAATGCCAGCCCTGAATCCGGTCTTTCTTCATCTCTCCCCTTCATTACTCTGACAATCTTCCAACCGGCTTCCTTGTCCCAATTTTCTGATGCCTCACATCCATCTTCCAAACTTCAGATTTTCTGAAATCAAAATCTTACCCCTCCAGCCTCCCTCCTCACTTAAAATCTTCAACAGCTAGGACCAGCGCTTTGGCACAGCCTGTGGCCCAAGCATCCCAATATGGGCGCTTGTTCCAGTCCTGGTTGCTCCTCTTCTGATCCAGCTCTCTGCTATGGCCTGGGAAAGCAGTAGAAGATGGCCCAAGTCCTTGGGCCCCTGCACTTGTGTGGGAGACCTGGAAGAAGCTCCTGGCTCCTGGCTTCAGACTGGCCATTGTGGCCATTTGGGGAGTGAACCAGTGGATAGAAGACCTTTCTCTCTCTCTTTCCCTCTCTGTCTGTAACTCTACCTCTCAAATAAATAAATACATCTTTAAAAACAAAATAACCAAAAAAAAAAAAAAAAAAACCAAAGCTTCAACAGTTGTCCACTGAACATGATAAAATCATGATAAAAATCCAAATTCCTGCTCTTAAGGCAGTCATTTGGCCTAGCTGTTAAAACACACAGGCTAACACCATGCACCGTGCATATCAGAGTGCCTCCGTTCAATACACAAGACTCTAGGAGGCAGCAGTAATGGCTTGAGTGAATTCCTGCCACCCAGAGGGAGGCCTAGCTTGAATTCTGGGCTCCTGGCTTCAGCCCTGAGCCTGGAGTGATTGCAGGCATTTGGAGTGAACCAGCAGATGAGAGCTTTCTCTGCCCTCCCTCCCTCCGTCCCTCCCTCCTTTCCTTCCCCTCTTAAAAAAAAATCTCCTCTCTGTCCTTGCAGGCTCTTGCGACTCCCACTCAGCTTCGCAGGGCCCAGAGTCAGCTGCCTGTGTTTTCCAGATGTCTCATCCTGCCACGCTCTGTGGCTTTGCTGTGTGGTTTCTTATACATCAAGTCCCTGATGAGTGTCACCCTGGAAGGCTGCATTCTTCAGGATGCCATCTCATCTCTGTGACCCTGCATGGCCTCTCCTCCTGTCCCCTGCCCTTCCCAAGTCAACCCACAGCACTTTGAACTTGTGCTATTAACATTTAATTAACTTTATTAGCATTGTGAGTGTTTCTCGGGCTTTTTATTGCACTCCCAAGAGCAGCAGTGATGCCTTCTCTGTCTCTCTGTTTGCAGTAGACAGAGGAGACTCGGGCTACGAATGGATAAATGAGCTCCTCAGGACCAGTCTGGACGGCTAAGGTACCCTGAGGTTAAGCTTGCCTTCCAGAATTCCATAAACTTGGCTCAGTTGCTGTCTAAATAATGATGCAGTTCAAACACTACAACTGGCTCTGTTCCTGCCTAAAGAATGACTGGAGTTTAAACACTGGCCAGATAAATCCTTAGCTCATCTTTTAATGTAAGTACTTGGATGAGATGCGGCCCTAGACAAGGAGTGGCTCTCCTCCCCTGTGAGTGCTTTGGAAGCCGGGGACGGGCCACACTCGGTATCACTGGCAGGGATACTGCAGCAGCAGCAGGGAGGGTCCAATAGCAACCATGTGTGGATGGATTTACTTTGGGGAAACTCCAAGGAGTAGAGTCATGGTGTTCTTAGTTCCAGCTCCGAGAGCCAAGTGTAGTTTTCACATGGTCCACCTCTCTGCAGAGTAGTTATACCGAATTTTAATAGGTTACAGACTCCTAAAAGATGAAACCCAACAGAGTTTTTTGCATAACATTTTGGGGAGATTTTTTTTCTTGTGGAAAAATGCACAGAACATCATTTACCATTTTAAGTATTTTACAGTGTACAGTCCAGCAGCAGTAAGTACATTAACAGGGCTCTGAAGCAAGTGTCCCATTTCAGAACTTGTTCCACTATCCCAAACAGAAACTCTGCACCCAGTAGATAAGATCTTCCCATCTCCCTCCCTCCGTAGTCCTCAGGAGTCTCTGATTCCTTTCTCTCTGCATAGATTTGCCTATTCTAGGTATCTCATACAAGTGGAATCTACACAATTTGTCTTTTTGTGTCTGGCTTCTTTCACTGAGCATAATGTGTTCAGTGTTCATCCACGCTGTGGCATGTATCAGTACTTCTTTCCTCTTTGTGACCTAATAGTAGCCCATTGTATGGATACACCATGCCTTGTTAATCCATTTATCCACTGATGGGCATTTGGCTTGTTTCTACCTTTTGGCTACCATGAGCAAGGCTGTTATGAACTTTCGTGCACAAGTTCTGAATCCCTGCTTCTAATTCTTTCAGGTGTAGACGAAGCAGTGCTGAGTCATGTGGTAGCTCTGTTTAACTTTTAAGATAGTTATTTACTTATTTTAAAGGTAGAGAGAAAAACACAGAGCTTCCATTTGATGGCTTATTCAACAAAAAAATCCTACCATGACCTGGGACTGGGCCAAGCCAAATTCAGGAGGTAGGAATCCAGTTTGGGTCTCCCATATAGAGAGCAGGGACCCAAGTAGTTGAGATGTCACCTGCTGCCTCCCAGGGCATGCATTAGCAGAAAGCTAGAATTGGGACCAGAGCCAGAACTCAAATCCAGGTACTCCGATATGGGATGCAGGCATCTTAACTGCTGGGTCAAATGTCCACCCTTTGTTTAACTTTTTGAGGGACCAGACTGTTGGCCTCAGCAGCTGCTCCAGTTTACACTCCCACCCACAATGCACAGGGTTCCAATTTTCCCACATCCTGGCCAACACTAGTTATTTTCCAATTTTTGACAATGGATAATTAGCTTTGCAGTTCTTATTTGCATTTTCCCTATTGACTAGCAACGTTGGACATCTTTCCACAGGTTTTTTGGCCATCTGTATACCTTCTTTGGAGAAATATTCATTCAAATCCTTTGCCCATTTTTGTCACTGGGTTTTGTCATTGAGCTGTACTCCTTATATATCCTGGATATTAAACATAGATATATGATCTGCAAATATATTTGTATTCCTTTTTTTAAAACTTCATCCCAAGTAATGTTATAATTTATAACCATCAGAGTGGTGGTGCCCAGTGTTTCAAGTGCTAAAATGAAACCTTTGTTACCAGCTGGGAGTGGTGCTTTCCATTGACCAGCAGTGACAGGTGGCAAGAACACATAGTGGCAACGTGAGCAGAGCTGGAGTCCTGTTTCCAGAACTCAGAGGGTCAAGGAAAACCCCTGCATTACCCCCAACATACACACCTGCCGCCGTGGCTGCTGCCTAACAAAGCCTGTCTTGACTCTTTGTCCCAGTGATCCACGGGAGATGTCACTCGCTGCATCTAAAAGCTTCTGCCCTCCCCGTCTCCTCCCAACCTTGCTCCCGAGGGGTGATTTGTGCAATTGTTTCAGGCCAGGTTTTCTTTCCACTTCGTTGCTCGGGGTTCATCTGAGGCTGAAAATGGAGATGGCAGTAGGACAGCTGAAAGTCCTCGTGGCCCCAAAACAGAGCCACGGGGCCAGACAGGAGTCCAAGTGTCCGTGGCAACACCATGCCTGGGCTCAGTCTTTGAAACTACTGGCTGTGTTTGAATCCTGGCTCCCCTGTGTGTGGGCCCTGTGCTTTTGGAAGTTATGTCTCCTCTCTGTGCCTCTTTTTTTTTCATCTGCCAAAGGGGGATAATAATAGGATCCACATCAGCGGGTTGAAGGTGAGGATTAAATGCGATAGGTCCTGGAATGTGCTTAGATTGGGGATGACACAGAGTAAGGGCTTAATAAGCATTAGCTATTATTATCCTTCCTCTCTCTAAAGTTTCTCATGAGCTCTGGACTTGGCATGCCCCTGTGAGTGATCCCAAATACTGCCTCTCTAACGGTGTTCTGCTCTGTGCCTTTCCTGGTTGGCTGACTACATGTTCCACGAATAGGCAATGATGCTGCCAAGGCCGTCCACGCTCACATTCAGTGCCATTAGAAACTGAGTCACAGCACCCCGGGACAAAGCAAGAGGAGAGGGTGTCTCACAGGAAGGCAAATCACCCGCAGCCACCCTATGAGAACATCAACAACACCGCTATGTGACTGTCCGATGACCACCTAAAATAGCCTCACACTCACCTGGGAACTTGACAGAACGCCAGTGTTGCAGCCAAGAACCTGTTAGAACAGTAGATAGTGCTCATGTGCCCAGAAACGGACATCTGGGTGAACACACTGACTAGAACCACTGTGGCAGAGCAGCTAAGAGCGTGGCCAGCCTAGGTTTTCATTCATCAGCTGTGTAGCGTGGGCAAGTCACTTCATCTCTCTGGACCCCGGTTTTTATCAGCGTCTGTGAAATGGAGATAATAGGACTACCCACGCCGTGCTGTTTCAGGAGGTTAAGAAGAGTTAATGCACATCCCAGACCTAGAACAATACCTAGTATATGGTAAGCACTCCAAAATACCTGCAACGCTCTCACTTCATCTACCTCTAAACACATAGCAGTGGAAGAGAAATGCAACTATCGAGGAGAGACAGGAGGGGGTGACCCACAATCCACCAAGCAGCCTGTGTGGCTGTCTGCTGAGGAGGAAGATAACTGGGTGCCAGGCTGGATGTGGGTACCTGACCAGAAGGCCTGCCCTCATTATCACATGGAGACACCTGCAGCTTGGGGGTGGGGGTGGCGAAGTGAGATAAGGAGCTCACTGGGGCTCTTCTGGAGCTGGTTTTGGGGTGGTATCCCAGGGAAGGGCATTGATTCTGTTCAGAACTTCTTGGAAAACCAGTTAGTATTTGCATATGACTTAAGCAACATCAGAGTTTCATTTTATATACATACACACACACACACACACACACACACATATTCCCCGCTAGCCTTCAGCTTAGAGATTACACTAAAATAAATTCAAAACCGATCCACAGCTCTACACTTCTGTACTCTTCCACACCGAGTTAGCGGCAGGCTGTGGCCAAGGGTGCTACCTCTCCATGCTTCTAAATAGACAGGCAGGAGCTGCGGCCTGTGCTCCGAGCACACAGCTGCTGGGCGCCGAGCTTCACCGTGGTGAACCGCCAGATCTCAGGTTTCAACTCCCTTCGGGCTTGGCATTTCTGCCAAGGCTCCCTTCCTGTCTCCCTGGCAGTTCCTGGCACCCACTCGAATCCACCGACTTGGAGCAGCAGCATAGCGTGATGATGGAAAGCAGGCGGGCTTCAGAATCAGCCAGGAGCTCCCGTGAGTTAAGCAACTTCCTTCATCCCACAGAGGCCTCAGTTTCCCCATCAGCTCGGTGGGAATCCCCTGCATTTTCCAGAGCTCCTGCGAGGATTCCAGAGGATAAAGGAGAAGTGCTTAGCACCTACCTGGCAAAGCAAGTGCTGGCAGAATTGGGAGCTATTATTAGCAGGTCTGGGTCCTGCAGCTGCTCCCCGGCCTCCCCACCCCCCAGTCACCAGATTTTAGGAGTAGGATAATTACTAGCATGTTGAAATCCGGGTGGGGCACAGGTATATTTAAAATTACAAGCCAGCTTGTGACAAACGATTGCAGCTGGGCAGCTCGTAAGATGCCATGAGCCTCAGGCAACTAATTATTGTAGTTTTGTAAAAGTCATTTGGGTTGGGCACTGGAGCAGGAGCGGGGACGTGGTGACGAGGTTCCACATGCCGGGTGCTGCTGTGGGAGAGAGAGCCAATGGAACCCACCCATGGGGAGGGGTGGTCAGCCGTCACCCAGAATTCCCTGTGTTCCAAGTGGATTATATTCCAGGGCCCAGGGATAATTCAGCCACAAGCAGGAGGTACTAGGATTTCTTTCTGACACCAGGGACACCAGACTCTAAGCCGATGCTCTATCCACGCATACAAAACAAAACAAACAACAAACAGACTAAAAGCCCCAGGTGTCTTTGGCCGGAATGAAATGGTCTGTTTTTTCCTTCTGAGGCCAGTTCACAGAAGCAGTTACTACAACAAGAGTGCTGGGTATTCAGTGACCTTTCACAGGGCTGGCACCAGCTCTGCTTATCTTCCAGGCAGTAACAAAACAGAGATTTTCAGGTCCTCCAGCTCAAAGGAAAATAGTCTTTATCTCTTCAAGGTCAGCTCCCCTGCCCCCAGTCTAGCTATGTTCAAAGCAAACACAGCACATGAGAGGGTCAAACTCACCTATGCTATCTCTTAGCCACATCTGAGCTTCCTTGGCTGAAAGCGAGTTTTCCGCAGGGACCACGGACCACGGAGCTAGTGTTAGGTGAACCAGCTCCTTCTCCAATGGAGTTCCCTGGGGTCGAGTACCCAGAAGGTCCTTCACACCAGGAAGCGCTGAACTCCATCCTCACGGCTTCACGGAAGTTAGTGTAGCTCGGCTGAGTCGCACTTGCTGGGGTGCATATGCCTGATACAAATCGGAGCTTTCTGTCGGATGGGAAGGGGCAGAGTGATGGGGAGAGCAGGGAACTAAGAAGAGGCAAGATGCCCTGTGGCTTTTCTGATGGGGCCGTAATGATACAGGTGCTATATCTGCTCTACAAACCAACCTTGAGATTTTTTTTTTCATCCAGATCCACTGTCCCTGAAAAATCTCTAGTTAGTTTCTTCCGTCCATCGTGGTTTTTCCCCACTTGATTTCCCTTGCCCCTGCAAGCCAGCTCCAAGGTTAAGTACAGAGCTTCAACGCAGGAGGACGAGGGACACAACCATGCTGCAGCTTCAATCCTCACCATGTCTTTTCAAAACAGCCAGCGCCCCCCAATAGAGCTTTCCAGGAAAATCCAGAGAAGTCCTGAGCCACAGGCTTATGAACATTTCACATCTTTCATCTTTAAGCCTACATAGGCAGCACATACTCAAGGGAGGATGGAGGCGGCTGCTCTGCCAGACGCTTGTTGGAGGTCTCCCCCAGGGGCATTCTGGGAAACCCTCAGTGGTCCTGGAATGCTGACATCCAGTCAGGAGCAATTAAAACACTGTGGGTAAGCGTAAGCAGATAAGATCCCAGGGCCTGACACCACTGACCAGGCTACAGGCATCTGACTGAGCCCAAAAGGATTGGAGAAGGGCTAAAAAAAATGCAGCTGCAGAGACCCCCGCCCCAAGCCCCAGGTCAGGAACCCAGCATGAACCTTCTTCGTACTATGGACTTTTCCCCACAGAGGGGCTGGGCTGCATTGGTTCCGGCTCTGGGATATCTCCAGGGCTGCTCTGGGGTCACTAAGTCTCATCCCAGCTTTGGAACTGGAGGGGACTTGGAGCTTTGGAATCGGATGGTGGATATCCATCTCCCCACCCCCTACTCCCACACATCTAACCCTGCCCAAGAAGAAAAAATGCTCCCTTCCCTTGTATATGGGGGTTTGGGGACATAGAAATGGTTTTACTTCATCTTTTTTTTTTTCCAGTAACCTCTGAACTTTTGTCAGGCCTCTGCTCGCTCCCCAAAGGGGTACCCGGCTTCTGCTGGTTCAAGGCCTTAGAACTTTGGTGCAGTTCATCTCAGACACCACCTTGCTCTCCGTGATCCTGGCGGGGGTAGGGTGAGGTAGGGCGGTGTTTTGGACGGTTTGCCTGGAGTTGCTGCCATCCAGGGTGTCACCTACAATGATGTGCTCCCCATCTTCCAACAGGGGACGCTCAAGGGAGATTTCAGCCTTCATCTTTTTTTTTTTTAAAGATTTATTTCTTTATTTGAAAGTCAGAGTTACACAGAGAGAGAAGAAGCAGAGAGAAAGAGAGGTCTTCCATCTGATGGTTCACTCCCCAATTGGCCGCAACGGCCAGAGCTGCGCTGATCCGAAGCCAGGAGCCAGGAGCTTCCTCCAGGTCTCCCACCAGGGTGCAGGGGCCCAAGGACTTGGGCCATCTTCTACTGCTTTTCCAGGCAACAGCAGAGAGCTGGATAGGAAGTGGAGCAGCCGGGTCTCGAACCAGCACTCACATGGGATGCCGGCGCTACAGCCCAGGGGGTTAACCTGTACCACAGCACCGGCTCCTCAGCCTCCATCTTGACCTTGATGTTCAGCAGAGCCTTGGGCTCCTGATCCTGCTGCTGCCCCTCTGCCCAGGTCTGTGCCAGCTCTGACCCCAGGTGCTGAGCTGCTCTACTGCACGGCCTCCTTGTCCCCGAGGCTGTCCCCAAGCTGGCCATCAGATTCCTCATGGATTCCAGGCCGTTCTCCAAAGACTGGAAGGTTCATTTCAGCTCTGTGAGCATCATGCCATCTCAGCAGCGCTGACGTCTATCACGTTCTTGCTGAGGTCCCAAGAATAGGGGCAATGGTCAACCCAGAGCCGGACGTCCGGGCTTGCAGGCCTTTCCCCGACCGCTCACGGCTCTTCCTTATGAACAGCAGCTGCTCCTGGAGATCTTCGATTTCCATCTCCAGTCGCAGCCAAGTGGTTTTGGTGTCGCAAAAGCAGAGCCCATGGATGTGGCTCTACATGGACTGGCACATGGCCTCCTCTGCTCCATACTTTACTCTAAAGTCATCAGTAGCCAGATAGGCACTGTCCACAGAATTTGCAAAAATCTGTGTCTTTGGCTGCTCAGTGGCCTTGAAAATAATGTCCCCAAGGCTCTGAGCTGGACCCCTTTGTTCTTCAGATATTCCTGGATTTTGCTCTCTGGCTGCCAATTCTTGGTGTCTAGGCTCCTCAAACTGTCCAGGTAGGAGGGCAGGTGGTGGCTCAGGTCCTGTGTAGCTGTCTTTTCCTTCCAGAATCCCTGGCCACTGCCATGGCGAGGTCCCTGGTCCCCTGGCTGCCCCTGAAGCTGGTGGAGTTCCATGGAGACCTGGGAGCCTGAGCCCCCAGCGCCTGCATGGACGCTGGCCGTGCTTCTGGTTGACGGGAGGTGGAGGCTGGGCGACCAGCTGTAGCCCAGGGACCAGGGGTTGGTGGAGAACATGGAGAAGGTCAGGCTGTCTAGGGAGGAAGGTGAGAGGCCAGCGCTTGAGTGCAAGCCACTTAGTTCATCTCTTCTGACTTTTGTTTTGAGTTTCTGAGAGCACATGGGAGACAAAAAAAAAAAAAAAAAGGAGAGAGAACAAAACCAGGAGGGTCACTTTGTTATAATTGCTTATTTAAAGGGCCGTCGCCATGGCTCACTTGGTTAATCCTCCACCTGCGGCGCCGGCATCCCATGTGGGCGCCGGGTTCCAGTCCCTGTTGCTCCTCTTCTAGTCCAGCTCTCTGCTGTGGCCTGGGAAGGCAGTGGAGGATGGCCCAAGTGCTTGGGCCCTACACCCGCATGGAGACCAGGAGAGGCACCTGGCTCCTGGCTTCAGATCGGCGCACCTCCAGCTGTAGCGGCCATTTGGAGGGTGAACCAACGGAAGGAAGACCTTTCTCTCTGTCTCTCTCTCTCACTGTCTAACTCTATCTGTCAAATGAATTTAAAAAAAAAAAATGCTTATTTTAAAATAAAACAACTACATAGAGGAACTTCTCAAAACTGTGCTCAGAACACACTTGAACTTCGATCTTTGGAGGATTCCAGGAATACTGTTTAGGTGAGCACAAGCTCACCACCTGCGTCCTCTCTTTTTATCCTTCACCCCACAGGGTTTTGGGTCGTCACTGCCTGTACCCCTGAGCATACACCAAATAGACAGCAGGTCCTAATCCAGGAAGCCGAGTCTTGTGAAATTCACCCAGCAAATCGTCTGAAGGAGGCTGAGAGGAAACAGGAGCCGCAGCAAGGCCAGGGAGAGGTCGTGACTAAGCACACTCGCAGCAGCTGGCACTGCTCTGTACCTAAGATGTTCACCCACCCACTGAGTATCACAGCATCCTGGGAGGAGCGGCTGCAAAGACCCCCTCCCCCCATTTGCAAATTCACGGACAGAGGCAGTGTAGGACCACGGTCCCACGCTCAGTTTCTACGGTCACACAGCCAGGTTCAAACCCTGCTTCCACCACAACCTCCCTGTTTGTTGTGCCTCAGTTTCCTTATCTACGAATTGGGCATGATAAGTAGTACCGAGAGTTTCTGCAAAGGGCAAGATAAGAGACCCTCCATGCTCAGGGCAGTGCCAGATAGACAGTAAGGGATGCTTTATCACTGTGACTTCATTCACTCAATCGGGAAGGGGAGACCACAAGCCAGGATTAGACCCAAGTCTGGCCACCTCGGTGTCTGGCTCCTGGTGGTGCAGGCGATACTCAGAAGCCAGGCGCAGCCGGTAAATCCCTGGGGACCTGCTCCTGCTCCTGCTGCAGGTGCCTTGTGCTCACACAGCTCGGGCAGCCGCTGGCACCTCCGTCAGCAGGGAACCCCACGGAGACAAAGCCTGCGAGCTCCCGTCTGTCTGCGCACGGGGCCTATTTGTGACGCAAGCCCTGCTCTGAGAAGCGATTCTGGGAGGCCTTTGCTGTACCTCTCGGCCCTGGTGTCCTGCCAAGCCCTGTGCTTGAGGCAGCCTCATTCTCAAGCCCTGGCCTTTTGCGCACCACTCTTTTCCGTGAACAATTCAATGAGCTCTTTCTTCAGCCCGGCCATGCATCAGCGAGGCACGACGTGGGCTTGGCTCACCACCTCCAGCCCGTGGGACTGCTGAGCTCCCAGCACCAGCGAGGGTGGCCCCCTCTCCCCTAGGTGCTGCTCCTTCATGAATATTCCCCCAGCGGGTGCTCTCATCCTGGTGACAATTCCTAAGGGACTTCTGCGATTATTGCTAAAGCCACCTCCCCCTTCTCCACCAAAGCCTCTGTGAGCGTGGGGGAAGCAGACCCACAATTCGAGCTCATGTCACTGCTTAGTGGAGAGGCTCAAAGGACACTGAGGGGCCCCAGTACTTTCCCTGCTGGTCAGCATTCAGCCTGGGTCTCTTCGATATAGACGTAAACCTGTGCTCCAGGTTGCCAGGACACACTGAGTGTACACCTGTGGTCCTGACATCACTGTGCACAGGGCCCCTTTCACTCACAAAAGTGTCCTGTTTTGGCAATAAACTATACAGCCTGCTTGTTTGGGTACATTTTGTCTCCTGGAGATTCCTGTTAAGATACAGAGGTTTCCCCGGCACTGGAATTTACCATTTTGGATAACCAAGGGCAGAGAAAAACTTATGGGGATTTGGGGCGATGACTCTAGGTTTGTTCATCTGGCGTGGGTGTGTGGGGGTTGTGAGAGCTGAGGGAGGGGAGAGCTTTCAGATGAACTGGGTTTAAGAAAAGGGCTGAGGCTCACATGCTTACCCCCGTGCCAGCCCAGGCCTGGTCAGGTACCATCTTGTGTGTTTTCTTGCCCTCCTCCGGGCCCACCCAGGATTACCATTGTCTCTCCATCAGCCAGATTTCCAACACAACGCTAAGTTTCCTATGAGCAAGGACTATGTGTTATTCAGCTTTCTGTCCCCGGTGTCTAATTCTAAACTCTTTTCCTGAATGAATGAATGAATGAATGTATACATAGAGACTCTAGGTCTTCATCTGTAAAAGGGAAAACCTAGCCTTTCAATGTGGTTGTGAGGCTCGGATACAGCTGATGCCAACTGCTGAATAGGTGCCCAGCGAGTCAGATGGTAACTTGGGTTCTGTCATTGCTGTGAGTTGTTCAATCAACCTGAAGGCTGTTCTCCTGCAACCAAGCCAGAAGACTGAACTGCACCTACCAGCAAGGGTTACCATTCTGCTCTGATATATTTTTCCTTCTCCAGGCTGTGTTTGAAGTTCATTGTCAATGGGGCCCTTCTCCAAGAGCCCCTTGGCATTGTGGCATAGTGGGTAAAGCTGCTGCCTACAGTGCTGGCATCCCATATGGGCACTAGTTCAAATCCCAGATGCTCCACTTCCCCTCTAGCTCTCTGCTGTGGCCTGGGAAAGCAGTAGAAGATGGCTCAAGTCCTTGGGCCCCTGCGCCCGCGTGTGAGACCTGGAAGAAGCTCCTAACTCCTGCCTTCAGATTGGCGCAGCTCCAGCCGTTGCAGCCAATTGGGGAGTGAACAGGCAGATGGAAGACCTCTCTCTCTCTCTGCCTCTGCCTCTCTGTAACTCTGACTTTCAGATAAGTAAATAAATCTTTAGGAAAAAAAAAAAAAGACAAAAGGGGATGCACACAAGGGGGTAAGTGCCAGAACTCCGTGAGGTCACTAGTTCTTGGAAAACAAGGCAAATACGTTGAATGAAGGGGAGGAAGTACTAGGGGTCTGGGAAGGGTCTGTGACATGAGTGGTCATGGAAAGAGGGTCTGGGGTGGAGAGGGGACAGAACAAACATGAATACATGAGAAGTTCAAGGGCACCTTGATATTTGCAGTATTCCAGAGCCAAGATTACAGCCACACCCCCACAGGCTCCTTAGACAGTCCTGTGACGTGAGGTTTCATTGCCCTATCTTCATTTGAGGTCCTGGGAGGTAGGGGACAGATAACTGACAGCTGTCGTCAGGCAGTACTCGGATTCACCCCAGGTTTATTCAAACCAGAGCCGTCGCACGCTTCCCCGACACGCTGCCTTCCCATGGTGTCTAAGGACCAGGAAAGCCAGAAAGCTCTGGGATGGGGTAGCCTGACTTCCGTTTCCTAACTCAAGCTACAGGGGTACCTCTGGACTCACACCCCCAGCACAGGAGCCCGTAATAGGCTCCCAGCCAATATTACAAGGCCAATAGGAACTAAGTTCTGGCTAAGTTATTACCAGTCCATAATAGCATGGCAGACAAGTGCCAAAACTGATCCTTTCTATCATTCCTAGATGCTTCTCACTTTGTTTCTCCCACAAAGATATGTTTCTGGAAAGAGCTACTTTTTAAAAAAGATTTGTTTGTTTATTTGAAGTGCAGAGTAACGGGGGAGGAGGGTGGTAGAGAATGGGAAAGACATCTTCCATCCTCTGCTTCACTCCCCAAATGCCCACAACAGCCAGGGCGGGGCCAGGCCGAAGCCAGGAGCCAGGGCTTCATCCAGGTCTCCCACATGGGCGTCAGGGGCCCAGACGCTTGGGCCAGACGCTTGGTGCTTCCTAAGCACATTAGCAGACTGCTGGTTCAGAGACAGAGTGGCCAGGACTCGAACACCCCATTCCACAAAGATCTTGAGTCAGGAACCCAGAGAAAAATGTGATCTCTATATTCTGCTCAAGAACCATTTCTTCTCATTGCATTTACTTATTTTAAATAGGAGTGATTAGCCAGAGTGTTCATTAGATGCCTTCACTATAGGGTTGGCCAACATAATGTGTGTAGAATGTATAATTCATGTGTAATGACTTTTATTTCATCCTAAGGCATCCAAAATTAGAATCTATGCTGAGAGGTATAGTATCTTGGAGCTGGAAAGGATATTGACTTTCATCTGTTCAAACACCCCATTTTTCAGATGAGCAGTTGAGACAATGTTATGTGGCTTGTCTAAGGTCTGGCTTTGTGGAGTGCCAGAGCTGCTTAGAAGTCCAGGACATTCTCTCTGGGTCACAAATATTCAGACTGTGGAGAGTGAGCCATCAAGGGGGAGTAAAATCAAGTTTGGCAGGCTACAACCAAATTTCCTTTTTTACTTTTAAAAAACACTTTGATGGGAGCTAACACTGCAGCGTAGCAGACCAAGCCACTGCTTGCCAGGTGGACATCCACTACCAGACTGCCAGCCAGTCCCAGCTCCTGTGCTTCCAATCCAGCGCCCTCCTAATGCATCTGGGAAGGCAGCAGACGATGGCCCAAGTGCTGGGGCCCCTGCCACTCACTCAGGAGACCAGGATGGAGTTCCTGGCTCCTAGCTTCAGCCTGGCATAGACCTGTCAGTTGCAACCATTTGGGGAGTGAACCAGCAGATGAAAGATCTGTCCCTCTGTCTACGACTCTGCTTTTCAAACAAATCAAATAATCGATCAATCCTTTTAAAAAACAACAGACTTTGTTTCCTGGAGCAAGTGTAGATTAACACAAAAATTGCACAGAAGGTGCATTTGTTACATTTGATGACCCAACGTTTATACACCATCACTAGGTAAAGTCCACAGCTTACATCAGGGTTCACTCCTTGGGCTGCGCAATTCTAGGGGTTTGGGAAAATGCAATGTCACCCAGTCATTGTTACCACCTCCTGTAGAACAGTTTTACTGGACCTAAAGTGCCCTCTCTCCTACTGAGTCTTCCCCTCTGCTCCTCCTGAAATTTCAGCCCAACTTTTTTGTTTTTTAAAGATTTTATTGGTTTACTTGGAAGTCAGAGTTACAGAGAGGCAAAGGCAGAGAGAGAGAGAGAGGTCTTCCATCTGCTGGTTCACTCCCCAGATGGCCGTAATGGCCGGAACTGCGCTGATCCGAAGCCAGGAGCCAGGAGCTTCTTCCAGGTCTCCCACACAGGTGCAGGAGCCCTAGGACTTGGGCCATCTTCTACTGCTTTCCCAGGCCATAGCAGAGAGCTGGATCAGAAGTGGAGCAGCTGGGACTTGAACCGGTGCCCATATGGGATGCTGGCACTGCAGGCAGCGGCTTTACCCGCTATGCCACAGCACCAGCCTCCCAATTTTTTCATATAAAAAGTAGAGAAGAATTAACAACATCATGATGCATACCTCACAGCAAAAGTATTATTTTGTGAAACTTATGTTTCAGATATGTGTAAATATGTGTCTCTGTAGGTTAAAATCTAAAATATATTTCTTTCTTAAAATATTATTTGAAAGGCAGGGTTGCAGAAAGCAAGGGAGAGGTACAGAGAGAGAGTGAGGTCTTCCTTTTACTGGTTCACTGCCCAAATGGCCACAGCAGCCAGGGCTGGGCCAGTCCAAAGCCAGGAGCCAGGAGCTTCATCTGGGTCTCCCACGTGAGTGCAGGGGTCCAAGCACTCCGGCACATTACCAGGGAGCTGGATTGGAAGTGGAGCAGCCAGGACTGAAACTGGTGCCGAGATGGGATGCTGGCACTACTGGTAGCTGTTTAACCCACTGGGCCACAACACCAGTCTCTAAAATATATTTCTTTCTGAGGGGCTGAAAAAAAAACAGTTCGTGAAAGATTCTTAAAATTCTAAGGGAATTAATCCAGAAAATGAACGCACAGATGGAACATTTCATATAAGAAACCAAAATAAGGAAAAAAACAAAACTAAGAGACATTAAGAAAATAAGCCAGCAGGCAAAAATTCTCTGAAGAGGGAGTACAAAGAGGTCAGAAAGTTAACTGTTTTTCCCCAAGTCAGTTTTGATTTTCACGTCGCCACTGGGACTGCAAAGCGTTCCTAGACTCTCAGAGCACAGGACGGAAAGTTTCGGGGGAGGGGAGGCGGGTTTTTCATCCTCACAAACTCATTCTGTTCAGAGTTTCCAAAAACGTGGTCTCTGGATGGCAATCAGCAAGGAGAAAAGTCCTTTTGGCCAGGATTTTTGAGATTTGCTTAGTTCTATGGCTTTGTATGTCTCAGTTTTTCTTCAGAAACATCGTGGAACTAACAGAGAGGCTGTTGTAGTTAACGTCATGTCATGCCACATGTCTGCAGATTTTTTTCAAGGTTTATTTATGTTTTTGAAAAGCAGTTACAGAGAGAAAAAGAAAGCGAGCAAGTGAGAGAGGTCTTCCATCTGCTGGTTCACTCCCCAAATGGTTGCAACAACTGGGATTTGGCCAGGTACAGCCAGGAGCCTGGAACTTCACCCAAGCCTGCACAGGGGTCCAGGGGCCCAAGCACTTGAGATATTTTCCACTGCTTTCCCAGGCATATTAGCAAGGAGCTGGATTAGAAGTGGAAAAGCAGAAACTCAAAGTGGCACACACACTGGAGGACAGCATCACAGGAGTCAGCTAAACCCAAGGCCAGACTTTGGCCCTCACATTTATAAAGGAATGAAATTTATTCTTGAGTTGGAGTCCTTGATTTTTAAGAATATTCTAGGGCCAGCACTGTGGCATAGTGGGTAAAGCTGCCACCTGCAGTGCTGTCATCCCATATGGGTGCCGGTTCAAATCCCGGCTGCTCCTCTTCCGATCCAGCTCTTGGCTATGGCCTGGGAAAGCAGTAGAAGATGGCCCAAGTCCTTGGGCTCCTGTACCTGCATGGGAGACCTGGAAGAAGCTCCTGGCTTTGGATCAGCGAAGCTCTGGCCGTTGCGGCTAATTGGGAAGTGAACCAGCAGATGGAAGACCTCGCTCTCTCTCTTTCTCTCTCTCTCTTTCTCTGCCTCTCCTCTCTATGTGTGTGACTCTGAATTTCAAATAAATAAATCTTTAAAAATTATTTGAAAAGCAGTGAGAGAGAGAGAGAGAGAGAGATCTTCAATCCATTGGTTCACTCACCAAATGCCTGCAGGAGCCAAGGCAAAGTCAGGCTGTGGCCAAGAGCCATGAACTCCATCTGGATCTCCCATGTGGGTGACAGGGACACTGGTATTTGAACCATCATCTGTTGCCTCCCAGGATGCATTATCAGGGAGCTGGATTTCAAGTAGAAAAGCCAGGACTTGAACCCAGACACTCCAGTGTGGGATGCAGGCTTCCTAAATCCACTGTGCCATGATGCCTACTGTCGTACACACATAATGGACACAAAGGATTTAAAACAGGCAATGGCAACATAGAATACTATTATATATCACAAAATAACTATCATCATTATAATACAAAAAAACACTTGATGTTATAATATCTTCCAACCCATACCGTCAGCGCTTCTCCTGAGATATAACCGGCCAGGTCAAAGTGAAGGTGAGTCCTTCCAGCAGTGGACTGGCTCCAAATCTGACTTCTCCTTCCGTTTCCTTTTCACATAGGCACAGTTACAGCCCCAGGTGTTGGGCAATCTCTAAATCACGCAAGGAGCCCCAGTGTAGTTCTTGGTGTGAGGGGGGAAGGGGAAGGGTGGTGTTCTTGAGCTTACACCTCGTTTGCATAACGTACTCTTCACTTTCAGGGTGAATTGAGAAAGAAGCCCCGTGGGCTGGTGGCGGCAGCTAGAGCAAAGAGTGGTAACTCGGCAGGGCTCTGTGTGGAGCAGGAAAGATGTGGTAGCATCCTAGCACTCCAAGTCCTTTGTGACCTGAGCTAGCACACCTTACAGTGGGGGAGGACCAGGTATTGCACCTGACTATAGGTAAGGTCTTGAGCCCTGGAGCCTCGAAATGCAACTTCCAGGTGGTTACTGGAAGGAGATTGCACAGACTGCTAGACGTGGAGCAGTGCATTAGAAGCACAGATCTTGGTCTGGTAGTTCCTCCAGCAAACTCGCTACAAGCATATACAGTGAGTATCCCACATCCAAAATGCTTCAGACCAGGAGTGTTTTGCAATTTGGATTGTTTTTCAGATTTTGGAATATTTGCATTTACATAATGAGATATCTTGGGGGATGGGACTCAAGTCTAAATACGAACCTGGTGACTGTTCCATATATATATCTTGCACACATAGCCTGAACGTCATTTTATACAGTGTTTTAAATAATTTTTCACATAAAACACAATTTCACAGCGTGGAATTTTCCACTTGTAGTGAAATGTTGCTGTTCAGAAAGTTTTGGAGTTTGGGAGTATTTCAGATTTTATGTTTTTGGATTAAGGAGGCTCAACCTACATGGTGAAATAGGATTCAAAAAAAAAAAAAGAAGTAGGATTCATAAAAATATAAAGTCACTGTCACTTCTGAAGACTTGAAAGTCTTTTGCCAAAAACTCTCAAGAAAAGAATCACAGAGTTTGGTTCATGTGTGTATCCATCCATTCCCTTATTCAATATATCCAAAAATACTTAGCATTTTAAAAAATTTTCTATATTGTCTAAAGTAGATTGATGACCACCCGAGTAGATAGAAGTCAGAAGACTGGTGTTTGAGTTCCATTTTTACTAATAACCAGTTGCGAGATTTGGGGGAAGTCTTTTTGTTAGCAAAACGTGTAGGAAAATTCTTAGCCTGGGGCGGGCGCTGTGGCTCAGAAGGTTAATCCTCTGCTTGCAGTGCTGGCATCCCATATGGGCACCTGTTCTGGCCCCAGTTGCCCCTCTTCTGATCCAGCTCCCTGCTATGGCCTGGGAAAGCAGAAAATGGCCCAGATGCTTGGGTCCCTGCACCCATGTGGGAGACCTAGAAGAAGTTCCTGGCTCCTGGCTTCAGCACCTCTCAGCTCCAGCTATTGCGGCCATTTGGGGAGTGAACCAGCAGATGGAAGACCTTTCTGTCTTTCCCTCTCACTGTCTGTAACTCTCTCAAATAAATAAATAAAATCTTTTTTTAAAAAAAGTCTTAGTCTATATCCTAAGAACTTTTTTTAAAAGTATGAAAAATGAAATGACTGTGTTTCACGTATTAAAGAAGCTGAGAGAAAAGATTGGCCCAAGGTCATAGTTAGCCAGTAAGAGGGGTCAAAAGAGAGACATAAACTCAGGTGAGTAGATGTGATCCGAGCTCAGGCCGCTTCATGAAGCGAAAGAACTTCTTTTTGCAGTCAGGATGCATGAGACCATAGGACACTGCAGGCCACGGAGGCCAAACGGGGGCATTTACCACAAACCTGAAGAGGTCTCACGGAATCCCAGGAAGGGCCACAGCACGGCCCGTGAGCTGGAGCAGCCTCGGAGACATGGGGGCTGCTGCCTCTCTGTCATCCTTGTCTCTGCACCTGAGCCAGCAGCAGCCATTCCTCTGTTTTGCCTGCCATCCTCTGCTCGCTCATTCCTGGGTGCGTCACAGGGCAGCCACTCCTGTCCATCATGACCTCTAAGCTCCAGCACCTGCAATCAACTGGCAACGCACAGAGCTGAGGACTGGAACCTCCTGGGTCACGTGTGTGCTCATGCCCGGTCCAGTCAGCTATGGGCTTCCCCACCCCCGCCACCCCCAGCACCCAAGCCTAGGCTCACAGACGCTCACCTGATCAGGTGGGGCTGTTATCTTCCAGAGGGCCGCAGGAGGCAAAGGTGCTACATTGCCAGGCAGAGAGAGTTATCATGCAAATATAGAGAGTATACTCTGAATGTTTGTGCGATGCATTTCAGTTAGGAGATCCAAATTCCCTTGTCCAAAAAATCAATTCAATGTATGCTGTGGCGGGCCCTGAAGACAGACATATGTATGTGTGCCTGAGACACGTCCACAGATTCCGTAGGGACAGGCTTATAAAACTACAGGGAAGCACAAAGAGGGTTAGGTTTCCTGGGGGAGTCATTCAAGTCTCCCACATGGGTGCAGGGGTCAAACATTTGGGCCATCTTCTGCTGCTTTCCCACACCATTAGCAGGAAGCTGGATCAGAAGTGGAGCAGCTGGGACATGAACAGGGGCCCATGTGGGATGCTGGCACTGCAGGCAGTGGGTTTACCTCCTGTGCCACAACATGGACTCCTGGGCACAGCGTTTTGAATGTATCAAATGCCACTGAATTATACTCTTTAAAATGGTTGGGTGTTTTGTTAATTTCATCTCAAAACAGAAAGATTGGACAATTATTCCTCAGAGCGGGAGTGGGGAACCTCACGAGGCAGCTGGAAGGGAAAGGAGGGAGGAATATTGAGGCTTAAGCCCTCGACTGCAGAGCAGTTCAGTGGAGAGGACATGCCTGCAGTTGAACCCATCACAGCACATGGAGGAGTGCAAGGTGCTGGAAGCTAACCCACAGACATCTCCTTGACCAGGAGAGTTAAGACTGCGGGTAAGCAAAAATACACACCAAGCTGTCGGCGGTGAGCACTGGAACGGGGCAGGGACTGATACGATTTCAGAGGGACTTCTTCTAGTATCTTTTTTAAGGAGAACGAATACTAAGTGTTGTTTTTAAGGCTGTAATTTAGGAACTTTAATTTAGAAGAGAAAGACTATGAGCCAAATAGCTTTAAAAAAAAATCAATAGATGAGACATTCAACAAAATGGGAAAAATATTTGCAAGCTACCTATCCAACAAAGGATTACTATTGCAAATGTTATCAGCCACTCAAAAAACTTAACAACAACAAAACAAGCAATCCTGTTAAGAAAAGGGCAAAGGACCTCAATAGTTCTCAAAAGGAGAAATACAAGTGACTAACAAATATATATATATAATCCTCAACATCACTAGCCATAAGGGAAATGCAAATCAAAACCATAATGAGATATTACCTCACCCCTGTCAGAACAGCTAGTATACAAAAGACAGGGTAACAGATGCTGGTGAGGAATGGACAAAGGGGAGAACTTATACACTGTTGGTGGGAACGGGAATTAGTGCAGCCACTGTGGAAAACAGTGTGGGGATTTCTTAAAAAATTAGAAATAGACTTGCCATACAACCCAGCAATCCACTACTGGGTATATACTCAAAAGACTTGAACACAATGTATCAAAGTGATACTGGCACCACCATGTTCCAAAATGTCAATTAAAACTGTTTTTCAGGGCTGGCACTGTGGCTTAGCCGATTAAAACCACAGCCTCTGGCACCTGCATCCCATATAGGCTCCAGTTCTTGTCCAGGCTGCTCCGATTCCAATCCAGGTCCCCGCTAATGCATCTGGGAAAGCAGTGGAGAATGGCCCTGATGCTTGCGCCCCTGCACCTACTTAAGAGACCTGAAAGAAGCTCCTGGCTTTGGCCTGGCTTAGCTCTAGCCATTGCGGCCATTTGGGAAGTGAACCAGAGGATGGAAGCTCACGTTCTCTCTCTCTCTCTCTCTCTCTCTCTCTCTCTCTCTCTCTCTCTGACTTTAAGAAAAGAAAGACTATGGAGAGGGAACTTGAAAAAGGAGGGTCAGTTTAGGGGTAAGGAATGATTAACTTAATTTGGAACCTAGGTTCATTATACTCTTATAGCTAAATGAGACTTTGTATCTGGCTATGTGGAATAATAATCATATTTTACAGATTAGGAAACCTTGAGTTTGAGATGACACAGAACACACTGGTCCTAGAGGCAGTTGGCCATTCAGAGCTGTATTTTATTTTCAATATTTATTATTTCCATCTACTTGAAAGGTAGAGCAACAGAGACCATCCATCTGCTATTCATTCCCCAAATGACTTCCAACAGCCAGAACTGGACCAGGTCAAGGCCAGGAGCCCAGAAATCCATCTGGGTCTTCCACGTGGGTGGCAGGAACCCAAACTCTTGGGCCATCATCTGCTATCTCCAAGAAGTAGAGCAGGAAGCTGGATCAGAAGCAGAGTAGTTGGAACTCAAATTAACACTCTGCTATGGGATGCCGGCATCTCACTTGGTGACTTCCCCCACTGTGCCACAATGCCTGCCCATAGCTGCACTTTAATGAAAGAAACTGAGTGATTCCAACACTGGATTTATAAGAACAGTCCCATCGAGGCAGGCACTGTGGCACAGCGGGTTAAATCCCTGGCCTGCAGCACCATATGGGTGCTGGTTCGAGTCCTGGCTGCTACACTTATGATCCAGCTCCCTGCAAATGCACCTGGGAAACCAGCAGAAGGTGCCCCAAGTCTTTGGACCTCTGCACCGACACAGGAGACCTGGATGGAGTTCCTGGCTCCTGGTTTCAGCCTGGTCCAGTCCTGGCCGTTGTGGCTTTTTGGGGAGTGAAGCAGCAGATGAAAGATTCGCTCTCTCTTCTCCTCTCTCTCTCACTCTCTGTATGTAACTCTTTCAAATAAATAAATAAATAAATAAATCTTTGAAAGAGAAAAAGAAACAAGTCAAGGAGTCCAGGCCTCATTCAAGGGGAAGAGGTTTTCCAGGGATATGGATACGGAATGGGAAGACCATGGAGGACCAGGTTAGGAGGTGCCTGCCACAATAGCTAACAATTACATTCTTAGACACCCATATATCTTTTTTTTTTAAAGATTTATTTATTTATTTGAAGGGCAAAGTTACAGAGAGGCAGAGGCAAAGAGAGAGAGAGAGAGAGAGAGAGAGAGAGAGAGTTCTTCTATTCCCTGGTTTACTCCCCAAATGGCTGCAACAGCCGGAGCTGGGCCAGTCCAAAGCCAGGAGCTTCTGCTGGGTCTCCCACATGGGCATAGGGGCCCAAGGACTTGGAACATCTTCTACTGCTTTCCCAGGTCATAGCAGAGAGCTGGATCAGAAGAGGAGCAGCCATATGGGATGCCGGCACGGCAGACGGTGGCTTCACCCGCTACACTACAGCACCAGCCCCCCATCTATCTTTGTGACTACTTCACTGCTATGGTTTGGATGTGGTTTGTCCCCAAAGGCTTATGTGTTGAAGGCTTGGTGCCCAGTGCGGCAGCACTGAGATGGTAGAATCCTTAAGAGGTGGGACTTAGTGGGACTCCATTGGGCAAGTCAGTACATTCTGCATCCACGGAGGTAGACACAGGCACAGCTGGAGCACAAGGAAGCCAAAACTTTTCTTCCCCAAAGAGAAAAGTTCATGGAAATTTCCAGAGAGGAAAATTATGCTTGTACTGAGTCTGACAGAATAAACAAGACTTTATCAGGAGACGAGACGGGGAAGTTTAAAGTTTATCTGATGATTACAATTTGGATGGTGGAATTCTTTTGTACCGACTTTGACAGCAGAGTAGAAATACGGCAAGCATGAAGCAAATATTTCATCACTTAGAAAAGCTCTGTCCTTATTAAAATGCGAATGAAGAAACTCTTAGGATTTTATCGTCTGGTTTCAAATATATCAGAAATCCTAGCAGTTTACTGCAGTCTACATCTTTCTAAATTAGCATTTAAATTCATATTTTCTAAAAATATTATCAGCACACCGATCAACTCAAAACTTGTATGAAGTTGTCCAGAAATTTAAGAATACAATGTACAATGTGCCTATGAAAAAAGATAAACATTCTCCTATTTTCAAGGCTGCTACAGTGAAGTTGAACTTCTGGTTTTATTTTCAGTTGTTGATTTTACTAATTGTGTGAGCTTTGTTCCCCCAGCACCCCGTGTTTGCTGACACGCCAGTGTGTTCCTGCTCTCTTCAATTATAGATTTGTTATTCTAGAAGCTTGTAATCAAGAGCATGGATGAACCGTGGTAAATAAGCTGGCCAAAGTGGCAAAAATGACACGCATTCGGTAGGGTCCCCCAGGGCTTCCCTCCCCACGAGCAGGCCGCCGCTGTAGAATGCGCTGTCCTGTGTTTCCCCTGCAAATCTGGCCTGCTCCCGGAGCCTGTCAGATCCCCCAGGCTTTGCCCCAGTCTCACCAGACCCCAAGTCTAAGCAACCCCAGGGCAGGCGGAGCACCAGCGGGGAGGCCCCAACTCATGCCAGCTCAGAGTACCTGGAAGAACCTTGCTTTTCTGGCCATTGTTCTCTAACAAAAGGTTTAGTTCATTCTTTTCCTGTGCCTTAGCAACCGATTGTTGGAATCCAGTGCTGCACAGTCTGGTAACTCTGCTGCCAGTGGGTTCTGGTGCCCAGGAGGAGGAGGCAGGCCCCAACACAGACCCTCCCGCATTAAATCATCTTCACGGACGGCGGTTGCTGGCAGCTGGAAATTTGATTTAGGAACCAATATACTGTTAAGCCCCATTGTTTTCACGTACAAAGAACAATGAGACTGCTTCTTTTCAAGCATTCTTGTTCTAGTATAGTGCCCCTCATTTTGTATTCATTCACTTTCTTTGAACAGCAAACACTCTCTTCTTAGTAATTAGGAACAAAGATAAACATGAAACACCCCACTGATTGTCTGACAGTCCATTCCCATTTTCATGACTAAAATTTAAAATGTAGAATAAAATTATACATTCCTTCCAAATTAGACCCAGAGATTTAATTTAATTTAATTTTATTTTTTAAGATTTGTGTTTTTTTAAAGGCAGAGAGAGAGAAGGAGGGAGGGGGAGAGAGAGAGAGAGAGAATCTTCTATTTGTTGGTTCACTCCCCAAATGGCCACAAAAGCCAGGGCTGGGCCAGTCTGAAGCCAGGAGCCAGGAACTCATCCAAGTCCCCAGCAGGGGTGGCAGGGGCCCAAATACTTGAGCCATCTTTCTCTGCTTTCCCTGGCGCATTAGCAGGCAGCTGGAGCAGAAGCAGAGGAGCCAGGACTCCAAATGGCATCTGAATATGAGACATGGATGTCCGAAGCAGCACCTTAACCTGCCGTGCCACAACACCTGCCTTGGGATTTTCTTTTTCTATTGCAAGCTATAGATTTCCCAGGGGGATGGGAGAAATCCATAAAATGGCCAATCACAGATAAACAGCATCCCAGCATTCATATGGATGAACAAAGAATTGTAGAGAAATATCACTTCTTTAAGTGAATACGAAGTCTTATTTGAAGTGAACTTAAGCTAATTTCTTTTTAAAGAGCATGTAATGAACAGTGATGTGTGAGTTTCACCTGCACCTTGTGGTTAAGGACGGGAGTGTCTGAGGATTCTCTCTGGTCCAGGGTCCTCCCTGGGCAGAATCCCCTCTCTCTCTGAGCAAGTGCAGGAACCAGAGAGCTTTCTGTTCCACGATGTGCCCTCATGATGTCAGCTACTCCACTGCCAAGAAGTCATTAGAGGCCCGTGTGCCAGGCACAGTTACTCAGTGTCCTGGGAGATTTTTTTTTATTTTCTTCAAGATTTTTTTTTTTTTTTTTTTGAAAGAGTTACAGCGAGATCTTCTTTCCACCAGTTCATTCCCCAAATGGCTGCAACAGCCAGGGAAGGGCCAGGCCGAAACCAGGAATCAGGAACTCCATCCAGGTCTCCCATGAGGGTGGTAGGGGCCCAAGCACTTGGGCCATCTTCTGCTGCTTTCTCCAGGCTGTTAGCAGGGAGCTGCACTGGAAGTAGGGCAGCTGGGATTCGAACCAGCGCCCATGTGGGATGCTGGTGATGCAGGCGGTGGCTTTATCCACTACATGGGCCCCTCTGTGAAAGGTTTTTAAAAAGAATCAAAATCCTGGCCCTAAAGAAACTTACTATTTCCCAAATTCAGACAACAATTATCACATTAGACAGGTAAATGAAAAGAGCCATGGAAAGGCACAAACCAAACCTCGGTAAGCTCAGAGGAGAGGAGGGAGCCCCTCTCGCTGCAGGAAGCCCACTGCCCCTGGCTAGGCCCCATTGGAGACTGTGACTTGTCTCATTTACCTGCCAGCTGGACATATTCCAAGGACAAAAGTCATCCAAAGAAGCAGAACACCTGACGGCGGCTCTGAAGCCTGGCCTTGAGCACTGGACATCTTTGGATACAAATCTGGATTCTCTCTGCTTAGCCTGGTGATCTGATCTTGAGCAAGTTATACCACCCCGCAGGGCTTGGACCTTACAGTGCTATGGATCTTAAACAATTTATGGCTTTTGTTTTTACCTTTTCCCCCCTCCTATCTGTCACTTTCTGTCATTCCTAACAGTGCTTAGTTTTGTAGCTCTGCTCACCTTTATAGCTATCTTTCTCCAAACTTCTCCAAACTATCTAATTCTCCTGAGCAATGTGTCATCCAGAACCTCATAACAAAAACGTATTTCCGGCCTGTGCCGTGGCTCACTAGGCTAATACTCTGCCTTGCGGCGCCAGCACACTGGGTTCTAGTCCTGGTTGGGGTGCCAGATTCTGTCCCGGTTGGCCCTCTTCCAGGCCAGCTCTCTGCTGTGGCCCGGGAGTACAGTGGAGGATGGCCCAAGTGCTTGGGCCCGGCTCCCCATGGGAGACCAGGAGGAAGCACCTGGCTCCTGCCTTCGGATCAGCGCGGTGTGCTGGCTGCAGAGCGCCGGCCTCGGCGGCCATTGGAGGGTGAACCAATGGCAAAAAGAAGACTTTTCTTGGCCAGCGCCGCGGCTCACTAGGCTAATCCTCCGCCTTGCGGCGCCAGCACACCAGGTTCTAGTCCCGGTCGGGGCGATGGATTCTGTCCTGGTTGCCCCTCTTCCAGGCCAGCTCTCTGCTGTGGCCAGAGTGCAGTGGAGAATGGCCCAAGTGCTTGGGCCCTGCACCCCATGGGAGACCAGGAGAAGCACCTGGCTCCTGCCATCGGATCAGCGCAGCGGCCGTTGGAGGGTGAACCAAGGGCAAAGGAAGACCTTTCTCTCTGTCTCTCTCTTTCTCACTGTCCACTCTACCTGTCAAAAAAAAAAAAAAAAGACCTTTCTCTCTGTCTCTCTCTCTCTCTCTCTCACACTGTCCACTCTGCCTGTATTTCCAAACAGAAAGTCTACAGTGGGGTATCTGACTTGTAGCACCTCAAGCCACAAGCACCCTGGAACTATACTTTCACTAATGTCATCCAAATTACATTCATATATATATATATATATTTTTTTTTCCTTTAAGCTATCCCATGCCTTTGTTGGTTTATGGCAAAGTTTGTGATCAACGAACATCTCCAGGCACCATTTAAGTAGCAAACAATCAGACCGCTCTTGTCTTGCAGCTGTGCAACTGATTTCTTAAACCTAAATGATGATCTTTTTAGTCATCTCTTATGCAGGCCCGGACTCTTGGTTGCAAGTGACAGAAAGCTAACTGCCACTACCTTAGCTAAGAAACAGGAATTTCTTTGTGTAACTGAAGAGCAAGAAATATGGTAAACCAGAATGCTGACTCATCCCTCTTCATCATGAGCATTTGTTTCTTGTGGGACCCTGCTTCCTGACAGCTCCCAGCTCAGATGGTCTAGCAGAAATGATCCCTTACGTCCTTCTTTCTGCAACCATTTCTCAGCAGTAAGATCCCAAGGGAAGAACGCTCTAGATAAATATGTTCCATTGTTATTGAGCTGCCTCCACCCCCACGATGGGGCGAGGAGATGTCAACCCTCGTATCAATTACTGGGGCAAGACAGGACAGGACTGAGAAGATGGTGGCTCCCAACAGAGTTCATGGTATACAAGGGAAGAGTTCTTTCAAAGGGGTAGGGAGAGCATTTCCTGCAGGAAAGGAAGTGGGTCAGAGTTAAGTCCCTTACTCAAAGCAGAACTAGGATTGGTAAGAGGGCTGTTCAACTGCTATGGTACTGTAGGTGGTCGGCTGAGCTTTTTGTCACACCCAAAACAATTATTTTCATGAAAGCAAGTTGTTCCTGTTTCTTGTCTCTATTTTGTTAAAGAACTAATATTTTATTTTTTTTATTGCATTGGCTTTTCCTCCTTCTAGTTAACAATCAGAGGAAGCAAATTTAGGTAGATATGTTTATAAGAGAATTGCAAAACTTCAAATTAAATAACAAAATAATCTTAAAAGTTTCACTAAGAGGGTGGGGCTGTGGCATGGGGGGTAAAGCAGCCACCTACAGTGCCAGCATCCCATATCTGCCTGGTTAGAGTCCTGGCTGCTCCTCTTCTGATCCAGCTCTCTGCTATGGCCTGGGAAAGCAGTAGAAGATGGCCCAAGTCCTTGGGCGCCTGCACCCATGTGGGAGACCGGAAGAAGCTCCTAGCTCCTGGCTTTGCATCAGTCTACCTCCCACCATTGCAGCCATTTGGGGAGTGAATCATTGGATGGAAGACCTCTCTCTCTCTTATTTTGCCTCTACCTTTCTAACTCTGCCTTTCAAATAAATAAATAAATCTTAAAAAAAAAAGTCTCACTAAGTAAAATGTAGCCTGCAGTTACTAACAATCATTTAAGGAAGCAGAAGCAGCTCAGCTGACAGCAGCCAAGCTGGATTATTTATTAAAGAATACAGGGGCTACCTTCCTCTCTGTCTCTCTCTCTCTCTCACTGTCCACTCTGCCTGTCAAAAAAAAAAAAAAAAAAAATACAGGGCAAACCATAATTCCAGCTAGACAAGTTTGGATTTCAGAGCTACTCTTTTCTAAGGTCTTAACTAAAAAATGTAGGCCGTCAGCCAGGCAGCTGTTCTGAGAGAGAGAGATATAAACTTATCTTGCTACTACTCAACAAACAATATACTTGTTATCAGATAATATCTGGCAGCAAAATGAAAATGTAATTAATTTTCCAGGGATTTCCTAACTTTCAAGGATTACAGGAAGACGTAAGGGAGGAAACTCCTGGGTCCTGCCCATTGATTATTCCAGTCATGACGATTGCATTTAATTTGTAAAACTGGATTATTGCTCTGGCCTCTTACATAGGTTTCTAAAATGAGTCCTCTTATATCAACAGTGAGTAATTTGTTGTTTGCCAAAGTAATCAAAGACATCAGCCTCTTGCTTATGACTGGCTTATCACAGAAACCATCCAAGTCACTCAGCAGAGGTCAAAGTGCTGATCTGCATCTAACGACAAACCCACTCACTGCAATGAAAACAGGGCATACGTTTTTCTATTCCTTCTACCTGGACTTGAATCTGGCCTCTATTCCCCTTTGCTTGCCCTGCATACCACTGTTTTGTTTTTTTTTTTACATTTATTTTTGCGGTTGGCATTGTGGCTGTGCCTACGATGCCACCATCCCATATAGCTGCTGGTTAGTGTTCCAGCTGCTGCACTTCCCATCCAGTTTCCCACTAATGGTCTGGGAAAAGCAGCAGAAGATGGCCCAAGGTTGGGCCCCTTGCCACTCACATGGGAGACCCAGATGGAGCTCCTGGCTCCTGACTTTGGCCTGGCCCAGCACTGGTCATTGCAGCCATTTGGGAGTGAACCAGAGGATGGAAGACCTCTCTCAGTCTCCCTCTTCCTCTCTTTCTGTAACCCTCACTTTCAAAATACTTATTTTGAAAGGCAGAACAACAGGCTGGAGATGACGAAGATTGATCTTGATCTGCTGGTTTGCTTCTAGAATGGTTGCAGTGGCCAGGTCTGGGCCAGGCTGAAGCCAGGAGACAAGAACTGTATCCTAGTTTCCAACACGGGTGTCAGGAAGCTGTGTACCAGCTCCATCTTCCACTGCCTTCCCAGGTGCATTTGCAGGGAGCTGGATTGGAAGTGGAGCAGCTGGCACACAAACCGGAAGTGGTGGCTTAACCTGCTTCACTGCAACGCTGGCCCCTGAGAGAACACACTCTTAACCACAGCAAGTACTAAACTGATTTTCACTGTCAGTTGCCAAGAGCTGTTAACATTTGTCAAACTTACATATGTGACTACATGAAATTTCTTATACTCTGATTATATATTTACCTATTTTTAATAGGTAACACCCTTTATCAATAATCTAATTCATGCAGTCCTTTATATCTGCTGGCACACAAGCTAATAAGCTTGAATCAATGGGCCAGGATGATCTAAGTGTGAATGGTATATAATTTTATCTTAGGGCTCTTTACTTAATGATAATATTTCCATTGGCACTACCTGTATATTTGTGTCTGAGTAACTTGACTTGGCAAAATAACCAAAACCCCAAACCCCAAATGCAATTAAATATGCTGTTCTCATCATGTAACTATCATTCTGTGAATGTTACATAGTATGTTGTCTATTCCAATGTAGTATAGTTTTAAGGTTCTATTGTATTCTTTAAAAGCTAGCATTGTTCTTTAAATGTGAATACACAAATACTAATCACATGGGCACACAGTTTCAACAGCAGAAGTCAAATTGCTTCATGGTGTAAATGATGTTGGATGAGGCCCTAGTCCAGTGGCATGCACTTGAAAAGAGGTCAATATTCACTGATTTCACTTCACTACTGCTCACTCCAATCTCTGTAACCTTCTGTTCCTCCTGCATCTCTGACATGGTTTAACGGCCATGGACAACTTCTTCTGAGACCTTAGCCATTCTCCATGAATGAGTACAACTGCTTCCAAACAGCTGCCACAAACTTACAACCCTTTCTCTCCCCACCTCTTAGTCTCCCCTTTTCAAAAATGTAAACCACTCCCATGATTGCAACATTTCCCAATGCTTTTGGGAAAAACATTCAAAATAAAAAAAGTATGCAAATGTATTTACATATTTGAGAGACAAGGAGAGAGAGAATGTGCACACGAGCAAGAGAGCACTCCCATTAGCTGGCTCACTCCCTAAATGTCCACAAGAGCTGGGGTTGGGAACTCAATCAAGGTCTCCCATGTGGGTAGAAGGAACCCAAATACTTGAGCCATCACCCCTGCCTCTTAAGGTCTGCATCAGCAGGAAGCTGGAGTCATGAGCCAGAGCCAGGAATCGAACCAGGTACTCTGATGTGGAACACATCCCTGCTGCCAACCTTGGAATAGAGTTTACCACTAACTTGCCATTTGCCAAAGTCAGAACTCCTTTTTCATTTTGTCTGAGGAATCTGAAAACCCTGATCACTCATTCCCCCTTGGAACAAATGCCCTCCTCCTCAAGTGGCCTGACAGTGCTATGTCATTATTCTCTACTTCTTTGGTGGGTCCTCTTGGTCTTCTCTGCCAGCGTCTCTTCTTCCCAGCATTTCTCTAGGTCCTGTGCTTAGATAGCTCTTCCCGTACACATCAACTACTCCTTAAGGACCATGTCAAACTCATACCCGAAGTTCTCCAGATTGCCCTATTTTCAGTGGCCAGAAGCACAAAGGGAACAATCTTTTAACAATGTGTCTTTAGGGGGCTGGTGTTGCGTGCAATGGGTTAAGCCACCACCTGCAACACCAGCATCCCATATGGGCACCGGTTCAAGTCCCTGCTGCTCCACTTCCAATGCAGCTCCCTGCTAATGCGCCTAGGAAAACAGTAGAGGGTGGCCCGAGTACTTTTGTCCCTGCCACCCACATGGGAGACTTGGATAGAGTTCCCAGCTTTGGTCTGGCCCATCCCCCAGCCATCGCAACTGTTTAGGGAGTGAACCAGTAGACACAAAATCTCTCTCCCTGCTCTCCTCTAACTCTACCCTTCAATTAGCTAAACCTTTATTTTTAAAATGCATCTTTGCGCATATCATGTCCTTATTTAAAGGGTTCCAGAATAAGAGTCCAAGTTCCAGTCCCTTCTTGGTCCCCCCTCGCTCTACCATTTCAATCCCATTTGCTCTCATGCTCCAATGTTGGAGCCAGAAGAACCACTCGCCCTCTCTAAGTCTGCTGATTTCTGTGCCTTCTTCTCATCTGTTCCCCTTGCCTGGAATTTTGGCTCTTGAAATCACCCCCACCTGTTCCCAGCAGTCTTTCTCTCACTTAGTTGCAATTTCCTCTGTTCATAAATTCCTTGCAGTGTTTCATCTGTTTGTCTGTCAACAATTCAGTATTTTTAGTAATTGTCCTATTCCCCCCCCTGCTAGATGGTAAGCAAAATTTAAAGTGGGGCTTCATCTGTAGCTTTGCTTCCTCCAGGGGGCCTAGTGAGGTTGCCTGCCAACAGAACTTTGAAGAAATGAAAAAAAAAAAAAAAATGAAGCCAAGATATCCCAGAGCAAGAGAAAAACAAAACTGGCGGTGTCCACAGCTCCCGATTTCTACCCAGTATGCTCTAATCCAAGGCCTGGACTTCAGCATCACCACATAGCCCACCTCTCACCAACCTCGTCGCTGCTACAGTGGGGAAGAAAGGGAAGAAAACATCGGGCTCTTAATCTCACAGACCTCAATTCTGCATAGGTGTGGCAATGGGTAATTTCATTTGCGTCCCTGAGTCTGGGTGTGCTACAGGGGAGCCCTCAGGGTCCCTGATCACCCGTGCTTAGATATCTAAAAAAATACAAGAATTAAAAGCTATGTAGGTGGGGCTGCCACTGCCTGCGATTCCCGCACCCCATATGGGTGCCAGTCCCAGACCCGGCTCCTCCACTTCCCATCAAGCTCCCCGCTAATGGCCTGAGAAAAGCAGCAGAGGATGGCCCAAGTGCTTGGGTCCCTGCACCCATGTGGGACACCAAGATGAAGCTCCTGGCTTCAGCCTGGCCCTGGCCCAGCCCCAACTGTTGCAGCCATTTGGAGTGAACCATTGGATGATCTCTGTGTCTCTTCCTCTCTCTGGGTAACTCTTTCAAATAAATAAAAAAAATCTTGGGGGGGGGGGGAAGCTATGTACGTCACTTTAGGCTCACTAGTAAAAAAAGTTTGTTGCAGAGAAAATTAAAATGACCGCGACAACCAAGGGGTTAAAGTAATGTGCACTTTATAACATCACTAACCCTTCTCCAACACTGGTCCTGCATTAATAAAACCCTACTCTGCACCAACCCTTTCTAAAACGAAGACATAAAAGCCACAGTCCTCTAAAAAAATTCCTGCAGCGCCTTGAGCGCCCCGCAACCCAGGGGCAGCGAGGACCTCCCCCCGCAGTCACAAGCCTCTGTAGCCACCCCAACACTGGGCCGTGAGGAAACACAGACCCCGGGGCCTCCCAGGGCTTGCTACAGGGAACACCGCAGCCATGGCGCCCACAGGCCTCCGCGGGGGTCCGCGCCGAATCCCGGCCCAGGCCAGCCCGGAGAGCCGAGGCCAGCGTGCACCACTGTCCAGCTCACAAAGCGCAGGGGCCCGCCGCGGGCTTGAGCGCGGGACTCCGAGGGCGGGGTGCCGGGCGGACGCCGCGCGCGAGCTGAGCCGCCTCCCCGCTCGCCCGCCCACGTCCGCGCGGCGGGCCCTCCGCCTGCCCGGGAGCCGCGGGGTGGCGGGAGGGCGGGAAGCGGCCCGGGGACCCTGCACCTGCCCGGCCGGGTCGCACCGCCCCCCGCCCCGGTCGCCGGCCTCCTTCCTCTTCCGCCCCCTCCATCGCCCACCAGCCCCCTCCCCCCTCCCCGCGGCAGCCGGGCTCCGCCCCGCTCGCGCGCTGCCGGCCGGCTGTGACGTCACCGGGCCCCGCCCCCGGCTATAAATACTGGCGTCGCCGGCGCCGCCTTCCCACACTCTGCCTCTCCTCCTGGCTGTAGCGTTTCCTTTTTTTTTTTCCACTCTCCGGTCGTCTCCTTCTCTGCCTCTTCTCATCTTTCTCGCGGTGGTGCTCTGCGGTGTGACGAGGCCGAATCCTCTCCCTCACCAGGCCCGCGCCTCTCTCCTTCTGCCCGCGCCGCTCCATTTCTCTCCGGCCGCCGCCGCCACTGCTGCCCAGCTGGTGTCGGTGCCGCGCTTTTCCCCCCACGTCGTTCCTGCAGCCTATGGCCCAGGCCGCCTTGGGTATTTCTGCTCAAGGTAACCACATCCCTCTTTAAAAATTCCGCCGAAAAAGAGAAGACGCTTTACCCGACTCTTTGGGCCGTTATCTCACGTGAGTACCGATCCGAGAGCGCGGGAGGGGCCGCGGCGCGGGACAGGCTCCGGGGGGCGGCCGGGTGCCTCCGCTGGGCCCCGATGCCCGCGGCGTCCCTGCAGCGCCCGCGGCCGGCCGCCCCGAACATGGCGGACGCCGGCGTGTGTGGCGGCTTGTCGGTGCCTCCGGCGGCGACGCGACTAGGGCGGCGGCGGCCCGCGCCTCGGGGCTTGGGGGTGACCGCCGGGCTCTAAGCCGAGCCGGAGCGGGAGCCGCCACGGCTCTGGGCGAGGGGGCGTGTGCTGGGGGCGCGCTCGGGGGGTCGCGGTCGCCTGCCGCGGCGTGCGGCCCCCACCGGGCTCCCGTGGTGCATTGCTGTTTCCGGGGAGGGGGCCCGGCCTCAGCCCCGAGGGGCCGGGGTCCCGCAGCCCGGACCGCGCGCGCGGCGCGGCCACCTTCGCCTCCGGGGTTGGGCGGGCGTGCGGGCGCCGCGCTGGGCTGCAACGGCCGGGGCCTGGGGTTATGAATGGAGCGGGGCGGGCCCCGCGCCGGCCGCCGGTGACAGCTGCAGGGGAGGTCAGGTTCTTGTGGGGTGGTGCGGGAGCGCGGTCCCCCTCTGCTGGAGGAAAGTTGACGCCGCTCGGGGCCCGGCGGCGGGGAAGCCCCGGTGTCAGGTAGCGAGCTGGAGGCCTTTGGCCCCTTCTGGAAGCCTCGGGGCTGCTGCTCCGCCCCTGCGGCGCTTCTGATTGGGCCAAGTCGCCTTCACTCACCCACCCCAGTCACCTCCCGAAGCCTGAGGATTAGTCACCATGGCTTCGCTTTCCCGTCCGCGCCGCGATTCCCGGGCAGAGAGGTAGAAGGGTAGGCTGGGTGGCTTATCTAGTGCTACCTTGAGTGCCATCAGTCAGTGGTGGTGACGTGTTTTAACCCTCAAAGTCCATATCTGGGGAACTGCTGGTTCAGAAACGTGAACCCGTCGGGGACACGTGGTGGTCGAGTAGATGGAGCTGGTTTTGTGGTGGCATCTCGGGTGCTTCAGTTCTGTGTGTTCTGTTTCCACCGGTGACATCTCCACCTTGGAATAGAATCCGAGAACTGGGGGAGAGAATGGCGGGATGCACCAGAAAGGTTGCTGTGGACGAGGTTGGCCGACGCGTGGTTAACTTAAGATGGTCGGGCAGGGCCCTTGATAATCCTTTAATGTCTTTTACAAATGTGAGAACACGCAGATGCTGGTTACGAAGACAGATGAGCCCGAGAAGTTTATGTTAAGCAGGAAGGGTGGGCTCCTTAAATGACAGAGGTAAAGGCAATGAAGCAGTCTGCTCTAAGCTCCTATAAATTTTCAGACACAGAAGGTGAAATAATGGTACCCCCATCTAGATTCTACTCTTATTACTGTGCAGAATCTGCTTTGTCCATCTTATTTCTTGACACATTTCAAAGAAAGTCGGAGTACTTATTCCCCAGCTTTAGTATACACATATCTTTAAGTAGAGCTGGGTACCGTGAGGGTGGGGGTGTGAATTTACATAAGGGTTAGTTCTGCCTGTTCTAGAACTTAGATGTAAAATGGTATAGTACATTATGCATTCTTTGGCATAAAAGGTTTCTTTAACTCAGCGTGTTTTTGATGTTCACCCATGTTGTTCCTCTTTACTTATGAGTAACAGTCATTCTGTGACTATCTTGCTGCATTTTTTGAAAGTAAACATTTTAGAATATTTTAGTTGTTCACGGAAGTAGTAACAGGTCTTGCATACTTAGACAGTTAACATTATTAACATCTTACATTGTCACGGTACATTCGTCAAAACTAAGAAAATGACTTTTGTACTAGGAATTCCAAATTTTGTTTGGATTCCATGGTTTTTCTTTAATGTGCCTTTGCAGGAGGGTGTTCCAGAACCCAGCCCAAGGCATTGCCTTGTCTAGTTGTCGGGTCTCCTCGAGTCTTTGGTCTGAGACAGTCTCAGTCTAACCTTGTCTTTAATGACCTTGCCTTGACAGTCTAGAGAAGTATTGGCTGAATTGTCTGGGTGAATACCTCCCAATTTGGGGTTGGCTGAAATTTTTTTCATAATTAGGGTGGATTTTTTTTTTTTTTTTAGGAAGAATACTACAGTAGTGAAGACAAGTGTATTTTCATAGAAATACTTTTTTTTAAGATGGAGTTTTGGAAAGTTACTGTCAAAGTGATGGGTGTTTTGTGTGTGTCTGGTCTACTCACCTCCTCAGACCCTCTTTGATAAAGTGATGTAGCTGGAGACATCTACTTGATTGTGGTGTTGGGCCTGATCCAGTTGGTTCCATATACCATTCTAAAGAAAATAATGTATCTCTCCTTTCCATCTTTTCCCTGCCTTTCTATTTAAACTACTTCATCATACCTCATCTTAACGAAAATTCCATCTATGCTCTATGTAAATGGCCCTCTTACCCAGATTTTGGATTCAAGTTGCCTGCCTGTATTTTTTTGTTGATTGAGAATGTGTCAGATATCTCCACTGAACAACATTGTTGAATATCTGTTGTGTAACGTTCTTGATGTTGCACATCACTGCTTGAGTTGCATAGCAGGAAAAAGATGAATAATGTCTCCGCTACCCTGATTATTCTGTTCCTTTGAATAATTGAGAGTGAACTGTCACCAGGATGAGTTAGATTTTTTAAAATTATTTCTGAAATTATCTGGATGTGAGAATTGGCTGTTTGTTGAGGGTAATACATTATTTGGAACCTAACTGTTATAATCATTGTTCCCTGCTGGTATGAGTTCTTTCCTTATCATTTGTGTTTTAAGTGTGATCAGTTTCCTCTAGCTAGAAAGAATGTTTTACCTCTCTCAAGGGTGCCCTTACCCTAGTTGAATGAGATAGGCTATATAAGGGCATGCTTAGGGTGCTCTTGAGGTCCTCCAAATTTTTGACCTTAGAATTTCTGGTTCATAACATTTCCTTCTCATCACTCCTTTTCTAGCAAGTTTGGTGAGACTGTATTACTTTAAAACAATAACTGCTGAATTGCAGATAGAAATAGAGGTCTTGCATTTTGGCTTACGTGACAAGTCTGTCTAGTTAAATCATAGGTGGTGATCATTTCTAATAATTACTCTGTTTATTGCTTGGTGTGCCAAGCACTTTCACATTCATCTGTTCATGGTAACAGATTGAAGTAGAGCTACACAGGAGGAGGTATGAAGAGATAAACCTTTAAGAGGTCACTTGTCCAATAGTATGAGATAGTTCTCAGTAGTTATTTCAGATACATATATATATATATATAGTATTAGCTAAATCATAAATCTTTTTGGCCTAATAGGAATTTAGACATAAAGAAGAATCTGAATTTAGGAGTAACAGGGTATTCTAGGTAGTTCCAGACTACTAGAACATGTTAGATAGAAAGTCTTTCAAACACAATTGGAAATTTTAAAATTTTAGGCCACCTCCAGTCTGGGTTTTAGAAGACAAATACAAGCAAACATGAATAGAAGGAGGCTGGAAGCCCACAGAGTAAGTAGGTAAAGGAAGCAAGTTGGTAAGATGACCATGATGTTAGGTTCTGTGAATTATGTGGTACAGCAGCTTAGGAACAGTCACAACATGGAAAAAGTCCTTGGTACAGTTGTAAAGCCCTTTGAAAACATTATGTGTAATGTGACTTTAATAAAGCAGACTCTGTTAAAACTAAAGTTACTCTCAGGTTCATCCTTAAGTCAACCAGCTTGAAACACAATCTAACCTTTTAAAAAAAAAAAACAAAACAAAAAAAAAAACAAAAAAAAAAACATAGAACTACCAACTGTTTCTTTCATTTTTCTTCAGGGCGACCTTTCTGACCAAGTATACAACTACCCAGAGGGCCTAGGAGAAGTGCTGTATAGAGAGCAGTTCGACTTCAACGCTGAGCCACCTTGGGAACCTAGCTGATGATAGGGGGGTTCCATCTCCTAACTTGTCCATGTAAGTATTTCACCTTTGTTTGGGGGCGGGGAGGGGGGTATTGCTGTGTTGCTAAATGTTTCTCAGAACCTGAAATTTTATTTACCTCTTTAAGTGCAGTGACCATAAAGTTTTTTGAAATTCTGAAACAGAAGCCTGATACTTATGGGTTAGACTTGACTGAGTTGTAGCATTTACCAATGACTGAATCACTTAAAATATATCTTTGATATGTAACAAATATTACTGTAAGCACATATTGCAGGAGAAGTTTTAGGAAATCTTACTAGCTCCGGTTTTATGCAGTGTGGTTTTGAATTTAAGATATCCTCAGATCATTCAACCATTTAACTCAGTGGACTTGTACTTGGGCTTCATCTGAAAAATAGATTTTTTTTTTAGTAGTGTTCTCATTCCACTCTGTGGGAAACTATTCCCTACGGCAGGGGTGGGGAACGTCTGGCCCATGCACTGTGTAAGCCTCATAGAATCATTTGGTGTAGCCCTGCCAATGCGGCTGCAGGCAGGACTCAAATCCAGGACGTTTATACCTGGCTAATTTTTAAGTTGATAATTTTGTATGGCCTGTGAGTGATGCTGTAAATATCCACAGGGCCTTGGCAGACTCAGTGTGGTTTTCTAGAGTTTGTACTCCTTTTCATGAACTGACTTCATATAGTACTCAACTAGCAGGGAGAACTGGTTGTTTTTAGGGGACTAACTGAAAGATAATACATGTGTGTTTCCAGTCAGGCTGCCTTCAGATTTTCAGGGACAGGTTTTGGCGGCTTGGTTTTCTGCATAGGGCTTGACTTAAGTTTTGAACTCTGTGCACAGTGTAATTACACAGTAAGTTGTTGGTTGAATTTGAACTGCTAGATTTGTGTGGTTGATTCTTTTTTATAAGTATGTAGTAGCATATGAACTTCTTGCTATTGAAATTTGGATTTTGGTGTTGAAATTTGGACCTTTTTTAAAGTAGACTGGAGAGTTGGAGGGAATAGATTAGACATTTTTAGAAAAGCTGAGTATATTGATTAACTTGTTATTTTAAAGACTTACTTAATTGAAAGACCGAGTGACAGAAAAAGAGGTTGTCCCAAGTGCCAACAACAACCAGGCCTGGGCCCATGTGGTGGCAGAGACTCAAGTACTTGTGTGCCTGAACCTTCCAAAATACACAGTCCCACGAAGCTGGAACAGGAGTAGAGCTGGGACTGCAACCCAGATCCTCCAGTGCCTGATGTAGCGTCACAAGCACAGCTTAATCAGCTGGGCCACAGTGCCGGCCCCTGATTAGTTTTTCTGTGGTTGCATCTTGTTAAACAGATTCCATCAAATAAAAACATTTTATATAATTAGAGTATGCTAAAACAAGAATTTTATAAATGCATTTGGTAAATCCAATTGGAATTTTAGGTTCAGGTTTGTCTGTCCTACTTCTCACATATCTGATGTTTTCCCCCTAAGTTCACATGGAGATTTAAAACTTTTTTTTTCCTTCTTATGGAGTGGAGTCTAGTTGACATCATAGTCATTGATGGATTCCAAGGTGGGAGTTCAAGACCAAATTTCATCTTTCAAAGATCATCATAAAGGATATTCAAGTCCCATAATAACAGATATTAATGGGATCTGAAGTTTGCATTATTTCTAGTAGTGTTTTCTCTTTTTTATTTATTTATATATATGTACATATATATAAATTTTTTTCAGATGTACAAGTTTCATGTATTTCCTGTGTACAGATTTAGGAACATAGTGCGACTTCCCACCCATGCTCCCACCCTTCTTCCTCTTTCCTCTCCTATTCCTATTCTTAATTTTTACAAAAAATCTATTTTCAATTAACTTTATACACTGAGCACAGATCAGGGAAAAATACGGTATTTGTCTTTTGGAACTGTCTTATTTGGCTAAGTATGATGGTGTAGTGTTTTCTCTTAAAGACGTAAGAGACACTGGTATCATTAAGCTGATAGATTAATGAATGGTTCTACCAAATCCAGAAAAAGTCTAAAACAATAAATAATATTTCAGAAGCCAGAAAGTCAATGATGTGGGAATGGAGATAAATAGAATATACTGATTCTGCTGGTCTGGCAGCCAAGTTGACTGATTCTTCAATTTATTATGCCCAGGTAAAATGTATGTTAAGCTGTAGTACTTAATGCTTTGCCATAAAACATCAGGTCCATAACTGTAAGAATTTTTTATTGATTTGTTTATTTATTTGAAAGGCAGAGAGACGGTGAAAGAGATCTTCCTCCTGCTGGTTTACTCCTCAAATGCTAGCAATAGCCAAGGCTGGGCCAGGAGAAAGCCAGGAGTCAGTAGAAGTGTCCTCCAGGCACTCCAGTAATGGAATACTAGTTTCCCAAATGGTGGCTTAACCTGCTGGACCACAGCACCCTTTCCCCAAAGTAATTCCTTTATAGCTTCCTTGATGTGACCTAAACTAATTTTGGAAAATAAACTTGACCTGAATCTGTTCTGATTTGAGGCTGTTTTTAATCTTATCCCATTTAATGTTAATATTCCTAAATTTTGCTAATATTGTGATTACAGAAGGCTGATTCATATTTTGGTTACATTTGTTTTATTTATATGTCTACACACACACAAAATACACTACTGTTTCATATCTGAGAAATTACGAATTTAGGACTATCTGGTCCCAAATGTTTCTTGAATTAATAAAAATACAGAAATGTGTTATTCTCACATGTAAGTTTGCTCTATTGGATACTAATATCCTGAGATTAATTTTTTGTGGAGCAGAACTACTATTTGGAAACCATTAAAAGGACTTAAAACAGTAGCCTTCGTGGAACTTATTTGTCACATGGCCTATATGAACTCCGAACTGTGGTTTTTTTTTTTTTTTTTTTTTTTTTTAATTACCTCAGTTCTGTGCAGGTTACCTGAGTTCTATGATTTGGTTTCAGGATTAGGTGTTTTATTTATTTATTTATTTATTAAAGATGTATTTGAAAGGCAGAATTACAGGGAGAGATCTGCTGGATCACTCCCCAAAGGCCAAAACCGCCAGGCAGAAGCCAGGAGTGTCATCCAGATCTGTCACGTGAGTTCCAGGGGCCCAAGTACTTGCGTCATCTTCCACTGCTTACCCAGGTGCATTAGCAGGGCGCTGGATCAGAAGTGGAGCAGCTGGGATCCCAGTGGTGCAGGCTGCAACTTTACCTGCTGTGCCGTAACATTGGCCCCTCAGGATTAGGTTTTAAGTCAAGGAACCACCTAAACATTGAGATCATTCCGTTATGAACTCTAGAAAGTTTGGAATAATATGTGTACAACATTTGAGTGCTGTACAGATATATTGACAATATTTTAACATTGATTTTTTTTTTTTAGGTTATTGTGATGGGCCCCCTAAAACTTAATAAGCCTGTAGTAATTCTAGTGGATCTGGTGATAAAGTCAGATTGAATTAACTATTCACATATACCTTATAATGTAGTTTGTAGTCAAGTGTAGATGTGCCTTGTGGGTTTGCTCTCAGACCACTGCAGTAAAGTAAATTGTATGGCTATTTTGGCTTCTCAGTGTGTATAAAAGTTATTTACACTATACTGTAGTCTTTTTAAGTGAAAAATATGTCTAAATAAACAGTGTACATACCTTAATTAAGAAATGTTGTTGGAACAGGCATTTAGCCTAGTGGTTAGATGCCCACATCCCTGGATTTGATTTCCTGGCTCCTGTCCCTCATGCCAGCTGCCCACCAGTGCAGACCCTGAGAGGCAGCAGTGGTGACTTAAGTAATTGTGTTCCTGGCCTTGGCTCTGGCTGTTTGAGACATTTGAAGTGAACCAGTGGTTGGGACTTCCATCTTTCTTATACCAATACTTAATTTTAAGATTGCCCCCCCAATAAAACTTTGCTGCTAAAAAAATGCTAATAATCATCTGAGCTATTTGGAAAAGGATGCCAATGGACTTGCTGCATGAAGGGTTGCCACAAGGTATGCCTGCGTAGAGTAGATCCACTTAGTTTATTTGTTTAAATGGACTTCACCAATGAGTTTTAAGACTTTTTTGCCCAGTTGTCATTAAAAAGATTACAGGGGATAGAAGGCTCTTGCATTAATTGTAAAAGATAGATGAGCTGAGAAGAAATTTGAGTAGTGACTACTAACGTGTGTGTTCTGTTAAGGCGGTCTTCATCCAAACTCTTCTTGCTTCAAGAGGTTTTCAGTGTGTTTCTCATGAATCTTCCCTAAAACCAAACATTTTGGTACACTGAACTCCAATTACTACAAATGAGATATTGCAGAAAGGTTTGAAAACTATAAAACCTAAGGAAATGGTAGGCTGGCCATTATGCAGATAGCCCAAGGAGGCGCTCCTCGTTGAATTGCTCACACACTGGCAAGGCCCAGAAAGCAAATAATATGTCCTTCACCTACATTCCAAGATCCTCCTTGCCCACTTAAGCAGTTTGTCACATAATGAAACAGAGGTTTAGCCATCTAGTTCTCTAATCCGCTGTTCTTCGTTGTATCACACAAGTAGAAAGTATTTGTTGATCAATAGTGCAAGTCTCCGTTTAGGACTTACTTCCTATGAAATTTTGTTAACCATTTGTTCATTTATTGTCTAGTGCTGTCAACTTTTGGATTGATCTTTGTTACTTGGGGGCAAAGGCATTTTTGGGAATGGGTTTTATTTTTTTTTTTGCTCTGTGATGTGCAGACTTAATCTCTAGAACTTTGAAAATTTCTTATAGAAACAGCATCCTTCAAAACAGTAGCCATAAGAATTTAACAAATTAAAACTAAATTAAATTAGAGATTTATTCTTTTTAAAAAATATTTTCTATTTATTTGAGAGTTAGAGTTATCAGACAGTGAGAGGAAGAGACAGAAAGAAAGATCTTCCTTCCGTTGGTTCACTACCCAGTTGGATGCAGGGGCCCAAGGACTTGGGCCATCTTCTACTACTTTTCCAGGCCATAGCAGAGAGCTGGATCAGAAGTGGAGCAGCCAGGACTTGAACTGGTACCCTTATGGGATGCTAGCAATGCAGGCAGCAGCTTTACCCACTGTGGCACAGCGCTGGCCCTGAGGGCAACATTCTTAATCACAGCAGAGAGCTGGATTGGAAGAGGAGCAGCCGGGACCAGAACCCAGCGCCCCAGGCTGAGGATTAACCTACTGCTCCACGGCGCCTACCCCTCCTTTTTTTTAAGATTTTATTTGTTTACTTGAAAGTCAGAGTTACAGAGAGGCAGAGAGAGAAAAAGAGATCTTCCACCCACTGGTTCACTTCCTCCGTTGCATGAGACCCACATCTTAAGTGCTAGGGTGCTATCCAGCACCAGTAGAGGACATTTTACTCATCCACAGAAAGTTCTGCTGGACAGTACTACTTTGGGAGAATTATTGTGAGCAGAGTAGCAGGAGCCATAATAATCTTAAAGCATTTATTGACAAGAACTGTACAAATTATATACAGTGTTCATTCTCCAAGATCGTCTAATAAACTAACTGTTCCTTAACTGTAAGGGGTTTCCAGTTGTATATTCTAGTTGAATTCTTCAGTTTCCTAGCATGTTCTTAGGATGCGACTCCTTACAATAACTCTTGTGTGCTCCTATAGGCTGCAATTAATATTAGCTTTATGTTGACATTAGATTATCTCTTATCTGTTTCTTACTCTTTGCAAGGATCCTCTGACTCCCAGTTTGTAGTACCTTTAGATTCAACATAATCAGCAATCTGTATTTGGGTTGACCAAGAGTAGGATAGGGTATTAGAATATGTTCACAAGGACACTGAAACAAAATAATTCCCAAATACACAAATGGGAGTATTTGAAGATACCCTTTTTTAAAGATTGATTTATTTATTTGACAGAATTACACAGAGAGGAGAGGCAGAGAGAGAGGTTTTCCATTCTTTGGTTCACTCCCCAACTGGCCGCAACGGCTGGAGCCGTGCTGATCTGAAGCCAGGAGCCAGGAGCTTCTTCCCGGTCTCCCACACGGATACAGGGCCCCAAGGCCTTGGGCCATCTTCCACTGATTTCCCAGGCCATAGCAGAGAACTGGATCTGAAGTGGAGCAGCCACGTGTTGAACTGGCACCCATATGGGATGCTGGCACTGCAGGCGGCAGCTTTACCCACTATGCCACAGCGCCAGCCCCTTGAAGATATCCTAATAGGACAATAAAAATGAGTAAAAGATTTGAAAACCATTTGTTAGTAACCTAGCAGTTCTACTGTATTATGTGCCCTAAACTCTGGCACCTAGACCAGTGCTACTTAGAACTGTCAGCAGGATAGGGTCTCTTGTACCAGAATGTGAAGTCACACACTGCCAAACACTGGGTCATATAGAATAAACTATTAAATAACAATGATCAGAAAAGTTATAAACATATTCTAAGGGAGATGTATCCAACACCTGAGAGAGAGATACACAAGGGCCTATTTATTTGGAAGGCAGAGACAGAGATCTGGTTCACTCCCAAATGGCTGCAACAGCCCCTGTTGGGCTAGGCAGAAGCCCGGAACCAGTAATTCCATCCTGGTCTCCCATGTGGGTGGCAGGAGCCCAGTGACTTGGACCATCATCTGATATCCTCACAGGCTCGTTTTCAGGAAGCTAGAATCAGACGTGAAGTAGCCAGGACTCAAAACCAGCACTCAGATAGGAGTTGCTGGGTTCGCAAGTGGCAGTTTAACTTGCCATAATGCCAGTCTTAAGTTTTATGTATAATAAAAACAAATTTTCCTTGTGCATAGGCAGCAGCTAGGCAGTGAGATCTTCCCTAAGGTAACTAAGTTTATTTAAAAGGTTTATTCATTATACTGCATTGAAAACAGGAAAGCTAGAAAACTTAGGATTAATATACATCTCAATTACCAAAAGGGGTTAAATATTTAACTTGTGTGCAAGAACACACACACTGTCTCCAGCTAAAAATTCCATCTTTACATCAAATAATCAGAACACTTTGTTTTCTAAGGGTGCCTAACCATGTCTGCTCCATATGTAAAAGTAATACAGATTGCTGTGAAAAATCCTGAATTTCATTTTCTCATTAAGATATATTTTAACATTTCTTCTGATGCATTTTGTTAGGTAGCCTGTGTACAGGCACTTCAACTTAACCTGTCCGGCTTATTCCTTTGGTTTTCTCCCTTTTTTTTTTTCCTTCTTACATCCATCCTGTATATTCTTATTCCCTTTTAAAATGTTCTTAGGCAGTCACTTTTGGTGTTCTTCCTCTGTTACTCAGTTTTTTCCAACCTCATCACCTGAAAATACTCAGTGTAGGCTTTTGTTACTGTTTGCCGTTTAATCTTGCTTCAGTATGGCAAATGTTTATTTGATCTTAGGATCACCACCCAGTTAATTGGAAATTCTACCAGATTGAGTACATAGTTTCCTGGAAACTGCTTTTTTTTTTTTTTTTTTTTTTTTTTTTTTTTTTTATTCTAACTTGCTCCAGGCCTCACATCCCTTATGCCGAAGTCATCCTTTTTCAGTTTTCTAGTGCTCTTCTGGGCAGCTATTTATAATTATTTGTAAAGGTATTCTGTATGGGTAAGTAACCTTTTTTTTTCTCTTGTAGGTAGAATGCAGAGGAGACTTAAGATTGTCTGTTTTTATAAGGTTGTAAGCTGAGTGCCACGTCGAGTGTTTATATAAAAATAAAGGTAGAAATACCAGTAGGCATTTTCCGTGATAGTGTAAGTTTCAAGATATCTTAAGCTCTCATTTTTAATGAGCAAAGGACGTATTAGACAAGTGGTTGTGTATTAAGCTTGGGTTTCCTGCGTAGGTGTCGCACACAGTACTCTCAACCTTCAGCTCTCCCTGTTCTGCTTCCAGGGAGGTCTTCACTTCCGAAATCCAGGACTCATATTCATCCAGCTTGGTGTCAAGTGGGCTGTTGCTGCCAGGATTGTCTTGTGATTATTTGAGAGATGTATCAGTTTCTTCTGAAGTACAACCAACTGTAGAAGCCCTTGTAGCAGGTGTGTAACAGGCAAGTGCCCAGCTGCTGCAGCCGCTACTCTTGGAGCTACCCGCTCGACGGACGTGCGCACTGAGCTTCCTCCTGAACGGCTCCTCCGGCTCCAGGAGCAGCAGTTGGGTTCTTTGGAGCCTTTTGTTTCTTTTGGCAGCTCTTCATGGAAAATGTATTGTCAAAAAACACCGATATAAAGGTGTAAATAAGGCGTCGTTATGTCTTTATTCTTCCCAGCTATGAGTCCAAGAAGTAACTGCTCAATGAAAATAGTGTCATGATTATAACAACTATAATAGTGTAGAATAATCTGAATTTTGGACCATATATTAATAAGATACTTGTTTTTAAAAATAGTTTAGATATGCTTGTGTGTAGAGAACATTTCTTAGTGTGTATGATACCAGTAAACATGAGAGCTTTTATTAAAAATAAACTTGTTACACTAAAACATTTTGATGAGGAGAACCTGAGATTCTCGCTGAGTAGATTTTGGAAAGTGCAATGTAACTAAGCCAAGGCCCAGCGGCACAGAGTGGAGAGAATGGTGGGCTATGATGTTTTGGAAGTGCCATTGCTCATTTAGAAGCCAGAAAGTACAGCGCAGTGTCCATTGGGAGACTTGCGGAGAGGCCTGGTTTCACTGTGGTTGGAGCTTGCGAGGTCCTGGAAAGTGTCCTTGTGCTGTCGAAAACGGAGTAGGTGACAGCATGGACCTGGCGTGCAGTATAAACTGTGCCCACTCCCGACATAAGCACTTAGCTTTCATGCTGGCTCCTTGGAACATGCCATGTCTCAGATTTTTCGGCTTAACACATAATTTGCCAGTTACCGTTAGTGTTTCTTAAAAATGCTCTAGCTAAATGTTTCTTAGTGCTTTAAATGAAGCAAAAATGTTAGAACACAAACCCTTTTTTGTTATCAGAGTGCTGTAAAGTGTTTTTGCCAGCATATTAAGAAAATTATAAAGACTCAAGGAGGTATGGCACTCCTTTGAATTAGCGGTATTGAAGGTAGGAAGACTTAAGATCAGCCCAGCCTTACCGACTTTTCTTTCAGTTATTGGAAATTTTGAACTTCCAAATGACACTAGGTTTGAACAAAGACTGTATTGCCCAAATTGTATTAGAAAACCTGTATCCTTGAAAGTATTTATATTTTGCAGATTGTTCTAAGGGGTTAGTTTTTCCTGGATCTAGCTTGGGTTTATAGTAACTGATAGTTGAGCATTGAATTTACATGTGGATGACTTGCATATCAAAGCTATGCACTCCTTAGGAATGTGAAAGATGGGCCTCTGTTTTCAACAGTTCTGGGAGTTCCTTACCACCACTTCTAATTCTGTTTCTAAGACCCCACTCTGGGCCAAGAATTTCTGGGAATCCCAAAGCCTTCAGGAAGTATGTAATTATTTCCCCCTTGTTCTTGGTAAAATTAAGGAAATCAAATAACATTGCATGTGCTGCATCTTTTTAATGCTTTTGGGCGTGCCTTCATGCGTTTTGTTAAACTGCTGGTACAAAAAGAACTTTCTTAACAGCAGAATCCTTTTTTTTTGTCAGTTTGGTTAACCACCTGCACTACTTCTAAAGTGACCATTCCATTTCAGAGATGAAAAGTCACTTCATAAACAATATATATTTAGAGCAGGACTTGGCTTTCCAATTTTTTACTTACATTGATAGTATATTTTCATTCATTTTGATGCCATTATTTGCCAACTTTTTTTTGACTTTCAATTCACATTTCAAATTATTGCCCTTGCAGAAAAGTCTAGTTTACAGTGACAGGAAGCAGTTTTCTGGTTGCCTTGGTTGTGTGGGGTGGAGTCAGATTTACTACAAAAAGCACATGGAGAACATACCTTTATGGTAATTATGATAATACAGTTGTAGATGTTTGTCAGAATGGATGCATGTTATTGCATGTAGACTGTTGATAAATAAGGTGGATGAGAAAAGAAATAGTTTCAAGTTTTAGGATCTCCAAATCTAAAACCATACAAAGAATAAGAGTAATAGAGTCATAGAAAGCAAAGTAGAGGGGCCAGTGCTGTGGCATAAAGGGTTGAGCTGCCAGCATACCGTATGGATGCTGGTTCAAGTCCCGGCTGCTCCACTTTCCATCCAGCTCCCTGCTGACGTGCCTAAGAAAGCAGCAGAGGATGGCCCATGATGCTTGGGCTCCTGCACCCATGTGGAAGACCCAGATGAAGCTCCTGGCTCCTGGCTTCAGCCTGGCCTAGCCCTGGCCATTTTGGCCATTTGGGGAGTGAACCAGCAGAAAGAAAATCTCTGTCTCTCTCTCTTTGTCACTTTGCCTTTCAATTAAGTAAAATCTTAAAAAAAGTAGAAAGGCTAAACAGTTTGATCACCAGCATCTCCAGAGGTAGCCTATTTACTTACTTACTTGTGCCTCAGTGTCTTCATGTGTAGAATGGGGATAGTACCGTTCTTGTAGTTTTGATGGTTAAGAGAATACTGAATAAAGAGCAATGCCTGGCATACTGCTATAAACATGCTATGTCAGCCAGTTTAGCAGGCAATGAGAGGTTGAATCTACTAGATAATGTTCTTGAAATAGGTGGAAAAAAACCCCTCTGTTCCTGTGATTTATTACTCCAGAAAAGCTGTCAAGGATGTGACAGTCAGCAGGTAAGACTAGATCCAGTGCGTGAGGATCTGAATGTTAGAGGAAAGTGACCAGTCTTGTAAGTACTGCGGCTCTAGGACACGGAGGTTGATCTTGTCCTGGTTGAGGTTTTCAGCACGGGGCAGCAGTTAGTTGCCTGTGGTGGTCCATAATTGATCAAGTGTTCACCACTGAGAGGGTACATCAGAGTTTGTTAAAGATGGAATTAAACGATAAATATTTTGGTGCAAAACATTTTTAAATCCATACAAATGAGAATTCTTTTTATTTATTTATTTATTTATTTGACAGGCAGAGTGGACAGTGAGAGAGAGAGACAGAGAGAAAGGTCTTCCTTTGCCGTTGGTTCACCCTCCAATGGCCGCCGCAGCCGGCGCGCTGCGGCTGGCGCACCGCGCTGATCCAATGGCAGGAGCCAGGAGCCAGGTGCTTTTCCTGGTCTCCCATGGGGTGCAGGGCCCAAGCACCTGGGCCATCCTCCACTGCACTCCCTGGCCACAGCAGAGAGCTGGCCTGGAAGAGGGGCAACCGGGACAGAATCCGGCGCCCCTACCGGGACTAGAACCCGGTGTGCTGGCGCCGCTAGGCGGAGGATTAGCCTAGTGAGCCGCGGCGCCGGCCTTTTTTTTTTTTTTTTTTGACAGGCAGAGTGGACAGTGAGAGAGAGAGACAGAGAGAAAGGTCTTTCTTTTGCCGTTGGTTCACCCTCCAGTGGCCGCTGTGGCCGGTGCACCGCACTGATCCAAAGGCAGGAGCCAGGTGCTTCTCCTGGTCTCCCATGGGGTGTAGGGCCTAAGCACTTGGGCCATCCTCCACTGCACTCCCGGGCCATAGCAGAGAGCTGGCCTGGAAGAGGGGCAACCGGGACTAGAACCCGGTGTGCCTGCGCCGCAAGGCGGAGGATTAGCCTATTGAGCCACGGCGCCAACCGAGAATTCTTAAAAGTTCATGAAAAACAGTTTTCATGGGCTTCAAACATCTTGCACCTGACAAAAAATTTTAATTCAATTCAAGTATTAAGTGTCCTCCTACTTCCATACAGTAGAATATGCTTAGAGATTCAAGAACCGAAATAATAGGATAAAGGAAATTTTTAGCACTTTAAGGTGAATTTTTTGTCTAAAAATCTTGATTAATTTTTTCCCATTAGTAGAATAGATGAAAGCTACCTGTTAAACAACAACAAAAACCAGCGGTACTAATCAAGAAATTCATACTTTACTCTTTATTTACCTTGACATGTATCTTTCTGAATGAGTGGCCCCTTTCTATTGCCGTTAGTGATTGCTTGAATGTTTCCCTGAGATTCATTTTCTAGCTGGAGTTGCTTAAAACACACATCCTTACCCAGGGCAGATTTAATCATTTGTGGTGTAGCGGCCTGTAGAATGCCCAGGTTGTGGTTTACTGCTAAGTACTAGATTTTATGCAGATAAGCGTAAATTTACTCCTTTGGTAAAACAAAAGTAATTCCTCAGCTTTTCATGTCTACCACAGCATGAAAGAGATTGGACAGTTGGACTAAATGTAGTCAGGTTCTTGGAATATAAAACTGTTAGTGTTAAAAATAAAGCTAAGTATTATTGTATTTCATGAAATTTGACTAAAAGTATATCTTATTGAGGAGTTGTTTTGGAATATTTTGGGAACCATTGAATCGGGATACACTTCCAGGAAAGGAACCATCACCTTACTCGACTTCTAGCATGGGGCCTGGGGAGGGGGGTAGGTGGGAGGAATCAAGGACACAGGCAGGAAAAGACTGAGGTTTTATACGACGGGTTGCTGAGACAGCCGGTGTAGGCCTGTTATTAATGTGGCAGTCTGAAAGCGGTACCAGACAGTGAGACAACAAACCAATATTATGTCAGTGTATGCTGCTACAGAGAAGAAGAGGTGAACTGGGGGAGGAGGAGAGGTTTATTTGGTTGATTGATCAGCTGATTGACTGATTGGAGAGGGATAGGGTTAAGTCTGAATGAAGCTTTTTTTTTAATCAATTCTTAATAACTGGCTTATACCTTGTTACTGATTTTGATGACATTTTTATCTTAACATTTATCCTGCAGTTATGTGTTATGGATGCAGTGTATTGAAGTCAGACTAGAATTTTAATAATTTCTTGGCTGCAAATAGTTGTCTATATTTTCTAAAATTTATTTGAAAGGCTGTGAGAGAGGAAAAGATCTATTTGTTGGTTCACTCCTGAAATGCCTGCAACAGTAACAAAGCCAGGTGTCCAGAACTCAGCCCCAGTCTTCCATGTGAGTGGCATTGACCCAAATCCTTGAGCCATCACCTGCTGAAAAGTCTGCATCCCAGACTTTTCAAGTGGCTTCTTAATCCATCCTGTCAGATGCCTGCCTCAAGATGTCTAGTTAAAATGAGTAAAATTTTATGTTACAAAAGCATAACACAAGATACTAATGTAGCCTGGGTCTGCAACACTGGGTACCTAGGTTGACCATGGCTTATGATAAATTGTGCACATAAGTGAATTACCCTCTGAAGAAGCAATACTGAGGGACTGATGTTCCTCACAGCCACGAAGTCACTGCCTGGGATGCCGGCACCCCCTATTGGAGTGCCTAGGTTGAGTTCCGTTTACTCTACCTCCAGTTGAGCTTCCTGCTTATGCACACTCTGGAAGGCAGCAGGTGATGGCTTAAATACCAGAGTCCCTGCCACCCACGTGGGAGCTCGGGATTAAGTTCCAGGCTCCTCCGCATCTGTCTTTCCCAGCTCTGTTGGAGGTATTTTGGGGGAGGGAACCAGTTGATCTCTCTGCCTTTTAGATAAGATGAAAATAGAAATTTTTAAATAACATTGTACTGGGCTTGTTTTTTTTAGAGATTTACTTTTATAGTTGCGTTTACTTTTCAGTGGGCATTGTTTCTGAGTGTTACCTGATTATGTAAATTCCTCACTAAATTGGGCACGTGGCATAGGCTTTCATAACTATTGAAGTAATACCAACTTTGATGCAATTTCTGTTTTGACAGTTTGTTGCATATTCTAAGGACCCAGACATAGGCTTGGTGGCCCGTCTCTTGTTTTTCCTGGTTTATGACTTTCGGCTTTGTGGAATACGGCTGAGATGAAAGGATTTATTGACGATGCAAACTACTCCGTCGGCCTGTTGGATGAAGGAACAAACCTTGGAAATGTTATTGATAACTATGTATATGAACATACCCTGGTAAGTGCCATCTCACATTCCTCAAATACATTGTTAATATATTCCACATTTGGCCGGCGCCGCGGCTCACTAGGCTAATCCTCCGCCTAGCGGCGCCGGCACACCGGGTTCTAGTCCCGGTCGGGGCGCCGGATTCTGTCCCGGTTGCCCCTCTTCCAGGCCAGCCCTCTGCTGTGGCCAGGGAGTGCAGTGGAGGATGGCCCAGGTGCTTGGGCCCTGCACCCCATGGGAGACCAGGAAAAGCACCTGGCTCCTGGTTCCTGCCATCAGATCAGCGCGGTGCGCCGGCCGCGGCGCGCCAGCCACGGCGGCCATTGGAGGGTGAACCAGCGGCAAAGGAAGACCTTTCTCTCTGTCTCTCTCTCTCACTGTCCACTCTGCCTGTCAAAAAAAGAAAAAAAAAATATATTCCACATTTGAATACATCGGTGCTTTATTAATTTCTAATGTGTGAATCTGATAAAATTGCTTGATTCAGTTGTTTTCCAGCTTGACTGGAAGCACACCTCCACTTTTGTTCTCTTTGATCAGTGTGATTTGTTTTTTATTTCAATTCATTCCATTAAAAAAACAGAAACTTCTTGGTGGCCCTTTCTCTTCTATGCCTTTTAGTGCCTGGCTCTTGTGTGTCCTATTTATTTTCTTGACATAATTGCCAGAAAACTTTCTAATTGATACATGGCCCACATTTAGGTTTCTTGACTTTATTCCATGGATTTTAATGTAATCTTGGTTGTGGATTTTGACTGATAATTTATTCTAAGTGCTTACTACCTCTCTACCACCCCAGGAGTCAACTTCAGCAAAATCACGCTCCCTGCTACTTAAGTAGGTGATTTATTTTCATTTTAGACTTAGTTATATAATTTATTGACTTGTTGGAGCTAATTTCTCATATTCCCAAATTTGTTGAAGAATCATTGTTGTGTTACTGGTGTCCAGTAATAGGATAACCCCAAAAAGTCTCCATTTTCCTCTGGCCCTTCTGTCGACATACATATAGATGGACTCAAGTTTTTTGTTCACTCTGGAAAAGTCCCTTTATATCTCTCCTACTTTGCCATTAAGCTTCTTGGGGAAAAAAAAAAATTGTGACACTTGTTGACACTATTCAACCGATTTCTGCCAAGCCATCGACAGGAAGTTCCTGGTTAGATTTTGGTAACCTTTTCTTAGTCACCTATCCTTTTCTTGCTTTTGCAATAGTTTCCTGCTTCAGGTAAATTCTTTGAAATATTTCTCTTATCCATTCTTGTCCCACAGCCTAAATTATCCCACAATTAGTAGCATTTATTTGGAGTCCTCTGTTCTGTTTTCTGATAGCCTCATTGTATTATGTGGCTCCAAGATGCTACTTCATCTTGTTTCTGAGTGGGCCTTTCTGCCCATCGGCTTTGGTCTTTCCTCCCTACCATCCTTTATTGTCTTCTGTAGTTCTGTTTTATTAATTCAGTTTGCCTTTGCTCAGATCATCCTAGTGACCTCCTAACTGACCTACAAGCTTTGCATTTTCAACTCCTATTGTGCCTAAGAAAGGAAACTGAACCTGCCCCTACCTTTTTTTATCCTTGTTCTTTTTGTGGTGCCCTTAGAATATTGTGAATGACATGTCTGTGACAGTGGGTAACTTGATCACAGCTGTTCCAGACTTACCATATCGCTTATCAACTGAGCAGTGTATTCTAGTAATGTCCATTTCAATGAACAAACCAACCAGTTTACCTCCTTAAAGAATGGTTTTCACGGCCGGCGCCGCGGCTCACTAGGTTAATCTCTGCCTTGCGGTGCCAGCACACCGGGTTCTAGTCCCGGTCGGGGTGCCGGATTCTGTCCCAGTTGCCCCTCTTCCAGTCCAGCTCTCTGCTGTGGCCAGGGAGTGCAGTGGAGGATGGCCCATGTGCTTGGGTCCTGCACCCCATGGGAGACCAGGATAAGTACCTGGCTCCTGCCATCGGATTAGCGCGGTGCACCGGCCGCAGCGGGCTGGCCATGGCAGCCATTGGAGGGTGAACCAACAGTAAAGGAAGACCTTTCTCTCTGTCTCTCTCTCTCTCACTGTCCACTCTGCCTGTCAAAAAAAAAAAAAAAAGTTTTCCAGTAACTTTGCTCCCTGACTAACATGATTCAGTTATTTATTTGAGTGAGGGGGGGTGGGCCGGCAGGGCGAGATCAATTGATCTTCCATCCACTGGCCTCCCATGTGCGTGATGGGCTCAAGCACTTGGGTCATCCTCTGCTGCTCTCCCAGGTGCATTAACGAGGAGCTGGATCAGAAGCAGCTGGAACTCCAGTATGGGATGCCAGCAGCTTAGACTGCTGCACCACAGTGTTAGCCCACAAGGTGTAATTTTAATGGAGCTGTATTTAGTTTTGCTTAACATTCCTGGTTCTCACTGTATTAGAAAATTAGATGCTGAGCTACCAGCTGTGTTTTATGTTTTTTATAATCAAACTTTTTTTTTAAAGCTTTATTTGGAAGGTAGACTTATGGAGAGAAAAGGAGAGAAATCTTCCATCCATCACTTTACTCCCCAGATGCCACAGTGGCCAGAGCTGGGCCAGGCTGAAGCCAGGAGCTTCTTCCAGGTCTCCCGTGTGGGTACAGGGGCCCAGGAACTTGGTCCATCCTCTGTTGCTTTTCCAGGTGTATTAGCAGGGAGCTGGATTGGAAGTAGAGCAGCTGGGACTCAAACCTATACCTATATGGGATGCTGGCATCATAGGCGGAGGCTTAAACCACTACACCACAGTGCCAGCCACCTATAATTTAACTTTTAAAAAACTTTTGAAACAGATCTTCTACCTGCTGGATCACTTTCCAGATGCCCACAGCAACCAGGGTGGGCTAGGCTGAAGCCAGGGTCAGCTGCATCCAGGTCACCCATGTAGTGGGCAGGAATCTACACGGAGCCATCACTGCTCCCTCACAGGGTGCACATTATCAGAAAGCCCACGAAGGACTCAGGGCCAGAAATTCCAGTAAGTGATGTGAGCATCTCAAGGAATGTCTGAACCAGTGCACCAAACTTCCACTGTTTTAAAGCAATTGGAGACAGGGCTGGTGCTGTGGTGTAGCCAGTTGGGCCACCGCCTGCAGTGCCGGCATTCTATATGGGCACTGGTTCTAGTCCCAGCTGCTCCACTTCGGATCCAGCTCTCTGCTGTGGCCTGGGAAAGCAGTGGAAGATGGCCCAAGTCCTTGGGCTCCTGCACCCACATAAGAGACCCAGAAGAAGCTCCTGCTCCTGGCTTCGGATAGGCAAAGCTCTGACCATTGTGGCTGTCTGGGGGGTGAACCAGCGGATGGAAGACACACATAACACACACACACATGTACATCCCACCACCTCTGCCTCTCTGTAACAATGCCTTTCAAATAAATAAATCTTACAAAAAAAAAAAAGATTTGGAGAAGCATGGAAAGAAAGTTTTCCTTCCCTCAACTACCAAGAAGTAAAATTGAAGCATTTGTCACTTAAATTGATAGGTTTTTTTTTTAATCTCCAAGGAGAGAATATTTTATATGGCAGTATGTAACAGCAAAAAGGTCTAAAAAGAACAAATATGTTCAAGTTTCTGCTTTTCATAGTCACTAGATCTGGTTTCTAAACTTAAATATACTGGTGAGTATGTTCATGATCTTTTGATTGTGTGTGTTTTTGTGTTTTTTTGTTTTACATAACCATAACAGACAGGGAAAAGTGCGTTTTTTGTGGGAGATCTTGGAAAGATTGTGAAGAAACACAGTCAATGGCAGAATGTAGTGGCTCAGATTAAGCCATTCTATACAGTGAAATGCAACTCTACTCCAGCTGTACTTGAGATTTTGGCAGCTCTTGGAACTGGATTTGCTTGTTCCAGTAAAGTAAGTTTTGTTTTTGTTTTATTACAGCATTTTAAGATTCACCTAAACTTTTTATTTACCCACAGCAGTAGAACAGTGCAAGGAAGTTGGACTTTTGGGTGGAGTTTTTAAATAATTGTTTAAATTTACAATTTAATGTTGGAAATTTAAATTTTTATTGTGATGAACCTTTGTGAAGCTTTCTCTTTATTATTAATCAAAAATTATTTGTTCTTCTTTCTTAGGCTAGAGCTAGCTGTAGAGCGGGCTACTTCTGACTGCATAAAGCAGCTATTTCTAAACTACCAGATTGCTCTGGTACTTCTTTTTAAAGGTTTTAAGACAGAGCACCTTCTAGTCCCGGTCGGGGCTCCGGATTCTGTCCCGGTTGCCCCTCTTCCAGGCCAGCCCTCTGCTGTGGCCAGGGAGTGCAGTGGAGGATGGCCCAGGTGCTTGGGCCCTGCACCCCATGGGAGACCAGGAAAAGCACCTGGCTCCTGGCTCCTGCCATCGGATCAGCGCGGTGCGCCGGCCATTGGAGGGTGAACCAACGGCAAAGGAAGACCTTTCTCTCTGTCTCTCTCTCTCGCTGTCCACTCTGCCTGTCAAAAAAAAAAAAAAAAAAAAAAAAAAAAAAGACAGAGCATCACCAGAATATGAACTGTAACATTTTAGAATCTTAATTTAACCTCAGACAATTTTTTAGCCAAAAAATGAGTATAAATTAGAAAGTAATACTTTTACTTTTAGATGACACTGTCTAAAATCTTATTTCACAGAATGAAATGGCTTTAGTGCAAGAATTGGGTGTGCCACCAGAAAACATTATTTACATAAGTCCTTGCAAGCAGGCATCTCAGATAAAATATGCTGCAAAAGTTGGAGTGAATATCATGACATGTGACAATGAAATTGAATTGAAGAAGATTGCACGTAATCATCAAAATGCTAAGTAAGTGTAAATCTAAATACTTAAGAATATTGTCTTGCTACTTAAAGGGTTGGGTTTCTCTTTAGGCTGGAAAGAAGGAATATGGTAGGGCAGTGGTGTCATGTGATTAACTCACCTTAGTTAAGCTTCCTGGGTGCTATTAACATTCTATTGGATACCTATTTTTATAAATCTGTAACTCAAGGGAGAAATTTTGGTGTGGTCATCAAATTGTGGCTATAGCTGTGCTACATTAACCTTCTTAGTTACTTGATAAGTTGGGTGTAAGATGTATGAGGATACTTCTGAAAAGTTATGGAGATGGAATTAAAAATCAATTTTGAGCCGGCGCCGCGGCTCACTAGGCTAATCCTCCGCCTAGCGGCGCCGGCACACCGGGTTCTAGTCCCGGTCGGGGCGCCGGATTCTGTCCCGGTTGCCCCTCTTCCAGGCCAGCCCTCTGCTGTGGCCAGGGAGTGCAGTGGAGGATGGCCCAGGTGCTTGGGCCCTGCACCCCATGGGAGACCAGGAAAAGCACCTGGCTCCTGGCTCCTGCCATCGGATCAGCGCGGTGCGCCGGCCGCAGCGCGCCGGCCGCGGCGGCCATTGGAGGGTGAACCAATGGCAAAGGAAGACCTTTCTCTCTGTCTCTCTCTCTCACTGTCCACTCTGCCTGTCAAAAAAAAAAAAAAAAAATCAATTTTGATGTGTAAAGCTGAAAGGCTAATCTCATGATAAGGTGGAATTACCACCTTGGAAATCACTGAGCACACGTGGGCGTAGAACCTGTGTGTGTTCATATGCATTTCCACTAACCTTTAGATGTGTCCTTGTATTTTCGGTTGTTCTCCTGTATAGGTAATGGCTTTAATCTACTTAAACACTCAACTTTTCTTGAGTGGTTTACCTACATGAAAGTGTCTTTGGACCCTCCTTCATAGATTCCAGGTGGTTTCCTTTAGCTTCACATTTTTCTTAACATAAATTCAATCTTTTTTGACAACTGTGTACATCCAGAGGTACTTTTTGCAAGTTTTGGGGCAGAATTCACATTGTGAACTGATGTTATTTTAAGGCTTTAGAATAAGAGTGAAAGTGTATTATTATTGGGCAAACTGTAGAGAACACCTGGTTTTCTTTTTAAAAAAAATTTCCTATTTGTGATCTTCTGAAGAAAGGTTTGGGTTGGGCTGTTTGCTCTTTTAGATTGTAAACTGCTACATTCTTGAGAGAACTGACCTGTTGCCTTAAGTAAAATAATTTGCTTTTACTGGCTTTGCCCTTTGATTGTCACTTATTCATCAGGACTTTTCTTGGGTAAAGAGTTTCACAAACAACATTTGTGTATTATTACATTTAGTGCAGAGGTGTGGAACCTTTTTTCTGCTAAGGGCCATTTAGATATTTATTAACATCATTTGCAGGCCATAACATTTATCATTTTAAAAATTGGCCTGCCACAGATTTACTGAATTTCAAGTCCTGCTGCGGTCACCTCGGCAGGACTAGCTAGACCAGGTGACTTTGGGGGCCCAGGAGCTGGATGGTCACCACTTCTGGTTTAGTGGTTAATTCTAATAATAGAAAAATTGAATTAGCCTGATAATTCTGTCTTGGTTGTGATAGTTTGGAAAGAAATACCAAATTGAGTTCAGTCAGTAAACTAAGTTTGCAGTTGAGAAACATAAAATAACTCAAAGCTTCTCAAGTTTTTTGTTTAGAAAACTGCTGGGATGCAAGGGATGAATAGGAGGCGCATCGGGAGTGTGCAGTGAGAGTGACTTGGCTAAGGACAATTTCGGGACTTTTTGGAGACATTTAAAGCCCTGATATTTGTATTGAAAGACAATTATGGCATTGCTATTCAATTTAGTCTTTCTAGGTGGATTGATGGACTTCATTTGAAAGTAATGTCGTCTTTCATTACAGGGCCCAACCGACTCTTGCTGCTACAACAGTCTTAACTTGCGCCTTTTCCAAATTCCCAACCTTGTAAGCTTCATGCTGTAGGTCCTAATTGCTAGTTTTTTCTCTATACAGGATTGTTTTTCATTAGGTTCACTTGACTCATCCGACGCTGGATTTTGGAGCACTGGCAACATAATCAACACACTTCCTACAATCTTCAGGCTTCACATGTGCTGATGATGGTGTAAACCAACTCTGCCCCAATCATCTTCCCCTTCTCTTAGGGTCTTACTACATATTGCAACAGAAGATTATATTGGAGGTGAAGAGGGTAACATGAAGTTTGGCACCTCACTGAAGAACTGTAGGCATCTGTTGGAATGTGCTAAGGAACTAGATGTGCAAATAATTGGGGTTAAGTAAGTATTTTTTTTTTTTAATTTTGTTTTATGGTGATAACATGTTGCTGGTTATTGGTGTAAGACTTTATTTTCATGAAATCTTAAGATTTGACTTCTCTGGGTTTGTAAATGTATATAAGAAAAACAAACATGCTTTCTCCTTTGTTACTGTACCTCTCCTAGAGACAAAGCAGCCCATAATGTCCTGATTAAGTTAGTGCAGTGTCATTGATTCAGCTTCTTTGGGTTGGGTGGAGTGGATTAGAAGTCTAATGCATGTTAAAATGACACTCAAGGGGCTGGCCTTGGCACAGTGGGTAAAGCTGCCACCTGCCACCTTGGCTTCCCATGTAAGCACTGGTTCAAGTTCCAGCTGTTCCGCTTCCTGATCAGCTGCCTGCTAATGGCCTGGGAAAAGCAGCGGAAGATGGCCCAAGTGCTTGGGCCCCTGCCATCCATGTATGAGACCTGGAATAAATCTTTAAAAAACAAAATGATATTCAACTTCTAAGTTACATTATTGCGTTTTTGTTTCCTGTGTGAAGACTTTTTCCTCCTTTTAATCCCCATGGAGGGATGAGTTGGTGTTTGGTATAGCTTTATAGTTTATTTATATATTTATAAAAATATATTTATATATTTATAAAGTTTATATGTAAACTACACAGTTTATATATACATAGTTTATTATTTATTTGAAAGAAGGCAGAGTTGGAGGGAGAGAGAGCCGTCTTACCTTCCATCTGATAGTTCATTTCCCAAATGGCTATACCAACAGGGACTGGGCTAGGCCAAAGCCAGGAGCTGGGAGCTTCATCTGGATCTCCTGTATGGCTGCAGGTGCCCAAGCATTTGGGCCATCTGCTGCTGCTTTCCCCCTGCACATTGACAGGGAGCTGGATCAGAAGTGTAGCAGCCAACACTATTTGAACCAATGCCCGTATGGGATGCCTGCATCACAGGCAGCTGCTTAACCTACTATGCCACATATGTCCAAGTATCCCAAGAGCTATACCAAGGGGCTGGTATAGTGGGTTAAGCAGCTGCCTGTGATTTCAGCATCTCATATCGGCGTTGGTTCGAGACTGGAGGGCAGGGGTTTGAGTCCTGGCTCTGTTTCCAGCCTAGCTCATGGGTCCCTGCCACCCATGTAGGAAACCCAGATTGAGTTCTGGGCTCCTGGGTTTGACACTATTGTGGGCACTTAGAAAATGAACTAGCAAATGGAAGATATCTATCTGTCTTTCTTTTTCATTTCCTCCCTCTTCCTGTTTCTCTCCCTTTCAAATGTGTAAAATAAGTAAATAATCCCAGGGCACTTTAGTATGTGTTTGTGTCCTCCTCCTCTCCCTTGCCCACTCCCCTTCTCTTTTTCTGTTTGTCTAAAAGGTTTATCCACTGGTTCACTTTCCAAATGCCTGCAGCATTTGAAGCCTGGACCCTGAAGCTCTCCATGTCTCCTGTGTCATGGCAAGGGCCCAGGTACCTTGCTGTCTCCCAGGATACATTAGCAGGAAGCTGAACTGGAAGCAGAGCCCATCCCTCCTTTTTGTTGTTGGGTTTTTTTTTTATTATTATTATTATTATTATTATTATTATTTGTTTTATTTGAGAGGTAGAGTTACAGAGAGAGAGGTCTGCCATCTACTGGTTCACTCCCTAAATGGTCTCTCATGTGGGTGCAGGGCCCCCAGCACTTGGACCAACTTCCACTGCATTTCCCAGGGAGCTGGATCAGATGTGGAGCAGCTGGGACTTGAACCAACACCCATATGGGATGCTGGTGGCGGAGGTGGAGGTGGAGGCTTAACCTACTGTGCCACAGCACCCGCCCCGGTGGGTTTTTTTAGTGTGAGATAACCAAGACCTGAAGAAGTTTAATGATTTTATTGTAGTTTGAGTACAAATTGAGGACATAGCAACAGTAAGTTCTAGATTTTCTGGGTTACTAGTCTTGGTTTAGTGAAAGGTCTTGGTTTTTAACTGACCACAAAGGTGATCTTGTTAATAGTTTGTCTTTCTGTACCATTTTGTGTATAGACATAGGTGATTTTTAATGAAATGTTTATAAATGAAGAATTGAATCTTGCTATACGCCAAACAATAGACTCCATGTCTGTCCAGCTAGTTGGTAATGTTGGCATGTTTGAGAACTCAAATTTCAGTGTACTTTTATTCTTTAAGTTAAGGAAAAATCAACTTTTTAGGAATACAGTTTATGAATTTTAACATTTGTATAACCACTGCTGTAATCAAGAAATAAAACCGTATTTCAGTGAAATTTAAGTATTCTGTTTGGAAGCTTTAATAGTAACACTAAAAAAAGTATGACTTACTCAATTCATTTGTGGGGTCAACACTGTGGCGTAGTAGGTAGAGCCACAATCTGTGTTGCCACCATCCTATATGGGCGCTAATTCAAGACCAGGCTGCTCCACTTCCGATCCAGCTCCCTGCTATACCCTGGGAAAGCAGTAGAAGATGGTCCAAGTCCTTGGGTCCTAGCACCCCCGCATGGAAGACCCGGAATGGCTTTGGATGAGCCCAGCTTCCACCATTGCCTCCGTTTGGGAAGTGAATCAGTGGATGGAAGACCTCTCTGCCTGTCCCTCTCTGCAACTCTGCATTTCAAATAAATAAATAAATCTTTAAAAAGAATTCATTTGTATTTTTATTTTGGCACAATTGACGCAATTTTGTATTTGGTTAGATGAATTGAATGTTTAGAGCTTTTATGATCCAATTTGATTGGCACTTGTTACTTCATACACATAAGCATTTCCTGCTTAATTTCCATTGAGCTTGATTTCTTAATAAAATTCTGCTTATAGAATGAGGATAATCAGGTTAATTGATGATGTGTATACTTCCAGTGTACATTCAGTGAATGATAAGTTAAAGGACTTACAGGACTATAAAACTTGCTGCTTTATTGTTCTGTTTCTTTATTTCAGATTTCATGTTTCAAGTGCTTGCAAAGAATCTCAAGTATATGTCCATGCTCTATCTGATGCACGATGTGTTTTTGACATGGCTGTGAGTTCTTTGTTTATTTTGTTATTTTTAAGCCAGAATATTTGTTAAGACTAAGACGATGTTTTCTACCTGTGTGAATTTCTCTCATCACACTTAATGTCATACACACTTCAGATAAGCATTCCAGGCTTAATGCATTCTTAGTAAATGGGCAAAAGAGTGAAATAGTAATATACTATAAGACAATACAGAAAAGATCATAAGGACAATATATATAGCATCAAAATTAGTGTTTTTTTTTTTTTAAATAAAACTCAAGAGAATTTGGTATACTAAAGATCAGAACAGATATTTAAAGTGTGTTTTTCATTTCTAGGGAGAATTTGGCTATACCATGAACATGTTAGACATTGGTGGAGGCTTCACAGGAACTGAGTTTCAATTGGAAGAGGTAACTTTCTCAGTGCATAGACAATTTGAAAATAACTTTGTTACTTAAATAGAGGGCATAAGGCAATAACATTTAAAATCATAAGAAAATGTAGTTGGGGCCGGTGCTGTGGCGCAGTGGGTTAAAGCCCTGGCATGAAGCGCTAGCATCCCACATGGGCGCCGGTTCTAGTCCTGGCTGCTCCTTTTCCAATCCAGCTCTCTGCTGTGGCCTGGGAAAGCAATAGAAGATGGCCCAAGTCCTTGGGTCCCTGCACTTGTGTGGGAGACCTGGAAGAAGCTCCTGGCTCCTGGCTTTGGATCAGCACAGTTCCCCAGCGCAGCTCCCCAGCCATCAAGGGAGTGAACCAGCCAGATAGAAGACCTCTCTCTCTGTCTCTACCTCTCTCTGTAACTCTGTCTTTCAAATAAATAAATGTCGCTCCCCCTCTTCGTGGAGGAACGACACAGGACCCTGCGCTGTTCTTTCGTCTGCTCGGCCCTCCCCGGGTTTGCTGCTGGTTCTTCCCGGGTTGGCTACTATCCCTTCCACCTCCGTGGAAGGGCAGTTCCCCCTGGCCGCATTCCCCACTTCCGCAGGGGAGCGGCACACCGCCGGCCGGCTTTCTTCGGGGGCTGCACGGGTTCCCTTAGATGTTCCCCATAGATGTTCCTGGTGCATGCCGTCTCTCTCCTCCTTTATAGTCCTCCTCCGCCAATCCCAACTCGGCTGAGTACGCTGCTCTCCAATCAGGAGCAAGTCCTACAGTTAATTGGTTGAACTGGAGGCAGCTGTGCGGAAGCTGTTTACTTCTCTCCCAGCGCCATATTGTGGGAGAGCAGATGCATAGAATAAGTCCTAATTCGAGTAACTTAGTCTAGTCCGGATTGCTCCCCACAAATAAAATCTCTCTTTTAAAAAAAAAAAAAAAGGAAGAAAGAAAATGTAGTTAGTTGGAGTTTAAGCTGCCACCTGCAACTCTGGCAACCCCATATAGGTGCCAGTTCAAGTCCAGCTGCTTTACGTCTCATCAAGCTCCCTGTTGATGCACCTGGGAAAACAGCAGAAAATGGCTGAATTGGTTGAGCCCCTGGACTGATGTGGGAGACCTAGAAGAAGCTCCTGGCTCCTGGCTTCAGTCTGTTGCAGCCATTTGAGGAGTGAACCAGCAGATAGAAGATCTCTCTTCTCTAACTCTTCCTTTTAAATAAATAAATCTTTTTTAAAAAAGAAAGGAAATACAGTTAGCTTCAAAAAATTTGATAAAATCCTTTGAATCCTGTAACATCACAAAAAGTTTCTAGTTCTGTTGTTTTTCTGTACTTTTTATAATTAAAAAAAATTTTAAAGCATTTATTTGGAAGGCAGAGTTATTTGGAAGGCATGTGGTACAGGGGCCCCAAGCACTTGGGCCATCTTCCACTGCCTTGCCAGGTGCATTAGCAGGGAGCTGTGCTATCTTCCACTTCCTTCCCAGGTGCATTAACAGGGAGCTGAATCAGAAGTGGAGCAGGTGGGACTTGAATCAGCACCCCAAGTGGCATCTTTACCCACTATGCCACAGTGCTGGCCCCATGTGTTTCTGTACTTGATGTCATGAATGAACCCACAACTTTGATAACTTTAGTTATTTTCTTTAGATGGACTTCATTCCTTAGCTCCTCACCTTCCTCCTGCCCTCCTCCTTTTGTTTTCTATAGTATGTAGAAACTTCATTTTTTTTTAAAGACTTATTTATTTGAAAGACAGTTGTGTGGTGAAGGTGGAGAAGAGAGTAGGGGACACAGAAACCTCCATCTGTGGGTTCATTCTCCAAAACAGCTGGGGCAGGGCCAGGCTGAAGCAGGAACCTAGAACTCCATGTAGGTGGCAGGGAGCCAAGCATTTGGGCCATCTTCTGCGGCTTTCCCCATGTACATTAGCCCTGATAGGAACCAGTGCTTATATGGGATGTCACCATCATGGGCAGTGGCTTAACCCATTGTGCCACAAAGTCAACCCCCCATGATTTAAAATCTTGCTGCTTATAGCAGTCAAGTATAGAAAAATGACTTTAAAAAAAACAAAACCAGTAGGTATTTGCTATTGGAGTTAGGTGTATATTTTTTTTAATTGTCTTCCTGGCAGTTACAAGATAAACTTTGGCTTGAAAACCTGCCTAATTAATTACTTGAAGATAACTTCAAAATTGCTCAGCTTCATAGTGTGTAATTGGAATTATGTGGTTTTCCTAGAAAACTTTATTATTAATTATTTAATATTGTGATTTATGTTATCCAGTACTGACACTGTAATCTGGGATTATAATCCATAGGTTAATCATGTTATCAGCCCTCTGTTGGATGTCTACTTTCCTGAAGGATCTGGTATTAAGATCATTTCAGAACCTGGCAGCTACTATGTGTCTTCTGCATTCACACTTGCAGTTAATATCATTGCAAAGAAAGTTGTTGAAAATGGTAAACTTTCCTCTGGAGGTGAGTTCTAAATTTCAGTTTTGTTTCTGTTAGTGGATCATTCTCTTAGTTTCTAGGTAAAAGGACGGGTGCTTCTTAGCCAGCTGTAGGCAGCCGGGGAACTTTGCAAAAAGCCATAGCCAGGATCCTATTCTGTGATATTTCATGAATCCAGCTCTCTTGGTATACTGATGGTGCAGATACGAATGTTGTGATTAAACTATCAGGTGATTGTTTCTCGTCCTTTGTGCCACTATTTCCTTGTGATCTGTCTTATTTTCCTCTTCCCTTATGTGGGTCACAGGAAGACTCTGCCCATAGTTCCTTACATACCAAGGGCCTACAAAAAGAAAGTCTTTCAGTTTGGTGGGGAACATCCTGCCCATGGGCCATCTAAGGCCCGTGAAATCATTTTGTAAAAAGTAGCGATCATTGAATCTGTTAATTTATCTTACTGTCCCAGATTCGAGTCCTTGTGTGACATGTCCCTAATACTTTTTCTGGTGCGTCAGGGTGTTTCGGGCTCATTTTCTCCTTTCCCTGCCTCAATCCTGTACTCGGTTGTTTCTGCAAGGGGTCCTTGTTCATTTTTGTGCACTAAAAGCAGAACTGCTGGGTCAGAGAACAGATGTTTTCAAAGGTGAAAGTGTTTCCAGTAAGTAGGTGGTGGTAGTGGTTCATTGTGGTTGTAAATTGCTCTTCTCTTCTAAGTTGATAATGCAGAGCACTTTTTCATGTGTTCATGGGTCCCCTTTGTGAACGGTGTGTTCCATTTTTTAGGCTGTTTTGTTTGAGGGTTTATCAGTAGTAGGTATCAGTCTTGATTTTGGAGTTAAATCGTTTGAGAAATGTGGAAATTGCATCCATTTGTTTTAAATATATCAGTCCATTTAATAATGCCTTTTACACTATTGTGCAGTTTACTATAAATTGATCTTTGCTTTCCCTGTTTTATTTCAGTAGAAAAAACCGGAAGTGATGAACCAGCCTTCGTGTATTATATGAATGATGGTGTTTATGGTTCTTTTGCAAGTAAACTGTCTGAGAACTTAAATGCCATTCCAGAGGTTCACAAGGCAAGTTCTATTACAAAGAACGCTAAGACCTGTTTGGCAGTTTACAAACCAAACTGCTGGGTTTTTGTTTTCTAAGGGTATACCCCAAATTTTTTTGGAAGTGCTCTACAATGGGGGGAGATACCTTTTTTTTAGGATTCACATATTGTGGCTGAGTCACTTTAGTTCATTGCCCTGACATGGAGTTAGCGGTACCACTGAGGCTAAAGCAGGAGCAGCCTGGCCCGTGGGCCTACGCTGTCCTTCCGTGGCACGTTGAGTCTGACACAGTGAAGAATGCTTATCCATCCAACAAATTCAGTATCTGAGAGTGAATAAAAACTTAACTCTAAAGAGAGCAACACTTTTCTCTTCCTACAGAAATGCAAGGAAGATGAGCCTCTGTTTACAAGCAGCCTTTGGGGTCCATCCTGTGATGAGCTGGATCTAATTGTGGAAAACTGTCTTCTTCCTGAGCTGAATGTGGGAGACTGGCTTATCTTTGATAACATGGGAGCAGACTCCTTCCACGAACCGTCTGCTTTTAATGATTTTCAGAGGCCAGCTGTTTATTACATGATGTCATTCAGTGATTGGTAAGGTGTTTTTATGTTTGTGTTTGTTTTTTTAAAGATTGATTTATTTGAAAGGCAGCTTAGAGAGAGAGACAGAGGGACATCTACTGGTTCACTGCCCAGGTGGTTTCAAAGTCTGGGGCAGGGCCAGGCTGAAGCCAGGAGTCAGGAGCTTCTTCTGGGTCTCCCTCCTGACTGCAGGGCCCCAAGCACTTGGGCATCTTCCGCTGCTTTCCCCGGCCACAGCAGAGAGCTGGATTGGAAGAGGAGCAGCTGGGTGGTTTTACTTTTAAACAAACGGGTTATGTGAGGTGATGTTTTTTTTATTTGCTAATAACTCCTGTATCAAGTATGTGACTTAAACTAATAGGTAAATGATATAAACTTTTTAAGGGTTGTGGAAAGACTAGGTATAATCCTATTTCCTTGTCCATTTGTGATGTGATCGCTGTGGTCTTTGGGCTGAAATTCAACTTTTTGCTTATTTTTATGTAGGTATGAGATGCAAGATTCTGGAATTACTTCAGACACAATGATGAAGAACTTCTTCTTTGTGCCTTCTTGCATTCAGCTGAGCCAAGAAGACAGCTTTCCCACTGAAGCTTAAACAGGCACTAACGCTTCTTTAGATCTGAAGTTGCAGGTTAAGCTTGTCTGGTCTACATTCCAGTGTGGGGGGAAAATTCAAACAATCTTATTTGTTAATTATCTTGGAAACAAAAATGATTAGTAATAGCCAATTGGGACCAGACGAAATCAGTTTTCATCAATAATTCACTGGGGGTAATGGGAGATTTAGATAATGTATCCAGATTTAAACTTACCAGTTTGTTCTACCCCTTAAGCGTTTAAAATAAAATATGCAACAAAATGGATGACTTAGCGGAGATGGAAGCCCATTAATTGGGTTCCCCATTAAACCGTTTACATACAAGTACACAGTTTTTATACTAAGGATTCGTGTTTAAAAGTCTTGTAAAGTTAATGTCTTTCACCCAGATATATCAGATGTCAGTGGAAGACGACCAGTGTGACTTCATTAGATACGTTTAGTGTATTTAGGATGTGTAAATTTGTGCTTTGAACTGTAGTTTAATAAATGTAAAATTGCATCATAGTATTTGTTGTATTTGACCTAATGTAACCCTTGTATGATTGCAATAAAATTTTGTGTAGATTTTACTGTTTTTTCAGGCTAAAACTTTGGGGAAGGGGCTAGCTAGCAAAGGTAGTTTTGGAATAGATGTGTATATGGACTGTTGTTGAAGGTTATTTTTCTTTATAGCCCACTTTAAGTTTAGTTTGGCTCAGAACTTTTTCAGTTATTTAATTAGTAATTTAAGTAAAGTGTTTGGTAAATCCTTGTGACGCTCAGATTCATTATGGAGAGTTGATGTGCAGTAGTAGGCATGATGTTAACAGTTTAACACCAAAAATGCTAATCTTGAGTAAGCCAGTTGTCATCAGTGGGTGTTTCTGTATAGATAGGATACATAGAGTACCTTAGTGAGTTCTTGGAATCACAGATCTTTTGGCTGAAGTGGAAGATTCTGTTAAACACTTGGGTAAATGTGGGGGAAGGGAGATAAAATTTCAGAAAGCTGCAGAGCACTAAAACTTAAAGAAGGGCTACACCTCTATCCAGAAACCTGACGCTCTTTTGCACGGATATTTAAATTCAGAGTGGGGGGTGGGGTGAAGCACACTTACTTTCTTCAATTTTCTAATTTCAGTCATGGCAAGTTTAGGCTTTTTTTGATTTGGGTTTGTACTATTCCCTTATTTTCTTATTTCCCATTTGTTCAGCTTAGTAATTGCTTTTAATTCTTTTTATACTAAATCTTTATGGTGATTAGGGGAAGGGAGTTAGCATCACTAACCTGACAGTTGTTGCCAGGAATTTGCTTTGTTCACTGCTAGTATATTAGTAATCCTAGATCTCAGAATCACAATAGTAATAAGCAACAAGGGTCATTTTTTTCCTAACTTACTCTATGTTCGGATGTGGAATTTCTGTCTCCCAAGAGGAAATGTGACTTCACTTTGGTGCCAACAGACAGAAAATTCTACCTGTGCTACATAGGAGAAGTTTGGAATGCACTTAACAGCTGGTTTTTGCACCTTGATTTCAAGGTGGAAAGAAATTAATCATGAATCTCTAATAAATTTGAATCTCAAACCAGTAGGTGCTTACTACTTTTGATTTGATTATACCCATTTGAATTTCATGGGTTCTATTAATGAAAATAAAATTAGGACCCCAAAGTCCTTGTCATTTAATTCCCTTGGACTTTTCCAAGGGGTAATATTTATGGGGTTTTATGCAAAATTCCAAGCTGCATTGCAACATTTTTCTTTTTATAAATCATAGCAAGGAGGAGGAATTGTTCCCTACCTTCTTTACATGTACATTGTTGTGGTCCAGAAATGCCAAACCTTTTAAAAGGTGGTACAGCTTTTGAGTTCTTGACTGCAGGCTTGAGCTTCACGGCGTGTCAGTTTTGCTGTGTCTGTCGGAGAGCTGTTTTACGTGAAATAGCTCGGAGTTGCAAATATTACATGGGAATGATTTGGTAACGTAAAGAAATGTCTGTGTTGTATTTTAAAGACTGTTTGCCATAAATCTGAAGTTTGAACCTTGTATTTCAATTTGGTATGCTAAAACAGTTCATGAATTAATGTAAAAAGAATTTTTTTTACAATATTGTAATCTCAGTTCAAGATTTAACTGAAAATATACGACCCAAATGATTTCTATATAGTAAAATGAACTGTAAAGGTGACTTGTGTGTGATTCTGAATACACAGATAAAATGTTTTTATTCCTCATGTTTTATTTGGCGTCATGAAATAGAGGGGAAATTGTACATAGCTGCTTTTTGTACATAACTTGCAAGTGTTCTTTAGGAATCTTCCTGGATTTGTTACCAAGTAGATTGAATATGTTGTAGAGCAGTGCTGGGAGCTAGGTATGGAATGGTGAGGGTGTTGGTAAAGTTCAGTAATGTATACTAAATGAAAGAACCAGCAGCTCTAAGGTGGTGTAAGGTAATGGAGTCGAGGCTGCATTGGCAATAGAGGGGGTGGCATAGGAGTACAGAAGATCTTGTGATAAATGGGTAGCATCTTCCTGTGGTTAACTTTGGCCCTAGAGTCCATTTGAGCTGTTTCCTGAATAATGGTGTTAGGCTTATTTGTGCGTGTTGGCGCTTACAACTTTGTTGCCCCTCAGTTTTTAGCAAAAATCTGCAGAGGGTGGGACACATGGCTAAAGTTTGTCATTTTACTTCTGTAGATTTCATTGGTTTCCTATTTTCTGAGCCCTGTAATTCTAAGTCTTGTGTTTTTCACTTCGGTGAAATTGGAAGTTTTTAAACTTCCAAGCGAAATTGGAGCAAACCATTTATTTCTAACATTATTCAGGTTTTGACATCTTAACCTACTTCCTTCCAGCCCTGAATATTCTGGTTTTTATCTTAAATTGTCTTTTTAAATGATTTTTTTCATTGTTTGAAAGGTGGAGAGGCAGAAGGAGGGATCTGCATCTGCTGATTCACTCCCAAAATGGCCGCAACACGTGGGGCTGGGCCTGGCCAGAGCCAGGAGTGTGGAACTCTTCCTGGGCCTGCCAAGTAAGTGACAGAGGCCAGCATCCACTGCTTTTCCAGGTGCATTAGCAGGAAGCAGAGTAGTGGGACTCCACACTGGCCATGCTGCGGCATCTTAAGGAGTTGCCTCACAGCACCCACCCTTCTTCTGTTTGTTTTGTACCTTTCATGAGTGGAAGGACTCCTTAACTACCTGGGTAAGCTTCGTGACCCAGTGGTAGAGAGCTAATGGGAGGATTTGAGTGCGGTTTGTCAGCTGAAAAAATGATCCTGTCCAGGCAAATTAGTTAAGACCTTGGGCTATTATATTGAGATCTTGCAGATTGGTACTCTGCCTGAGGGTGACGGGCCTGCCGCCAGCCAGCATCCTGGAAACCCAGCAGGGTGAGAGGGTTGAACTGCTGCCAGCGGGTAGGACGCCTGTACGGGGTGGGAGGGCCCTTGCCCAGGCCTGCCTTGTAGGAGAAAGGATCTTGGCTCTGTGGATCAGGAGTGCTGCCCTCCCCCACTTTTGGTTGCCACACTGCTTGAAATTGCATTTCCTGAAAATGCTGAATTAAATACTAATCTGCCTTCCAGCTTCCATTTTATTTTTTCTTCCCATCCTTGTCCAAGAATAGGTGTGCATTGCTAATCCGCTGGGGATAACATGCCGCTTGAAAAATACCACATGCGTAAGCATAATTGTCAAAGTAAGGGCCCTTTAGATTTGGGGAGACCAACTAATGTGCCTCAGAGAATGAAGTCGGGAAGGAAGTTGAAAGGCAGTGGGGTGTCCAAGCTAGGAGAGGTGGTGCTGTGCCCAAGGTTACAGCAGTAGTGCATGAAGAACCTAACCAATGAGCCTTTGCCTCTGATGCCACAGAAATAGAATTTAGTTTTTGCAGTCATCTAAAATTGCTCTCAACTTAAGGGCAAGTTAGGTGATGCTGCCTTCATGCTACCTCCCCATAGGAACTGGCTGGAGCGTATTTGGGACTCAGAATCAAGGGGGTCAGGGAGGGCGTTGGGAGTGCAGAGCTGAACAGATGAAGTTAACAGGGCCGGGAAGACTCGACCCTGCCTCCCCAGTGACATGGCACTGCGCTCCCTCCCTTACCACGCATGACTCGAGCTTGTCTTAAAGGAGGGGCTTCCAGCGCAGTGCTCAAAACTCAGTGCAATGAGAAATAAACACTACAAGCAGTGTTGCACTTCACCATGAAAAGGGAAGTGGAAGGGTTGCAGCTTGCAAGTTGTCCTCAGATGGGGAAGGAAGGGAAGGACATGGGATGTCAGATGGAAGTTAGGAGGCTGCCTGTGGATGGGGGTGGCCAGTAGCGCACCAGAATGCCTGGGATTGAGCCCTGCCTCCACTTCCCATCCAGCTTCCTGATAACGCGTCTCAGGAGGCAACCGTGGTGACCTACACACTTGAGCCCCAGCACCGCTACCTCCTTGGTAGACCTGGCTTCGGCCTGGTCCAGCCTTGTTATGAGCATTTGGAGAATGAACCAGCCGATAGAAGCCACTGTCCCTCCCTCTCTCTCTGCCTTTCAAACAAAACTTAAAGATGAAATGGGTAAGGTTAGCACAAACGACATCATCCTAAGATCATCCTGCTAAAATGGACCCCACTTGTAAGCGTCCATAGGATCCGGGGAGGCTTTTCACAGCACAGAGTTCCCCAGGCCAGAAAGCCAGAGGTGAGGTCTCATGGGTGCGGTGCAGGCTGCAGCTCCAGCAACCTGGTGGCGCTGGCAGGTCGTCCCACTAGATGGCGCTGCTAGACTGCCTTTGCTCCCAGTGTGCACAGCTGCTCTCACCTAGTGTTAAACTTTGTCCCTTTGCTGCTGCTTCCCAGCCTTTACATCGCTATAGTGTGTTTTGAGATGAGGACGAGTAGAAGGAAGGGACATCCCTGCCTCACTTTCCCTCCCCTGAGTCCAACAGCCTTTGCACTGCGCCTCCAGGCACATGGCATTCCCAGGTGGGCTCTGAAGGCCCTGGGGTTAAAGACCTCAGGTCCACCCCGAGGCGACTGCAGCCACACAAAGCCAAACTTGCTTAGCCTGGTCCACTCGGGGACCCACAGCGCAGGCCCACTTCAGAGGCAGGCAGAGGGTGAGAAAGGGCATTTGGGGGGGTAGGTGGGTGGCTGAGGCTAGCATGTGGAGGGGGTGGGGGGTGAAGGGGGACTCTGGCTAATTGGTTCAGGCCCAAAGCAGCGGCACTGTGTGGTGCTGTCCAGGAGTCTCGCTTTTTGTGATTGAGGAGTTAGAATCCTGAAGGTGGTTTCTCCAACACTGATTCTGAAATGTCTTAGCCGAAGTGTGTCTGGCTCGGGGCTCTGAAGTTTTACCACTGAAATATGGGTGCGCCAAGGTGAGACCTGGCCTGTCCTCCACCTTCCCAAGATGCCTTGCTCTCTCGGGGAGCCATGTTTTCTCTCCACATCTTCAGGCGGGTTTTTTCCATCAGGTGTCACCCCTTGCTGTGGGCCTCCGTGTCAGAGGCTAGGGGGGTGGCACTTCTTGTCTGAAACTGACATGAGTGTTTTTCATTTTCTCCTCGCTCTGTGATTCCCCAGTGCCTGTCAGCTCCCTGCAGGTGGGCTTTGTCCTCTGGCCATTGTGGTGGCTACGTCCCTTTGTGTTCTAGACAGCACCCCTGCCCCTGTTGTGGCCATCTGCCCCCACCCACCTTCCACCCCGCTCTGCACCAGGAGGCTGCCCTACGTGACTGCCTCAGTGGGGACAGGCATTCCCAGGCCCACTGCCGGCTAGCTGGATCTCAGCCTCCCACATAGCTCCATCAGGCTGTCTTGGGTCTGATTAGCCATTTCTTCTTGCCCTGTGCCTTCAACCCTGGGGAACTGAGCCTGCTTAGCTTCCTATGGACAGACCTGACCCTGCTTAGACCTCACTGATGGGTCCTGTCTGCCATCTGTGGCCCATATGTTCTCTGTACCCTCGGGTCCCAGCAGGCAGCCCCTCCTTTCCACTATTCTGGTCCTGAGATGAGAACTCCACACAATACCTCGGGGACAAGCAAGTAAGACAGAATCTCGCATTCACTCGCACATTTGTGGACTCCTCCTCGGTGCCAGGCGCTGGGAACGGTTCCTGGGGGAGACGGGCGTGGGTCTAGTCTGTGCGCGCAGCTCAGGCTGAAGAGGAGCAACACACGGTGCTTGAAGGCACGCTCCCCTGGGGAGGTGACAGTCGCTCGGAGATGTGAATGAGCAGTAGGAGCTAACTAGATGGAGAGACGGCGAGCATTCCGTGCAACTGGTGCAGGGCGTGCAGCAGTGAGAAGCAGGAGGCCTCGGCCAGGTGCCACAGGAGCATAGGCTTGGCACACAGGTGTCACTACAGGGCCACCAGGCTGGGCCCTGCGCCCTGCGGACTTTGTATGGATGTCCAGTTTTTATTAAGAGAAATGGGAGAAGACATTACTGTTTTTATAGCTAGCGTCTCAAACCATTCTGCAGGTCATGAGCCTGGACAGCTGCTCTCGAGGGCCCTGGGGTGTGTGTGTGGGCATTTGTGCTTCAAAGGGCTTTGTCCAGCTCTCTTAGGGAGAAAGGACGGAGTAGGCATGGAGTTGGCAGTGGACCCAGTGGGAGTGGGGGAGGGGAGAAGCCCAGGCACTCTGATACGGGACACGACATCCTTGGCAGCGGCCTAACCTGCTGGGATGCAATGCCCGCCCCGACTAATTGGTTTTCGAGTTCCCAGATCACCGAGGACGGAGCAGTGAAAAAAAAGCCTCAGCATTCAGACCTGACCATGCAATTTTTTTATTCTATTACGAATGCATGCATGCGTAGAACTGCAGTGCTGCTGCGTGGATAAGGACACTGGTTTGCTCTTCTGCACGTCTCAGAATGTACTGCACACGACTCATTTGTGATTTAGGCTGCCTTTTTTTTAAGAGCGTGATTTTTAATGAACCCCTGTGCTGCGTACAAACCCGAGCCTCCAGTCAGGCGTCGCTGCAGGTCCGTTCGGGGCCGAGGTTCCCGGTGCAGCGCAGACGCCGCACCAGCTGCGCGCTCGGGGCGGGGCCGCCGCACGCTTTTCTCCCCAGCAACACCGGCCGGCGCGCCCCTCGGAGGCGCGGCCTCGCGGCTTCCCCGGCCGGGCCTCTCCCCGCCCCTCCCCCATGCAGGGGCGGCGGCCGCGACCCGGGCGGGCGGGGGCTGCTGGCGGAGCGGCCCGCGGCGCGCCGGAGGAGGAGGAGGAGGAGGAGGAGGAAGGGGAGGAGGGGCCCCCGCCCTGCCGCGGGCTGGCCCGGCCGCCACTGGCGCGCACTTTGGAGCCGGATGGGGAGACGTGACCGCCGCGACTCGAGCTGCGCCGGGAACAGGCGCGGGGGCGGGCGGGGCGGCCGGGCTCGGGGCACCTGGCGGCCCCGGGCGGATGTGGGGGCCGCGTCCGGACCCGGGGCGGGGGGTGCGGGGGTGGAGGGCCGCCCGGGGCTCCTCCTTGCCCGCAGCCTTTGGTCAGAGCGCCTCTCCGGGACCCGGGAAAGAATACGTGGCGTGGACGTGGACGCCCCCGCGGTTAGACCCTCGCCCCCTCGGGTCAGCCTCGGTTTCCTGTTCTGCAAAGGGGGAAAGCAGACACCCACCGCCCATCTTAAGCCTGTGGCTTGCGGCGACCCCCAGAACAGAACGGCCAGAATCTGCGCGGGATGGAGCAGGACTGTCATCCCTAGACCCGGGAAAGGGCCCCTGGGCTCCTCCGCCTTTCCCACGGCCCCTGACCATCGTGCGCCCCCATCTCCACGGGGAAGCCCCTCCGTTCCGCCCGGGGATTCGGAGGGGGGAAGAAGCGTGCGTGAGCGTTTCTGAGACTTGCTTTTCGCCTTGGGTTTAATGCTCCAGGGTTAGGACCGGCTTTTCCGGAACTCTTAGTTGCAAGGCTTGAGCAAGAAAAAATTCCTGGCTCGTGGAGCAGAAAGGCAAGGAGGGCTCGCCTGGTGCTTGCTGAGTGAGTGCTGGTCTTCCAGATCGCAAGCTCCTGAATGGGCTACTGCCTCAGTTTTCTCAGCTGTCAAATGGGAACGCCACTGGGGAATGGGGTGACAGGAGCCTGAGGCTCGGGGGGAGCCTCTTAGGCTTACCTACTACCTTCGTGAGTCAATTCTGCTGTGGTTGTGTGGATCTTCCCCCCGCTGAAGCCTGCTCAGTCCTTGGAGAAGAGTGCTGGCCATCTTGGTCACCCGTGTCATTTCACTTGAGCAGGGAGGCCGCTGACCTCACCCAGAGCCTCACTGCACTCCCGTACAAACCCTGAAGGCTGGGGAGGTGGGGTGGACAGACATCCCGAGGGGGACAGACAGGCCAGGTAAGGCCCAGGCCTGGAGGCGCCCTCTACGTTCATGGAAAGTTACTGCAAGACAGGAGGAAGGGCAGTTACTGAAAAAGGTCCCCGGGCTGAGCTGCCCTACCTCAACACCCTCAACAAGACCCTTTGGGAGGGGGGCAGAGGGTGACGCCACCACGTGTGGCACTGGCATCCCCTATTGGAGCACTGGCTCGAGTCCTTGCTGCTCGGCTTCTAATCCAGCTGCCTGCAGAGGCAGTGGAGGCTGGGGCCCCTGCCACCCGTGTGGGAGCCCAGAATGGAGTTCCTGGCTCCAGGCCCTGACCTGGCCCAGCCCTGCCGATCGCCAGCAACTGGGGAGTGACCCAGCAAGATGAAAGATCTGCGTCTTCCTCTCTCTGATGCGCTATCAAATAAAGAAATCTTAAAACAGACACACTCAAATTCCTAATGTCTCCAAGAGAACCTCTGGGACAAGAGTCATCCGTGCAGAAGGCAGATGACCGCTGCTCGGGCCTGGGCCTCCGAGGCCAGCGTTGCAGGAGACGGTGCCACCCCCACGCTGGGCCCCCTTCCAAGCGCGCGGTTGCTGGGAACCGGCTCCAGTTCCCACTGCCGCAGGGTTCCACCACCAGTGCGGTTCCTGGTGGTTATCACAGCTCAAAAGGTCAGCCAGCTCTTGAGAAATAAATATTCGCCTCGCCCTCGGTTCCTGCCGAGACCTTTGGCCCCAGCTGCAGAGTGGATGCCTGGGAAAGACAGCCCCTGCCAGCTTCGGGCAGTCTGGCTGTTGCTGGAGGCCGGCCAAGGCTGCCGTCAGGGGTTGTCCTCGTGCTGGGAGGCGGCACTCCGGGGACGTGGCTGACCCCGGCGGCCGGCTGCCCCACCCCCAGGCCAGGGGCCTTGCAGGCACCCCCAGGTGCCTGCGATGTGCTGTCAGGGGTACTCACACAGGGGCATCTGAACTAGGGACCGCCCAGGACCCTGCCTCGTGCAGGAACGGAGTCACACCCGCCCTCCCGGGCCCTCCCCTCCGGCGGGCGGCTGGGACTGAGCAACTGGGCGATTCTTGGAAGGGACTCCTGTCTGGGAACCAGGGAGACTCGGTGCCCCGGGGCAGTGGGCGGAGCCTCAGTGACTCCAGATCCCTCGGGGCTGAGGGGCGTGCTCCGAGAGCCCCCCTGCCCTGCCCTGCTGGGCCGCCTCGGCCCTTCCCAGAACTCACCCTGCCCTTTCCTGCTGCCTCTCGGTTTGGGTTCCAAGCGTTTGTGTCTGAATGTCCTTTCCCCGCGCGTTCAGATCATTGGTCTTCAAGGTCGCTTCCAAACTCCAGCCCTTCCAGGAAGTGCCCATCCGCGTCAGCCTGCATTCCCCGCCCGCACACCCCATCGCTGCTGGGGGGGGGGGGGAGAAGGAGTAGGGGGGAGGGTGGTCTCCAGAGTCCAGCTTAAATGCAGGGGTGTGAGGGCGGGGGCACGTGGCGGGAGGGGCCCGCCTCAGCCCTTGGGTGCCACGGAATCTCCACTGCGGGGCCAGGTGGACATGGCGCACAGGGACTCCTTCTCTGCCGCCTTCGGCTGCACTCCCCGCGTGCCACAGGGCCTTGCGGTTAGCCGTCAGCAGGAGAAAAGGGCCGGGGCCGGCAGTGGAGCCAACACGTGGTGTCCACAGCACCGCTCGCCGTCCCCGGAGATTGGGGGGGGGGGGGGCGGCCGTGAGCCAGGAAGAAAGGCGTCCAGGCCGGCGCGCTGGCGCACGCTCTTCCCACAGGCAGCCCCAGTCTGGATGCCGCCGAGCCCCGTGCGGGTGCCTGGTGACCGCCTCCTCCCCACGACGCGGCGACTGCGACCCCGGAGGGGACCCGGGCAGCTGCCAGCTGCGCCCGCCGCAGCCGCCGCCTTCTGGGGTTTTCCGGCTCGGCGCGCCTCACACGACCTCGCCCGCGCCTGCCCGGCCGCTCCCCCGCCCGCAGCGCGCGCGCGCACGAGGCAAGGCTTTCTGATGAGTCAGCGCGAGCGCGGGAGCCCCCGCCGCGTGACGCACCGTGAGTCACGGGCGCCCGGGCCGGCGCAGCCCCCACGGCCGCCGCGGGCGCCCCCTCGGCGCATCCCTGCGCGCCCTGGCCCGGCTCCCGGTGACATCAGACGCTGGCCGCCCGGCCACCCTCTGAGTCAACAGTTCCCGAAGCGGAGCCCGCTGCCAGGGCCCGGGAGAAAGCGCTGCCTCCGGGCCAGGCGCGGCGGGCAGCGGAGGGGGCGGGGGCGAGTGCGGCCGGGACAAGAAGTCACGAGGGAAGGGGGCGCGGAGAGGGCGGAAGCCGCCCGCCCAGCAGCCCGCGGCGGGGAGGAAGCCAGCGGCGCGGAGCCGCGCTGGGTGGGTGGCTGGGCCCGCCCCGAGTGGCCTGCGGTGGGGTCCCGCGGGAGGGCTGCGGGGGCGGGGGAGGGCCTTGCTGGGAAAAGCCCCCGGGCCACGCCACCCTCGGCCCCAGGGCATGGGGGGTGCGGTTGTGCCTTATCCTTGGGCCCAGGTGTCTTTGATGGGAGCAGGCCAGGCCCTCTGGGGAACAGCTGCCCACGTGGAGTTGGAGCTGAAGCGGCATAGTGCAGGCCTCACCTGACTCCTGGTGGACAGGCCGTGTCCTCAAGACGGGGTGGGGGTGGAGGGCAGGCCTCCCTCCGTCTCCCGGGTCAAGGAATTCGAGAGCCTCAGGAAACGGGGGGGGGGGGGGGGGCTCCGCGCAGGTGGAGGTGGGGGAGTGGAAGGAAGTATAGAAGGGGCAGCCAAGACCTGAGACTCTGCCAGGGGGATGCTGGAGAACCGAGACTCCCTGGTGAGCTTCCTGCTCCCGGAGAATATAGGCTGGAGCCCCGTGAGTGAGGGGAGAACGTGCAATTGGCATGGTAAGGGAGGCCGGGAGCCGCTGTGAGAGGCAGCCCCTGTGCCTTCTAGGAGGCTCAGCCGAAGCCCCTTAAGAAAGCATCGCCTGTTGTACACTAAGTGGCTTCTAGAACCTTCTTTAACCCCAGCGGGTTTTCCCTGACCGGGTCATACAGGAAGGCGGCTTGGTTTCCTTCCCTCCTGCGGAATCACACCTCACCCACCCACGCCACCACCCAGCCGCACCCAAGCGCGGTTTGGGGGCCTCCAGGTGGGCTCCGTCTTGCTGTTCTGCGCAGAGGCACAGTGCAGCACCTGGGGAGCAGAGGCGTCTCTCTCCTCTGGCAGCTGGGTGAAGCAAACCGGCCCTGATGTGCAGGGACCCTGGGGGCGTCCTCTTGCCCTGCTCCCCCCTCTTTGGAATTCATGCAGAGAGAGTGCCCAGTATACTTCTCATCGGGCATCCTTCTCCAAGGACCCGTGCCAATCCAGCGCAGCTCAAAATAGCATTGAACCAGACTTCTGGGAAGCCCGGTGCTCCGGCATCTCCAGAGAAGAGTTAAAAATGACAGCTGTTGGGGAACCAAGGCGCCTCATTTCTGAGATGGGATGCAATGCAGGGCCCTGTGACAGGGAGAGGAGTGGAAAGCGTTTCGGGAAAAGGCCTTGGGCCTGCTGTGGTGGCTTTTCGGGGAAGTTCGTGGGCTGGAGCACGGGAGGTTATCCTGGGCACCAGGGCCAGGTGCAGGAGAGGGCTGTGGCAGGATACTTAAGCCACAAACACCTCAGCCTGCAACTTCCACGTTTTCCTTCAGGCCGAACACCTGAGCACCTTCCCCCCTCTCATACCCTGAGTGATGCTTCAGGCTTGGCCCAGCTCAGGGGCCAGCGCCATAGAGGTGCCCCCTGCCATCTCCCTCCCCCCCTCCAAGTTCCCTTGGCCTTCAGCCCCTCCCTGTGGGCCTTCCCAGGCCTCAGCCACAAAGGCTGTGTGTATTTGGCCTTCTTCTCCGCCTGCCCCTCCCTCTGGCTGGACCGCCTGGGAAAATGAGTTGGCTGTGAGCGCTGCCTTCCTCTGCCTTCCCGGTGAAACCTTGGAGGCTTCCTTTGTGTCTGATAGGGCTTCCTGTTTGCTGAGACTGCTCCCACCGGAGACACATCTTGGGTTTTAAGCCAGCCTGCCTTTATGCCTAGGAGCAGCCCTTGGGCCGGGGCTCCGGCTGGACCCCCAGCAGCCATCAGCCGGAAGCCTTGGCTCATCCCCTAGCAGCTGAACCAGAGCAGTGGGATATAAGCGCCCCTTGTTCACAGCCAACTAGCGCGCTCAGGCACACAGGTGACGTTCCCCTGTGTGAATCTGCACCCGCAGAAAAAGCAAAGCAGGGCTGCTTCGCTCCACTCATCCCCAAGGAACATCACTAAATGCAAGACTCCTCGTACACACTGGAAAGACTCACTTTCCTTGCAGCTTTTTAGGAACAGATGTATGGAAAGTGAAGGAGATGAGGAGATGATTTGAGAGGGCTGGGTGCGGTGACAAATTCTGTTTTCCTGCAGATGCCTTGAAAGTTAGGATGAGACTGAGTTGAACTAGGAACATCTGCCTGAAAAGGCTTGGCACAGGATCAAAACAGCTGGCAGCTTTCCTAGCGGGTATCGCCACACTGAGAAGTTGCCTCTCTCTCCTCCTCTAAGCCGCCTTGTCCGCCTCCCACAGCAGAGAGCGGGGACTGTGATAGTCCTGGCTCCATATATGAGCTTGGCCACCTAGAGCTGCCCCCTGACTTTTGTTCAGTCTCCAAATGGCTGCCACAGCCCAGCCTGGGCCAGACTGAAGCCAGGAGCCTGGAATTCCATCCTGGTCTCCCATGAGGCTGGCGAGGACCCAAGCACTTGAGCCATCGTCTGCTGCCCTGCTAGTGCGTTAGCAGGAAGCTGGATTGCAAGCACAAGGTAGGATTGAGCCAGCGCTCTGATTCAGGGGGTGGGCGGCTCAGGCAGCAGCTTAAATCCACTGTGCCCCAGCACCCAGCTCTGTTTCTCGCCTGTAAAGTAGAGATTGTTCCACCCGCATGAAGTTTAAAACCGTTTCTTCTCTCTCCTTACTCGCAGTAGAGCACTTCTGTGACCACATGAAGGAAGGGAAAACATAACCCCAAAAGCCAATTCGATGCAAGGTGCGTGTCCTACAGTTTCAGTTCTGACACTGTCTACCTGGAGTTCGAGTCAAGTCCCCAAGGTTCAGGGCTCAGGGTGACAAGACTGTCCCCACTTCAGATGTCAGTCCAAATCCAGGCCTCCAGGATGTCTGACGAATCAGCTATAAATCGGAGGTTTTCAGGACCCCTTCCTGGTTAATTACAGAGGGTTTCTCAATGGATGCAATTGAGCAAGATGGCAGAGATGCACAGGGCAAGGTAGGGGGAGGGGTGCAGAGCCAGCATGCCCTCTCGGGTGTGCCAGCCTCCGGGCATCTGGCAACCCAGAAACTCTGCCGACCCCATTGGGGAGTCCTTCCGGAGGCTTCATCATATAGGCATGGTGGGTTGCTAAATCCGTTTCCACCCCTTCTCTTCGGGGTCTCAGAGACTGGGACGTGGCTGCTCTCATGCTTCTGCTCACGGCTTGCTCTTTCTGGTGACCAGTCCTCACAAGGTCACCTCCTTGGAACAAAGGACATTCCTATCACCAGGAAATTCCAAGGGATTAGGAGCTCCACTTCGGGAGTTGGGGGTCAAGGGCCAAGTGTTAGAACAAAAGAGGCACCAGCGCCCCTGTCATTCAGGAAAGCAGAAGGGTTTTAGGGGCTCTGTGCCAGGAACAAGGGCAGAGACCACATGCGTGTTGCTTGTTGCATCACACTATGGCAACCCTGTCGGGCTCCTGTGCGGACTGGAGGAAGAGGCACCCGGTTAATAAAGAGTAGCTTTAAATGTTTTCGGTGCTGCAGCTGTTAAGGGCGACAGCTTCCTTGACTGTTCAGGGCCAGTTCCGTCCAGGATGGGAGAGCCACCTGTCTGGGTGAAGTAAGGGATTCAGTAGTGGCACAGCCCTACCAGCCAGCCAGCAGAGGCCCCGAGAGGAGCGTGATAGCGGAACCGTGGGAGGCCGCAGCGAAGAGGACCTTTGCCCAGACCGAAGCGGGCAGGGGGAGCCCCTGGACGAGGCGCAATAAGTACTGATCATCCTGTGTTGAGTCCCAGGAGTCTGAAGCTAAGTGCTAAGCCTGTGTCTTCCGTGGCCTCTCGCCCATGAGCTGTGACCTTGAGGAAGCACGGGACCAGACCCCGTTGCAACAGACCAGGACTCAGGGCTGGACTCTTGCTCCTGTGACCAGGAACATGAAATGCCCCCAGGAAGGACATCTCAACACATGCAGGATTGGGCTCTCTTTGGAGAGGGAGGGGGAACAAGAACCGGCCTTTGAACCTGAGCCCTGGGAGACTGAGCAGGTGCTTGGGGTGCGTGAGCTGCCCCAGGGTCTGCGCTAACAAAACACAGGCCTTTCCTGAAGCCACAGAAAGCAACTCACTCTCAGAAATCCTGCTGTCAAAACCCGGCTCTGGATGGAACCCTTCCTGGCCTCTTCCCAGCTGCTGCAGGTGGCTTCAGTCCTCAGTGGCGGACCCTCCCATTAGCCCAGTGTGGCTCCCGTGTGGCTGTGTGTCCACCTGCCATTTGCCTCTCCTGAGAAGGACACAGGTCATATTGGATAAGGGCCCAACCTAATGACCTGAGTGTATCTGCAAAGACCCTGTTTCCAAGTGCGGTCACCCTCACGGGTGCTCCAAGTCAAGGCATCTTTTGTGGAAACGATTCAACCCGTAATGTACGCAAACTGTGGCGCCTGCTACACCTTGGAAAGGGTGGAGGCCGAGTGCAGCGTGCACACAGGCACTCTCTGTGCTGGCGAGGGGTCACTGGGACAGCATGCTGGGAGCAGGTCCACCTGGGGCCTCCAGCGTGTTCATATCCTTCCATCCAGTGCCCGCTCCACCTATGGGGAGTCACTGAGGGGCTAGTGTTGTGGCGCTGCGGGTTAAGTCGCCACCTGCAACCCCAGCCTCCCTTATAAGCACTGGTTGGGGTTCTGGCTGTCCCACCCCCTGATAATGCACTTGGGAAAGCAGCAGAAGATGACCCAAGTGCTTGGGCCCCTGCCACCCACATGGGAGACCTGGATGGCCCCAGCCATGGCCATTGCAACCATTTAAGGAATGAACCAGTGGATGGAAGACCTCTCTCTGTCTCTTTGCCTTTCAAATAAATAAGAAAATCTTAAAATATATATATAAATCAGAACATTGAATTAAACAGGACGAAGGATGCAATTTTAAAAAAGGGAGTCATCAAAAATGCTGATAAATTTTATGTACAGAGATAGTCCTTTGAGTATTGTTGATACAGTTAACTATTGGGACCCAGTTCAACACCCAACAGCTAGGGAATGGTTATTAAAATGAGAAATGTCCACATGATGGAGATATTAAGTAGCATTTTGAAATATTTCCAGGGAAAAAAATCACATGGGGCAAAGTGAAAGGAAATGATATGTTCAGGATGTTGTCAACTTTATAAGAAACATGTAAGGGAGAAAACAGAATGTGAACAGCTTCCTCTCCCCTCACGGAGGGATTACAGAGTGATTTTATTATTTTTATTACACTATTATATAAGTTCTCCGGGTTAGCTTTGTAAGCAAGGAGAAGCGAATGTTATTTTTAAAATAGATGTATAAATAATTCCCCGGAATATTCATCCTGGGAACATTCTGACCGGGAGGCCAGCAGAGCCGGGGAGTGGGCAGTGGATTCTGGGAGTAGACGTCAAGGCCGTGGTCCCCGGTGGGGTTTCTCAGTGTGAGGCTGGGAGGTCAGCTTGGACCAGGATTACTCAGGATGCTTGTTCAAAAATGCAGGGTTCCAGACCTCGCCCCCAGAATCTCAGGGCACAGGAATTCCAAGTTCTAACAGGCTTTGCTCGTCTGTGTTTGGGACTCTGGGTCTTAGAGTCTGTGGCCAACTACCCATCAGTGACCCCCTGGGTGTCACCCTAGCTGTTTGTGCCCTTCAGCCCGCCCAGTACTCAGCACTGCACTACGGAAAAGTTAGTCTTTATAAAAAGTTTTCTGTTTTGCGCAGCGCCGTGGCTCACTAGGCTAATCCTCCGCCTAGCGGCGCCGGCACACCGGGTTCTAGTCCCGGTTGGGGCGCCGGATTCTGTCCCGGTTGCCCCTCTTCCAGGCCAGCTCTCTGCTGTGGCCAGGGAGTGCAGTGGAGGATGGCCCAGGTGCTTGGGCCCTGCACCCCATGGGAGACCAGGAAAAGCACCTGGCTCCTGGCTCCTGCCATCGGATCAGCGCGGTGCGCTGGCCGCAGCGCACCGGCCGCGGCGGCCATTGGAGGGTGAACCAATGGCAAAGGAAGACCTTTCTCTCTGTCTCTCTCTCTCACTGTCCACTCTGCCTGTCAAAAAATTAAAAAAAAAAATTAAAAGAAAGTTTTCTGTTTTGTAAGTTAATAGACATTTTTTTCTTCATCTACTTGTAAGGCAAGCTACAGAGAGTGAGAGAGAGAGAGCTCGTCCATCCATTGGAACTCTCCCTAAATGCCTACAATAGCCAGAGCTGGGCCTGGCCAAAGCCTGGAGGCAGGAACTCCATCTATGTGGGTGGCAGGGACCAAGCAGCTGAGCCTCCCAGGATGCTTTAGGAGGAAGCTGGGTCAGAAGTGGAGCAGCTAGGACCTGAAACAGTGCTCCAGTATCAGATGCAAATATCACAAGCAGTGGCTTAACCCCCTGCCCCACAACACCTGCCCCCACAGGTTTTCTTTTTTATAATGTCAATTCTTGGTAGTACCTAGGATAAGTTGCAAAGTTATGCAAAACAACAGAAAATCCATCCTTGTGTTTTATTTTGGTATCCAAGATCCAAAGTGCCGGCAGCTGGTGCTTCTTACCGTGTAGGCGCCTAGCAATTACAAAGAGTCTGCACGGGCTAGTTCAGAATGAAGGAAGGGACCGGAAACCGGACAGCAGCCCACCCCTAGGCCTGCCCCCCTTGAAAAGGGAGGGTTCCCTATTCGCTCAGTTGAGAATCAGTCGTGTCACAACCTCGCCGTCTGCCTTACGGGCTGCCGTGAGAAGGCAGTCTCCAGGGACCGTAGGAGGTTCTCCACCGAGGTGCGCCTCGCTCCGGGCGGGGGGTTGGCAGCGAGGGCCCTGCCAGCTGGGAGACGCCGTGACTTGTCAAGGCCAAGGGCAGCTGTGCAATCAGCCACCTCATCCCAGGTGGAAGCCCCGCACAGAGGCAAGCGTCCAAGGTACCCGTCCATACTTGTTGCTTCTTCCCGACTTGGCGCACAGCCGCTGAGGAGGAACCATGAGCCATCCCGAGACCGAAAACGGACACGGAACACGATGGGGGGAGGGGGGGACGTCAGAGAAGCCGCGGCCGCGGAGCCCAGTGCATCCCCCCCAACCCCGCGCGCCCCAGCCCGGCGCTGCGCCCTGAAATAGCGCCTTCCGCTTGTGCTTTGTCACGATCCCCGCCCAGATGCGGGAGCCGGGCCTTCTCCACGCCGGGGAGGCAGCCTGGGGTTCCAGCCCGTCTCCTGCAGGAAGCTCTGTGTCTTCCACACGACATGTAATTAACTCTCAGCAGAAGGTGCCAGGGGCTCACGCCGGGAGCCGGGAGGGGGGAGGAGGCCTCTGACAGGCTGAGGCTGCTCGCGGGAGCTTTGCTAATTCCGGTTTTAAAGGACCAGGAACTGCTGCGGTTGTCGCTGGCGTCGGGCTCTCCCCGTACGCAGCGCAGCGTGAGACGGGCTTCGCCGCTGTCCCGGGTGGGCCTGCGCCAGGCCCGGTGCCCTCTCCTCGCCGTGCCAGTGGGGCTCGCAGGGTCATGCTCCGGGCACAGCCCAGGCCTCGGCCCCCGCGGCCGCGCCCTGTGAGGAAGCGGGGCACAGCTGCAGAGGAAAGGTGGGGAGCTCTGGCGGGCGGGCGGCGGGCAGGGCCTGGAAGGCCGCCAGAGCAAACAAGGCCAGCCTTCTCCCAGGCACAAAGGGCCCTCTGTGAGGGACACGCCCGGCCCCATGTGGAATCCAGGAGGCTCACGTTTGCTAACACAAAGGAGGCCCATTCCCAGGCCAGCCCCCGTGGGGCCTGTGGGCTGCACCCTGCCAGGCCCGGGCCTGGACTCCCAGTGACCCATCTGGGCAGCCTCGCTCCTCGTTGTGATCTGCTCTGTGCAGGAAGACCGAGAGACGCGCCCATAGGCCACCCGGCTTCCTGCACTACACACGTGCACACACACATGTATACGCTCACACACAGGAATGCATCCACGGACTCGCACATATGCACTCACACATCACACGTATGCTGTTACACACACTCACATATATGCACTCACACACTTGGAGTCCAAACGAGAGGAGATCCCCCACCTAACCACACTGGGACAGCCAAGTGGGGGATCCTTTTCCTCCACATCAGGCCATTGCCACAGAGAAATCAGGCAAGGCCTGAAAGAAATCAGGCTGGGGAGTACTGAGGACCTCTGTGTTGGCCACAGGCAGAATTATTTCTCTGCAGAATTCTGAGGCACTGCCCACCACTGGATACCTCCTCAATGTGCCACTGCTAAGTGGGAGAGGGGAGCGAGAGAGAGTGGGGGTTGGTTAGGCCCAACAGCAGGTGGCTCTCCCAGCCTGAGGTCCTCTGGGTGTTTGTGCCCATTGGTGGAAAGGGCGGAGGTCAGAGAGCTCCTGAAACCTCCCGGGGTCTCGTGGGCTTTGTGCTGTCACATGAAAGAGCTGCACTAGGACTTCTCCCAGCCGTTCAGTTCTCAGTGCAGGACCGACACCACCAGGCTGCACGGCCATCCAGCTCCGAGGGCCCCAGCACAGCGGCTGGGCTCTGCAGAGTCAGTGGTAGGCACAGCCCCTCCGGGACCACAGCTGAGATCCCACTGGCTCCACGTCCTGCACAATGGACGGTGAGGAAGATATCCGTGTACTGCACACGCAGCCCTCACGCACCAGCCGTGTGCTGGTGGATAACACAGACACAGCCCCCTGCTTGCATAGGACCCTCCCTGCCAGGGGCATCTCTGCTCTTGCGGCGCTAACACAGTGTGACACTCTGGGTGGCTCGAACAACGTGGATCTGTTATCTCACAGTCAGGGAGGCCAAAGTCCCAGGCCAACGTATCAGCATCAGCAGGGCTGGTCCCTGCTGAGGGCTGGGAGGAGGAGGACCTGTCCCCGGCCCCTCTCGTGGCTTCTGGGGATTTGCTGCCATCCTGGCTGTCCCTCCGTGTGGGGCAGCATCACGCGGATCTCTGCCTTCCTCTTCATGTAGCTGCTCCCTGTGTGTGGCGGGAGGGGTCTGTCTTCTGCATCCAGATTTCCTTTTTATAAGGACATAGATTAGGGTCCACTCTACTGCCCTCATCCTAACTTGATCATCTGCAAAGACCCTATTTCTAAAAAAGCTGACATTCTGAGATCCTGGGACATAGGACACCAACAGATCTCTCGGGGGGGGGGGTGGACACAAGTCACCCCACAGCAGCTCCTATGGGACAGCACAGGACAGCAAGGAAGCGCTCCTCTTGAGGCGCCTGCCGTCTGCTTACAGCGCAAGCTTCCACCTGGGTACCTCTGATGGGGGAGCCTGGGCAGGGGCCTGTCCCCCACCGCTGAGGCAGCTGGGAAGCTGGGCTCCTGGCTTCTCCCTTGGGGAGGCATAGGCATCCAATGTGGGATTTCCCCCGAGTGCAAGAAGAGCGCTCAAAGCACAGAAGAAATTCATGCCAGTGCTTCCAGGTTGTGTCCCGGGGGCCCCAGAGCAGAGCAGGAGGCCCACAGCTTCAGTGGCGTAGGTAGTCCCCTTGGTGCTGCCCACTGCTGGAGCCAAACTCTGATGACTCCCGGAGGACACCCGGAGAGTCGAAAACAGCTCCTGTCCCGCACTGAACAGGCGCTCACTATGCGCCAGGTGTTTTTCTAAACAGTGTATGATTTAACCCTCCAATAGCCTTACAAGAGAGACACAACAGTCTAATTCTTACCCCCTTTCACAAATGAGAAAACTGAGGCTAGAGAGGGCGACTGACCCAACCTAGTAGGTGGGAGAGGCAGGATTTGAATTGCTCAATCTCAGTCTAAGAGCTTAACCACTGGGCTTCTTAATAATCGGAGGAGGGGAGAGGGAGGGGCAGGGAGGGGGTGGGGCGGAGGAGGGAGGGGGAGGGGCAGGGAGGGGGTGGGGCGGAGGAGGGAGGGGGAGGGGCAGGGAGGAGGTGGGGTGGAGGAGGGAGGGGGAGGAGGAGGGTGGGGGAGAAGGAGAGGCATCGCTTTCCCAGCCAGTGTTGGGTGAAGGTAGGTAAGGAGTGAGTGCCATTAAGGCTGCTGGCTGCTGTCGCCCGGGGAGCTCCTCAGAGATAGCCCCGTGTCACCGTCCCTGTGTCACCGTCCCTGGGACCAGGTGGGCAGCTTCTGGCTGTGGGCGTGTGGCAGCCTTGCCTCATCAAGGCATCCTGACCAAGTCCTCAGGAATCCTGGCAGGGCCGGGTGGGGAGAGGCAGAGGGCGGGAGGAGAGGCCGGCTGCTGGGAGGCTGCAGGGCTGGCTGGCTGCACTGCCTGCGTCAGAGACCGCCCCTGAGCTTCCCGGAGCAGCTGGGAGGCGGTGGCCTGCAGCGCCGGGCAGGGCCCCAAGCTGCTCCCTTGCCAGGTGCTGCCAGACAGGGCCAGTTCCCAAGGCCTCCTTCCCAGTGACCCCGAGGAGAGGCTGGGCCTCCCAGGAGCCAGGTGACAGCCAGGGCCGACCCTCCGCCTAAACTGCATTTGGAATGTGGCTCAGGGACTTGTGTCCCAGAGAAGCCCTAACCCACCCCACCACACCCCTTCCACCCTGGACGTTGGAACGCTGTTATTCCCATTCTTGTAGAGAAAAGGAGCAAAAGAAGGCACAGAGGGATATGTCCTGAGAACCCCCAGGAACACGCATGGGAAGCCCCAGCAGCCCCTGGCCTGCTGGTGTGAGTGACTCCTCCACGTCCGGAGCTCACCTTCTAGGAGAGCTCACCAGGCTCTCCGTGGCTCCCCAGGAAGCCAGCCCGAAAAGGAAACAGTGTGTTCTGGTGTGTGGCTTCTCTTCGGCTCAATAGGCTAATCCTCCACCTTGTGGCGCCAGCACACGGGGTTCTAGTCCCAGTCGGGGCACCGGATTCTTTCCCGGTTGCCCCTCTTCCAGGCCAGCTCTCTGCTGTGGCCCGGGAGTGCAGTGGAGGATGGCCCAAGTACTTGGGCCCTGCACCCCATGGGAGACCAGGAGAAGCACCTGGCTCCTGGCTTCGGATCAGTGCGGTGAGCCAGCCGCAGCACGCCAGCCGTGGCAGCCATTGGAGGGTGAACCAACAGCAAAAGGAAGACCTTTCTCTCTGTCTCTCTCTCTCACTATCCACTCTGCCTGTTAAAAAAAAAAAAAAAAAGGAGCAGAAGCGAAAGGTGAAGAAAGGTGAATGGATATTTTCCCCTCAACAGACTTAACAATTAGGAAAAAATAAAGTGGCTTGATGCCGGTGCAGGAAAAAATAAAGTGGCTTGATGCCGGTGCAGCATTCCTAAACACACATGTCTAACAAAACTAGGAAAGAAAAACAGAGAACAAAGTGACCCATCAGAGGTTTTCATTACAATAGATGACTCTGAAATATGTAGCTAATAAAAAGCTTAGTTTAAGAAATGCTTGCTAAGATTAGCATTGTTCCAGAGTTTCAAAACCAGATTAATATTCGCAATAACAGGAAAACCCCCAGTGCCTTCCAGGTGCCCTTATTTCTTTTTCCTTCTCCCCCCACCCTTCTTAATATTTATTTATTTATTTGAAGGGTGGAGTTAGAGAGAGGGAGAAGCAGAGGCAGAGAGAGAGGTCTTCCATCTGATGGTTCACTTCCCAAATGACTGCAACAGCCAGGGCTGGGCCAGGCCAAAACCAGGAGCCAGGAGCTTCCTCCAGGTCTCCCACATGGGTGCAGGGGTCCGAGCATTTTGGTCATCTTCTGCTGCTTTTCCCAGGCCATAGCAGGGTGCTGGATCAGAAGTGGAGCAGCCAAGACTGGAATTGGCGCCCATGTGAGAAGCTGGCATTGCAGGCAGTGGCTTTACCCCCTGAGCCACAAAGCTGGCCCCGCCCTTACTGCTAAATGTCTCCCCAGAGATAAGGAGCCCAGAAAAAGAGGGACATTCTTAGAATTAAAAAAAAAAAACAAGGCGGGGCCAGGGCTGCCAGGCTGCCTGTTAAATTTGAATTTAGATAAACAGTTAATGAATCCTTTTTAAGCACAAGTGTGCCTCAAATGCTGTATGGGACATACTGATCTGAAATTGAAATTTAAGTGGCCGTCCAGTATTTTCACCTGCTCACATGGGCACCCACTAACACCCAGCCCATAGGGAAGGCAGAGAAGCAAATTTCTGGAGCAGTAGCTCTGAGTGAAACTCCAAGGAAGGGAGGCCTCTGAGGCTGGCCACCGGGCTGCCATGGGGCACCCTGGGCAAGGTCCTGGAGGGGTCAGCTGGGGCCCAGCAGCTGCATTAGGGAGCCTTGAGAACAGCCGGAAAGCAACTCAGGCATCAGCGGCAGGTGGCCAGTGTGGGGGAGGCCAGGCTCCCATGTGGCCTCCTCCGCATGTGCTACGGGGTCCCCAGGCTGGAGGGGCCCCTCTGAGACCACCGCCCCAACCCAGCTGGGTCCCTGAATCCCACAGCTGGGCTGAGAGGCCCGCAGGCATCCCAAGGGATTCCCCCACAGGCCCTGGGGCTGAGGTCGCTGAGTCCCCACCCCCTGGAGGCTGAGTGCCTATCCAGGAGCACGGGACTGCACCACCCAGAGATGCCCACGGGGGGTGGGAGAGGGCAGGAGCCCCACTCCCCAGAGGGTGGGTGGAGCGAGCCAAGGGGAGGGCGCCCAGGGAGCCATAAATCAACTAAATGTGCAGGCTGGGCAGAGCAGGCTGTCCCCAGGCCCTCAAAGAACAGAGAAGGAGACCGGAGCCTTCGGGGATGCTGGGAGGGGAAGAGGCAGCCTGTGAGGCCCAGAGAGGTTATGGGGTTTTTTCTCAGGGCGCTCAGCAAATGGTGGGCTCAGAGATCCCACCCGGACCACTGTGACCCTAGAGCCTGGCCTGTTTGCTGCCCAGGAAGATTCTGGTTTGGCCCAGGAGACACTGGCCCCTGGCAACCCTGCTAGTCTGTCCCCGGGGCCTCCAGGAGTTGCCTTGTGATGGAGATGTCCACGGGAGACCATGCTGAGAGGTGGCACTGTGCACCTCTGTGTCCACACCCAGAGCGCCATACCCTGGGGCCCCCAGACCTGACCCCGGGGTGGAGTCCAGGCCGCGTGGGCCAGAGCCCCGGGGGTCTGAGTGCAGTGGCAGTTGTCCCCAGTCCCTGCCCTTGGAGGTCTTGCTCAGTAACTGTCGACAGCCCCTGGTGGCCAGCCTCACCCGTCTGCCCTGTTTTGGATCACCCCAGCCAGCCCCACATAGCCCCGAGTCTCAGCCCAGAGACTCTGCAGAGGCGCACGGTGCTGCAACCACAAGTCACCAAGGAGCTCAGGCTCTCCTGGCACCTCCTGGGCTCGTGAACGTCGGCCTCTCCAGCCCAGTTTTTTTTTTTTTTTTTTTTTTAATTAATTTATGGAGTCAGTACTGTGCAATGGGTTAAGCTGCAGCCTGCAGCACCAGCAGCCCATCTGACCACCAGTTTCAGCCCTCGCTGCTCCAATTCCCATCCAGCTCCCTGTTAGTGCATCTGGGAAAGCAGTGGAGGATGGCCCAAGTCCCTGGGCCCCTGCCACCCACATGGGAGACCTGGAAGAAGCTCTTGGCTTCAGCCTGGCTAAGCCCCAGCTGTTGCAGGCATTTGGGGAGTGAACCAGCGGATGGAAGATCTCTCTCTCTCTCTTTCTGTCTCTTTTCCTTTTTCTCTGTAACTCTGCCTTTCAAATAATTAAATAAATCCTTTTTAAGAATTTAATTTCTATGAGAGACAAAGAGAGAGAGAGAGAGAGCACATTCCCATCTACTGTTTCATTCTCCAAATGCTCAGAACTGTTGGAGTTGGGCTGTGCTGAAGCTGGGAGCCAGGAATTCCATCCAGGTGTCCCACAAGGGTGAAACAGCACCTGCTGCCTCCCAGGGCACACATTAGCAAGAGACTGGAATCAGGAGCACAGCTGGGGAAGAAACCAGGCACTCTGGCCGGCGCCACGGCTCTATAGGCTAATCCTCCGCCTGCGGCGCCGGCACACCGGGTTCTAGTCCCGGTTGGGGCGCGGTTCTGTTCCGGTTGCTCCTCTTCCAGTCCAGCTCTCTGCTGTGGCCCGGGAAGGCAGTGGAGGATGGCCCAAGTGCTTGGGCCCTGCACCCACATGGGAGACCAGGAGAAGTACCTGGCTCCTGGCTTTGGATCAGCGCAGTGCGCCAGCTGCGGCAGCCATTGGAGGGTGAACCAACGGCAAAGGAAAACCCTTCTCCCTGCCGCTCTCTCTCACTGTCCACTCTGCCTGTCAAAAAGGGAGGGAGGGAGGGAGGGAGGGAGGGAGGGAGGGAGGGAGGGAGGAAGGAAGGAAGGAAGGAAGGAAGGAAGGAAGGAAGGAAGGAAGAAACCAGGCACTATGACATGGGATTCCAGCATCCAGCCGGTGCCTTTACCAGCAGCCCAGCCTGCTGCGGTCCAGCCTCTGTCAACCTGCTCTCCTCCCAGGCCCCAGCAGCTGGCTGAGCAGGACCGCTGTGAGAGGGTGCTGATGGGAGGGGACTTGCAGGGGACAGATGGACAGATGGCTGCAAACCCTCAGCTGCACCTGAGCAGGGGCAAGGCTGCCGAGCAGGGCATCTCCCGGCCACAGCGTGGCATCCCTGGAAGGGATGGGAGCGAGGCCTCCATCTGTCACTTGCTCGTCACTCCCTCCGCTCCTGTTGGCCAGGCATGAGGCAGATTCGCTGGAGCCAGATGCGAGGGCGTGGCGAGGCCCGGGCAGCAGCTCCCTCTGTGTCTCCTGGGAGCTTGGGAGAAAGGAGAATTTCAGAACCTTCCCAGACTCGGAGCGGCCCTGAGCTGAATGAGGCTGGGTGCTTGGTGCTGGGTTATCCCACTTGTGTTGAGTTCTTCCTCGGAGCTCAACTACCCTTGCGGTGTTGGAATTTTGTTGCCAGGTGGTTTCTCACATCCCCAGTGGAATCCCCCATAGGGCAGTGCCTGTTCTGAAAGCTGAGAGCCAGATGTGACCCACCCCTGCCTTCTGGGTGGCTGACACTTGGGGGTTGGGGGAAGAACCCGCTTTAAAGGCCTGGCTCTGCATTTGTGGTCACTTTTCCTGCCACACCTGAGAGTCCGTGGTTTCCCCACATCCAAAGCCTGGCAAACCAGGGATCCTGCTCAGAATCGGCTGAAGAAAGTCAACAGCCCATGACTCAGAACTCAAGCCAACAGCCTGCGCTCAAAGGGAGCGAAGGAGCACATGGTGATCCACCATTAGAAAGTGGTGGGAGGGGCCAGCACTGTGGCGCAGTGGATTAAAGCCCTGGCCTGCAGCGCCGTCATCTCATATGGGCACTGGTTCAAGTCCCAGCTGCTCCACTTCCATAGCTCACAGCTATGGCCTGGAAAAGCAGTAGAGGATGGCCCAAGTGCTTTGGCCTCTGCACCCATGTGGGAGACCTGGAGGAGGCTCCTGACTCCTGGCTTAGTATAAGCTCAGCTCTGGCCATTGCGGCCGTTTGGGGAGTGAACCAGCGAATGGAAGACCTCTCTCTCTCTCTCTCTCTCTCTCTCTGGCTCTGCCTCTCTCTGTAACTCTTTCAAATAAATAAAATAAATCTTTAAAAAAAGAGTGGTTGCAGTGAGTCTACAGTATCGGCTCAGCACAAGGAACCAGGGCCATCAGGGGGCAGCGCTGTGGCATCCCATATGGGCATTGGTTCAGCTGCTCTGCTTCCAATCCAGCTCCCTACCAATGTGCCTGGGAAAGCAACAGAGGATGGCCCAAGGGCTTGAGTCCCTGCACACATGGGAGATCCGGATAAAACTCCTGGCTCCTGGCTTCAGCCTGGGTTGTTGTGGCCATTTGGAGAGTGAACCAGCAGCTGGAAGATATCTCTCTCCCTCTCTTTCTGTAACTCTGCCTTTCAAATACTTATCTCAATAAATAAATCATGAAAAACAAACAACAAAAATGCTGCAGTTTAAAATGGTAGCATTCCTAAGAGATAACTAATAAAAAATACAAAATAGAAGTATAGTGTCCTCCCTGTTATAAACAGAAATATAACTATGGCATAGAAAACACGTGGGAAGGATCTATTCCAAAGTCTATGCTGTCCACACTGCTCCTTCGAAGACCGCCAGGATCCCGTGATGTTGGCTTCCTGTGATCAGGGAGGACTTGCAGCACAGGGACTGTTGGGGTACCCCAGGATGAAAAGGCGAGAAGGGCTCATCACCAGATGTGGGCTTGTGGTAGGTACTTGGAAGGGGGGAAGGCAGCAGGACTGTGCAGGATGGGGCACAGCTGGGGAGCAGGGCTGTCTGTGAAGACCTTAGCAAGTGTGACGCTCATTAGCCAGGAGAGGGGGGATTGGTGATTTAAAAAAAAAATTCATTTATTTGAAAGGCAGAGTGACAGAGAGAGGAACACTGACAGAGAAACAGAGAGAGAGAGAGGGAGAATCTTCAACCCACTGGTTCACTCCCCAAATGACCACAACAGCCAAGGTTGAGCCAGGCAGAAGCCAGCTCAGAACTCCATCTGGGTCTCCTGTGTGGGTGGCAGGAACCCAAACACCCCAACCCTTACCTGCTGTCTCCCAGGCACATCAGCAGGAAGCTGGATGGGAAGCAGAGTAACCAAGACTTGAATCAGACACTCTGATAGATGACGCCAGCATCGCTGAACCCACTGCATCACAGCGCCTGCCCTGGTAATGTTTTTAAAATTCAGATTCCTGGATCTTAATTCTGAGGCCCTACCTTGGGAATCTGTGCTTACTTTTTTTAAAGTTTATTTCTTTTTATGTATGAGAGAGAGAGAGCTCTCCCATCCTCTAGTTCACTTCCCAAATGTATGCAACAGGCATGGGGGCAGGCTAAAGCCAGGAACTTGAACTTGATGTGGGTCTCCCATATGAGTGGCAGGGACCTAAATACTTGAGGATGTACCTCAGCAGGAAGCTGGGACAGGGAGTGGAGCAGGGACTCAAACCCAGGCATTCCAAACCATGCCTTAACCACTGTGCCAGGCATCCACACTGGATGATTGGGGATGTCTGTGGTTAGGGCTGTGCATTGTCTCCATCTGGGTTCAGACATGGCCACAGAACGGTCTCGCCATTGTCTGGACCTTCACAGCCACAGCGACCTTGGCGGATGTTGGTGCTCTGTGAAGCCGGCTATGTTCATGGAACGCCAGGGCCTGGCTGAGAACTGGGCCAGCCCCAGGCTACTGGGGCTGCCTTACTCTCTCAACAGGTGTCACCTCTGAGGGTGGTTTTTCACTTTCTATTTTATATGCTGGAGGGGAGAAGGAACCAGCCACATATTACATTGACCTTTAGGAATAAATGCCATTTCCTTTCCAATTATTTTTTTTTATTTATTTTTATTTATTTATTTTTTTGACAGGCAGAGTGGACAGTGAGAGAGAGAGACAGAGAGAAAGGTCTTCCTTTGCCGTTGGTTCACCCTCCAATGGCCGCCGCGGTCGGCGCGCTGCGGCCCGCGCACCGCGCTGATCCGATGGCAGGAGCCAGGAGCCAGGTGCTTTTCCTGGTCTCCCATGGGGTGCAGGGCCCAAGCACCTGGGCCATCCTCCACTGCACTCCCTGGCCACAGCAGAGGGCTGGCCTGGAAGAGGGGCAACCGGGACAGAATCCGGCGCCCCGACCGGGACTAGAACCCGGTGTGCCGGCACCGCTAGGCGAAGGATTAGCCTAGTGAGCCGCGGCGCCGGCCTTCCTTTCCAATTATTGTTACTATTCATTTATATATCTAAGATTTATTTATTTATTTGGAAGGCAGAGCAACAGAGAGAGGGGAGAGGGGGAGAGAAGGGGAGAGGGAGAGACAGGAAGAGAAATCTTCCATATGTTGGTTCATTCCCCATATGACAGCAACATCCAGGGCTGAGCCAGGCTGAAGCTGGGGGCCATCTGGGTCTCCCACGTGGGTGGCAGGGGCCCAAGTACTTGGGTCACCTTCTGCCTTCCTAGGTGCGTTAGCAGGGAGCTGCATAGGAAGCGGAGTGACCAGGACTGGAACTGGCACTCTGATGAGGACTGCTGACATCACAAGTGGCAGCTTAACCCAGTGTGCCCAATGCCAGCCCCAGCTAGCTTCTTTTTAGGAAAAGAAAACCTAGGGACGGGCATTGTGGAGTACGTAAAGCTGCCACCCCAGTGCCGGCATCCCATATGGGCGCCAGTTTGAGTCCCGGCAGCTCCACTTCCGATCCAGCTCTCTGCTATGGCCTGGGAAAGCAGTGGAAGATGGCCCAAGGCCTTGGGCCCCTGAACCCATGTGAGAGACCAGGAAGAAGCTCCTGGCCCCTGGCTTCAGATCAGCACAGCTCCAACTGTTGCACCAATTGGAGAATAAACCAGCGGATGGAAGACCTCTCTCTCTCTCTCTCTCTCTGCCTCTGCCTCTCTGTAACTTTGCCTTTCAAATAAATAAATATTAAAACAAAAGAAATAAAAAGAAGAAGAAAATCTATAGAAAAAAATGCCAAACTGGGTAAGCCTTGTGCCAGTGCAGCTTGGTTGGGAGGGGCGACAGTCGAGGACCCCAGAGTCCCCCAGGGACAGAAGTCACGCAGACTGGGGCCAGCGCTGAACCAGTAGATGGAAGACCTCTCTCTGTCTCTACCTCTCTGTAATTCTATCTTTAAAATAAATAAAATAAAAGTTGCAAAGGCTATCCAGCTCCCCAGCCTTCCCGAAGCTCCGCGCAACACTGCCCCGAGGGAGGCTGGGTGTGTCGGTGATCAAGTCCAGATGGGATGGAAATTGGTGTTGCTCAAGACCTCACTCCGGGGTCCAGGTGGTGGGAAGCGGGCTGGCTTGTCAACATTGGGTGGAGGCACCTAGACACCTGCTTGGTGGGGCTCCCAGGCAGGAGGCCGCGACATGGCCTGGAGCTCTGGCCCTCAGCGTTGCCTGCTCACTGGAATCGCCAGGGTCACCTGGGCACTTCCCCTCCCCCACTGCACTCAGCCACCTGGATCCCTGGGGTGAGGCCCAGGAGTGAGCATTTCTTTAGTTCCGTGGTGATTGCTCCAAGTTTCCCCGGCACGGCCTTAACCCTGCCTGCACCCGTTTCTCCTTCTGAATCACCTTTCTCTTTTCTACTCTCTTCGTCTCTAGACTCGGTGTTTTGGGAAAAACTTGTACAGGGACTGGCTGTCAGAGGTGGAAGGTCCAGAGAGAGCCAAGAAAGAAGCGGACAAGGCCAGGATTACACAAAGGGTAATTTACTGGGGGCGCTAAGGGACTGAAGTGTGGTCTTGGGTGGCTGTGAGATGCTGGGATTCTCCCCCCGACCCCACCGTGAGACAGGAGCAAAAAGATTTTATAGACACAGGTGGCATCCGTGTGCACCTGGACCTGCCCAAGAAATAGTAACATTCATAAGAGACAGATAAGCAGCCTGATAAGGCCTCAGGTTATCTTAATGATGTTGTTTGCTCCCTAGGACTTGCAATGACCTCCAGGGTCACCTAGAGGGCAAGGTGGCAGCCCTATGAGGTGGCAGTGGTCAACCCAAGCTCTACCAAGTCAGGCCTTGCAGCTTTCCCCGGACCATCTCTGACCTCCAAACTCTGCAGCTGCCCTTCCTCACTAACCATGGAGACCATACCGGCGCTGCGGCACAGCGGCACAGCGGCACAGCGGCACAGCTCAGGCCTGGGATGCCGGCATCCCGTGTGGGTGCCAGTTCAACTTCTGGCTGCCCCACTTCCGATCCAGCTCCCTGCTCATGCACCTGGGAAAGCAGTGAAGATGGCCCAATTCGGGCCCCTGCCACCCATGCAGGAGACCCAGATGGGGTTCCTGGTGCCTAGCTTTTGGCTCCTGGCTCCAACTTGGCTCAGCCCTGGCCATTGCAGCCATGTGGGGAGTGAACCAGTGGATGGGGAGATCTCTTTTGATCTGTCTGTCCTTCTCTCTTTGTAACTCTGTCACATAAATAAATAGGTCTTCAAAAAAATGCACAGTGCCAGGGTCCATTCTCTGTGTCTGATTGCACTGTGCTGGGAATGGGGCCTGGACGCTGCTATTTTTTCACAATGTTCCCCCAGGAGTCTACTGGGAAGTTGGAGTTGAGAACCACAACTCCCCAGCTCAGCAGGGGCTAAGCCAATGAGCTACCCCTGCCAACTGAGGCTCAGGAGTTCTCTGGGGGCTCCTCTAGGGGCCTGTGTCACAAGGGAGGGGATTTTCCCCCCACTTGGCCACAGAAGACTGTGCAGCTGTGTTGGGTCGTGTAGGGAGCCAGATTGCGGTGGGAGGGTGGAATTCAGCAGGTGCAGTGATCATGCCTGGTGATGAAGTGGTCTCTGGCAGAGGACGAGGAAAGGGGGCAATGGTGGGAATCATGTCCCAGCCCATGTGCTGAAGTTCTGGAGGGGAACAGGGCAGCGGGCTGGTTCCCGCAGAAGCAGGTGAGGGCATGGGCTGGGAAACAGCCTGTGCTCTGTCGAGACTTGTTTGTGTAGAGATCTGAGCCACGCAGGCTGTCCTGGATTCTGTGCTGCCCCGCACAGAAGCCCTGGGGACCCAGGCTCTCCACCCCAGCCGCAGGGAGTGCCACCTGCTGTCTGCTCACAGCTGAGTCCAAAGCCATGTGCCACCAACGTGCCACCCCCAACCACATACATACAATGGCAGGTGAATGGGACATCCCTGCTTCTGAGCTCCCCAGGAGCTCAGGGAAGTCTCTGTGGCTCCAAGTTCAGCCTTTTCCCATCCCAGTCCTGCTTCTTCCACCTTCTCCCCAGTAAGCCACCACCCCCTATCCCCATGCAAATCACATCGGAGTGTTTCCAGGGTCCCCAACCTACAGTGCACGCATGTGGGTGGAGAATGAACAGGGCAGGGGAGGTGTGAAATCAGCTTGCAGCACAGCTGCCTGTTGAGTCTCCCAGAGCGTCTGTAGATTCCAAGGACAAGGACACTGGGAATCCGGTCCCATCCGGTCCCATCACTGCTCTGCTTACACTCTTTAGTGGCTCCCTGCTGCCCCGGGGGTGACTTCCGAGCTCCCTTGCATGATTTGTGAGCTCCGTTGTCAACCACCCAACCACCTCCGGAGGTAGCGCTCCCTCCCCCTAGCTCCCTGGGCAGTCAAAACCAGGCGCAGCTTTTCAAACCCACCTGGGCCTCAACACAAGCTGCCCTGAGCTCCCGCAGGGCCTCGCCTCTTCTTCCCTGGCTCACCCACAGCCCCTCTGCTTTGAAGTCATCTGTGCACTTGCTCCCTTTCCAGCCTGCACATGCTGTGAGACCCCGGGGGCAGGGATTGGTCACCTGCCCCTGCCTCCCCCAGGACCCAGCACCATGGCGAACCCTGAGACATCTTGTTGGATGAATGAGTGAGTGAGTGACTGGGAAGCAGGGTGGCCTTTGGAGTCAAAGGAGTCGGATGCTTGTCTTGCCTCCACTTTTTTTTTTTTTAAAGACTTTATTTATTTATTTGACAGGTAGAGTTACAGACAGCGAGAGAAAGAGACAGAGAGAAAGGTCTTCCCTCCGTTGGCTCACTCCCCCAATAGCCACAACGGCCGGAGCTGCGCGGATCCAAAGCCAGGAGCCAGGTGCTTCTTCCTGGTCTCCCATGCAGGTGCAGGGCCCAAGCACTTGGGCCACCCTCCACTGCCTTCCCGGGCCACAGCAGAGAGCTGGCCTGGAAGAGGAGCAACCAGGACTAGAACCAGTACCCATATGGAAAACCGGCACTGCAGGTGGAGGACAACCTAGCGCGCCACATTGCTTCCACTTTCTAACGATGTAGTCTGGCGCCAGTGACTGAGGCTCTCGGCCTCAGTTATAAGGAGGGGGAACTAGTCTATTTAGGAAGGCTCCTGGAAGGAGGAAGCAGAAGATGATGTAGAGGAGAGGCTCAGCGCAGTGGCTGATGGGGGGTAGGCACTCCAGCCATGGTGGAATTACTACTGTGTAATCCTCCACCCATCAAGACCCAAATTCCCCAGCAGGACCTGAGTGTGGGCACAGCACAACTTGCATTTCCATTCAACTCTGACTCGAAGCGGGCAGGGTGTGAGACGACGCTCAGGACACGCAGTGGCGCTGGCGTCAGGCGTGTGGCTGGGAAGCGTAGAGGCCAGGGCTGCACACAGTACCGCATGGGGTGCACTAGTACTTACTCAGAGGAGCCTCGTCAATGCTCGCAGGAGCCCAGGAGCATGGAGGAGCAAGGCCACCCCAGGAAGGGCATAGCCCGACTGCAAGGCTGAAGGCTTCCACCCTTGAACTTCACCTCTGCTGCACCGCTGCGCTCCAGCCCTGCCACATATGAGCTGCACTCCCAGCAGCAGGCACTGTCCATTCATTCGCTCATTCATGGATGCAATACATCTTTTTATTATTATTACTGTGGTAAGATGTACATGGCATAAAAATCACCACCTTAGCCGTTTTAAGGTGGCCTCTTACTGCCCAGTGGAACTAACGTAGCTGCGGGGCTGACCAGAAATGAGATTTTTTTTTCCCATGAAATTTCCCAAAGTCCCAGCGATGCCATGGAGTTTCTAAACACATTGCGAGAGGTCCGGTTTTGGCGAGTGCTGGCCGCGGGTTCGTGATGTTGACTCGGATGGTGCTTCTGGGGGTCCGAGGCGCAGGAGTCAGGCCTGGGAACCTGCCTTCTTAGCAAGCCGCCTCCTCCGCTCTCTGAGGAGCTCCGGAGTTCGAGAACTCCCGAAACCAGCTGCGCAGAGAGCCGCTCCTACGAGCCGGGGGCTGAGCAGGACGGATCACATTCCACGTGTGTGCCAACCAGAGCGCCTCCTGGCCTGGCCCATTTTTCAGGACAAACAGAAGCCCAGAGCACCCGCCTCCGAGTGCCAGGAATAGGGAGGGGTGGAGAGGGGGCCTGGCAGGAAAAGCACCCCCTCCCCTGCTAAACCCTCCCCCCAACCTCGCTCGCTCGGAACCGGCAGCCACAGGTGGTGAGATGCCCGTCTCAGCAGCTTTTGCCCCAGTGGGCAGTGGGACTGCAAACCCTCGTGCCTGCCGCTCCCTGGGGAAGTTCCCTGGGCAGGACCCCCGAGCTGGGGAGCCGGCCCAGGTCCAGATGTCAAGTTCTCCAGGAGGCAGCCGCGGCTCTGTGGCAGCCTGGGTGCTGACGTGAGCATTAAGCAATGTGTTTGTAGGTCTCTTGCTCCATTGTCACTACTCAGTAAAAGCGGGCAGTTCTCTGGCAGAGATGGCGGCTCTGAGACTCACAGGTGCTTCTTTTTTTTTTTTTTTTTTTTTTTTTTTGACAGAGTGGACAGTGAGAGAGAGAGACAGAGAGAAAGGTCTTCCTTTGCTGTTGGTTCACCCTCCAATGGCCGCCGCGGCTGGTGCACTGCGGCCGGCGCACCCCGCTGATCCGATGGCAGGAGCCAGGTACTTCTCCTGGTCTCCCATGGGGTGCAGGGCCCAAGCACCTGGGCCATCCTCCACTGCACTCCCTGGCCACAGCAGAGAGCTGGCCTGGAAGAGGGGCAACCGGGACAGAATCCGGCACCCCAACTGGAACTAGAACCCGGTGTGCCGGCGCCGCTAGGTGGAGGATTAGCCTAGTGAGCCGCGGCGCCGGCCTTCACAGGTGCTTCTAACCGCTGGGAACACCCAGCCCTGTGGATGCTCATTTAAAAAAATTTTAAACATTTGTTTGTTTGAAAGGTAGAGTGGCCAGAGTATTTTAGGGGAGATCGTTTACCTGCTGGCTGACCTCAAAATGACCACAATAGCCAGGGCTAGGAACTCCATCCAGGTTTCCCACTTAGGTGGAGGGACATAAGCACTTGGGCCACCTTCTGCTGCTTTCTCAGGCGCATTAGCAGGGAGCTGGATTGGAAGCGGAGCAGCTAGGACTTGAACCTGTGCTCTGATATGGGATGTCAGTGACACAGACAGTGGCTTCACCTGCTGGCCCCTGGATGTTCATTCTGAAGCCACCAGAGACGCTTCACCTGGCTCATCTGGTAGCTCAGGCTGCCCCCGGGACCTCCAAATCCAGTACACTATTTACAGGGGACCCCAGACAGGGCACTTGCCCTCCCCGTGCTCTGCAGCGCTTGCAGCCGTGGTGAGACAGATGAAAGGGGCAAATCTACTCAGACGTTGGCACAGAGAGCAGACGGAGACGAACAGCAATCTGGGTGCTACTACATGGGGACGAGCATCCTAGGCATCCATCCCATCCCCCCACAAGCCCCCAAGCTCTGCACTACAGCTCAGGAAAGAACTGTGGCTAATTTCCCCAACAGGAAATAACAAGGAACAAATTAATAAGCTGTGTTTCTAGGTACATTTCTGTGCCTAAAGGGTCTACTTAAGTCAAATCTTCTGCCTAGATTACTCTGCAAAAATATTTTCCGTCGTTAAGAACCATAATCAACAAAAAATATAACTGTTGTAAAGCTTATAGCCATCTTAATATCTGTAATAAAATATCAAACTTGGAAGAGATTATGGGCAATACGACAAGAGCTAATGTTTACGGAGCACTTTGCAGGGGCAGGCGCAGTCCTAAGAGCCTTCCTCGGATTGCTTCACTTCATCTCTACACCCCTCTGAGGTTTAGTCCTCACAACCACTCAGCTGGGGAGGTAGGCACAGCACTCATGGCTGCGCATGGAATCGAGAGAGGCCCAGTGTGCTGGCTGTGATGCATGGTTTACCTGGTGAGACTGCCCCTCCCAACAGCCCTGTGAAAAGGTGTTGTCACCTTTTTATGAAAGAGGAAGGAATGTTCCAGAGGGTTAAATATACCCATGGTCACACGGCCATTAGTAGAGGCAGTGGGACTTGAACCCAGGGAGCTGTGGCTCTAGAACCCACTCTTTGTTTGCTTTTGTTTTTTAAGATTTATTTATTTATTTGAAAGTCACAGTTACACAGAGAGAAGGAGAGGCAGAGAGAGAGAGAGAGAGAGAGAGAGAGAGGTCTTCCATCTGCTGGTTCACTCCCCAGTTGGCTGCAACAGCCGGAGCTGTGCTGATCTGAAGCCAGGAACTTCTGGGTCTCCCACATGGGTGCAGGGGCCCAAGAACTTGGGCCATCGTCCACTGATTTCCCAGGCCATAGCAGAGAGCTGAATTGGAAGTGGAGCAGCCAGGACCTGAACTGGCACCTATAGGGGTTGCTGGCACTGCCCACGGCGGCTTCACCCGCTGTGCTACAGCGCCGGCCCCTAGAACCCACTATTAATCTTAAAATGATCTCGGGCGTGCTTCCTCCCGATGCAGCACAGTTCAGACAGATGTGTGTGGCGTGTTCCTGGTGTCCCTGCTTGTGAAAGGGAACAGTTGGCAGCATCCCGAGTGTCCATCAATAGGGGAGGAGCATGCGCATTCCGGATGGTGCGCGCATGCGCAGACGGCAGCGAGGGGGCGCGTACTCACAGGATGGCCTCGTGGCTAAATAAAACACACCACAAAATACTCTAAGCGTGGTGTCAGTCAGGCCACTCTTGTACTGGGTAATTTGACGAGAGTTCAAGAAAAGGGGTATTTATAGAGTTGTGGGCAGGCTTCAGGGGAAGCACCTGTCACGGTGCTGTACCCTAGGACATTTAACACGGGGGGCCCCAGGGCCACCTGCTGGACACAGGGACAGAACGGTGCAGAGGGACTCTGTGGAGGGACACAGTCACACTGGACAGCTGGCGAGGGAGCTGGGGGAATCAACACCCTCACCTCCTTCCTCTCCCCACCCTTGGCTCCCCCTGCTGCTCCCCATCTGCCAGGCCAACCTGGGAGCCTGAAAGGAACGGTGCCCGTTGCTGCTGGTCAGCGCCCAGGGCACCAGGCAGGGCAGGTTGGACAGCGGGCCCGGGGGCTGCTGGGAAATTCCTAGCACATCAGTGCTTGGACACATGTTTGTAAGTGTCGAGGAGAAGGCTCTGGGGCTGGACGCCAAACTGACCAGCGAGGATTACTCCTGGGAGCAGGGGAAGGGAGGGACTGGCGCTCCTGTGTTCTACATTGTTGGAGTTACGGCAATGCAGAGGCTGGGGCAAAACCACCACGTCAGCCCAGATTCCCCTCCTGTTTCTGAACCGTGGTACTGTGCAGGAGGGCAGGGCACCTGGCGTTTTTCAGAGATGGCCAAAGCGACGCGTAGCCCACCCTGCGCTCTGTGGAGACGTGGGTGTGCTGCAGCTCCCAGAACCTGGGTGCACCTTTGGGGTTGCCTCAATCAGTCCAGCGCCGAGGACGTGAGGCACGCTTCTGAGACAAGATCCTGACAGGCAAGCAGACCTGCTGATCTCTCAGCACGTGCACCTCTGTAGCCCTGTGCCCACGTGGAAGAGGGCTGGGGACCCTGAAGCCAAAGCAGAGGAGGCCACATGGAGAGGCCACGTGACAATGCAGAGAGAGGATCGGAGCCCTGCTGCGGCAGCCCCCAGTCTCTGCAACAGAGACAGGTCAGAGTGCGGAGGCCTCCCGGGGCCCCGTCCCGGCCAGGGTAGGCTGCCGTTCCAACGAGAGACTCCAGCTGCTACTGCCCAGGTGAGCAGCACCCAATCCCGACCCCTGGAAACTGTGAGTATCGTAAGTGACGGTTGTCACCTCAGCTAAGTTTGGGGGTGATCTGTTTCCAGTTCAAGCAGGGAGGAATAAGAGGAGGAATTCCCAGCAGGCCTCGGAGCAGGGGACGGCATTTGGCTAGTGGTTAAGACACGGGTCCTGACGCTTGCTCCCAGGACTCTCTGCCTGCAGGGCTGACGCCCAGCTCCTGCTCCGGACCCCATCTCTCTGCTGATGCAGACCCTGGGAGGCAGCAGTGATGGCGCGGGGAGTTGGGCTCCTGCCGCTCTTGTGGGAGAATGGGATTGAGTCCCAGGCTTCCAGCTTCAGCCCCTGGCAGATAGCAATGTGCTCTGTGTGTGTGTGTGTCTCATTAATTCATTACTTAGATCCCTGTGGGCTCCTGACCTTTGACCCAGGGATCCAGTTTATCACCCTTACTCTCAGCCTTCTCCGGGGACCCCTACTGTGCAGGCTGCAACGTTGACTTTCCCTCCCTGCCCTGCTCACCCCTACCTCCTTTCTGCCCCGTCCCCACTGCCCTGTGAGGCCCCGAGGACCTGGTCCCCAGCGCTAGGGAGGCCTGGATTTGGAGAACTTTCTCACTCCCGGCAGCTGTGCCAGGGACGTGGGATCCTTCTTCCACCACCCTTACCAAGAATCTGAATGGAAGCTTCTATCGTCCCCTGCCCTGCACACTGGCCAGGAGCCAGCCCTCACCCAGCAGGCAGTCAGAGCCCTCTTCTGGAAGTTTCCAAGTTGGGTGCATGCAGGGTGGGTGGTTTGTTTCTCCACAGGGGCTGAGAGCGGCTTCGGAGCCATCAGGTGCCAGGCTTCCATGCAGTGTGCACTGGATGAGCACAAACCCAGCCTTTGGGGGGAGTGGGAGGGGAAGGCCCAGCAGGGGAGGCGGGTAGATGTTCCATCCCGACACTTGTCTTTTGGGGGCTCCCTGCACCTGCCTTGCTAGGGCTCCGTCACACGGTCACGGCCCAGCAGCGTCCCCTTTTTGCCTGTTTGAGCTCAGGGAACCAGATCGTGCTGGACTTAGGAGGAGCCAGGGTGCTGGACTGGAGTTCTCGTTTGCCAAGCTGAGCGACCTTGGGCAGGTTACTGTGACTTTGGCTGTAACTTGGAGGTGATGATAGGAGCTGTTGTTGACAAGCTAGGACTCAGGTTGGATACTTTGAGGAGAGCCTTGAGCAAGACCAAACCTGCCCCGGTTAGCTGTGGATTGACTGTGCCTGAGTATCCGTAGGTCCCAGGAGCAGAAACTCACTAAGCCATGCAGGTGTGTGGGAACCATGACGGGGTCTGACGTCTGCCGTCCCGCTCCCACTCGGGAAGTGTGCAGCCCGCACAGCTCCTCTCCCCGCCCCACGGCCTGCCAGGCTGTTCACGCACTCTGTCCTGTGATCGGGAACGCAGACTCCTCCTTCCTGGGTGCTGGCCTGGGCAGCACCCGGCCCCGCCTGGCTCTGGGCAGCCACAGGAAGCCAGATGGGACGCTGGCTTGTGGAGGAGGGAGTGGAAAATACAATCTCCCGGGATGTTCGTTCCAGTTCCTTTGCCACTCTGTCAATTTATCTGGTTATTTCATCTCTATTAAATATCTGTGCTCGCCAATAGGCAGGTAACTGAGTTTGAGGGAGGAAAGGACTTCCGGGGAGAGAGGGAATGGGAGCAAATCCAATTCAGCGGGGTTTCCTGGGAAGCACAAGGCACACATCTCATGGAGGGAGAGGAAGGGACAGAGGCGCACAGGAAGTGTCGCTCCCCCTCTTCGTGGAGGAGCAACACAGGACCCTGCGCTGTTCTTTCGTCTGCTCGGCCTTCCCCGGGTTTGCTGCTGGTTCTTCCCGGGTTGGCTACTATCCCTTCCACCTCCGTGGAAGGGCAGTTCCCCCTGGCCGCATTCCCCACTTCCGCAGGGGAGCGGCACTCCGCCGGCCGGTTCTCTCGGGGGCTGCACGGGTTCCCTTAGATGTTCCCCATAGATGTTCCCCGGTGCATGCCGTCTCTCTCCTCCTTTATAGTCCTCCTCCGCCAATCCCAACTCGGCTGCCCACACGCCGAGTACGCTGCTCTCCTCCAATCAGGAGCAAGTCCTACAATTTATTAGTTGAACTGGAGGCAGCTGTGCAGAAGCTGTTTACTTCTCTCCCAGCGCCATATTGTGGGAGAGCAGATGCATAGAATAAGTCTTAATTCGAGTAACTTAGTCTAGTCCGGATTGCTCCCCACAGGAAGACTGGTGGCCAGCCAGTGACACCCCCCCCCGCCCCTGGATGACCCCCTTCGCCCAGCCTCCATCTTCCAGGAGGAGATTGGGGCGTGTTGCAAGGGAAGGCAGGCAGGACAGGTGGGAGAGTGAGCTAAAAAGCTGGGGACACTCAGATCCAGACAGTGGCTGCACGGGTCTGGGCCCCCGTGAGCCGAGCAGAAATGGTATCAGGGCCAGCAGGTCAGCCTAGGAGGCAGCAGAGGTCCAAGACACAGACCCGGCAGCCTGGCTGCGCCGTGCAGAATTCTGCAATGTGAGGATTGGGGGTGGGGGTGGGGCGCTGGTGACTCCTCCAGGCTCCACAGCCCTCGCGCTAAGAGGCTCAAAAGTCTACCCTTCCTGGGAGGGGAGGGTGACTCACCTTCAGCTTTGTCGCTTCAGTGGTGGGGGGGACAGTCCACAGGGGGCTGAGGGCACTTATGGGCTGCGGGCTGGGGCAGGGACTTCCCCAGGTTGGACTTGCGACAGCACTGGAGTTGGCAGGGGGTGGGGAGCTGCATGGAGTCTGGGCCACTTACCTTCTGTCTCCCAATATTTGCACTGATCCTGAACGTCCCCTCCATCTTCATTCTCTCACTCATCGTCATTCGTTCATTCGTTCAGGTCCTGTGTGCAGGACGTACCCAAAGCCCGCATTCGTAAGAGCTTCGTATGCTCACGGAATGCCCCACTGACCTCTCAGTACTGTTCCGTAAGGCAGGTGCTCAAGTCTTTTTTTCACATCTTTTTTTAGGGGCCAGCACTGTGATGCAGCAGGTTAGAGCCACGGCCTGTGGCGCCAGCGTCCCTGTGGGCACTGGTTTTTGTCCCAGCTGCTCCACTTCCGATCCAGCTCCCTGCTAATGCGCCTGGGAAAGCAGCGGAAAATGGCCCAAGTGTTTGGGCCCCTGCACCCACGTGGGAGACTCAGAAGAAGCTCCTGACAGCCTGGCCAAGCCCCGGTCATTATGGCCATTTGGGGAGAACCAGCGGAGGGAAGCTTGTTCTCTTTCTCTCTCTCTCTCTGCAGTTCTGCCTTTCAAATAAAAATTGTTTTTAATTTATTTACTTATTTGAAAGGCAAAATGAGAGAGGGGGAGAGAGAGAGAGAGAGAGAGAGAGAGAGAGAGAGAGAGAGAAAGAGAGAGAGACGCTTCCATCTACTGTTTAATTTCCCAAATAACCAAAACAGCTGGGGCTGGCCTGGGCCAAAACCAGGAGCCCAGAACTCCATCCAGGTCTCCCAAGTGAATGACAGGGACCCAAGCACTTGGAACATCTTTCACTAAATTTTAATTCTTTTTAGTTTTATTTATTTGAGAGGAGACAGAGAATTCCCTTCCACTTGTTCACTCCCCCGAATGCCCACCTGCTGCCTCCCAGGTGGGCTTTTGCAGAAAACAGGGCCAGAACTCAAACCCAGGCACTGCAATATGAGAGGTGGGCATTCCAAGTGGATTTTTAACCACTGCACTGAACACCCGCTCCATCAGGAAATCAGTTTTGCTCTGACCATCTGCGAGTCTGTTCCTCATTGGTTTAAGGAATCTTCTTGTTTGCCCACTCTGTGCTAGGCGCTGTTCTAGCTGCGGGGACAGGGCCAAGGCCCTACTCTTAGAGCGCCCTGTTTACTGGAGAGAGAAGTGGCAAGGAATAAATAAAACATAAACAAAACTGTTCCAGGCCGTGCCAGGTGCAGTGAAGAGGGTACACGGGAGGGGGGAGGGGGGACTCCCACATCTCCTGGGCCTCTGCCAGTTTTTCCAGACCTAGGGGGAGGGGAGGCCACCGGGACTTCCTCTGAATGGAACTCCCTGGGGCCAGCATTGTGACATAACTTGTTAAGTTGCCTCCTGCAATGCCGCTAGTATCCCATATGAGGACCGGTGCTCTACTTCTGATCCAGCTCCCTGCTAATGCACCTGGGAAAGCAGCAGGAAATGGCCCAAGTGCCTGGACCCCTGCCACCCACATGGAAGTCCTGGATGGAGTTCTAGTTCCTGGTTTCACAGCCCTTGACCTTCTCCTGCCACAAAGTACACCTGCTGCCTGCAGAGACGGCCCCGGGGGGAGGATACCAGAGGGAGGAGACTAGGGGCAGGTCTTGTCTAAACAGGCACAGGGTCTCCTGGGTCAAACACCAGTCCTGGCTCTCTCTCTTTGCAGCCTGGGCAAGTGATGGGAGCTCCCCAAGCCTACCTGTGACTGTGCAAACCGAGGCCCGCAGCACAAGTACTTACTGACGTCACCGGTGAGTGAGTGAGTGCCAAGTTTCCTGTGACTATGTGTCTGTGCAGTGGGTTGAAGCCACATCTGTGGCACCAGCATCCCTATGGGCACAGGGTACAGTGGGCACTCTGGTGAGGTCGTGTCACAGAATGGCCACCTGCTGCCTGTGCCCGTGCGGAGGGGTGGTGTTGGGGGTGGAGGCTGCAGGCTGGTTTGGCCAGTTTCTCTTGGGTGAGTCTCTGTTTCTGCTCCTGGTCCCACCACCCACCCACAGTATGAGTTGGAGCAGGTCCTTGAGCACTTCTGGGCCTCAGTTTCCTTATCTAATAGAAGACCGGTGCTGTGGTACAGTGGGTAAGCTGCTGCCTGTGGCACTGGCATCCCACATGGGCACAAGTTCGAGTCCCAGCTGTTCCACTTCTGCTCCAGCTCCCTGCTAATGCACCTGGGAAAATGAGGACAGCCCGAGGACTTTGGCCCCTGCACCCAGTGGGAGACCTGGAAGAAGCTCTTGGCTCCTGGCTCCGCCTGACCTAGCCCCAGCTGTTATGGCTTTTTGGGGAGTGAACCAGCAGATGGAAGATCTCTCTCTCTCTCTCTCTGTAACTCTGCCTTTCAAATAAATAAAAGCATTAAAAAAAAAAAAGCTCTTGGTCATAGTTTCCCAGGGCCCTCACTTGCCAGGAGGGTACGCTCTGCCTTAGATACCCGGCTCTGGCTTCCAGGGACAGAAACTGGGTGAGAAGACTGGGGCCACCCTTGCTCACTGGTGCAAGGAACACCACACCCACCCTTTAATCCCATCTTCCTGACTTGGCTCCCGAGGGCAGCCTGCATTCCCTAGGCCCTCTCTTCCCCAGAGGGAAACTTCCAGGAGCCGAGGCCAGGCTGGGTTCTGCAGAAGACCCAGTCAGAGCTGGGGAGATTGGCTCTGCTGGGGCTCACGGGAGCCACAAACACACCCAGGTGGCGCTCCTGGGGGGCGGGAGACGGGGGATGGGACAGAAGCCGCTGCAGCAAATCACCCGCCATACCTGTCACCCTGGAGCTTGGCTCCAGGCTGCTGTTGTCAAGAAAGGAGTGGGTTGCTATGAAAATAAAGCCTCCTGGAGCTGGCAGCTGCGTGCCGCGGGCCCCAGCTGTGCTCGCAGGCGAGGCGCAGACCTGAACTCGTGTTTGACAGTTTATGTTTGTCAAGGCAGTGAAGAGGAAACTCGCTGGCAGCCGGAGAAACTCAGTAATGCCTCCAGGAGGAGGCTCGCCACGGTGAGCTGCCTCTCGCTGCGGGTGCCTCTGGCAGCACCGTGCTGTGGCTGCTCCTGCAGGTGAGATTCGCTGGGGATGGGAAAGCGCTCCGGCCGGACTGCTCTCTGCAGAGCAGAATTCATGAGGCAGCACATGCTTCGCGGGTGTGTCCGGCCTCCTGTGGGCACTCTGCGGCCATGCCTGTTCCCCAGACAGATGGTTGATGGCAGGCCGTGGAGGGCTCAGGGCTCCCCCCAGGCCTCCCGCCAGGCCTCCTGGGGTTCCCCCTGCTTCCCCCAGCCCTGCCCATGCCTGTGAAGGAGAGCAGGTGGAGGAGAAGCCAGGCCGAGCTGCTCAGAGGAAAGCACCAGGGAGCTGGGGTCCTCCCCATGGCTTGCTCAGCTCCTGCGCAGCTTCCGCTCTCACCCAGGGACCCCGCTGTACGCAGGGGACGCCGAAGCCGGGCTACTGGAGCCTCTTGCTGCCGCCTTGCTGGCCTCTCCCGCAGGGGCCTTACCACACACTTCCCAGGGCTGGCCCTGCAAGAGAGCCGGCGCTGTGGTGCAGCAGGTTCAGCCACTGCCTGCAATGCCGGCTTCCTATAGCGTAGGTTCAAGTCCCAGCTGCCCCACTTCCAATCCAGCTCCCTGCTAATGCTTCGGGGAAGGCAGTGGAAAATGACCCAAGTACTCGGACCCCTGGCCCAGCCCTGGTTGTTGTGGCCATTCGGGGGGTGAATCAGTGGATGGAAGATCTCTGTCTCCTCTCTCTGTAACTATGTCTTTCAAATAAAAAATAAACACATCTTCTTAAAAAGAAGAAAAAAAAAAAAGAAAGCAATGGCAGAGGGTCTTGCAGGAGAGGCAGGAAGCCCACGTTGACAGTGCCCGCCTCATTCTTGATGTTTTCGGGCAGCTGTCCTGCGGTCAGTTTTCCCCTGGGAAAGTAAAGCCCCCCACAAGGGTCCGGAGGGCCAGCCCCGCCCAGCTGGGAGCAGCACCTGCCTGGGAGCCAGCCGCTCTGCCCCCAGGGCTCTCTCCCTGCTCCTCGCCCTCCCCCAGCCTCCGAGTGGGAAGGAGTTAGGGAAGGGCTCAGGCCCCCACCCCTTCCATCCGCCTGGTGGGCTCCCTGTTAGCAGAGACCTGTTTTAACCTTTCCAGGGTAGATGTCGTGGTGGTCTCAGTCTGCATCTCTGGACACTTTTAAAGTAAGATGAGCTTTCAAATGTAATGAAATTAATGATTCTGAGACGGGAAGATTTTCCTCAGCTACCTGCAGAGACAACCTAGTCTCAAATGTTCTTAAATGGGAGCCGCGGGCAGGCACCACGGAGCCCAAGCTCCCGCGTGGGATACGCACATCCCCCATTGGAGCGCCTCGTTTGAGTTCCGGCTACTCCATGTTTCCCATCCAGCTCCCTGCTGATGCACCTGGGAGGCAGGGAATGGTGGTCCAAGGGCTCAGGTTCCTGACACCCATGTGGGAGACCTGGCTGGAGTTCCTGGCTCCTGGCTCCAGCCTGGCCCAGCCCCGGCTGTTGCACGTATTTGGAGAGTGAATCAGTGGATGGAAGATCTCTCTGTCTCTCCCTCTCTCTGTCATTCTGTCTTTCAAATAAATAAATTAATTAAAATTTAAAAACTTGGGGGGAGCCAGGAGATCAAAGAAGAGAGAGCAGGCTTTGCTGCTGGCTTTGGAGCTGCAGGAAGGAGTTGTGAGCCCCCACGTGCTGGGGGCCTGAAGGAGCTGGGAGGGCTGGAAGCATTGTCCCCCAGAGCCACCAATCGGTAACTGATTTGTCACAGCAGCAGCATGAAACGAACCCAAACAAGTTTGTTTGCTTGTTTGGTTTGTTCTTTTAGGATGTGTTGATTAACAGACTGTGTGAGTGACACGGAGCCACCTTGAATTCACATTCTGAGTGTGATCTCAGGCCCAGACTGGCTTCCAATCTCTTGTGCCTCTGTGTTCTCTTGTAGACGGCAACCATGGTAACACCCACCTTATGTTATAGTGAGGCCCCCAGGACCCACCACGCAGAAGGCATTTGGGAAAGTGCCTGGCACACTGGAAGTGCTAGGAAAGTGACCACATTTGTGACTTTTTAAAATAAAACAAGGACTAACTATAAGAAACGTATCCTTTACTCATTGAATACAATGTTTGGATAATTTTTAGTCCTGTGGAGAAGAAAGCACAAACACTCCCACAAATCAGTAGAAGCACATTGAGTCTTGCCTAATGGGGTCTCAGCCTGGGGGTGAAGCCCATTTCCTTGGACATTCCTCATGACTGCTGGCCAGACCCCAAAGCCAAACCCCACTCCCAGGCCAACTCTCCAAAGCCCTGCGCAGCACAGAAGGTCCACACCTGTCCAGCAGTCATTTTCCTCTTCTTTGTTCATGTGTGAGGTTGCCATGTGCCCAGCCCTAGGGCATGAGTCACTTTGGGGTAAGCTGGTAAGGTCATTCCACTTATCTTTGCCAGGTGGCTGGGTTGTGCGGTAGGCATGTGACCAGTAGAAGTCACATGAAGCGTGGATTTCTGGGAACATTTTCATTTCCACAGTCTGCACTAGCAGGAAGCTGGCATCAGGAATGGAGCCAGGACTCAAACCCAGGCACTCTGCCTTCTGTTGTGGGGATCCGCAGTGAGGCAACTTAACCACTAGGCCAAATGACTGTCCCTTTAAAATTAGTTCTTAATTAAATTTTAATTTTTTAAATTAGAGAGACAGAGTATTGTTTTAAATATAAATTTTCTCTGGGTGTAAGCTGACAGATTTTTTCCCTTTCACTGTCTTCTGATTTGCTGTTTAATGGAAGGCTGCTGTCACTCTCATCATTCCCCTTTGAGTGATGTCTCTTCTGCAGCTGCTCTTACAGACTTTCTTTTTATCACAGATGTGATGTTCCTTGCGGTTCCTTCATGTTTCTTCTGATTGGAATGCGTTAAGTTTCTTCAATTTGTAGGTTTATAGTTTCACCGAATTCAGAAATTGTGGCCATTACTCCTTCTGGTATTTTCTGTCCCAACCCTTTCTCTCTTCTCCTCTTAGGAATCAAATGGTACACATATGAGACCACAGGATATTGCCCCACAAATTGCTGATACTCTGTTTATTTTTCCTTTGTCTTCCATTTTAGATAGACAGTGTGAGCCAGTGTCGTGGCTCACTAGGCTAATCCTCCGCCTGTGGCGCCGGCACACCGGGTTCTAGTCCCGGTCGGGGTGCCAGATTCTGTCCCGGTTGCCCCTCTTCCAGGCCAGCTCTCTGTTGTGGCCAGGGAGTGCAGTGGAGGATGGCCCAAGTGCTTGGGCCCCGCACCCCATGGGAGACCAGGATAAGTACCTGGCTCCTGCCATCGGATCAGCGCGGTGTGCTGGCCGCAGCGGCCATTGGAGGGTGAACCAACGGCAAAGGAAGACCTTTCTCTCTGTCTCTCTCTCTGCCTGTCCAAAAAAAAAAAAAAAAAAAGACAGTGTATATGGCTGTCTTGCAAGTTCACTAACTTATTTTCTGCAGTGTTTAAATGTGTTACTCCCATGCAGTTTATTTCTTATTTCAGACATTGTATTTTTTATCTCTCTCTATGGATTCTCTTTGGGTCTTTTTGTGTTCCTTGTCTTTACTCAGTACACTTGGGCTCCCTGCCACATTCTGGAACACATGACATGGGCTCCCTGCCACATTCTAGAACACATGACATGTATGTACAGTGCCGTCCTAACACCTGTTACTCTATCGCTGGTGTCATTTCTGGGTCTGTGGTTTCCTCACCTGGATATTTTCAACTATGTTTTCCTGCTTCTTTGTGTGCCTAGTATTGCTGTAAGGCACTATGAGCTTACATTGTGGGCTCCAGAGCTTTTTGTGTTCCTTTAAATATCTTTAGGCTTTGTCCTAGGATACAGCTGATTCACTTGAAAGTATGTGATCATCTTGGTGCTTGATGTTAAGGTCTGCTTGACATGCCCGGAACAACCTTGGTGCTAGGACTGACTTTACCACTCTATTGAGGACTCTGTTTGCTACCCTGGTGCTAAGGGACACACTCGGGCCAGGGAAACTCATTGCTGACCCACTCTGAGTCTGACTGGCTCTTCTGCTGCTTTTTCCCATACCTGCATGCACCGTTCAGCACTCAGCTGACGACTAGACCAGAAACTTCCTTATACATCTGGAGCTTTCTCTCAGTGCAACTCTCCTTTCCCCTGTTCTGCCCCTGAATCTAATCACACTGGCCTTCCCTATCCTGAGCACTGTTGTCTCAGTGTAAGAAGACTGCTAGGTTGTGTTTGGACATCCTGCTATGTTCTGCAGCCTGGAAGCTGTCTTTGGGTAGCAAGCTGGGAAAATCATAGAGCTCACCTTGTTTCTTTTCTTTGTATTAGTTATCATCAATGTTTTAATATCATTGTTCATATTTTCAGTTGCTCAAGACAGGAATATGAATTTGTTCCTATTGCTCTATCCTGGTTGGAAGCAGCAGCACCTGATTGCTCCTTTGGGGTTACCTAAAGGTGTATGTTTGTTTCCTGGGAACTGGTGACGCACATCATGGAAGGCAACGCGTCACATAAACCTGGCTTATGTGGAATTGATAGTTGTGAGATGCCCAGATATCTGGTTAAATATTATTGCTAGGTGTGTTTATGAACATGTTTCCCATAGAGGTTGCACTTGAACTAGTGGACTGAGCAACTCGCCTGCCCTGTCCAGTGTGGACGGACACATCCAATCTGCAGTGAGCTCCTGCAGCACAAAGTGCAGGAAGGGAGGACTCGCGCCCTTTCTGCTTGCCTGGCGGAGCTCAGCACCCGTCTCCTGTCCTCTGGGCTCCTGCTTCTGATTCCAGAGTCCTGCTAATGTGTACCCTGGAAAGCAACAGGCCATGGCGCAAGTACTTGGATCCCCGCCACTCATGTGGAGACCCAGCCTGAGTTCCAGGCTCGTCATTTTGGCCTAGCCTAGCCTTGGCTGCAGTGGGCGTTTGGGGAGTGAAGCAACAGATGCAAATCTGTGTCTCTCTGTGTGTCTCAAATAAATAAAAACAAATTTTAAAAAAGAAACGAATTGGAAAAAAAAAACTCCAAAGGTTGATCAATAAGAAATTGGTTAAATAAACGTTGATACATTCATACAATGGAATACTATGCTAAGTGGAAGCCAGTGTGCATAGGCTTGAGTAGAAAGGAGAGAAACAATAGTACCCATTTTAGTTTAGTTATGCATAAAAAACTGGGAACGTCCCCGCCCAACTCTTGGACGAGCCTGAGAAGAGCTGCTGGCTTTCACTCGGCCCCTGTCCACCTCAGGCTCCTTTAAGTGGACCTGCGGGCTCCTTCAGGCTCCCTTCAAAGGGACTGGGAGGAGTCCAGCCCTGCCCCGGAAGGGCTTGCGCTCACTTCCTGTTTGCTTACCTTCCTGGGCCGCTTCTTGCTTTGGCTGTGCCCTTTGCTTACACCCCCTTCACTCCCCTCCCAGCCTCCCTCCCGGCCTTCGCTCCAGGACAAGCTCCTCCCTCCAGCCCCTTAGAGCGCGCCCGGATTCACATCCGCACATCCCCCCCATCCGCCAGCTCCCGGTGCTGCCCAGGCCTGAGAGTCACGTTCACCACTGCCTTCCACACTGCCCAACAGCTCCTCAGCTTCCTGCCTGCTCGCTGTCGCGTCTGCTTCGCTGTGGTTTGTGGTCGCGCAGGGCCAAACTCACTGTCAAGCGCTTTCCCAGGGTCGCACATTGCTCAAGTTCTCTCCTCTCACCTTCAGTGCCCTTCTTCCTGGGCGTGGTCTCATCTGCACTCCTGTACCTGAGTGCATGCATAGATCGGCGTGTGTGTGTGTGTGTGTGTGTGTGTGCGCGCGCGCGCAGGTGCATGGCAGCACGTGAAACACCAAATTCCAGCTATGTTTATAAGTTGTCTCCCTTGCTTTATATTGAACTCCCTGAGAACAAGATCCTAAGTTCATTTTTTTAAGTTTATTTTTAATTGATTTTTTAAAGGATTTTCTTTTATTTCTTTATTTGAGAGGTAGAGTTACAGACAAGAGAGAGAGGGAGAGACAGAGAGATTCAGAGTGCTGATTCACTCCCCAAATGGTTGCAATGGCAGGAGCTGGGCCCATGCGAAGCCAGGAGCTTCTGCTGAGTCTCCCACGCAGGTGCAGGGGCCCAAATACTTGGGCCATCTTCTACTGCTTTCCCAGGCCATAGTAGAGAGCTGGATTTGAAGAACAGCATCCGGGACTTGAACTGGCGCCCATGTGGGATGCTGGCACCCTAGCATAGGCTTATCCTACTACTATCCTATCCTATGCCACAGCGCCGGCACCCTTAATTGATTTTCATCTACTTGAATGGCAGAGAGATAGAGAGCAACATGAGACAGACGGGGAGATGTCTTCCATCTGCTGGTTCACCCCCAAATGTCTACAGCAGCCAGGGCTGAGCCAGGAGCCCCAGAACGCCATCCAGGTTTCCCACTGGTGTCAAGGGCCCAAGCGCTGAGCCACCGTCTACTGCCTTCCAGGGTGCTGTAACAGGAAGCTGGATTGGAAGCAGAGTAGCAGGGACTGGAACCAGCACTCTGATGTGGAATGTGGGCCACTGCACCACGATGCCAGCCCTGAGTCCTAAATTTAGACAAGTCCGAGAACATGGTTCAAACTCGTTTAGAGACTCAGGAGGGAGAGTGTGGGCTGAAGGCTTGAGTACCGTTGTTGGCCCAGGCTGGGAACGGAACCACTGTGGGTTGACCCATGAGGACCAGAGCAGCTTCCATAGTGGCTCCAAGATGGAGGTAGGGGTGGAGCAATCCCCAGCAGGAGGGGTGGGGTGTGGGCTGTGGCTGCTGTTGCAGATGAAGCAATGCCTGTCCCCCACCCCGACACCTGCCCTGGGCACCAGCCGAGCCGGTCTCCTCCCTGCCTGTCTCCTCCATGACTCACTCCAGCTCTGAGTCACATGGTTTCCTAATGGGAAGCCCTCTCGCTCCTGTCCTCACCTGTGCAGGGGATTTCTTCCAGCTTCCCCTCCCCTCCCCATCCCTGCCCTGCCCCCAGGGCAAAGCCAGCCAGTCAGCTCTCTGCCTGAGAATTTACTCTCCAGGGGAGGTGTGCCCAGGGCCCAGCGCTCCGGCCACCATCCACAGAGTTCTGGGCTCCTGGGCCGCCATTCCTTCCGCGTCGTGAGCTGCCTTCAAGGAGGCGGCTCTCCAAGGCCCCAAGGAGACCAAGGCCACCACTTCCCGCCTCCAGCATTCTGTTCCGACCTTCAGTGTGTGTCTTTCTGACTTGTGTAGTACCTGTCAGCTTCTCTCCACTCATTCAATCTTTATTCACATCACACTGTATGTGCCCAACAAATCGCTCTTTTTGCCCGAGTTAAAATTGTATTTTGTTGCTTGGAACCAAACCCCTGATCTGACAACCCACCCCCACCTGCTAACAGAGCAGGGTAGGAGTTTTACTTGTTTATTTATTGATTTTCTTTTTATTTGAAAGGCAGAGAGACAGAGACAGAGACACAGATGGAGTGAGATGACCCCCCCCCCCAATGGCTATAACAGCCAGGCCTGGGCTAGACTGAAGCTGGTAGCCTAGAACTCAACCCAGGTCTCCTATGGGGGTGTCAGGGACCCCAGTACTTGTGCCATCATCTGCTACTTCCCAGGGTACGCACGGGCAGGAAGCTGGCTTGGGTGCCGGCTAGGAAGCAAACCAGGCACTCTGACATGGGATGCAGGTGTCCCAAGCTACAGCCTAGTCACGACCCTACAAGCCCACCCCCGGACAAGAGTTCTTTTGCTGCCTTGAGCCATCCTCACTGCTCCAGCTGTGGCCTTGCCCACTCCTTGCAAAGCTGGACTCCTCAGAGGCCAGGACTGAGCTGTGCCCAGCTCACTACTATCCCCTGTTTGTCCTCCCCCGGGTTCCCCTGCAGGCAGGCCCACCTGGGTCCCTGGGTGCCTGGGACCCTCCCCAGCTGTGTTGGTTTGCTAGGGAGGCGGTAACCAGGCACCGCAACCTGCATGTCACGAACAACAGAGACCTGTGGTCTGGTGGTTCTGGAAGTCCCAGACCCCCGTGTTGGCAGGGCTGCTCCCTGCTGAGGGCTGTGAGGAGGGGGCCCTGTCCCAGGCAGCCTCCGGGGCTTTGCTGCCCTCTTTGCTATCCCCCAGTATGTGGAAGCGTCTGTGTCCAGACTTCCCCTTTGTATAAGGACACGGGCAGATTAGGGTCCACTCTGCTGCCCTCGTCCTAACCCTACCAAGACTATTTCCAAATAAGTTCACACTCATGGGTACAGGGGGTGAGGACTGCACCACGATTTCTTCCTTTCTTTTATTTTTCTCTCTTTCCTTTTTTAAGATTTGTTTATTTATTTGAAAGGCAGAGTTACAGTGAGAGAGAGAGAGAGAGAGATCCACTGGTTCACTCCCCAAATGTCCAGAAATGCTGGAGCTGCACCAATCCGAAGCCAGGAGCCAGGAGCTTCTTCCAGGTCTCCCACGTGGGTGGCAGGGGCCCAAGCACTTGGGCCACCTTCTACTGCTTTCTCAGGAGCATTAGTAGGGAGCTGGATCAGAAGTGAAGCAGCCGGGACACGAACCAGTGCCCATATGGGATGCAGATGTCGCCTTAACACACTGTGCCACGAGACTGTGTCAGTTTTTTAGCAGGCGTAGGTCATCCCATCATACCCGTGCCTCCACTGAACCCCTCTTCCTGCTCCCCTGCCTTGCTGCTGTGTTTCCCCTAATCCACAGCGAAGCCTCCTCTATGCGTGGGCCCCAGGGCCTTTCCTGGTCGCTCCCTTCAGCTGACTGCCTGCTCTCTTCCTCCCCACACCGAGGGCTGACACCCAGCCAGGCCCAAGGTCACCTCCCCTCCCCCCAGACAGGCTTCCCGATTCCCCCCCATACACACAGATGACCACCTCCCGCTGCAAACACCTTGCCCTTTGCTCAGATCCCTCTTTTGCTGTTTGTCACGGGCTTCCTGCTGTGTTATTTACCTGTTTCATTCATTCCTTCACCTTTAGTCACACTGAGTCTGCTCTGCACAGGCCGTTCCTGTGCGGAGCAATGATGGCAGCCCAGGAGCGAGATGCAGACCGGGGTGCCGTACACGCGAGCAGAGGGAACCTGAGTGGAGTTTGCTCGTGAATTGCATCTTGGGGTGCACGGAGCCTTTTACTTCCTAGGTGGTGTTGGAGGCTGACGCAGGGTACAGAGTCAGCAGCCCTGGTTTTGAACCCAGCCCTGCCGATCGCAGCTCCCTGTGTCTGGCTGTGCCAGCCTCAGTTACCTCATCTCTAAAATGGGGTGCTCACAGCACCAACCTTGATGGGCTGCTCTGTGCATTCAGGGAGTAACGTACGTAAAATGCTTAGCATGATTCCTGGCACTTAGTAGGGCCTCAGTAAGCACGAAGCTTATTCACGGAGCTCTGTCTTGAAGGCGGGGTGTCTGCAGAGCGGAAGTGGGGAGTGAGGAAGAATGAGTGCAAAGGCACGGGGTGGGGGGCAAGCAGTAAGGGGGCGAGGCAGGGTTCTCTGGAGACGCTGGAGGGAGGGCAGCGGAGGGGAGGGTGCCTGCTCTCCCCAGCTGCAGGGCTGTTTCTCCCCTCCACACCCTCTCCTGACTCAGATGAATCCAGGGCTTGCATCCAGTTCCCTCCAGGTCACACCCGCGCTCACACCAGGCAGACAGGAGCCAGTAAAAGTCTCCAGGTAACTCAGGCTGCAGAGCGCGGCCCAGAGGTCTCTGCAGTGCTGTGGGAGGCTGTGCAGGGGAAAGCGGGCCTCGCTGCCCAGCCCCCTGCTGCTCTCCTCCCCGCCCTCAGGGGGCCCGAGCAGCCACCAGCAGGACGGGGAAGCTGCAAAAAGTCCAGCTGAGCCGTGGCTTTCAGGCGCAGCTTGAGGACACTTGGGCGCCTGTGGGGGTCTCCCTGCCCTTCCTCGGGGAGAACAGGCCTGGGGCTGGCTCTGATAGCCTGGGAATGTCTCCTGGTCTCCAGCCATGTCCTCTTTTCCTCTTTCTCAAGCCTCTTAATCTCTTTCAGTCAAGACAGGTGAGTCAAAAGTCCCTGGGGACCTGTGGCAAGCAGCAATTATCCTGTGAGTCATGTGCCCACCCTACCCCCTCGCCCAGAGGCTCACCCTGCCTTCCAAGCTGGCTTCCAGCCACACCCCTTCCAACAGGACTGGACCAGCCTTGTCAAGGTCACAGGGCAGGCTGGAGGTCAGAGGGCGCATTCTGCACCGGGTGGGACGGTCCCAAGATCAGGACGGTCAGTCCCTGCCCGTGGTGGCCCACTGACATTTGCAGAAGAGGGTTGCTTCAAAAATGAGATAAAGGGGCCAGCATTGTGGTGCAGCACTGGCCCGGCTGCTGTTTGGGACACCCGTATTCCATATCAGAGAGCCAGTTTGCGTCCTGGCTACTTCACTTCTAGTCTGCTTCCTGTTAATGCATCCTGGGAAGGCAGCAGATGATGGCTCAAGAGCTTGGGCCCCTGCCACCCACGTGGGAGACCAGACGGAGTTCCTGGCTTCTGGATTTGGCTTGGCCTAGCCCTGGCTATTGTGGGCATTTGTGGAGTGAATCAAATGGAAGATGTCTCCTCTCTCTCTCTGTCGCTCTTTCAAGTAGCTTACAATAAATAGACATTTAAAAAATTGAGATAAAGGGGGCCAACTCTGTGGCATAGTGGGTTAGCCACCATCTGCAGTGCCAGCATCCCATATGGGCACCGGTTCATGTCTTGGCTATTCCACTTCTAATCTGGCTCCCTGCTAATGGCCTGGGAAAGCAGTGGAGGATGGCCCAAGTGCTTGGGCTCCTGCACCCATGAGGAGGTCTGGAGGAGGCTCCTGGCTCCTGGCTTTGGCCTGGCCCAGTCCCGGCCATTGCAACCATTTGGGCAATGAAACAGCAGATGGAAGATCTCTCTCTCTCTCCATGTGACTCTGCCTTTAAGATAAATCTTTTTAAAAAATTGAGATAAAGACAGATCTCCAATTCAATTCAGTCCCGCTTAAAAAAAAATGTTTTCCCCCCCTGGAATAAAATCACAACCATATTAACCAGCACTTATATGAGCATTTGCTGTGCAAAAGAGGAGCACCAGGTGACCTTTAAAGGAACTCTAATCAGATTGACATAGATCCCTCATCACAGACCCTTTGGGTTAGGAGAGAATGGAGAAACATAGTCCAAGTCCTAAAAGAAAAAACTGTTAACCCGGAACACAGTACCCAGCGACGCTCTCATTTATAAATGAAGGTGAAATAAAGGCCTTCGAAAACAAACAGAAATGGAATTTGTCACCACTAAGCCAACCTTACAAATGATACTTAAGGATGTGCTACACACAGAAACTGAGAAAGGTAATCCCCATCATGAAAAAAATAAGAAGGCAGAAAATCTCCTAAAAGTACAAAGGAGGTCCAAAGCAAACAATAGGAGCATTTATAGGCAAAACGGCAGGACCAAGTCATTACTTATCAATAATAGCCTTGAGGCCAGCGCCCTGGCTTACTAGGCTAATCCTCCAGGTTCTAGTCCCGGTTGGGGTGCCGGATTCTGTCCCGGTTGCCCCTCTTCCAGGCCAGCTCTCTGCTGTGGCCCGGGAGTGCAGTGGAGGATGGCCCAAGTGCTTGGGCCCTGCACCCGCGTGGGAGACCAGGAGGAAGCACCTGGCTCCTGGCTTCGGAACAGTGCGGTGCGCCGGCTGTAGCAGCCACTTGGGGGGTGAACCAACGAAGGGAAGACCTTTCTCTCTGCCACAAGGCAGAGGATTAGCCTAGTGAGCCTCGGCGCCGGCCAGAAAATACATTCTTTCTAACAGTGCATGGAATTTTCTCTAGGAATGCCCATAATATGTCATAAAGTAAGTCTCAACAAAAAAAAAGTCTCATCAAAATCAAATCATGGAAATTGTACCATGTATTTTTCTGACCACAATGGAATAAAGCTGGAAATTAACAACACAAGAAACTCTAGAAAACATGCAAACACATAGACTGAATAACATACTCCTGAATGAACGGTGAGTCATAGAAGAAATCAAAATATTTTCTAGAAACAAATGAAGATGAGAACACAACATATCAAAACTTACGGGATACAGCAAAAGCAGTGTTAAAAGGAAAGTGTATAACAATTAGTGCCTCCACCAAGAAATTGGAAAGGTATCAAATAAATGATCCAATAATACATCCCAAGAATCTAGAAAAACAAGAACAAACCAAGCTCAAAATTAGTAGAAAGAAAGAAACAATAAAAATCAGAGAAGAAACAAACAAAATCAAAATTTTAAAAAATCACATAAATGATCAATGAAATGAAGAGCTATTTTTTTTTTGAAAAAAAAAAAAAATTGATAAACTATTGACCCAACCAACCTGCCAAAAAGGGTCAGGGGAGAAGACCCAAATTAATAAAATCAGAGATGAAAAAGGAGATGTAACACCAGCTATCACAGAAATGAATAAATCATCAGGAATTACTATAGTTGTATGACAACAAATTGGAAAAACCTAGAAGAAATGATAGATTTCTGGACACATACAATCTACCAAAATGAAAACATGAGTCATGAAAACATAGAAAACCTAAATAGGCTAATATAATAACCAAGTTGGAGACTGAATCAGTAATAAAGACCCTCCCAACAAAGAAAAGCCCGGGACCAGATGGCTTCACTCCTGCACTTTACCAAACTTAAAGAAGAATTAATCCCAATCCTTCTTAAACTATTCCAAGCAATTGAAAGGGAGGGAATCCTCCCAAACTCTTTCTAGGAGGCCAGCATCACCTTAATTCCAAAACCAGAAGATACAACAAAGAGAACCATAGATCAGTATTCCCAGTGAACATCGATGCAAAAATCCTAATCGAATCCAACAGCACATCAAAAAGCTCATTCACTCTGACCAAGAGGGATTTATCCTGGGTGCAGGGATGGTTCAGCATAACTCATTAAGGCAAAACCTCTGGGGGTGGGGCCTGGGGTGCAGGTGTTCTCAGAGCTCTCTGGGGGATTCCCCAGAGTGGGGTAGGGGATGGGGGAGCCCGGGGGTCGCACACAAGTGTCAGCTGCCCAGGATCCACTGGGCTGCACCAGGCTGGGCCTCCTTCCCCTCTCCCCTTTCTCCACTGTGCTCCACTCCTGGTAGCCTGGGGGAGAGCTGAGGGCACAAGAGAAAACCCATATCGGAAAGCACAGTGGGGGCCTGTCCTGGTCTCCTCTTCTTCCTTCTCCTGCCCCTCCCATCTCATCCCACTGGATGCCCACATCTGCTCTGCTCTCATTCACTACATATTTACTGAGGAAGGACCCACTGTGTGCCAGGCACTGCTGCAGGCATTAGGAATGTCAGACCCAGGTAAGATACCAGGATCCCTCCAGGAAGGCACTCGCTCGCAGCCAGGGTCCTGGAGTCAGGGGGCTCTGGGTCCACGGCAAGGCCTTGTCCATGGCAGTTAACCTCTGACGTTCAAGTGTTTCATGCACAAAACAGAACTCATCATACCCCCTCCCAGCTTTGTTGTGGAAGCCAAAGTGAATGTTGGCAGCAAAGGGCCTGTACATATAGGTGTTCAATTATCACAAGAAATGGCACCCGGGAGAGGCATAACCCTTTCTCTAACCTGGGCTCATCCCACAACCACCCCCTCTCCTCCCTCTCTCTGTCCTCTCTCTCTCTCTCTCACTGCTCCCCTCCCCATCCCTATTCTCTGTTCCCTTTGCTCTAGTGGGGGGGGGGGTGGCGGTGTGGATGACTACCCTCTCTGCTCTGCTAACATGTGTTCATACAATTGTCATTTATGAAACTGCTGTTATATCCCTGCTTTCAATTTTATAAGCACACGACTAGAATTTATTACCCTTAAGTTTGGTGTGTATGTGTGTGCATGCATGTATGGGTGTGCGTGTGTATGTGCGTGTGAGTGCATAAAAGTGTGTGTGTGTGCATTTGTGTGTGTGTAGCCTGTTTATTCCCCCATTGACCTGCGTCCGAGGAGACGTGCCCTTAGGTACAGACTAGAGTCTTGTGTGGCGTGCAGTTCGTGTATGGGGGTAGGGGGATGTGGGCGTGTGCTCTCGCTCAGTGCTGTTGCCTGGTGAGACATCCGCAGATTGATTTCCTGGGGGCTGAACAGCTCCTGGCCTGGCTGAGCAGGAGGCCGTGTTGAATCTCTCGGCTGCTGGGTCCCAGGGCTGGTGCCTGAGAGGGAGCAGCAGGGCGAGGGCAGGAGAAGGCCTGGGGCATGGGGACAGAGGGAGGGTGGACGGCTACCTAGGCATTGCCAGGTGAGTCTAATTCCACCATGTCATAGCCCCTGGCTGTTCCCTAGCTCCTGACTCCACTGGCTCCCGGCCTTACCGACACCACCCACACCTGCCACATAGACCTTGGGGTTCCTGCACACCTCTGCCAGGAGGGGAGCCTTGGGCAAAGCCCCTCCAGCTCCTCGTAACTATCTGGACCAAGCAGAAGCTGATGTCTGCCCAGAGCCTGAGCCTCAGGGCTGGGGAGGACCATGCTCACCCACGATACGCAATCTCCCTAAGCTGGGAGCAGACGGCTGAGCTGTGGGCTGGACAGACAGAACTTTGCTCCTTTAACGTTTGAACTGATAAGCCTTGGGCAACGCACTCCCCCACCTCACTTACTCCCTTGCTGAGCAGGGGGCTGCAAGCACAAATCCAGTAATCCTAGGGAATGACGACACGCCGGGCCACGGGAGCCAGGTTATCAGTGGGAGGCTTCCAGACAAATTCATCCCCAAATGATAAAGCAGACTGGCTTCCAGAAACTTCTAGCCGGCCCGTGGTGCTGTGTGGACAAAAAGAGAAAGAGGCCCAGCCCCCAGCTCTGGTTCTTTCAAGCTCTCAGCAAGGGGGCTCTTAGTTCCTCAATGGCAAAAAAAAAAAAAAAAAAATCTAAAAAAAACATTATCTGCTGAGGAGAGGGATGGGGTTTTATTTTGTTAATAGCTGAAGACACAGCTCCTTTTATAAACAACACATTTGCAAAGCAATCATCTTGGAGTAAAGCCCAGACCACGGGAGGATCTTGTCTCAGGCCTGTTCCGGCAGAGGTGCCACACTCGCAAGGTGTCTCCATAAACATGCGACAGCCTGCAGGTGCAGACCAGGCTCCTAACCTCCATGCTGGAGAAACCCATTCCCTCTCCTCCTCCCCAAGCCCCTAAAGGTGCAGCTCCCCTCCCAATGACAGACCTCCTGTCCCTGACTCCATGCCCAAGCCCAACCTTGAACTTCTCCGTGACTTTGGCCCAACAATTTTTGTCCTTTCTGACTTGTATCCCAGCGTTACTTATGTACTTGTCACCTGTAGAATGTAATGCTTAACCCAAGTCTCCTCGCACCCAGCAGCAAGCTTCGGGGGGCAGGCCCTTGTGGGCTCGCTTCCCACTGCCCGGCAAGCGCTTAGCTCAGGGCCCAGCACGCGGTAGGCACTCAGGGCGATTAGCGGCTGTCGGGGGCTCTGAGCAGCTTCAGCTCTGTGGCCTATGCACCTTCTGCTTGCCTGGCCGCCCCAATCCCAGTTCTCAGAGGGCAGAATGTGGGGGGTAGGCAACAGCACCTCCCTCTCTCGAAGGGCTACTATGAGGCTACTGGGACCAGATTTGCAGCGAGCGTCGTGGTGCAGCAGCTTAAGCTGCTGCTTGGGATGCCCACATCTCCTAAGAGTCGTAATCTGGCTCACTCAGTCCCAGCTACTCCGACTTCTGATCCAGCTTCCTGCTAATGTGTTCGGGAGGCAGTGACAATGGCCCAGGTATTTGGGCCCTACCACCCATGTGGAAGACTCAGATGGAGTTCCTGGCTCCTGGCTTCACTTCAGCTGGCCCAGTCCTCAAATGCTGTGGGCATTTGAGAAGATATCTCTCTCTCTCTCTCTCTCTCTCTCTCTCTCTCTCCTCCAAAGTTGCTTTAGTCCAATCAAGAGACTAGGAATCACTTCTTGTACCTCATTGGCTAACTCCTAATCACATGACCATGCTGCTAGGGAGGCTGGGAAATGTAGTCTTTAGCTGGGAAACCATGTTCCCACCAAAAACTCTCCTATTATGGCAGAAGAGAAGAATGGGTATTGAAGAGTAATCAGCGGGCTTTGTCACCACGAAATGATCAGACCTACGTGGTCAGAGAGACTGTCTGCTACCGCTGCTCCTGACATGCTGAGTAGGGGTTGCTGAGGCTCCCAGCTTCCCACACAAGCATTCGTTTCGGTATTCAACCAGCCAACAGGACCACACTCCAGTGACAACTTGGACTGCAAAGGGGAAAGAGGTCAGCTGTCAGATAATAATCACACAAGGAAGAGCATGTCCCAGAAATTCCACCGCCATCCGTGGGGATCCTTCCAGGGCAGGGCTACTCAGTGTGGGGTCTGTGCGTCCATTCTGGGGTTGGAAGTGTTTGTGACCAGCTCACCCCCAAGACCGGCCCAGAGACAGAGAGCAGGCACTTAGGAGGTTACACTGCCGCTGGACGCTGCAATAACGAAACGCTGGAACTGGTATTCTGAGCACCTTCTTAAATTTAACTTTTATCATATTTTATTTTATTATTCATTTTATTGTATTTTTACACTAGTATTGGTCCATAATAGCTAAGAAAAACAACCAAAAGTGCCCTGTACTCCAGGAGCTCGGTTGGCGTTCACATGTGACTCCCCTTAGCCCTGAGAGAAGGAATTACTACCCCATTGTGCGGATGAAAAACTGGAGGCTCGGGGAGCTTCCGTGGTGAACGCCACAGGCAGGGATGGCGGAGCTGGTCTGCACAGCCCCGTTAGCTGAAGGCCAGGGGTCCTCTCAGAGCCCATCATGAGCCAGGGAGCAGCCCTCGGGGTGGCCGTGCAGCTGCAGCCGGATCCCAAGCTTCATGAGCTTGCCCTCGTCCTCAGAGCCAATCCCAGGTCATCACGCGGGACTGGCCCTCGTGCACGTGTCGAGCTAGGAGAACAGGTTCCAGGTGACAGTAGACAGTTTCCTGCAAAAGACGCAACTGAGGACGGCGCAAGACGGAGGGTGTGTGTCAGGGCAGGGGACAGGACTGCACGTGGCCCTGGCGCTTGGCTTCTCGAACAGAGGGAAGCAGGTCAGGACCACCAGGGCAGCCGCAGGGCACACCTCTCAAGGGGCCACTGCCCCTTTCCTGGCAGCCACAGTGATTTTTGCTCTGGGGGAGCTCACCCTGCGTTCCTTCTCTGAGCTTTGTCAGGGCCTGTGGCTGAGGCCTGGCCAGCCAGGGGACAGACTTTCCTGGCTGCAGGATTTTTTTTTAAGGAGGCACAAATGACCCAATCAGAACCAAGGAGACACAAGCAAGGTGGTGGTGCCGCTGCCCAGGGCTTAAACCCGGGGGGCAGTGAGCCTGGAGGTGGCGCAGCCAGCCTGGCACCCCAAGAGCAGCTGAGACTGGACCCAGCCCAGAGGAAGTGAAGAGCTGGGTGTGGCCCCGGTGATGGTGACGTCACATAGGAGCCTAGACCCAGGGTGAGGAGAAGCAATGAGTGACAGGCGATGTGGCTGTTATTTCCCTTTTGTGTTTACCCCAGTGGGGTTGGGTTTTCGGTCCTTTACAACCCAGGGTGTTCAGAGTGCCCCCCCCCAGCCTCCCACGCCCATCCGGTCACCCCACCTGACAGGCAAATGGTCACGCCGTCAACACAAGTGCTTGGATTTGGGAATCCGAGGGCTCTCGCATTCCTGCCTCCCAGGCTTCCGGCCATGGCACCCCTGAAAGCTGTGGCCTGACGGCCCAGCAGCCCAACCTCCCTTCAGGGGACACCCATCGTGCCCCGGGAGCCCCTCACAGGACACTCTCAGAGCCACCCCAAAGACTCAACCACATCCCCAGGGAGACAAGTACGGCATCTCTTACGCTCCAGGCAGGGACAGTGGGGCAGGGGGACTCCGGCCCAGACTCTCTCCCGGAGCTGCTCCCAGGGTCCCTGGGGGCCCTGTGAATCTGTGGAACTCCAGCAGTGCACAGAGCGAGGGCGGCCCCTCCCCCCACGCATGCCCCACAAGGCCAATCTCACCCCGCTGAAAACCTTTGCATGGGTCCCCATCGCCCCCAGGGCAGACCTCAGAGCGTGAACATGCCCCTGAGAACTGCTTTCCAGCCCCCCGCCCGGAGCCCCTTTCTCACCCTGGCCTCTGTCGCCGCTGCACGGGACCTCTTACAGTTTACCCAAGGCCTCCTCTATCTCCTGCAGCCGGATGTAGACGTGGCCATGCTGCTCCTTCTGCCTCCTCCTTCCCACGGGGCTCCCCTTCTTCTCTTGTACCTCCTGGGCTGGGGCCACCGCCCCTGCCATGTGTGCCCTCAGCCCCTCCCCCACTTGGTCTCTCTGGCTCCAAACTCTGATAAACCTGCCCCTTGGGTCATCTGGACTAGGAGGCCCCACAGCACCTTAAACCCACTCCCAGGTAGGGTCACCCTTTCCTGCCTGCCCAGGCCTGCGCTCCTCCTGGAATCCCTGTAACGCCGCAGTGCCTCGAGCCAGCAGACCAAGCCCAGAACCTGGGAGTCTCCTCCTCTCCGCCCCCAGGCCTGCCTCTGGCTCCTCTCCTGTAACCTGCTGCCACCAGGCACCTGGATTCCTGCAGCAGCCTCCTATCTGGCCCTCCTGCCGGGTGCCCTCCAACCTTCACACTACAGCCAGAGGTCAGTGCCAAAATGCTGGCTGATTCCAGTGCCCCCTTTAAAAAATATTTATTTTATTTATTTGAAAGAGTTACAAAGAGAAGTAGAGCCAGAGAGAGAGAGAGAGAGAGAGAGAGAGGTCTTCCATCCACTGGTTCACTCCTCACATGACCGCAACAGCCAGAGCCGAGCTGATCCGATCCGATGCCAGGAGCCAGGAGCTTCTTCTGGGTCTCCTACGCAGGTGCAGGAGCGCAAGGGCTTGGGCCATCTACTGCTTTCCCAGGCCATAGCAGAGACTGGATCTGAAGTGGAGCAGCCAGGACTCGAACCGGCACCCATATGGAATGCTGGCACTGCAGGCGGTGGCTTTAACCCACTATGCCACAGGCTCTCAGATGCTGCCTCCTGCAGGAAACCCATGGGTGCCCAGGGTGGGCCAGACCCCCTTCCGCGCGTTCTCTGCTCTGCCTGGCTGCGGGCGGCACGTGAGCTGCTCGTCACCTTGTCCATCTCTCAGTTTAAAGAGGCCATTGCTGTTTCCTGCTTCTGCTTCACAGAAGAAGGCGCCACACAAAGGACTTGATAACTGAATGAGCGAATGGATCATCCAAACTGTGTGGCCACCTGAGGGTGCTGTGGGCAGAGGGGGCTTGGGGACCCCTGCTCCTCAGGCGACAGGACTCGGGCAGTCTTGGGCGGGGAGGACTGGGGCGGATGCAGGCAACAGCTAGGGCGAGCAGTCGACAGCAGGAGGCCGTGGCCCTTGGAGGGAGTCAGAAGGTGAAGTGCATCCCAGAGTGTGGGCAGAGGGAAACTGAGGCACAAATGGGTAGCTCAGCTCAGGCTCCCATGGTGGCTCATAAAGCAGGGGTTTCGTTCTTGCACATGAGCTCCAGGCAGCACCATCTCCATAGCAAAATAAAACTGAATTTTAAAAAGCCCTGGAAATTGGGCACAAGCCCAGAGCAGGCTCCTCCGGGAAGCTCCATGGTTGTCATAGTTCTCTGACCAGGAACCAGATGGGTCTGGTAGTCGATTTGCATCGCTACAACAGATGCCTGAGAGGAGCTCCTTGGGGCGGGAGAAGGTTTATTTCAGTTCCCAGTTTTGGAGGTTCACAGTCCAAGGTCAGCCAGCTGGATGAGGGTGGAGCGTGTGCTACACAGGGCGAGAGAGGAGCATGCTTCTCCTCGACCTACGCACTTTTCCTGGGAAAGCTGTCAATCTCATCGCCCTGAGCCTAATTCAACCTAACCACTTTCCAAGGCTCCATCTTCAGACGCCATGATTGGCTTGAGTTCCATCCTTAATCCATTACCATCAGTCTCTGGGAGTCCAGCCTTTAATGCGTGGGACCTTGCCCCCCCCCCCCTCCATCCTCCCACACCGAGCCATGGTCAAAACCATAACAGGTCCCCAAGTCCGGTTGAACAGATCTGCCCAGGAGCTAAGAGCCTTGGTGGCTGGCTCCCTACGTTTGCATGTTGGGGGCCCAAGGGGCCTGGTGTCCACTTGCCCCCTCCCCGAGTCCTAACCCACTCCTGCCGCGCCCCTCTTCCCACCACCTACACTCAGAGCTCCAGGGCAGCGTTCAGGGACACCAAGCACTCGCTTGCTTTCTGCTGACAGCCGAGAGCCCACATGCTCTCATTTCGTCACACCACCAGCAGACACTGCGGGAACCGAGACCCTCGTAAGGGAGGAGGAGGGGTGGCTCATCTCTCCGCCACGCCCACAAGGGGTGGGGTCTCTATCCCCAGTGCCAGCTCTGCCTGCTGCCCCACGCTGCTCGCTGCTTTCCCTAGCTCTAACCTTTGCCAGAAGTTGGGGACATGCAACCAAGTCTGGGACTGTCCCTGCCTGCCTCCGGCTCTTGGAAATCCACAGCCCCAGTTCTAGGGCCCCTGCCAGGACACAGCTCCTGCCCAGCAGGTCCTGGCCCTGTCTCTCGTGCGCTGGGCACGAGGAGCTGCACCCAGGATTTGAGACTTTGATCAGTTCTCTCTTCTTGTGACCCAGAGATAACGGCGAGGATGGCAGGGCCGGCTGTCCCTGGCGGAAGCGGGGTTGAGGTTGAGGCCACCAGCTCTGACTTGGTCGTTGCTCTCCGGCTTCCCACGGCTGCGGTGCCTCCCTCTCCACTTCGTGGGAACAGAGAGCAGTTTTCCCGGAGCTCGCCCTTTTCTGCCCGGGTTACACCTTGACCCAGCGCAGGGCAGCCGGTACCCGAGGACTCCCTAGAGCGAGCGCTAGACCTCCTCTTTCTCAGGAGGGGAAAAAGTAGCTCATGCATTCCTGCTCAGCTCCGGGCCTGGCCAGGAACAGCGGTTTGGACTCTTACTAGGCCACCGCCTGTGTGACCTTGGGCAGATGACTCAATTCTCTGGGCCTTCAGGCAGTAGAGGCTAACTCAGCGGCCCAGGTACCGATGTGGAGGGTCCCCCACCCCCCCGTGGGAAGCAGCGGCCTGCAGTCCTGAGTTAGTGGGTGCCCTGTTGCAGTCACCACTGACTTCCTCCGCTGCGCACTCCTGGCCCCGGTCCAGCTGGCTCTCGCCTTGCCCTCTCTCCGTTCCCTTTTTAAGGGCATTTCTGCTGCTCCTGGCTGCACAGCGACTCCAGATCTGCAGGGGCTGAGAGCCTGCCAGCATCGCAACACCCAGGGCCTCGCTAACATTCCTGCTCCCAGCGATCAGGGATCCGCCGGCCCTGGGTGTGGCGGGGCCGGAGGGAGGGGAGGGGCGGGGCGGGGCGGGCCGCAGCAGTCACGAGGTCGGACGGGAGGAGGCCCGGGTGCAGGCGGAGAACAGGAAACAGGTGGCCGTGGCTCCGCCCCGCCGGGGTGGGGCATGGGGCGTGGGGCAGCCCTGGGCCTGGTGGAGTGGTAGGGGCTGCAGGGGCGCTCACTACAGACCACCGGGGCTGGGTAGTCCAGAGGCTCCCAGTTGGGTTTCAGGAGGAGCTGGGGTAAGGCAGGGTGTTCATTCCCCGTCTCTTTAACAGCTGGGCCTTGCTAGGGCAGCAGTGGGCTCTGGCCTGCAGGGTTATTTGGGAACACAATTCCACCCACCCCCCCATCCTGTGTTTCTCCCATCCGCAAAGACAGATGCTGTAAATAGGGCCGGCCACAACTCAGGGGCTTTCTGAAACCACGCGGGGAAACCCGCACGCTGCTTTCCACCAGGGTCCACCTGAGAGCTAGCATTTTCTTTCATGATAACTGCAGGCCACACCCCGGGAGCACCGTGATGCTGCCTCCAACAGCAATCAGATATTTCTTATCACATCCGCCATTGCAGCTATTGTGAAATACCGCTTCTGGTCACTATTACTTTTTAAAAAAAGATTTATTTATTTATTTGAGAGGCAGCGTTACTAATAGAGAGACAGAGAGAGAGGTCTTCCAATCCCCTGGTTCACTCCCCAGATGGCTCCCACGGCCGGAGCTGGGCTGATCCGAAGCCAGGAGCCAGGAGCTTCCTCCGGGTCTCCCACATGGTGCAGGGACCCAGGCACTTGGGTCATGTTCTTCTGATTTCCCAGGCCACAGCAGAGAGCCGGATCAGAAGAGGAGCAACCGGGACTGGAACCAGTGCCCATATGGGGTGCCGGCACTGCAGGCGGCGGCTTTACCAGCTATGCCACAGCGCTGACCCCTATTTGATCTTTATAAAAGATTTATTTATTTTAAAGGCAGAGTGAGAGAGCAAGAGAGAGAGAGAGATCTTTCATCTGCTGGTTCACACCCCGAATGTCTGCAGCAGCCAGGGCTGGGCCAGAGCCAGCAGCCAGGAGCTCCATCTGTCTTCCACGTGGATGGCAGGGACCCAAGTTCCGGGCCATCGTCTCCTGCCTCCCAGAGCATTAGCAGGAAGTGCAGAGTAGCCGGGCCTCGAACCAGGTATTCCTACGGGGAGGTGGCTATCCCAAGCACAGGCTTAACCCTCAGCACCACAACTGTGACTTTCAATGCAGAGTCGTCATTAGAGCCATCGCTAGACTGTTCTCTCATGTATTTATAAGAAAACACACATTTTAATTATTGGCTGTCACTCTTTAACATTTGGTAATGTTTCACCATAGCTGTTGCCTTTGTAACCTTACTATTTCACTCCATGAGTGCAGCTCAGAATTCTGAGAGGGACCGCTGGCTTCACGGACAGCCGAGGGGGTCCAAGGCGTGAAATCAGCTGTGGCTGGGCCACCGGCATTCCAGGGAGGGGGCACGGTATCGGAGCAGGGCAACAGAGTCCTGTTATGCAAGGGACGTGGGCCCTCGCTTTTGTCACCTACACTGCCAGAGCTCAGCTAAGACCCAGTCACAAGGGAGGCTGGGAACTCTGGCCTTGATCTGGGCGGGAACCTGCCCAACAAGGCTCCCTTGTGACGGAAGAAGGGGAGAAAAGATGGGGGCGCCACCGAGCAGTCTGCCACAACGTTTGACACGGGCAGCCCATCCACCTCACCCTCTTTCCGCTGTTCCTCCCACTGTGCTTTGAGCCACACCTCTTGCCTGGCTTGGAACCCATGGCACAGCTCCTAGTGGACCTCTTTCTCCATCCTCAACTCCGCAGCTCCCTCTCTCCTCATGTCAGGGTCCAGGGCTTCCCGCTGGCTGCCCCGTCTCACTGTGCCGTAGATCCCAAGCCCCATCGCAACCTCAGGGCTGTCACCACAGTCCACTCTGGTCTCTCTTCTGCATGGCCCATGCCCTCGCCACTGACTGGCCCCCAGGAGCATGCGGACCTACTGGGATTTCCCCACTATCTAAACCCTTCACTCGACCTCACTTCACCGGCCGCTCCCATGCCCTTTCTCCCTGTGCACCTGCAGCGAAGCTGCGAAAGAGCTGCCCTCGCTGGCTCGCTTGCTTGCTGCCTCAGTTTCACTCCCTCTGCTGCCCTCTTAGACCCACTCCCATCAGCCTCCCTCCAGCACCGCCCTGCAGCAGCTTCCACCACCAAGGCCACCTAAGCCCCCTCTCTCGTCTACACCACCCCAGCGGCTGCACTGGACCGGGTCATCACTTCCTCCTCCACCTCCAGACACTGGCTTCGGCTGATTCCCGGACACCACGCTCCCTGGTCCCTGCTGGCCTTGGCTGCTCCGCCTCAGCATCATCTCCCTGGCCCCTGGGCCCTGGCAGTCCTTGGAGAGGGGCAGGGGTCAGCCCTGGGAGCGCCTCTCAGTCTGCATCCTTGGAGGTGATCTCATCTAGTCCGCGGCCTTGAATGCCAGCCACACGTGGGTGACTCCAGTGTCACTTCTCTAGCCTGAGTCTCTCCCCCGAAGCCCAGGCTCATGAGCCCGGCTGCCCACTTGACTACAAGAAACCTCTTATGCTCAATAGGTCCAAACTCAAAATCCTGATCTCGCCCCCAGAAGCCACTCCTCCCCTGGGCATTCCCATCTTTCCACGTAGGCAGGAACCTGAGCCATTCTTCCCCTTGTGCCCCTCTTCCCATCAAAGTCCCGTTGCAATGGAGAACTTCCCAGCCCTCCACAGCCACCAACACCATCCCCATCGCAACCACCTCCTGCCTGGCTTCCGGCAATTTGTGCAGAGGCGTCTACTGGTCACCCAGATTCCATGCTTGCCCTCCATAGCTTATTCTGACTTGGCAGACAGAGGTGTTTTTTTTTGTTGTTGTTGTTTTTTTTTTTTATGAAAGGTGGATTGGCTCACTCTGCTCACCACTCTCCAAAGGCTGAGTTCCCACCTCTCCCCTCTCTGCACCATGGCCCCCAGAGCCTGTGGCGACTGCCCCTGCCACCTGGCCATCCCCCCTCTCCTCATTCATCGTAGGCCTTCTTGCTGTTCCTTCCACTCATCAGACAGGCACCTGCCCCTGGGCCTTTGCACTGGTGGTTCCTTCCGCCTTGAAGGCCATTCCCTGGGGTGTGAATAGCTCACTCTCTCACCTTGTACAGGACTTGGCTCAAATCCCACCTTCTCCACAAGACCCACTTCACCCAGCAGACCTGGTCCTCCTTGGCTGCTTTGTTTCTGTCCACAGCTCTGAAGGCCATCGGTCAGCCGTCACACTGTTGTGGCTGACTTCCTTCCAGTAGTGGGCAGGCTTCTTGGGACCCTGTGTTGGGTCATTTCTGGTTCTCACCATGCGTCCATCAAAGACAGGGCACACCGACAATGGTGGCCCCATAAGACTATAATGGATCTGAAGAATTCCTATCATCTAGAGACGCACGGATGTCATAACATCATCACGCGAGCCTCGCTCTTGTGGGGTTGTGATGCCCGTGTGAACAAAGCTACCACACTGCTGGTCGGATGAGAAAAGTGCCGCACACATGGTAATTCACAAGACACAGCACTTGATGATAACAAGCAACTGTGTTTCCTGTTTATGTGTTTACTACATTCTGCCTTTTGTCTGTGCTCCCAGGGTGCTGTGCTGTACCAGCTAGGGCTATATCTTGATAATATCAAGTGGCCACACTAAGGGACTGTCCTGTGCCATCCAGGTTTGTGTACATGCACACTGGGATGGTCCTACTACACCAAAACTGCCCAATGATCCATTTCTCAGAACGTGTCCCTGTGGTTAAGCAACGCACCACTGTGCCTAGAGGGGTACCCGATAAGTAGGTGTTGGATGTGTGAGCCAACCCTTCTCTCCTGCTGTCCCCTTCGGGTCCTAGAGGAAGGGCATTCTTTTTTCCCTGCCCCTCTGCACTCTGGAAACTTTCTGCAGAACATTAGGCTGAGTCTGGGAACTCTCGAATAGGAGCAGGAACAGGTGCACTGGTGGGGACCAAGGGCAAAGAGGAGGGAGAGTGGCGTGCATGTGTCCGTTTCCCAGGCATTTATTTACCTGAAAGGGAGAAAGGCAGAGACACAGGGAGAACTTCCATTTGCTGATTCACTCTCCCAAGGCCCACAGCAGCCAGAGCTGGGCCAGGCCTAAGCCAGGAGCCAGGAATTCAGTCTGGGTTTCCCATAGCAGTGGCAGGATCCCAAGTACTTGAGTCATCACTTGCTTCCCTCCTAGCAGGAAGCTGGAATGGGAGGTGGAGCCAGGAGCCCACCGCAGGCCCTCTGCTAGGGGATGCTGGCATCTAACCTGCATCCTGACTGCCCCCCTGCCCCCGCCCCGCCCCACCATGTGCACTTACTGAGCGCCTTGTATGGGCCACCCACATGCACCTGCCTCTGGGCCTGAGAGGCACTGGCAGCAAGGCAGAGACTGCCACGCAGCCCTAGGGAAGCTGTGAACTGGACGTGTGAGCTGAGGACGGCTCCACTACCCCAGGGCTGGCAGGAAATGCCAGTGTGGTGCAGATGCCACGAGCATGATCTGGGGCAAGTAACTTGTTATCTCTGGTCTCATTCTCCACAGCTGTAAAATGGGGACAAGCTAACCAGTGCCTTGGGCCACACACACACACACACACGCACGCACACACACAAGAAAGCCGGTTAAATTGTACAAGTATCAGGCCCTACAAAACCCAAGTCAGCTGTGACATAGACCCTAGCACCAAGTGACCACTTAATTTTGCGTGACATGTGAAGCAGGTCCCCCAGAGAGCTGCCACAGTGCCACGGAGCTGGGTCTTCATGGACAAGCAGAGGCCTGCAGGTTCCCCGGGCCCCGGGATCACAGCTCCTCCCGGGGTTTGCAGGGAGGGCTCCACGGGCTCATCAGAGACTGCAGCCAAGGCTGCTGGTCGGAGAAGAACCCACGTCTGTCCAGCCCTGGCAAGGCGCTGCTCTGAACGCCTCTCCTGTATTCATGGATCAGCGCCACCGAGCCGCACGCAGGCAGAGCTGCCATCTGCCCCTAGTGTGTGTGACTTTTGGAAGCTCCATTTCCTGACAACGGCCCCTCTGTGCTTCCAGAGGGCTTGTTCCCCGGCGGCCTCTGCTTCCCCGGGGCCCCAATTCATATTCTCCCGCACAGGAGGGAGGCTGGGGGCTCCTCGATATGAGTCCCTGGCCTCCAGCACTCAAGGCAGGGGGAAGCAATAACCAGGAAATACAGGCAAAACTCCCATGGAGCCATGGGCTAGCACTCTCCCCACCCCACCCCTGCCTTTTTTTTTTTTTTTTAATAAAGGCTCTGATGTAACATGTGGTGGCAAGAGTCTCCTCCAGGTTCACGTCCCAGCTCCCATAACAACCCAGGCCCAGAGAGCCTAACCTTGAGCAGCTCAAAGCACCAGTCTGCACACCCTGAAAAGGAGAGTGAAGCCCCAGAGGTTGGATGGAACACAGCCTGTACACGGCGGCGAAAGCAGCCAGCATCCCCCAGGGCTGCAGTGTCCCCTCCCCTCCCCCCCCTTTAAGATTTGTTTGAAAGGCAGCGTGACAGAGAGTAAAGAGATCTTCCATCTACTGGTTCACTCCTCAAATGTCTGCAACAGCCAGGGTTGGGACAGGCTGAAGCCAGGAGCCTGAACTCCATTGTGGTCTCCTATGTGGGTGGCAGGGGCACAAGCTCACGTCCTCACTGCTTTCCCAGGATCAGAAGCACAGCGGCAGGACAGCTTCTTCTCTGCCATCTGCACAGCCAGACCTCAGCACTGTCGGGAGAAACCGGAGGTCACGCCCAGTCGCCCTGGAACCCTCCACAGTGGTGACTGTTTGAACAAGTCACACAGGGCTCTATGCTCTGGCTTTGGGCATACAGCTGACATTGTTCAATATGTCCTATACCCTAACTCCACAGGAACCCCTGTGAGTGGAGCAGAGAACAAAAGGAAACCAGAAAGAACCAGGACTCCTTGCTGGTGGACAGCGTCCTGCAGCGGACAACGTACCCTCGACCCAGCAGCCCCTTTTGTCGCTGACTCTACTCTGCTTAAGAGAGAGTCCTGATTACTCAAGAACTGAGACTGAGTTCGGGGTTTGTGGCCGGGCACCCAGCTCCCGCTGTGGGACAGTGCGCGGGAAGCCGTTCCCTCTGGGGGAAGGCAGAACCCATGAGGTGGCACAGACAATTGCTAGGTTTGCTGTGGTGGTTGACTGCGGGTGGGGTCGTCGCCTGCCGCGTGTCTAGACTGGAGCCCTGGGTCAAAGACGTCCCATCAGGCTCCCCTGGAAGACCGCAGGCCTGCAGGGGGGTGTCCAGCCCCACCGAGGACCCCTCCCGCAGGTGGCCCCAAGTCCAGGTCTCCAGGTCGCAACTGGGTTACCTTGGACTCTCAAAGGCCGCTTTCAAATGGGACTGTTTTGCTAACACCTAACAGAAGGGACCTAAGCGCTGGCATTTCTGGCGTGTCTTAAAGATGGGAGGGGAGCAGCCTGGGCTTCCTGGAGCCGGCAGTGCAGCCCCCAAGGAAGGTGCGCTTTTGGCTATTGCTTCAAAGCAGACGTTCTTAACGTTTTCAGAGTCTGGGACAGCAGTGGGGGAGGGGTCCAAGAACTTGGATGGGTGACAGTGACCTTGCTATTTTCACCAACCCGGACCGAAAACGGCTCGGCTGGCTGGCTCACTCCCTTCCCAGCCTAAGCAGCTGTCCTCGCACGCAGTGCGTGTTCGTCATCCCTTTGAAATCACGGCCCCTTTGCCAGAGCTTGCTCTTTCATGCATCTGAGAAAGGAACTGGTAGATTAGAAATGCGGTTTTAAAAATACATTTTGGGAACCGTTTTTCAATGGAACTGGTTCCGCTGGTAATCCAGAGTATTTTAATTTACGCCTTTGTTCGGAGAAAAGGTCCCGAGGCGCCACCCAAGCACAAAGATGCAGCTCCGGCTTCACTCGCGGGGGTCAGAGGCTGCGGGGAAAGCCGGGCAGGAAAGGCGCTACCCCCAGCCCCACCCACGTCCTCCCAGGGCGGCTTCGTCCAGAGCGCCGGCCCCGGGAGAGCCGGGAGCCTGGGCGGAGGCTGGGCTGCAGCTCCGCTCCTCCCCCCAAGGCGACCCCGGCGGGCGGAGGGCACCCGGGGGAGCCGGCTCGGCTCGCGGGCGTCGCCAGGATGCGGCGCCGCCTCCCCGAGCCTCCTGCCGGCGGCGCTGAGCGCTGACTCATCCCCCGCTCTGCCGGCCAGCCCGTGCACGCCCACGACGGGCCCTCTTTCCTCACTCCCCGCTGCTTCCCCCCCAGGCGCTCCCCAGGCGCCTGCAAACCCACGCGCATCTCCCCGAAGCCCCAGCACCCACCCTCGTTCCCTGCCAGATCCGGAAATGTGCAGGCTTCCCGCGTTTCCTCCCGAATGCACCGAGCGCCCACTCGGCCTTCGGCGCCCAGGCCGTGGCTCCCGGCGGCGCCCCCGCGGAGGGGCAGCTCAACCCGGCCGCCCGGGCGGGACAGGTGGCCCTGGGCCGCCCACCTTCGGCCCCACCCTGTGGCCGCGCACCTGCCTCCCGGCGCGCGGCTGGCCACGCCTCCTGCCTGGGTCTCCATGACACTGCACTTTCCCACGTCTTCCTCGCCTCCTCCCGGTTTCTGACAGCTCGCTTCCGCGCTGGCATCGCCCGCTCTCAGCTCCTCGCCGTGGGTGTGCCCGCGGCGCTGCCCTTGGCTTTCTCTTCCTGTCAGCTGTGCTCCCCGCTCCCCACCCCCCACCCCCACTCCCGCCCCCGCTCCCGCACCGCCAGGGGAGCCGGAACCTCGGCCCTCCTCCCAGCCCATAAATCTGAAATCACAGGACTTTTTTTGGTCTGCTGAGGCCTGGAGGCATTCGTGCGAAAAGGGGTGGGGGTCTGAGCTTGCCTGGGCCAAAGTTCAGATCCTGCCTGTGTGGCTGTGACCCTGGGCAAGTTCCTTTATTTGTTTAGCCATCTGTTTAGCAAAGCTTTGTGGATCCCCTGCTCTGCCGTGCAGTCTCTGAGGATGGGCTAGTCCTGGCAGCCATCAGACAACTGGCCAAACAGATGCTACACTGTGGCCTGGCCGTGACAAGCCGTGCGAGGGAAGCCACGGTCTTATCAGGGAGGTCAGGGACAGCTTCCTCGGGGGAGGTGACCCGCCGGCTCAGATCTGAAGGGCGGGCAGAGTTGTGGAATGTGACAGCGGCATCACCCCCCCCCACCCCCCCACCCCAGAGAAGGCCAGTCCTTCCTGATCCCAGACTGCCAGTGCCTTACCTTACATGGCAACAAAGAAGTGGTGAGTAGGGGCCCTGGGAGGAGAGGTTGCCCTGGATACTGTGGCTGGGCCCTGTGGGGTCCTGAGGGTCCTTCTGAGGAGGTCAGAGGGTCAGGGAGGCGTGAGGCTGCTGCTGGAACTGGCCCCAAGCCGAGGAAGTACCCAGAAGCGGCACAAGACAAGGGAATGGATCCTCCCCTAGAGCCCCCAGGAGGGGTGCGACCACTCCTGACTCCCAGGAGCATAAGACAAACATTTATGCTTCCTTACCCTCTATGCTGCTGTGGTGGCATCCCATATGAGTCCCAGCTGCTCCGCATCCCATCAAGCTCCCTGCTAATGCCCCCAGGGAAGGCAGCAGAGGATGGCCCAAGTCCTCAGGCCCCTGAGCCCACGTGGGAGATGTGGAGGAGGCTCCAGACTCCTGGCTTCAGCCTGGCCCAATCCCAGCTATTGCAGCCATCTGGAGAGTGAACCAGCAGATGGAAGACCTCTCTTTCTCTCTCTGTACCTCTGCCTTTCAAATAAATAAATCTAAAAAAAAAAAAAAAAAAGTTGGTGTGATTTATTCCAGAGGCCACAGGGAAGTATCCACTAGGAGAAGCATGGGAAACGTGCCAAGGCCGGGGACCAGAACTGGGTCTGTGAATTACAGAGACGGTGCAGGGGCCTGCATGGCGGCTCAGCGGGGTGAGCTGCAGCATCGAGCTGGTGTCCCATATTGGAGCGCCTGGCTTGAGTTCCGGCTGCTCCACGCTTCCCATCCAGCTCCCTGCTCATGTGCCTGGTGAGGCAGTGGAAGATGACCCAAGTACTTGGCCCCTGCACCCATATGGAAGACCAGGTGTTAGGAAACTGGCGCAGTTGTAGCCAGGTGGCACCATGGCCCAGCTACCTGAGCCAGGCTCCACCCCCATCCTAATGGGATTGGCTGCTCCTGCTTCCCTGCCCGCCCTCAGGCAAAGTTTTAAAAGGGCCTGTTCCTGCACACGTGCTCTCTTGGCCCCTTCTCTCCTGCTCTCTCTCGGTTCCTCTCTCTAGCCTCCTCCTCTGGGCTCTTGGCTCTGCTCTCCTCTCTTCTCTTCTCTGCTCTCTCTTCTCTCCTCGTTAGCTCTTCTCTCTGTCTCTCTCTCTTACAGTCTCCCTCTCTTTTCCTTCGCTGCCCCCACTCCGGTCTGTTGGGTGTTCCCCAATAAACCCTTTCCCTTACTCCGGTGTCCGGTGTGCTTTGCGACAGCTAACATTAAGATATAACACCAGGATTGTGTTCTGGGCTCCTGGTTCAGCCTGGGCCAGACCTGGCTGCTGTGGCCATTAAAAGAGTGAACCAGCACATGAAAGAGCTCCCTGTATCTCTCTCTATTGCCCTACCTTCTAAGTAAATAAATAAAGAATCCTTTAAAAAATATAGGGGTGGCTGGAGTGCGTGTGTGTATGTGTGTGTATATATATGGGGGTAGTGATGAGGCTGGACACGTGCGTGATCACCAGACCATGGGGAGTAACTGCAGTTTTTTTATTTTTATTTATTTTTTTTGACAGGCAGAGTGGACAGTGAGAGAGAGATACAGAGAGAAAGATCTTCCTCTTGCCGTTGGTTCACCTTCCAATGGCCGCCGCGGCCGGCATGCTGCGCCGATCCGAAGGCAGAGCCAGGTGCTTCTCCTGGTCTCCCATGGGGTGCAGGGCCCAAGCACTTGGGCCATCCTCCACTGCACTCCCTGGCCACAGCAGAGAGCTGGCCTGGAAGAGGGGCAACCGGGACAGAATCCGGTGCCCCGACCAGGACTAGAACCCGGTGTGCCGGCGCCGCTAGGTGGAGGATTAGCCTATTGAACCGCGGTGCCAGCCAGTAACTGCGGTTTTATTCCATGGAGGGAATCCCATCAGCAGGTTGGAAGTAGCTTCTTATTTATTTATTTACACTATCAATCCCTCGTAGCTTCGGGTTCTTCCTAAGAAAGAGGATGACTTCACAGGGTTGTTGAGAAAACTAAATGAGATGGTGTAATGAGCACAGCTCTTAGTAAGTGTTCGGTTAATGCCAAGCCCTGCTGTGATCCCATGGTTTTCCAACGGGGCTCCACAGAGCCCTGTTGGTTTTGTGAGGCTCCTCTGGGAGACAGCCAGGGGGCGGGGAGGCAGCCTTGCCCTCAGCCACAGCAGCTGAACTTGTATTTGTTAGCACGTTGGACTTGGTTTCCACTCAAGATCACCTTGGAATAAAAGATTCCGTGGCGCCCATGTAGTTTGGGAAGGCACAGCTCTTGCCTGCCTCTGCTTCACCGTGACCCAGGGTGAGCTGAGAGCCCCCTCCCCAGCCCAGGGCCCTGATCCTTTGTGGGCCCAGGGTCTGGGCCTTGGGCTCCCACTGGGGCTTCCTAGCACAGGGGCTCTCTCTCTCTTGGCAGCCGCAGGGATTCCTGTTGTTCAGTCAATGGCGTCTCCGGCTTTGTTTCTTATTGGTCTCCCTGCTGGGACCCAGGTCCACAGGCGCAGGAATGGCGGGTCCAGGGCTTGCCTCTGTGTCAGGCACGTGATAGCGGCAGGTGCACACTTGGCAAACGCTTTGTCCGTCCTGGGCTCTGTTCCACCTCGTCTGCTCGCATTCACACATTTCATAGGTAACCCTAAGTCACTGGCCAGCATTCGAGATGTGTGGAGTGAAGGGTTCTGCTTCCCTCATGCCCTGGCTGGGCGTCCTCACCTCCTAGAAGCACAGTGTCCCCATCTGTGCGGGGACACTGTGGGTGGTGAGGGGGAACCGAGCGATGTCGTCCATAGTTGCCTGGCTTCTTCCGGGTCTGGCCGCGGCAGGCACTCGGGGAAGGAGGCCATTCTATGACGTCACTGCACTCACTGGCTGCCAAGCGGCTGTGACTCCTCAGTCCTGTCTCTTCAGGGTCACTGCCACGGTCCCTGGCTGGGTAGATTCCTCCCCCTTCTTCTCCTCCTCCTCTCCTCCTCCCCCAGGTGCCTCTAGGCTGCCACTGCCTCCTTTCCTCCTGGGACCCCATGAAGGTTCCCACAGCCAATATCATCAAGTAGGACTCTGTGTGATCTCAGGGGCTCATGTAAACCCCAGTCCTGCGCACAGGCTCCTAGGCCACCCCTACATGGCCCAGCAGGATCCTCCACCAGGCCCGATTCTCTGGGAGCCAGACCCAGTCCCATGGGACGGCCCTTGATGAGCCGGCCTCTGCCTCCCTCCGGCGCCCGTACACACCCCATTGCTATGCACAGGCTATGTGTCTCCAGCTCCCTCACATCTGAAGAGGACACACTGCACATGTCAAGATCCCTGAGGACAAGGACTGGTCTTGGTCCCCTCCAACTTATAGGACTCTGGAGTGTGTCCCCCCACTGTCACCCCACCCCATCACCATTCCCACTGCCAGTGCCTCCGCTAAGTGTCGCGGTCTGACTCCAGCCTCGTCCCCTTCTGCCTGCCATGTCTCAGCTGGAGGCTCGGAAAACACTCCCTTTCTGGAACTCCTGGGTGCCCACCAGGGGAGCCCTTTAAGAGCAGTTCCTGCACCCAGCTGACACACAGGGGCTTGAATGTACCACACCGGCGCTCCAGATGCCTAAAATGTTCTCCTGTTTGCCCGCTCCTCTCTCCTTCTGCTCTCGCTGGATCTCAGCTGAGTTGCACCTGCCTAGACAGGCTGCTCCGACTACCTATAGCCTCCGCTGAGACCCCCACCTCTGTGAACCTCCAGTAACCCCCATGCTCCCTGCTTTGTCTTCATTGCCTGCTTCTCCATCCCATCCTCACTTGCCCTTGACAGTGGGCCTGTGTCTCCACCCCGGGGGCGCCGAGCCCGGCGCCTGGCGTGTAGTAGACACTCAGCAAACACCAGCTCACTTGAAGCGGATTGCTCCAGAAGCTTGGTCTCCCCAGTCCTCTGCAAATCCTGCCTGCTCTCCCTGGTAGCAAAGACAGCGGCTAACAACCGTTGAGTGCTTGGTACGTGCCTGGCACCGTGTAGACTACGAGTGTCACCTGTGTTTCTTGTCACACCCACGCTCTGCAGCACCAGCTCCTGGTAGGGCTGCTCCGCCCTGTCCCCACATGAACCCAGACGTGTCCCACTTGGCCACAAACACACCTCACTCATCCTGCCTGCTCCTCTCACATGTGTGCTGATTATCTATGCTCAGATTGAGAGAAAAAGACTAGAAGGGAATGCCCCGGGAGGCAGTAATGAATTCTGGAAGGTTTGTCTTGTCTTTTTCTACACTCTGCTGTCTTCCAAAATTAAAAAAATATAATCATTTATCACTTTTCAAATAATAATTAAAGAAAGCTTTTGGCTGTGATAGATGCTAAAATACAAAATTAACAACACAACCTGTAGAAATGAAAAGGAAAAGAAACTGAACTCTAGGCTGTGTTGGGAGAAAGCGAAAGGCTTCCAAAGGGGAGAATGCTAGATTTTATGGCTCTTGAACAAACTAATCATAGATACAGCCAAGAATATACCATAAAACCAACTCTGTAGTAGCTGTAAATCTCCAACAATTATTTCAAGGAGTAAAATCATTTCCCAGGCCCTACAAAATGTACACCTCACGCTGCTGACACGAGGGCCTGCAGTGAACCGGCAAGTGTGCCAGATGTTAAAACACACACACAAGGGTGGGCTCCAGGCCCACTGGCTCGGAAGCTCAATAGGATGCCCACACATCCGAGTACACGCATTCAGTCCACACCTCCAGCCCCCAATCCAGCTTTATGTTAGTGTAGACCCTGGGAAACAGCTGTGATGGCTCAAGTAATTGGGCCCCTGATATGCGTGTGGGAGACTTGAATTGTGATCCTGACTCCCAGCTTCTGCCTCCGGGCCATCGTAGGCATTTGGGGAGTGAGCCAGCACTGTCTGTCTGTCTCTGTGTTTCTTAAATAAATAAATAAAAATTGAAAACAACAACACACATCCGCACCCCACTTTAGCAATACGCAAGACGTGGTAGCTAGGCTGCAGGGAATGGCACACATGTAGCTGACAGCAGTTCGGCTCATCTCCTTTGGCAGAAGCGCTACGATGCCCGGGCGAGCAGGGATGTCCATGATGGCTCCGCATAGCACTGAGCTGCCTGGGGACAAGCTAGTGAGGATCAAGGTGTCTAGGGCCTCATGCTAGTGAGCCCGTTTCCTTGACTGGAGGTCATTTTCCGTATCTGGAAGGGCAGAGCCAGTGTACTGAAAGCCGAAGGCAGGGCTGAGGGCCAGGGTTAACACGGGAGGCTGCCCTCCCACAGTTCTCTGTGGCTCACGGGGCAGCCGTGCCTGGCACCTGTCAGGGCACAGAACCATGCTGTTCAGCTCTTTCTTTCCCAAAGAGAGGCTGGAAAGGGAGGGGTAGGAGCAGAGGGACCCCATGCGAGGAAGTTCCTCCAGGACAGAGAGGACCAGTGTTGGGAGCTGCTGCCACCTCTCAGAGCCACGGTCACCCAGAGTGTGCACTCTGCCTGCCATTGCTACAGAGCTGCTGTGATTGAGCTTGCCACACCAGTGAGAAGCAGGAAGACTCATCCCCTCCCACGGAGGAGAGCAGAGGCTGTGAGTTCGTCAGGCTGCGGTAAAGAGCGCCAGAGCTGTGTGGGCTTAACACTCTGGAGACCGGAAGTCCACGACCAAGATGTGGGCAGGGCTGCTGTGGCCTGTGCGGGAGAGTTTCTCCCAGCTGCCAGGGATGTGCAGCTGTGTTTAGCATTCCTTGGCTTGTAAGTGCACCCCCCATCTCACCGCTTATCACACACGCTCTCCTGGGGTGTGTGCCTCCATGCACAAATGCACCCCCCTTTAATTTTATTCATTTAAAATTTGAAAGGCAGAGAGAGAGAGAGAGAGAAAGAGAAAGATTTTCAGTCAGCTGGTTCACTTCCCAGATACTTGCAACAGCCAGGGCTGAACCAGCTGAAGCCAGGAGCCAGAAACGCTATCTGGGTCTCCCATGTGGGTGGCAGGGACTAAAGTACTTGGACCATGATCTTCTGCCTCCAGACTGTGAGTTAGCAAGAGGCTGGGTTGGAAGCAGGGGTGAAACTTGGACCCAGCCACTCCAGTATGGGATGTGGGTGTTCCAAATAGCATCATTTTTAAAAAATATATTTAATTTATTAGAAGGGCAGAGTTACAGAGAAGCAGAGGCAGAGAGAGAGATGGAGGGAAAATCTTCCATCCACTGATTTACTCCTCAAATGGCTGCAAGGGTCGGAGCTGGGTCGATTTGAAGCTAGGAGTGAGGAGCTTCTTCCAGGTCTCCCACGCGGGTGCAGGGGCCCAAGCACTTGGGTCATCTTCTACTGCTTTCCCAGGCTATAGCAGAGTGCTAGATTGGCAGTGGAGCAGCCGGGACTTGAACTGGCACCCATATGGGATGCCAGCACTGCAGGTGGAGGCTTTACCTGCTGTGCCACAGCGCTGGCCCCCCAAGTAGCATCTTAACCACTGTGCCACACGCCAGTCCCCGAGTGTCCCTTTCATAAGAACACCAGTTGTACTGTGTGTCCTTGACCTCATGTTAACTTGATTGTCACTGTAAGAGCCCTATTTGCAAATAAAGTTGTATTTGAGTACTGGAACGTGAACAGTTTATTTCAGGGGGAATACAATGATTCAGTCCACAGCACAAGGATCCCACCTGCGGCCAGTGGGGAAGCCCACACCGCACATGCGCACATTCTGAGCGCCAAGCCCAAGCTCTTGCCCTCCTGCCCAGCCCCTCCCTGCCACCTGGCCCGCCCCCGCAGGGCACGCTGCTCACGTGGAGACGTGGAGACGGGTGACGGTAGAGGATGGAGCCCACCTAGCACTGTGGAGGACTTCCTAAGTATAACCTCCGCCTACCTCCAACACCTGCTGTTCTGTGTGGTGGCGGTGGCGGCAGGGGGTGCAGATGCCACGGAGATGCGGGGGGAGACAGTGCTCAACACGCATCACTGTCCAGGGCTGCACTTCTCTTCCTTTGGACTTCTTTCTTTCTTTTTCTATCCTTCCTTCCTTTTTTTTTTTTTTTTTTTAATTCATTTCAAAAGCACTGCTGCTACTTCTCTGCATGAGTCAGCTTTGTCTCGTTCCTCCCTCCCAGGAGACTCTGAGTCCAGGGTGTCTGCCCTGAGGTGCACAACGCCAGGACCCAGTTCATCCGTTCTGGATGGGTGAGGCCATCCCTGGGAAAGGCAGAGCCCAAGAAGGGTCTGGCAGTCGGCGTGGCCGTGTGCCCCGAGTCCCCCGTCAGGGACAGCCTTGCTGCCCAGCTCTTGGCTGTGCGTCAGCCTCATCAGGGCTTGCTGGCCTGCAGGAGGCACTCAGCGCACCTGCTCCAGCAGCTGGAGGAGGCTGGCGGGCAAGGCCTGGAGCTGCAGCCCACGTGTGGCCACCCTGGGGGTGGGCTGAGGTTCCCCTTGGCCTACATCGCAGCTCAGCCTCTCAGTGAACCCCTGCCCCCGCACCCCTACGTCCTCACTCCTAAGCCTCCTGCATAGCACCCTCCATCCCGCAGGCTGCTTCTCTCTCTCTCTCTTACTCTCTCTCTCTCTCTCTCTCTCTCTCTCTCGGAAGCTCCTCGTGCTGCAAGGAGGAGGCACCAGGAGCTCAAAGGCCACGGAACCCAGGGCGTGGGTCCCAAGTACGGCTTCCCCGAGGCCTGTGCAGGCCCCTTCTGCTCCATGCCACCCCAAATCACCTGGCCAACCTCCTCCCCCTCTCTCCCACCTACAGCTATTTACTGAGCATCTGCTAAGCCCCAGGCACCAATGCACGAAACAGAAATACAGGCAAGGAAGCCCTGATCTCCTAAAACATTCTAATGGGAAGCAGATGATTACCTAATCAATAAGCAAGACGATGTCCCTTGGTGACAGAACTGCAGGGAGGAAAAGCAGGGAGTGTGGAGGCTTTGGGAGCAGGCCAGAGGGCACGCTGTGAACCAGGAAAGACTCGCAAAAGCCAAAGCAAAACCTAAGGGGGCAAGGGGCTGAGTCTGTGAGGCCATTTGGGGGCTGATGCACGCAGGGGGCAAGTGCAAAGGTCCTGGGGCAGCAGCCTGCTGTGTCTGTATCTGTGCTCAGGAGATGAGCCAGAGAGCAGCAGGAAGTTACATCTGTGACCACAGTGGGCAGGGGCAGGCCAGGAGACCCCTCGCTCTGCTGCAGTAAGTCCCGGGGGCTGGTGGGAGGGATGGTGATGGCTTAGCTGTGAGGCTGTGGTAGAAGTGGCCAGATTCTGGTGGTATTGTGAAGGCAGAGCCAGTGAGTTTGTCACTGACCCTTTCAGGGGAGCCCGTTACGTGGCTGGCAGCTTGGGGGTCAGGTAGCCAGGAATGGGTCTTAGTGTGACAGCCCTGAGCTGTGGCCTTGGGGCCAAGGGCACCTGCTCTGGATCCTGACTCTGGGCGTGGCACCATGAGTAGCTCCTGCCAACTGGCAGGTCTCCATCTCTTCACCTGTAAGCAGGGGATACAGCCCTCAGGTGGGGGGGGGGGCTGTCACGAAGGTTAATGCGCTAGTGGGGAGTAAGCACTAGTACAAAGCTGCTTACGATTACGTTAAATGATGCTGGCGTCGTGGCACAGCGGGTTAAACCACAGCTTGTGATGCTGGCATCCCATATCAGAGCTCTGGTTCAAGTCCTGGCGGCTCCACTTCTGATCCAGCTCCCTGCTAATGTGTCTGGGAAGGCAGCAGAGGGTGGTCCATGGATGGGCCCCTGCCACTCACGTGGGAGACTTGCATGCTGTTCTGGGCTCCTGGCTTTGGCCTGGACCTGCCCTGGCTGGTATAGCCATTTAGGGAGTGAACGAATGGATGCAAGACCCTCTCTTTCTCTCTCTCCCTCTATGTCTCTGTCACTCTGCCTTTCAAATAAATAAATGCCGTTTCCCGTGAGTCTGAACAGGGACTTGGGCAGAGCTGCGGTGGGAACGCGTCAGGGTCGTCAGGGTCGTTGTACACCACTCCCCTCCCCGGCCACTCCCCTCCCCAGCACTTCCCGACGACCTGGCGGCCAGAGGGAACTCCCTGGACAGAGGCGGAACCGTGGAAAATGGGAACACCCCCAAATTCCGGAGGGGATGAGGTTATCGCAGCTGAAGCCAATCAAAACTCTCCCCTGGGCAAGCCGAAAAGGGTTTTTCTGGGCCAGAAACTGCGGAGGTTTCTGGCTGCTGCCAAGAAAGGAGGCGAGCCCTGGGCCCAAGGCCATCAGCCCTGGGCGGCCCCACCCTGGCAGGAAAAGAGCCCAGGGGGTGCCGGGGACAGCCCGGCGGGGAGGGGGGCTGTCTGGGCTGTCTGGAGGGGGTGGCGGGCGGGCAGGCGTGCGCCTGGAAAAGCTGTTAGTTCCCGGTCAGCAAATGTTTTTTGTTAAGAAAGACAAAAAGCAGGATTAGCATTCCCCAGGCCGAGGCGGTCCACTGACTGATGCGTGCGATCAAACCAGGACCAGCCAGAAGTTTAAACTGGGAGTCGGCCCGGCGCTTCTAATCAGAGAGCCCAGCGGCTTCCACTTCCGGTTGACCTAGGGCAGGATGTTGGCCTTTGAGTCTCTCGCATGCTCAGGGTCCCGGCGCTGGGGGCCACCTTCTTCTCCCCCCTCCCCCCCGCCCGCTCCCCACCCCCAGGATGCAGGGAGACCTGCATGAGCGACAATCAGGGCGAAGACGGACCCTGGCGCTGGCTCCGAAGGGGAGGTGGGGCCCGCGACGGCGCCCCTGCTGCGGGGGTGGGGGTGGGGGTGGGGGTGGGCGGCGAGATGGAGAGCGGTGGAGGAGGGGAGCCTGGCCCTTGCCCAATCCCCACCCACCAGGTCCCACAGAGCGCTGGGCCCCCAGGGGTATCCTCTGCAAGACCCGGCGGGGGGGGGGGAGAAACCCCCAAACCCGACGTGCCCGGGGCGCTGACGTCAGCCCCAGCAGCCGCTGCAGGATTTTTCTGGTAACCTCTTCCTAGAAACGGCTGCCTCCAGGCAGACAACCCCGGGACCCGGGCCAAGCTCAGCAGCTGCTCCGCAGCCTCCCGGCCTGGGGAAGTTTCCCGTGTGCCCACCCCAACTGTCACATCCTGGGGCGCTGGGGACGGGGGATGGCTGCCTCACCCTCGTCTCCCCGCGCCACCCGCCCTGTCGGTCTTCCCTGCAGAGTCAGGGGCTGGGAAAGCAGGTTCTGTCTCGTTTCTAAGTGATTCAGGAGAGGACGGATGCTCCAGTCCCTTCTCCACGTTGCTCAGGCCAGCGTGTCGGGGGACCCTAGAGTGGACATGAGGCTCTCTCCCAGCCCCCAGCTGGTGCCCACTGCATGGGTGGGTTCCCGTGCCAGGCACTGTGTGCGGTGCTTCCTGGACATTATTTAATCTTGATGGCGACTGCACAGTGGGGATGCACTCCTGTTTAGCCCCATTTTTGCAGATGTGCCCTGTCTCAGGGCACGCAGCTGCCAGGCACAGAGCCCGTGCTGGAAGTCAGGTCTTGTGACTCCCAACACCCCGTTACACTCCACCAAGCCTGTCCTGTGGATCATTCGTTCCTCAGGTCTACTGGCAGTGAAAGAGACCCACGGTCAAGCCTGCTTGGGAAGGGCGGTTGGCCCTGTGTCCGTGGGTGTCCCATACGCATAGGCTACAACTCTGGGTAGAAAATATTTAAAAAAGAAAATAAACCCACATCTGGGTGGGCATTGTGGCCATCGAAGGTGACGCAGCTGCTTACAACCCCAGCATCCCATGTCAAAGTGCCAGTTCAAGTCCTAACTGCTTCACTCCCTGTCCAGCTCCCTGCTAATGAGCCTAGGAAAGCAGCAGAAGATGGCCCAAGTGCTCGGCCCGAACCCACATGGGAGACCCGGATGGAGCTCCAGGCTCCTGGCCCAGCACTGCCTATTGCAGCCATTTGGGAAGTGAACCAGTGATGGGAGAGCTCCCCCCGACCCCTTCCATTACTCTGCCTTTCAAATAAAATAGTAAATCTTTGAATAAAAAATAAAAAACTGCATCTGTTCGGAACAAGTACAAACTATTTCCTTACGATTTTCCCATAAATATTATGAGTCCAGTGAATGACGTTCGCACGGCATTCGCGTCTCAAGAGGGCCTGGAAGTGATGTAGAGGTGACTCGATGCGTGCGGGACAGCTGCACAGTTTGCACGCAAGCGCTAAGCCCTTGTGACTATAAAGGGCTTGCGCATGCGCAAAGGGTTCTGGAGGCAGCCCCGCAGGGCGCAGAGGGACAGCGGTGCTGTAGGGTCAACCCTCCCCCTGGTGTGATGACACAGGAAAGACTGCAAGCCTGCGTGGGGGAGGGGGTCTGCATAACTCTCTGTCCCAGTGTTTCCCAGCTCATCGTCGCTAAGGGGTCCCTCGGCCCTCTCCCCCTTTTTGGATGGTGCACAGAGAAGGTGCTGTGGGAATCTCCGTGGGAAGTGACATCACTGCCTTGCTCAGATAGTGCCTGACACACAAGAGGAACCTGATAAACATGGGTTGCCCAAAAACGAATGTGCATTTCCCACTGTGAGGTCCCTGGAGTTCCTCAGCTGTGCTTGGTGCCATAGGTCTTGCAGGTGACCCCACTGATGCCCCCAAGGCTCCTGATGACTCCCCCTGCCAGCCTCTTGGAGGTTGAAGGGAAAGTCCTGGGACCCCCATTCAGTTTTGGCGCCAGGAATAGGGATGTGGAAGAGGGAGTGAAAACCTCCCAGCCCCCCCCCCCCCCACATGCCCGAGCCCTGCAAGGCTGCCCAGAAGGCTGGTGTGAGCCCTTGAGGCTTCCCTCTACCCCTGCAACACCCTCTCCGCAGTCGCCTCCCTGGAGCCGCACCCATCACCAGCACTGCCCCAGGCCGCCAGTCTGTGTGCCCAGTCTGCCGCCCCTTCTCACACCCCACTCAACGTGAGCTCCAGGTTGTCTCGATTCTGAGCTCCCCAGCTCTGGCCTCTCTTCCGGCCCCTGAGTAGGGACCGTGGCCTTGGAGCAGAGGTAGCCCAGCTCCAGCAAGCAGGGCTTGACACCCCTGGGCTTACAGGAGGCAGCCAGGGTGGGGAACCACCCACGGCCCCTAGCACCTGGTACCCCGGCTCCTGCTTTCAGCATGGCTCCCTCAACAAAGCCGCCAGTCCACGCGGGGCCCGTTGTCCGCGAGATGCCCACGCGGCCCAGCACCCGCCCTGCAAGACGCAGGCCTCCCGCTCAGCGCCGCCTGCTTTTCGGAGCCTGAGCCTGCTCCCGCCGCCAGCAACCACCAGCCTTTCTGGGTCACCCTCGTTCTCCTGCAGCCGCTAACCCCAGGCCAAGGCCTAGCACCTACAATCCTGCTTCTGGGGGAAGAAATTGAGGCCGCTGGGATCACATGATCACATGATCTCCATCAAACCTTTGCTCCCTGCCGATGTCACTGCCGCCATCACCGGTGCGGCTTTCTCGTTAATTTTAGAAGCAGGCCAACAATCCAGGCCAAATCTCCCCAGCCGCCGGAGTCAGGTGGCCGGGGTTCAACTCCCATTTGTGTCATGGCTGGATGTGTGGCCAGGGACAGATTTCCTCCTCTGGGGGCGCCTCGCATTCTTCATCAATGAAGGGGAGTGGTGCAGCCTGCGTCTACGATGGCGGCGCCCGTGACGTATCCCGCAGTGACGTCACAGCCGTCCGGCTTCGTGTAAGTCCACTCTGCCCGGCCCCGCAGTTCTGAGAACGCATCCCTGTCGTTCAACAGCGCATGACTGTGTCCGCCTCTCACATGCAGAGCACACAGTTCGGCTGCCAGTTATCACTGCCCCTTCTCCGTCCTCTCGGGTCTCTCCTGGCTCCTGCTCCCGGCCTCTTCTTGAACCTGTTCCCAGTTTTCTTGTCCCTTCTCAGCCGACTCCTCAGACCTCTTCTTCCCCAGCCAGCTCCTCTCCTTCCGGCCCTCCTCGGCGCGCTGTGATCTGGCCTCTGACACTGTCAGGGCCGCCAAGCTCCTTGCCAGGATCGAGAAGTGAGAGCAGAAGTGAGAACGGGCGCTTCCCCCCCCCCGGGGGGGGGGACCCGCCTGAGCCCCTGCCTTCCTTGTCACCTCCTCCTTGCTGCACTGGTGGAGGGCGTGGCTCCCGCGCGCTGTGCCAAGAATGCTGCTGTTCCCCTGGGCTGTCCTCGGCTCCCGGGGCTCCACTGCCCCCACACTCCCCGCCAGGATTTTTTCTCATGGCCTCTGTTCTGCTCTGGGATTGGTATCTGTGATGGACCGAATGGGGTCCAATCCATACACTGATGCCCTAAGTCCTATGTGGCGGAGTTTGGAGACAGGCTCAGGCCTGAGCGATGACACAAGATGGGCAATCAGCCAGTCAGACTGTGTCCTTATAGAAGAGGAAGACACCAGAGCCTGCTCCCTCTCCATTGTCTTGCTTGCTCGCTCATTCGCTCTCTCTGCATGCACAGAGACCCTGTGTGGATGTAAGGAGAGGTGGCACTTTCATCTCCAACTTGCAGGTGAGGAGGTGGAGCCCAGGGGGGCTCCTACCGTGTAAAACTGGTGTGTTAATAAGCTGGGCTCTGGACCCAGGCAGGGGTAACCAAAGAAGCTATCCACTTTTCATTTATACGAAAGGCAGGACAGAGAGAAACAGAGATCTTCCATCCATTGGTTCACTCCCTAAATGCTTGCAACAGCCAGGGCTGGCAGGCTGAAGCCAGGAACACGGAGCTCTATCCAGGTCTCCTATATGGGTGGCAAGGCCCTACGTCCTTGAGCGCATTATTAGTGGTGCGCATTATTAGCAGGAAGCTAGAGTTGGAAGTGGAGCCAGGACTCGATCCAGGCCCTGCAATACAAGCTGTGGATGTCTTCGCTGCTACACCAAACGCCCACTGCTTCCTCCACTGCACCCCACCCTTGCCATTTGCCAACAGGAAGAGAGCACAGCTGAGGTTGGAGAGAAGGAGTGTGGTTTTCCATGTAGACCAGAGGATGCTTCTAAGACATGTGGGTGGAGTGTGGACTCGAGCCCTCACTACACCACTGGGGAACTGTCAGGAGACAGATGGAGATCTTGGCCACACGGGGCTGAGATCACGTGGGGAGGGGTCGTGGCCTGAGAGCAATAGGGCCCAGTGTGTTTAAGGAGTGGATGGATGGGAGGAGGCCCATAAAGGCCGGGCAGCCAGGAAGGCTGGGGGAGGGGGACCCCTCCAGCCAAGCCTGCCTGGGAGAGTGAGTCTGCCTGGTTACTCATTAGGGCCCCTTTCACTTTAAGCAGTGACCCAGTTTGGATGATGAATTATATATTTACCCTGTTTAGAGGGTCAAGGAGCGGAAAGCCTCAGGGAGGAAGAGATGCGGGGGTAAAACACCGCAGACGGGACAAGCCCGGGAAGGAGGGAAACTGGTCCCTTGGCAGTGACCTTGGCAAAGCGGCGACCTTGGGAGACAGAAGACTCAGGGAAAAGGTGGAAAGGTTTGTGTCCACTGGGCGGAGGTCTGAGTGAGAGGTAAGCACGGCTCGCAGACGTACACGGGTCTTGCCCGAAGCCTGGCTGGGAACGAAGGGATAGGCTGGTGGCTCGGGACTGGGGAGAAGGAAGCCGCTCGCCAGCCCCACTCAGAACAGGGGTGACTTTGAGCACGGCCACATTCTGTCCCCCGTCTTCATCTTACAATATCCACCCGTGCTACAATGTCCACATTCGCAGATAACTTTTCCCCAGTTACCTCCAAAACCAGCTGCTTCCAGATGGCTCCGTGCTCCCGGGTCCGCAGTCAGCGTGGGACCTCATCCATCCTCCCGAGTCTGCAGGAAATCCACACACCCAGCCTAGGAGTCCGGGATCCCCAGAGTTGGCCCGAGAGGGCACCCTTCCGAGCCACGCCCCTGAATTCGGGCCTTGTGGACTCTGGGTGCTGAGCTTCTGCCTGAGCCTGTTTTTAGCCTGCTCCTTTCACCCCCTGCCATGGGGAACATCTTGGGAAGATTTCTCTTCTCTGTGTCCCTGACGCACACTCAGGAGGCAGAATGTGGCCTTCATACATATCCATGGCTGTCTGGGAAGTGCCGTGGCATTCCAGGGACAGACAGCAAACACGACCGTCCCCTGCACCTGTCTGAGGAGGTGACGGCTTCCGGAAGCACCAACAGGTGCATTTCTGTTCAATTTTGGATTACCACGGGGAACAGCTTCTGCTGCTAACAAATGGTAATTTTGTTTTTGTAGAAATAGAGGCATGGGTAGAGCAGTGTGGCCAGGGGATGAGGGGTGTTCCTGCTCCCAGTTTCTAGAAGAAGAGTCAAAGAGGCAGAAGCTAAGAACCGCTTGGAGGGTGGTGGGTGCTGTGGCATAGTGAGTAACGCTGCTGCCTACAGCACCGGCATCCCATATGGGTTCAAGTCCCGGCTGCTCCTCTTCCCATCCAACTCCCTGCTAGTGGCTTGAGAAAAGCTGTGGAAAATGGACCAAGTGTTTGAACCCCTGCACCCACATGGGAGACCCAGAGGAAGCTCCTGGATTTGGTGTGGCTTGGTCCTATTTGAGGAGTGAACCAACAACAGAAGATCTCTCTCTCTCTCTGTAGCTCTGACTTGCAAATAAATAAGTAAATCTTAAAAAATAGCTACAGGAAATAAAAGGTGAAATAGTAAAATGTCTTAGGGATAGAAGAATTTCATTCAGAATTCTCAGTCCAAGAGAGAATAAACAGGTGCACACATGTACACACACTCACACACAAGGTATGAAAGAACAAAATAAAATTATAAGGTAGAATTAGTTTATATGCATATGTTTTCCCTCCGAAGATAAATAATACAAGTGCCTGTGGAACATTCACCAGAACTAATCCTATTTTAGGCCTTAAAGAAAACCTTGATCGATTCCACAAAGTAGGCTGAGGACAGACAATCTTTCATGATTGCAATGGACTCCAACTAGAGTTTCAAAACCACCAGAAGATTGAAAATGATTACCACCTGGAAATGGTTTTTAAAATTTATTTAAAAGAACCTGAGTTAAAGGGGAAATATGAGTCGAAAGTTGAAGGGTAGGTTGCCTGGAAAATAATAATAAACTCTTTTGAAACATCCACATGGAATACTTGAAACCTGTCGCCGACTTCCTGCTTCAACGCAGTTGAAAACACCCTCTCTGATTTGACCCATCTGAGGCCCTCTCCAGATCTCTTTCCACTCTGTTTCCTTGGCTCTAACCACTGCATTTCTCAACAGTCCCCGGAGCTGCTGTTCTGTTACCTCCCCAAACCTTGGCACACTTATTCCATTGCCTGGAATGTCCTTGCCCTTCTTACCTGCCTGGCATACTTGCTTATTCTTTAATCTTGCCTGTCGCCTCCCCGGTGACACCTGCTCCCAGGCCCACCAGGCGCCTTCTTCTGGACGCTGGAGGTGGGCATCCGTCAGAAGGGCAGCAGCCGTGTCCCCCAGGCCAGCACTTGTCACCGCCACCCAACCCCCGCTCCCTGCCTCAGCCTCCTGGCAGCTGGCGCAGTGCTGTGGGCTGTTTTCCATGTTGCTGCATAAAACAAAAACAAACCAGGACACGGTGCTAACGCTGCACACTAACAAATCCACCTGTCCTTAGTGGACATTCCCACGACACAGGCTTCTCACGAGTGTCCCATCCTGGAGCCCCTCACATAGTGGGTCCCCGAATGTGTCCCAAGGATTCCAGGTGTCCTGTGAGATGTGCACAGTTTGCATTTTTAAGAGGTTTTGTGTGAGTGTGTGTGCGTGTTGTTTTGTTTTGGGGGAGGGCAGAGAAGGAAGGGGTTCACGAACACGCTGATTTTCAATGTTCAGGTTTAGAAGGGCCAGGCTGGTCTCCCACGGAGCAGTGCATCAGAACTCGGGATTCACTGATAAACACCAACAAGCGCCGCACACGCCGGGTGCGCACACTTCCTGAATGTACTTGAACAAGAGGCCATTTGTCAACCGAGCCCTGCTACATCTTGCAGAACAGGAACGTTTCCGCTAACATGGAGGAGAAGGTGCCTCACCCCTGCCCCACCTGCAGAAGCCGACCTCACGCATTTTACCACACAGGTTGGTGCCCCACGGCACCTGCCACCTGGCCCAAGCCTCTTCCCCAGCCTAGACGCCCCCAGCTCCCACACACTTCTCTTCCTGCTCCCCTGGATGCTCGCAGGTCCTTGCTCTCCCTTCCTCTCCTTATTCGCCCCTTTCTCTTTCCTGACGCCTCCTCTCACCCCCCAGCTCTACTTGTCTCATATGAGACCCCCACCACCACCACCAGGAGGAGAGCCTTGGGCCACAGTGGCTCCTGGGAGGGCGCTGGGGGTGGGGTAGGCAGGAAGTGACAAGGGGAGGAAAAGTCGCTGAGGACGGGTACTGTGGAGTGCAGGGTGCCGGAGGCGGTGCCGACTGTCACAGTCACACACTGCAGGGGAGTGGGGCAGCTGTGCTGTTCCTCCCTGTTGGTCAGGGTCTCCAGGGAAGCAGAGTCACTGGCTCAGAGACTGGGGAGCCTGCCACCTGCCAGCAGGGGAGCCAGCGCCCGAGGGCAGGAGAAGGTGGCCGTCCCAGCACAGGAAGACAGGCCGATCTGCCTTCCGCGGCTGCCCTTGTCCCACGGTGGTCCTCAGTGGGCTGGAGGCTGCTGGCCCACAGTGGTGAATAGGGGTGGTCTTCCCTCGGTCTCCTCCAGTTCCAATGCTGGTCTTTTCTGGGAATGGCACACCCAGCAGTAGCTCCGTCCCAGCTCTCTGGGCACCGTCGGCTCGGTCTGGATGACATCAGCCATCACACCCTCCCCCACACCTGCCTGGCGCTCCTGGTCCTCCGAGAGCTTGCCCTAGTGGTTACTTTAACTGCAGACTGGCAGTTCTCAACTGAAAGGGATGTGGCTTCTCAGGGGACACGCGGAAAGACCGGAGACGTTTTAGTGGTTACAGCTGAGTGGATGGAACCCCGGGGGTGCACAGACCCACCCGCACCCCTGGCAATGTAGGGCTGCGGCTGGCCAGCAGGCTGGCGCAGTGCAGGGGGCGGAGGGAGGGGGCGGTGCAAAGGCAGGGGGCCAGGAGTGCAGGGATGGCACTTGAAGAACAAATGTCGCTTCGCTGGCTGCCCCTCCGGCTCCATGCCAGCCCTCTGCCTCCCCCTGCTTGGCCTAGGCCTCCACGCTTGCTAGCCACCTGCCACCTGGCTTCTCTCAACACACCGCGGGAACCCCATCCGACCCCCTCCCCAGGTTGCCAGCTGAGTCAGCACTTCTCAGACTGTGCAGTCTTTGAAAAGTCACTTCCTGGGCTTCGGCCCGCCCTGTGGCCCTGCTCCAGGGCCTGGCTCACCACTGGCAGCGGCTCCAGGGGCCTGGCAAGGATTTGGAACCTGAGCCCACATAAACGCAGGGGATTAGGGCAGGCCAGGGTGAGTCAGTAGTCAGACTAACAGTTATAGCAAACATGCCCTGAGGGCCAAGCCGGGAGACACAGAGGAGGAAGGGGAGTGGGGCCCCATTTGCGGGGGGTGGGGGGGCCTGGTCCCCAGGACAGTCTGGTTCTAGAGTGGTCACCACGTGCTTGGACACCAGCAACACAGAGATTGTCGGCAGGGAGTCACAGGAGGCAGTGAGGAAAGCAAAAAAGACCTTTGCTACTACAGTGGTAGAGACGGGGAGTCAAAGAGGGCTTCCTGGAGTCAGTGTCCTAAGATCTGGGTTTTGAAGGAAAAATCAGTCAGATTCCAGGCTGAAAGAAGAGGAAGACATCCAAAGGCGGAGCGTGGGTGCAAAGGCTCAGAGGCAGAGCCACACAGCAGTCCTGAGGGGTGCAGGAGAGAGCTGCAGGGGCGTCGCCGTGAGCAGGAAGCAATGCAGTGTGGTTCACCCAGGCGTTGTATGCAAAGCTGAGGAGCCAGGATTCATGCAGGCCCTGGCCAATGCTTTTTAAACCAGGAGAAGGATGACCGGATTTGACCAGAAACCATTAAAAAGCTTTGTTTAAGAGGCAAAGAAAGCAAAAGTGGGCACGAATGCTTTGATCATGCATTCCGCAGATTTTTTTTTTATAGATAGAGTTAGACAGTGAGAGAGAGAGACAGAGAGAAAGGTCTTCCTTCCATTGGTTCACCCCCCAAATGGTCGCTACAGCTGGAGCTATGCCGATCCGAAGCCAGGAGCCAAGTGTCTCCTCCTCCTGGTCTCCCAAGTGGGTGCAGGGGCCCAAGCACTTGGGCCATCCTCCACTGCCCTCCTGGGCCACAGCCAAGAGCTGGACTGGAAGAGGAGCAGCCAGGACTAGAACCCAGTGCCCATATGGGATACCGGCGCCGCAGGCAGAGGATTAACCAAGTGAGCCACGGCGCCGGCTCTGCATTTGGTAGATTTTTAATAAATGCTTACTCTGCACCAGTTCCTTTCTAGACATCGGGGATATGGAGGTGAACGTGTGTGTGCAGAGCAAAGCCAGCAGCGAAGGCACACATACACAGACAGGAGATTCTGATGGTGCGATGGACCGGAAGAGCCCGGCAGAGTGATGTGTGCCGTGAGTGGGAGGTGGGTCAGGACGGGGGCCCCCTCGGAGGCGGTGCACTCTGGCGAGTGATCTTCCATTGGGGGAGGCTTCATGCCAAGGCCTCATGGGAGCTTGGAGAAGAGAAAGGAGGCCAGTGAGGGTGGAATGGAGACCAGATGGAAGAGGGAGGGTTTGTGAGTCGCAAGGAGTCCATTGCCCAATGGGGACGAGGGCGAGAGGAGCGGCTCGTCCCAGGTCTGTTCTGGAACCTGGGAGGGCACAGAGGCCCACCTGCGTGGGCTGCCCTCAGAGCGGGGCCAGGGCTGTCAAGAACACCAGCTGGGTTTACAGGTCGGGGGTCCACCCACAGAGGCAGCTGGGGGTGCCGCGCCGGCCACCCCCACACTCTGGAAGCTCTTTCTCAGAAGCCCCAGACAGAAAACACTCTAGATTCTCTTAGCAGATTGCGTTGATAGACCCAAACGCCCACGCCACAGATCAATGAAGTGTAATGTTCACAGCAAAGAAAAGGCTGGGCTGTGTTTGCAAACCTGCCAATACATCGCTGCGTACCTCGGCAGGTTGTCCGCTGCACCCCCGTGCACCGCTTCTGCCGTGAGGTGAGCCCACCTATTTTCCAATTGGCACTGCTGAGAACACGGAGGTGGGGCAGGGCGGAGGGGAGGGGGTGCAGAAGGCGAGCACCCCAGCCTTGGAGTGCGCCCAGAAAGAGCTTCCATTGCACGGACTGTCTGCCCCTCCTCCTCCTCGCCCCCTCCCCCAACACTCCTCTTCATACATACTGCAGAAGTGCCATTCCACGCTCGGCACCTGTTCCGCCCTCACATTCGTGGAGCCAGGGGCAGGTGTAGGAATGACAGCTCCTACCCCACACGTCCAAGTGTCTACAATGCGCCATACCCACGGAATGTTAGCTGCACCGACCTTGGCTGCCCAGCCCCACAAATGGAAGGCCAAGATCTCTGAACTCAGGGCTCGCAGGCCCCTGGGAGTCCCGCCCTGGAAGGCGAGGCTCCGGCAGGGCTCGCTCTGGGCCCCATGCAGCAGCCCCGTGGGGTGTGTGTGGGCAGCCAGGGCACAGGGCCAGCCCAGTCTCCTGTCCCACCCAGTGCCTCATGGCCACGTGCAGGCCCTGGGATCAGTTTGGAGCCACTGAGGCAGGAATTCTGGGATCTGCGTGAGCCATCAATGGCTTTGGCCCTTAGGCCCTGCAGACTCCCCATACAGTGAGGGAGGCATAGCCCAGAGCACAGGGCCCTGGCCAGGGCTCCCCTTGTATGGGAGGATCTGAAGTGGGTGCTGGGCAACCCTCCCCCTAAGGAGAAGGCCAGAGGGGTGCCCCAAGGCAGGGCCATGCTTAATGCACAGGTGTCCCTATACTCTTCACCTTCCACCCATGAGAAACCCAGGTTAAGAACTGACACACCTGGGGCCGGCACTGTGGCGTAGTAGGTTAAGCCTCTGCCCCTGGTGTCAGCATCCCATATGGGTGCCGGTTCAAGCCCCCACTGCTCCTCTTCCAATCCAGCTCTCTGCTATGGCCTGGGAAAGCAGTGGAAGATGGCCCAAGTGTTTGGGCCCCTGCACCCATGTGGGAGACCTGGAAGAAGTTCCTGGCTCCTGGCTTCAGATTGGCACAGCTTCGGCCATTGTGGCCATTTGGGGAGTGAAACAACAGATGGAAAAGCTCTCTCTGTGTCTGTAACTCTGCTTCTCAAATAAATAAACAAATCTTTTTTTAATTTTTATTTATTTATTTATTTATTGACAGGCAGAGTGGACAGTGAGAGAGAGAGACAGAGAGAAAGGTCTTCCTTTGCCATTGGTTCACCCTCCAATGGCCGCCGCCGTCGGCGCGCTCTGGCCGGCGCACCGCGCTGATCCAATGGCAGGAGCCAGGTCCTTCTCCTGGTCTCCCATGGGGTGCAGGGCCCAAGCACTTGGGCCATCCTCCACTGCACTCCCTGGCTACAGCAGAGAGCTGGCCTGGAAGAGGGGCCACCGGGACAGAATCTGGGGCCCCGACCGGGACTAGAACCCGGTGTGCCGGCGCCGCAAGGCGGAGGATTAGCCTAGTGAGCCGCGGCACCGGCCAATAAACAAATCTTAAGAAAAAAAAAAAAAAAAGAAACACCTTCCCTATTTTAGACAGGAATTAACAGAGCCGTATCTTAGGAGCAATGCTTCCAGAACCTTCTCCCATACCTTCCTTTCTTCTCAGCTTCCTGCCACCCTCCCCCCTTTCACTTGCCCTTCTCTCCAAAGCAGTAGCAGCCCAGATGAGTACCCTGGGCTTGGATGAAGTCGCCTGGGGAGGAGGCAGTGAGAGATGACAGAACTGCTGGCCACGTGGATTCCGCATGTAAAACCCGGCCAAGCGAGAGCTGCTTCCAACAAAGTTCCAGAGCCAGACGAGTGGCAGAGGAGTGTCCGGGTGCCCCTGCTCCACTAATGTCTTCTTAATTATCTATCGCCCGCCGCCAATAGGCAGCGTCCTCGGAGTGGGGAGCTCGTGGGTTTGTGGCTGAGCCCCAGGGCCGGGCACCCAGGAGGTCCTGTGTACTCAATGAACTATGACGAGTCGAGTGGATTCCCAACCTCGGCTCGCAACTGAGACTCGCTCTGTGTAGAACCAAATTCCCACCAGACCTCAGGCTCGAACATCTGGTGTCGTCTTTCCCCCTCCCGTTCTCCCGTCTCAGGCCTCGGCGGCTCTTGGTTGTGTCGCTCGTGGTTGCTATGCCCTTTATAGATGCTCAATAAAACGTTCTTGCAAGGTTGCTTCCAACGATCAGGCCGGCGGGAGATTTCCTTCTCCTTTGGACCCTCTGAAGCTTCTGACACGTTAAGTGTCACTAGCATTGCCGTGGACTCTGTGGTTACCTATGCACCCCCCCCCCGCCGCCTCTCTGCAGGTATGCACCAGCCCCCACAGGGCCTAGCGCCTGCTTCCAGAGAGCCGATTCGACCCCTCCAGCTGGCGGTCGGAGGCAGGGATCCCCGTTAGTTGGAGTCAGTCTCTTGACTGTGCGTTATCGCGAATATACATTCTCACTGCGCCCAGCTGGGGCTGCGGGACCCACGTTGACCTGGTTCCTCACAGGTGTGGGCTGTCTCTGCCAGCTGCCTTGACACCACAGAGGGAACAAGCGGGGACAGCAGAGCAGAGAGAGAAGCGTATGGGTCCTTGATGCCGTCTCTGCATTGTGGTCATAGGGTTCCCTCAGGGGCCCAGCCTGTGTCTGCACTACAGATTCATTCATTCTTTTGCCCTGCAAATGTTCACTGAGCACCTACTATGTGCCAGCAATGAGACACAACACTAAATATGAACAGACAAAAATCCCTACCTCATGGAACTCATATTCCTGTGTAGGGAAGGGAAGAATTAATAGACCATAAATGGCTAAGACTGTCGCTCCCCGTCTTCGTGGAGGAACGACACTAAACCCTGCCTAGGCTTCATATCCGAGTCACGGCACCATTATGTCGCTCCCCGTCTTCGTGGAGGAACGACACAGGACCCTGCGCTGTTCTTTTGTCTGCTCGGCCCTCCCCGGGTTTGCTGCTGGTTCTTCCCAGGTTGGCTACCGTCCCTTCCACCTCCGTGGAAGGGCGGTTCCCCCTGCCACTTTCCCCACTTCCGCGGGGGAGCGGCACACCGCCGGCCGGCTCTCTCGGGGGCTGCACAGGTGTTCCTTCAGATAGATGTTCCCCTTAGATGTTCCTGGTGCATGTTGTCTCTCTCCTCCTTTATAGTCCTCTTCCACCAATCCCAACTCTGCTACCCACACGCCGAGTACGCTGCTCTCCTCCAATCAGGAGCAGGTCCTACAGTTTATTGGTTGAACTGGAGGCAGCTGTGTAGAAGCTGCTTCTCCCTTCTCAGCGCCATATTGTGGGAGAGCAGATGCATAGAATAAGTCTTAATTCCAGTAACTTAGTCTAGTCCGAGTTGCTCCCCACATAAGACAAGCAAGCTAATAACATGTGAGAAAGCTGGAAGTGCTATGAGAAAAAAGAAATAGAGCAGTTTGCTGGAATGGATTTTCTTTCTTTTTTTTTAAAGATTTATTTATTTTACTTGAAAATCAGAGTTACACAGAGAGAGGAGAGGCAGAGAGAGAGAGAGAGAGAGAGAGAGGTCTTCCATCCGATGGTTCACTCCCCAGTTGGCTGCAATGGTGGGAGCTGCACCGATCCGAAGCCAGGAGCCAGGTCTCCCACGTGGGTGCAGGGATTTGGGCCATCTTCCACTACTTTCCTAGGCCACAACAGAGAGCTGGATCGGATGTGGAGCAGCCGGGACTCGAACTGGCACTCATATGGGATACCAGTACTGCAGGTGGCAGCTTTACCCGCTACTCCACAGCGCCGGCCCCTGGAATGGGTTTTCAAATACTGACTTCCTATGGATGCAGTGGTCTTCCCCGTGATCCGTCAGACCATCCCTTGTGGAAGCTGGCAATCTTTTAGTTTGCGTGAAGCAGAAGGCACAATGGTGCACTGGAATTAAGGGCTGTGCTTGGGTTTGTAAACATTCAGTGGAACCTTTTGTGAGTCAGAGATGGAAAACGTGACGACTGTGAGGCAAATAGGCCAATTTCTGGGGATTGTGATTTTTTTTTAAAGATTTATTTTATTTACTTGAAAGACAGAGTTACAGAGAGAGGTAGAGACACAGAGAGGTCTTCCATCTGCTGATTCACTCCCCAGATGGCTACAATGGCCGGATTTGCACTGATCCAAAGCCAGGAGCCAGGAGCCTCCTCTGGGACTCCCATGAAGGTGCAGGGACCCAAGGCCTTGGACCATCTTCTACTGCTTTCCCAGGCCATAGCAGAGAGCTGGATAGGAAGAGGAGCAGTCGGGACTCGAACTGGCACCCATATGGGATGCCAGCGCTTCAGGCCAGGGCTTTAACCTGCTGCACCACAGCGCCAGCTCCGGTGACTGTGATTTTCAAAAGCATTTGTCTTTGGATAAGCATGACTACAAATTAATGAATTTCATGGGTTGCCTATTAGTGTTGCAAAGGTATTAGATGCAAGCAAAAGAAAGATCAACAAACTGAATCACACACACACACACACACACACACGCACACGCAAGCAGGGGTAATCTGAAGTCTGTTACTCTCGGACTGGCAAAGAAAGCAAACCGGTGCCACCACGAACCACCTCTTTTAGAGATGCTCTTCACTGGGCTGGCGCTGTGGCATAGTGGGTAAAGCCGCCGCCTGCAGTGCCAGCATCCCATATGGGCGCTGGTTCGAGTCTCAGCTGCTCTACTTATGATTCTGCTCTCTGTTATGGCCTGGGAAAGCAGTGGAAGATGCCCAAGATCCAGAAGAAGCTCCTGGCTCCTGGCTTCGGATCAATGCAGCTCTGTGTGTTGTGGCCATCTAGGGAGTGGACCAGTGGATGGAAGACCTCTCTCTCTCTCTCTCTCTCTCTCTCTCTCTCTCTCTCTCTCTTTCTGCCTCTCTGTAACTATGCCTTTCAAGTAAATAAATAAATCTTTTTCTGGAAAAAAAAAAAGAAATACTCTTCAATTCTGGAATAAATATCCAATTTCAAGCATCATTTTGAAAAGCATTTAGAATACCACATAGGCCAGCGCTGTGGCTCACTAGGCTAATCCTCTGCCTTGCGGCGCTGGCACACCAGGTTCTAGTCCCAGTTTGGGCGCCAATTCTGTCCCGGTTGCCCCTCTTCCAGTCCAGCTCTCTGCTGTGGCCTGGGAAGGCAGTGGAGAATGGCCCAAGTGCTTGGGCCCTGCACCTGTCTGGGAGACCAGGAGGAGGCACCTGGCTCCTGGCTTCGGATCGGCGCAGCGTGCCAGCCGTAGCGGCCATTTGGGGGGTGAACCAGCGGAAGGAAGACCTTTCTCTCTGTCTCTCTCTCTCTCACTGTCTAACTCTGCCTGTCAAAAAAAAAAAAAAAAGAATACCACATAAAAACTATCAACACAATTTAAAGTTAGGACAAGGATGTAGCGTGTTCGGAGACAAAAATGCAAAAGTCAGTGGATTCTCATTTCATAGGATCATCTGTAATTGCAAATCCTGGAAGTGCTAAGTTCATTGACAACGTGTCAGTCCTGCTGCCAAAGAAATGTGGCAAGTGACAATCAGAGCACAGGAAGCAAAGTGATTGACAGGATACTTCTGTCCAGCAGCACACCCCCTGGACTGAAGCACTGACTTGGCTGCCGAGGTAAGGCCGTCATTCTATCAGCACAACAAAGTGAAATGAGTCAGTGCAGACCGGCACCGCTGGGAGTTATGTGTTTTAACTCACTGACTCTCCTAACACCCTGAGAGGAAAACATTACCCACTAAGTGTTATTATCTCCATTTTGAAGATGATGAAGCTTAGGCAACATGCCTCTGTGTTGCACAGCTGGGACAGACAAGATTAAAATTGAAATAATTCTGGCACCCAAGGCCAAGCTTTTAATCATTGTGCTACATATTTTAAGTATAAAAAACGTATGTGTGTGTATTTAAAAGAAGGGATAGCGGGGCGGGCGTTCAGCCCAGTGGTTAAGACATCTGCATCCCAGATCGGAGCGCTTGGGTTCGATTCCCAGAGCAGACTCCCAGTTTCAGCTCCTGCCAGTGCAGACCTGGGAGGCAGCACATGGCGACTCAAGTAATGGGGTTCCTACCATCCCTGCGGGAGGTGGCTCCCAGCTTTGGTCCATCTAGTCCTGGTCATTGTAGGCAATTTGGGAATGAGCTAGCAGATTTGAGCTCTGTCTGTCTGTCTGTCCTTCCTTCTCTCTCTGCCTCTCAAATAAAAACAAAACAAGATTGAATTCAGTCAAACAAATACCGTGTTGCTGCTGTAACAAATTACCATACGCTCAGTGGCTTAAAACAATACTGATTTAGTACGTTGGGTTTCTGGAGGTCAGAGCCTGAACGCACCCGGCTAACATCACGGTGCTGTGGGAGCTGCGTTCTTGCTGGAGAGCCCAGGGAAAAATCCACTTCCTGCCTTGTCCAGCGTCTAGGGGATGCCTGCATTTCTCGGCTCTCAGTCACTTCCTCCGTCCATCTTCAAAGCTAGCAGCAGAGCACCTGCCGGTCTCTCTCTCTCTGCCTCTGCCCCAGACTCTCCTGTCTCACCTTTTCACCTACAAGGACCCTTGTGAAGACACTGGGCCCACCCAGGATAACCTTATTTTAAGGCCAGCTGCTTAGCAACCTGCTTCCACAACCTTCATTCCTCCCTGTCGGGTAACACGACATCCTCACGTGCTCAGGGATTAGGTCATCTTTGCAAGGTCGCTTCTCTCCCTTCCACAGCATCATTAGTTCAAAACCCAGAAATTACAAAGCCAAAATATATGCAATGAAAAAATCTCCCGCCTATGTCTTCCCGTGAGTCACACAAGTCCCTTCCCCAGAAGCCACTCGTGTTTTCAATTAATTGTGTCCTGGATTTCTTAGATGTGTATAAGGGCAACTATGCATATTTGTTGTATTTTATTTCTTATCTGTTTTAGCTTCTATGCATCTATAATTCTACATTAACTTTTTTTTTTTTTGAAAGTATGTTCTGGAGCTCATTTCAGTTGATACATAAAGATCTTCCTCCACCATCATCATTGTCGATCAAATTCGTCACCTGTCTCATATTCCATTGCGTGGATGTGTCTGTCATAATAGATTTAACCTCGTTTCTCCTATAAGACACTTTAGGGGTCTCCAACCTGTTAGTTTTTTTTTTCCCCCAAACTTTTGCTGTACAAACAGTGCTGCAATGACAGCCTGGTACCCTCTTTACTTGACAAGTGCATGAGGACCTCCTTCGGAAGTGGGGAGGAGACTGTCAGGACCAAGTGGGAGGCGCTTGAGTTATTCTGAGAGCTAGGGCTAACCCGCCCTCCTCCACTCTTCCCAATGAGAAATATTGTAAAAATACAGAACAGTATGTGTAACAAAGGAACCTCATACATACTTCTTGATTTCTAGGTAGGCACTTTTGCAAAATCTTCAGCTGGTATTATTTGGTTTTTGTGGCTTTCATTCATTCCTTTCAAATTTAACAAGCTATTTAAATTGCAATTTTAAAATTTCCCTGTTTATAGCACGTGATATTGGCTGTGTACTTACAAAGGGCCACACATTTCCACTCAACTCTATCTCTTTGCATTTAAGAAGGTGAGATGATTTAAAGAAACACGGAGCGCAAAGAGCAACACAGATGTTACCCTGACACAGCAAAGGTCATGAAGGCAGTGCCAGCACGGCTGCGGCCTCACAGCAAACAAGCATCGCCTGTTTAGTTTTTCTTGATGCTTTTTTCCATAACAGAAGGTCACTGTCAACAACAAAAGCTCCTTATTGGAGGAGGAGAGCGTGCAGGGTGGCGATTCTGCAGGATTCACAAGGGATCGCCCCGTCCCTTGTGATCGCCTCTAATGATTCACGTTCATATCTCGTGGACAAAAGCCAGAAATTCAGGCACGTAGCAGAGAAAAAGTCACTTCCAAATAGATGACTTGAAATAATTAAATCCAGACCGTCCTGGAACATCGGGCTCCGGGCTGTTGGGAAGGCGACAGGTTTTGGGGAGATTCGGCCCTGATGCCTGCGCTGCACACACACTCACCTTTGCCAGCCTCTGTCAGGCTCCTGTTCCCATCCTGGGCCCTCTGTAGGCTGCCAGTAGCACGCTTGGAATCAGGGTTGTCTCCGAGGGCCTCCCCTGAAGTGACCAGTGTATGACATCCCCTGGGGAGACAGGAAGGGGACACAGACCCCAAGATTGGCCTTGGCCAGCCTTCCCCAAGGGTGGTCTCTGGAAAACAGATCTACAGAACTTCAGCAAATGGACTTGAAAAGGGGGCTCCAGCCAGCGCCATGGCTCACTAGGTTAATCCTCCGCCTTGCGGCGCCGGCACACCGGGTTCTAGTCCCGGTCGGGGCACCGGATTCTGTCACGGTTGCCCCTCTTCCAGGCCAGCTCTCTGCTGTGGCCAGGGAGTGCAGTGGAGGATGGCCCAAGTGCTTGGGCCCTGCACCCCATGGGAGACCAGGAAGAAAGCACCTGGCTCCTGGCTTCGGATCAGCGCGGTGCGCCGGCCGCGGCGGCCATTGGAGGGTGAACCAACGGCAAAGGAAGACCTTTCTCTTTGTCTCTCTCTCTCACTGTCCACTCTGCCTGTCAAAAAAAAAAAAAAAAGAAAAGGGGGCTCCATGATGGAACGCTTGGGACAGCTTTCCTTACCACCCCCCTCCTTGGAGCATTTATGAAGCCCATAGGCTAGAGCCGAGACTCCATTAAGTGTCCCATGAACCAGGCTTTCGGTGGTATTAGCCTAAAGCAGGACGTATGTGGCTTAGTTTGTTTGGGCAGTGATATCAAAACACCACAGCTTCAGCCACTCAGACAACAGAGCTTATGTCTCATGGTTCTGGGCGCTGCGAAGTTCAAGATCAAGGCTGTGGCAGAGGTGGTGTCTGGTGAAGACCCACCTCCCACTGTCGACCTTTTCAGCGTCACCTCTCTGGGGTCACGTTCATAAAAGGCACTGGTCCTGGTCAGGAGGGCTCCACCCTGGTGACTCAGTCACCTCCCAGTGGCTCCATCTCCTAACAACATCACCTTAGGGGTTGGGATTTCAACAGATGAATTAGGACAGACATTTAGACCACAGCAATGCATTTCTAGAGCAAAATATACAGAGAATAGGAATTATCTGAGTTTTCTTTTGTTTGTTTGTTTGTTGTTTTTTTGGTGGGGTGGGTTCTACTCAGAGTCACCAATCACCTACTTCGTGGTGGGGTAAGCATTTGGTGTACTGGTTAGGACATCCCACGCTGGTTCAAGTCTCAGCTCCTGATGCCCGCTCCCTGCCAATGCCCACCCTGGGAAGCCGCAGGATGGCTGAAGCAGTTGGGGTCCTGCCCCCCTACAAGGGAAACCTGGATTGAGCGACCAGCTCTGGGCACTCGGGGAATGAACTAGCAGATGGAAGATTCTCTTCTGTTGGCCTCTGATTCTCAGCCTTCTAAATAAAATGAAAACTAAATAAAAACCTTTAAAAATAATAAAATCCAATCAGATCTATAATTAAATTTGTTTAAAGCACATTCATAGTTAATTCTGTGCCTTGGATGAACTCGTTGCTGTGCGCTTGTATTTTTTTTTTTTTTTAAGATTTATTTTATTTATTTGAAAGAGTTACAGAGAGATGTAGAGGCACACACAGAGAAGTCTTCCATCCTTTGGTTCACTCCCCAAATGGCCACAATAGCCGGAGCTGTGCTGATCCGAAGCCAGGAGCCAGGAGCTTCTTCCAGGTCTCCCATGTGGGTGCAGAGGCCCAAGATCATCTTGTACTGCTTTCCCAGGCCACAGCAGAGAGCTGGATCAGAAGAGGAGCAGCCGGGTCTCGAACTGGCACCCATATGGGATGACGGCACTTCAGGCCAGGGCTTTAACCTGCTGCACCACAGTGCTGGCCCGCTTGTATGGTTAAGAACTTCAGTGTGGAGCACTGTGCCTGACTCCACACTGGTTCTGCAGCCCTGATGGCCAGGGCTCTCTCACCAAAAATGGGCATTCCTAGGAAACAGGCGAGCACAACTCGGCAGAGCTCCCAGGAGAGCCTGGCAGACAAAGTCACAAATCCCGTACCAGCTTCCCTTGGGGCAGCAGTTCAAGTCCCTGCTGCTCCACTTCCAAAACAGCTCCCTGCAATGGCCTGGGAAAGCAGAGGAAGATGGCCCAAGTGCTAGGGACCCTGTACCCGAATGGGAGACCTGGAAGAAGCTCCTGGCTCCTGGCTCCTGGCTCCTGGCTCCTGGTTTTGCCCTGGCCCAGTCCTGGCTCTTGTGGCCATCTGGGGATAAACCAGTGGCTGTAAGATCTCCCCCTTCCCCTCTAATTCTGCCTTTCAAGCCATCATGGCGGGATATTGGGATAAGTTTTCAATTAGCAATAATTGCACCTTGGATAAACCTCATTGGCTGCTATACTGCCACTGCGCAAAGCTTAATTCTGCCTTTCAAATAAATACATAAATATTTTTAAATGTATCTATTTATTTACTTGCGAAGCAGAGAGAGCTCCCATCTCGGGTTCGCTTCCCACATGCCCACAATGGCAGAAGCCAGGAACCGGGACTTCATCCGGGTCTCCCAGGCAGGAACCCAATCACCGGCTGCCTACCGGGGTCTGCATTAGTAGGAAGCTGGAGTCAGAGTCGAGCCAGGACTTGAACCATGGCACTCTCACATGCCATGTGGGTGTCCCAAGTGGTGTCTTAACCTCTGAGCCAGACTCCCGCCCTTTAATGAGATTCAAGAAATATAGTATGTGTGGGGGCCAGCTTTGTGGCAACTGGGCTAAGTGGCCAAGCGACATGCTGGGATCCCATATGCTGGGTCCTGGCCGCTCTGTTTCTGAGCCAGCTTCCTGCTAACGTGCCTGGGAGCAGCAGGAGATGGCCCAAGTCCTGGACCCCTGACACCCATGTGGGAGACCAGGATTGAGTTCCAGGCCAAGATCTGGCTATTGCGGACAGTTCTGGAGTGAACAAGCAGACTGAAGATCTCCCTCTACCCTCCCTCCCCCCATAGATCTACTTTTCAAATAAGTAATTCTTTAAAAAAGAAATAAATGTGACATGTAGCACTTATTCGGATCCTATTCAGATAAAGCAATCATTAAAGTCATTTTTTGAGACAGCTTGGGAAGACTGAACCCAGACAGGATAAAAGGATATTAGATGACATTAAGAAGTTCTTGGAAATGTTAAGTGGAACTAGCAGCATCGTGTTCTGGTTTTATTAAAGTACTCATTGGCTAGAGATAAACCCTGAAGTGTTTACAGGTAAAATGGTAGGTCCTCACGGAATCTCACACTCCAGTGAAAGCAAACCAGCAATCAGGACAGAATCACTGGGTGGGTGGGTGGGAGGAACCAAATGAAAACAGCAGAGCAAATGCCGGCAGCAGTGAAGCTGGGTGCTGAGTAGGGGAGTGTCAATGTCCTTATCTCTACATTTATGTGTGCTTGAAAATTGACCTGAAAAAGGGCCGACACTGTGGCGAGGCAGGTGAAGCCACTGCCTGTGATGCCAGCATCCCATGTGGGTGTCAGTTCGAGTCCCGGCTGCTCCACTTTTGATCCAGCTCCCTGCTAATGTGCCTGGGGAAGCAGCAGAGGATGGCCCAAGTGCTTAGGCCCCTGCACCCACATGGGAGACCCGGAAGAAGCTCCTCGCTTCTGGCTTTGGCCTGGTCCAGTCCTGGCTGTTGCAGCCATTTGGGGAGTAGATGAAAGATCTCGATCTCTCTCTGTCTCTGTCTGTAATTCTACCTCTCAAATAAATAAATAAATCATTTAAAAATTGCCCTAAAAGTGTTAAATGAAAAAAATTTATCATTCCAAATCTTGAGAGTTGGACTAAAGAGTTTTCTGAGTTCAGATCAAATGGAAAAAAGCTGGTTCTGGGCGAGATTCTAAGAGGGTTTTGTGGGGGCAGCCCTGGGGAGCCCCTGCGCACCACACAGCTCCCCCACAGTGGTGCAAGATGCCACTACTCACCCGCCCGCCTCGAGACGGCTCCACGCGGTGGGTGCAGCGCTGTTTATTGGATACGCTGCACTGGCTTCGATAACGTCTGTCTACGGAGCTAATTAAATCATGAGACTCAAAGCTGTGAGATGGCCCAGTTTACACGCGAGGAGTCCCTTTTGCAAGGTGGCAGCCGCGCAGTGAATTCCCCTCGAAGTCATAATTAGTCATCCGGAGTTGTTCCCAATCAAGTCAGGCCTCTGACAAAGAATTTCCAATTTACTCCAGAACCTTCCCTGGTGGCGAAGCTGTTTATTGGGTCTCTGCATAAACAGATGGGGGGGGGGGGGCGAGCAGGAAAAGGCCTCCAGTCTGGCCTGGAAGGGCCTATTTCTCAAGTTCAAGTGTCCAGTTGAAGGGGCTTGCACCAGACTAACAGGGACTGCGGTTCCTCCTCTAACTGTGGCCTCAAAACAGCGGGTCTCTGTGGTAAGGACACAGAGCCCCCTCCTCCCCTCTCCTCTGCCCCAGCCAGGAGCCTGGGGCCAAGCCCATGTGTGCAAGCGCTGCAGGGAACAGCACAGGAGGCTGGAGAAGCTGCTGCGCCCAGAACCAGTGGCCCAACATAGCCAGGGCTGGGCCAGGCCGAAGCCAGGAGCCAGGAGCTCCACCTAGGTCTCCCACGTGGGTGGCATGAAGCCAAGCCCTTGAGAGATCACCTGTTGTCTCCCTGGGTGCGCAGTAGCAGGAAGCTGCATCAAAAGCAGAAGAGCTGGGACTCGAACCAGGCACTCCAATATGGGATGTGGGTGTCTCAGTGGCCACTTAGCTGCTGCACCAACTGCCTGCTCCAGCCACTAGGTTTAGATTTAGACGGCTTTCCCATGAAAACCCTGGCCTGGCCCACCCTAGCCGCTATGATAGCGAGCAGCATTTATCACGCGCTGTATTGCCTCACGTTGTGTTTAAGTTAGGAGGTTGGGAGGACACAGGGTTGGAAAAGCTCCCTAGGGTTTTCCAGCTCCAACCGCAACCAGCAGTTCAAGTCCCTCTGCAACATCCCCGAGTGGCCCTCTGTGTTTGCCTGAATCCCTCCAGGAACACGAGCCAGAGCTGCTGCTTGAAGCCTGCCCTGGAAGAAAACGGAAAAAACCGAGGACCTAAGCGCTGGTGCTGTGGCATAACGGGTTAAGCCACTGCCTGCAGCGCGGCAAACAGCGGAGTTCGGCCGGCTTCTGCCTTCACACTGTCGACACAGCACGGCCCCTCTGCACAGGATTGGCTGTCCCCGTCTCAGAACTGGGAGAAATGCATTTCTGTTCTTTGGTTACTTGTTTCTTTATTTAAGAGGTAGAGGGGACCAGAGAAAGAGAGAGAGAGAGCTCCCCCTCCATTCACTGGTTCACTCCACAAATGAAATTCTTGCGATGACTGGGGCAGGACTGGGCTGGAGCTGGGAGCTAAGAACTCCTTCCAGGTTTCCCAGGTGGGTGTCAGGGGCCCAAGCACCGGGGCCATCTTTTACTGTCTTCCCAGGACACACAACAGAGAGAGCGATTGGAATTGGAGCAGCTGAAACTCAGGACTCTAACAGGTGCCTATATGGGATCTTGGGGTGGCAGGCAGTGGCTTAACCCATTGAGCCGCAACACCAGCCCCGGGAAGAGTCTTAGCCCCTGGTTCTGACCCTGCTTCATCTTCCAAGGCCGAACTGAGGATCCTTGTCTTCCTTACTGTTTGCTTCCCCTTGGTCCCTTCTGTGGCCCCCTCATTGTCTCACTTTGCCCGTAGCCCCGTTCCCACCATGGTTTGCAGTCTAACCCTCTCCCCCTCCCTTCCTGTACTATTTATAGAAGTCAAGCAGATGATTGCCTTTCAGTTGTCTGCTCAGGTTTGGGCGAGAATAGAAACGGCTCACAAAGAGGCAATGAAATGTGCTAGATCAAAATCATGAAGGCAGACGCCACTCGGGAGGGCTCCCCGCTACCCCAGGGGCCGTGCCACGTGGCTCCACAGCACAGACCCAGGAGGAAAATATGGCTTTCCTGTCTACGACCTCCGCTCCCAGGATCTCCCAGGACCACACAGAACCTCCTGAGAGTGTGTGTGTGTGTGTGGGGGGGGGTGCTGAGAGCAGGAGCCAGGGTGAGGACACGACGGCTCCGGCAACCAGCTGCCGGCACCCTGCTTGGGACACCTTTCCCTCAGCGGACACTGCCAGATTCCTGCGTCTCCTCCCTGGCCTTGGCGTCCCACACCCGTGCTTGTCCTGTACCTGGGGTAACTCTCACACTGCTGATCCCCTTTCTCCTCTTTCTTCTCTGGAAGCCAGAATCCCTGCCCGTTCCACCGCCGTCCGCCTCCAGCAGCTGCCCCTGAGCCAGGGTGTCCTGCAGGCCTTCCTCTCTCCACCGGGTCTCAGGCTGCGCTCTCCCCCCAAAGCCCTCCGTGCTTCCCGGGAGGGGTAGTCCAGGGTCCTCTCAGGTTCTCAAACGCTCCAGAACAAGCCGTCAGGGTAGGGAGCTGACCCAGTGCTTAAGACACCGCTTGGGATGCCAAGACCCTACTATATGAGAGTCTTGGTGGATTCCTGGCTTCTGGTTCGGATTCCAGCTTCCTGCTAACACACCTCCCCAGGTGCCTGCAACGGTCAGGCCTGGGCCAGGCTGAGGCAAAGAGCCAGGAACTCCATTTGGGTCTCCCATGTGCGTGGCAGGAACCTAAGCACCAGGGCCATCATCTGCTGTCTCCGACGTGGGTTAGCAGGAAGGTAGATTGGAAGCACAGAGTAGCCAGGTCTCGAACCAGGCACCTTATATCAGATGCAGGCATCCCAAATGGTTTAATCCATTGTGCCACAATGCCACTCAAGGTGTCCAGTAACTGTTGCCTCCACTTGGTCCACTCTTAAATTCTCAATAGATCAAAATAACCAACCAAGAATGTCAGGGAGAAAAATGAAAGAGTTTCCCAACTGAACCGCCACCACCACAATAAGTTATTTAAAAGAAAATAATCACCGGGGAAAAATAGAGATTTCAATTAGTTGCCACTCACCCAAAGAGTTCACACTGTGCAATGTATGTGGGTCAGGTAGCTTTTATATATTGCCTGGGCCTCTAAAGCCCAGATCACAAAGCTCAGTTAAAACCTATTTTTCCTGAAATAAGGGTTGACGGGTTGCAGCTGAATACAGAAGCTGGGGCAGTGCAAACACTGCGAACCTGAGCTCTGGCCCAGTAGCAGCCAACGCCGCCGTTCGTCACTCTCCCCATGTTTCCACCAGTGGCTGAGCCCACCGCACTCGCTGTGGTGTGCGCTCCCCATCCCACGCTGCAGGCCCTGGATTGCTTACTCAATGGGCCAGGATTTCAGCTTGACTCTTGCAAACCCCAAAGTCTCCATGCTTAACCTCTGCTTTCTCCTGTCTTGTGCTGCATCCCAGGTATTTTTCTTTTTTAAAAAATTGTTTATTTGAAAAGCAGAGTTATAGAGAGAGGGACACACACACACACACACACACACACACATCTTCCATCCAAGAGGTCACTCCCTAAATGGCTGCAATGGCCAGGGCTGGGCCAGGCCTGAGCCAGGAGCCAGGAACTTCCTCAGGGTCTCCCATGTGGGTGCAGGGACCCAAGCACTTGGGCCATCATTTACTGCCTCCCAGGATGCACATTAGGAAGTTAGATTGGAAGTAGAATAGCTGAGATTCCAACCTGTATGGGATGCTGGCACCACAGGCAACCCGCTAGGCCACAAAGGCAGCCCCTCAGGTATCTCAAACCTATTATAATTCATTCCCATCACCCTTAGCAAAATTCCCAGAATCCTTCCCAAATGAAACAAGGTCAGGAAACAAAACTTAGGGTGCTCATCCATTACCATTTTACATGAAATTCCACTGGCGTCTACAGCAGGTTTCCCAACCTTACACTACTGGGGATTTGGATGGGATAATTCTTTGTTGCAGGACCATTCTGTGCATTATTAGGGTGTTTGGTCGCCTTTACCTACTAGATACCAGCAACATCCCACCCAGCCCACTCTGTCTCCAACACTGTCTCCAGACATTGCCCAGTGTCTACACGGCAGGTGGGTGAAGCCACACCCAGGTGAGAACCACTGATCTAGACGTCCGGGCCATTGCCATGGCCTGTGTCTTGTCCCTGTCTCCCTCATTCCACCTCCTATGCCCGCCCACATGCGCACTTTGAAGTGTCAGGTCGGAAACTCTCACAATGGGACAGGCAGGAAGAGCATGGCCGTGAAGGATTCGGGGAGAAGCGATGCTTAAAAGTTGGGTAGGCTGGCAGATGGCTTCAGGTTCAGAGATCCTCAAATAGGTCAGTATTTTCTTGACCAAAAAAAAAAAAAAAAAAGGTTAACTTTACCTCCCTTGGAGCCAATCTGTTCATTCTACGCAAAGTACATTCCTGTTACATTGCTAGTGAAGGTCATGGTTGTGAAGACTCTGCACAGCCTAAAAACGCTCCTGACAACCTAGAAAAGGAGCTTAAACAATTGTTGGAACACTGTGATGGCAACTAGAGTGACAGGAGTGACAGGATGAAGGTGGCAGGGTTGTGGGCGATGTTTTCCTCCTTGTGCTAAATTTCCTATGGTGTAGGTGGGCATTTGACACAGTGGTTAAGACACTGCCTGGGATGCCCAAATCCCAGAGCAGAGCGCCAATCCCGGCTCTGCTCCTACAGCAGCTTCCTCCCAGTGTGCATCCTGGGAGGCAGCAGGTGATGGCTCCAGTCCTCCTGGCCTTGACACCCACGTGGGAGACACTGAGTTCCAGGCTCCTGGCTCCAGCCTGGCCCAGCCCGGGCTCTTGCATGCATTTGGGGAAGTGAGCTAGCAAAAGGGAGCTCTCTGTCTGAATGTGGCTCTCTGCCTTTCAAATAAATCAAACCAAAACAATAACAATTATTGAGTGTTTTTACGTGTTATTTAATCCTCGTGCATCTCCATGAGGTAGGATAGATCACCACCATTTTACGAAAGCCTAAGGCAAAACTTAGGCTCAGATGGTTAAGCAGCTCGCTCAGTGTCACACGGTTAGTAGCTGGTAGGGCTGAGACCAGAGCCTGGTGCAAACTGCTACCTACGCGAAGTTCACTACTTTGACACCACTCTGAACAACTAACTGGCTTGCCCTCGGTGCATGATGATGGTGAGCCAACCACCGGAATCCACCTCTTCATCCCAGAGCCGGAGGGACAGTCCCTAACCTGACAAGCCCCCAGGGTCCCTCCTTGATGCAATATGTAATATAATACATGTGAAATCATATCATATCATATATAATATCATATCATATCAGTGTAATATAAGGCTCTTCCCCCCGAAGCCCATTTCCTTCAGAGTCACTGCTCCTTCTCCTCATCTCACGTACCTCCATACCCTCGTATCCCCAGCTTCCTCGACTTCATTGATTGATGCCCAGAACATCATCTGTAATGAATACTCACTCTGGTTTTCACCACTGAGTCACCCGCACACACACAGACCTCACACTGGCCCGCCTGGCCCTTGCGACCTAATCCTGAGCCACCTCCCTCCCTGGGCGTCTCAGGCTGCAGCCACCCGGGTCTCCCCACTGTCCCAGGAACACCACCCCGCACACTCCCGGCTTGGAGACGATGCACTCTCCCCTCCTTCTGCCTCCCTCAGTTCTCTACCCGCACACTCCTCAAAGAGCGTGCGTGCTCTGCCCTTGCCCCAGATGAGCTCATTTCGTCGTCAGCAACCCCATGAGGCAGGTCCTGTTGTTAGGTTGTGCCCATGGGGCCGGCGCTGTGGTGTAGCGGGTAAAGCCACCACCTGCAGTGCCGGCATCCCATGTGGGCAACGGTTCAAGTCCCGGCTGCTCCTCTTCCGATCCAGCTCTCTGCTATGCCTGGAAAAGCAGAAGATGAAACAAGTCCTTGGACCCCTGCACCCACGTGGGAGACCTGGAGGCAGCTCCTGGCTCCTGGCTTTGGATCGGCACAGCTACCACCATTGCGGCCAACTGGAAAGTGAACCATCAGATGGAAGACCTCTCTCTCTCTCTGCCTCTGCCTCTGCCTCTCTGTAACACTGCCTTTCAAATAAATAAATCTTAAAAAAAAAAAAAAAAAAAAGTTGTGCCCATATGAAACTGACACTCCTTGGCAAATAATTTGATGATAATTACACAAAAGTAATTTTTTGTGGTTCAATCAAGAGTATCTTTAGTTTATAGATGAAGAAATTAAGGCTTAAATATTTTGGCAGAGGTCACAATTAGAAAGTGGCAGGCTGGCCTCAGTTTTAGACATCTTTCACCCTAACGCCCAAATCCCAACCGTCTGAACTGTACCACTGTGTCCCTGAGATCGCCACTATTTCCTTCTTGGAGGTTTTGTTCTTCCTTTGTCCGGGAACAAGCCACGCCCTCTAGGAAGCTGGTGCGCACACATGGAACCCCTGTGGAAGCCGGGGGCCCTTGGGTCAACATGGGTGCCGCCTTCCTGCTGCAGCTCCCAGCAGGTGCGCTCTGCCCAGCAGAGGATGCGCCCTCACGGACGACATCTGCACTTCCCGAGAAGTGAAGAGCAGCCGCGAGCTCTCGGGGGTTGGATGCCTTGTTGAAAAATGGAGAAACGACTCGGACACCAGGGAAGGGAAAACAGAGAACTAAGAAAACATTTAAGTCCGCTGACGTCCCTCTCACTGGTTAGCTGACACCTCCTTAAGCAGTAGGCTGGGAGCCCAGGTTGGGGTCGGGGTGGGGTGTCTCTGAGTCAGTAGCAAAGGGTGCGATGGAATTAACAGACAGCGAGGGCCCCCAGGGAGCACCAGCCACAGCCATTCACCCGCATCTGCCCACCCCCGGCCTGTGTAACGTCTGAGGCCAGATGCAACCCAGGTTTGATTTTGTTGACATCATGTTGAATATCACCCCACACTGATGTGCATCAGTGAGTTCACCAGATAGGAAAAATCTCAGAAAAAAAGGGGCCCCCAGCCTCTGTTTCTGCTTTCGCAATATTACTTGCATTTGGGTCTATTGGATATTACTCTTTTTTCTAAATAAATTTATCTGTTTATTTATTTTGTTTGAAAGGCAGAATGACAGGGAGAGAGGGAGAGGAAGAGAATCTTCCACTCACTGATTCCAGCACCAAATGGTTCCAGGACAAAGTCGAGACCTGTAATTCCATCCGGGTCTCCCACACGGGCGGCAGGGGCCCAAGGACTTGGGCCGTCTTCTGTTGCCTTCCTTGGTGCGTTAACAGGGAGCAGGTTTGGAAGGAGAGCAGCCAGGACTCAAACCAGAACTCTGACACCTGATTCCAGCATTGCAACATCACCCTCCTCCCCCTCCCCTCACAATTCTTTATGATCCTATCTTTGAGAGTTTCTCTTTAAGATTTGTTCACTCATTTGAAAGTCAGAGTTACACAGAGAGAGAAGGAGAAGCAGAGAGAGAGAGGTCTTCCATCCACTGGTTTACTTCCCAATTGGCTGCAACAGCCGGAGCTGCGCCGATCCAAAGCCAGGAGCCAGGAGCTTCTTCCAGGTCTCCCATGTGGGTACAGGGACCAAGGACTTGGGCCATCTTCTACTGTTTTCCCAGGCCACAGCAGAGAGCTGGATGGGAAGTGGAGCAGCCGGGACTAGAACTGGCATCCGTATGGGATGCTAACACTGGAGGCAGCCGCTTTACTTGCTTTACTTGCTACACCCCGAGAATTTTAAGATCTTCAGAGTCTCTCTTGTCCCACAGAGAGTCAGCCCAGAAGCCCGTCCCTCCAGGTGGTTGAAAATGCCAGTCCGCAGAGGAGCCACCTCAAATCAAACCAGTTGCTTTGTTTTACGACAGATGACTCTGACTGCTGTGAAGAGCCTGGTCCGGGAGCACGGAGAACGGAGCTGCGCGAGAGCCCCTTGCGGTGGTCCCAGTGTGCGATGGGATGGTGCGTGCGTGGCGGGGCCTGGAAATGCAGCCGAGAGGGAGATGGACAAGAACCGGCTCAGGATGGATTCCTGAGGGAGCTTCTGTGGGTGAGCCGGGCAGGTGCCCTGGGAGCTCCACGGGATTGGCTCCGCTGGGGAGCTCCTTGAACCCGACCTGTAACGTCCTTCTCCACTGGATGATTCTCAGATCTGATACAGAAGAGCAGTGCTGTAGTCACCACACGCCCCACCTACGTGGTCTTCTTAGATCCTCATCACAGCCCTGGGAGGCATAGATTATTTTTCCTGTTTCACAAATTAGGAAATCCAGGCTCAGAGAGTTTGAATGATTCATTCAAGTACCAGTTCAAAGTAGAATCAGCTTCAAATTCAGCTCTTCTACCTCTAAAACCCATCTGTTTCCTCCAGGAGAGACTTGACAACCTCTGAGCTTTGTGCCAAGGGATCATACAGTTGAGACGAATAAAATCAGTGCTGCTACTTTTAAATAAATAACTATTCCTCTTCTCTGTCCCTCTGCCTGTCAAGTAAATAAATAAATCTTTTTATTTGATGTAGTCATTAAGATGCTGTTTGAAGGGCCAGCGCTGTGACATAGCAGGTAAAGCTGCCATCGGCAGTGCCGGCATCCTATATGGGTGTAGGTTCAAGTCCTGGCTGCTCCACTTTCGATCCAGCTCCCTGCTGATGGCCTGGGAAAGCAGCAGAAGATGGCCCAAGTGCTTGGGCCTCTGCACCTGTGTGGGAGACCTGGAAGAACCTCCTGGTTTCAGATAGGCCCTCCTCCGGCCATTGTGGCCATCTAGGGGAGTGAACCAGTGTATGGAAGTCCTCTCTCTCTCTCTCTCTCTCTCTCTCTCTCTCTCTCTCTCCCTCTCTCTCTCTCTCTGTAACTCTGCCTTTCAAATAAATAAATAAATCTTGGGACACCTACATCCCATATCAGGGTCTCTGGATTTAAGTTCTGGCTCGACTTCGGATGCAGCCTCCTGCTGATACTCACCCTTGGAGGCAGCAGGTGATGGCTCGAGTGCTTGGTCCCTCCCCCTCACATGGGAGACCGAATTGAGGTTCAGACTCCTGGCTTCAGCGTAGCCCAGCCCCAGCTATTGAGTCATTTGGGAAGTGAACCAGTGGATGTATGATTTCTGTCTGTCTCTCTGCCTTTCAAATAAATAAATCACTTAAAATACATTGTGACACAGGGAACATAAACTATAATTGAATGAGAGTTGAGACAACTACCCAGGAGGAGGAGGAGAAGGTGGGTAGCAGATATTTAAAAACCAAGTCTCCAGGAAACAAAAAAAGGGGGGGGGGGCGGGGCTGGCTTGTAGCATTTGCTAGTGTAACCAGCACGCCAGGGCTAAAGTCAGGACACCCTGAGCTCAGAGCTGGGAAGAGATGCCCACAGCTGACTCCTGGGAATTGGTCTAAGCCACCTCCAGCAGTCCGCTGTGATGGTCCCTGACGCCTTTGGAGAAAAATCTTCAAATACTGTTCACAACTAACAGCGGACCTGATTAAACAGGATTCCCAGGAGCCTCCAGCGCAGATAAGTCAGAGATTAAAACAGCAACAGTCTCTTTACCTGTGAGACGCTGCTCAGGCTAGAGCAACCTTACGAGCCACCAGGTATACTTCCCTTATCAAACTACGGATGGACTCGTATCACTTTTATATATATTGTTATAACGCTGGCTTTTTTTTTTTAAGATGAAAATAGAAACGGTGCTGGGAACACAGAGCATTCAACATTTGCAGACTCTCGCAGGGCAGAGAACGCGAGCAGTCAGACCGAAGCCCTGTCCTGAAAACCTGGAGACTTTAACACAATGGCTAAAAACAAAACTCCAAAATAAATAAATAAATAATTTCCAATAAAAATGAAGCTGCAGGGCAGGTGTTGGGCCTCGCGGTTAAGGTGCCCGTGCCCAAGTCTCACCTTGGAATGCCTGAGTTCAAGGTCTGACCGCAGCTCCTGATTCCAGCTTCCTGGGAACGCAGAACCCAGGAGGCAGCAGACAAGGGCTCAAGGAGTTGAGGACCCAAACCGTGTTCCTGGCTTCCGGCTTCAGCCTGGCCCAGCCCTGGTTGTCATCTCATCTGAACCAGCAGGTAGAAGATCTCTCTTTGTCTATATTTTTTATTTTTATTTATTTTATTTTTATTTTTATTTATTTATTTATTTATCTATATTTTTCAAATAGATTTAAAAAAAGATAAATAAGGCCGGCGCCGTGGCTCAATAGGCTAATCCTCCGCCTAGCGGCGCCGGCACACCAGGTTCTAGTCCCGGTCGGGGCGCCGGATTCTGTCCCGGTGGCCCCTCTTCCAGGCCAGCTCTCTGCTGTGGCCAGGGAGTGCAGTGGAGGATGGCCCAAGTGCTTGGGCCCTGCACCTGCATGGGAGACCAGGAGAAGCACCTGGCTCCTGCCTTCGGATCAGCACAGTGCGCCGGCCGCAACGTGCCGGCCCTAGCGGCCATTGGAGGGTGAACCAACAGTAAAGGAAGACCTTTCTCTTTTCTGTCTCTCTCTCTCTCACTGTCCACTCTGCCTGTCAAAAAAAAAAAAAAAAAAGATAAATAAAAATTTTGTAAAAAGGTGAAAATGGGGGCTGGCGCTGTGGTGCAGCAGTTTAAGCCGATGCCTGTGAAGCTGGCGACACAAACAAGCTCTGCTTTGAGTCCCGGCTGCTCCACTTCCCACCCAGCTCTCTGCTGATGCATCCGGGAAAGTAACAGGAAATGGCCCCAAGTACTTGGGCCCCTGCCACGCAGGTGGGAGACCTGCGTGGAGTTCCAGGCTCCTAGGGTCAGCCTGGCCCAGCCCCAGCCATTGCAGCCATTTGGGAAGTGAACCAGCGGATAGAAGGTCTCTCTATCTCTCCTCTCTCTGTAGCTCTGCCTTTCAAATAAATAAAATAAATATTTAAAAAAAATTTTTAAAAAAGAGTTAATATTTATGCTGGCTCTAACAAAGAATGTTTCTCTCTGTCCGAGAGCACAAATTAAAGCAAATTTGTCCTTATTTGTGATTTAATTCAATTTCACATAAATCAGATCCCCCCCCCTGATGACAACCAAATAGTACCAAACTCTGTCAATGGCATATTCCGCAGAAAGAACTACAAAGCAAGCACATTGAGAAGGGCCCACCTCACAGAGCAATTGCGCTTTAACATCCGGAGGCCTGCAGGGCCGGTGCTGTGGCACGGTGGGCTAAGCCTCCACCTGAGGCACCAGCATCCCATAAGGGCACTGGTTCCAGTCCCAGCCGCTCTTCTTCACATCCAGTCTCTGCTGTGGCCCGGGAAAGCAGTGGAAGATGGCCCAAGTCCCTGGGCCCCTGCACCCACGTGGGAGACTCAGAAGAAGCTCCTGGCTCCTGGCTCCTGGCTTCAGATCAGCCCAGCTCTGGCAGTTGCGGCATTTGGAGAGTGAGCCAGCGGATGCAAGACCTCTCTCTGTCTCTCCCTCTGTCTATCTGTAACTCTACCTCTCAAATAAAATCAATCAATCAATCTTTAAAAAATAAAATCGGAAGGTCAGCAAGAACACAATAACAGTTCTGGCCTCCAAACAGGAGGCTTCCAAGCTCGAATCACTCTTCCCTGGGGAGATGGTGGAAGCCCCACTGGGCAGGTCAGATTTTCACAAAGCTTTTCCCTATGGAGCGTATTAGAGCAAAAAGTGTATGCACGTGGAATGGCTGAAGAAATCCTGTATCCACAGTCTGAAGTCTTCCTTTGTTTAAAACAACCCTCAGTTCCATTATCTGAAGACCAGGCCCAGCCAGGACAGCATTCCGACTTTGGCAGTCACCACGTGCACGGATGTCCTTGGGGTCATGGCCACTTCTTAGGGACAGGAGCTGCATCCGCTCTCCAGGGCTGCGAGCCGGACTCAGGTCTCCTTGCTCCAGTGTCTCTGTCAGCGCAGGGCTCACCAGTGGCCTGCAGGATGCCCAGCTGGAGCTGGGGGGAAGGCCGGCGGGACTAGCCTGGGTTTATCTTCCTCTTGGCCTGAAGCCTCCAGCCCCTGCCCGGACTCGCAGGAGGAGCTGAGGGGCGGTGACCAGATTCCACCCTCAGCAGAGGCCACACACACACACCACCGGCCATGAGCAAACAGCTCCCAGGCAATTTTCAAGAGGCCAGGTGGACATCTGGAGCCAGACCTTATCAGGCTCAGCGGAGTCCAGCCCTCCGAGCAGCTCAGTTGTCTAGTTTACCGGCCACTGAACGCAGGAGTCGTCCGTCCAGCCAACCTCAGAGTCCAGCTGTGAAGTGTCTGCCCTCCTCCATCTGCTGCCCAATGCGGGCTCTGGCCCCGGGCAGGTGCGGGGCTGCTTTACCCATTGCCCTGGGTGGGGGGGCTGGCCACACACATGGCCACCAGCTATGCTCTGGGCTCCAAGCTCCTGACCGTTTCCACGATGGCTCCTCTGGCAGGCTGTGGCTCTGGGCGCTACCGGTGGACTATGGCCACCAGGGAAACATCGTCTACGGGGTCTCCAGCACTGTTCTCCAGGGTTCATATGGAGTAATGGGGGTGAAGCCACCACACCGGATGGCTGCCTGACCTCAACAAAATCTACCAATGCAGGGCTGGTGCCTTCGACACCAACATTCTGCGTGAGCATCGGTTCAAGTCCTGACTGCTCTGCTTCCGATCCAGCTCCCGGCTAATGAGTCCGGGAAAGCAGCAGCAGATGGCCTGAGTGCTTGGGCCTCTGCACCCAACGTGGGAGACCCAGATGGAGTTCCTGCCTCCTGACTTCAGCCTGGCCCAGCCATTTGCAGATGGAAGATCTCTCTCTCTCCCCCTCTCTCTCTTGTTCTCTCTCTCTGTAACTCTGCCTTTCAAATAAATAAAAAAAAAAAAAAAATCTACCAATGCCTTCTACACGCAAAACTCTCTTCCAGGAAGCAGGATTGAGGGATGGGAGGGTGGGCAGGGGGTACAAAGAAGGAAAGAGTGTGGTCCTTGCTTTTAGGGGGGACCACACAGTGCAGAAGGCAAGATCTATGTCTCCTCTTCTGGGTCTGATCACCCCCAACCCGCACCAAAGCATTTAAGTTAAAGCACATTTTGGGGTGAACCATACAAAATTGATTACCCCCCCAGGCAAAAATGTCAAATGTCGGCACCGTTATTTGGCTCCACCTAATAACCAGTTCTCAGAAAGCCTCTGTTCTGAGCCTGTCTTCATCTGTCTCGGGAACACTCGGGAGCATCCACGACCCTCTCCTGTGCTTGACTGTAAAACGGTCTGAGAGCAGGAAGCTTAGCTCTGTGCATCTCCAGCTAAGCACTGCGTCTCACACCCAGCAGGTGGACAAATGGATGGAAATGCAGTAGAGACATGGATTCACGGTGTATGCAGCCGTATGCATGAGTGTGTGGGTGTGCACGGTGCAGGGTGAGAGGCTGAAGCCCGGGCTCCCGCCTGGGGTTGAGCTTGGGTCTCAGTGGGACACAAAGAGATCACTTCACACCTCGGAGGAGGCCCTGTCCACCGTGGCACCACTGATGTTCCAGACCAAATAACTGCGGCAGGGGTGGCTGGGCCGGGCACTGTGGGACGCTCAGGGCACCCCCGGCCTCTGTCCACTCGAGTCCAGCGGGACACCCTCCAGTCATCCTCGCGCCATGACAGTCAGAAGTGTCTCCAGACATTGCCAGATGTCCTCAGGGTCTCCCCCGTGGAGAAGTGCTGCCACTGTGGTGCTCAGGCGGCTCCAAGCCTCTTAGCCCAGCGGCCGTGGTTCGGGAATTTCCTGGAAAGGAGAGCGCCTGGGTGATCTCGAGCAGTGACTCAGCACCAGCAGAGGGAGGAAGGCGGAAGCCCTCGTCCGAGCGGCCATGTGGCTTACTGCACATTCACCAAGCACAGGCGTAGGCCCCACGCCAGCGAAAGGTGGGGGACTCAAACCAAGGGAATCAGCACGTGCTCTCCTCAAAAAGTACATCCCGGGGCTTGAGCCCGGCAGGTACGACCCAGGCTCCGCAACTCCCTGGGTCCGGCTCCTGGCTCCAGCTTCCCTCAGTGCGGGCTCTGGGGGGCAGCAGGCGATGACTTCAGTAACTGAGTTCCCACCACGCACATAGGACACCCGGATTGAGTTGCAAACTCCCAGCCACAGCCTGGGCCAGTCTCGGCGGTCGTGAGCGTTTGGCGAATGAGCCAGTGGATGGGAGAGCTCTGTTTGTCTGCTTCTGTGTATAAAGCAGATCCTACCGAGTCTTGGTTTCTGATACAATCTTTCCATGAATTCCTCCCACTTGGCCCAAACACAGAACCTCCGTGAATTCAGTGCTTCTTGTGCGAGGGCAGAAGCAACACCAGGAGTTACCCTACTGCTGTCTTCCTTTGACAACCTACACTACGGGGTACTTTTCCTCCCTACTCTTCTCCTCTTGCATTAGTTTTAAAGATATTTTCACTAGAGACCAATGTTGTGGTGCAGCAGGTTAAGCTGCCGCTTGAAAGTGTTGGTTCAGGTCCGGCTGCTGCACTTCCGATCCAGCTCCCTGCTAACGTGCCCGGGAAAGCAGCGGAGGATGGCCCAAGTGTCTGGGCCCCTGCACCCACGTGGGAAACCCAGGTGAAGCTCCAGGAGACTGGTTCTGGCCTGGCCTGGCCCTGGCCATTGCAGCCATTTGGAGAGTGAACCAATGGATGGAAGACCTCTCTGTTTCTCTGTTTTCCTCTCTCTGTCATTCTTTCAAGTAAACAAATAAATAAATCTTTAAAAAAATTATAACAACAAAGAAGTATTTTCTCTAAATGGTGAATACAAACAAAAGCCTCTGCCACATACAGACACACAGAGTAACAGGAATCTTGTAACCCCTGCAGCCTGAGACAGGAGATATCACCTCCACCTTGGAGCCCGCTGTGTGCGCTCCCTGTCCCCATGCATTCTCCTCCTCTTAACTTCTAGGGGAGTAAAACCTCTGTGTTCACACTTATTCGTTCAACAAACACGTTCCCGAGCACAGAGTGTCATGGAGACAGCCAGGAGGTAGTCATGGTGGGGCGCGGGGGTGGGGTGGGGAAGGGGGCGAGTTGTGCCTTGTGCAGCACCTTCCCCCCGGGGCAAGGGCCTGGGGCCGCTGTCCTCCTGGGCAGAGGGGCCGGATGTAGAACGCAGGAGAGGAAGGGCAAGCTGGACCGGCTGGTCCCTGGTTTGTCACCTTCCGGGAAACCAGCTGCCCCTCACGGTGTCACCAGCCACAGGGCGAGAAGTTTCCCCTGCTTTACTGAAGCACTTTCCCATGAGCCATTTCGGTTTCATCCCGGGTCCTCGCTCTCCCGAGGAGACACAGCCGAGGAGCTAATAATCCCACAGATGAGGGAAAGGGGCTGGAAATGGTCGGGCTGGCCCAGGTCACGTGGTTTGTCAGTGGCAGAATTGGAGCAAGGGACCCTTGGCTGCTTCCAATCCACCCCTTCCACTGCACCCTCAGCAGGGCAGGGGTGGGGCTCCACCCCGCAGGGGAGGCGAGGCAAGGTGGACGGGTGGGGAACCCAGGCTCCTAACAGTCCCCAGTGTGGGGCCGTGGGGAGCTGGGGGTGGGGACAGCCCTGTCCCCAGGTGCTCGGCTCCATACAGCCCTGTCCCCAGTTTAGAGTGACTCCATGTCACACGAACAGAGCCATCTTTCTTTCCATTTGACCTGGGGGGGGGGGGCGGGTGCTAAGGGGGTTTTGTGTTTAGTTCAATGGCTACTTAAGTTGAATAAATTTGGTGCCACTTATTTACAAAACAATTTCTAGGGGCCAGTGCCATGGCTCACTTGGTTAATCCTCTGCCTGCGGCACCAGCATCCCATATGGGTGCCGGATTCTGTCCCTGTTGCCCCGCTTCCAGTCCAGCTCTCTGCTGTGGCCCAGGAAGGCTGTGGAGGATGGCCCAAGTGCTTGGGCCCTGCACCCCCTGGGAGACCAGGAGAAGCACCTGGCTCCTGGCTTCAGATCCGCGTAGCTCTGCCCGTAGCGGCCATTTGGGGGTTGAACCAACAGAAGGAAGACCTTTCTCTCTGTCTCTCTCTCTCTCTCACTGTCTAACTCTGTCAAATAAAGAAAAGAATTACAAACAAATCAATTTCTACTTCACTGGTTAGTGTTCTTCGGTAAAGTTCTCCCCATACAAATTGTTGAACTCTTTACTTAGTATAGAGTTGGTCTTCCATGTACAAAGTTAATTGAAAATGGATCTCAGTGGAGAATGGGACTGGAAATCGGAGAAGGAGGAGGAGGAAGTGTGGGAGTGGGGTTGGGAGGGCAGGTATGGTGGGAAGAATCACTATATTCCTAAAGTTGTACTTAGGAAATGCGTGAAGTTTGTAATCCTTAAATAAAATGTTTCTTTTGGAAAAAAAAAAAAAAAGATCTCCCATAAACAAAAATCCAGCTGCCTGCACTGGCCCAGATGACGGCAAGCTGCTTAGTGTGGCCGCTCTGGTCAATGGGTAGCAGGTGTTCAGGGTGTGGTCTCAAGACAGCTCAGTGCCACAGTAGAGGAGCCATCTTGGGCTCTGGACAACGGAGCAGAAGCTGCATTCGATACAAGTGCCGCCTGGAGTCCCATGCATACAGTCAGGGGCTGGGGCTGGGAAAGCACTGCACTGGGCAGAATAGTGTGGGGACGGGCAGGAAGGGGACAGAGGAACAGCCCAGAATATGGCTTCACAGGCCGGCTGGGAGGGCAGCTCACGCACAACTGACACAGGCAGAGGGTGGCCAGCGTGCATATCCCCTACAAAGATCTAGGGACCATGGAGCGCCAAATTTAAGGAGGCCCCCAGGCGCAGCTGCTGGCTGTGCACTGACGTGACCCTGGAGTGAGCGTCTCCTTCAGCTTTGCACCCCAGGCATCTTGCCTGCCTCATCACCTCGGCGCCAATAACCATGCCTTGCACATAGTCGGCACACTGTAACCATCTGATGAATGCATGCATTTATTTAACATACCTACTGAGTGCCAAACCGTCATACTAGGTGTGGGCCAGGTCTAGAATGAATTGGACACAGACCTGGTGCTGAAAGTTTAAGTTTGGAAGAACTGGAAGTAAAAGACGCAAAGGAAGGGAGGCAGAAAGGAAGGTGCTGGGGTGGCAGCGAGGGCGTCTAGTGGATCTCGGCTAGGCTCTGCCGTGAGAGCAGGAGCCCTGCCCCTGACAATGCACCCCCGTCCCTGGCAGAGCCCAGCCACCTGATGGGCGCCCCATATGTACGCTCGTCAAGTGCCAGCCTCAGCGTTGCAGAGGTACACACTGCTGTGGGGTGCAGCCTGATCACTGTGTTGAAGTCCAGAAAAGCAGGCAGTTAGGTGAGGTGAATCATGATGGCCACCCACACTTACTCATTTTCAAAGCCACCTGACGCTACCCAGCGGCATGAAATCAGGACCGGTGGGGAAGGCCCCAGGGCTCCGAAGTTGGAATCTTTGGAAGCCGTTCACGATCACCAGGCTGGAGCAGGAGCAGGATTCCAGGGTTCCAGGAGCACCAGCTGGGACCTTGCCTACAGGGGTGGTCACAGCCTCAGGCACACAGCGCTCAAGGCTGGGATCGCAGGGGCAGACTGCTGGGCACCAGCCCACGGCGCAGCTCTGTGACGCAGGCTGAAACCTCTTTGTGCGTCCAAGGTCCATCCTCTGGGCAAGCAGAGGAGACGGCCAGCCTGTGGTGAGGCAGAAGCCACAGGGTGCACAGAGCTGCCGCCCAGGGCGGGGCATGGGTCGTTATCACACGCACCCTTCCAGCCACCCTGCTGCTCCGTGTCCTCTCCTGGCCTCCGAAGTCAGGGGCGGCATCCAGGGATGGCCTGGCCACGGCAGACACCTCTCCCATGCTCAGGGGACCGTGGGGAGAACCCAGAGAGGAAGCTTCTATCAGGGACCCAACAGCAGGGTTTAGAAAGGGGATTTTGGGGTAGCACTGGTCTTGCTGCTGTTTTTCCTCCCACGCAGCTGCCACCTCTGCCCACTCCTCTCTGGGTCCTCTTCCGGCCCTGCACCCATAGCTGGGGCGCCCTGACTCCCCAGCTCAGAAGCTCCCTTCAGCTTTGCGAGGGGGCTGCCTGCTGCTTCTGCGCCCCGAGCCTACCTCCCCTGTACGGGGCTTTCGTTTCCCGGGAGGCTGCCACTCCCCGTATCCAGCATCTCACGCGCCTGACGGGGCACCCAGCTGCCATGTCTTAGAGAACCGGGTCCATTCTACTGTAACGTTCACTCTGTGAGTGAAGTTGAACGTCCCCTCCTTTTATTGCTGTTTACAGCCCTTGCCTTTTCTCCTGCTGGACCAAGGCCTTTTCACTTTATATTTGTTGAATCCTTTATTTAGTAAAGCCAAGAAGCCTTTGACTACAATGTAAATTAAAAACATGTTATCTCGGGGCCAGCACTATGGTGCAGCAGGTTAAGACACTGCCTGTGACACTGATGTGCCATTTGGGTGTCAATTCGAGTCCCGGCTGCTCCATTTCTGATCCAGCTCCCTGCTAATGTGCCTGGGAAAGCAGTGGAGGATGGTCCAAGTCCTTGGGCCCCTGCACACAAGTGGGAGACCAGGATGGAGCTCATGGCTTTGGATCAACCCAGCCCCAGCCTTTGCAGCCATATGGGGAGTGAATAAGTGAATGAAAAGTGTCTCTGTCACTCTGTTTTTTAAATAAATAAATAACTCATTTTTAAAATGTTGTCTCAAAAATTATAAAATATTAAGTTTAAAAAAAAAGAAGCAAAGCCCACAACACCTTGACTTTGTACCGTTGTGAGCAAAGTGTGTGGTATGAGGCAGGAAGCAAAGGGAGGGGTCCGTTGTCAGAGGAACTAATGGAGAAGCATTGCCAGCCGGTGGGCGTCTCAGCCATGATTAGTCAGGTGGGACAGTGAGCAGTGCCCCCACCCCCGCACAGGACCTTCCAGGTAAGCAGCTGGGGGGAGGCCCCAGCCCCGCCCTGTGCTGGAGGAGTAGGCACCTGCTTTGCACAGGTGACCCACTGGCCTGTGCTTCACCTGCAGTTAATTGGGCCTCCTTGATGCCCCGGCTCTGGGTCTGCAGCCTGCTGAAAGAGCGCGAGTCGTGATGGAGGCCCACAGCACGGAGCTGCTCACCACTCCAGGGGGCGTCCGCGCTGCAAAGGAACCCTGTGTGTCTGAAGCGGCGGCCCCACAACAGCGGGACGGACACCGATGCGTGGAGGCTACACGGAAGAAGGTTTCCTCACGGCACAAGGATAAAGTTTCACAGAACTAAAATTACTTAAAATAGAGCAAGATGCCTCGGGAGGTGATGGGCATCTGAGCACTGGAAGTGGGGACGCAGGGGGCTGTGGGGCCAGGCTGTGCGGGGTTTGAGCCCCTGCCAGAGGTCCCAGTGCTTGGGCTGGAGAGCTGCACTTGCACTGATCTGCCTGTCCCAAGCCAAGGAGCTGCTTCTCCGGCCTGGACTGAGCAGAAGGGCCCTGTATGTATGGGTGCAGGCCTGTTGCTATGCCCACAAGCGGCCAACAGCATGGGGCACGCATATCACTCATTCACCACATGGACCTGGGACCTGGGATCTCACACACGTCGGTCACGGAGCTGCTGCAGGCAGAGTCGTGGGCTCGGAGCAGATCCTTAGACGCCATGGTGATGGGGACAATGATGATCCATAAAAATTAGTGGTCACTTCCTGCGGGCATAGTCTTCAGGCTACTACAGAACAGAATAGGATTCTGGGAAAAGGGCCCATGGTAGAGACAGGGGATGTAGGTTTCTGAGTTCAGACGCTAAAAGGGGGCTAAAGGACCCACTCGCCCAGGTGCAGGAAACAGTACCATTAGCTGTAATGCCACGTTCAAATACAAGGTGCAGTCATTCAAGTTAACGACTGTATTTTTTTTTAAGGTTTATGTATTTATTTTAAAGGCAGAGTTGCAGAGAGGCACAGGCACAGAGAGAGAGGTCTTCCATCCACTGGTTCACTCCCCAAATGGCCACAACGGCCAGAACTGAGCCAATCTGAAGCCAGGAACCAGGAGCTTCTTCTGGGTCTCCCACGCAGGTGCAGGGGTCCAAGGAGTTGGGCTATCTTCCACTGCTTTCCCAGGCCATAGCAGAGAGCTGGATCAGAAGAGGAGCAGCTAGGACTCAAACCAGCGCCCATATGAGGTGCTGGCACTGCAGGCAGCAGCTTTACCTACTACGCCACAGCGCTGGCCCCTATTATATCCTTTACAGCGTAAGTTTGCCTCTGTTTTGAAGGTAACAAATGGCATAAGTATATGTATATTTATAATGACTCAAGTAGGCATTATCCAGTTCCTGGAAGATAGGAATCTAGAGAGTGAAACTATTTGCTGATTAAAAAAATCATTTATAAAATTGGTCCCTACAGAGACATCACTTCTCCGCCAGTGCTACTGCCCTGCTGAATAGGTCTCTGTGGGTCAGTCTCTGGCCATTTTAAAAATTCACCAAATGTAAATACTATGCAAATTTCCTCCAGAGAAAAGCTGCGACATCGCACAAGACATAGGATTTCATTAAGTTCCCAAAGGTACTATCAGGGAACAAGGACATCGACAAAGAGCAAACAGACCAGTTCACAGCTGAAGAACAGAGAGCTGAGAACAGTGGTCCCTCGTGGGCCCTGCCAAAGAAAAGATGTACATAGCAAAGCTTCGGAGCTGCCGCTGGCAACTTCGGCATCCCACATCAGAGTGGGGCTGTGAGTCCTGCTGCTCCGCTTCCCACCAGCTCCCTCTAACTTGCTGGCAAGGGCAGCACGCGATCGCCCAAGCACTTACGATCCTGTCACCCACGTGGGAGGCCAGGGCGGAGCTCCTGGCTTAGACTTGGCTGTTGCAGCTGCTTGGCAAGCGAACCAGCAGGTAGAAGATCTCTCACTCTCTCACTCTTCCTTTCAAATAAGTAGATGAATCTTTAAAAAAAAAAAAAAAAGAAATACTACTGGGAAAATTGATATATTGTTTGATACTTTGCAAAACAGACATACACACACACACAAAAGCCCTAATTCTTAATAGGGCTTAAAAATCCAAGTAAAATGAAAAATATGATGATACATGATTTTGTCAGGAAACATATACTGAGAAAAGTTACTAAATATGGTCCTTTTTTAATTTATTTATTTGAGAAGCTGCGAGAGAGAGAGAGAGAGAAATATCTCCCATCTGCTGGATCTCCCCATGCCCCCAAATGCCCACTACAGCTGAGACTGGAACAGGCCAAAGCCAGGAACTGGGAAATCAATCTGGGTTTCCCACACCACTTGCTTGAGCCATCACTCCTCTTAGCAGGAAGCGGAGTCAGGAGCTGAAGCCGGAAGTTGAGCCCAGGTACTCCGGTGTAGGGCACGGGCATCTTACCTGCTAGGGTAAATGCCTGTCCCTCCAATTCACTCTTTGAGAATTAATGCATAGCTGCAGAAATAACCCAATGTGCTGAGTTAAAGAAAGCAGATTTCAATCCCTTTCCGGTTCACTTTTCAATGGGAAGTTCCAAACTTTCTTCCTCCCTCATTACCAAATGGTGGTCCTCTTTTCAAATGCATCTCTAGTAGCTGCTCTTCCCCGATAGCAATTATTCGCCGATTTTCTCAGAAGAGAAGAGGGTGTGAGCCAGGGCCAGTGATTCTTCTGGACAAGTTAGCTAACAATGAGACAGAGGCAAACGGCCTCACTGTCCTTTCCTTTAAAAGGCCTATGAAATGAACACAGAAGACATTCCTTATTATTAGAGAAAGCCCCAGAAAACCACCCAGGTCCTTCCCCCAGGCTTTGCTGGGAGGATTTGTTGGGTGAGGTCAAATTAGAAACAACTCTCAAGGCAAAAACTTCAAGAAACCAGAATTCAAACCTCAAGTTGACTTTCTCCTCTTTACAATTACTTATTTAGTAACTCCATTTTTCCTTGGACTTTTTACTTTTATTTATTTGAAAGGCAAAGCAGAGAGAGAGAGTTCATCCGCTGGTTCACTCCCCAAGTGCTGGCAACGGCTGGGGCTGGGCCAGGCTGAGGCCAGGAACTCCATCCAAGTCTCCCATATGGGTGGCAGGAACCCAAGTATTTGAGCCATCACCTGCTGCCTCCCAGGGAGACCAGGAGAGGCACCTGGCTCCTGGCTTCGGATCGGTGCAGCGCTGGCCACAGCGGCCATTGGAGGGTGAACCAACGGAAAAGGAAGATCTTTCTCTCTGTCTCTCTCTCACTGTCCACTCTGCCTGTTAAAAAAAAAAATTTTTTTTTTCAGAGCTAGAGCGGCCAGCACTGTGGCACAGCAGGTAAAGCCTTAAGTGCCAGCATCTCATTTGGATGCCAGTTTGATTTCCAGCTGCTCCACTTCTGATCTAGCTCCCTGCTAATGCACCTGGGAAAGTACTTGGGCCCTTGCCACCTACATGGGAGACCTAGAAGAAGCTTCTGGCTCGTGGCTTCCATCTGGCTGCTGCAGCAATTTGGGGAGTGAACCAGTGGACTGAAGATCTTTCTGTCTCTCCTTCTCTGTCTGTAACTCTTTCAAATATAAAATAAATAAATCTTCAAAAAACAGAATTTCAGAGATAGAAAACCCTTTTAGAAAATAGTCCCTGGGGGTCCAAATTGTACTGGTTTTGGTCAAACGTTTTCAAGGTAATTTTCCATATTACAGGTAAGAAAACTATGCCACACTATTCACGGCTTGACTGGAACAAACACCTCCGTCTCTTGAGGCTAGAGCAGCGGTTCTTTCTCACCCTGGGCTGTACCCTGGAATCACCCGGGGAGCTTTAAAAACTACTGATGGTTAGGTCTCAGCCCCAGAGTTGCCGAGCAAAATGGCCTTGGGTGCGCTGAACAGGCAATTTTGCAAAGAGCCTCAAATGATTCTGACGTGCAGCGAAGTGAGACACAGTGATCTTTCCTAAAGGCTGCTCTTGCAAAAGGATCTATATTGGGGCCAGCGCTGCAGCACAGCAGGTGAAAGCCCTGGCCTGCGGCGCTGGCATCCCATATGGGCGCCAGTTCGAGTCCTGGCTGCTCCACTTCCGATCCAGCTCCCTGTCAATGCTCCTGCGAAAGCAGCAGAAGATGGCCCAAGTCTTTGGGCCCGGGCACCCATGTGGGAAACCCGGGAGAAACTCCTGGCTTCCTGGAGTGAACCAGTGGATGGAAGACCTCTCTCTTTCTCTCTGTCTCTATCTCTCTCTGCAACTCTTTCAAATAAATAAAATAAATCTTTTTTCAAAGAAAGGAACTATATCACCTTCTACAGAAGCCCTCCCTCCTATCCTACTTTTTCCTTCCAATTAATCCTCTTTCTTCTCTAGTATTGCCATATCCCAACAACTGTTAAAGGCCAGATGCCCAAAAAGGCGGGAACTATGTGAACTCAGACTGTGGACAGCCGGCAAAGGCAGGTGGGAGGACTGGGCCCCCAGTAGCTGGGGAGGGTGGAGCAGCAGGCCCACTGACAGCTGGACAGAAGTTGGGCTTCCAAGCTGGATGCGCTTGGGAGGGAACCCACACTGCCCCCAGTGTGCCGCCCCCTGCGGCAGCAGCCAGACACCCAAATCTCACCTCTGATCTCCTGCAAGTGCTCCTGGCTGAGGCTCCACCCCGGACAGCGGGACAGCCGGCAGCAGAAGCAATCGCCCGCACACCGCGGAGCTGGACAAGGCCTGCGGCTGTGGCTGTGCCGATAGCACCTTGTCACCAGGCCCTGCAAAAACTCGTTCCACCACCTGCTGGCTCTCCCCTTAGGTGGCTTTCCCTTTTCTCTCCACTTCTCTGGACATGTAAAAACCAGGGTCAGACCCTGGTTCTAGAAGGGCAGTGATGAAAAAGCAAAATTTGTAAACTGACCTTCCAGGGCCAGCGTGTGGAGCAGTGGGTCAGCTGCCACGTGGGATGCCCACATCCCATGTGGAAGCTCCGTTCCAGCTACTCCGCTTCCAACCCGGCTGCCCACTAATGAGCACCCTGGGAGGCAGGAGGTGATGGCTCAAGTCCTGGGGTCTCCGCCAGCTCTGGCTGTCGCGGCATTTGGGGAGTGAACTAGCAGATTGAAGATCTCCATCTCGCTCTCTTTCTGGCTCTCAAATAAAATAAAAAATAAACTAAAAATAGATACAATTAGCCTTTCCCCCCCCCTCTGTAAGTAATCAATACGAGAAAAGCCTGTTTCAGACCTGAAGCCCTACTTAAACCTGGCTTTGAATCCATCTAAGTAAAAAGGCTGGGAGACCCCTCCGGGAATGCTCTGGCTCCTGCTGACACACAGCCAACCCTGGGTCAGGCGACCCCGCCTAGCCTCGGCCTCCTGGACAGCGCGCCCATCCAGACCTGACCGAAGGCCCACTTGTAACCTGAGCTAGGCCGTCCTTCTGCATTCCAAAGCGCAGGTCCTGGTGACTTGATGACTTGCATGAGGCCACTGCTGCCTGTCGCCATTACTCCCAAAGCCGAAGCAGCACCGGCTTCACCCTAAACAGCCAAGCAGGACTCGCACGCCAGACCTGCGCAGACGGGAGTTGCGATTTGGAAGCCCGCGCCGCCAGCATCTCGCATACTCAGCTTCCTGCCTGGGCATCGCCCGCAGAGCGTGATTCTGCTTTCTGGCCCAAACCATGGGGATCCAAGAGTTTACGGTATCCAGATTCCCTCGGTTCCTCTCTGGAGCACACACTCCACGGTGTCGGAAGGGCGGGGACAGAAACATGCATGGCACTTGATGCTGCAGGATGTGAGAATTTGAACAACTCTCCCCCTTTATTATATATTAATTTTGTGCCATATTCTAGGACCATCATACAAAGCATTTTCAAATTCCTACCAGTTAAAGTTGTGATGCAGACGTGTAAGCCGGTTAAAGGAGCCTCTTGGTTTAGGGGCCGAAGGACGAGGTTCATTGCTCAAACGTGATGAGAGCTGGGCCTCTTCTGTGAGTAATTCTGGACAGCTGGGCACACGCAAGGCAGGCTGGGACCCTCCATGAGCTGACCATAAACATGGTGAATCCTAGATGCCCATGTCCTGTGTGTGTGCTAGAGGAGAGGAAAAGCCCAGTTAAGCGCTGTCCAGAGGTTTTTTTTTTTAGCAGAGCAATGGTGTCCCACAGCTGGGGAAAACAAACCCTGATTTAACATATTAGGATATGTTAGGATATTAGCCGGGAGGGTTCACCTCCCGGCTCAGCCTTGTCTGCTGGGGGGCCCCCCAAGGCAAATGTAAGAAAGTAGCAAGAAGCCAGGAAAAAGCAATGGGGCGTTGGAGCAGTAGGGAGGAGACCTGAGACCAAGTGAACACTGAGTAGGTCAGATAGGCCTGGGCCACCAGGGCTCCAAACAGCTGTCAGGGGGGAGGGCTCCCTGGAGGGCGTGAGGTGTGAGCTTCACACAGGCATCTTTCTAACCTCAGGTGAACAATATTGACTTAAGAACACAGTTGTTAAGCACTTCATAATGAATTCATGCTAAGTTCTTTCATTTTACTTTTTGTTTTAACCTCCAAGTCCCAGCTGTATTCCTTTCGCCCCCACAGCACCCGGTCTGAAAAGTCTAACAGGTCTTTAGATAGGACTGCTGCGACCAGGGTGCAGGATGTGTGGGGCAGAGAGGGCCACAGGGACAGGGCCAAGACCTTAGCTGACTGACCAGAAGACCTTAGTTGACTGACCAGAGCTTGTTTGTTGGAGGCTGCTCCAGAAATGCTTATCTTGCAGTGTTGGACTCAGAGGGGCCCACAAACGAGGAATCACCAATGCTGCCACAAACCAGCCCGAGGCACAGCTGCTTAAAAAGTATTTTAAAAATGTATCAGATCCGGCGCCGTGGCTCAATAGGCTAATCCTCCGCCTTGCAGCGCCGGCACACCAGGTTCTAGTCCTGGTCAGGGCACCGGATTCTGTCCCGGTTGCCCCTCTTCCAGGCCAGCTCTCTGCTGTGGCCAGGGAAGGCAGTGGAGGATGACCCAAGTGCTTGGGCCCTGCACCCCATGGGAGACCAGGAGAAGCACCTGGCTCCTGGCTTCGGATCAGTGCAGTGTGCCGGCCACGGCGGCTATTGGAGGGTGAACCAACGGCAAAGGAAGACCTTTCTCTCTGTCTCTCTCTCTCTCACTGTCCACTCTGCCTGTCCAAAAAAAAAAAAAAAAAAAATCTGAAAGGCAGAGTTAGAGAGAGACAGACAGGGACAGAGAGAGAGAGATCTTCCATCTGCTGGTTCACTCCCCAAATGGCCACAACAGCCAGGGCTGGACCAGGCCAAAGCCAGGATCCTGGAACTTCATCCGGGCCCCCCAAGTGGGTGCAGGGGCCCATGCACTTATCAGTAGGGAGCTGCCGTGGAAGTGGAGCAGCCAGGACTCAAACCAGTGCTCAAATGGGGTGCTGGTGTCGCAGCAGCTACTTTACCCACTGCACCCCAATGCTGGCCCCTTGAGTCACAATTTTGAACAGGCAACTTAGCTGCCTCCAGCAGTGACCCTAAGCAATCCCCTGACGAATGTCCCACGGACCTGTGGGGGAGTGTCCTGCGAATAGGTATCCCAAGTTTGTCACACTCCAGGCATGTATAGAATGCAAACAGGAAGGAGGCGACTGCTCCCCCTTGTCTGTATCCTGGACACGCCCCAAACCCTTGTTAGAAAAACTCTAGCAAACTGCTCAGAGAGGCAGTTTCTGTAGGGACCTATACTTCTCCACTGTTTCTTTTTCTTGTCACAAGTAAACAAAGCTTCTCTCTCAGCGACTCCCACTTGAGGCTGTTTTTTTGGCAACACTCCAAGCAAATGGAGCCCTTGTGTCAGCCAACAGTACCTTCTCGCAAAAGGTGTATAACATAATGTGTCTTTACAGAAATGCTAACCTGCTATAAATCCTGTTGTGTTTCCTCTGGTTTCCCCCTAATGCTGGGTTTTTAAGCTCCATCTATGTTGCTGTGTACATCTGGATGGTTGTTTTGCACTGCTACTTAGTATTAACTAATGCACATCTGCTTTTTTTTTTTTTTTACTAGTCCTTTTCTCTAGTGTTAACAATTTAGGCTGCCTCCCACAGCTACCCCAGCAGTCCCGTGATGTGCCTCCTTATGGACCTGTGGGAGAATGTCCTGGGAATATATATTCCAGAATTTATCACCGGTCAAAGGGCATGTGCATGCTTTGTCTCAACTGCCAGATGGCTTTGGTGAGATGTGGAACCAGCCGACACTCCCTCCAGCATCTCACACGTCTTCGGCTGCACTGTTCTGGGCTGTTCTTAGCAGCGTAGAGTAGATGCAGCCGTCACAGGGAACCGTCTTCACTTCGGGAGATCCAGGGGAAAGGGGATCTTCCGAACTGCCAGGAAGGGATGTGGTGACTCAGAAACCCAAAGCTGGCACACGCAAAGACTGAGACAGCGCTACCAGTGCAAGGGGTTTGCTGGCCATACGTCGTTCGTTTGCACAAATATTCCACGCAGTGTTTGCTCCCAGCCCCCATGCCTGGTTAGTCCACACTGAGTTTTTTTTTTATTTTTTTTTATTTTTATTTTTTTTTTTTTTTGACAGGCAGAGTGGACAGTGAGAGAGAGACAGAGAGAGAAAGGTCTTCCTTTTGCCACTGGTTCACCCTCCAATGGCTGCTGCAGCCGGCGCACCGCGCTGATCCTGGCAGGAGCCAGGAGCCAGGTGCTTTTCCTGGTCTCCCATGGGGTGCAGGGCCCAAGCACCTGGGCCATCCTCCACTGCACTCCCTGGCCATAGCAGAGAGCTGGCCTGGAAGAGGGGCAACCGGGACAGAATCCGGCGCCCCAACCGGGACTAGAACCCGGTGTGCCGGCGCCGCAAGGTGGAGGATTAGCCTATTGAGCCACGGCGCCGGCTCAGTCCACACTGAGTTGATCGGAAGGATTATTTGACTTGGCTGTGAGACCCAGTGTCTTGCTGAGCAAAGCCTGGCCCCATCTCATAAGCTGTGGCTCCCTCCTCACCAACTGTCATTCTCCTTGGGTCATGCTGTGGGGTAGAATACACAAGCAGCAATAAGTAGCAACAATGAACACTGGTAGAGTGCTTGGCCCCTTGCTACTCAGAGTGTGGGCCTCAGAGCAGCCACTCAGGTGTCACCAGGGATGCTCGGTGGTAGAAATGCAGAATCTTTTTTTTTTTTTTTTTTTTTTTGACAGGCAGAGTTAGACAGTGAGAGAGAAAGAGACAGAGAGAAAGGTCTTCCTTCCGTTGGTTCACCCCCCAAATGGCTGCTACAGCCGGTGCACTGCGCTGATCCGAAGCCAGGAGCCAGGTGCTTCCTCCTGGTCTCCCATGCAGGTGCAGGGCCCAAGCATTTGGGCCATCCTCCACTGCCTTCCCGGGCCACAGCAGAGAGCTGGACTGGAAGAGGAGCAACCGGGACAGAATCCGGCACCCCAACTGGGACTAGAACCCCGGGGTGCCGGCGCTGCAGGCAGAGGATTAGCCTAGTGAGCTGTGGCGCCGGCCAGAAATGCAGAATCTTTGGGCCTGACCCAGACCTACTGGTTCAGAACCTACTTTTTACTTTATTTTTTCTGAAAGGACTAAATTGTTTAAGATTTACTTATTTAGTTATGTGAAAGGCAGAGTGACAGAGAGAGAGATCTTCCATTTGTTGCTTACCCTCCAGATGGCCAACACAGTCAGATCAGGCCAGGCTGAAGCCAGGAACTCCATCCTGATCTCCCATGTGAGTGGCGGGACCCAAGCACTTGGGCCATCTTCTGCTGCCTTTCCAGGCGCATTAGCAGGGAGCTGGATCAGAAGCAGAGTGGCCAGGACTTGATTTGGGATGTTGCCAGGGTTGCCACAATGCTGGCCCCAGAACACACTTTCAGCAAGACCTGAGGGGCACTATGTACTGAGTTCGAGAAACACTGCTTCGCTCTTTGTCAAATATTGTCACGTACGTGGTCTTACTCAACCTCTTCCTGACCTCTCTGATCATATTCACTACGTAACTCCCACGTGACAGTTGAGGAAATGGAGGCAGACTGGCCAAAAGTACCCAGAAGAGCCTGGCACAGAATTCTAGACTCTGCAGCTGCCTCTCGAAGTCATACTCTGTATCTCTCCCCTCCCCCACACCCCGTTTTCCCTCACTGCCAAAGGAAGAGACCCAGGAAGAGCTCCTTTCCGATTGAGGCCAGGCCCACTGGAGACACGGGCTCTGGTTTTGTCATCTTCAAGGAGGCAAACTTTTCGCTTGAGACCAGGAAGTGCTTCACCGGGGCTCAACCTCAGCCTCTCTGCTCTCCCTTGTGAGCGCTGAGTAGGATGGTGCTGTGGTCTGGACATCTGCGTCCCCCACATGCTGGACATTGACTTTCTGACCCGTGGGTGACGGTCATGGGAGGTGCAGAAGTCATGAGAATCAGCGCCTTATGAACAGGCCCCAGGGAGCGCCTTTGCTGTTCGCACCACACAAGGACATGGGGAAGGGGCGCACTTGTGAGAAGGCCGGCCGTCAGGAGAGGCTGAACCTGCTGGCGCCTTGACCTTGAACATCCCAGCCCCCTCAACTGTGACAAATGAGCCACCCAGTCTTCTGCACTTGGTGACAGCAGCCTGAATGGACTGTGGCAGAGTGACTGCTAGATCTTCAGCCAGCAAAGCTGACCAGGTTCCGTTTTGTCTACGAGAGCTGGGTGAGCAGAGGGGCTTAATCTGGGGGCCCCAGGTTCCACAGGCATCTGCACATAAAATTCAGGGTGGTCTGTGAAATTGGATAGAAAAAGGAATTAATATATTTTACTTTCACCAACCTCTAACAAGAACTTAGCATTTTCTTCACAAAAACGATTGGAAACATTGGCCTTGGTAGGACCCATGACTTTGTCACTAACAGAAATCACTTTGCCCCTAATAGAAACAGAAATCACTAATTTCCATAGTGTATGATCACCGTTACATACCTCAGGCTCTTGCTATGCTTGTCACAACTTCCATGTCTTTAATTATTAGACCCACACCAGATCTCGTTATTAAATGTGCTAAGGGAGCACCAGTGTGCTAAATTACCATTTTATTGTTGTTTATTTATGTGTTTTTAAGATTTATCTTAGGGCCGATGCTGTGGCATAGTGGGTAAAGCCACCGCCTGCAGTGCCGGCATCCCATATGGGAGCTGGTTCGATCCCGGCTGCTCCACTTCTGATCCAGCTCTCTGCTATGACCTGGGAAAGCAGTAAAAGACGGCTGAAGTCCTTGGGCCCCTGCACCCGCGTGGGAGACCCAGAAGAAACTCCTGGATCCTGGCTTCAGACTGGCACAGCTCCGGCCGTTGTGACCAACTGAGGAGTGAACGAGCGGATGGAAGACCTCTCTCTCTCTGTCTTTCTTTCTCTCTCTGTGTAACTCTTTCAAATAAATAAATAAATCTTAAAATAAAAAGATTTGTCTCAAAGGCAGGGTGACAGAGAGATCTTCCCTCTGCTGGTTCACTCCCCTAAAATGGCCCCAGAAGCCAGGAGCCTGGAACTCCACCCAGGTCTCCCAAGTGGGTGGCAGGGGCCCAAGCACTCAGGTCATCTTCCTTTGCTTTCCCAGCCGCATTAGCAGGGAGCTGGGCTTGAACCATATGGGATGCTGGCACCGCAACAGTGGGCTTACCCACTGCACCACTATCTTACTGGTTTGTTTGTTTGTTTGTTTGTTTGTTTTTTACAGGCAGAGTGGACAGTGAGAGAGAGAGAGACAGAGAGAAAGGTCTTCCTTTTGCCGTTGGTTCACCCTCCAATGGCTGCCACGGCCGGTGCACCACGCTAATCCGAAGCCAGGAGCCAAGTACTTATCCTGGTCTCCCATGGGGTGCAGGGCCCAAGCACTTAGGCCATCCTCCACTGCACTCCCTGGCCACAGCAGAGAGCTAGACTGGAAGGGGGGCAACTGTGACAGAATCCGGCACCCCGACCGGGACTAGAACCCTGTGTGCCAGAGCCGCAAGGCGGAGGATTAGCCTAGTGAGCTGCGGTGCCGGCCATCACTCTTATTGTAGATAACTTAGTAACTGTCTTGCTAAGTAATAAGTGTAATGTTTTCCTTTGAATTTTCTTATGAATTTCATTTTATGAACTTAAAAAACATTTTTTTTTTCTGAGAAGGAGTTAACAAGCTTCATTCAACGGTGACAGCACCATTCCAGATGCTAGAACCGTCATCACAGCCTCCTTGCTGTTTGTCATTAAGGGTTGTTTTGGGTCACCTCCTAGGTTTGTTTAATATCTGTTGTTGATGACAACCAAGCACTTTAAACCGAAAGGGCTACATGTTTGTCTTCAGGAGTGAAACAAAGGATTTTTTAAAATTTATTTTTCACTTCATTGGAAAGGCAGAGAGACAGACACAGAGATAAAAAATCACTCATGCTTCATTCCCCAAATGCCTGCAACAGCCAGGGCAGGGGCAAGCCAAAGTCAGGAGATTAAAACTCCATCTGGGGCTCTCACATGAGTGGCAGGGACCCAAGTCTTTGAGCCATCATCTGCTGCCCCCCAAGGGTGTGCACTAGCAGGAAGCTGGAATGAGATGCAGTGCCAGGACATGAACGCAGACACCCCGAAAAGAGATGCAGGCGTCCCAGGTGGTATCTTAATATCTGCCCTACGATGAGTCTCTTGAGATTGCACTCCATTACACAGCCAGGCTTGGCTGGAGCTGGGGCAGCAGAACCCCACGGGAGAATTGTGTGACCTTTGCCCTTCTGGAAGATCTTCTCAACTTGCAGATTTCAGTTTAAAATGCCTCCTGTTGGGGCCAGCGCTGTGGTATAGCAGTGCAGGCAGAGGCATCCCATATGGGTGCCGATTCTAGTCCTGGCTGCCCCTCTTCTGATCCAGCTCTCTGCTATGGCCTGGAAAGCAGTGGAAGATGGTCCAAGTCCTTGGGCCCCTGCACCCACGTGGAAGACCCGGAAAAAGCTCCTGGGTCCTGGCTTCGGATCTGCCCAGCTCTGGCCACTGTGGCCATTTGGGGAGTGAACCAGCAGATGGAATCTCTCTCTCTCTCTCTGTTTTCCTCTCTCTCTATACCTCTGCCTCTCTGTAATTCTGACTTGCTGATACATGAACAAGTAAAATGAAATTAAAATTTAAAAAAAAAAATGACTCCTGCTGGAGAGAGACCACCAGCCGCAGCTTCACTGGTTCCTCTTCCTTCTGTCAGCTTTCTGTTACAACCTTCATGACAACTCACACAGAAGCTGGAAGATGGCCGGCACCGCGGCTCACTAGGCTAATCCTCCGCCTTGCGGCGCCAGCACAAGTCCTGGTCGGGGCGCCGGATTCTGTCCCGGTTGCCCCCCTTCCAAGCCAGCTCTCTGCTGTGGCCAGGGAGTGCAGTGGAGGATGGCCCAGGTGCTTGGGCCCTGCACCCCATGGGAGACCAGGAGAAGCACCTGGCTCCTGGCTTCGGATCAGCGTGGTGCGCCGGCCGTGGCAGCCATTGGAGGGTGAACCAACGGCAAAGGAAGACCTTTCTCTCTGTCTCTCTCTCTCACTGTCCACTCTGCTTGACAAAAAAAAAAAAAAAAGAAAGAAAGAAAGAAAGAAAGAAACCACTGGAGCATGGCAGGTGCTCCTTCAAGGCAAACTCTCTTCCTTCCCATCACGGAGTGCTCAGGACAGCGCGTAGTGGTGGGGTGGGACACTTTTCTTCCAGATCTCCACACTTCCCATTTCTCTAAGTCAAAAAATTTTTCTCTCCCTTCAATTTTCCTTCCTTTTCCACTTGAGTAGTTTTTCTAATCTTCCTTCCTGGGGCTTTCTGCAAGTATTTTGATTTTTTTTTAAGTACTCAAAAGATGAGTATTTTGAAAATGGTGGCTGTTCCTTCAGGGTTAAAGCACACACCCAACATTTCAACTCCCTCCTGCAGAGTAGCAAACCACTGCCAAACCCACACTCCTCCACGGCAGGCAGTGGGGCGCAGGGGAGGAAGGAAGCGCTCCTGGGGCTGCTCTTCTATTTCTTGTTCATGGTCCCGGGGGGTCAGAGTTCAGCAGGGCAGGCTCACCTATGCTCCAAGTGGTGTCAGCTGGCCCTGGGTCACGGCTGGAGGGTCCCAGGAGGCTCTGCTCACCTGTCTGCCGTCCCAGACTCCTCACCTTTTCCACACTGGAATGGCAAAGGGGGAGAGGACTCTATGACATGGGGTGGGCGGGGTAGGGTGGGTACTGCAGCCATCTTTAGAAACAACTTATGCAACATAAAGAATTCAAGATAGGAGGGCCGGCGCCGCGGCTCACTAGGCTAATCCTCCGCCTAGCGGCGCCGGCACACTGAGTTCTAGTCCCGGTCGGGGCGCCGGATTCTGTCCCGGTTGTGGCGCCGGATTCTGTCCCGGTTGCCCCTCTTCCAGGCCAGCTCTCTGCTGTGGCCAGGGAGTGCAGTGGAGGATGGCCCAGGTGCTTGGGCCCTGCACCCCATGGGAGACCAGGAGAAGCACCTGGCTCCTGGCTCCTGCCATCAGATCAGCGCGGCCGCGGCGGCCATTGGAGGGTGAACCAATGGCAAAGGAAGACCTTTCTCTCTTTCTCTCTCTCTCTCACTGTCCACTCTGCCTGTCAAAAAAAAAAAAAAAAAAAAGAATTCAAGATAGGAAAGAATCTTTTAATGAGCTTAAAAATATAGCAAATCGTATAATGAAAATAGTGAATAATATTCACCAGTTTTTAGAGGGGATTTTTTCTTCCTACTCCATCTGTCACTTTCACTTTCAGAATCAGCCCTTGTTTGTTCCTCCAGGCCACTCTAGGAACCACTAGGCCATAGAGTCCTGAGGAACCACTAGGCCATAGAGTCCTGAGGACGACATCCAGGAAGGAAGTCCTTGCTGGGACATCCCTCGCCACCTGCCTGCTGCCGTACATCCCCCGGTCCCCTGTGCTTCCCCCAGAGGCCACCCTCAATTCTCTTTTTCTGGTTCCTTACTTCCCCTAGGGGATTTTGTCCATTGCCCTGGCTTCAACTGCCCCCTATACTCTGAAGACTCCCACATCTTCATCTCCAGCCCACACGTCCCCCTCCTAAGATCCAGAACTGCAAAGGCAACCACCTCCTAGACACCCCCATGGTCACCTCAGCTTTGCATGTCCGAAACCAAATTTTGCATTTTCTTCCTCTGCACCAAAGCCTACTGCCTCTCTGTAGTCCTGCTTCCCCCAGTGAATGGAGCCAGGCTCTGACAGTCCTCCTCCGTGCCCCGCCTCTGCCTCACACCCACACCGACCAACGGCCAGAACCTGCCTGCTCTTGGCAGCTCTTTTCCACATCTCGAATTCAGGCCAGCCCTCAGCTTAGCTGCCTATATTACTACGAAAGCGTCTTGTTGGTGTTAGACCCCTCCCTTCTGACCCGTTGTCCACACAGGGCTAGAAGGAGCTTCCTAGGCCACCAAATCCCTTCAGGCGGTCTCCATGGGCCCTTAGGATAAACGTTTACCTTCTGGGCAGCTTTCCTTAACAGCCTAAGCTCCTCATCCTGTCAAGTCTGCAGCCCTGGGTCTCAATGCTTTGCACCTGCACCCTTCTACGTCCCAGCTTAGAGATCCACGGGGCGGGGAAGTCTCCCCTGACTCCTGCCCAGGCCTGCCCGTCCATGCCCTCATCTCAGCATTTACTGGGCTATGGCGATGGCTAACTCACGTATTCACGTCTCCCACCATCCTGGAAGCTCCTTCAGCCCAGGAACTATATTGCTTTTATGAATGCTCCTCAAGTGTACAGCTAATGCCTGGCACAGGGTGGGGAAGAGAACAAGTGAATGAATGAGAGGAGACCCATTGTCGGAAAGGGGGCAGGGAAGATGACGTATTAGCCAGCGCTCATTAATTTGAAATACCTGAGAGGAGCTTTTGGGGAAGGAAAGGTTTGTTCTGGCTTCCGGTTTGGAGGTGCACAGCACAAGAGTGGGCGGCACCGTTGTCTGGTCCCTGATAAAGGCTGGTAATGGAGAAGTGTATACGAGGAGCGATCACAGGGTGAGCCAACACACAGAGCCAGGGAGCGAGCTCTTCCATCCTCTGTGTGGTCTCCAGCTTATCAGCTTAATCCAATCCGATCACGTCCTGACAGCCAGAATCAAATCAAGCCTCCACTCCGGTCCATCAATCATTATCATTAATCCATTAACCCTTAACTTAAGACTTCGGGGTTCAAATGTCTGCACGAGTTAAGGGAGTCAAATCCTGTTATCTGCAACAGATGCTAGGGTACAGTGTGTTCCAACATCTGTAACAGAACATTCTTTACACATGAGGCCCCCTTCCCTTTGCTATTTTTTTTTTTTTAAGATTTCATTTATTTGACAGAGTTACAGAGAGAGGTAGAGACAGAGAGAGAGAGAGGTCTTCCATCCACCGGTTCCCTCCCCAGATGGCCGCAACGGCTGGAGCTGCGCCGATCCGAAGCCAGGGGCCAGGAGCTTCTTCCAGGTCTCCCATGTGGGTGCAGGGGCCCAAGGACTTGGGCCATCTTCTACTGCTATCCCCGGCCATAGCAGAGAGCTGGATTGGAAGAGGAGCAGCAGGGACTAGAACCAGTGCCCATATGGGATGCTAGAACTTCAGGTCAGGGCTTTAATCCACTGTGCCACAGTGCTGCCCCCACCCCGCCCCTTTGCTATTCTGATCGAGGGAGAAACCGGCCCCATCAGCAGAGTCAGCATCTGGCCTAAGTGCTGCTTGAACTTAAATCCATGCCCAAGATGATAATTTTCCACATCTGGACCTTCAATAAAATGAGCTACAGGAAAGGTATAGAAGGATTTACACTTCTACCTAGGCATTTGCCCACATTCTGTCTATAACCCCAGTGGATCTTTAAAGACAACCTGGTTTTGTTTCCCCATAGGAAAATATCTGAGTGGGGGCTGGTGCTATGGTGCAGTGTGTTAAAACCATGGCCCACAGTGCCAGCATCCCACATGGGTGCCGGTTCAAGTCCCAGCTGTTCCACTTCCTATCCAGCTCCCTGCTAATATGTACCTGGGAAAGCATCGGAGGATGGCCCAAGTCCTTGGGGCCCTGCACCATGTGGGAGACCCAGAAGAAGCTCCTGGCTCCTGGCTTTGGCCTGGCACAGCCCCGGCCATTATGGCCATTTGGAGAGAGAACCAGGGGATGGAAAAACTCTGTCTCTCCTCTCCCTCTGTCTTTCTGTAACTCCACCTTTCAAATAAAATTTTTTTTTGACAGGCAGAGTGGGCAGTGAGAGAGAGAGACAGAGAGAAAGGTCCTCCTTTTTCAGTTGGTTCACCCCCCAATGGCAGCTGCGGCTGGCGCACCGCGCTGATCCGAAACCAGGAGCCAGGTGCCTCTCCTGGTCTCCCATGCAGGTGCAGGGCCCAAGACTTGGGCCATCCTCCACTGCACTTCCAAGCTACAGCAGAGAGCTAGACTGGAAGAGGAGCAACCAGGACAGAATCCGGCGCCCTGACCAGGACTAGAACCCGGTGTGCCAGCGCCGCAGGCGGAGGATTAGCCTATTGAACCGTGGCGCCAGCCTCAAATAAAATATTTTTAAAACTTAAAAAAAAAAGTCCGAGTGCCTAATACAGATTAGATGTTGGATCCACAAATCATGATATGGCCACCATATTGAAGGAGCCCAGATCTGGGTGGAGTGTGGACAGTAATTAGTAAAATACATCTTGCAATAAGATGTGACTAAGTGCTCCACGCCCAGCATAAGGTGTGGCCACGGAACAACGTGTGTAAGCAGAGAAGAATGAACTCATGTTGGAGTTATCAAAGAAGGCTTCAACCAAGGGGCAAGGGAGCAAAAACCTCGAAAGCCAAGAAGGCAAAGGGGTCATTAAGGAGAAAAACGTGTTTCTTCCGAGAAAAAAATGGCCTCCCCTTGCACATAGAAAATCCACGTTTCACCCCATGACCCATAACCCCGCAGTCGTCTGGCTCCTCTTGCCTCACTCTGCAGCTCATCCCCTCCCATGCCCGGCACCCTCACACCTCCAGCACCGCCCTTCCTGCTGCAGGACCCGGCTTTAGCTGCTCACTGCACTTTCGTGGACTCGCCCTGGATCTGCTTATCCTCTCAGAAGGTTTTCAGCTTCGAGTCTCCTCCCGAGGGCAGACTTCTCTCTCTCAAACCAAACCAGTCCCCTAGGCACAGTAACATCACCCATGCATTGCAAAGACTAACCTTACCTTCACAGGTAGTGCACGTGTGTGGTCTCCGTGTCTGTCTCCCCATCTAAGCTTTCTACGAGTGGGGACCTGGCCTGTCTTGTTCACCGTTCTTGTCCCGGCGCCTAGAACACATAGTAGGTGCTCCACAAACATCCTTTGGAATGGAATGGGTGCACGAACAGAGGTAATGGAAACTACTTCCTGGATGAGGACATGGCATGAAGTTGTGGATATTCAGAAGCTGTGGCTGTGGGCCAGAGATAGTCCCGGTGGAAAGGTGAGCTGGAGGGAGTTGTTGGGGAGCTCGTGTCCAGTCTGTCCAAAGGAGCAGCTGGGAGCAGAACACGCAGCTCAGAACAGCACGGCCTTTTATCTCCTGGCCTGGCGACAGGAGCCAGGATCGTGTTTACACGGGGACTGCTGTGATTGGATCATGACTTCAATAAAGGGATTCTGCTCTCGGTGTAGACGTCGGGCACTGGGAAGCCAGCTGGAGTGTGGGTGGAAGTTGGGGGGGGTCACAGATTGTTCAATCTCAGCAAGAGTTGATGGCAGACTGACCTGCAGCACCATTTGAAGGGTGGATACAGGGGACGTGGGTGCCAACGGGAACCGGGACCTTGAGGGGGAAGGCAAAGGCCACATGGGAGGTGAGGGGCCCACAGGAAAGAGCAGCAGCAGCCACTCGAGTTTGGGTTCTGTGACTCTGAGGTCCCTGTGGGACACCTGGCTCTGAATCTCCAGCGATCCTGGATCCTGCCGCCACCACTGCCCCAGGCACTGCCTCTCTCTCCTGTCCTGCAGCTCTCCCGCCACGGCTTCTCAGCACACGGGGACCCTACGCCAGCAGCCCCACACTTAGGCCTGAAGCGTCTGGCTGTGGCCAGCCCAGGGGGCGGCTCCCTGACAGGAAGGAAGGCAGGCAGGCCCAGGGCTGGGCACACACAGGCAAGCTTCCTGCCTGCAGCAGGTGCCCCCCACCCCCCAGCTGCTCCAGCTCCTGGGCTCAGATCAACAGGATGGGACAGCCCGGGCGGAAGGAAGTCTGCAGGGAGGGACACCCGAGCAGACGGCGGCAGGGGCCTGGGGAGCTGCCTGGGCGGCAGAGCTGGCACGCCTCCAGCAGCCAGCAGGGGCAGTGACAGGAGGCCATTCAGCCCCTTCCACCCAGGGGCCCCCCTGGCCTGGCCAATGGCATCCTCGGTACTGTTGTCGCCGGCTAGCCCGAGCCTTAGCAGTTTCTTGGTTTCACCGGGGAGAAAGGGGTCCTTCAGGGGCTCCTGCCTCGTGTTCAGCCTGTCACTGGCCCCCTCTGCAACAAAAGCTGCTGTGAACAGGCACAAACGGGGAGCCGAGGGCACCGCAGCAGAGCCCCCGGCCCCGAGGCGGCACACACACCGGTTTCCTGTTCTGAACACCGGCCCGCCTCCGACAGGGTCAGGGCACAGTGGCTGGGGGGTGGTGGCGGCGATTCTGGGACCGAGAGCCTTTGTCGTGGCCAGCACCTGGCAGGCGTGTTCCTGCGGGAGCCTGGACACCTTAGGAGACCCCTTCCCAGCCGGTGTCCACGGCGGCTTCCAGGCTGGCCTTTGGTGAGGGGAGAGTGGGCGGGCGTCTCCCTTTGAAACAGCTGCAGGCTGCGACTTAAACTTCGACTACACCGAGCTCCAACGCGATCCTGCCGCCGAGCGTCGGCGCCAGAGACGGGTGAAAAGTCCGGTCTACGCTCCCCGGCACGCCATTGGTCCAGTTCCCGGGGCTTCCCGCAGTCCCCGCGCCACCCCTCGGAGGCCCCGGGGGAAGCATGGGCGGGGCAGGCCGAGCACGGATGCCTGCAGCGCGGCGGGGGAGGGCGCGCCCACGCCGGCGGCTCAGCGTGGGCGGGGGGCGCGGGAGCAGGTGGCCGCTGCGTGCCCGGGCTCCTCCGCCCTCCTCCCTGGCGCGCCACCCGCCCACGACCCGGTGAGGCAAAACCCAGCAAACGACCCAGAACTGCAGCTCAGTCGGTCACTGGGCTCGGCGTTCTCGCCAGACGCGCGCGAGGATGGCGCTTCCAAGGCAAATCTCTTGGCTCCAGCCCCTTGGCTTGCAGCCGCCGCCTCCCCCGCCCGCTCGCCCGGCGTCCCGCCCACTCCGTGGCGGGCTGAGCTGGGGCCCGGCGTGGCGGGGACGGGGCGGAGCGGGCGGCCCTCCCCACCCCCACGTGGGGCCGGCCCGCCGCCGCCGCGCCGCGCCTCCCCGTCCGGCGCCCGCCCGCGGCGCCGCCCCCTCGGCCGGGGCGGGGGCCGGGGCGGCGAGGGGTGGGCGAGGGCGAGGGCATCACCGAGTCAGGTGGCCGCGGGAGTTCCCCGGGGCAGGGCCGAGGGAACACGCTGCCGGGGATTGTGTACACGCTCCACTGACACAGCTTCACGCCGCCGGGCAGCCGCTGATCACGCGTGGCCCCGCAAGGCCATTGGTCGGCGCCTCACACACCTTTGCCGCTGATTGGCCGGCGGCAGGCTCCGCCCCCGCCCCCGCCCGCGGCGCGGGGCAGGCGGAGCGGCTACCTGAATGGGGAGGGGGGCAGACGGCGCGCGGCGCGGGCAGCGGCGGGAGCGGCGTCGAGTGGCTCTGCGCGTCCGTCTGAGGCCAGGCGAGCCAGCAGCCTCGCAGGCAGTCAGCTCGCCGCGGGCGGCCAGGCAGCCAGACATGCTCAACTTCGGCGCTTCCCTCCAGCAGGCCCCGGTGAGTCACCTGAGGATGCCCCCGGTGCTTCCCCGCTGCGCCGTGTCTGGGGACCGGCGAGGGCGCGAACCCCGAGACCCTGACAGCCGCCACGCCTGAGAGCCGGGGCTGCCGCGGAGTCGGGGGGCGAGGGAGGGGCGTCCTGCCTGCAGGCAGTGGGCACTGGTGCGGGCATGTGTCGCGGGAGGGTCACGAGGTGGACCCAGGGGAGAGCGCGCTTACTCTAGGTGTGGAGAGGAGGGGAAGGGGCTGCCCCGCAGGGACACCTACGGCGGCAGATGACGGGGAGGAGTGGGGGGGCGAGGGCAGAGGGCTGCCGCTCTGCTGCGAGGTTAGGGGAGGGGACCACCCTGCACCTGGCACCGGGCAGGGCCGCCCCAGTCGGGATCAGGAACGAGACCCAGGGTGGAAGCGGGCAAGCTTTCGGGGGAGGGGGTGCGTGTCCACAGCAAGGGGCTGCCCACTTTGTGGGGTGGGGGTCTGGGCTGAGGCTTGCAGGACACGGGCTGCCAGCCCAGGACCTCGGGGAACAGGCTGCTCCGCAGACAGCCCGGGGCGGGGGGAGGGGGCGCCGGGGATGGCACGCGCGGGCTCAGCGACCACCGAGTGTGGCCAGCCGGCCGCAGCAGACGCCGGGAGGAGACCCCCCTCTCCATCCCCGGCGGCGGCAGGTGGCCGCCTGCTGACGACCCCTCGGAGGGGGCGGGAGGGTGGGAAGCAGGACTCCGCGGCTGGGACCGCGAGACGCGGGGGCCGCGCGTGTCGAGCCGGGAGGCGCACAGGCCGTGGGGGCCGCGCGTCTGGAGCCGATGCCTGTGGGGGCTGCACACGTCTGGGAACCCTTGGAGACGGCGGCGCGCGGGGGCCGGCGCTGCCGGAAGCCGTGCGGAGGGGGCGCCGCGGCTGCGGGGAGAGACGGGGTGGTCTGAGGTCCCGCGGGCCGCGTGGGCGGGAAGCGCCGAGGGCTCGGCCGGGGCCCCCCGGGGGCTGCGGGCGGGAGGAGGGCGGCGGCCGGGTTTCCGCGCGGGCACCCGGCTCCTCCTCCCGGCAGCTGAGGCGGAGGCCGGGGGTGGGCCGGGAGCGGGTGCGCCCGGGGAGCTTCTCGTCCCCGAGTGACCCAGCCCCGGCCCCCGCCAGGGGCGGGAGCGAGGCCCAGCCCTGCAGTCGGTTCCTAAGGGAACGGCGGCTCGCGGGGAGCTGGAAGGGGCGGGCGCCTCCGGAGCCGGGGCGCGCGGCCCCGCCCCGCCCCTCCCCGCGGGCCGGGCGCGCACTGCGGGGCGGTTGGCGGCGGCGCCCGCGGCCCCTCCCCCAGGCCGGCGCGAGGGCGGGGGCCCCGCGGGGCTCAGGAAGTAGGGGAAAGGTGACGGCGCGGCAATTCCCAGTTCACGTTTCCTGCGCCGCCCGGAGCAGCCGCTGATCACGCTTTGTTCACATGCCTCGCCCCCTCCGCCTCCCTCCCCCCGCCCCCGCCCTGGGCCTCCCAGCCAATCGGGGCGCGGGCCGCCGGCCGGCTGGCCAATGGCGGGGGCCGGGGCGCTGAGACGTGCGCGCGGCGGGGAATGTTCCCAGTGACTCACCCGTGAGCCTCATTGAGGCGCGGGCGGCCCCTCCGTGCGTCCCCGCCCGCCCGCGAGGATCTCCCCGGCCGCCGCCGCCCCCGCTCCCTCTCCTGCCTCGCGGCCCGCTCCCTTTCCTCAGCGCCCGGCTCCCCTCCTGCCGGCCTCCTTTCTTCGCGGTGGCGTTCTGAGGCGGCGTTTACACACGGACGCCGCTGGCCGCGGCGGCTTACATAAAGGCGCGCGCTGTTATGCAATGGCATTGTTAGCGGCGCTGACGAGTTCGTTACGAAAGGATCGTGCGTGTCCGAAAACAAGCCATGAGAATCACGCCTTGCGACAGTAAATCGCTTTTTCGGTATTTTTGCACAGTCTCGGCTTTGACTGGGAGTCTGGAGTTGGATTTTTAAGTGGAACATGGGAGAGGCGGTGGCGGGGATCTCTCCCGTCGCGTGAGGTAGTGCAGGGAGAGGGTTGTGTAGGTCAGCGCAAAGCGTGTGCTGTGAAGCCGTGCTACACGAAACTAGATTCTCTTCTTGCTCCTCACACTCCACGGGCCAGGCTTTTGCACATCCCTAGAATGTTCAGGTTCCTGATTATCTGATTTTTTAATATTGCCTGTGTTGGTCATAGTTAGAGCCAGACCACTGTGAGATAGAAAGGCAATGCAGATAGGGAGAAGTTGAGACCGCACTGAAAGCTTTGCAGCCTGACAATGTGAGGTTTCCCATCGCCTCCCATAACTTGAGCGTGACCCTGAGGATCACGTATCCTTTGGTATCTCAAAGTCTAAAGTGACTTTCCAAAGATCAGACCCGTTATCAACAGGTCAGAGTGCTGTCCACCCCGCTTTGCCTTTGCCTTTCTAAGGAAGGGCTGGCCATTTTTTTTTTTTAATTTTTTTTTTTATCGGGACCTCACGGCGCGGCTGGGGTGCTGAGAAAAGCCCAGGCTTCCTTGCGGATCCTCCCTTAGCTCTCTTGCCTGAGCCCTGTTGCAGGTGGGGAGGCGGGGCTGTCAACCACTGCCCTTCATCAGTCAGGCTGAGCCCCGGTGTCGTTTTCACAGGAGAGAATGGAGATGAACTCTGAAAGGTCGAAAGAGAGTGTGTATTGCTGGAACAAAACAGCGGAGAAGAGTGATTTCGAAGCCGTGGAGGCGCTCATGTCCATGAGCTGCAGCTGGAAGTCGGATTTTAAGAAGTACCTGGAGAACAGACCGGTCACACCAGTGTCCGACCTGTCGGAGGAAGAGAACCTGCTCCCGGGGACTCCCGATTTTCACACCATCCCTGCCTTTGTAAGTGCCGCGGGTTTTTTAAGAGTGCTGTAGATCGCGGGGTTTCCAGTGCGGTCAGTAATGAGCTCTGAATTTCTCCCGCTTCTGTGTCTCTTCCAGTGTCTGACCCCCCCTTACAGCCCCTCGGACTTTGAACCCTCGCAAGCGTCCAATCTGTTGGCACCAGCGCCATCTACTGGGCACTTCAAATCCCTCTCAGACGCCGCCAAGCCTTACCCTGCCGCTGCCCCTTTCAAGGAAGAAGAGAAGAGCCCGGTGGCGCTCCCCAAGCTCCCCAAGGCTCAGGCAACCAGCGTGATCCGCCATACAGCGGACGCCCAGCTCTGCAACCACCGGTCCTGCCCCGTGAAAGCAGCCGGCGCCGCTGCCTATCAGGACAGTGCTTTTCGGAGACGAGCCCACCCAAGCGTTGAGGCTGCAAGGAAAAACATACCGTGTGCAGCTGTGTCGCCAAACAGATCCAAGTGTGAGCAGAGCGCCGCGGCCGACGCTGATGAGAAAGCAGGGGCTGCTCTTTTTGACTTTTCTGTGCCTTCCTCGGAGACGGTCATCTGCCGGTCTCAGCCAGCCCCCGCGTCCCCACAACAGAAGTCGGTGTTGGTCTCTCCGCCCGCCGTGTCTGCAGGGACCGTGCCCTCCATGCCGGTCATCTGCCAGATGGTTCCCCTCCCCGCAAACAACCCTGTCGTGACAACTGTCGTTCCCAGCACTCCACCCAGCCAGCCACCCGCCGTCTGCCCCCCTGTCGTGTTCATGGGCGCACAGGTGCCCAAAGGGGCTGTCATGTTTGTCGTGCCGCAGCCTGTGGTGCCCAGCCCAAAGCCACCTGTGGTGAGCCCCAACGGTACCAGACTGTCTCCCATCGCCCCCGCCCCCGGGTTTTCCCCTGCAGCAGCCAAAGTCACTCCTCAGATCGACTCCTCCCGGATAAGAAGTCACATCTGTAGCCACCCAGGGTGCGGCAAGACCTACTTCAAAAGCTCTCATCTGAAGGCCCACATGAGAACACACACAGGTACCGGCTGCTGTCATGTGTGTCTGTACCGCGGGTGTCGGGAGGGGAGAGTTGTGTCTGTGGTCACACGGTGAGCCAGGCATGTTGCAGCGGGCTTCTGTGCTGGCCAGTGGCTGGGTCCTCCATCAGCCTGTGGCCTCTCCGCCGTAGTGCGGCTCGGAAGGCCTTGTCACCTTGGGCTTCTTTATACGGGGAAATGTGATGTTGAAAGCGGAGCAGTAGGTGTCCAACAGCCTTTCCCGTCGGGGAGTGCGCGGCCGTGTGTAACTGTGTCTGGCCCTCTCTCTTCCAGGGGAGAAGCCTTTCAGCTGCAGCTGGAAGGGCTGCGAGCGGAGGTTCGCCCGCTCCGACGAGCTCTCCAGGCACCGGCGAACCCACACCGGGGAGAAGAAATTCGCCTGCCCCATGTGTGACCGGCGGTTCATGCGGAGCGACCACTTGACCAAGCACGCCCGCCGCCATCTGTCAGCCAAGAAGCTCCCCAACTGGCAGATGGAAGTGAGCAAGCTCAATGACATCGCCCTCCCGCCGACCCCCACGCCCACGCAGTGCCCGCAGTGACGGCCGGCTGCTGACGAGTCGGAACTGACTGTGGTGGCCGCCGGGAGCCCGTGGTGGCGTGGCCGGGCGGGGCCTCTCTGGCTTGGGCTGACAGTGGACGCCCCACGCCGCCTGGGCGAGGGCCAGCCTGGGCCGGGTGATGTGCACTGCGGCCGCAGGCAGGTCACAGAAGGGCAGGTTGCGTTTCTTTTCTCGTGAGAGAGATGAGAGAGCTTTTGTTCCTTCCAACGTTCGCTGAAGGTTTCTGATGAGGTCAGCACAGGTAGCACAGATTCGGGTTTGTGTGCACATTTGTTACTTTCTTTTGCTGTGGATACTTGAGACCAACTCTTCAATGTGATTCTTCTCAAGCACTGGTTTCAAGAACCGAGAGACTGGAGACGAAGCTTACGGTACAGAGGTGGAGCTGAGCGCCGGCCGGCGTCATCTTTTCCAAGAGTTATCTTGTTTACTGTTCCTGGTCTTCCCAGCCAGCTCTGTGGTGTAGTTATCAGGCACACCTGCGGCAGGTGCCGGCACACTATTGTTGATGTTTGGGATTGAATGGCTGTACATTGCTCAAGAGGGCCCAAAGAATTGGAATCCTCACTAATTTAATTGCTTTTTTGAAGTGTGTAGCTACCATTTCCCCCCCCCACTTCGGTTTTAAAAGTTTAACATGATTATATCTAGGCATTTTATTATGCTTTGAACTTTTAGTTTGCCTGCAGTTTCTTGTGTAGATTTGAAAATTGTATACCGATGTGTTTTCCGTAGACGCTAAGATAAACTGCACTTTGTTTAGGGAAAAAAAAATATGAAGATGAAAATACATATTGTGAAGAAGGGATGTCAAGAATTTTAGATAACTCCTTGAAAAAGATGGCTGTGTCAGCAGTGAAGTGCCCTTACGTGCTGAGGATGTCCTACGTGCTTTACTGAAGGAGAGTATTAGCGAGCGTTGCTCACGGACGGACAGATGTGGTCCTGTTCATTTATAGGAGTTTTTTGCGGATGTGGAAGTAGATGGGTAGGAAAATTGTTATTAGAACATTCACTTTTGTTAACAGTATTTCTGTTCTGTTGTATAGTGGATGATACACACAGTGGTGAAACAATAAATTGTTTATATAGTGAAAAATGTCACTATATCTTCCCACTTAACAGTTTTCTGTGCATCAGGTGTAGATTTCTGACAGAAAAACTTGGACTCTTTGGAAAATAGTCTCTCAAAAAAAAATTCTTGTGGCTCAAAATTTGCACAATATTTCTTTTGTTGTACTTTATATCTTGTTTACAATAAAGATTTTCCTTTGATATATATGATTGGTTCATTGCATTTGTAAAACCGTTCTCATCTTGACATTGTCATTTAGTGTGACAAGGACTTGGTGTCTGTGTTTTTCTTAGGGTCTCCTTCAAATTTAGAACCTCAGAGGGGCTGGTGCTGTGGTGCAGTGGGTTAATGCCTTGGCCTGAAGCGCCGGCATCCCATATGAGCGCCAGTTCGTGACCCGGCTGCTCCATTTCCAATCCAGCTCTCTGCTGTGGCCTGGGAAAGCAGAAGATGGCCCAAGTCCTTGGGCCCTGCACCCATGTGGGAGACCCAGAAGAAGCTCCTGGCTCCTGGCTTTGGATCAGCGCAGCTCCGGCCATTGTGGCCATTTGGGGAGTGAACCAGTGGATGGAAGACCTCTCTCTGTCTCTCCCTCTTCTCTGCCTCTGCCTCTTTGTTACTCTGCCTTTCAAATAAATAAGTCTTTAAAAGAGAGAGAGAGAGAGAGAATAAAACCTTTTGTGGTATGCCAACACTTAGGTGAAACAATTGGGAGAAGATTGAACCATCACAGCATCCAAAGGAAGAGCGTAAAGCAACAAAAAGACAAACGGTGCCGGCGCCACGGCTCACTAGGCTAATCCTCCGCCTGTGGCGCCGGCACACCGGGTTCTTGTCCTGGTCGGGGCACCGGATTCTGTCCCAGTTGCCCCTCTTCCAGGCCAGCTCTCTGCTGTGGCCAGGGAGTGCAGTGGAGGATGGCCCATGTCCTTGGGCCCTGCACCCCATGGGAGACCAGGAGAAGCACCTGGCTCCTGCCATCGGATCAGCGCGGTGCACCGGCAGTGGCGGCCATTGGAGGGTGAACCAATGGCAAAGGAAGACTTCTCTCTCTGTCTCTCTGTGTCCACTCTGCCTGTCAAAAAAAAAAAAAAAAAAAAAAAAAAGCAAACAGGGTTAGGTGCAGAAAAGTCTGCAGAAACAGATTCCCAAGAGATTCTCGCCAGAATTTCAGCAGATTGGGGACCCTAAGTTAGGCACTGTAGCTTACCCCAGAATGAAGGCAAACGGAAAGTGGCTCCTGGCTTCGGATCGGCGCAGCTCTGGCCATTGCAGCCAATTGAGGAGTGAACCAGTAGATGGAAGACTGCTCTCTGCCTCTCCTCTCTATGTAACTCTTTCAAATAAATAAATAAATCTTAAAAAAAAAAAAAAAAAAAAGAACCTTAGAAGCATATCTAACACAAACCAAGTTAGAGAATATATACTCGGTGAGGCCAGAAGTGTATATGTTGGTGATGTAGGAGCCAGCCAGTTCTAAAGAACAGTTATATTTAAACAATCTTCTCCTTTGGATGATTTGAAGTTGAAGTATACCTCTGTTTCTCAATAAAGCCTTGCTAAGTGGCATTTAAGTTAAAGGGGACACTCAGCGAATAATGAACGGCACATGAAAAGAGCTGCCCTGTTACATTTTGAATTGCTCAGCTCAGAAGTTAAATTAACTCAGCCCATTAAGTGGTGCCTTAAATACAATAAACACTGTTACTTAAGCTGCATGAAAATCTGCCTCTGGAGAGAAACGCTTGCTGGTCACCCCTGAACGGGAAGAAGCCGCTCCTTGCTGGGTGTGTGGAGTGTAATTATGAGGATGACTGTTTTAGTTTGCTCTGAAATCCCCTTGAGGCCATGAGGACGCCTTCCATGATGCTCAGCTAACCGTTGGCCTGGAGTCTGGCTCGCTGTTGACCACCGTGGCAAGGGGCTGTGTACTTGCCCGGCACCAGCTGTGGGACTTGGGCCTCAAGTTTGCTGTGCACCTGTTACCTCTTCGTGGAAACCTAACACCCTGACCCTGGTGCAATGCAGCTGCTAGGAAGAGGCTTTGCAGGCTTGCAACACCACTGTGGGGCACCTGGACCTCAGAGTCCTCACGGTGGCTGGTCTCCAAAAGGAGGGGACGAAGAAGCCGACTGCAGTATTCCTTCATCCCAGGGCCCAGTCCCTTGCAATGACATGGCCAGTGGAACTGTGCCACTGTTAGCCGTGTTTTTCCCAGTCCTAGCTGGCATCTGAGACTTTTCCTTATGGATCTTGTAAATCATCAGATTTGGATAGAATAGTAGTATCTACTTTTTTTTTTTTTTTTTAAGATTTATTTATTTAAGGCAGAGTTACAGAGAGGCAGAGAGAGAGAGAGGTCTTCCATCTGCTGATTCACTACCCAGATGGTTGCAATGGTTGGAGCTGGACCAATCTGAAGCCAGGAGCTTCTTCCAGGTCTCCCATATGGGTGCAGGGGCCCAAGGACTTGGGCCATCTTCCAGTGCTATCCTAGGCCACAGCAGAGAGCTGGATCGGAAGTGGAGCAGCCGGAACTCGACCCAGCATCCATATGGGATGCCAGCTCTACAGGCAGCAGCTTTACCCACTAAGCCACAGCACTGGCCCCTAGCATTATCTTTTTAAAAAATTTTTTTTTTTTTTATTTTTTGACAGGCAGAGTGGACAGTGAGAGAGAGAGACAGAAAAAAAGGTCTTCCTTTGCCGTTGGTTCACCCTCCAACGGCCGCTGCGGCCAGCGCACCGCGCTGATCCGAAGGCAGGAGCCAGGTACTTCTCCTGGTCTCCCATGGGGTGCAGGGCCCAAGCACTTGGGCCATCCTCCACTGCACTCCTGGGCCATAGCAGAGAGCTGGCCTGGAAGAGGGGCAACTGGGACAGAACCCGGCGCCCCGACCGGGACTAGAACCCGGTGTGCCGGCGCCACAGGCGGAGGATTAGCCCAGTGACCTGCGGCGCCGGCCCTAGCATTATCTTTAAAAAGAGATATACTTATTTATCTGAAAGGCAGAGAGAGATCTAACCACTGGCTCACCTCCCAAATGCCCACAACAGCTAGGGCTGGGCCAGGCTGGAGTCAGGAGCCAGGGACACCATCTGGGTCTCCCTTGTGGGTGACAGGAACACAAGTCCTTATCCACCTGCCCCTGCTGCAGGCCTGGTGCATTAGGAGGAAGCTGGCTGGAAAGCTCAGAATAGCTGGGACCTGAACCAGGTCCTCAGACATGGGGTGCGAACGTCCCACATGAGAGCTTAACCCACTTTGCCAAAATGCCCACCCTGAAGTATTATTCTTGAGTTGAACATCTATGCAAACTCGGATGTTGATGAAAAATGCTGCCTCCAAATGTGTACAGTTGTAGCATGCTATGATCATGTGATATTAATTTAGCTTTAGAACTTCAACTTTGATTGTTCTTGTCTGACATATGAAGATGAAATTGCTCATATTCAGCTGCCTTAGCAATTCTTTTTAGATAATCTGAGATTGAGAAAAAATTGCAGAAAAGAGTTCCTATATATCCTCAATCTAGCTTCTCCTTATGGTAACATCTTATATAGCTATAGAATGTTTACCAAAACTAAGAAATTAACCATGATATGTACATATAATACTTTTAATGCAACTGTAGAACTTGGGGCACTTAAGACTCCGGCCCGTATCAGAGTGTCTGGGTTCAAGCCCAGCTTTGCTTCTGACTCCAGCTTCCTGCTAATGCACACTCTGGGAGGGTAGTTGGGTCCCTGCCACTCACGTGGGAGATCCAGATTGAGTTCTAGGTTTGTGGACTTGCCCTGGCCCAGCCCTGGCTGTTGCTGGCACTTGGGGAACTTGAGGCATTAACCAGCAGATGGAAGATCTCTGCTTTTCCATGAAATAAAAATAATAATAGACTATAGAACTTCAGATCACACCAGCTTTTGTTGGCTTGTTTACTGTCTTTCTTCAACTACAGGACCTAATCCAGAATCTCCCAGTGCATCTACTTGTCACACCTCTGTAGCCTCCTCCTAACTGGAAATGTTCCTCTGTCTGGTCAGTTAGTTATCTTGTAGAATGTTCCTCAGCCTGGGTTTGTCCGGTGTTTTGCTGGGACAGATACAAGAGAGTGGTGATACACTCACTGCGTATCATACCGAGGATTACCTGATGGCCATCTGTGTAGCTGCTGATGCTAACCTTGCTCACTTGGCCAAGGCAATGTCTTCTGGAAGTTTCCATGGTAAACTTACTACTTTCCTCTTTATTAAATATTTGGAGGGAAATACATTTTTAAATTTATTTTTAAATTACTTTTTGTGATTTTCTATTTTTTAAAAATGATTTATTTATCTATTTAAAAGGCAGAATTAGTTACAGAAAGGTAGGCAGAGAGAGAGAGAGAGAAGTCTTTCATCTGCTGGTTCATTTCCCAAATGGAGGCAATGGTTGAAGCTGGGCTGATCCAAAGCCAGGAGCCAGGAGCCTCTTCTGGGTCTCCCACGTGGGTGCAGGAGCCCAATGACTTGGGCCATCTTCCACTGCTATCTCAGGCCATAGCAGAGAGCTGGATGGAAGTGGAGCAGCTGGGACTCGAACCAGTGCCCACATGGGATGCTGGCACTGCAGGGGGTGGCTTTTACCAGCTATGCCACAGCGCTGGCCAGGGAAATACTTTTAAAACTATGCACATAAGCTGTGCTTAAACTTTGTCTGTTTAGTACCATTTTGTGGATCTTTCCTGAGGTCATTATTACTGTGACATGTTAATTCCCTCATTATTTAGTCATTGGAATTCGCTTGTAAGAAAGAGCTGCTGTTTCTCCACTTATTATTGAGTTATTTATGTAAGTATGTACTCATGAGTATTCATGTCATTCTCTGAGTTATGAATTCTGTGACTCCATTGTCCCAACTTTGGCCCTGGTTGGCATTTTCAGTATGCCACCAGTTCTGAGCGACAAATATGGAAATTTCAAATGGGTCAGCCTATCATTTCTCGCTGGAGAGAGAGCTGTGGGTAGTAGTGATTTGCTTTTAAGATGTTCTCTCTCCCTGCGCTGCTAGACCCCATGCAAGCCGGCATCTCACCTGAACCAGGGCAACACTCCTCGCTGCTCTCCTGGCCTCTGTCCTGTCTTCACCATGGGTCTTTGGAAAATGCGATTCTGATCGTGTCACTCCCCTGATTAAAACACACTGCCCAGTGCTGCCAGGATAAATGCAGGCGTTTTAACATGGTCTAGAACAGTGCTGTGTGATGGGAGCATCACGTGAGCCTCGTGTATGTGCTGAAGTTTTCTAGTAGCCATATCAAAACAGTCAACAAGAAATTGTTAACATTTTTATTTAATCCAACATATCCAAAATATTATTTCAACATATAACCAGTACAAATGATCAGTGACATAGTACATCTGTTTTTGGTACTCATCTTTAAGACCTAGTGTGTCTTCCACACTTTCAGCGCATCTCAACTGGAAGCAGCCACGGCGTCAGGTGCTCAGGAGCCACAGGTGGCTGTGGCTGCCGTGGTGCACTGAGCGAGTCCCACAGACCCTGCACCAGCAGGCTCCAACCAACCTCTCCCGGTCTTTACCCCGGGTCCGAACTCTGACTTTTCGTGGACGCTCTCTCTTCCGCTGGGAAGGTTTCCCTGCGATTTCTACTCTCGTAAACATCATTACCCTTTCGTGAAATCGTTCCATGTCTGTCCTTTTTTTTTCTCTTGAACGTACAAGTCCACGAGGTCTTTCTCACTGCTGTGTCATCAGCATTTAGCAGAGGCAGTGCCTAAATCTTTTAGAGGCTCAGTAGATTTTGTCACCCTGAGAACTGACCCTGGAGGAGGCCTGGGTGGCTTTAGGAAGGAGGACAATTAGGAAGTTGTTCCATGATGCGCAGAGTTCAAAGGTTACCAAACGCTGAGGGCAGCCATTGTCTTGCTCCCTTCATTCTTGTGAGGGCTTGTAGGACCATTCATTCCACCTTGCAAACTCTGGGAGTCTCAGGGCACTCCGATTGCCTGGCTTGTATTTGCAATGGGGCAGGGAAGAGATCTGAGCAACAGGGACACACACAAGGCTCATGAAGGTGCTCCGTGGCCGTCAAGGTCTCGGCCTAGAATGACTGAGAGTGCCACCTTCCCTTTCTCTTTGGAGAATGCTCAGGGTGAGGCAGGCCCAGCGATGGGGACCTCCACCAAAGAAGCCTTGGTGCTAGGTCCACTTTTAGGAGATGACACCAGGGACTTTCTCCTAGAATTGTCCTACTCTGTTCTGGTGTCTTAATCTGGTCCTGGCGTTTTGCTGACCAGTGCAAGACCAGCTTCAGAAATGACTCAAATGGCACAGCTTCAGGTGCTCTAGACAGCAATGCCTCGGAGCAGGTGTCAGAGAAAGGGCCCAGATCAAGCCAGGAGGCCTGGTGTACTAGGGTTCTCCAGGGACACAGAGCCAACAGGACAGATACATCCGTAACGCAAACACACACATGTGGCTGTGAACTCAGATGTCCTCCCCATGTACAAATGGGAGAAAGAGGGGCATTTATTAAAATCAATGGATTGCTGTGGTTATAGGGACTGGTGGGTATCAAGATCAGCAGTCAGCAAGCTGAAGACCTGAGAGAGCCAAGAGTGTGGTGTTAGTCCAAAGACCAGCAGGCTCAAGACGCAAAAGAGCTAACGTTTCAATATGAGCCCAAAGGCAGGCGCAAACACACACACACACACACACACACACACGGACATAAACAAGCATGTCCCAGCTCAGTGTGATTAGGGAGGAGTTTTGCCTTACTCAGCCTTTTATTCTACTGGGCTTCCACCAAATGCGATGAAGCCCACTCACACTGGGGGGGGGGGCAGCGTCCTGCTTTACCGACTCAAGTGCCCATCTCACAAGAAACCCTCGCAGGACCGGAGTTTGGTGCAGGGGTTAAGACACTGCAACTCATGTCGGAGTGCCTGGAGTGGAGTCTCAGCTCCACTTCTGAGCCAGCTTCCTGCTAAAGTACACCCTGGGAGGCAGCAGGTGAAGGCACAAGTATTTGAGTTCCTTCCACACACATGGGAGACCGAATTGAAATAGGGGCTGCTGGCTTAGGCCTGGTCCAGTCCAGCGATTGCGAACATTTGGGGAGTGAAGCAACAAATCGAAGACTTTTTTCGATATTAAATATAGATACAGATCTTTTTCTCTCTCCTCCGTCTCTTTTTGCCTTACAAATAAAATGAAAATAAAGTATTTAAAAATACCTTCACAAACACACTCGTAATGTTTGGTCAAATACATGGGCACCCTGTGGCCCAATTAAGTTGATACTTAATTAACCATGACAGCCTGGTTCTGGTCCTGGTCATTCCGTGAGAAAGTTGCTCTCCCGCTCTGAGATTCAGCGTGTACCTTCTTGCATAGGCACGAAGCTGGGTCAGAAGCAGAACTAGGACTTGAACCAGAAACTCTGACATGGGCTGCAGGCATCCCAGAGCAACGTCTCAACAGCTGGGTCACACAGCCACTGCCCCTTGCCGCTCCGTGTGGTGGTGTCTACCCAGAGAAGCAAGCTGCCTGCACCCTGCCCCTCCCTCCCCACCAGAGCCCGGCTGAGCTGGAGAGGACAAAGTAAGGATTATGAGCCTTTGTCTTAGACAGTGTGATGACAGCAGCTAGATGCTCCGGGAGGCCTCTGAGAAGGCCTTCACTGGGATCCCGAGTATTTCACGGAAATGCTCCACTCCTCTCATCTGAAGCATCTTACGGGCAGGGAGGACAGAGGGAGGCTGGGACCCACGGGAAGCTGCTGGAGGAAGCGGGGACAGGAGGGCAGGACGCTAAGGAGTAGGACATACAGGAGACAGGGCCAGCAGGCGCCGCCTCGTGCCCAGCTGTGGTGGTGAGGACAGCACAGTAGTCAAATGGGCAGAACGCTGATCTCCTTCCCCTAATGGTGGTCAGAAGCACATGCTCTGCTGGGCTTCAGATCCTAATTCTAGCCTTACTGGCTAGGTGGATCTGGGCGAGTGAGGCGGCAGCCGGGGGTGAGATGAATCGGCAGTGAGCCCCGGCTGTCAGTGGGGATGAGAATCCCATGTGCACCTCCCAGCAGCCGCAAAGGCCCGGCCTGGAGATGTTGACCAATGCGATCTTGGCCTTCAGCGGCCACAAAGGGCAGTCTGATGGGGGACTGCGCAGGCACACGCACTGCTAGATCACGGAGACCCCAGGGTGAGTGAGGCAGATCAGCTGAGTCCCTGCCACCTGCCACCCGGAGCTAAGCTGGCGCTCCGAGCCTGCTTCTCTGTAAGCTTATGCTGGGATGAAGAGGAGTCTAACCTCTTTTTCTGAACTCGATCGTTTTTGGGGAGTGTTTAGTTCTGTTTCCAGGCGCTCTTTAGCTGCTGTGTAGCAAATCCTTTCCAATGGGAACAAACCTGGATGTGCTCAAACCACCCGGCATCTCCTGGCCTGAGTGCAGGCTCCCTGGGTGGTCTCTGCGGTGGCCACTGGCCAATGTGGAAGAGAACTGGACCCACACTTGGCCTGGTCCTGCCTGCTCTGCTCTGATTTGGCAGGTCTGGACTGGCCCTCGCCACGCATGTGGGGGGCAGAAGTTTGCAGGCTTCAGATCCCACCCAGCCCCCGGTGAATCCAAGGGAAGAAGGGGCGGGTCTGGAAGCAACGGCTCCATTTCTCTCTGCCCCAGTGTTCAATGCAAACCATTGAGATCCTGGTTTCAAACCACGGCCTCCCACTTACTTGGCCATGGACATGCTGTTTCACTTCCTGAGCCAGCTTTTTCAGATACGATGGGCATGATATTAGGGCTGACCTCAAAAGAACTTGGTCTAAGAATGGACACACACACAGCACCTGAATTAGTTCTGGGAAGGAGGTACCCTGAGAATGTCAGCAGGCTGCCTGTGTCTGCCCACACGGCTCCTCCTGTCTAGAAATAACTCTTACCACCGTCCACCGTTAACCTTGTTCACGACCAGCGTCTGCTTCGGGGCAGGAAAGAAGAGCCGGAGACTGTATGAGTTGGGAGGAGCTGCTGTAACAAAGACACAGGCTGGTTCTCAGGCCAGACAGGAAAGGGAAGAGAGACAGAAAAAGAAAAAAAAAAAACATTCTGGGGATATGTCGTTGGCTGGAAACGCCCTCCACCATGGCTGAGAGGCGGAGCTGCCGCTGACTGAGCCAGAGGGGACACTGGGACTCCGCAGTGTGGCTGAAGTAGCCTCTGCAACATCAGCCAGGGCACCTCCGCTGTCCCTACCCCCGGCCCCAGCCTGCCAGCTAGGGACATTAACCAGCCTCCTAATGTCCTTGCTTTGGGGTCTGTCGGGGGTGGGGAGTTCGCAAGAGAGAGACTGAAACATGTCATGTGATAAGCACTGATACAAGTTTCGCTCTTACTCAGCTACACCAGCGTTTGCTGTGATCCACACAGAATCAGTGATCTAGGCTCAAACTCCTATTCAGAGACATCCTGTGACCCACAGGGCAGGGCATTCAGGGGGCATCACCCAATGACCTTAGCCTCTGATTCCAGCAGCATCCATGCATTCTGGGGGCAGAGTGACTAGCATCACGTGGTCAGTGCTGACGTGGACAGGGGCCTGCAGCACCTTCCCAGCTCCGGCTGGCCATGGCCAAGCTCCTCAGACAAGCTGCTTCGGCTGCGCCCAGTGCCCAGAGTGGTGGTGAAAGGAATACGGGGCATGCCAGCCTGGCCCACAGCACAAGACGCTGGAGCACCTCGCCCGTCCTCTGGGGCCTCATTCCTCCCTACTGCCTTCCTCAAAAGTGCCTGCCCTTGGCTAGCGCCACGGCTCACTAGGCTAATCCTCTGCCTTGCAGCGCCGGCACACCGGGTTCTAGTCCCGGTCGGGGCGCCGGATTCTGTCCCAGTTGCCCCTCTTCCAGGCCATCTCTCTGCTGTGGCCAGGGAGTGCAGTGGAGGATGGCCCAAGTGCTTGGGCCCTGCACCCCATGGGAGACCAGGATAAGTTCCTGGCTCCTGGCTTCAGATCAGCGCAGTGCGCCAGCCGCAGCGCGCCGGCTGCAGCGGCCATTGGAGGGTGAACCAACGGCAAAGGAAGGGCTTTCTCTCTCTCTCTCTCTCTCTCTCTCTCTCTCACTGTCCACTGTGCCTGTCAAAAAAAAAAAAAAAAAAAGTGCCTGCCCTGCGCAGCCTGCACCACACGGTGCAAGGGCTCTCTTCTTGGAGCCTGGCTGGCTGGCTCCCAGGGAAACTCGCCCAGCCAAAGGCCTCTGTAGGCATCCATTGGAGGAGCTGGCCCCTAGGCTGCAGGCTGGGCGCAGGCAGGGTCCCGGTCCGTTTTGCCGTGTTTTCTGGTTGGAAAGGTTTTATGCCCAGTCCTGCTGATAGGATTTTCCTAGCATATTCACAGAGGGTCTGTCTCTCTGTGACAGGCTGGAGCTGTCAGTTCCCCCAGAGGGCTATGCAAGCCAGAATGACAGCTGATTACTCTAGGGGTGGCTAACGCTGGCCTCTGTAACAGATGCATCTAGAAAGCAGATAGTCTGTGTCCTACAGCTGAGGTGGCTTCTGCACTGTGGGTGAAGATTCAGGAAACCAGGCACATTCCTTCCGTGGCTCCCCCAGCCTCTGCAGCAGCTTCCGACGCCACCCTAGGGACTGTCGTCATGCCGCCAGTGAGAGGGGAAAGAGCAGAGACCCCAGGTGGGAGGAGTTAGGGCCGGAATTAGGGCCCCGGGCTCCCCTATCACACGTGTATTACCTGAGTAGCTTAAAACAACAGAAATCTATCCTCCCACAGTTCTCGAATCTGAAAGCCCGAAATCAAGGTGTGAGCAGGGCTGACCCCGTGGGCTAGAGGCTAGAATCTGGTCTATGCCCGGGAGCTCATGTGGCCTCCTCCCCTGTGGGTCTCTGCGTCTTCTCCTCTGCTGTCCCTTTAGGACACTGCCATTGCATTTTAGGACCCCTAATTCAGGATCTCATCTGGAGATCTTTCCCTTCAAAGGCCCTTATTCCAAAAACGGTCGCACTCTGAGGTTCTGGGTGGACATACATCTTGCTCCAGGAACAAGTCGCACAGCCAGATCTAACCGCGAGGGACACGACAAAGTGGAATCGTGTCCAGGGTGAGGAAAGCGGCCCAGGCAACAGGTACCTGACTCAACCACATTGAGGAGGGGCCTTGTGCAGGACCAGAAGGCCCACACTTTCCGTGGAGGCGTGGCTCTTCCTCAGGCTGACCTGGACACCTTCCGATGACATCTTCCACACAGGCTGCTCTGCCTGCAGCCGCCGCCTCTCAGGCATGTGTGCTTCAACGTCTGACATGGGCTCACACAGCCAGGTTCACCACCTGTCCTTGGGATAACGTCCTTCAAGGCCAAGGTGGAGCACACTCGGGTCCACCGTGAAGACTTCCGCACCTTCCCTGGGCACTCTGCCCCTCCTCCTGGCTCTGCCTGTTGTCTGGGGCACACACTCCTCCCTCACCTGAGCTTCCACGTGCCAGCAGCTCCACCTTCTCCAGGCTCCTGGCGACTTCCTGGGCCACCTTATTCCCCTGGCAGGATTCGTGCTACTGATTTGGGAAGGCAGAGCACTCTTGGCTTTCTCTTGGCTCTAAGTGTCCAGCAGCAGGTCCAAGTTGCTTCTCTAGTCGGGCAGGCAAGTCTGCCTGGGCTGCAGGCTCAGTTACCGGGCTCGGTTGGCTGCAGGTACATGCCAGATTCTCCAGTGTCAGCTGCACACAGGTGAGCACCTACTCCTTTCTTGGATAGCTCAGTTAGTACCCAGGCTGAGAAGGGTGCTGTTTACTGAGACTTGAGAAGCCCCCAACACCTCCGCGATCGTCCTCTTAACAGAATTCTTACCATGTTTAGCTGAATATATACTTATTTGTAATGAACTTGCACAGTGCCTGAAACATGGTAGGTGTTTGTGTTTGTTGGAAGAATGAAAAAAAGAAGAGAAATAATACATGGGGGTACTCTGAAAAGGTAGTGGAAGGGTTAAGCCATCGCCTGCAGCATCTGTGTCCCATATAGGCAGCGGTTCGTGTCCCGGCTGCTCCATTTCCCATCCAGCTACCTGCTAATGCACCTGGGAAAGCAGTGGAGGATGGCCCAAGTGCTTGGGAGCCTGTACCCACACGGGAGACCCCGAGGAAGCACCTGGTCCAGCTCTGGTCATCGCAGCCATTTGGGCGAGTGAACTAGCAAATGGAAGATCTCTCTGTCTCTCCTCTTTTTTTTTTTCTCTCTCTCTCTTTCTGTAACTCTGCCTTTTAAATTAAGTTTGTGGAAAAAAAGTTAAAAGATCAATTCAGGGGTACGCATTTATTCTAGCCTTTAAGATGCTGGTTAATATGCCTATGTCCAACATCAGACATCATAGTTCAAAACCTCACATTAGCTCCTGACTTCAGCTTCCTGCTAATGTGGACCCTGGGAGGCAGAGGTGAGATGGCTCAAGCAGTCATATCCCTGCCACTCACCTGGGAAACCTGGATTGGGGGTCCCAGTCCCTGGCTTCAGCTCCAGTCCACCCCCACAGCCCCAGCTGCTGCAGGCATTTGAGAAATTAGTAGATGGAGTCTCTCTCTCAAATAAATGGATGGAAGATCTCTGTTTCTCCATAACTCTACCTTTCAAATAAATAATCTTTTTTTAAAAAAGCACCCACTGGCCAGGCAGTGGTCAGGGTTTATGGCCCATTCATCTCCCCTAGTTGGGCGGGCAGTCAGTCCTCAGCTCAGACCAGGAGCCTGAGGAATTCAGACTCCATTTTCCTTCCTAAAGGCTTCCAAATCCTCACTGATAAAATTTTTTTTTTATACAGAGCAGATATACCGGAGGAGGTCTCCAGGAGTTAAAACGCTGTGTTCATGCCCATTGTGGAAATGCAGATTCCTAGGCCCCAGGCCCGTCCTGGGGCGGATCTGAGGAAAGGATCTGAGGAAAGGCGTTGCAAACCGGCTGCCCAGTGAGTGTTACCCACGGTCGTGGTCGACAACGGTGTGGCCGGCCGCCTTCTGCAGGGCTGGCCGCGGTCTGGCGCTGGGTCTGCGTGCGACCCTGAGCCCACGCTCTGCCTGGGTTCTCTGAGTTGGGGCGGTAAGACCCCGGCGCTCCTTGCAAGGCTCTTGACGGGTGACTGCCCCAGCGAGTGCCAGGGGCGCGAAGGCTGGCGCTGCCGGCTCCGGGGCCCGAGCGCGGCGGGAAGGGGCTGCGGGTGCAGAGGCGGGCGGCGGGGGCAGCCGTGCCCCCGGGAAGGCTGCGCGGCCACCCCGCGATGGGTTCCCCGGGGCGAAGCCACCAGGAGTTCCTGCGGCGGCCCCGGCCGAGGGGTGGCGCGCGCCGCGGGCGAGGCGGACTTTGCGTCCTGTCCCGACAGTTTCCAAGGCGGAGAGCCAAGCGCCGCTGCTCCGGCGGTCTGCTTGGAGCGAGAAGCGTCTGCGGCCGGGTGGCCTCGCTGGGGCTCAGGCCAGCGCTGGGGCGGCTCTGAGGCGGAGGAGGGGCGAAAGGAGAGGCCGCGCCCGAGGCCCTCGGTGAGTCACCCCCACCCCAAGGAGGACGTGACCTCCAGCATTTATGCGTCCCCGATTCCTTGCCCAGCATGGAGCGGGGTCCAGCTCCGCGAAGACCTCAAGACCCAGCACTCCACGCCTCCCTTCCAGGTAGTTCTTTAAATAAAATTAATCAATTTTGGGGGAGCTGGCGCTGTGGCGCAGTGGGTTAAAGCCTCTGCCTGCAGTGTCCGCATCCCATGTGGCCCCTGGTTCGAGTCCCCGCTGCTCCACTTCTGATCCAGCTCCCTGCTAATGTGCCTGGGAAAGCAGTGGAAGATGGCCGAAGTGCTTGGGCCCCTGCCACCCCCTTCTGGGAGATCCAGAAGAAGCTCCTGGCTCAGGCCTGACCCAGGCCTGAGTGTTATGGCAATTTGGGGAGTGGAAAATTCTCTCTCTCTCTCTCTCTGCCTCTGCCTTTCAAATAAATAAATAAATCAAAGAAGGGGAGAGAGAGAGAGAGAGAGAGAGAGAGAGAGAGAGATCTTCCATCTGCTGGTTCACTCCCCAAATGGCTGCAACTGCTGGGGCTGGGCCAGGAGCCTGGAACTCCATCTGGGTCTCCCACGTGGGTGCCAGGGGCCCACAGCCCTCCCAGGTGCATCAGCAGCTTGTTGGATCAGAAGCGGAGCTGCCAGGACTCACATAGGATGCTGGGATCACAGGTGGCAGTTGAAGCCTCGGTGCCACCGCACCAGCCCCTCCTGGGGGTTCCCAGCCCTGAGTTTGTATGGAAATCCCTGCAGAGCACGGAACACCTTGCAAAGGCTTGAGCCCCAGCCCTGGAGATTCAGAGAGGACGAACCTGCCTGTCACTAGGCTTGGAGAAGCGGTGCTCTGGCCCCAAACCCTTTGGGTCAGGACCGGCTGAGATGCAGCCTCTGAGAAGGTGGCTGCTGTTCCCTGCTGACCACTCGGAGTCCGCTGTGGAGCAGGAAGGAGGGTGCCCCCGTGAGCTGGCCAAACGCCCTCCCACGTTCGGTAACAGGTCTCTCCTCTGCTGCCTGCCCTTGGCCCTGCTGGTCTCCAGAGCCCAGGGGGCTCAGGTGTTTTGCCTGGAGGGCGGGGCTGCCTCACTCGCACTGGATGCCCCATGCCCTGTAATTGTGGGCAGCTGGTGCCTTGGGGATTTTTTTCCCCCCTGGATTATTTTCCCATCTGGCTTTTCTGGCAAACTGTGAATCCAGGTAACTTGATAATTCCCGTCATCTCAGATTCCCAGTATCTCAGACTCAGGAAGCTACTGTGATTAACACTGTCTTCAAAACTGTTTAAATGCAGGACTCAGATGAGGAAACCTGGCAAATACACAGAGAAATCAGGACTGTATTTCCCCCAGCAAGATTTTAAAATTCTCTATCAAAATGAGCGCAGTTATTTAAAAGGAAAAACAAACGGGTTTAAAAAGTTTTTAGTCTGGAGGAAAACAGATTAGTTCTTGAGTTTTACATCCAGAATACATTTGATTCAGATTTTTGCTGTGCCTGGGACGAGGGTTTCCAGGGATCTCAATTCCAATTATTTTAAAGTTGTCCTGTTAGTGTTCAGTAAGGGAGCTGTTTCTAAAAACAGAATTGGGATTGGCATTTGGCTCTCAATTAAAACTTGGAATACCTACATCTTATATCGGAGTGTCTGGGTTCGAGTTCTGGATCTGCTTCTGGTTTTAGCTTCCTGCTACTACACACCTTGGGAGGCAGCAGATGATGGCTCAAGGAGTTTGTGTCCCTGCTGTCCGTGTGGGAGACCTGGCTTAGGCTGCGACTCCTGGCCTTGCCCTAGTGCGTCCCAGCTGCTGTAGGTGCTGGGAAGTGAATCAGAGAATGGGAGACTCTCTCTCTTCCACCTCCACAGGCTTTCAAACACATTTTAGAAAAACAAAGAAAAGAACTGGAAAAACAAAAAGTGAAGCTTTCCGAATTCTAGATTCAGATGATTTGTTGGGTTCTTCGAAAAACAGTTCTGACAGTACAGTGTTTTGGAAAGGACTGGGAAACGCATCAGAGGGGATCCGTGCCAGGCTCTGCCATGGGACTGCCTGGGCTCCTTCGGCTCCACCGTGTGCCATGTGGCTTCAGGCAAGCTTCCAGGTTTCCCTGAATGGTGAAATGGTGGTCTGAGCACTAGCTTGTGGAACCGTTAATGACGAGTAAATAAGACTGTCTCTGTAGCAAGTGCAACATATAGTTCTTGACACACATCCACACCTGACAAATGCCTGGTGTCATCACCATCCTTGTCAGCATCTCTCAAGGTTAGGGAGTCCATGGCCGGCGCCGAGGCTCACTAGGCTAATCCTCCACCTGCGGCGCCGGCACACCCGGTTCTAGTCCCGGTCGGGGCGCCGGATTCTGTCCCAGTTGCCCCTCTTCCAGACCAGCTCTCTGCTGGGGCCCGGGAGTGCAGTGGAGGATGGCCCGAATACTTGGGCCCTGCACCCCATGGGAGACCAGGAGAAGCACCTGGTTCCTGCCATCGGATCAGCACAGCGCGCCAGCTGCGGCGGCCATTGGAGGGTGAACCAATGGCAAAGGAAGACCTTTCTCTCTGTCTCTCTCTCTCACTGTCCACTCTGCCTGTCAAAAAAAAAAAAAAAAAAAAAAAGGTTAGGGAGTCCACTGGCTTGCTTTCTACAATAAAAGGTGACCACTCTTTTTTTTTTTTTTAAGATTTATTTATGTATTTGAAAGGCAGAGAGAGAGCGACAAAGAGACAGAGAGGACTTTCATCCGCTGGTTCGCTCCCCAGATGGCCGCAGTGACTGGACCTGCACTGATCTGAAGCCAGGAGCCAGGAGCTTCTTCCAGGTCTCCCATATGGGTGCAGGGGCCCAAGGACTTGGGCCATCTTCTACTGCTTTCTCAGGCCATAGTAGGGAGCTGGATCAGAAGTAGAGCAGCTGGAGCTCCAGCGGGTGCCCATATGGGATGCCAGCACTGCCGCTGGTGGCTTTACCCACTATGCCACGGCGCCAGCCCCCAAAAGGTGACCACTTTGAGGAAGATAGTCTTTTCTTATACTCAAAAACATGGTAACTTCTTTGGTTTTGTTGGCAAGCATAAGCTTTGGAGGATTTTTTTCAAACTAACACTTACTGCATAGATGGTATGTTCCAGGCTCTGAACTAGCTTGTTACATGCTGTTTCTGTTTGCATTCTCTCAATCTCTACAAGGTTAAACTCTCTCATTAATACTCAGTGTGTGTGAGGAATGGAACCAGAAAGAGGTTAGGTAACTGGGAGAAGCCTCACAGCTAGGAGGTGGCAACGCCAGCTCTTTCATTCAGGTCGACCTTTATTTTACTTAACAAAATGCTTCCCACTGTAACTGCTGGTCTCTTCATTTGTACAGGAAAATATATGGCAGTGTTAAGAGCAAACAATAGGTGATCGATAAAATATTCAAAAATTGAAAATAATCCCCCAAATATAGGCACAATGCAGGATTGAGATTTCCATGAGAAAGTATATTTTTGTAAAGCAGCTAACTTTATAATCATTTAATAAACATCAATATTCTACTTACTCAGTGTGGTACATCCCCCCTGCCCACCGCAGCCTTGAGTGGCAGGGCCTCAAGCACTTGGGCCATCCTCCACTGCCTTCCCGGGAGCATTAGTAAGGAGCTGGATTGGAAGCAGAGCAGCTAAGACTCAAACCGTCACTCTCACAGGGGATGCCGGTGTCATAAGCAGTGACTTAACCCACTGGGCCACAACACGGGGCTCCCAACTTAATCCCCTCTTTGAAGATCCTGTCTCCACACACATGGGTATGTACAGTTATGATTGGAGGCACTGCGGGTTAGAGCTGCAGCATGTGAGTTCTGAGACCACACGGTTTGGCCTGTCACCATATGTCCAGCTAATGCTTGTTTGCTACAGAAGAGGAGGAGACAGGTCCCAAGGAACAAGCCAAGGTCTCACCCCTGTGTCTGACTGTATTCCTGCTCCAGCTCCTCTTCTTCAAGGCCTTCCTCAGAGGGAGAGTCTAAACCACAGCTCACCGCACCGGGCCCCTCTTCTGCCGCCTCCACATGTCCCCTAAGGTACTACCCCCCCGACAGGACTCTGTTCCTTATCTTCTTCTGCCTTTCTTTCTGTCTTTCTTTCTTTCTTTCGACAGGCAGAGTTAGACAGTGAGAGAGAGAGACAGAGAAAGGTCTTCCTTCCATTGGTTCACCCCTCAAATGGCCACCACAGCCAGCACGCTTCGCCGATCCGAAGGCAGGAGCCAGGTGCTTCCTCCTGGTCTCCCATGCGGGTGCAGGGCCCAAGCACTTGGGCCATCCTCCACTGCCTTCCTGAGCCACAGCAGAGAGCTGGACTGGAAGAGGAGCAACTGGGACAGAATCCAGCGCCCCAACCGGGACTAGAACCCTGGGTACCGGCGCCGCAGGTGGAGGATTAGCCTAGTGAGCCGTGGCGCCAGCCTCTTCTGCTTTTCAACACTCCCTGCCTCTGCCCATGCATTCTCCAGGGGCCTGTTTCCATGATGTATCCTTGAGATCATCTTTTTAAATCCCATCAACAGGATGTGGGTTCATTCGCTTGTGCACCCATGGTAAATGAGCTTAGTTCCAGCCCATAGCTGCTCAAGGTCTGGTAGTGGAATCCTCTCGCCCTCGGCTTCCTCACCATGCTTTCTTCTTTCCACCTACCTGTGTGAGGCTGACATTGATACGCTGGCTTCATCTCCTCTTCAACAGTGGAAGTTTCATGTCCAAGGATGAGTGTATCCCATACACTGTGTCCATAGCATTATGGAATTTAACAAGTAAACCTAACACATTTCTGGATATACACCCAGAAGAATTAAAGCAGTAAGTCAAAATATTACATGTACACCGGTGTCAAGTTCATAGCAGTGTTATTCACAATAGCCAACAGGTAGACACATCCCAAGGGTCCATCCATGATGATTAGGTAAAGTGTGGTGGGCACATACAATGGGATATTATTCAGGCCTCAAAAAAGAAGGAAATTCTGACCCAGGCTAGCACTGGATGGGCCATGAAAACATTCTGTGAAGTGAAATAAATCAGTCACAACAGAATGAAAACTTCGTGATTCCGCTAAGAGTAGTTGAGTGCATAGCGACTGAAAGGAGAATGAGGCGAGGGAAGGGGAAAATGGGCAGGCGTTAAATGGGCCCAGTCTCAGTTTGGAAGCTGAAGATTTCAGGAAATGACTCCTGGTTATGACTGCACCGAAGTGAGAATGGACACGTGCGCTCAAAATGGTTAAAATGAGGGTTGGTATAATGGCCTAGTGGGTTAAGCTGCCCCCCGCAATGCCAGCATCCTGTAATGGAGCTCAGGTTCCAGTCCTGGCTGCTCCACTTCCGATCCAGCTCCATGTTGATGTGCCTGGGAAAGCAGCAGAGGATGGTCCAAGTCCTTGGGTCCCTGTCATCCTTGTGGGAAACCCAGATGGAGTTCTAGGCTCCTGGCTTCTGCCTGGCCCAACTGTAGCCACTTTGGCCATTTGAGGAGTGAACCAGCAGATAGAAGACTCTCTTCCACTCCCTCTCCCTCTCTCTGTTACTCTGCCTTTCAAATACAAATAAATAAATATATTTTTAAATGGTTAAAATGGAAAACTACACCAAATATAGAAGAGAACCATAGAGTAAGAAGTTGGGCATCTTGGAAAGTGCCTTTCTCCGAGGTTTGCCGTGTGCCAGGTTCTTGGCAGAGTCCGGTGCAGGATCTCTCTGTGCAGGCCCTGGAGAGGCAGGCACAGTGATGGAGGAGTGTGCTCATTTCAGGCGCTTCCTGGAGGCGATGTGTCTGCAGAAGCCTCCAGTCACAGAAAATAGGAGCTTGCACTGATGCGGGAAGATGCATATTGTTTTTTCTACCCATGTATGTTTTTTTCTTTGCTGGGAAAATCAGTACACATCAGAGACCTAAGGTTTCCACTGGCAGGAGAGCAGAGCATCTTGGCACTGGGAGCCAGGCGGGTGCGATGTTTTGTAGGCATCCTGGAACCGTCAGTCACTGTGGCTCAGCTGCCTCCTGCTTCCGAGGGCACAGAGCTGCAACAGCCCTCCCTGCTCTTCCACTCACCTCGGGGTTGCAGCAGATCTAAGTGTGTTTTTTTTGTTGTTGTTGTTGTTTTTTTTTTTTTTTTTTTTTTTTTTGACAGGCAGAGTGGACAGTGAGAGAGAGAGAGACAGAGAGAAAGGTCTTCCTTTGCTGTTGGTTCACCCTCCAATGGCCACGGCAGCCGGCACGCCACGGCCGGCGCACCGCGCTGATCCGATGGCAGGAGCCAGGAGCCAGGTGCTTCTCCTGGTCTCCCATGGGGTGCAGGGCCCAAGCACCTGGGCCATCCTCCACTGCACTCCCGGGCCACAGCAGAGAGCTGGCCTGGAAGAGGGGCAACGGGGACAGAATCCGGCGCCCCAACCAGGACTAGAACCTGGTGTGCCGGCGCCGCAAGGTGGAGGATTAGCCTAGTGAGCCACGGCACTGGCCGAGATCTAAGCTTTTCAATCTCCTGTGGCAGCCGTGGTGGATGTGGTCGACACTTACCTGAAATTGCTTTTATTGTTATTGATTTATTTTATTTTTTTGAAAGGCAGAGAGACACAGAGCCAGAGAAAGACAGACAAAGATCTCCCATCCACTGGTTTACTCCCCAAATGCATGTTAGCAGGCAGGACTGGGCCAGGCTGGAGCCAGGAGCCTGAGACTCAGTCCAGGTCTTCTACAGGGGTGACAGGGACCCAGGCTTGGGCCGTAGCCTGCTGCCTCTCAGAAGGCACGTGAGCAGGACGCTGGAAAGGAGCACAGAGCCAGGACACCAACCCAGGCGCTCTGCTGTGGGATGTGGGCGTCCCAAGGCGGCCTGACCACTGCCGAACGCCTGCCCCCAAAAGTGATTTAATTCACGTGGGCACAATTTCTTGGCTCCTTGCTAGCCTCGGGGTGAACTTTGATTTTCCGAAGTTTTGTGAACTTGAACAAACCATCGATGCTGTAAAACGCACTAAACACTGGAGTAAGGGAAAGGGTTTAATGGGGGAAACCCGACAGACCGGAGGGAAGGGGCAAAGAAGGAAAAGAGGGAGGAGGAGAGCATAAGAGAGAGCAAGAGAGAGAGAGCGATCGAGAGAGAGGGAGAAAGGAGAGAGAGAGAGAGAGAGAGAGAATCAGGAGACGGAGAGAAAGAGAGCCCTGTATTCAGGAACAGGTCCTCTTAAAACTTTGCCAGGGAGTGGGCGGGGAAGTAGGAGCAGTGCATCCCATTAGGAAGGGGGTGGAGCTGACACGGGTGGTTGGGCCATGTGGTCACTGGGCTTCCAGCAATGGCGGCGGGGGCCAGGGCCCAGGATGGTGTCGGGGTAGAGATTGCTCTATAGATAAGACTGCGCGATTTTACTAACAGATGCAGCTTTCACTTCCCCAGAGGCCTGGCTGTTTTCAGGAGGAGAACCTTGGTCTAGATCAGAAAGAGGCTGGCTGGGCCTGCAGGTAATTCACTCCCCTGTTAGTATCCCAACCCCTGAGTGCCACAAGTTTAGGACCAGACCCTGCAGTCAGAGCTTCTCACGGTGCCCTGGGCATGGTCCAGCTCCAGGTGGGCCGCCTGGGTTGGGCTGATTTACTTAGTTCCTGGACCCTAAAGCATAAAGCATGTCTCCTAAGTATTGGGAATAACCTTTATAAGAGGCATCCAATCTTAATTTACAGGAACGTATTAACTAACCAAGCTATTACCCAGGGTGTGGTCTTGAGCTGTAATCAGTGCAGAAGGAATCCCAAAGACCACGGAGGGCGGGGCCGCAGCCTGGGGCCCAGAAGGCCCTAGGGACCCGTGGATCACCTTTTGGAGTCTGTTAATCCCTGAAATCGGGAGCAGCACTTTATCTTAGTGTGATCCCGACGCAGAGGTTAAGAGCCAATCCTCCGATTTACTGCTGCGTACGCTGTGATCCAGGGGAACCGGCCCAAAGCCCCTTACACCAGGCCAGGGCTCCCAGTCACACGAGGCAGCGCCCTGGCCAATTGCCCTGGGCCCTGGCCATGTGGTGCTGCAGTGGGAGGGTGCACTGTGGAGTCAGGGAGGAGCTGGGCTGGTGCCCCCGGGGCAAGGTGGGAGCCTGGATGGAGAGCAGCTCGCAGGGGGCCTCCCTGGGGCTGGGCGCTAATTCCCAGTGTGGGGCTGCCCTGGGGAGCTCTCTTGGGAAGGGTGTTCAGCTTAGTGACCGCCTGCTATTTTACAGGCTCTGCAAGTCTCTCTCAGGAGCACGCGTAAGCTGTGGCTCCCGCTGCAGACGCAGACAGGACACAGGCAGAGGGAAGAGCCTCAGTGCAGCCCTCAAAGACAGCGGAGTGGGAGGCCACCTGGGTTGTGCTCACACCCACCCCTTGCAAAGCAGCCACACCGCCTGCGGCTTGGGTTTGAGAAGTGCGGGCTCCACCTACGAGGCCCTTGCTGTCGGCATGAGTGGGGCGATGGCGCTCTTCAACAAGAAGCACTGGAGACAAGTTTCGGTGAACATGTCTGCTTTATTAACGAGCAAGCACACCTTTCAAAGGGCAGGCGGAGGGGGCAAAGGGCAGGCAGAAGGGGCGTGGTGTAGCTAATTCAGGGCAACACCAATTCTATAGGATGGAGCCGATATTGGCGCCACTCTGCTTTTCCAATCAGCTTGAAGGTCACGTAGGCTAGTAGCTTTCCTGGTGGGCCTGGGCCACACCCGGGAGCAGTTTACCTGATTGGCAGAAGGCGGGGGTGGGGGAAATGTTCCTGGGGCTCCCCCGCCGCCCGCCAGCAGTCAGGCTAACTGCATGGGCTAGGCAGGCAGCCTCACAGGATCACCCACAGAGAAGCCCAGGGCCCAGTGTGGGTCTGTAAGCAGCCCTCCAAGGCAGGCACCCGGTACGGACCACTTGCGGGCGAAGTGTTCTGAGGCTGGTGGCTCTCCTTCCTCTAGGGGACCGGTATTCTTCCCTGGGGTCCCAGGACCCCATTTTGGTTCCTCAAGCTTTGGGGGCTTTCCCTGCACTAGGTCGCTCCCTTCAGTGCCCTGCCCCAGGGCAAGTCTTTCCCTCTGTCTCTGCCGCCACTTAGGGTTCCCGGGTGTTTCCCAGCCATGGGGCAGGGGCAGAAAGAAGGGAAGCAGAAGCCTGGAGTTTGGACTGAGGTTGGAGGATTAAGTTCTTCACTCACTAAGGAAGGATTTGGGAACACAAAAGGCAGGGGTGGGTACTGGCTGGGGGGAAGTTGCAGCTCAGTGGTGCTATTGATTTTAATCCCCACATCACAAATCACTTCGGTCTTAAAGAAACCTGACACACACACACACACACACACACACACACACACACACACACTGGCCTGCCATCCACTGGTTCATTCCCCAAACGCCCACACCACCACAGTCAGGGCTGCCCAGGCTGAAGCCGGGAGCTAAGAACTCCATTTAGACCTCCCACATGGGAGGGGCCCAGGCACCTGAGCCATCACCTGCTGCCTCTCAGGATGCGTCAGCAGGAAGCTGGATCAGAAGCAGATCAACTTCAGTATGGGGTGTAGGCATCACACGTGGCTGCTTACCCTGCTGCGCCTCGGCGCTGGCTGCTGTCACGTGATTTTTCCAAGCAGGAGATCTCGGGAACATGGAAGGACACCAGCAGGTTCATTGGACGTGCCATAGGGCCAGGTTCTGGAAGGAGTGGCTCTGGGGAGGCTGTGGAGCAGCCAAGGACACCTTTAACACCGAGCGGAAGCCTTGCCGTGGGGATGGCGTGCGCGGGGTGCCTCAAGCCTGCCTGAGAAAGGGGATTTGAAAACCACGGGGGCGCCCCCAGAACAGCAAGCTGGGACGAGAGAGAGGGAGGTGACAAGGAAAGGAGAGAGGAGGGACAGAAACGTGCAGCTGTTGAGTGTTGAATGTCAGACACAGCACTGGGGATGAGCCAGTCCTACCACACCCCAGGACAGATGAGTCTGATTTCCCAGAAAAGCATTGGAGACCGGGCTACTCCACTGGCTGCCCAACTGGCAAGAGCTTGCCGTCTGGAGACGTCTGTCAGTGGTCCGAGCTGCCGCAGCACGTGCCTCGGGAGCCGCCTCCCATTACCGGGCTTTGATTCATGAACAAAGCCCTTGGCGGTGAGAAGGAGCTTCCCCTCCACGTGAACCACGATGGAGACGTGGGCCGAGGGGCCGGAGCCGAGGCAGGCCGTGGCTATCCTGGGAGGTGCCGGCAAGGACAGAGCGCCGCCTTCTCCCTCTCTGGCTGCACCTGCAGTAAACAGATCCATTTCATTTCCTCCACAAGGCAACAGTCTGAAGCTCCCGGGTGTGAGGATCTGTTGTGTCTGTTATTTTTTAAATACAGGGATATTTATCAACTCCTGGAAAATGGGTTGCACACAAAAGCCACAGTTCAGGATCTTGGTATGAGATGCTCGTATGATACAGAACTCCACAGAAAAGACCTTTTCTGCATATAGGACCACACCATTTCAGCCAGGGCTGAAGCCTTTCCCTCTGAAACCAGCAACAGTGCTAGTTTTTGTTGTTGTTACTGTTGGTTTGTTTTAAGATTTATTTATTTATTTGGAAGGCAGAGTTACAGAGAAAGAAGAAGAGGCAGAGAGAGAGAGAGAGAGAGAGCGAGGGGCCTTCCATCTGCTGGTTCACTCCCTAAAGGCCACATGGCTGGAGCTGCATCAGTCTGAAGCCAGGAGCCAGGAGCTTCTTCTGGGTCTCCCAGGTGGGTTCAGGGGCCCAAGGACTTGGGCCATCTTCCACTGCCTTTCCAGGCCATAGCAGAGAGCTGGATTGGAAGTGGAGCAGCCAGGACTTGAACAGGTGTACATATGGGATGCTAACACTGAAGGCGGTGGCTTTACCTGCTATGCCACAGCACCCACCCCAACAGCATTAAAGTTGTTGCCTAGTAACATGATGCTACTCCCTACTTTATAGCTCTTCTTTTTCTTCTCTTTCCTTTTATTCTTCTGTTTATAGTATTTAACAGTAGGTTAATGTGCTTACTTAAGTGTAAATCTAAAGTATCATCATGAAACTTTTCCTAAAGACGCCTCATTCCATTCTTCAGAGATGAGCTATATAATTTGTATGACCCTTTGCAGGGATTAAGTAGAAGGGGTATGTGGGCTTCATTCTGATGTTTCTGATAGGTAGGGAGCACATCAATCATGAAACCAGACAGTCTGATTAATGCTTAGTTTCATTTCTTACAGACTAAGCGCTACAGGTCGTAATGGGATGTGACTTTCCACTGTGGCTTCCTCTGACATCCTCAGCCTCTTCTTCATGGGACTCCTTTATCTAGAGCATGCGCCTAACTCCCCCACATTTTGTTGTTGTTGTTGTTAAAGATTTATTTGAAAGGCAGAGTTGCAGAGAGAGAGAGGGAGAGACAGAAATCTTCCATCCACTGGTTCACTCCCCAGACTGCTATAAGGGCTGGTGCTGGGTGAGACCAAAGTCGGGAGCCAGAACTCCAGCCACGTCTCCCACATGGGTGGCAGTCACCTAAGCACTAGAGCCATCTTCTGCTGCTCGCCCAGGCACATCAGCAGGGAGCTGGGTTTGAAGGTCCTCCCTACTCTCTAAGACTTCCCATCGCCCAGGAGTAATGACGAATTTGCAGTGAGTCATACATGGATCTCATGCTTGTACACAATGGCATTCATTTGACAGACTGGGAGCCTAACAGGTGTTTGTTCCCTACACTGAGTACATGTGGTTTGAGTGGCTGAATCCATGGGCTCACTCCCAACACACCCTCCTTTCCACAGCAGGTGCCACCACGAAGTCTAAAGTTTGGCAGGCTGCGTAATCCACCCCTAGTCACAGAGCTGGCACAGGATGTCTGCTTGCCTCTAAGATGGCCCGGTTAGAATCAGTGCCGGCATGTGGATTTGAACACTTGTGAAGAGAGGCTGTCTTTCCCCAAGGGCACCTGAGAGATGGGAGCATGAACCTGGAATGGCTGGTGGCCATTTTAGCTGAGTGGTCATTTTACCTGTTTGAATGAAATCGACACAGAGAAAACAGAGCCAAGGGACAGAGACGGAGGAAGACCAAGCCTTGATGACATTTAATTTCATTTCCACAAAGTGTTTGAAATATCCTTGTATTTTCTTGTCTTTTTAATTAAAAAAAATATGTATTCAGGGTGGACGTTGTGGCACAGTAGGTTAAACTGCCACTTGGAACGCCCATATTCCACCCATATCGGAGTCCAGGTTCTGAGTCCTGGCCATTTTCCTTCTGATCCAGCCTCACACTACTGTGCCTGGGAAGCAGTAGATGATGGCTCAAGTATGTGGGAGACCCGGATGAAGCTGCTGGCTCTGGCCTGGCCCAGCCCTGGCCATTGTGGCCATCTGGGAGGTGAATCTGCAGATGGAAGATCTCTCTCTGTAACTCTTCCAAATAAATAAATAAGTCTTTTTTAAAAAGTAGACTTGGAATGTTATGCACATTTGTCTGTATCTTGCTTTTTCTTATGAAAGGAGTTCTCCCCAGTGCACCTGGCGTAGGGCTGATCGTTCCTGAATTGCTGCGTCACTCTCTACGGTGAGTACATTTCTATTCCTGTTAGTGGCATTTGGGGCATTTTCTCTTTTTCTTTCCTTTTTTCTTTCTCTTTTTTCTTTTACTGTTATGAGAAACTCTGCAATAAACATCTTTGTACTTACGCCCTGAGGCACTGGTGCTTTTATTGCCACAGAAAGGATGGATTCCCAAGAATGAGATTCCTGGGACATGGAGGCACCTAGACACCATGACGCTAAGTGCAGCAAGCCAATCACTAAGGACCCTACGGGGTCTGATCCCATTTACAGAACAGGGACAGAAAGTGGCTGATGACGGCCTGCGGCTGTGGGGGGAGGGGGCGTAGTTTTAGAGAAAGGCCAAGTGGTTGCTAATGGGTGCGGGGGTTCTTTCTGGAGTGGAGAAAAAGTTCTCGGGTGGTGTGGTGATGGTTGCACAACTCCAACTCCATTAAAACCATTACATGGTGCACCTGAGATGGGTATGTTTTATGGTGTGTGAATTCTATCTCAACGAAGCTCTTGTGAGAATGAGTCAGATGACTGGGTCATTTGTGTTTTATTAGATGCCACCAGACAACATTCCAAAGAGGCCGTGGCTCTTCCCATTTCCACCAGCCCTGAGCGGGAGCACCTTTTCCCCACATCTTCGCAAGCGAAGGGTCTTAATGTTCTTTCCAGTTTTACCGGTCTGCTGCTGGTGAAGTGATGTCTCATTTTTTTTTTTTAACAGATTTTTTTATTTGAAAGGTGAATTGACAGAGAGGCAGACACACACACGCAAACACACACACACACACACAGAGGTCTTCCATCCACTGGTTCACTCCCCAAGTGGCTTCAATGGTTGGAGCTGGGCCAATCCGAAGCCAGGAGCCAGGAGCTTCTTCTGGGTCTCCCAGGTGGGTGCTGAGGCCCAAGGACTTGGGCCATCCTCTACTGCTTTCCCAGGCCATAGCAGAGAGCTGGATCGGAAGTGGAGCAGCTGGCTCTTGAACCGGCGCCCATATGGGATGCTGGCACTGCAGATGGTGACTTTACCTGCTACACCACAGCAGTGGTCCCCTGATGTCTCATTTTTACTTTAATTTGTATTTCCTGGGAAGATTCTCATTATAAAAGTTGAATTCTACTTCAGTGTCTGAGGCAGTGAATATGAGGCTCCTCTGACATCACATGTCTCCCCCAAGTAATCACTCTCCAAGTAAGCACTCCTCAAATAGGTGGGTTTCCAGGCCCCTCTCTACACACGTATAAACTAGCAAACATAGCATGCTGTTTTACAGCAAAGAGATCACGCTGGGATGTATTTCAAGGACTTGCTTTGCTCACATGACAGTAGTTCTTGCAGATCTTTCCCAACAAATGTATCTCTACCTCACTCTTCCTGATGGTTAAATATATACCGCAGTGTGGATGGATTCTAGTTTATGTAAACATTGATAGCAAATAGAGTGTATCCAATATTTTGCCATTTCAAATCAGGTCTCAATGAACAACCTTGTTCATACTTAAAAAAAAAAAAAACAAAAAAACAAACTGAAATGAGAGTCACATAACGGCCGGCACCGTGGCTTAATAGGCTAATCCTCCACCTTGCGGCACCAGCACACCGGGTTCTAGTCCCGGTCAGGACACCGGGTTCTAGTCCCGGTCAGGACACCGGATTCTGTCCCGGTTGCCCCTCTTCCAGGCCAGCTCTCTGCTATGGCCAGGGAGTGCAGTGGAGGATGGCCCAAGTGCTTGGGCCCTGCACCCCATGGGAGACCAGGAGAAGCACCTGGCTCCTGCCATCGGATCAGCGCAGTGCGCCGGCCACAGCGCACTGGCCACGGCGGCCATTAGAGGGTGAACCAATGGCAAAGGAAGACCTTTCTCTCTGTCTCTCTTTCTCACTGTCCACTCTGCCTGTCAAAAAAAAAAAAAAAAAAAAAAGAGAGAGAGAGAGTCATATAACATAAATGTGGGGAGCAACTTGGACTAGACTAAGTTACTGGAATTAAGACTTATTCTATGCATCTGCTCTCCCACAATATGGCGCTGGGAGAGGAGGAAACAGCTTCTACACAGCTGCCTCCAGTTCAACCAATAAACTGTAGGACCTGCTCCTGATTGGAGGAGAGCAGCGTACTCGGCGTGTGGGCAGCCGAGTTGGGATTGGTGGAAGAGGACTATAAAGGAGGAGAGAGACAACATGCACCAGGAACATCTAAGGGGAACACCTGTGCAGCCCCCGAGAGAGCCGGCCGGCGGTGTGCCGCTCCCCCGCGGAAGTGGGGAAAGTGGCAGGGGGAACCGCCCTTCCACGGAGGTGGAAGGGACGGTAGCCAACCCGGGAAGAACCAGCAGCAAACCCGGGGAGGGCCGAGCAGATGAAAGAACAACGCAGGGTCCTGTGTCGTTCCTCCACGAAGAGGGGGAGCGACACATAAAATTAATATTTTAAAATGTATTGTCCAGGGCTGGTGTTGTGAATTAAGCTGCTGGGTGTGACACCCCATATCTTAGCGCTGGTTTGAGACCTGGCTGCTCTACTTCTGATCTGCTCCCTCCTGGTGCATCTGGAAAGAAAACGCAAGCCTCCTCTACACTGTACCCTTGATGCCCCGTGGCTCTGGGGAGCCTAGAAACTTGAAGACTGGAGGCTTCCTTTTCCCCATGAGCTCAGCAAAGGGTACAAAGCCCCAGAACTTAAAACCAGGCATCTGAGGCTGGCATCGTGGCACAGAGGGTCAGGTCACTGTCTGTGACGCTGGCATCCCATGCAAGTATCAGTTGGGGTTCCAGCTGCTCCACTTCTTCCAAACCAGTTCCTTGCTAACGTGCCTGGGAAAGCACTGAAAGACAGCCCAAGTGCTTGGGCTCCTGCCAACCACGTGGGAGACCTGGATGGAGTTCTAGGTTCCTGGTTTCAAACTGGCCCAGCCCTGACTGTTGCGGCCATTTGGGGAGTGAATCAGCAGAGTCAATCATTACAAACTTGCCTAGCTAAATGAGGGCTCAAAATGGGATTTTTGTAGCCTTACATTTTAGAAAAATAAAGTCACATCTCTTGTTCCTCTGGACTTCAGAGGATTTGTTCCCACAACATTTGTGGCAGCAGCACCTGACACCCAATCGCTGCTGAGTAATTCTATGTTGAGTGAGTGGGAGAAGAACTGGTCTTAGGTTCTTCCACTGGATGAGTTCTGACCTCACCCTCATTCTCGCCGTCTTTCTGATTTTTGACGATGGAGTTGAGTGTGTGTGTGTACGTGCATGTAGGGCTGGGTAAGCTGAGTGGGAGGGCGGGACAGTGTTCAAGAAAACAAACAGTTCTCCAGGATTCCCCAGAGGGGCTGCTTCTGGACCCAAGGCATGCAAAGGAGTCCTGCGTTTGCATGCTGGCTCCTGGACAGGCTTCTCCTGTTCCCTTCTGGAGTTCGCCGGCCCTGGCCTGAAGCACTGGGCGCCTCTGACCTGAGTCATTGCTGCCTGCTCGCAGGTCCCACACGGCTGAGGGCTGCGCCCGCCTACGTATTTCTCCTTTTCTGAAGATGAGGCTCTGGCCCTGGGCTGGGAAAGGAGGCTGGGGGAGCAGAGACAATGGTGGCAGAAGGGTGTGTGGCTGTCAGCTCTCTCTTTCTGGCTGCTGGCTGAGGGCCCCGGGGCAGGCTGGCTAGGGCTAGGGAGCAGGGCGAGAGGGGTGCTCGGCCATGCGAGCTCACAGGGACTGGCTGTGACCTCAGAGGTTTCCCCCACCACCTGGGAAGCCCCAGGAAGGGTGGGACTCATGGCGCCCATCAGTCCCACAGGGAGGGAGGAAGCCAGAGGCCTCCCCCAAATCTAGGCTCTCTGCTGAGAGAGGAAAAGCCCCAGGCAGCTCAGGTGACAGAGGGGTGGCCTGGGGGTCAGCCTTCCAGGTGGTTTTAAAGAATGCACAGGTGCTGCCAGGAAGAGCTTACCCCACCTGGAAGATCCCAAGGCGGCTCTTTACTGGGTCAGACCTTTGGGTTATTTTTAAACCCTGGATCAAGTTCCAGACAACATTTACCCCGCAGTCTGAACAGCTCCGGAAGGCAGGCGGTGCTGGCAGGGGCTGGCGAGAGGGCGCTCGCAGCAGCTGACTCTCAGGTTATGCTGACCCAGGGAGCACCGCCAAGCACAGGGGCCCAGCTAAAGAGCAAATATCACAGGGGCCGTGAACTTCAGTAACCGCCTGCACCCAGCCCCCTCCTCGGGTCCCCGCCAGCCCCTCTGGACGTTTTGTGCTTTAATAAGAAAGGCATCGTGGCGCTAGATTTGCTGCAGCATGGAGACAAAGGGACAGGCAGCGCCAGAGCCCAGGGCGTAGAGCGGAGGTGCACCAGGGGACAAGGCTCAGGTGTCTGGGCACATCGAGGCGGACTGGGTCAAGGGCCGCAAGGGCATTGGTAAGCAAAGGGCTAGGGAAGGCAGAGACACGTGGGTGTCAGGGGTGGGTAAGCACGGAGCCATGGGGCATGCCAGGACTTGTGGCTGGCAGTCAGGGAGGAGGGGACATAGAAACTGGACCTGGCCGGGTGCATAGGTCTCACCAGACAGACGGGGAGCAAAGGGGAGGGACAGCAGACCAGCCTGAGCCAGCAATAGGAGAGCTCAGGGCACATGGAGGGTGGTAGTATGAGGAAACCCAGAATTCACGGTGAACGAGCACGGGAGAAAATGCGGGAAGGGTCCATTATAGTTGCCTGTAAGGGTGCTCGGACTTTAAGCCAGAGCAAACCGTGTCAAGGAAGGTTTTTGAAGAGGGAAATAAAGTGATTGGAGTGACAACTTCTAAGTGTTTAGTGGATGGCTGTGCGTAAGAATGTGCTAGAAGCAGGGAGCTGGATGCAGAGATCGGGGAAGAGGCTTTTCCAGTGGCTCAAGTGGACAGAAGGACCTTCATTAGATGGTGGGGAACAGGGGCCAGGGCATGTACGTGGAAGCTGAGGCAAAATTCGAGTCTGGATGACTAGGAGCGTGGACAGTCTCCTGCAGAGAACAGAGAAAGCCGAGGGAAGTTGGGAGTTGTGCCTGTTGATTCTGGGGGCAGGAGTCCAGGTGTCGTTAGGCTGGAGACTTGGAATCACTGAGAGCAGGCAGAGCTAACACCAGGAGAGGGGGCCAGGAGGTGGCGGCAGAGGGAAGGCTGGGTAAGGACTTCTCATCACCACGCTCCATTCTCCATCGTCTGTTTAGTAATGGGACTTCCTGGCTTGAAACAGACACATGGACACTGTGTTAGCTTTTCCTTGCCATAGCTAAATACCTGACAAGGACTACTTAAAGGGAAAGTGGTTTATTTTGGCTCACGGTTTTGGAGATTCACAGTCCAAGACAGGGTGGGCCCCAGTGGCTCAGCCATGGGGTGAGGTTAGAGGGCGCGATGGTGGAGGGAGGGCAGGGAAAGGCTTCCTTGTGAGCCAGGAGGCGTACACTCATCATCTGTGTCTGTGTGGGCTCTCTGTATAAAGCCACCATGATTCCTTCTTGGGCTCCACCCTAACAGCTTAATGGAATCTAATCAGGCACCAAAAGTGGATTATGTTTTTTACCCCTTACTCCATTAACCATTAACAGTAATCCATTAATCATTAACGTAAGGTTCTGGAGAACAAGTCTTTACCATGTGGATACCCAAAGTCTTATCCAAACCATAGCAGACACCCAGCTGATAGGATGTTTCCCAGCTTCCGCCGCACCTTGGTGTGGTCAGATGACCAACTTGTGGCCAATGGGATGTGAGCAGAAAGGACGTGTGTGCGTGCAACTTCCAGGTCACGTCCTTCGAAAAGACTGCTGCTTCCTTTCTCGCGACGCTGATGTGCTGGGGAGCCAGCAGGGAGCAGGAATACGAGGCTACCCCCCAGGAACAGGGGGAGAGCAACACAGAAAGAAGCTGGGCTCCTGCGTGAGCCGTGAGCCTGGGTGCCCAGCTCCCCTGACTGCCTGCCTGGCTCCAGACTAGCATGGAGAGGAGAAATGCACAGCTGTCTCATTGGAGCCACTGTCGGTTATCTTGGCAAATACGGGATCATTTTGTAATAGCAGCAGCTAAGCCTGCATCCTCAGTACTATGCATACTAACGCTGATATTTCTATTGAGAATAAAACTGGGGCCAGCACTGTGGCATAGCAGGTAAAGCTGTCACCTGCAGTGCCAGCATCCCATATGGGCGCCGGTTCAAGTCCTGGCTGCTCCACTTCCGATCCAGCTCTCTGCTATGGCCTGGGAAAGCAACAGAAAATGGCCCAAGTCCTTGGGCCCCTGCACCCACCTGGGAGACCCAGAAGAAGCTCCTGGCTCCTGGCTTTGGATCAGCGCAGCTCGGGCCATTGTGGCCATTTGGGGAGTGAACCAGTGGATGGAAGACCTCTCTCCGTCTCTCCCTCTTCTCTGCCTCTGCCTCTTTGTTACTCTGCCTTTCAAATAAATAAGTCTTTAAAAGAGAGAGAATAAAACCTTTTGTGGTATGCCAACACTTAGGTGAAACAATTGGGAGAAGATGCAAGGAAAAAGAGGAGAAAAAGCAAAGAAGTGAACCATCACAGCATCCAAAGGAAGAGCGTAAAGCAACAAAAAGACAAACAGGGTGCAGGCGCCGCGGCTCACTAGGCTAATCCTCCACTTTGTGGCGCCGGCACACCGGGTTCTAGTCCCGGTCGGGGCGCCGGATTCTGTCCCAGTTGCCCCTCTTCCAGGCCAGCTCTCTGCTGTGGCCCAGGAGTGCAGTGGAGGATGGCCCATGTCCTTGGGCCCTGCACCCCATGGGAGACCAGGAGAAGCACCTGGCTCCTGCCTTCGGATCAGCATGGTGCGCCGGCTGCAGCGGCCATTGGAGGGTGAACCAACGGCAAAGGAAGACCTTTCTCTCTGTCTCTCTCTCTGTGTCCACTCTGCCTGTAAAAAAAAAAAAAAAAAAAAAAGGCAAACAGGATTAGGTGCAGAAAAGTCTGCAGAAACAGATTCCCAAGAGATTCTCGCCAGAATTTCAGCAGATTGGGGACCCTAAGTCAGGCACTGTAGCTTACCCCAGAATGAAGGCAAACGGAAAGTGTCTACCCCCTCTGTGTGTGCTTCTGTAAGTTTGTCACTGATTTGGACATTTAGAATTCTGCATTGGCCTTTTTGCTAAATTTATTTATTTTAAGTTATTTGAAGGGCAGAAAGACAGAGAAACAAAAAGAGAAAGAGAGATCTCCCATCTGTTGTTTCACTCCCAAAACGTCCACAACAGCAGAGGCCAGGTCAGGATGAAATGAGGAGCCAGGAACACAGTCTGTGTTGTGTGGGGGCTGGTGTTGTGGCACAGTGAGGTAAGCCACAGCCTGCAGCGCCGGCATCCCATATGAGTGCCAGTTCATGTCCCAGCTGCTCCACTTCCAATCCATTTCCCTGCTAATGTGCCCGGGAAAGCAGCGCAAGATGGCCCAAGTATTTGGACCCCTGCACCTGTGTTGGAGACCCAGATGAAGCTCCTGGCTTCAGCCTAGCCCAGTCGTGGTGGTTGTGGCCATTTGGGGAGTGAGCCAGCAGAGGGAAGATGTGTGTGTGTGTGTGTGTGTGTGCTCGCGCGTGTGTATGTGTCCCTCTCTCTCTCTGTAACTCTGCTTTTCAAATAATCTTTTTTGAAAAAAGTATTATAAAAACAAGTCCACATGTGGAGCAAGAACTGAACTACTTGAGCCACGACCTGCTGCCTCCCATGGTGGCACATTAGCAGAAGGCTGGAATGAAGAGCTGAGACTGGAAGAGGCAGTCTGACATGGGATGTGGGTGTCCCAAGAGGCGCCTCCACCACTGCACCAAACAACCCCCTTGCATTGACTTTCGGTTAAAAGAAGAATAAATCATGTCTATGCATGCTTGTGCTCATGAAATGAAAGTATTCTGGTGCTTATCTGGATGAATCATGATTTTTTTCTGGAATATTACTATGCCATCAAAAAAGAAATTTTAAACATTATTATATTCATGAAAGCATGCTCATTTCCCTCATCGATTGACTTGCTAATAGTAAAAGGTGTGCACAGGCTGAGCTGTACAGGTAGGAATCTTTTGGTTGCAAAGGAAAGATAACCCAACCCAGACCGATCTGAGCTGAAAGGTCACTCTTGAGCTCACCAAGCTGAACGTTTTGTCACTGGGACCCAGTTTCTCTTTCCCTCGGGTTGAAGACGGCTTCACGGTGAAAGAAGCCTTCTCTCCGCAGACCCCAGATGGCTGTGCTGCTGCTCCCATCCACCCCCGCTTCAAGCCCAGTGGAGAATGCTTGGGCTTCTGCCAACCACGTGGGACACCCAGGCAGAGTTCCAGGCGCCTGGCTTTGGCCTGGTGCCAAACCAGCTGTTGTGGCCACTTGGGGAGTGAACCAGCAGATGGAAGATTCCCTCTTTGCCTCTTCTAACTCTTTTAAATAAATAAATCTTAAGACAACCAAACAAAGCTAGCACTTACAAAGCCCCTCGAACAGTAGCTAGTGCAGAGTAAGCACCCTGCAAATACAGATGTGTTGGCCAGGCCTCAGTCCCAAGTCCCTCTTGTCATGCTGTGACTATGGGGTAGGGATGGCGGGCGTGGTACCCAGGAGCCACAGTTCCCAGGGAGGTGTGTGACCATGCTCTCTGGAGGAGTGGAAGAACTCACGGTCGACAGGTGGGAGCATAGGTGTGGGAGGAGGGCATGGGGTCACAGCAGAAGTCAGGGGTGGATGCCTGAAGGAGGCGGGCTCCGTGGTGCAAGGGACCCCCAGCGCGGGGGAGGCCGCAGAAGCGGGGTGGGGCAAAGACAACCACACAAGGCCAGGGAACCTCAAGGTTTTTTCTCTGACGACCCCTGGATACCCTGATCAACTCAGTGGAGCTGGATTTCCTTCCAAAAATGGTATTTCCCCCAAATGTTGATTTTTAATATTTGGGTTCTACACCATTCCTTTCCTAGTCTTTTTTCTTTCCCCCTCAACTCATCACACAGGATTTGAGGGCCCCCGGAAACCTTAGCACCATGTCTTGCTCACCTCCTTGCGTGACGCAGTCAAGCCGTCATATCCTCACTGGCGGAGCTACACCAGAGGCCGGGGTGAGGGTACCCTGGGGGACACAGGCTTCCCTGGCCCTCATCCCAAGCTGGAGGCCACTTACATAGGGGAGTCCAAGATGGGGGGTGGGGAGGGGAGGTAGGGTATCAACCAGAGCAGACAGTGGCCTGGGACAAATGTCCTCTGGGCTCTGGGGAGTGGTGACAAGTTGGGGACAAAGTGTCTCAGGCAGGCCTCAGAACAAAGGGATGTGGTATGGTGACAGCTCCTGGTCTCTTCTCCAGGGATTCATTTTCCCTGCTGAGGAGGTTTGACTTATTTGTGTTCTGCAGAGGGGAGAGGGGGCAGGTCCAAGACAATTGCATTCATTTCTTTTGGAAGAATTTCCCTGGGTCAGGCAAGGGGGCTTGGGAGACAGAGCCCCTCCTGTGCTTGGTGAGGAGAGGGAAGGGAAGGTTGCAACCCCCTGCCTCTCTGGAAGCTTCTGTGGCCTCCCACTTCCTGCCCTTTGCCGAGTGGCATACTGTAGGTCCTGTCTTCCAAGACCCAGTGCCATGTTGAAGCTTCAGGTCCACGGAGAAGCTCTGTCTACTGCAGCACAGCACCTCTCCCGCATTTTGGTTTGGAAATCCAGTTTTGGGGGTACAGGCATTTGGTGTAGCGGTGAAGACTACGCCCACATCCCACATCAGAATGCATGGGTTCTACCCCCACCTCCTCTCCCAGTTTCAGCGTCTTGGGGATGTGCACCTGGGATGGCTCAAGGACTCAAGTTCCTGCCACCCATGTGGGAGACCAGATGGAGTTCCAGCTCTTGGCTTCTGCCTGACCCAGTCCCAGCTGTCGTAGGCATCTGAGGAGTGAACCCATGATGGAAGATCTCTCTCTGTGTCTCTCTGCCATTCAAATAAGTAAAACAAATAAGTAAGTAAAACCAGCCTTGTGCCATGTGACAGCATAGGGGCCATGAGCTAAACACTGGGACTTGGTGATCCCAGGGACCTGGACTGAAGTCTAGCTACTTCCCGGCAGGGACTTTTAGGCAAGAAACTAAGACCTTTGGCATCCACTTCGCATCTGGAAGTTACAGGGGTTCCCCGAAGAATGTTTGCTCCTGGTGCGTGCTGATCCACCAGTACATGCGGGCGGCTGTTTTATTTCTGGAAATCTCCTCCGGGACCATGAGTGTTTGCTGTACAGACACCTTGGAGGACTGGTCCCCTGTAAGCTCCAAATTGGTTTGTAGCCTCAAAATCACCTACATAACAGTCCTATTGGCCTATCATTAACCCTGTTTTTAAGCAGGCTCCTCTTACGGTTAACAAAATAATGTAAGGGAAAACTGAAAACCATGAGCTACACTGAGAGCTGTTTTATATTTGCTGTTCATTTCACCATAAGCTAGAATTTTATATCTGGGCCATGTCATCAAGATAAAAATAGATACATGTTTGTGAAATAAAAGTTTAGTCACCAAAATCTAGTATTGGAATGATTTTTGTAACACAAATATATTTAGACCCTAAAAACATAAACACATCAGGGGTTGTTAGTTGCTTACATTTTAAAAAAATATTTATTTATTTGAAAATCAGAGTTACACACAGAAAGAGGCAGAGGCAGAGGCAGAGAGAGAGAGGTCTTCCTTCTACCGGGTCACTCCCGAATTGGCCACAATGGCCAGAGCTACGCCAATCTGAAACTAGGAGCCAGGAGCTTCTTCCAGGTCTCCCACGTTGGGGCAGGGGCCCAAGCGCTTGGATCATCTTCAGCTGCTTTCCCAGGCCATAGCAGAGAGCTGGATCAGAAGTGGAGCATCTGGGTCTCAAACCAGCACCCATATGGGATGCTGGCACTGCAGGCAGTGGCTTTACCTGCTATGCCACAGTGCTGGCTCCTGTTGCTTGCATTTTTAATCTGTCAAACTTGAATCTTATTTTAGCTTTGACTTTGTTTGAAATACATTTTAAGGGGGCCGGCTCTGTGGTACAGCAGGTTAACGCCCTGGCCTGAAAAAAAGAGAGGTCTTCCACCCAATGGTTCACTCCCCAATTGACCACAACGGCCAGAGCTGTGCCAATCCGAAGCCAGGAGTCAGGAGCTTCTTCTGGGTCTCCCATGTGGGTGCAGGGATCAAGGACTTGGGCCATCTTCCACTGCTTTCCCAGGCTATAGCAGAGAGCTGGATTGGAAATGGAGCAGCCGGGACTCAAACCAGCACCCATATGGGATGCTAACACCGCAGGCGGCGGCTTTACCCGCTATGCCACAGCACTGGTCCCTGAAATATATATTTTAAAGATTCATGTATTGATTTGAAAGTCACAATTAGAGAGACCTCTTCTATCCGCTGGTTCACTCCTCCACAGCCAGGCTTTAGCCAGGCCCAGGCAGAAGCCAGGAGCCTGGAACTCCATCCAGGTCTCCCATGCGCTCCTTCGATAGCAGGGATTTGGATAAGGACGTACGGAGTAACCAGGACTTGAACCAACACTAACACTCCCATATGGGACGGAAGCATCCCAAGCAGAGGCTGAACCCACTGCACTGAAAGGCTTGCCCCTTGAACAGTTTTATTTCACCTTGGTATTTTCCAAGACTGTTCACTTAAACCCCAGTAGCTGTTGTCCATGCTCTACCAGTGAAAATATTCTTTCTGGTTACTTCACTGTTGAACTGAAACTATTTAACTTTATGCAGATGGGGAAAAAATAATTCTGAAAGAAACACATTTTCTTTAGCATTACATAATGGCAACTGACACCTAAATTATACTCTGAGTATAAAGAGAAATAAATCCTCCCTCAGATGTTAAGCCAGTTCTCTTTGCAAGCTTAATTTAACACCATTTCACTATAGTGTATCTTTCGTGTTTATTAACAATAATTTTTCTTCTGATTGAAAAGTAATCTTGGGGGCCAGCGCTGTGGCACAGCGGGTTAAAGCCCTGGCCTGAAGCACCGGCATCCCATATGGGCGCCGGTTCCAGTCCCGGCTTCTCCTCTTCTGATCTGGCTGTCTACTGTGGCCTGGGAAGGCAATGGAAGATGTCCCAAGTGCCTGGGCCCCTGCACCCATGTGGGGGACTTGGAAAAAGCTCCTGGCTCCTGGCTTCAGATCGGCGCAGCTTCGGCCATTGGAGCCATCTGGGGAGTGAACCAGCAGATGGAAGACCTCTCTCTCTCTGTCTCTACCTCTCTCTGTAACTCTGCCTTTCAAATAAATAAATCTAAAAAAAAAAGTAATCTTGGCTTTTAAGGTAACTTGAGAAATAGCATTATCTGCTGAGCTTATCTTGAATCTTGCAACACTTCTCCTCGTAAATCTTTCCGCCAGGGCCACCACTTTGGCACAGCAGGTTAATCCACTGCCTTTACCCTCAGCATCCCATGTAACTGCTGGGGCAAGTCCTGGCTGCTGCACTTCCCAGCCAGCTCCCTGCTAATGTGCCTGGGAAAGAGAAGATGGCCCAAGTTCTAGGGCCACTGCTACCCATGTGGAGACCTGGATGAAGCTTCTGGCTCCTGGCTTCAGCCTGGCCCAGCCCTGGTCACTGCAACCATTTGGAAAGTGAACCAGTAGATGGAAGAGTTCTCTCTCTCTCTCTCTCTTTCTCCTTCTCTCTCTCTCTGCAACTCTGCCTTTTAAATAAATCAATCTACCAAAAAAATAAAAAACCCTTTCTCTTAAAGTTGAGAACATAACTCTCAAAGCAATAATGGCAAATGCAGGCAGAGTTGTCATTTGGAAATACTTTCTCATCACAATGAAATGATGAAATAAACATTTTACATTTATTATAATTTACCACAATGAAAAAATTGCAAACCATCCAGATATTAAGTATGGCCGTCATAAATAATAGATTATGTAGCATTTTTCCTTTTATTTGTATTACTAGATTCTTTTTATGTATGAATTAACTCTGTCCAAAGTGTGCTGATTGAAAAGCTTTATGAGGCGGCCGGCGCCGCGGCTCACTAGGCTAATCCTCCACCTTGTGGCGCCGGCACCCCGGGTTCTAGTCCTGGTCGGGGCGCCGGATTTAGTCCCGGTTGCCCCTATTCCAGGCCAGCTCTCTGCTGTGGCCCAGGAGTGCAGTGGAGGATGGCCCAAGTACTTGGGCCCTGCACCCCATGGGAGACCAGGATAAGTACCTGGCTCCTGCCTTCGGATCAGCGCGGTGCGCCGGCCACAGCGCGCTGGCCGTGGCGGCCATTGGAGGGTGAACCAACGGCAAAGGAAGACCTTTCTCTCTGTCTCTCTCTCTCACTGTCCACTCTGCCTGTCAAAAAATAAATAAAAAATAAAGAAAGAAAGAAAAGCTTTATGAGGCAAAGACTACAAAGAAAATATTCCATTTTTAAGGACTTAGAGAAATACAATCCATTAGTAATCAAAAAGACATAAAATTCAACATATACTTTGATGTCAGTTATAGAGATTTATTTGTGACAAAAATGCTTTAATAATAGCAGGTTGTCCCCTTATCTGGTGGAATTCAGCATTTTCTCTTTCCAGCACATTCAGAATCTCTGTAATATGCATCGTTTCACGCTCAGATTTAATAAAATGAAGATTTTCTAAAAAGATAACTGCAGTAGAAACGAAAAAGACGGATGTTTGGCCTTGTGGTTAAGGTGCCACTGGGGCACCTTCATCTCATGGTTCCAGTCCCAGCTCCTCCGACTCCAGCTCCCTGCCAAAGCCCACCCTGGGAGGCAGCAGGTGGTGGCTCAAGCACTTGGGTCCTTGCCACACGTATGGGAGACCTGGGCTGAGTTCCTGGCTCCTGGCTTGGGCCTGGCTTAGCCTTGGCCATTGCAGGCATTTGAGGAGTAAACCAGCAGATCTCTCTATGCATCGCCAACAACAATAACAAATCCACAACTTAAAGAAATGAGAAAGAAAATACAGCAGTCTATGAAAGAAAATACAGCAGTCAATGAATGTTTTTAGACACTGGGAACGAGACCATTGAGCTTGTTGTGGCCTGTCACAGGGACGGACGCCAGCTGGGGATGGGTTTTGCTGTCACTAGCGAAGGCTGTGCCACCCGCAGAGGGGCCCACATCTGTGCCCCACTGTGACACGCTGTGCAGTCCTGCGGCCCCTTCTCCAGGGCCTCGGTTTCCCCTTCTGAAGAGTTAGGTCCACAGCCTGAATTCCATATAGTTTAATGCTTATTTTTCCAGTACCATCTGCTGAAAAATATTCCGCTTAGGGTAAGAAGGATGACCTTGGCTGGACACACTGAACATTTGCCTTCTGCCAGGCCTGGGGTGAGCCAGCGTGCAGGGCTGGGGAAAGAACCAGCCGCAATGAGAGGACCAGGTGCCGACAGAGGGTGGAGGTGGGAGCTGAGTGTGCTCTGTGCCGAGGTCGCCCTGGGCTCAGAGAGGGCGCCAACCAGAGAGGCTGTCCAGAGAGAAAAGACCCCTGAGCAGAGCTACAGAAAAGGCAGGCAGCCACAGCTGGGAGGACACAAATCGGCCTGCAGCCCTGCGGCATCCTGGGCAGCACTTGGGGTGCCACGGTCATCAACCTTTTTGTTAAAATAAATATTATTAAATATAATAATGGTTTGCTTCCCAGATGGCTGAAACATCTGGAGCTGGGCTGGTCCGAAGCCATGAGCCTGGAGCTTCTTCCAGTCTCCCACGTTGGGGCAGGGGCCCAAGGAGTTAGGCCATTTTCTACTGCTTTCCCAGGCCATAGCAGAGAGCTGGATCGGAAGTGGAGCAGCTGGGACTCGAACCGGCGCCCATATGGGATGCCAGCACTGCATGCAGAGGCTGTACTCGCTACGCCACAGCGCCGGCCCCCATACAGTCACCAATTTCAAAAAATGTAAGGAGGTAAGGGATGGCATGTGTGCAGTCCTAGCTGCTCCACTTCTGATCCAGCTCCCTGCTACTGTGCCTGGGAAAGCAGCAGGAAATGGCCCAAGTCCTTGGGCTCCTGCACCCATGTGGGAGACCTAGAGAAAGCTCCTGGCACCTGGCTTCAGTCTGGTCCAACTCCGGCCATTGTGGCCATTTGGGGAGCGAACCAGTGGATGGAAGATCAATCTCTCTCTCGAATAGACCTTTTAAAAATAAACAGAAGGGACTGGAGGCAGGCTTTCTAGTGGTTACTCAAGTGAGTGAGCGGTCAGCAGGGCGTGGCGTGGGGGGGTAGCCCGAGTCCCCCCACGGCGACCCTCAGCGTCTGGAAGAACAGGTGGACACCATCACCAGGACTCACCTCCCACTCCTCGCGGAGCCTTCCATGGCCTCCCTGCTGAAGCCCTCCCATCACTTCCCAGCCGTCCCAGCCCCTGTACCCTTGCTCTAGTCCAGGACGCCCTTGCGGGCAGAGGGCTGCCGGGGGCCCGGCTCCTGTCTCTGGGCACACGCCTGGAACCCGTGCCCTTTCCCCGACTGACTGCGCACAGGAGGGCCGGCAACAACAAGGCCGGTTTCACAACCAGGCCGGGACAGCCTCCGGCTGCGGCTGCCTCGCTGGGAGGAGTCACGTGGAGCCCGCAGCGCCTGCACAGGTGGCCGGCTCTCCTCCCCCACCCCCTCCGCTCTCGCCCCGCCCCGCGAGGATCCCGCGCACCTCCTCCAGCCTCCTCCAGAGCCGGAACACCTGTTAACAACGTCGACTTTGAGCCCTGGAGTGAGTTGGCGGCTCCCTGAGAATGCTTGAGGCGAGGGCAGTGGGGGTGGCTGGGAGGGACCCCGGCAAGGCTCTGAGAGGACCTGCCCAGGGTCGTGGTCCCCCAGGGTGACCCACCCCGGGGAGCAATCGCAGCTCCTAGGCCAGTGCTGGCTGCTGATGCACATCGAGCCCACAGTTTCAGGGATCACCGTGAAAGCGCCCCGAGTCGCTGCTCCTGCTGACACCGCCCAGGACCCCTGGGCTCCCGCCTCTACAGCAGGCACCAACAAAAGCCACCCCACCACCACCACCAAGGAGGCACAGGGTCGGGGAGGGGGGCTTTGGAGGGAGGAAGGAAGCAGGAAAGCCCTGTTTGCCGGGAGTCCGAGAGGCAGAGCGCAGTGCAGCGAGCACACTTCGCAGTCAGGCTGTTCCGCGTTCAAATCCCAGCACTGCCACCACCACCCCCCACCCCCGGGCTGGGTGACCCTGGGCCCCTCCCTCAGGCCCCTCATGGAAAGATAAGGATGGGTGGGTGTTGTGCGGAGCCTATAGAGCCACACGCTAGACACTGCCAGACCCGCACCGCTTCTTCCCTGCTTAAAGGGACCCATGAAACGTCGGCAGTGAGGGGTGGGGAGGAGAGCAGGCTCCGGCTCCCCCCTCCTCACCCCGGCTGCCTCCAGGAAGCCCTAAGATGCTCCTTATTATCTTGAAGCAGGGACGGCCTCGCTGAGCGCGAGCCTGCATCCGAACACCGGGAAGGAAAAGAAGGGGCAGTCTGATGCGACCAATGGACCGGGGAGGAAGCCAGAGGAGCGGGCACGCCGCAGCCCCCGGCCCCCCGGCCCCCCGGCCCGCCGCGAGACCAGGGCTGACCACCAGGGGGCGGTGCGGCCCTGCTTTGCGGGCGGGGCCTTCGCGGAGCGTCTCAGACCTCCGGGCTCGCAGCGGCGACAGAAAACGGCGCGCGCGTCAGTCAGGCAAACCCCCGCGTCGTATCTGACGGGCACTTCCAGGTGAACCCAAAGAACTCCCTTTCTCCGGAAATCCCCTCAGAAGCCACCCCGCAGCGTGCTCGCGTGCCTCCATCATCGTGAAAGCCGAGTTAACCGAGGCTCCCTGCAACCCCTGTTAACCGCGGCGATCCCGCAGCCCCGTGACGTCATGCTGCCGGTCCCCCGACGGCCGAGGGGCAGCTCCTTCCCACTGCCTTTGGCACTCGGCAGTCGCTTCCATCTTGTCGGTCACATGGTTGAAGAACTGAATTTAGAAATGAAACGGCATTGGCAACGCAAGCCCAGGCTCAGCGCCTGACGATTAGCCGCGGCGTCTCCGCCCATCGCACGCCCTCTAGCGGCCACAGCGAGGCCTGGCCGTCTGCGGCACCTTTGACCTTTGACCCTTGACCCGGCACAAGTGGGCTTCATTTATCAAAAGAACTGGGACCGTCCCCAGGCGCTGCCCGGCTCTCGGCTTGCTCTGGGAGTTGCTTCGCAGTAATGTCTCTTCTCCAGCGGGTTTACCTGACTTTGGAGAGAAGAGTTCCGGTCCGCACAAGACGGCCAGGTCTATTTTTAACCAACTGGCCAAAGACGCAGGATTCCTGGGGTGGACATCCAGGTTCCCCCTGATGAAGTCCTGGGGACAGGAAGTGCGAGCCTCTGCACCCCCCCAGCCCCAGCCCTGCATCTGGCCCCAGAGGCACCCAGAATCCGGGCAGCAAGTAAGAAGGGGTGGGTGAGGGAGGGTTTGCTTTGCTTTGTTCTGTTTTGTCTTGAAGATTTATTTGAAAGAGTTACAGAGAGAGGAGAGACAGAGAGCGAGAGGTCTTCCATCTGCTGGTTCACTCCCCAAATGGCCACAATGGCCGGGGCTGGGCCAATCCGAAACCAGGAGCCAGGAGCTTCTCCTGGTCTCCCACGTGGGTGCAGGGCCCAAGCACCTGGGCCATGCTCCACTGCTTTCCCGGGCCACGACAGAGAGCTGGACTGGAAGAGGAGCAGCTGAGACTCGAATCGGTGCCCCTGTGGTTAGCTGGGACTGAGAGGGCAGCTTGACCCGCTACACCACAGCGCCGGCCCCTGCCTTGTTTTTATTAGTTAAAAAGAGGAAGCTTCGGGACAGGTGCTATGGCTGCTTGGGACAGCCACTTCCCATATGGCAGTGTCTGGGAGGCAGCAGATGATGGCTCAAGCACTTGTCTTTTTCCCACATGGTGGGCCACGTCCTCCCAGCCGCCGAGGGGGCTCTGGGGCAGATCCACGGTGCTTCCGTTCGTCTGGGGTTAGAAAACAGTTGGTCCAGTGTCTCACGGAACCCCGGGCTGGTGCAACGCTGTTTCCATCCTCAGCTTGGGCCTGCTGTGTACCCAGGCTGGAAACACAAATGTGCTCCTTGCTTCCCCTTCCCTTTCTCTAGCCACTGCTGGCTTGGGGCTGTGCCTGGGGACAGAGTGGGCCCTGGGCAGGGGGGGTCTCCCATGTCCTCTAGGAGAGGCACTCGGATCAGCGCTCCAAGGCCGCCGTGGCTGGGATAGTGTGACGCTCCTGGTCAGTTTCTGGCTTAGAACAGGGCAAATCCAGTGCGGCCCATGGGCGGCAGCCCTGCAGACAAAAGGGAGCCGTGCACACTCCCGCTGCCTGCACTCCTGGATCAGAATCCGCGTTTCACTGCGCCCCGCTGGGCCGCATGGCATGCCAGCAGAGATAAGGGTATGGAGCTCTGACTTCCAGTGCCCTCTCAGCCCCCCCCCCCACCTCCAGCTCACTTGCAGAGGGTCCTCACCCAGGAGGGGTCCCTTCTCCTCCAGACGGTTCCTTCCCAGTGTTCCTCTGACAGCCGCCAAGACCAGCCCCTCGGAGCCGCCCTCACCTGTCCCCAGGCAGACAGCTCTGCGGCCTGTTAGAGTCTGGGTTCCCTAACACCACAACTCCCCTCGCTGGTGGGGGTCCTGAGAAGTCCTCTGGTCCTGGGGCAGCGGCTCAGAGGGTCTTGTCTTCACACACAGGAGTTTGGAGGCGAGGCCGAAAGTAGTGGCAAGCGAGGTGGCCAGGCTTAATGGGGAGAACACTCGTGAGAGCGCGGGCGGGGGTCCCAGGAAGGAGCCGGAGCCGGGGCAGCATCCACGCTGCAGGTTTTACAGCTGGAAGGCTCCCTGGGTGTGGGATTCTAGGAATTCCTTGATCCGTGGCCCCCCAGGGCAGGGCAGGGAAGCTGCCCCAAGGGGAACCTGCAGATCGCTGGACTCCCCTCACCAGGGTGTGCAGCACAGGTAAGGCAGGTGCGCCCCTCATCCACCACCCGCAAATTCCCACATCCTCCTTTGCACATAGGCTGATGTTCAGGGGACGATGACGTTGATCTCCGTTCTTGTCTCACATAGAATTTCCACATGGACAGGACAGTGGGCAAAGCAAGATTTATTTAAGTCAGAAACCTCCTGCCACAGCAGTCAGGAGGGGGCTCCAAGGGAAGAAAACCCCTTGGGGACTGGCGCTTGTGGGCTTAGCGGGTAAAGCCACAACCTACAGCGCCAGCGTCCCATATGGGCGCCGGTTTAAGTCTCTGCTGCTCCACTTCCGAGAGCAGCAGCAGATGATGCAAGTCCTTGGGCCCCGCACCCACATGGGAGACCCGGAAGAAGCTCCTGGATCAGGGCTTTGGGTTGGCCCAGCCCCGACCGTTGTGGCCATCTGGGGAGTGAACCAGTGAACAGAAGATCGATTCTCTCTCTCCCCCCTGCCCCTTAATTCTGACTTTCTAATAAATAAATAAAATAAATCATTAAAAAAAAAAAAGGCAGGGGTAACCTCCCCCCCCCCCAAGAAACTTCCAGTGTGGGGTCTTTTATACACAGTTCCTGGGAGGCATAGACTAGCAGCTAACAGAGGGTGGCAGCAAAACCTACCAGAGGGCGGGAGTTGTAGTCCTGTGTAGCCTGCTCTGGATAAACCAAAAACCTATCACAAGGGGGCGAATGACAATTCTGTCTTGCTATTCTCTTGATAAACTAGAAACTCAGAGGGGCGGAGTGATCATTTTGTCCCTCTAAAGGCAGCTTCTGGGGAGAAGCACGTGTTTGGTCCCCTCCTACAGGGACTCTGCCCCTTTTCTCATTCCGACAGAGACCTGGCCTAACTGCCTGTTAGTCCATATAACTGCTCAGGCTAACACTGCCACCCAGGGGTGCACTTCACCGGCAGTGTTCCTACTGCTGGTGAAGCCCTGGCCTTCCCTGGCTGCTTTGAGGAGGGGTATGGCCGCTAGAGACAGCCTCATGGTCTCTGAGTCTCACCCAAATGCTTGTGTGGGCTGTCTATTGCTGTGTGCCCAACTAGCACAAGCTGAACGCTTGCACCAGCAATTTATTATCTCAGCGTCTGCGTCCTGTGGGCTAAATCGTGTCTCTCTCCCCGACAGATCCATTTCTTGAAGTCCTAACCCCCAGCACCTCAGAATATGAGTGTGTTTGAAGACAGGGCCTTGTGAGAGGTCAGGAAGGTCATAGGTCATAGGCTAAAGGTCCTGAGACCGGGGCCTCTGTGCGTGGGGAGACGCCATGGATGCCCGGGTGCAGAGGGAAGGCCATGAGAAGACACAGTGAGAGGGGTCCCCTGCGAGCAAGGCAGAGGGGCGTCAGGGGAGAAAGCAGGCCTGCCGACATCCTGTCACGCTCGCCACCTCCGGAACTCTGAGGCCAACAGGCTGCTGCTGTCCACGCGCCCCCAGCCTGCGGCCTGCCGCAGTCACACCTGATTCTACTCTGGGGGTTGGCAAAGCAGTTCAGGCGCAGCTCAGCTGGGGACAGCTCAGGCCTCTCCCAGAGCTGCCGCAACCCCTGCCCCCAGCCCTCTGGGACTGCCCCAGGGTGGGGGTCTGCTTCCCAGCTCAGCTGCATGGCTGGCAGCTGGTTTCCCTCAGAGGGAGTGAGGGCCAGAAGAAGCGGCACAGCCCTCAGGGCCGGCGCTGTAGTAGTGCAGCGGGTTAAGCTGCAGCCGGCAACACCAGCATCCCCTATGAGTGCCGGTTCGTGTCCCGGCTGCTCCACTTCTCATCCAGCTCCCTGCTCATGCACTGGGAAAAGCAGTGGAAGATGGCCCAAATGTTTGGGTGCCTGCCACCCATGGATGAAGCTCCTGGCTTCGGCCTGGCCCAGCCCAGCCCTGGGGAATGAACCAGTGGATGGAATAGCTCTGTCTCTCCCACCCCTCTGTAAAGTCAGCTCATTCGAAAGTTCCAGCTGAGGGTGCCTGTGTCCTGCTCAGACTCTGGCAGGGCCCTCACATGGGGAGGGCACCCCAGCTTCTCAGGGGAGAGATTCAACCTCGCCAGGAACTAGGGCCTAGTTCTTGTCCCCACCCCTTCATCCACTGATGGCCCGGGGGAGCAGGAAGGACTAGCCCCCATTCGGCTCACCTGCGGTGTGTGCCTCTTGTCTCCCAGGCTCACCTGCGGTACGTGCCGCTGTCTCCCAGGGGCCTCCCAGTGCTTGGTTTGATCCCAACAGGGAACCTTGAGGAGGCAGAACTGTGGCTCTCCTACCCTGGCCGTGGCTGCGTCCTGCCTGGGTCTCCCAGCCTGCCTGCCCCAAGGGGGGCCCCTCCGTGGACTCACACTGAGAGGAACTGAGGCTTCTCCGACCCTCTGGAGCCCACCCCCTTCCCAGGAGGCAGAACCCCTGCAGGAGCCTGTAGCCAGGCCCCCGGGCTGCAGACTTCCACACGGATGCTGATGCCGGAGGGTGACTAAGCTGCTGACTAAGAGAGCCAACTTCCTCTTCCCAGGCAGCGGCCTGTGCCATGAAGTTGTTTTGCTCTGACAAATTCTGGTCATGTGCCTTCCTGCCCCCTTCGCACGATTCTGCAGGGGCCACCAGCTGTGAAAAGCTCGCTCTTTGTCCTTGTGCCCTTTTTTTCTGTTGCTGTCACTGGTGCAGGATTCTGTACCAGTTCCTAACCACGTTGGCCGGAAGACCCTGGCCTCACGCAGGAAGGGTGGAGGAACTACGCCCTCCCATCCCCAAACCAGCAGTCATTTGGATGCTGGGCTCTTCCAGAAAATCTGGGACATACGTGCAGTTTACAGAAGCCCTGATCCATTTCAATTAAAATGGCTTTAATAATCACAAACATAACTGGAAAAAAAAGCAGCAAAGCATGTCTGTGTGCTTCTGATTGTTTCTACAGATGGTCTCTACCGTATTCTTTCTAAAGCAGCGCTCATTCCAGATGTTCCCTGGGTGGAGACATCTTTAATGCTGAATGTTGTGATTCTTTGTGTGCTGTGTTCTGTTTAATCAAAGCGGTTCTTTATATAATAAAGTACAGTGTTAGCTAGCCAGCTCCGACTCTTCATCGGAACTCACCAGCGAGGGGCAGGCGTTTGGCACGGTGGTTAAGATGCCCACCTCACTTATCAGAGTGCCTGGATCTGATACCTGACTCTGCTTCTGAATCCAGCTTCCTGATAATGCAGACCCTGGAGTGCAACTGCACAAACCAGAGTAAAATTCTTCTTAGAGCATTTTTCTTGGTTTCTGTGTAAAAATGCAGTTATCACTGCAGTTTGAGTGGGAGAGAAGGGTTCTCTTCCCCAGAACATTCCAGACTGGACATTTGGGATAGTCTGGTGCCTGGAGGTCCCATTGCACTACCAGCAGAAGTTATTCCAGCCACGCAGGGTCATGCCTGTGCCCTGGCTGGCGCTCCCTGCTATGCAGAGAGGTGACCGTGGAAGGCTTCGCTGTGGTAGACCAGCTGCCTCAGGAACACTGACTGCTGAGTGTCACACACCCTATCTGGCTCCACAACCCTGTTCCTGGAATGTTCTCTCAAGCGCACCCACGGCCTCGGGTTCAGAGGCTCTGTCATCTGTCAAAGGCCAGGCTTATGAACCTTCAAGGAGTAACAGTAAATCTCCCAGGATTAGTGGGACTACTGTAGGCACCAGGGCTTGGTGTAACTTAGGGAGAGGAGGGGTTAGGTCTTGCTATCAAACTGTGTAAGTGCAGCAGGATTCAGCGGGCTAGGCGAGGGATGCATTTTGGTTCTGTTTCATATTTTTAGGAATAGGAACTACTACTCACTGCTCATCTCCAGACAGGAAGAAGCACTTCTGTGTCAACGTCAGAAGCAGTTTCTGCCTGAGGGTCACTTCTGAGTCCATCTCCACTGTGGCCACCATCACATGGCGCATGGAGGCCTCTTGAGAATTGTGCTCCACACCCTGTGAACCTCACTGAAAGTCATGTGAGTCACCCAGCGACATCCTCCCCTGCCCTTACTTTTCTTACAAATACGGTCTTTTGGTTTCAGTATCTTTTTTTCTTTTTGTACTTGAAAAGCAGGGAAAGACAGAGGCAGATATAGAAAGATCTTCCGGGTGTGGCATAGTGGATAAAGCCCCACCTGCAGTGCCAGCATCCCATATGGGTGCCAGTTCCAGTCCCTGCTGCTCCACTTCCAATCCAGCTCTCTGCTGTGGCCTGGGAAAGCAGTGGAAGATGGCCCAAGTCCTTGAATCCCTGTGCCCGCATGGAGACCTGGAGGAGGTTCCTGGCTCCTGGCTTCAGATCAGCACAGCTCCGGCTATTGTGGCCAACTGGGCAGTGAACCAGCAGATGGAAGACCTCTCTCTCCCTCTGCCTCTCCTTCTCTAACTCTTTCAAATAAATCTGAAAGAAAGAAAGAGAGAGAGAGAGAGGGAGGGAGGGAGGGAGGGAGGGAGGAAGAAAAGAAAGATCTTCTATCTGCGGGTTCACCCCCTAAATGTTTACAACAACAGGGATTGGGATCAGGCCAGAGCTGGGAGCCAAGAACTCAATCCTGGTTACCTATATGGGTGACAGGGACCCAAGTCCTGGAGCCACCTGCGGCCTACCCAGAGTGTGCATTATCAGGAAGCTGGAGTAGGGAGTGCAGCCAGGATTTGAAGGCAGGCACTCTGACGGGGGACACAGGGTCCCCAGCGGTGTCTCAACCGCTGTACCAAGCACCTGCTCCTCGGGATCACTTGGCCCCGATTTTGAGCACAAGGTCCTCAGCCAGAGAGCCCACTCAGGACGATCCCTCCTCCTGCGGTGTGTGGTCCTCATGTGTTGCAGAGACAGAGGCAGAAAAAGGAGTTACTTCACAAGGAAGAAAGATAAATTGAAACTTAGTCTGTTATTTCTGGAGACCTGAATCATTCACTAAATAAAATTATTTTACTATGACTGAAAAATGGTCAACTGAGAATCTTTATAAAATCTTTTTTTTTTTTTTAAGATTTATTTATTTGAAAAAGTTACACACAGAGAGAAGGAGAGGCAGAGAGAGAGAGAGAGGTCTTCAATCCGGGACTTGAACCAGTGCCCATTTGGGATGCCAGCACTGCAGGCGGTGGTTTTACCCGCTATGCCACAGTGCTGGCCCCTTAGAATCTTTATAAAATCATTTTATAAAATAGCTTCCATGCAATCCTACACCTGAGAAGCTTTCTGTTTATGATAGTGAAGTAGCTCTTTGCTTCTAGGTTATATTCCATGAACACTGAGTTTTGGTATCTTCATCTCCAATTTTTAAAAAAATATATTTATTTGAAAGGCAGAGTTAGAGAGACAGAATCTTCCATCCGCTGGTTCATTTCCCAAATGGCTGCATGGGTTGGGGCTGGGCCAGGCAGAAGCCAGGAACCTGGAGCTTCCTCTGGGTCTCCCACGTAGGTGCAGGGGTCCAAGCACTTGAGCCATCTTCTACTGCTTTCCCAGGCACGTTAGCAGGGAGCTGCTATGGGAAGTGGAGCAGCCAGGTCTCGAACTGGTACCCATATGGGATGCTGGCGTTGCTTGCAGGTGGCAACTTTACCTGCTACACCACAAAGCCAGGCCCTCCAATTTCTTTTTTTTTTTTTATTTGAAAGAGTTACACAGAGAGAGGAGAGGCAGAGAGAGAGAGAGAGAGGTGTCTTCCATCAACTGGTTCACTCCCCAATTGGCCGCAACGGCCGGAGCTGTGCTGATCCAAAGCCAGGAGCCAGGAGCTTCCTCCGGGTCTCCCACGCAGGTGCAGGGGCCCAAGGACTTGGGCCATCTTCCACTGCTTTCCCAGGCCATAGCAGAGAGCTGGACTGGAAGTGGAGCAGCCAGGACTCGAACTGGCACTCATATGGGATGCCAGCGCTTCAGGCCAGGGCATTAACCTGCTGTGCCACAGCGCCAGCCCCTTCAATCTCAATTGTACAGTATTTACCGAGCATGTTTGTGTACCTATTTGATACATTTATTCATTAGACACATGCTGAACAGTGAGTAGCTCTGAGGTTCCTTCATCTTTCAGTTCCCTTCTAGGCCAATTTTTTGCCTCTGCCCACTTGAGTCACCCCCTCTTCCCATCTCCCACCCAGGTAGATGGAGCCAGGAGTTTGTAATTGGACTCTGATCTGCAAAATGGCCCCAAAGGCCACAGCAGAGCTATCCAAGCCCAGGAGTCCATCCACCCAGCCAAGGGCAGTTTCTGAACCTTGGCACCCTTCCACGCTGTTCTCAGGAACCCTGTCAGGCATGGGACAAGCCCTGCTGTGTGCCCTTGTTCAAGACCTCAGACAAGGCCCACTGCCAAACTCTGCCTCCTCTGGCTTGCGCCACCTCCCACACATCCTCCTCTCATTTTGGAGGGCTCTCAACTGCACACCATGTAGCTGGTTCTTGATGACACGCTGTCAGGTGTTCTGACAGTCACAGCGCAGTGGTAGTCTTGCCTTCACCTGCAGCAGCTCCTGGACAGGTACTTACCGACAACAGCTCCGTGCATCACTTGGAGCACTTGTCTCTCCACCCGGTCTCGCTTTGGGGGGATGGTGGGTGGACACAGGCAGCTACTTCAGTGCAGCCCCGGCTGACTCCCTGAGGTGTCCTGCAAGGCAGTGACGTCAGCAGCGCGTGCCATGGGAATGTGTGGAAGGTCCCTGGCCTCTCCCAACCTTTGTAAATTCACTTTCCGCCCACCTCTCTGCTCCCTACCCTTCACCCCTCCACAGCACCCTTCCTTGAATTCAACTTAAGGCATTTCCCAAAAGGGTATTTTCTCTGCATCCTAGAGGCAGAGCACATGCCCGGCATTTCAAATGATGAGGTCTGGCTAGCCGCTCATAGATGAATGGATGGAGTGCTGAGCTGGCAGACAGATGGGTGGGTGTGGGTGAGTAACAGAGTGAGCTCTGCCTAGAATACCCAGCAAAGATGCCACACAGACAGAGGGCCCCGCTCGCCCAAGGGGTTAAGAACCTGGTGGGATTCGTCGACTCTACAGGGTGAAAATTTTTCAAAATTGTTTTCAAAAAATGAATAACTTATGGGTCCGGCCTGTGGCTCACTTGGTTAATCCTCCACCTGCAGCACCGGCATCCCATATGGGCGCCGGGTTCTAGTCCCGATTGCTCCTCTTCCAGTCCAGCTCTCTGCTGTTGCCGGGGAGGGCAATGGAGGATGGCCCAAGTGCTTGGGCTCCTGCACCCACATGGGAGACCAGGAAGAAGCACCTGGCTCCTGGCTTCGGCTCGGCTCAGAGCCGTCTGTAGCGGCCATTTGGGGAGTGAACCAGCAGAAGGAAGACCTTTCTCTCTGTCGCTCTCTCACTGTCTATAACGCTGTCAAATAAATAATAAATTAAAAAAAGAATTAAAAAATACATAACTTAGAATCTAGACTGTTTACAAGTGTCTAATCAACAGAGCAAAACAAGGGTGACTCTACAGTTTTTCATATACAACCATATATATATGTCTCTCTCTCTCTCTCTATATATATATATATATATGCCTGTAGTTGCTAAGTTATACCTTTTTGAAATGTTCAGTGTTTCTTCACTTGTGTGAGAGGGCCACTACTTTCTCAATTGAACAAAATGTGCCGACTTTCACCATCAACATTCTTCACCCTTGAACTTGGAGGCAACTTTAAAGACTGGGAGAGCTTTCAGATCCCATCCAGAAGTCTCACCCTTAGCTGTATGCGTGACGCATCTGGAGAAACTTAAACGGCTTGATGCCCAGATTTTATCTCAAGTCCATTACATTAGAATCTCTGAAGATGGGACCCAGACTTCAATATTTTTCCTTTGTTTTGAGAAGCTTTTTTATTTTTTACATATTTTATATATGTATTTGCTGTTATATATTTATATTATATATATATTTACTTTTTGTCTTATGTTTTGTTTAACACCATATTTTTCAATTTTTTTTTTTTTTGACAGGCAGAGTGGATAGTGAGAGAGATACAGAGAGAAAGGCCTTCCTTTGCCGTTGGTTCACCCTCCAATGGCCGCCACGGCTGGCACGCTGCGGCTGGCGCACCGCGCTGATCCGAAGGCAGGAGCCAGGTACTTCTCCTGGTCTCCCATGGGGTGCAGGGCCCAAGCACTTGGGCCATCCTCCACTGCCTTCCCTGGCCACAGCAGAGAGCTGGCCTGGAAGAGGGGCAACCGGGACAGAATCCGGCACCCTGACCGGGACTAGAACCCGGTGTGCCAGCGCCGTAAGGCAGAGGATTAGCCTATTGAGCCACGGCGCTGGCCTAACACCATATTTTAAAGACTCCCCAAGTGCAGTCAAGGCTGAACCACTACTGTAACCCACATGCTGCTGAGACTAACAAGACTTCCATGCAAACTGGAGGGTTTTGTGTGCTTGCCGAGAATCAGGCTTGAAGCCAGTCTCATTCCGATCCCTCCCCATCATCCCCGTCGTCTTCTCCACTCGTTTCTGTCCCAGCAACCAAGAAGGACTCAAGGGCTGTGTCCATGAGGATCCAAGTTCGGGGGAGCTCCACCATTTTGTGAGAGCTCTGCTTTTCCCTTCCTGAACTGAACTTCTGGGCCCCAAGGTAGTTTCAGGACTTAAGACAATTGCAGTGAATCCTGAGAAGTTTACAAAACAACACCAGACCAGAGCTGGCCAGTGCCCAGAATCACAGGAATGTAGGAACACCACGATGGCCCTGGGGGCACTCTCCCAGGCCCTGGCCCCTGGCCTCATATTCACTGCCCTGGTGCAAACTGAACCCCTGGCACCTGGGGAGTCCCTGGCTCTCCAGGACCCGCCATTGCAGCAGCTTTGAGAAATGCTTTTCTTCAGCCCTAACTACTCTGGTTCTGCTCTCGCAGTTTGGTTTCTGGGCTGAGGCCATTCCATGGGCTCATTTGGACACACAGTGTCTGGGGAAGCCCACCCAGAAAGTATCTTCTCCTAGAATTCAGAGGTAGCCAGGTGGAGAGGAGAGCTCACCATCTCATCCTCCATTTCCGTCCATTGCTTCTTCCAACACCCACCAACTCTGCAGGGCTCCCGTGAGGGGTTCGGCCAAAAGACTTTCACACACCACCAGCAGATTGCAGTTGTGTATTTAACCTCCTATGTGCCTAACCTACATGGGCCATGGGAAGGGGAAGAGAAACACTGGAAGAGCTGCCTGGCTGGGCTGAATTCTAAGTTATGGGTTCCTACATCCGGATGCCTTACAAAATCATCTTCCTACAGGAAAATCGGCTGCCGCAGGGGTAGCAGGGGCTGCAGGGGTCGCAGGGGCTGCAGGGGCTGCAGGGGCTACAGGGGTTACAGGGGTTGCAAGGGCTACAGGGGCTGCAGGGGTTGCAGGGAGAAGTGCATGGGTAGCACGGCGACTCGATCTTCACACAGCTGCCCAGCCCGTACGAGTACGTCACGTCCTTCTCGTCCACGCACGGCGGCAAGCTGAACTCTTTGCAGATGTTCATGTAGCTGTACTTTTTCGACCCAAGGCAGTCGTACCTGTTCTCCCGCTCGGCTGACACACACACCTTTCCGTCCTTCACTCGTACTTTGACTTGGTCAGGTTCAAAGCCGCACACGTTCACCGATCCTAAAATGTTACTGCTACAGCAAGAGGAGGCCAGGATTCTATTCGTGGTTCTTCTCAGTCTGGAATTGAGCAAAAAGAGAGGGCAAGGGAAGAAGGTGCTTAGACCTCAGCCACGGCCTGTGAAGCCACATTTCAATCTATATTATTGTTTGTAGCATAAGTTAACAGCAGTCAGTGTGAAAGGTTGAACTCTACAGATATGTGTTAGTTATTACCATTAATATTAGCTTTTCTCTTCAATGGGACGCACCCAGGAGACACCATTTTAACTCAGCATTTTAGAGATGCTGCCAGTTTGGGAAGCCTGCCCTGCAATATGAAGTCCTGATGGTGTCACTGGGCAGTTGCACAGACTCAGCCGGAAAGTTCCATCCACAGCCAGCATGGCAGGAGAGCCACAGCCTGGCCCTGCCCACTGGGACCTGGCCCTGCCCACTGGGATCTGGCTCTGCCCTTTGGGACCTGGCCCTGCCTACTCGGAGTTGGCTCCTCCTGCCACTGCCAAACTGCCCCACACTCGGACACCAGGCACCACAGAGACCATCAGCTTGCGGCTGGGTAGCTCAGGCACTGGGCTGGTTGGGAGCCCACCAGTTTGCAAGAGCTGATCGCACACACCTCTTCCCAGCTCCTTGTTCCCTGCCTTCCTGTGGATAGCTTGGAATCAGTCACCGTGGGAATCTTCACAACAATTAACTAAACACTGCAGATCAGGGCCCCATGGAGCCAGCTGTTAAATACCACTGCGGTGATCCCTGTAGACTAGGTGGTCCTACTGTGTGAATCCTTAATAAAAAAAAGGGCAAGAGTGGCTCACACCTATCCATCGGTTAGGATACATGGAGAAGTCATAGATTTCTGGACCCCGAGGAGCTAAGTTTATGTATCTTGTCTGTGCCACGTGGACAAGGTACTTCTCTACGCCTCAGTTTCGTTATCTGTAAAATTAAGACAATGCCAGTGTTCTTCAGAAAGTTCATAGAAAGCAGAATTACAAGTTTTATTATGGTGTCAAAAATCTTGAATTTCCATGCGTTGTTTTTTCACAAGAATCCTTTTTCCTTGAACTTCTGGAAGACACAGTGGTAGTCTACCTCACTGGGTTTTTGTGAGGTCTAAATTAGTAATGCAGGAAAAGTATTTACCGTAGCACTTGGTGCATAGTTAGGGTGTTAGGTTTCTCTCTTTTAATATTCCATGGAAAGCATTAAGTATATTAAAGCCATTATTTCATTTAATCTGCACAATAACTGTGATATACAGATGTAATTATCATTGTCATCGTTCATGCTGAATTTTGTTTGTAAATTTCCTTCCTTTTTGCTGTATACATTGTTCAGCTTCACTGTAGAAGACTCAGAAAATGCAGATCAGCACAAGATGGGATATTTTAAAAATACCCATAATCCCTTGTAACACTTAACATTATGGTGCTAGACTTTCCATATGTGTATTCCTATATTCATATAGTTCTGTGCGTTCTTATGAAATCGTGCTATATGTAGTACACTTAGCTGCTATTTTTCACACAAGTCTTAATCATGATTGAGTTAACAAGGTGTGGGTTCACTATCCCTGTACTGAAAGCTAAGACTCTTAGTGGCTAATTACACAACATCAAATAGAACTTAGTCCAGCAAGACACAGGCAAACAGAAACGACTTGTGTAACACCCCAGCGGACTGTCAGCTCCACTTCCTCCCCCAGGCCACAAGCAACCTGGGTGGCACAGGGCTGTCTTTTTTTAAGATTTGTCTTATTCATTTTGAAAGGCAAAGTTGGGATGGGCTATCTTCTATCCATGGGTTTACTCCCCATACTGAAGCCAGGAACCTGGAACTTCCTCCAGGTCTCCCATGTGGGTGCAGGGGCCCTAGAATGTGGGCCATCTTCTGCTGCTTTCCCAGGCACATTAGCAAAAAGCTGGTGCTGGAGCAGAGCCAGGACTCTGCACCAGCACCAACATAGGATGCTGCACCACAGGTGGTGACTTTACCTGCTATGCCACAGCGCCAGCCTCAGGGCTGTCTTACCCAGGGTGCTCCAGAGTGGCCTGTACCATACCATGGAGGGCAGCAGGAGAATCAGCACTAGGTCCTCCATGTGGGCTTGCAAAGATGCAGGGACCCAGCCCAGACTCAGCCAGGAGCCCGTGGTGCCCTCTGGAGGGATCACAGGGTTGAACCCAGATCAGCCACAGCCAAGGCGGGCAGGGACCCCCATCGCTGCCATGGTGATTCTGCAAGATGCAGCTCTCTTGCAGCCTGCAGAAGTCAGCCAAAGTTCACCCCCAGATCCATGCCCTTGGCAGCCTGTGTGCCAGGGAGGGAGCGACTCCACACTACTGCCGAGTTCCCTCTTCTCTGTGCCTCTCCCTTTGGCTCCTGCGACCCTGCAGCAGCTGCACAGGGGTCTTGAATCCAACGAGTCTTCAGAAAATTGTTTAAAAACCTTTGGCCAGGTCAGACTTCTTCCTCTTCTTGCTTCTAGGCAGTAGTTAGCAGCAAGGCAGTGTGGGTTTACAGGAAAATGGAGGGGCCATATTTTTCTGGCAACATGACTCTTGCCTGGAGTTGTACCCTGTATGGGATTTTCCATGGCTCTCTGGGGTTCTGCCTCCCATCCTTGTGAACAGGGACGAAGTTCAAACCTCAGGAAACAGGGAAACCTGCCCCGCAGGGAGCCTGCTAGAAATGCCAGGGCAATGGAAGCAGACAGCAGGTGCCTGTGCTGCCACCTCTTCTCCCTGGTGAAGCTGGAGTTCACTGCCCACAGCAGGGGCATCTGTTCAGCCATCTTCACAAGGCATCAGTCCCACCCAGCCTCGCACTGAACAAGGTAGCAGAGATGTCACAAATGCCCACCTCCGCCTGGGCGCGAAGGGAGGGGAGCCTTCATCCCGGCCTCCTTTGGGTGCTTGGCTTCGAAGACCTGTTTAAACTCGACCTCTCCCTTCCAACACATCTTCTTCTTTTTCTTTTCTTTTCCCTTTGCCTTTTTTCCTGCCTGTTCTCTCTTCAGACGTTGGGTGAAGACAGCGTCACTCAGCAGACAGGTGCACCTGACTCCACGGCTGAGCTCTGCAAGTTGCAGGTGGCGAGGACCCACACCCAGGGTTTCAGATTCAGTGGATCTGGGGTGGGGCCGAGGATTTGCATTTTGAAGAAGTGCTGGGTGATGCCGCTTAGGCTGGTCCAGGAACACACTTTGAGAACCACTAACCTAGTGATTAAACGTGTGGAGTCCAGACTTAGGCAAACATGGCTTCAAGTCTTGGCTCTACCACATCCAGCAGACAAGAACAGTGTTCCTGCATCTGTTTCAGCATTTGCAAGATGACTGAGATGATGTTGGCCCACCAGGGTGGGAGAAGGTCAGACAGCCACAAAGCACCAGGCACGGTTTTCACTCAGCAAACTCTGAGGCTTCCTTACCAGGCTGTACCAGGCCCCACCTATCTGAGGTTTAATGTGATCAAACCCCAAGTCTTCATCATTAAACAGTACAGTCAAACCAGAGAGCGTTTGACCTCAGTGGGCACCTGTGCCTACCTCTGCAGCCAAGGGGTGACAGGGCCGCAAGACCTACGCATATGAAGAGATTAGCGTAAGAGGGGACTGAAGGGCCCAGCTCTCTCTGACCTCTGCAGAGGACACAGAGGAAAAGGAAGGAGTCTTCTCGGTGGGTGAGCCAGGTTTTCACCAGCCAGAGATCCCTGGAGTGGCTCTCTGCTGGCTTCCCATGGCTCAATCATGCTCTGGCCTCTGGGAATAGACCTGGACAAGGCACCAGCAAACCCACAAAAAGCTGAACCCCACAAAGGGACTGTCACCAGCCTCACCGAGGAAAAGTGCATTTGCCAAAAACCTCGTGCTCAGGGCATGAAGAGGGTATCGGGAGAAGAAATGAGAAGGCCGATTTTGATGTTTTAACGTGGTGCCCTTCGTGTCGGGGTTCTCAAGGGAATTTCTTTTTTTTAAAGATTTGTTTATTTATTTGAAAGTCAGAGATACACAGAGAGAGGAGAGAGAGAGAGAGAGAGAGAGAGAGGTCTTCCATCCGATTGTTCACTGTCCAATTGGACACGACGGCTGAAGCTGCGCCCATCTGAAGCCAGGAGCTTCTTCCAGGTTCTCATGTGGCTGTAGGGGCCCAAGGACTTGGGCCATCTTCCACTGCTTTCCCAGGCCAAAGCAGAGAGCTGGATTGGAAGAGGAGGAGCCGGGTCTTGAACTGGTGCCCATATGGGATGCCAGCGCTTCAGGCCAGGGCGTTAATCTGCTGTGCCACAGCACCAGCCCCCTCAAGGGAATTTCTTAGAGAGGTTCAGGCCACAGGTAGTTGGGTGCATGGATGGAGAGGCAGTCTCAGGATTAATTTCCAGAGCCAGTAACAGGTGCAGAGGTTGAGCCCAGTGCAGCTCCTGGGTACAGCTGGGATGCCCACAGGGCCTGGTGCCAGGTGTCAGAGCCACAGTGAGACACCCACTAATTAGATAAGCTCCCAGAGGCAGCACTGAGGAGGGGCTGGGGTTTGTGTCTCCAGCTGTAGGACAAGAAAGACTGCGAAGTGTGATGGCAAGTCAGGTGCGAACTCCCATGCAGCTTGTGGCACCAAATTCAGTCACCTCTCGTTTCCGAGGAGGAAGGGTCAAGGGCACTGCCAGTGCTTTGGGCGCAAATATGACTTAGGGAGGAAAAGGAGATCTCAGGGAAGTGAAACAAACCCAAGTGCTCGCTAAGGAAGACACTGCCAAGGTATTTCTGGAAGCAGCCGCTCAAGAAACAGTGGAGATGGGCCAGAACCTCCATGCCCAGTCTGACAAGACACACATGAGTCGACTGGCTCAGGAGTGCTCAAGAAACTTAAGGGTGCTGATGGGGCCAGCGCCGTGGCTCACTTGGTTAATCCTCCACCTGCGGCACCAGCATCCCATATGGGTGCTGGGTTCTAGTCCCGGTTGCTCCTCTTCCAGTCCAGCTCTCTGCTGTGGCCCGGGAAGGCAGTGGAGGATGGCCCAGGTGCTTGGGCCCTGCACCTGTGTAGGAGACCAGGAAGAAGCACCTGGCTCCTGGCTTCGGATCTGTGTAGTTCCGGCTGAAGTGGCCATTTCGGGGGTGAACCAATGGAAGGAAGATCTTTCTGTCTCTCTCTCACTGTCTAACTCTATCTGTCGAATAAAAAAAAAAGTTCATGGAAATTGGAATTAAAGCATAATTTAAAAAAGAAAAAAGAAACTTAAGGGTGCTCGTAAGAAAGTGTGAGCCAAGGCTCAATGAGCCCCAGAGACAGCAGGTCCACGTTCACGTAGAACACTGATTTCAGTGGGGACAAGGCAACTGTGAAGCAGGGAGTCTTTCTCGTTGGGCAGCGGACCTCTGGACGACACAGCCTGACAGCTGAAAGGGTGAGGTGACTAACAGATCTGGTATCCCTGCATGGATGGAAGCTCATGTGACTATGGATCCCAGACTCAGAAGGCCTGCAGCGAGTTTCACACCAAGGACTGGCTGTAAGCATTGAATCTCCATGGTATTTCTGGACCTGTTCAGTCATGGATCAGGAGCTGGCTGAGAGACCAGACAAAAAGAGCTATTTCACTGGAAGAAAAAAATAGTCACTGTGGGAGTCCTCTGGGTGAGGGGTTGGGGTTAGGGCTTATTTCTCCCCATATTCAGGAAAACTGAATATTTAGCTTTGTCGGAGGCACTAATCCCTACTGGGGAGTGAAATCTCAAGCTGTCAGAAATAGAGCGTAGAAATTTCACAAGGTGTTATGAATGGGAAGGAAAGTGGCTGGGGAGAAAAGAGGGCGAGCCGTAGGTCGTTTCTAAGTGGACATGGAGTTGTCAGTTCAGAGATGTAGGAATTAATGTGAAGGCATCACCAGCTTCACATACTGCCGCAGGCACAGGGGAAAATCTAAGACCCATATACTGTCAGGAAAAGCGGCACAAACCAGAGAAGTTCTCATATCTTGTATGATGTACGAGATGTGTGGCTCCCTATGTAGCCATAACGGCTAGGGCTGGGCCAACGCAAAGCTGGGAGCCTGGAATTCCATCCAGGTCTCCCATGTGGGTAGTAGGATCCCAAGCACTTGGGCCATCTTCCACTGCTTTCCCAGGCTCATTAGCAAGGATATGGATAGGCAGCAGAGCAGCTGGAACTCGACGTGGTCCTCATATGAGCTGCCAGCATTGCAGGTGGCAAGTTAACCTGATGTGCCACAATGCCAGTCCCAGCATCAAACATTAAAAAGAGTTTGCGGAGCTGGCACTGTGGCATAGCAGGTTGGGCCACTGCCTGCAGCGCTGGCATCCCATATGGGTGCTGGTTTGAGTCGCAGCTGCTCTGCTTCTGATCCAGCTCCCTGCTGGTGTGCCTGGGAAGGCAGGGGAAGATGGCCCAAGTCCTTGGGCCCCTGCACCCACATGGGAGACCCGGAGGAAGCTCCTGGCTGCTGGCTTCTGGCTTCAGACTGGCCCAGCTCCAGCTGTCACAGCCATTTGGGAAGTGAAACAGCTAATGGAAGATCTCTCTCTCTTTCTCTGCCTCTCCCTCTCAGTAACTCCACCTTTCAAGTAAAATAAATAAGTCTAAAAAAAAAAAAAAAAAAAAAGAGTTCCAGACTCATGGTGTGAACAATTTATTTTAATTTGATATCCTAAGTAGTAAAAATAAACAATGAGAGTATAGCTGAATTTATAACTTTGTCACAGGTCCATTCCTGATCTTTGTGACTGGTGACCTAGACAGTAATTGTCATTGTCCTTTCCAATGACACATCACAGTCACTGTTGTCAAGGGACTCTATTCATCCATCCATCATCCCTACCTGTCTAATCTATCGTCTATATTTATCATTTGTTATCTATCATCTATCATTTATAATATCCATTCATCCATCATCCATTTTCCTATGCATATGTTTTCTAAAATAATTAGCATACTAAACACAATTTTTCTGCGCCTTGCTTTTTTCACCAATATGTAAAATGCTTTCTCAATCCTTTTTCCATATTATCCCAGCATATGAATGGTCTGTAATTTATTTAACCAGGGACAGTGCTTTCAACTGCCTTTCCACCAACAGTAACAGATTAAATGGCATAGGTAGAAAGTTTGAAAAGGAAAGCTTTCTCCTGGACACAAAGAAAATGTCATCAAACCCCAAAATTTGTAGAGTGATTTTTAAAAGTATCCAGTTCTATCAAAGCTCTTTAAAAGTCTGTTATGAAAGCTGCAACTTCTGTAATTTATTCATACAGCCTTTAGTCGGGCTGGAGAAGGTGGGCAACAGATTATGGATGTCTGGAGTTGGGGGCTGGGAGAAAGGCTTCCCTCCAAAACCCAGGAAATGCTTCTATTGTTCAGTTTGCTCCCCTACTCTCAAAGCCTCTGGCAAATATTAAGGATTTGATCAATTATGATTACTTCTGTAGTCATTTCTGTAAGTCCAAATATACTCCAATCACTTCATTCATAACCAGAAAAAAATGTTTAGTTTGTCATTGCCAATGGCTTTTTAATGACACCCCCGTTTCTATCTGTCATTAAAGCCACCTTATTTATCATGTTGGCACACCTACCATTAAACCACCACCAACCTTGCCAACTGACGTCATTACATTGTCTTTTGAGAATCTTACCATTCCCGTCATGCTCCCACTTGTTCTCCTTAAATCTTCCCTAAGTCACCAGGGTCCTTGTGTTGAACCCTTTTGATCTTTGTTCAAGTATAGACTGCCACGTTCCCCACCCCCGCCCTACCGTATTTCAACTTATAAGGCTAATATACCAACTAGAGAACAAGTTCCCTTACTTGGCAAGCTCTCTCTTTTCATCCTCTATGGCTCTAATGGCTTTCCTCTCCAAACTTCTGAGAGATGGTCGAAGACAGTAAAGCTTGTAGTCACACAGGCAGCAAGGGTAGATGTCACACAGGCCACAGGAACGGGACCTCTTGGAATAGCACAGGCAGTAGGGGTACGGGTGCAAGTCACAACAGCAGTACGGATGCATGTACAGGTCGCACAGGCAACGCGTGCTAAGTTCGTCGATGCATCTCAGTTGCCTGAGTTCTCTGTCCACCTTCTTTATGTCCCTTCTAACGCTGTCCAAAAGACAACTCAGTGCAGCCATTACAGTCACACCTTATTGTTCTGTGAGTACCTTTGGGGAATGGCACTCAGGGGAAAAAAATTGTTCTAAGCTCTTCTCAGAAGTTTCTTTTAAAAATACATGAGGCCCACATGGTTCACTTACTTGAAGGCTTCTGCTCTGTGACCTCACCGCCCTCTGAGGATGTCATAGTCTTCTGGTTGCCATGTGAACCTCACTCAGTCATGGTCTGCTGAGCCCCTCCTGAGCTGCAGAGCTGCCCCAGAACCACACGAACATTGAGGGTTTATTCACCGTGGGTGGGAGGGGTCACTGCTCTTTGGGTTCACGGGGTTGATGGTTCATGTTCCTGACTGTGTAAGCGCTGGGAATGAGCCCTAGCTGTGTCTCTGTGTTGGTTGATCTCGAGGTGGGGGGCCATGGCAGGAGCTGCCCGGCTCTTTGCTCTGTGTCCTTTAGCTCTAGCCCCTTGGACTCTACAACTTATTCAGGCTCCAGGCAGGCAGACTATTACAAATTTTTCTTAGAGTTCTCCTAACCAAGGCAGCCCTTGATCTCGACCTTCTGAGTGCGAAGTCTCTCAGTCCTGCCCGTTCTTCGCTCATGAGGGTCCTGGCTATCCCAGGCCATGAGTTGTGCAGCGGAGGGGGGTTCCTGCCCTCATCTTCCACCACTCAGTGCTCAGAGCCTTGTCTTTAGGGATCACCTCCCAGCACCTGCACCCTGATCACACCTCTGAGCCCCCAGAGGCCTTGTCCCTCGGTGACCCCAGTGGTGATCCTGATACTCCTGTGGTACTGCCTAAAACTTCTCAACGCCAATGCCCAACACCCCTACTTCAACCAGTTCCCTGCATGCTCCATTGGATCAACATCGCAGGCCTTAGGCACAGCCTCCTGGCTTGCGCTCCTTCTACCCAGCTAGTCCTTTCCCTCAAACCGCTGTCCAGCTCTCAACCCTCCTTTTCATGGGTTAGGGCATTTGGTACTTGGGGACAAGTGGTTGGATGTGGCGCAGGAGAGGGAGACAGGGGCCAGGAGTGAAGGAATCTGCCGGCCAGACTGAGTTTGCACTTTATTCGAGCCCGGTGGAGAATCGTTGGTTTTCTTTGCTATTGAGAGAAGTGGAAAAGTAGTCAGATAGCCACCCTGAAGGTGAATTGCAAGGGGGCATCTGGAGGGGGGTCTTCCGCTGGAAGACAAGAGATGACAGAACTCCAGGCTGGGGATCAGGGCGTGGGGATGGCCAGGAGAAAGCCAGGGGGACGGCCGCCATGCACGTCCATTCAGGGCCCATCCGCGTCGCAGCCAGAGTGGTTTTCATGGGTAAAGCTGTCCTCTCTCAAGTTCTCCCCACCCTGCCCACCTTAAAACCCTTCAGAGTCTTCCCTGTCCTCTTGGAAGCACCAAAATCCTCAGGGTAGCTGCTGCAATAGAGCCCCTGCCCGTCCCTGCAGCCCCTCCCATCGTCATTACTGTAACTTGGTCCACCTCCGCCATGGTGACCTTTCTTGAAGGTCATCCCTCTCTCGTGGCGTATACACCTACTGTCCTGTCCGCTCGAACTGGAACTTCCCACTGTCCGTCTGTCTGACTGGCTTAGTCCCTCAGGCACTCTTCAAACTCTCCTCTTGTATGATGCTGAGGGAGCCCCCGCTGGCCCCCAGACATTCCCAGGGCTCTACACACCCTTCCTCAGGCACAATTTGTTTCTCCAACTGGACTAAGGGCCGGGAGGGGAGGGACCGTGTCAACTTCTGCTCACTTTTAGATAGCTAACACAAGGCCTGGCACACAGCAGGTGGCTTATGTTTATTTGCTGAACTATCAAATGAGTACATTTTAAAAAAAAAATAATGAACAGAATGAGGGCGGAGGCGTCAGAAATGCCTTCCAGGCTTGTAGGGTGGCAGACTCCAGGTGCACTGGGACAAGGAACTCTGGAAGAAGAGTCGGTGTGAGGGACCTGGTGGATAGGAGGTGACACCTTGAAAGGGACGCATGTGGAGAAGCCTGTCAACAGATTGGGTCTGGAACTCGAGGGAGTACAGGGTCACAGAGATAAATTAGGGAGCCACGGGTGGTGGGAACCCTGGGAGTGGGCAAGCTCACCCAGGATGAAAGAGGAGGCCAACTCTTGAGGAAAAACAAGTGGGAATGGGGGATATGGGGAGCAACTCGGACTAGACTAAGTTACTGGAATTAAGACTTATTCTATGCATCTGCTCTCCCACAATATGGCGCTGGGAGAGGAGGAAACAGCTTCTACACAGCTGCCTCTTGCCAACTTGAGGATGACCTCCAGGAGCTGATCCTGCTCCTGATTGGAGGAGAGCAGCGTACTCGGCGTGTGGGCAGCCGAGTTGGGATTGGTGGAAGAGGACTATAAAGGAGGAGAGAGACAACATGCACCAGGAACATCTATCTGAAGGAACACCTGTGCAGCCCCCGAGAGAGCTTGCCGGCGGTGTGCCGCTTCCCCGCGGAAGTGGGGAAAGTGGCAGGGGGAACCGCCCTTCCACGGAGGTGGAAGGGACAGTAGCCAACCCGGGAAGAACCAGCAGCAAACCCGGGGAGGGCCGAGCAGACGAAAGAACAACACAGGGTCCTGTGTCGTTCCTCCACGAAGACGGGGAGCGACATAATGCTGCCGTGACTCGGATATGAAGCCTAGGCAGGGCTTAGTGTCGTTCCTCCATGAAGAGGGGGAGCGACATAATGGTTCCGTGACTCGGATAGGAAGCCTAGGAGCAACAGGGGGAAGCAGTAGAGACAGGCTTGCAGGAGGCGTGATCACAGAGGCAAGATCCCTGTCCACCGGGAGACCACAGCGCCGTTCCCAGCGGCTCCACCTGCCCCAGGCTTGGCGCAGGAAGCCCCTTCTGTGCAGGTGACGTGTCTTAGGGAAGAAAACCAGAGTCCCTGTGCCCCTTGACTTATTGGGAGGACTCAGACTTGAATATCACCCTGCTACAGACAAACGCTGATGTCTTTCCAGATCGATTCCACCCAGCTCTGAGCGGCGGGCTCCGCTAGTAGGGGTGGGCTCCGCTAATGGTGGTGTGCCTACCCTCCCCAGAGAGATAATCGCAGGTGTGGTGCAGTTATCCAGCTCCCAGGGATCAACTTCTGAACACTTATTTCCCCTCCAATTCCATCCCTGTGCAAATGTCAGCAAAGGTTGAGACGGGCAAGCTCTCCGTTTTCAACTGCTAAATACACAGGTCCAGGAGCTTCAATACACACATCTGTATTTGTGTGGCACATTATTAAGATGGTGATAGCTGTATTTCAACTAGGGCTCTTCCTTTATCCCATCTTCCCAGTGAGTTCCCTCTTCATTACCAAGCACATTCTCATCATTTCAAGTGACAGAATCCAGTAGTATCTCCGTGAAAGACCAGATGGAAACGTGATCTATTCATGTCAGACAGTGTTGAAATTCATCAGAACCTGCTAACCCATAAGAATGGTCTATAGGGGCTGGTGTTGTGGCACAGCAGGTTAAGCTACCCCCTGTGACACCAGTATACCATATGAGCACCAGTTCCAGTCCAAGCTGCTCCTCTCCACTTCCAATCCGGCTCCCTGCTAACACACCTGGGAAAGCAGTAGAAGATGGCCCAAGTCCTTGGGCCCCTGCACCCATGTGGGAGACCCGGATGGAATTCCAGGTTCCTGGCTTTGGCTTGGCCCAGCCCTGCCCTTTATGGCCATTTGAAGAGTGAAGCAGTAGATGGAAGATTGCTCTCATTCTCATGGTCTTTGTAATTTTATCTTTCAAATAAATAAGTATTTTTTCAAAGAGTGATCTATGCAACTGAAAACCATTAAACTTAGTGAATTTAGCCAGTACCAAAAAAAAAAAATGTCATACGTGGTAACTAATGGAGTATTTAAAAGGTAATGTAGAGGAGTGAAGTGGATATTTTGAGATTCAATGATTGTTTACAGCGCTTGTCTCTACTTTGAGGAATAGTGATTTTTTCTGAATCCTATTTGATGAACTCTTTACTTACTGTAGTGTTACTCTTATGAGTATAAAGGAAACTGAAATTAGATCTTTGTAAAAGTAAAGAGTGAGAATAGGAGATGGGGTGGAAGAAGGGCGGAGTGAGGGCGGATGGGAGGGTTAGGTGGGAAGTATCACTGTGTTCCTACATTTGTATATATGAAAGGCATGAAGTTTGTATATCTTAAATAAAATTTTAAAAATTTTTTTGAAAAATAAAAAAGTAAGAAAGAAACTTTGCTGGGAGCACCATCCGAGGGGCAGTGAAGGGAAGCAGTGGGACGAATGGGAACCACAAGGCAGATCCCACACTGCGCTCAAGCAGTCCTCGGGGAGATGGAACCGAGTGGTCCTCCAGGGTCACTTCACCTTGCAGCGAGCTGTCAGGGCCTTTGTTTTGTTCTGCTTTAACTTTAATTTGTTTTTGTGCTGGGTCCCGGCACTGGCAGAGCTAAGGGCCAACGATGGTCCCCGTGCCTCTTTCATCAGATGGGACAGCTGCAGGTAAGGTGACTCAGGAGGCCAGCATCACAGATATACCCTCCACGGCTGCCACTGACGGGCGAGGGGTCCAGCTTCCACCTTCAGCACCAGAGCCCGTATCGCAGCGCCGGTTTGAGTCTCGTCTCTTCTGCTTCCCGTCCAGCTCCCTGCTAATGTGCCAGGGAAAGCAGCAGAAGATGGCCCATGAACTTGGGCCTCTGCCACCCATGAGGGAGACCCAGATGGCGCTTCTGGCTCCTGACTTCAGCCTGGCCCAGCCCCAGCCATTGTGGCTATTTGGGGAGTGTGTCACAGGATGGAAGATCTTTCCCTTTGTCTCTTCCTCTGATACTGCTCTAGCAGCTGCTGGATCAAAGCAAGTGCTCAAATATTAAAATTATACACACAGTGTGTCCTCAACTCTGTTACGAAGAATCTGCAAGAGAAATACCCTAAAAAATTACCTGTAGCTACCCAAGCAGTAGAACTATAGATGACTTTGTAGACTCACAATTTTTTCTTTTTTTCTTTTTTTTTTTTTTTTTTTTTTTTGACAGGCAGCGTGGACAGTGAGAGAGAGAGACAGAGAGAAAGATCTTCCTTTGCCGTTGGTTCACCCTCCAATGGCCGCCGCGGCCGGCACACTGCGTCCAGTGCACCACGCTGATCCGATGGCAGGAGCTAGGTACTTATCCTGGTCTCCACGCTGATCCGATGGCAGGAGCCAGGTACTTCTCCTGGTCTCCCATGGGGTGCAGGGCCCAAGTACTTGGGCCATCCTCCACTGCACTCCCTGGCCACAGCAGAGAGCTGGCCTGGAAGAGGGGCAACCGAACAGAATCCAGCGCCCCAACCGAGACTAGAACACGGTGTGCCAGCGCCGCTAGGCGGAGGATTAGCCTAGTGAGCCACGGCGCCGGCCTGTAGACTCACAATTTTGGATAAGGTCTTTCAATGATGGTGTTGCTAGTTTTGTAAGGAGACACTTTCCAATACTGTTCTGTCCATCACACTGTCCGCTTTGCACTGAATCCCAGAAGCCATCTCTGGTCCCAGAACCTAGGCGGTCTTCAGCTCTAAGCAGGCCACTGGGGAAGTCAGCCTGCAATGGACAGCCAGTGCTTGGCCCACCCAGCATGCACAGCACCGTGTTCCCCTCTCCCAGTCCTGTCTGGCACCTGTAGGAACTACAAATAAAGTTGCCTCTCTGCAGGGCAGGCATGTGACTCCAGCCGGCCCTAGGAGCTTGATCGTACCTTGGCCCTGGTAATCCTGTTTCCTTGTCTCCTGTTTAGAATGGAAGTGCACACGGTTGGCCGGCCTCCCCACTGCATGTTGGCAGTATGTAACTTGCTTTTGACTTTATAAGGTCCATAGCTAAGAGAGTTTGCCTTGAGCCTCAGATGAGACTATAGACTTTTAAATTAATGCCCAACTGAGTTAAGACTTTGGGACTGAGGATGCAATCAGTTGTATGTTGTATGAGAAAAGAAGTGAATTTTGGGCAGCCAAGGGTGGAACATCATGCATTCAGCAAGATTTGTCTCCCCAAAACTAATGCAGCTTTTAAAGCTATCCTCTGCTGCTTTCCCAGTTGCGTTGGCAGGAAGCTGACTTGGGCATGGGATGGCCGAGGCTTGAACAGGTGCTTTTATGGGATACCAACATGGGCAGGTGGTGGCCCAGCATGCCCCGCGCCACAACACTGTCCTTGCTTAAACTGTTCGTGATTGATTTGATTAAGGAGGGACACTTGTTCTAACGATGGCATGGGTGGTGCCCGTGGGAGGTCTTTGGGACACTGGGCGCATGCCTTCGGAGAGGGGTTCCTGGGAGGGGTTTGAGTGTCTTCCTTTCCTTCTTTCTCCTTCCCCTTCCCTCCTTTCTTTCTTTCTTTCTTTCTTTCTTTCTTTCTTTCTTTCTTTCTTTTAAAAGATTTATTTATTTATTTGAAAGGCAGAGTTACAGAGAGGCAGAGGTAGAGAGAGAGAGGTCTTCCATCCACTGGTTCACTCCCCAGATGGCCGTAATGGCTGGAGCTGGGCCAATCTGAAGCCAGAAGCCAGGAGCTTCTTCCGGGTCTCCCATGTGGGTGCGGGGGCCCTAGCATTTGGGCCATCTTCTGTTGCTTTCCCAGGCCATAGCAGAGAGCTGGATCGGAAGTGGAGCAACCGGATCTTGAACCAGAGCCCATATGGGATGCTGGCACTGTAGGCCTTACCTAGCTATGCCACAGCACTGGCCCCTTGAGTGTTTTTCATTGGGAGTTTGGTCCAGCTTCTCGCTCTCCTCCCTAGCTCACTCAGCACAGCTGGCCACCATCAGACACTGGACTATGGGGCTGCCCAATCCTGTAACCTCAAACCATAAGCTGAAATAAACCTTTTCTTTCCCAAAGAAACTCTTGAGACCTCTATAAAAGCGAACTCTTTTTTTCCTTACTGACTACTAAAAGTAAAGAATGTAGGGGCGGCATCCCATATGGTGCCGGTTCGAGTCCCGGCTGCTCCACTTCTGATCCAGCTCCCTGCTAAGGCCTGAGATACCACTAGAAGATGGCCCAAGTGCTCGGGCCCCTGCACCCATGTGGGAGACCTGGAAGAAGCTCCTGGCTCCTGGCTTCGGATCGGCACAGCTCTGGCCACTGTGGCTCTCTAGGGAGTGAACCAGTGGATGGAAGACTCTGCCTCTGCCTCTCCCTCTCTGTAACTCTGCCTTTCAAATAAATAAATAATTCCTGAAAAAAAAATGTTTAAGGACATCTCCCTCAATTTAAAGAAATTATCTGTTAAAGAAAAATTATTTTTGTATTAGGTTCTATAATTAATATAGGAATTACCTTTTTTGTGCACTGTGAGTGGCAAAACCACACTCCAAGTTTGAAATATGTCCGTGCTCTGTGGCTCTACTTGTAAATATGCTTGGTGTATTATTGTCTTGAATAAATATTCAGTATCACAAGAAAGATTCTGGGGTGGGCACTGTGGCGTAGTGGGTAAAGCCGCCACCTGCAGTGCCAGCATCCCATATGGGCATATGGGCGCCGGTTCGAGTCCTGGCTGCTCCACTTCTGATCCAGCTCTCTGCTACGGCCTGGGAAAGCAGGTTCTGGGCTGCTTCCAAGGCTGCTAGGGGTTGCTGTTTTCCATAGGCCTCTTTCATACACATGGGCTAATTTCTGTCTTCCTACCAAACTTTAGCATTTGAGTGTTTACTTATACAGAGAAGGCTAAAGAGGAAGAGGGGTTCCAACACAGGAAGCTACAGTCCAGACAACAGGCTCCTAAGAGAGCAGTCCGGCTATCAGTGTCCTATGACCTCAGGGCTAACTCAGAGCTTTGGGTGTGGGAAGCTGGGTCATTGACACAAGGGATTTGACCCACCGTTAGGGGCATCGGAGCTGGGGTTGCCCTCAGCCCACAGGGCCCCGGAACTTGGGTGACTCCCAGCACCCATAGAACCATCACGCCCCTGGGTGACCCTGGATGTCACAGGTAGGAACATTAATTTTTCTGATTCATATGGGAGTTCTGGAAGTGGCTGTTGGAACACCTGGAAGGCAATAGCTCTGTCCTCGGAGGGAATGCACTGGGCAGGTGCAGCAGCCAACAAGTCTGCCCCTCGGGAGGTTCCGGGACCGGCTCCAAGACCCCAGACCCTCAAAGCAAGCTATTTATTGCCGCTTCTTTAGGATGAGGTTGGCACCCACGGCTACCTCACAGCCTCACCCATTTTGGGATATTTTATGGGAGGCCCTTTCTCACTTCTGGCATCCTTTATTTATTTTTATTTTTTGACAGGCAGAGTGGACGGTGAGAGAGAGAGACAGAGAGGAAGGTCTTCCTTTTGCTGTTGGTTCACCCTCCAATGACCACCACGGCCGGCACGCTGTGGCCGGCACGCTGCGGCCGGCACGCTGTGGCCAGCACATCGCGCTGATCCGAAGCCAGGAGCCAGGTGCTTCTCCTGGTCTCCCATGGGGTGCAGGGCCCAAGCACTTGGGCCATCCTCCACTGCACTCCCTGGCCACAGCAGAGAGCTGGCCTGGAAGAGGGGCAACCGGGACAGAATCCGGCGCCCCGACCGGGACTAGAACCCGGTGTGCTGGTGCCGCAAGGTGGAGGATTAGCCTATTGAGCCGCGGCACCGGCCCCTGGCATCCTCTTAATTCAGGTCAGGAGCAGAAGACTGACCACATATGGCAACAAGATTCTCCTGGTGCCAGGTTCCAAAAATCACAAACAACTGATCTCCCTAGGAGACCTAGTTCTCTTCAGAACCTGGAGGGGGGACTGTCCTAAATGGCCCGGACGCCCTCGGGTGCTATTTAGCACCCCAGCTGCGGTTAGATTACAGGGATTTCCAGCTTGGTACATCTGTCAAGAATTAAACCTCTTCCCTTCCAGTCTTCACAGGCACGCCCGCCCGGAGGAAAATCCTGCCAAGTCTGTGAGCCCAATGAGGACCTCATGTTTATCTTAAAAGGCTAAAAGATAAGTAGATATTGCATTTTGCCACACACTCCTCCCTAGGGAGGGGCATTAAGGCTGAGGCTCTTTCCAGCTGACACCTTTTCCTACTCGTTGTCCTGAGAAGCTACTATTGGTGGGAACAGCCCCCTGTAAACTTTTCCACCATAATGAGAGAAACTCTTACTACATACCATGAAGTTGTTTTAAGAAACCTGTCTGTTGGCGTGGGGGACTTGGCCCAGGAAGCACACAAACTACTCCTGTCTTTAGATTCCCAAGCTAAAGTGTTCATGAGCCACCTACAAGCCCTAGATCACCTGCTGACAGGACAAGATGGAAATGTGGAGTGAGCGATAAAGCTTGCCAGGCTTATGTTCACAACAGTGGGCTGATAGACAAAGATAGCCAAAGGCTCTATGCTCAAGCCAAGTGGTCCCACGATTTTGGTAAGGGAAGTCCCCCCAGCTTCCACCATCTGGGAAAAAGTGCTCTCCTTCTCAGGCATGGCTCTTACTCTTGGTCCTTCTTTGCCTGATTGTCAAATCTGTCTCCTCTAGAATTTGGTTTCTTGCGGAAATGCTGATGAAGCAGGCATTCCAGCCTTTGCCAATGAGTGGTGTGGAACCTCTAGCTCCATACATGGTCCCTCTAGATCAGAGAGCAAGGGATTTTTGTTCCCTTGCACGAACAACGCCCTGACACAGCAGAAAGGAGTTACAGAATAATGAACATCACTCCTCGACCTCCCCTAAAGAGTAAAGAACAAAAATCTAAGGGTGGAGACGATGTAGGTGGGGAGGCAGTGAGGAGCCGAGGGCTGCCAGCGTCCGCAGGACAGCCCTGCAGGCACCGCCCCAAACCCCGCCCCCTTCCATGTAGCTGTTGGGCTGGTGCCCGCCAGAAATATCCAACGTGGCTGCAGGCTCTGCACACCGACGGCCTTCATGCAACTGAACGGTTAAAATTGCATTGTTGGCCGGCGCCGCGGCTCAATAGGCTAATCCTCCTCCTTGCGGCTCCGGCACACCGGTTCTAGTCCCGGTCAGGGCACCAGATTCTTTCCCGGTTGCCTCTCTTCCAGGCCAGCTCTCTGCTGTGGCCCGGGAGTGCAGTGGAGGATGGCCCAAGTGCTTGGGCCCTGCACCCCATGGGAGACCAGGATAAGTACCTGGCTCCTGCCATCGGATCAGCGTGGTGCGCCGGCTGCAGCGCACCGGCCATGGCGGCCATTGGAGGGTGAGCCAATGGCAAAAGGAAGACCTTTCTCTCTGTCTCTCTCTCTCTCACTGTCCACTCTGTCAAAAAAAATAATAATAATAAAATTGCATTGTTTCCCTCCTGGGGGTTTCCTAATTTAGTGCCCTGTTCCTTTCCTGTTTTTTTTTTTTTATTTTTTTATTTTTTTATTTTTTTTTTTTAACAGAGTGGATAGTGAGAGGGAGAGACAGAAAGGTCATCCTTTGCCGTTGGTTCACCCTCCAATGGCCGCCACAGCTGGCGCGCTGTGGCCGGTGCACCGCACTGATCCGAAGGCAGGAGCCAGGTGCTTCTCCTGGTCTCCCATGGGGTGCAGGGCCCAAGGACTTGGGCCATCCTCCACTGCACTCCCGGGCCACAGCAGAGAGCTGGCCTGGAAGAGGGGCAACCGGGACCAAATCCGGCGCCCCGACCGGGACTAGGACCCGGTGTGCTGGCGCCGCTAGGTGGAAGATTAGCCTATTGAGCCGGGGCGCCGGCCTTCCCTGTTTTTTTTTTTTTTTTAATATTTATTTATTTATTTGAAAGTCAGAGTTACACAGAGAGAGAAAGGCAGAGAGAGAGGTCTTCCATCTGCTGGTTCACTCCCTAATTGGCCGCAACGGCCGGAGCTGAGCTGATCTGAAGCCAGGAGCCAGGAGCTTCTTCCGGGTCTCCCACGTGGGTGCAGGGGCCCAAGGACTTGGGCCATCTTCTACTGCATTCCCAGGCCATAGCAGAGAGCTGGATTGGAAGTGAAGCAGCCGGGTCTCAAACCGGTGCCCATGTGGGATGGCGGCGCTTCAGGCCAGGACGTCAACCCGCTGTGCCACAGTGCTGGCCCCTCCTTCCCTGTTTTAATAAACACCTCCAAAGTCAATTAGCAAGTATCAATCTCAAAAGAGTAAAAAGAAGCTGTTTAAAACCCAGCTGTGTGTGTGTGTGTGCACGTGCAAGGGCACAGACACATGCACACTTGGGGATATAAAAACAAGGTGGAGGGAAGTTTATTGTAAGTGGAATTTTAGGAACGCAGGCAGCAGGGCCTCCGTGGCATCCACAGGGGCATCCAAGCCCAGTGCTGCTCCGGGACACTCAGCCCTGGCAGCCACCACAGAAGGAGGAGAAGGCCGGTTCCTGTGCGCATCCCCTCTGCGTGCCTGGGGCAGACGGGCAGTCAGAACACTGCGCATGGCTGAGGCTTGGCTTCGCTGTGTTTTTTTTTTTTTTTTTTCATTTTTAAAAAGAGTGTTTTATTTATTTGAGTGACAGAGAGAGAGGCAGAGACAGAGGTCTTCCATCTGCTGGTTCACTCCCCAAACGGCCACAATAGTCAGGGCTGGGCCAAGCCAAAGCCGGAATCCAGGAACCCGATGCAGGTTTCCCATGCTCCCATGCGGGTGGCAGCGACCCAAGTAGTTGGGCCATCCTCCACTGCCCCCCCAGGGTCAGCAGGGATTCAAACCGGCCCTCTAATGTGGGATACAGGAATGGCAAGCTGCAGCCTAACCCACTATGCCACCTTGCTTCTAGTCTAAAGGGTCATGTACTCCTAGTTTTGCAAATAGATGTTTATCTCTTACACAAATAAAACTGAAGTTGTTGTCCTGATGTTCCTTAAAGCTGTATCCCCTACACCATCAGGGTCAGGGGCCGGGGCCAGAGCCCCTGCGAGCCCCCTGTGGTCATGGACACGGCCTCTCCACCCAGCTCTCGCACCCGCTCCTCAGCCACACTCTGCCTCTTTCCCCGCCGGCTCCTGCCACCCACCAGGCTGGCCTCCAGAGCGAACGGCTACGTGGAGGCTCTGAGCTGGAGGCTCCTGACCGCTTTGATTGCTTGTGCCCAGTTCCCTCCAGCTCTGCGCCCGCAGAGCCCTCTGCTCTGCCTTCCCTTGTGCTAACTCTTGCTTTATCACACAGCTAACCCCGCTCATCACCCAGGAAGAGCTCCATGTCAACACCACTCTGCCTGGGGTCGGGCGCACCCATGGCTCAGCATGCTCTTTAGTACTGGTTCCATTACCTGCTTGCCTTACTCCTAGCCAAGGTGCCACAGACTGGGCCTGGTCTGCATCGCCATGTGCTAGCACCTGGCACAGTGTCTGTGGCTCAGTGAGGATTCACTGGGTGAATGCATTGATTAGCAGGTAGCAGGGAGGTGAGGAGGAGCCCAGACTGGCGGGGGTAGCTGTCGGGATCTCTCTCTCTCTCTCTCTCTCTCACACACACACACACACGCACACACACACACACACACACACACAGGAGAAGATTCAAGCACCTGGGCCCTTGCCTAAGGCACCTCAAGGGACGGGCCTCAGGGACCGAAACACCTGCTCCTCTGCCCCTCCTGCCTGGAGCCCTCAGTGCCGAGCCCGTGCCTTCTGTCTGAGGGTGGAGTCCCATACGGCCAGCACCTGCAAGGGGACAGCTGAGGGCACCTTCCTCCCGTCCTGTCTCCACAGGTAGGACCTTCCCTGGACTTGTGCCCATTCCCTCTCTGTTCATGCTGACCTGGTAGTTAGCCAAGACAGGGCCTGGAAGCCATCTGAACAGATGTGTGACAATGTCTTGAAACCCTGAACTGGTACATGCAGGTTATGTAAACCACTCCTCCCCCCCAACACACACACACACACAGCATCTTGTTTTATCACCAGTGAGATGATTTTTTTATTGTAAATAACAGAAAACCCAGGGGAAGAAGGGCTAGACAACACAAGAAACTCCCATCATTAACAGAATGTGATCTGCTTGTCTGGGTGCCAAGGCTGCAGGCATTGTTGGATCCAGATTCTGGCTCCACCTCTCTGCCCTCCTCTGCCCGAGTATTGGCCTCACGCTCAGACTTGCAGCCCTGCTGCTCACAGACGGCTTGTAGCTGTAGCCAGCGGTTCCTGAGTTACTCCTGGATGGGACACAGCGTGCACTCGGCCCCTGTCAGTCCTGAGCTTCGTATTTGGCTGCACCAACTGATGTCACTGCTCACACGTGCCTGCTGTGTAGGATCATTGCTATCAGGGTTGGAACAAAGACATAAGCCTCAGCCATTCTCACTCGCTGCCCAAAAGATAAATCGGACGTTATTCCTTGTCCCTAGACCTCAATTCAGTCTTGCACACTACTGTCTTTATACCCTACCCCTGCATTCTTCCCCTGGTTTGGAAGCCCGGTGGCCACTTTAAAGACCAGTTCCGAGGAATTCGCCTCCACCTGCTGCCCCCAACCCTGCTAAGATATAAAAAGCCTGGCCTGCTGGGGTGGCCTCCTGCTGTGTGCTCCCTCAGTGTGCATGCTGGCGGTTGCTCACCCACCTCTGCAGATTTACTTTCTCTGAATAAATTCGGCCTGGCTGCAAGTTCGTAGCCTACCTCCTCTGTTCTGCATCTGTTTTCCTTACATTTTGGTGCCCTGGGTGAGAAGGTGAAAGAAGCGGCTGTGAGCCACCATAAAAACAGCCTTTTAAAGAAATAAAATAAAACTCCTGAGACAAACCGTTCCAGAGACGGCCTTGGAAAATGGGGAGTAAACCAGTTCACAGAGAAAGCAGTCAGCTACTAACCAGAGATACACAGAACACCTGCCTTGTAGATAAGCCCCTTCCCTACGCTTGCTCAAGGTTAACTAAGAAAGCTGCAAGGCACGTAGCAACCTATTCCTCTCTCCTAGAAACCCCCTCCCCTAATGTATCCCTTTGACCTAGTACTTTTCCACCGATATTACCACTTTTAGACTGCCATACAAGGCCCGCTACTGAAAATTATCCAATGAACTTACGCCAGTCTATAGTATGTTAATTTTGTGGTTTTGCCTTTTAAAAGCTGTGTAAGATAGCTGCTCGGGGCTCCTCTCGCTTGCTTGCTGCTTGCAGCAGTAGAGGGCCCATTTGCGCAAATGAAATAAAATTACCTCCTGTTCTATTGCATCGTCTGGTCTGGAGTCTGTGTTTCTGGGGTCGTCACAAGAGGACACTGCTTTTGGGGTCCTACAAAGGCACCAATCTGCACTCTTCTTTTTTTTTTTTTTTTTTTAAGATTTACTTATTTAAAAGTCAGAGTTACACAGAGAGAAGGAGAGGCAGAGAGAGAGAGAGGTCTTCCATCCATTGGATCACACCCCAATTGGGGACTTGGGTCATCTTCTACTGCTTTCCCAGGCCATAGCAGAGAGCTGGATAAGAAGTGGAGCAGCCGGGACTTGATCCAGCGCCCATATGGGATGCTGGCACTGCAGGCGGCGGCTTCAACCACTATGCCACGGCACTGGCCCCCGTGCACTCTTCCTTACAATGAGCACAGTGCTCAGCAGGTCCCATGTAAATGCTGGGATGGGGAATGGCAGGTCTATGTCTCCCCACAGTTCCATCTGTGCGAACGAGCCTGAAGGCCCCCGCCCTTCCATTTCACAGAGCCGTGAATGACGCAGGGCCCAGTGCCCAGGTCTGCAGGGTCCCCAGGGGAGGAGGCTGTAGCCTAACATCCACCTTGCTAACAGCACCACCAGCAGCTCGGCAGACTTCTAGGGATCCACAGAAGCAGCCCTTTGCATGCTCCATCTTGCTTAGGGACTCGGCCTTCTCCCTCTCTTGGGGGGTAAAACACGACTGAAAACACAACCGCCCTCAAGGCCTGTCACATGGTGTCATCAGCTCTGTCCCCCTAAAGGTCACACCTTGAGGCCTTAGCCCCCAACATGACTACTCCAGGGTGCTTGATAAAGTTCACGCAAAATAGAATTAAAAGCATGAGTTTATCTTGGCACCAAAAAATGTTTGAAATCCATGCAGTTTTCTCATAATACTGATTTTCCATGAACTTCATATGGTGAAGAGGCAGTGAGGGTTAAATGAGGGCGTAGGCTGGACTCTGACCCAATAGCACCAATGGCTTTAGGTGAAGAGAGAGAAGGAAGGGTCCTCGTCGTGGGTCCAGGCTGCTCCGCTTCTGATCCAGTTCCCTGCTAAGGCACCTGAGACAGCAGCAGAAGGTGGCTAGAGTACTTAGGCCCCTGCCACCCACGTGGGAGACACAGATGGAGTTCCTGGCTCCTGGCTTCTTCCTGGTCCAGCCCAGACATTTGGAGAGTGAGCCAGAAGATGGAAGATATCTCTTTATCACTCTTTCAAGTAGATTAAATAAATATTCAAAAAAAAAAAAAAAAAGCAAAGAAAGAAAAGTAAGGGCCACCAGGCAGGGACGTGCTTGCTCCAGGACCAGGCTGTGCAAGGACACAGTGAGGGGGGGGACTCAGGGGAGACCCAAGCAGCTGCTGCCTTGACTGTGGCTTCCAGCCTGCAGAACTGTGAGGAGTAACTCAGGTTTCAGCCACCTGGTCTGTGGTCTTGCGTCATGGCAGCCTGTGCTGGCTGAGACCCGACCTCCGCAGGACAACCTGCCAGCTGCTAGGAGATGGCGGGCCTTTAGCAATCAGCACTCCAAGGCCAGCCAGCCTGATCCTGGGACTCGCCCATCACCCTGAGTAACTCCCATCGCTGAGACAGCCCTGAATACGAGGTGGAGAAGAGATGTGCGCCCTTGGCTCCGGCACAGGCTGCTGCTCAGCCGATCCCAGGGGCAAATGCTTTTAGTAACAATTGTATGGCAGAGTGCCGCTTGCTTGGTTTTTTAAACAGAATAGTACTTCCGTAGCTTCACCTCACCTCACCTCACCCCCCTACACACAAGAGCACCCACACAGTCCGGGGTTGGGGTTCTCCAAACACCACATGACTTGGAAATAGAGCCGTGTGTAGATTCTGCTGTGAACGGTATTTCTTGCCAAACTGGGATCTGCATCCCCACGTCGCCCCTCCCCACCAATGTCTCATGCAAATGAGGTCTTTCCCAGAAACCTTTGCTTTCCCATTGTATTTACCGAACACATTTAACCTATATGGGGAAAATATGTGCTAATTTCATATCCAGCGCAGGTTTCACATCTCTCCCCAGAGCAGTTTTTAAAAGTACTTGAAATTCATTACTGAGCATCGCGGCTCCTTAGACACAAGTGTGCATGATTAACTGGATGCTTCTCAGGCCACTCCTATTGCCGCTGTACTGAATGGTGGCACCTGGCGCAGCCCGCACAGCCCTGGGCAGCAGCTGGCTCGTGAGGAATCTGCTGTTGTGGCCACCAGGGCGCTGGCAGCACCTCCATGCCCTTTACCGGGAACTCTTTTGTCTTTGCTGAGTGATCCCCAGCAGGATTCAGAAGGCTCCCTCCCCACACCTGAAATTCTTGGTTCCTGTTTCTCGTGCAGGAAGCTGGGCTGCTGGCTTTGGTTCAGGCTGAGCATCAGCTCCCGGCCCTGCACGTGCTGGTGTCCACAGACCTGGCGCGAAGCCCGCTGCTGCCGTGCAGCTGGGAGTCCACGGGCCGCCGGTCCCCGGGGATCGGGTGTGCAGCCAGCCACACCGGGACGCGCTTTAGGCAGACCTTGCTGGAAACTTGCAGGAAAATCTTCCTGGCGGGGGGGGGGGGGTCCACCAAGAGGGCATGTGTCCATCGTGCACCGCTTTCCCCATCCGCCTGCAGTGGCAACAGGAAATTGGCACGCAGAGGGGAAACACCCCAGGGAAGTCAGCACATATTACAAACATTGCAAAGCAGAACCTTTTCCCTCCAGCTTCCCCTCACCCTAGGAGGACACACTTGGAGTACACCTCTGGAAATAGCCCTCCTTTCATATGTATATACACACATATATAAGATTATTATTGATTTGACAGGCAGAGTTACAGAGAGTGAGAGGGAGAGATCTTCCATCCACTGGTTCACTCTCCAAATGGCCACAACTGTGAGGGCTGGGCCAGTCCAAACCCAGGAGCCAGGAGCTTCCTCCAGGTCTCTCACATGGGTGGCAGGGGCCCACGCACTTGGTCCATCTTTAGCTGCTTTCCGAGGCCATTAGCAGAGAGCTGGATAGGAAGTGGAGCAGCTGGGACTCAATCTGTTGTCCAGATGGGATGCTGGCTCTGCAGGTGGTGGCTTTACCCGCCACGCCACAACGCCAGCCCCTGGAAATAACCCTTTTAAAGAAGACCCTTCACAGGAGACAGTGGCCTGGGCCTTAGAATCTTTTCCATCTCCATTGCCATCCCTCCCCCCTCTCCCCAGCCATGTTCTGGAGGCTCCTGGCGCCCAGTGGAGCAGAGCACATGCGCCCACGCAGCAACCTCTCTGGAAGGATGTCTGTCCTTTGTCATCCTCACTGACTACCAGGTCTCCCTCCCCTGGGGTGGCAGGAGCCAGGTCCTTGAGCCTCACCTGCTACCTGTCAGGGTGCGTAACAGCAGGAAGCTGCGATCAGGAGGCCAGGACTCTGGTGTGGGACGCAGCTGTCCCCAGCTGTATCTTATCCGTGTTTATAATAAGCTCCCGGGTGTCTGTGGCTGGGCCAGCCCCACCCCAGGCCTGTGGCTGAGCTGGCCATGGGCAAGCACTACAAACACCTGGGTGAACCCAGCCAGGTGAGGCTGGGGCGGACAGGCACCACCTGAGTGCTTCTGCGCCGTCTGCCTTCAGCCCACACCGCACCGGGTTGTCTGGTGACTTTCCTGATTACCCAGGGACACCACGGCTGGCTCTGAGGCACAGAGGGGATGCACTGATTAACCGCCCATGAAAAGCTTCATTGCACATCGCGTTCTAATTTGTCATTTCCAGCGGAGGAGGCACGAGGCTGCCAGGTGAGCTCCTGCTCCCCAAGCCCCCACGCGAGGTCAGGCACCATGGCTTCCTGGTGACTCAGCCTGCGTGGGGGCCGTGCAGGTGTCCCCCGTCTGGGGGGCTCCCAAACCTGAGACTGCAAATGAGTCACCTAGGAAGCTTGTTAACAGCCAGATTCCTGGGCCCCTGCCCGGGTTCCTGTTTTCTTCCAGGGGGTCCAGGAGTCCCTGCGTTTAACAAGCTTCCAGCTGACTTTGCTGGAGCTGGTTTCGCCCATGTCTCCAAGGATTTCAAGCCGTGTCTGGTCTCCCAGGGTGTTGACTTCCCAGCAGGATTGCTCGGGGAGGAACAATGAACCCACTCCCCCCCCCCCCTTTTTTAAACTAAATACTGCATTTCAGAAATCAAACCAGGCATGGCGGCAGAGGAGAGAGAGCCGGGGGCCACTAGGCCGACCACACTTGCCCTCCGAAAGCCAGGAGATGCAGGCAGTCGGAGCAGACAGGCGCCCCCTCTCCCCCAGTGGAGCTCATTCTAGGGGTTTGTTTTGGGGGAGTGTAATCACCAAATTAGACGTTTTTAGAGACCAAAATTACCTACGCCACTCTTTTGACGAACCAGCACCCCCAGAAATCAGTCTCCTCTCCCCAGAGGGCTAAGCTGCTTGGCTTCCGGGGCCAGGGGTGTCTGGAGGAGCCCATTCTAACTGCATTAGGAAGCGGATTTGAGAAATAAAGGCCGGGCGTGACCTCTGTGCACACCCCGGCCAAGCTTGGGACGCGAGCCCCATCCATATATGCCGAATGTCGGGGACAAACAAGACCGCGAGAAAGGGACGAGCTGTATTCCCGACTATTGGGAATGCATTGAAATCACTGCTGAAAAGGCCAAGGTGGGGAGCGTCTCTCAGCCTCGCGGCCGGGTAGGGAGAAGCTGTTTCCCGCAGGTCCCGGGCCGGCCAGTCGGCCGAGGTGCAGCTGGGCTGTGCTCCCGGTCCGAAGCAGATCCGCCCCCACCTCCGCGGCCCCGGAGCCAGGCGCCGCCTCCCCCGCAGGGCTTTCGTCTTGCTTTGTTGCATAACCACCCAAGTCATTAATGATCATAATAGTCTTTGTGAGTCCGATTTTCGCAGTCAGGAGCCCAGGAAAAGGAGAAAAATGCCTTGTTGGAATATTTAGAGATCGGAAAAATAAAAGGTGCCGGGTAAACCTGCGGCGTTAATAAGCGCGGGGCGGGCTTGTGGGTGGGTCGAGAGGCAGCCGGTGGGAAGAGGAACCCGGGGCCTGGGGGAGACGCCCACCTCCGCCCCCGGGCGGTGGAGCCTTTCCAGTGGCGCCGAGTGGTGGGGTGGGGCTGCTTCCTGCCCTGGAGAGCCGGGCTCTGTGCAGCTGGGAGATCCCGCCGCCTCCACTCTCAGAGCGCCAGCCGGGCCGCGGGCCTCTATTGCTTCATCTGGAAATGGGGTAAAAATACCGCATAACGTCGGGCACCTCGAGAAGTAGATGAGAACGCGTGTGTGCTGAGGCTCGGCCTGGCAGAGCTGGCGGTCCTTGCTGTCTTTTGACACATAGCACAGTGTTACGGAATTTCCAGATTCGTCCTCAGTTAAAAACATCGTTCCGGGGGTGGGATGCTTGTGTCCCGTCTTAGAGGAGGACCTGGGTTCGAGTCGCTGCTCTGGCCTCTGATTGTACTTCCCCGCTGTTGTGGGCCCTGGGAGGTGGCAGGTGATGGTTCAAGTAGTTGGGTGCCTGCTACTCTGCTGCAGACCTGGATTGAGTTACTGGGGCCCCAGGCTGGCTGAGCCCGGCTGTTAGGGGCAGCTGGGGAGTGAACCGGTGGGTGGGAGCCTTACCTCTGTCTAAACAAACCTTCAGCACATGCTGAGCACTGCAATGCGGTGCTTAGTCAGAAAACCGTCGGGACACCTTGGGGAAAAAGACCAAGATCTTTCACTTCTGCTTTCCACGGTGCTCATGGTTAAATCTGGACAAAGGATGTGAACCAGTTGGTGAGTCCAAAGCCAGGAGAGGGAACTGTCACCATAATAACTGATCGGTACCTTTTTTTTTTTTTTTAAGGTTTTTAAAAGTTTGTTTGAAAAGCAGAGAGAGAGGTCTTCCATCTACTGGTTCACTCCCCAAATGGCTACAATGGATGGAGCTGGGCTGATATGAAGCCAGGAGCTTCTTCTGGTCTCCCACATGGGTGCAGGGGCCCAAGGACTTGGGCCATCTTCTACTGCTTTCCTAGGCCACAGTAGAGAGCTGGATCGGAAGTGGGGCAGCCGACACTTGAACCGACGCCCATATGGGATGCTGGCGCTGCAGGTTGGGGCTTTAACTTGCTATGCCACAGTGTCAGCCCCTTGGACATCCTTTAAATATATATTTATTTAAAAGGTAAAAATGTTGGTGGATATGGGTGGGGTTCTCGGCTTCTCGCAAGAAAGAATTCAGCCGTGAGACAGGAGTGGGAAGCAAGGTAGTCAGGTTTAATGGGGTAGGGCACCCACCAGAATGGATGGGTCCCTCTCCAGACAGAATCTGAGAGAGTGTCCAGTCACTCAGACTGCAGAAAACAAGGTTGCATGGTTTAATGGGGAGAATGCACCTGGCAGGCCAGGCGGGCAGCTCAGGAGGGAGCTGAGTGCTGACCACGATGTCCATATTCAGACTGGGGCTTATAAGGGAAAGGGGGTTCAGTTCTCCCTGCCATTCCTCCTCCCCTCTTCCTCCTCCAGGACAAAGGGCTTCCTGAGTGTGAATCGGGTGAAATTCCTCCCAAGGTTTCCTGCTCAGTGCTGTCAGACTGGGGAGCCCACCTGGCATGGACAGAAGAGCTTGGGGTGGGGGAGCCTGCCTTTGGGGGAGGCTGTGAGGTTTTATCACCCGTTGTTGTCAGGCCAGGTACCCATCTGGTGCTGAGTAGAAAGGATTCTCCCAGGGGAGCTTTCCCTAGGGGGGAGGCTGAGACCACCTGTACAGTTACTGGGGTCTGGGCAAGACTTTGTAGTGTAAGTGCTGGGCAGCTTCCAAGGTGAGCTTCCAAGACTGCTACTTTTGCTTTCCTCAGTGCCCCTCCCCCCAATATGCTAATTTCTAACTTCCCACCTAAGAGTTACAAAGAGGAAGATCTTCCATTGGCCAGTTCACTCCTGAAGTGGCCACAGTCTGGAGCTTGGGAGTCCAACAGGGTCTCCCACGTGGGTGCAGGGGCACAAGCACTCAGGCCGTCTTCTGCTGCTTTCCCAGGTGTGTTAGCAGGGAGCTGGTTTGGAAGTGGAGCAGTTTATATGGGATGCCAGCACTGCAGGTGGCACTTGGCCGGCTGTGCCACAGTGCCCGCCCTACACTGGGACATTCTGCATTGCCATCTATTAGGGGTTGAGTTGGCTGCTCCAAAAAATAAGAGGGGAGTCTTCAAGAAGTTCACGGACAGGGAGTAAAACTCGGGGTGCCCCTCACGCGTGCAGGCCCTGATTGCCAATGATTGAGAATGATTTGGGGGCCATAGGGTCTTCCCAGGGGTAATCAAGTTACCACGAGGACGTTGAATGGGACCCTGATTCTACCTGAATGACGAAAAGGGGAAAAGCAGACACAGAGGGCAGAGGATGTGAACTCACACAGGGAGAGCGCCAGTGAGGATCAAGCGGTGGAGTAAGGCGTTGCCAGCCGCCCCGCCAGAGACAGCCCAGGCACCTCCAAAGCAGGGGACCCCGACCTTGACCTCACACGCCCAGTCTCCAGAGCTGAGGATGATTTCCCCTGAGCTTCAGCCACCCAGTCTGTGTTCCTCCGTCACAGTGGCCCTAGGGTGCACGAGCCGTCCTTCTCCTTGGCATGCGAACTTGGCTGTAGGCAGGCAAGGAAAGAAGGTTTGGGAACTAGGGCTAGGCAGGGGTGTGGACACAGGAGGAGACCGTTTCACTGGGAAATGTGCAAATACACCAGGTCTCTCCTAAACCAGTGGTTTCCAAATGATGATCCTGCCATCTCGGCATTCCCAGGAGAATTCTGTGCCCTTTGCCTTCCATTCACATTTCCTTCCTCTATGGTAATTATTCTTCCACCCACTGGTTCGCTCTCCAAATGGCCACAGTGGTTGGAGCTGCACTGATCGATCTGAAGCCAGGAGCTTCTTCCTGGTCTCCCACATGGGTGTAGGGGCCCTAGGACTTGAGCCATCTTCCACTGCTTTCCCAGGCCGTTAGCAGGGAGCTGGCTTGGAAGTGGAACAGCTGGTGTAGGCTGAGCCTACTTCAGCACAGCGCCGGCCCTGCTAATATGGTCTTGAAGTCTGTCTGGAGAGTGCCTGAAATCAAGACAGCCAGGGGCCAGCGTCGTGGCGTGGAGGGTGATGCCACCACTTGTAATGCCAGAATCTGACATGGGTGCTGGTTTATGTCCCCACTGCTCCACTTCTGATCCAGCTCCATGCTAACACGGCCTGGGAAAAGCTGCAGAAGATGGTCCAAGTGCTTGGGCCCCTGTACTCATGTGGGAGACCCAGACGAAGCTCCTGGAGGGGGAGAGGATGTGTAAGAGGATGCCTGTATGAGGTCCCGGGTCTTGTCCCTTACGCGTCTGCTCTGCCTGGGTGTGTGGAGTGGGCAGTTCAAAGAAACGCCTCTGAAGAAGGAAACTTACGTGGTGATTCTGGGTTTGGCCATTAGGGCTGCGGGTTTGTAAGGATAACTTCCGTTCCAAGTCCCCAAAGGATGGTTTTTCTTTGTTTCAAGGCTTTAGGGGCAGGGCCAGGGGGCGGGTAGCAGCACTGTCAGGTCTGCACCAGGCTGGGCGTGGGGCAGGGACACCTCAGGCAGTAACCCAGGTCCACGTGCAGCCACTTCAGAGACTTCCCTGATGTCCGCAGCCGCTATTGCATTTGCAAAGATGAACTTCTTCCTGGCCTGGCCCATGGGCACCCACGGAGCACAGCTGTGCAGCCACGGTGGTTTTTTGGCACAACCCGTGCCCCTTCATTGCTCTACTGTCTGGGTAGCAAGGACCCCAGAGAGGACATATGCTGATTTTTGAGTGGGTGGGCTGAGGGACAAGCAGGCTCTACACGTGTCACAGACAGCCACATGGGGAGGGGAGTGTGTCAAGAGGCGAAAGGGAATGGGTGCAGCTGCTTTCCACTCACTGTGTCAGGCCTACAACTGCGTGCAAAGTTTTTTACACAGACACGAGTGCAGTGGGTGCCATTATTGTTTTTTTTAACTTTTATTTAATGAATATAAATTTCCAAAGTACAGCTTATGGATTACAATGTCTTCCCCCCCTGCAACCCTACCCTTTGCCGCTCCCTCTCCCCTTCCATTCATATAAAGATTCATTTTCAATTCTCTTTATAACCATTATTGTTTTCGTGTTACCGACAAGGAAACTAATGCACAGAGAAGTTAAGCAGCGCTCCCAATTCCACACAGCTAGCAAATGGCAGAGCTGGGGTTCAAACCTAAGGAATGAGATTTCATAGTCTTATCTCCATAAGGGTACACACACACACACACACACACGCATGCACACGTGTGCACTCAGATGTTTCCTATCACAGTTTAACATGGTGGAGACCAACACGGCATCAGCCTATGGAGAGAGAGACCTCATTCATTCAGTTAGCATGTGTTTGTTAAGTATATACTACGTGCTTCTACCACTGTCCTGAATCTACGCGGAGGAGGAATGTCATAGCCCTACCCTCTTAAAACATTCAGCTTTGGGCCTGCTCATTCATTAAAACTAACTCCGTGTACCAGGGAGCTGAACCATCAGTGGTGAATGAGAAGCCTGTCCTGGCAAATAGCCCATCTGGTCATGTTGATGTTTACTGTAATCTGGGTGCTCCTTGATTAGCTGTTGTATTCATCATGATCACTGTTAGTCACTAGAAGAGCATGCTAGTGATTCAATTTTTTTTTTTTTTTTTTTTTTTTTTTTTTTTTTTTTACAGAGTGGACAGTGAGAGGGAGAGACAGAGAGAAAGGTCTTCCTTTGCCGTTGGTTCACCCCCTATTGGCCACTGCGGCTGGTGCACTGTGCTGATCCGAAGCCAGGAGCCAGGTGCTTCTTCCTGGTCTCCCATGCGGGTGCAGGGCCCAAGGACCTGGGCCATCCTCCACTGCCTTCCTGGGCCACAGCAGAGAGCTGGACTGGAAGAGGAGCGACCGGGACAGAATCTGGCACCCCGATCAGGACTAGAACCCGGTGTGCCGGGGCCGCAGGCAGAGGATTAGCCTAGTGAGCCGCGGTGCTGGCCAATGATTCAATTTTTTAAGGATTTTACTTTTACTTATTTGAAAGGCAGAGTTAGATAGATCTTACATTCATTGGTTCACTCCCCAAATAGCTGCAAGGGCCGGGGCGGGGCCAGGCTGAAGCCAGGAGTCAGGAGCTTCTTCCAGGTCTCCCACATGAGTGCAGGGGCACAAGCACTTGGGCCATCTTCCACTGCTTTGCCAGACACGTTAGCAGGGAGCTGGATCAGAAGTGGAGCAGCTGGGACTAGAACCGGCACGCATATGGGATGCCGGCATTGCAGATGGTGGCTTTACCCGCTACACCACAGTACTGGCTCCATGATTCAATTTTTGAAACAAAATTCTCTACTGCTCTTCAAGCCCTTAGAGCAGTTCAAGTGAAGGGTGTCCTGAAGTTGGTGCGTGAGCTGTCAAGGCTGACAGCATTTGCCGTCCCTCTACGGGGGAGCCGGGTCTTCACTGATGCCGTGAAGCAGAAAAACAACACGGGAGGAAACCCTGATGCCGAGACTGATCTAAATCTTTTAAACTTTGCATGTTTATGGGAACAGCCTCATTGGCTTTGCTCTTGGACTATCCTAAGTGGTAAAATTTAAAATTGTAAAACAGATAGAAGAACACATCCCTGTCTTGTGTAAAATTGCTTCTGAATAAAGTTTTGATAAAAGATGAAAAGGATAAAAGGTTGGCAACCCATGGGACCAGACCACTACTGGCTCCTGGTATGGGGAGGCAAAGTTGGTGGAGCCCATTTTTCATCCGTATCCACTGCCCCCGCCCCTCTCCGGTGTGGACTTGGATCAGTCTTGGGAGAGTTCCTGCTGGTCATTGTGCCACCTGCCCTGGAGCTCTCTGGGACCAGAGGTCAGGCCGTGGGACTCCCCCACCCCACCCCGATTCTGTCCCTCTCCAGAAGGCTGGGCTGGGCTTCTGAAAAAATCTGATTCAAGGGCAAGTGTTTGGTACAATGGTGGAGACACCACTTTGGGGCCCGGCATTGTGGTGTAGCAGGGGAAGCCCATATTGGCACTGGTTCGAGTCTGGGCTACTCTACTTCCAATCCAGGTCCCTGCTAATGTACCTGGGAAAGCAGTAGATGATGGCCCAACTGCTTGGGCCCCTGCATCCATGTGGGAGACCTGGATAAAGCTTCTGGTTTCAGCCTGGCCCAGCCCCACCTGGTGCAGCCATTTGGAGAGTGAACCTTTCTCTGTAATTCTGCCTTTCAAATAAACAAATCATAAAAAGAAAAAAAAAATACCACTTTTTGGATACCTACGTCCCATATTGGAGTGCCTGGGTTTGAGTCCTGGTTCTGCTCCCAACCTTGGTTTCCTGCTAGTGTGCACCCTGGGAGGCAGCAGGTGACGGCTCAAGTGCTTAGGTCCCTGCAGTCCATGAGGGAGACCTAGACTGAGTTCCTGGCTTCTAGCTTCAGCTTTTCTGCTTTTCAAATAAAGACAAAAATAAAGAAGAGCCTGATTCAGCTGAGTTTGTGGCATCGAAAAGCATCCTCCTAGTTCTCTGCTGTGACGTGGTTCTCGGAAAAACACAAGGGCTTCTCTTCACAGGAAGTCCTCTGCCTCCGTGAGATTTCCCACTCTTGATGAGAAGCACAATGACTCCATAGAAAGGAGCCCACTGGCCCAGCCAGCACTGCACAGACCCCTCCTCCTGACTCCTTATCAGCCTCGCGCAGGGAACAGTTTCTCTTTGTGAGACTGATTTTACAAATGGCTTACTTTCTTTCTTACATACTTAATCCATGTCCATTGCAGATAAATGAGAAAGCATAGATAGCAGGAGTAAAAGATGGAACATTCAGAATTGAAATACCCAGAAAAAGATGAAGTAGCCGTTCTGGGCCCATCCTCTGCAGCCAAAGTTAGGGAATGCATGTTGCAGGCTTTGTAGGTCAAGGGGTAAGATTGAGGTGATTGTTAGGTACTTAACAACAACGGACAATACGTATTTGATTAGCCTATTGAGCCACGGCTCCGGCACACCGGGTTCTAGTCCCGGTTGGGGTGCAGGTTGCCCCTCTTCCAGGCCAGCTCTCTGCTGTGGCCCGGGAGTGCAGTGGAGGATGGCCCAAGTGCTTGGGCCCTGCACCCCATGGGAGACCAGCAGAAGCACCTGGCTCCTGGCTTCAGATCGGCACAATGCGCTGGCTGCAGCGCGCCGGCCGTGGCGGCCATTGGAGGGTGAACCAACAGCAAAGGAAGACCTTTGTCTCTGTCTCTCTCACTGTCCACTCTGCTTGTCAAAAAAAAAAAAAAAAATTCAAAATGTAATAATAAAGCACAATTTTAAAAATACTGATCTAATAGGAAGAAGGAATTTTTTTTTTGGAAAATGACACTTTTTTTAAAAAAGATTTATTTATTAAGGTCAGAGTTAGAAGGAGAGGCAGAGAGAGAGAGGTCTTCCATCCGCTGGTTCACTCCCCAATTGGCCGCAATGGCCGGAGCTGTGCTGATCTGAAGCCAGGAGCTTCTTCTGGGTCTCCCTCGTGGGTGTAGGGGCCCAAGAACCTGGTCCATCTTCCACTGCTTCCCCAGGCCACAGCAGAGAGCCGGATTGGAAGTGGAGCAGCTGGGACTGGAACTGGCGCCCATATAAGATGCCAGCACTGCAGGCGGCGGCTTTACCTGCTATGCCACAGTGCCAGGCCCTGTAAGATAACACTTTAATTGGAGTTCAGAATTAGTGTGCCCGATCATGAAACTCTGTTGCAGGAAAAGGCGTTTGGAGCAGCTTAAGATGTTACTTGGGATGGCTGCATCCACTTCAGAGTGCCTGGGTTCCAGTCACAGCTCCGCTTGTATTTCAGCTCCCTGCTAGTGGCCACCCTGGGAGGCAGCAGGTGATGGCTCAAGCACTCGGCTCCCTGCCGTCCACTTGGGAGACCCAGATTGGGGTCAAGACTCCTGGCGTCAGCTGTGGCAGGCATCTGGGGAGTGAACCAACAGGTGGAAGGGCTCTCTCTCTGTCTTTAAAATTAAAAAAAATAATAATAATAGTTGTAGGGGCTGGCGCTGTGGTGTAGCAGGTAAAGCTGCCGCCTGCAGTGCTGGTGTCCTATATGGGCGCCAGTTCTAGTCCTGGCTGCTCCACTTCTTATCCAGCTCTCTGCTGTGGCCTGGGAAGGCAGTGGAGGATGGTCCAAGTCCTTGGGCCCCCGCATCTATGGAAGAAGCTCCTGGCTATGGATCAGCGAAGCTCTGGCCATTGCGGCCAACTTGGGAGTGAATCGGCGGATGGAAGACCTCTCTCTCTTTCTCTCTCTCTGCCTCTCCTTCTCTCTCTCTGTGATGCTTTCAAGTAAATACATAAATATTTTTTAAATTATAAATGACCATCTGTTAAATAAATGTAATAAAAATATCTGTAATAAATGACATTTTAAGAATTTTCTCTTTCAAAGTATCTAAGTATCTCTTCTCACAGAGAGGTACTAGCATATACTGCTAGCTACCCACGGGCACTCAGCGGCCTTTATTACACTCGGGGTCTATTGTGGATTCAACTTGCTGTGGATCAGAGATTATTCAAGAAGAGAACTGTACTAGGGGCCAGCGCTGTGGCTCACTAGGTTAATTCTCCACCTGTGACACCAGCATCCCAAATGGGCGCCGGGTTCTAGTCCCGGTTGCCCCTCTTCCAGTGCAGCTCTCTGCTGTGGCCCGGGAAGGCAGTGGAGGATGGCCCAAGTGCTTGGGTCCTGCACCCCATGGGAGACCAGGAAGAAGCACCTGGCTCCTGGCTTCGGATCGGCATAGTTTCGTAGCGGCCATTTGGGGGGTGAACCAATGGAGGGAAGACCTTTCTCTGTCTCCCTCTCTCACTGTCTGACTATCTGTCAAATAATAAAAATTTTAAAAATTTTCCAAAAACTTTACTGAACATAGGTGTTTTTCTTGTCACTGCTTCCTGGACAATACAGTGTAACAACTATTTGCATGGCGTTTACCCTGTGTTAGGTAGGATAAGTGATCGGAGATGATATAAATTGTGTGCGAGCCCTATGTAGGTTATGTGCACGTTCTGTGCTGCTTTATGCCAGGAACTCTGGATCTGGGTTTGCTTGGGAGGGCCCGGGACCACCCCCCAGGGACCACCCCCCAGGGACACTGAGGTGCAGCTGATCAGCTGTAATTAGCGTCTTCATTGTACCTGTAGCTTCTCTTTTGCTTCTGTATCCGTTATCTTCCATGGCAAGCGTCATGATCTGCTCTGGGAGTCAGTCTCCGAGACTGAGCCTGAAGCCTGCTCTGCGGGGACCTCTGATTTGTAGCTGATTGGTGAGCAGTGCAGGAGGTCTGGACTTGAAGGCTGGCATCTGGAGAGGGGGCTAAGGGGCCCTCAGCCTATGGGATCTGATGCTAGCTCCAGGTACATAGTGCTAGGATTGAGAAAAATTGTAGGACACCCGGTTTGCCTGTCCACTAGAGAGTTGATATCTTGGGGGTGGGGAACTCCAGGTCTGGTGTCAAAAGTGACATATTCAGAATGTGTGAAATAGACATTAAAAACAATTTGGCTTTTTCTTTTTTTTTAAGATTTTATTTATTTACTTTAGAGGTAGAGTTAGAGACAGAAAGGTCTTCCATCACTGGTTCACTCCCCAGTTGGCCGCAATGGCCAGAGCTGGGCTGATCCGGAGCCAGGAGCCAGGAGCTGCTCCTCAGTCTCCCACGAGGGAGCAGGGGCCCAAGGACTCGGGCCATCTTCCACTGCTTTCCCAGGCCACAGCAGAGAGCTGGATAGGAAGTGGAGCAGCCAGGACTTGAACCAGCACTCATATGGGATGTCGACTCTGCAGGCAGAGGATTAACCTACTGCGCCACAGTGCTGGCCCCTTGGTTTTTCTTATTACTGGTTGAAATACAGGGTGGCTGGCCCCAAACCTTTATGCATGCATTATGTTATATGTTGGTACCACAGTCTACAAACTGACTTTATTTCTTCAAATCTGCTTTTCCCCATTTACTCCACCTTGAACGTCTTAAGGGTGATTCTTTTTTTTTTTTTAATATTTATTTATTTACTTGAAAGTCAGAGTTACATAGAGAGAGGAGAGGCAGAGAGAGAGAGGTCTTCCAAACGATGGTTCACTCCCCAGTTAGCCACAATGGCCGGAGCTGCACCTATCCGAAGCCAGGAGCCAGGAGCCTCTCCCAGGTTTCCCACGTGGGTGCGGGGCCCAAGGACTTGGGCCATTTTCTACTGCTTTTCCAGGCCACAGCAGAGAGCTGGATGGGAAATGGAGCAGCCGGGTCTTGAACCGGCGCCCATATGGGATACCAGCGCTTCAGGCCAGGGCGTTAACCCACTGTGCCACAGCGCCGGCCCCAAGGGTGATTCTTTAAAAAACAAACATTACTCTAGTCTCACTTAGATTTTTCTTTTTTTAAAGATTTATTTGTTTGAAAGGCAGAGTTAGAAAGAGAGACGGAGAGAGGTAGAGATCTTCCATCTACTGGTTCACTTCCCAAATGGCCACAAGGGCTGGGACTGGGCCAGGTTGAAGCCAAGAACCTGGAACTCCATTGTGTCTCTCTCACACGGGTGGCAGGGACCTAAGTACTTGGACAATCTTCTGCTTTCCCAGGCACATTAGCAGTAAGCTGATAGGAAGTGGAACAGCGGGGACCCAAACCAGCACTCATACGGGATACCAGTGTCTCAGGCAGTGGCTTAACCTACTACTGCTCCACAAGGCTGACTTGGATTTTAAGTCAGGAAAGTCTGCAAAGGCTCAGCCAAGTGTTCTGTTCAGAAAGCAGAGTTTAATATACTTTTTTTTTTTTTTTTGACAGGCAGAGTTAGACAGTGAGAGAGAGAGAGAGAGAGAAAGGTCTTCCTTTGCTGTTGGTTCACCCTCCAAAGGCCGCCGCGGCCGGCGCGCTGTGGCCTGCGCACCGCGCTGATCCGAAGGCAGGAGCCAGGTGCTTATCCTGGTCTCCACCATGGGGTGCAGGGCCCAAGCACTTGGGCCATCCTCCACTGCACTCCCGGGCCACAGCAGAGAGCTGGCCTGGAAGAGGGGCAACCGGGACAGAATCCGGTGCCCCGACCGGGACTAGAACCCAGTGTGCCGGCGCTGCAAGGCAGAGGATTAGCCTAGTGAGCCGCTGCGCCACACCTAGAGGATGAATTTGCTTAAGAAAAAAAAGAAGTGGAGTCATTCTTCCCCACTTTGACACCATAGTGGGAGACCACAAGATCAGGCAGTATAATGACTCACGGTGATCCTGTGTTTGTAAAGACTTAAAATATTATTTTTAGAGGGAGGGATCATACTTACAGGGTTAGCAATAATGTTTAATAATGAAAGTTACAGCTGTAGTTCTAGTTAAGAAGATAAGCATTAGCGGCTTAAGAAAAGTAGCCACAGGGGTGAGTGCTATGGTGTACCAGGTTAAGCCACCACCTGCAATGCTGGCATCCCATATGGACACCTGATTGAGTCCCAGCTGCTCCACTTCCAATACTGCTCTCTGCTAATGCACCTGGGAACGCAGCAGAGGATGGCCCAAGTTCCTGGGCCCCTGTACCTGTGTGGGAGACCTGAAGAAAGCTCCTGACTTCGGTCCAGCCCAACTCCAGCCATTGTAGCCGTTTGGGGAGCAGACCAGTGGACGAAGCACCTTGCTTTCTGTGTTTCCCTTTCTATTTGTAACCCTGCCTTTCAAATAAATAAATCAATTTAAATAAAACAAGCCCTAAAATATATCGCAAGTTGTGTTCATATGCTTATTGAAATTGGCATCATTCTGACTGCTGTAGGCAGAGATGGATATATTAGTCCACATAAAATTTTAAACTCCTGTCTATCCACAGGAACCACCCATAAAATATAACAACCTACTGAAATACTTGGAGAAAGAAACTGACAGTTGTTATACTTATGATATAAAACACCCTACAAACCAAGCCGAAAAAAGATGAACCCCGCATTGGGCAAAGGCAGTATACAAAAGAAAACTCAACACAGAAAAAGTGTTGACCTCTCAAGCAATGAAAGTAGCAGAAAGCAAAGCAGTGGTGCAGTGTGCTGGAGGCAGCACCATCCCCAGGGCACCATCCCCATGGCTTCCCTGGTGGCTGGTTTTCCTATGGCCACCACCGGCCACCACGCACTTTCGTGCTTCCTCCTCTGTTAGACCCCCAATCGCCCAGTCATAGTGAGCCACCTGCCTCCTGCCAGGCCCCGCCCCCGCCCTGTGCCAGCAATATACATCACATTTGTTTATAAGTTCTATTTATAAGTTCAAAACTCAAAACAGCCCAGATAACTAACAGAGAAGACTGGTTATGCAAATTATGGTACTCCTATAGAGCAGATAAAAATATATTCATGATCATACTGTAAAGAATAGTACTGAAATGACATTTTACAATATATCTCTGAGTAAAAAAAAAACCAAAATTTTACATACAAGGGTGCTTTGAAAAGTTCGTGGAAAACAGAACTAAAAGATAAGTTTATTTTGGTGCAAAAAATTTGAGTTCCATGTGTACTTTTTCATAATATGCTTTTTCTACTTTTTAAAGACTGTGGTGTATTAAGCATTATGTAGTTATACCACAGGTTATGTGTGTATATATATATATGTAATATACTATATAGTATATGGATTTTCCATGTCCCTTTCCAGAAAGAATCAGTCATCTACTTGCACATGTTCTATGCATATTCCTGTCTGCTGTATATATATATATATGTAACAGAAAATATGTGTTACAGATAACATACATCTATACACGCAGGAGTGTTTTTCTCACAGGTGTCGGCTGACATCATTCAGCCCTTTGAGACTGAAAATAATACACGGGTTGTAACTTCCAGCCCATCTGTGGTTAGTACAATGTACAGTGTCCTCCTCAAGCTCTTCCAGGTTCCTGGGGCGCAGCGTCCGCGCAACCCGAATTCTCTCTCACGGTCCCAGTTCAGAGCGGTTTCCCCAGCATCTCTCCAAAACCCCCAGTTCGCTGCCAACAAGCACGTGGTCGCCTTCCTGCCACAGCAGGCGAGCTTCCTGCACAGGCTCGGCCCAGGGCGGGCGGGCCCTGGCTGGGGCTGCCCTCTACTGGGGTCCCACCCTGTCTCTACCGCCCCCCGCCCCCCCCCCCCCGCAGCATCTCGAACCCAGCAGCCTCCTTAAATGGAGGACAGCAGAGCGCAAGGGGAAACCCTCAAGGGCCCAACGCACCGCGCTCTGCCAACCCAAGAGAGAGCCTCGAAGCCGATGCTAACCCCGCACTTGCCTCTGAGGCCGAGGGGCCAACCCCTGCACTCACAGGTTGTGTGGTTTGTGGTGCCGATCTGAAGCCAGGAGCCAGGAGCTTCCTATGGGTCTCCCACATGGGTGCAGGGGCCAAGGACTTGGGCCATCTTTTACTGCCTTCCCAGGCCATAGCAGAGAGTTTGATCGGAAGTGGAATAGCTGGGACTCGAACCGGCATGTGGCACAATTCTTTAAGTGCCTCAGTTTCCTTATCTACAGAATGGTGATGGCACTAATACTGGGTTGAGTTGCTGAGAATGAGTGAGTTAAATATGGACGATTATCTTGGTTCTCCGTGGAGGACGGAAGTCCCCCGGGGTTACTGACGCGCACGAGGTTGGTTTGGCACATAGTTAATGATATCAAGTGTCAATTACTTTTTTCTCCCCAAATATGATTTATGCTGTTGCAGCCATTTGGGGAGTGAATCAGGGAATGGAAGATCTCTCTCTCCCCATCTCTTCCCTCTGCCACTCTGCCTTTCACATAAATAAATCAATCTTTCAAAACACAAAGTAAACGGTGCCCTCACCCCCTCCCCCCAAGTGGCTACAGTCAGTTGGGTTTTGAATTACATTTATGGTTCTATCTAAACTACCAGCGGATGTATCCCCAAGTGTAGGAGGTAAGATGATGGGCGTCCATTGTTGGCGTCTTATTTTCTTTGTGCCTTTTCAAGTTTTCCACTGTAGTATACTGAGCATTTGTTGTTTTTGTAACTATGGGAAATGCAAATATTTTGGAAAAGCAAGGCAAGAGAGGCCTCGTGGGATGGGGATGGTGCTGCCAGTTGGGAGGAGCCTGCCTCCCCCCACCAAGAGTGACTGAGCCCCCAAGGCCCTGGGGGCGCCCTGGCTCCTTGGGAATGGGTGGACCTCGCAACTAATGACTCCCTGCTGTTAGCATCTCAGAAGACCTGTGATTATTTATTGCTCTTCAGCATCCTGCAAATAAACAGAGAGAGGTTCAAGTGCATGACGCCATTCCTTCCAACAAACCAAATTGTTCTGAAATGTTCCCTTTGGAGCCCCAGATTTTAAGAGGCTTAGCCGGCTTCCTGCCCCCTAATTGCTCTATTAATTAAATCTGCTCAAGGGCTCCCAAGAGTCCAAGGCATGATCTTTGGGGCTGGCTCTGGCTGGTCTGGGCCGGTCTTCCACAGGGAGCTGCACAGAGCTTTTTTATACGTGTTGCCTTCCGTTCTGTTGTGGGACTCTCTCCTTCCAACAGGCTTCCTTCTGACCTAATTAAATGAGCGGGCTCCGGTATTTGTGCAAAATTGCACATTAAGTGGAATGATGTGATCTTGTTTTCCCTTTTCCAGTAGAGACCTGGAGCTACAGCTTTGTCCTGATTGTCTAGATTGGAGTCCTGATCTTTTCTCCATCCGTTGGTTTGTTGCTTAAAAAACAGGCTTGGAACACGTTTGTTCGTTTTTCCGAGTCTTAATTTTCTCATCTGTAAAGTGGGAATAAAAGCCTCCGTATTTGTTTCCTAGGAAAGCTGTTACAAATGACCCAAGCTTCAAGGCTTAACACACCAGAATTCTATTCTCTCGTGGTTCAAGAGGCCAGAACTGAGGTGTCAGCAAGGCCGAGTTCCCCTTCAAAGGCTCTGGAACAGAATCCTTGCAGTTGCGAGATAAAATATGGAGGCCATTGTTTTGAACTCAGCTCCTGCTCTGGTCCCCAATAGAACAGCCAAAATGTACAGAGTTGTTCCGCATCACCATGCTGCAATGAAGCTGTGCATGTGACCTTAGGAGAGAACCCGGGGTTAGAGAGGTCCCTGGCCAGGCCACTTGCACCTGGCCTTGATCCTTCAGGACAAGGTCATGGAAGGAGCTGCAGTTTACCCAGGAGCTATTTTCCTGCTATTCAATCCACCTGCCTCCAGCCCAGGGTAAGTTTGAAAGGACCAGTCGCTTTTCATGTCTTCTTTCTGCTTTCTTCCACCCTTACTTGTCCAGCAAACCAACATCTCCTTGGCTCACGGAAACATTTACTGTGTTTCATAGGATGAAGCGTCATCCAATTCTGGAATTGAAAATTAAGATTTCTTGACTATATGGTTGTCGTTTTGATTTTTTTTTTAATTTATTTATGGAGCCGACACTGTTGTAGTGGGTTAAAGCCCTGGCCTGCAGCACCGGCATCCCATATGACTGGCAATTCAAGTCTTGGCTATTCCACTTCTGATCCAGCTCCTTGCTAATGCACCTGGGAAGGCAGTGGAAGATGGCCCAAATGCTTGAGCCCCTGCACCCATGTGAGACCTGGTAGAAGCTCCCGGCTCCTGGCTTTGCATTGGCTCAGCTCTGGCCTTTGCAGCCATTTGGGGAATGAACTAGTGGATAGAATCTCTCTTTCTCTGTAACTCTGCCTTTCAAATAAATACTATTTTAGGGGCTAGCACTGTGGCACAGCAGGTTAAAGCCCTGGCCAGCAGCGCCAGTATCCCATATGGGCACCAGTTCGAGTCCTGGTTGCTCTACTTCTGATCCAGCTCCCTGCTAATGCACTTGAGAAAGCAGTGGAGCATGGCCCTAGTCCTTGGGCCCCTGTACCCGCGTGGGAGACCCAGAAGGATCAGCTAAGCTCTGGCTGTTGGGGTCATTTGGGGAGTGAACCAGCGAATGGAAGATTTCTCTCTCTCTCTCTCTCTCTCTCTCTCTGGCTCTACCTCTCCCTGTAACTCTTTCAAATAAATAAAATAAATCTTAAAAAAAAAAAAAAGATACACCCGAGGCACGGGTTTGGCATGCCCACAGCCCTTGTAACAGTGCACGTTTTGGTCCCCACTACTCTACTTTTTGGTCCAGCTTTCTGCTAATGCACACCCTCCACCCTCAGAGGCAGCAGATGATGGCCCAAGGACTTGGGTGCCTGCCACCCATGTGGGAGACCCAGATTGAGTTGCAGGCTCCTGGTCTTGGCTGGACCCAGCCCTGGCTTTTGTGGGCATTTGGGGAATGAACCAGCAGATGAAATTTTTCCTCTATTTACCTCTCTATCTCTCTTTCAAATAAAATGAAAATACATCAATTAAAAACTTTTTTGTAGTGGTACAAGAATGAGCATAAAGCAGCTAGCATGGAGCTTGACGCACAGTAGGTGCTCAGCCTGCTGCAGGAGTTCCGGTGTCGGTGTGGCAGGCGGAGTCTGTGGCTCGTCCCGAGGGACGTGGCAGATTCCTCTTCTGTGGGATTCTTCAGAAACGGCTCTCCTGTTCCAGCTCCTTGCGTTGCAGCTCGCTGTGGTACAGCCTCTCCTCTCTGCCAGAGTAGTTGAGGGGTGCAGTCTTTGGGGGTCACAGCTTCTCTTCTGTGCCCGGCTTTTTGTCTTGTGACCACGAAGAATGAGGCACAAGAAAGGGGCGAGCAAAGCAAAGGACATTCATTGAACCGAAGCAGCCAGGAGAGCAGGCCTGCCCTGGAGAGCTGCTTGTCAAGACTCCCTGGCTCAGACATTTATGTGTTTCTAAAGGAAGAAGTCTCACCTGATTGGTCAAGGTGTATGCTAATAAGGTATTCTATGTGAGCCAATCAGGGAGTCAGCAAAACCTGAATGTGATCGGGTCAGCCTAACATGGAGCTCACGCTACATAGGGCAGCTAGGAAGTTGGGTCCAGGACACTGCGCACATGCAACAGAATCTGAGGCTTAGGTTGTTGTTTCTCCCTCCTACCCCTCCCTCAGCCGTCCCCCCCCCCCCCCACATCAAGCAGGTTTCTTCCTTTCCTTCCCAGGGCACTCTGGAATCCCTATCAAATCAATACTAATCACAGTAACAAGGACTCCCATCAGATAAGGGAGGAGCCTGGCCCTCCAGCAAGCCCATCCCTCTGCCTGCTTGATCTTTCCAGCACTCTGAAAGAGAGCGCGCCTGTTTACAGAAGACGCTTACAGAGGGGCTTTAACCCCAACTCAGGTTTTGGTCCCTGCAGTGCTGCCCTGACCCAGTACCTCTCCCTGAACCCCCACCCCCACTCTGCACTTTGACCCAGAGCTGTGCTTGGTGAAGTCCAGTGGAAAGAGCATTAGCAATGGAGAGAGGGCGGAGAAGAAAGTTTTCTCCGGGTCTCTGTTTCCACGTCTGCTTGAGAGATCTTGAGACTTAGCACTGGCTTGCCCCAGGGTGAGGGAAGAGGGAGTCACCATGCCCTTTCTGTTCTCATCTGCAAAGTTACATACCCCTCCCGCCACACTTCATTGCTTGGAACTGAGCGGCAGCCTGCACCAAGCCGGGGCGGGGGGAAGCAGATGCCACTCTTTGGAGCAGTGTCAGAGCCTGGTGGGCATGTTTTACCACCACCGCTGGCACCCAGGAGAGAGATCGGCTGGTGGCGAGACCTCTGCTGTGGGGCCGCCCAGCCAGGCCCCCGGCAGTTAGGCCGAGAGAGGCTTGGGGCAGGGGCAGGGGCAGGGGCAGGGGCAGAGGAGGGCTTGGCCCTCCCACTTTAACAATAAGACATCTAATTGTGGTGCAGAGAAGGGAGGCTGGAGAGAAGGGAGGCACGAGAGCAGGAGCCTGCAGAGCCCACACTCGTCCGAGCTTGTGCCACGGCCACGGAAGACCCTCTGACTTACCAGGCCACCAGTGAAGACCCACCCACCCCCCGCTCAAATACCTCATGTCAGAGGCTTTAGAAGACCAAAGCAGCTGGTGATGTGTACCTCCCTGTTTAATATTCTCCTTCACTTACAAAAGTTTATTTATTGGAGAGGCAGAGACACAGAACTCACATCTGCTCTGCCGCTTCCCACATCCCCACAAAGCTGGGAGCTACGTGGGCGGTGGCAGGAAAGAAGAGACAGCAGGAAGCCACAGGCAGACCAGGTTTGTTCCGAAGACTGAAGCCCGGGAGGGGCTCACTCCCAGGCGCATGCGCCACAGAGAGCTGACAGCCCGCTCTCAGTAGGGACAGAGCCCCTTCCCTTGCACACTAGTGGGTTACACAGTACAAAGTGTGGAAGGGGCCTGGGGGTCTGGGCTAAAGCTGGGCTAGTTCTAAAGGTCCCGCGAGATCACAGTGTGAGCTGGGCGGGGTTGAGCTGGAGCTGAGCTGCGGAGCTGGGGAGAGAGCTCGGGCTGATGCCTGGACTCTCCAGATAGTGGTGTGTCCAGCAGTCCCGGCAGGGCGGGGACGGTCATGGCAGGGCGGGGCTGTGTTGGCTGGGCAGAGACATGGGGGCCTCTTCTGTCGGTGAGAGGTCCACATGGATCTGAGGCTTTTTGTCCTTGCTCTATTAGGTGGGGAGAACCCAACTACTTGAGTCATCACTGTCGCCTCCCAGGGCCTATACAGCAGGAAGCTGAAGTCAGAAGTGGAGCCGGGGCTTGAACCCAGGTACTCTGATATGAGATGCAGGTGCTTCAACTGGCGGCGTAACTACCAGGCGAAGTGCCCATCCTGTGTGAGAGGCTTTGAATGGGGATCATAAGGAGCTGAGGCTTAGGTATGGATTGAGAGAGCGCCACGCAGTGTTAAAAGACGACACGGCAACAAGTCTAGCTTTGCAAATCTTCATTGTTTGTTACTATGGCTGAATATTTGTTCTCTGTGAACTCAGGAGTTCTGTTTGCGAAGTCTCATGTTAATGGCACTTAGAGGGTAGGAACTGAATCCCAGTATGGTGTTTACAGGGGGACTTTAGGAAGTGATTGGATTAGGTCATTAGAGGCTGGAGCCTCCATGTTTCAGTCCTAGGACACAGAGGCAGATTTGCTCCCTGCTCCTTGAGATGTGGTGCAGTGTGCTACCCTGGGACTCGGTGGCAAGAATGCTGTCACCAGAGGCTGGCGCCACAGCTCAATAGGCTAATCCTCCGCCTGCAGCACCGGCACCCTGGGTTCTAGTCCCAGTCAGGGTGCAGGATTCTGTCCCAGTTGCTCCTCTTCCAGTCCAGCTCTCTGCTGTGGCCCGGGAGTGCAGTGGAGGATGGCCCAAATGCTTGGGCCCTTCACCCGCATGGGAGACCAGGAGAAGCACCTGGCTCCTGGCTTTGGATCAGCGCAGTGCTGGCCGTAATGGCCATTTGGGAGGCAAACCAATGGAAGGAAGACCTTTCTCTCTGTCTGTCTAACTCTGCCTGTCAAAAAAAAAAAAAAAAAAAAAAAAGAATGCTGTCACCAGAGCCTGAACCAATGGGGCCTGCTTGATCTCCTCGAACTGTGAGCTTCCAGAACCATGAGCCAAAGTAAACCTCTTTCCTTATAAAGCTAGCCTGCCTCAGGCATTTTGTTATAGCACCAGAAATCTAACATATCCGTGATTCTAGAAGCAGGCAGCAGTCTACAATGATTCCGAGGGGCAGGCATTATGGTACGATGGGCTACACGGCACCTTGGGATGACTCAGCCCGTATTGGAGCACTGGGGTCAAGTCCTGACTACTCTACACTTCCAACTCAGTTTCCTGCCAATGCACCCAGGAGGCAGAAGATGATGGCTCAAGCGCTTTGGTTCCTGCCACTCAGCAGAAATCCAGATGGCGTTCTTGTCTCCTGGCGTTGGCCTGGCCCAGCCTTTAGTGCTGTGCAGTGAACTAGAGGGTAGATGATCCCTCTCTCCTCCCCTGCCCTGTGTCATGCTACCATTCAGATAAATAAGCAAATCTTTTTTTAAAAAATGATTCATAATAACCTGCCATACCACAAGGGCAGGTTATATTTATAGCCAGAAAAAAGAAAATGATGTACAGAAAATGGAAGTGCCATAGACACCTTGATTGGTTGCAACTTGTATTTTTTTTAACTTATTTAACATGGTTTGAACAATTGGGCACTCACCATTGGCTGAGATCCAGCTACTTGCTATAAGAGTAGGTTACACAGAGTGCTTCACATCAAGTTAGGTTACAGCTTGGTGTATATGCAGGGACCTGTAAGCCAAACTTAAACTATGTGCAGAGGCAGCTTTAGGCCAACAATTCCACAATTCCCTTCTTTACTCAACCAGAGGGGAGAGACTGACCCCAATTTTGGACACTGACATCACTCTATCATCATTGTAAATGGATTTATTTGGCCTTAGCTCCCACTGGGCAGTTGAATAGTGGGTTACAGAAGCCTGCCAAGGGCCACGAGTCTTCCAAGCATTCTCGGACATCTGGGTGCTGTGGTTCAGGTATTGGGGTGGCTGTCCCCTAACGGCGAGTGGTTGAAGGGTTGGTCTCCAGGGCAGTGCTCTCAGGAGACGATGGAGCCTCTGGGAGGTGAGGTGGGAGGTGCTTAGGTTACTGGGGGTGTGTTCTTGGGAGGGACTGTGGGACCCCAGTCTCCCAATTTTCTGTGTGGTGGTATAAGCCCTTACACACACACACACACACACACACACAGAGGCTCCCACTGCAATGTGCTGCCACGAGGGGTCTTTACTTCCACTCTTCCCCCGACCCCCAAGCACCCGATGTCAGATTAGAACTTCCCAAACTGTTAAAAAAAAAAAAAATCAGTGTTTTTAGAAAGTTAGCTGCCTCAGGTCTTTCCTGTGGAAATGCCAAACTGACTAATTCCCAAGGAAAAGGCAGTGGTGTTTCGGGGCATCTGGGAAGGGAGGCAGATCCACCGTGGAGCTGTCCCAGCCCGCAAGCCAGCTGCACCAGCAGGTTCCGAAAGCTGCCTCCAGGCAGGAGGGAGTCGTTGTGGGCCTCTGTACCACGGGGCAAGGGATGAGTGCTGGCTCTTGGGGCTTAATTCTACCAGAACTGCCTTTGGAGGAGTCAGTGTTTTCTGCCAGAACCCTAACATACTGTTTTGTAGTATTTCTTAATTATTTCAAGACATTGGCTTTTACCTTTTTTTTTTTTTTTAAAGATTTTATTTATTTATTTGACAGGTAGAGTTACAGACACTGAGAGAGGAGAGACAGAGAGAAAGGTCTTTGGTCCGTTGGTTCACTCCCCAGATGGCTGCAATGGCTGGAGCTGCACCAATCCAAAGCGAGGAGCAGGTGCCTCTTCCTGGTCTCCCACGCGGGTGTGGGGGCCCAAGGACTTGGGCCATCTTCTACTGCTTTCCCAGGCCACAGCAGAGCTGGATTGGAAGAGGAGCAGCTGGGACTAACACTGGCACCCACATGGGATGCCGGCGCTGCAGGAGGAGGATTAACCTACTGGCTCTGGCCCCGACTTTTACCTTCTAAAGCAAATGGTGGTTGGGAGCATTTGTGGGCTTCAGGCTTAAGTCCGAAAAATAAATGTCATGTTGTTATGAGGAAAACAGTGACGAAGGAGGACAACCTCAGCTCTTGTCTCGTGTAGAAGAATTTTCCCACAGACCAGGCAGTAAGCAAAGTGAGATTTACTGAAGTCGGAAGCCTCCTGCCAGAGCAGCCAGGAGAGGGACTCCAAGAGAGGAAGACCTGAGAAGCTGAAGCGAGATCTTCCATTCGCTGGTTCACTCCCCAGATGGCCACAACGGCTGGAGCTGTGCCGATCTGAAGCCAGGATCCAGGAGCTTCCAGGTCTCCAACACAGGTACAGAGTCCCAAGGCCATCTTCCACTGCTTACCCAGGCCATAGCAGAGAGCCGGATCTGAAGAGGAGCAGCTGGGACTCGAACTGGCACCCATATGGGATGCCAGCACGGCAGCCGGCAGCTATGCCACAGCGCAGGCCCTGAGGTAGAGTCCTTTAAACACAGTTTGGAGAACAATCAAAGGGTGGGGACAAAACCCACCAGAGGGCCAGAATAGAAATCTTGTGTAGCCTGCTCTGATAAAACAGATAAAACCCCATCAGAGGGGTTGGGATAGGTAACTTCTTTCTAGTCTTCTTTCTAGTCTTATAAAGAAGGGTGGGGTAGGCACTTTTGTCTTGCTAAAGGCAGCTTCGGGGGAGAAGCATGCATATGTGTACTTTTCAAGGGACTCCCTTTTTCTCATTCCAACAGGGACCTGACTTAACTACCTGTTAGCCCCTCTAACTGTCACCATGTCACTCAACTTAGGGGAGTGTCGACACAACACAGCCCATCATTCTGTTCTAAGGAGTTAATAGATTTGTCTCTTCCTTCTGGGAAATATAAGGTACTATTGATAAATCTTTTTTTTAAAAAAAGATTTATTTATTTATTTGAAAGGCAGAGTTACAGAGAGGCAGAGGCAGAGAGTGAGAGAGAGAAAGAGAGATCCTCCATCCACTGGTTCACTCCCCAAATGGCTGGAGCTGGGCCAGTCTGAAGCCAGGAACTTGGAGCTTCTTCTGGGTCTCCCACACGGGTGCAGGGGCCCAAGGACCTGGGCCATCTTCTACTGCCTTCCCAGGCCATAGCAGAGAGCTGGATAGGAAATGGAGCAGCCAGGACTCAAACTGGCACCCATATGGGATGCCGGTGCTGGAGGCAGTGGCTTTACCCACTATGCCACAAGGCCAGCCCCTATTGAGAAAACTTTTAAAAGAACATTTCTGCTATGTTAATATTTAACAAACAATAGCAACAGAAACCATTTTGACAAGGAAAGGCACTGAAAGAGGGAGAGTTAAGTCTGGGAGTGAGAATTTTAAAGCTTAAATGTTGACCATTTTCCCAAAACTCTGTTTGGCCTAAAAATCTTGCCTGGATTCTTATAGGCTTTTGCATTCTTCAGCTCTCCAAGGGTGGAGCTGGGTCTTGGGTGTGTCTCCTCAAAGGACAAAATGACAAAACCATCTTAAAATTCTCCATTGGCTTTATTTTCAACTCTAGAATCGGGCAGCATTCCCTAATGTTCATATGGGCTCAGCAGAAGAGGTTGGCTTTGTAGTCAAAGAAGGTTAAAAAAAAAAAAAAGTAGAAACAAAGAGTATAAAGTGGACTGGTCATTTCCAAGTTACTCTCCTTGGAAGTTGGGAACAGGAAGAACAATAGAAACCAAAGTCTGGTTATCACCAGGTTGCTTCAGGTTACCGTGCCGGGGCAGGATTAAGCTGAAGGGCTCTTCATTATGGTGCCAATGGACGCTGGCCTGTGTGGGAGATAGAGCTGCTGTCTGTATCTCTCTTCTCTGAAGGTCAGATAAACAGCTCAGTGCGCTGGTGATGTGCAACTTTGCCATGAGTGACGCCATTTGTATTTTTAGCCTGGTCTGTTGGAGCCTCCTGTAGGAGCTTGGTGATTTTATTTAATATCCCATGACCCCCAAGGTCATGGCACCCAGTGCCGGACGTGGACTGCACACAATAAATAGTTGTTACCTTGGGTGTCCACACATTTGTCCATTAGCACTGAGAGGTTAGGATAGTTAGGGTCTAGTTCTAGAAAATTCCCATAATCCAAAATGTTGTGGAAGTCACCATGAAGTTCCTGATCAATAGGGCCTGACTCTCTTGTTCCTTATGAATTTTGATCAGCATTCAGGAGGACAAATGGGCAGTTCCCAAGGGGGAGTTCTGGAGGGTGGCAGGATTCTGGGATATTTGGATTATAGATACACAGCGAGGCTAGTGTTTTTGCTTTTTTTAAATTTTTTTTGCAAGATTTATTTGAAAAGCAGAGTTACAGAGATAGAGGGAGAGATAGAGATAGAGGGAGATCTTCTATCTGCTGGTTCACTCCCTAAATGGCCACAATGGTCAGGGTTGGATCAGGTCAAGGCCAAGAGCCAGGAGCTTCTTCCAGGTCTCTCACGTGAGTAGCAGGGTGAAGTTCTTGGGCTATATTCTGCTGCCTTCCCAGATGCATTAGCAGGGAGCTGGATGGGAAGTGGAGCAGCCGGGAATAGCATCACAGGCCACCACTTAACCCACAGTCTGCCCTGTGGTTGGTGTTTTTAAACAAAAGCTTTACTTCCAAAACTCATTCAAAATAAGTAAAGGGTGAGTAGACTTTGAAAGGAGTCTATCGCCCATGTGAATCCTGTCTTTTGACACTGAATTAGATAGCTTTTTGTATTGTTCTGCCTTCCTTTTTGTGGAGGGTTACCCCGGGACACCTGGACAGTCCCTAAGCTCCCCAGTTCCACCCAGAAATGCAAATCAGCTTCCAGGGAAAACCTATTGGATCCTGGGAAAAACTCACCCTAACTAAGCAGTTAGTTTTGTTCCTTTAGGCTGCAGTCTCTGGCTGGCTGCTCTGTTGGCTTCTCCCTTGCAGGGCATTTGGTAAATGTTGCTCTACTCACTGACCGCTCTGGGGAATTCTTTCACCATCCATGACCTGGGCCTCCATCAGTCACTTCCTGTGACACTTTTATCTCTACATTCTGCATCCCCAAGTCAACGCTGAATTCCAGGAGCATGGGGTCAGCGTCCTCCCTATCCCGACACCCTAGAGCACTCCACCCTCCCACCACACCCCTGCTTGCTCTTCCAGGAGTTCCCTTGGCTCACGCGTGCTGCCTCCAGGCTTAGCCACACATACTCCGTTCCTTAAGTAATGGAAGTATCAGCTGGAGACTTCTAGCCCTGTAAGATCCAAAGAAGATTGTCTCAAATAGGCCAGTGCCTAGACTTTGGAAAGCCTGGTGCCTTCTCTGAGACGCCCACCGAGTCCCCAGGAGACCTAAGCGCAGGGCTACCTCTCCTGCGCATTGGTCTAGGCTAGGGCTCATCTTGTTTTGTGTGATCCAGATGTGAGACCCAGCCATTTCCTTGTTTTCCATAAACTCACATTTGCATGTAATTCAGGAGGACGGGGGGTGGGGGGGATTTACAGCACGACAAACCGCGTCCTGTGCAAGTGGACGCTAGCCACCGTGTCTATACGATGTCTACACGACCACGTCAGTCAGAACGCCCCCCGGCCGGGCCTGCTGCCCTCCGTCAGCTCACACAGACTCACTCCTCAGCAGCTGGCCCTGCTGCTGCTCCCCCATTCTCTCAAGAGAGGACACAGAATTACAAAACCCAACAGCAGCAGCACACTCACGAGGACCACACTGAAGTCTTGAAATTACTACTCAGGAGAAAGAACTCTGAAGTTCTGGGGCAAGTGAACCCCTCTCCCTACCATTTGCCTGGGTGTGAGTAGGGGGACGTGGTGAGGCTTCCGTTTCCTGCCTACTCTGATTCCCACTTCTCCCATCAACAACACGAGCGTACAGTCGCGCTTTGTCCATAGAATCGCTGTGAAAATGAGCAAGCTAATACCGAAAGCCCTCAGCACCGCCTTAGGCATGTAATGCATGGGTCGCCGTTGCCTGTTCAGACTTGGTCCCTCTCTCCTGCACACTGATGTCCTATCCAGATATTTAGACCTCGGCCAAGAGCCAGCACCCCCACGGAGACTTCCTGGAAGGAAGTGAAAGTTAAATAAAACAATCCCCTTAACGAGTGCATCCACCAGAAGAGACACAGGCATCTAGACAAGGGAGTGACCCACGCAAGGGAAGCTGGGGGGAGGGAGGGAGGGAGGAAGGGCACAGGGGTGAATGAGCCGGCTCCCAGACCTTAAATTCAGCATCAGCAATGGAACCACCTGGGGAGTCAGCCCTGAAGCCCACCAGACACTCTGCACTCCATCCTTCCCCCACTGCAGACCTAACCGTGTGCGGCAGGCTTGTCCCTTGCGCTCCATGTGGAGTATTTCAACATAGGCGTGTCTCAGTCCAGAGCTATTCAGGGAAACAGGATCACTAAGTGATGACATACGGTGCTTATTACAGCACATGGACCGTACACGCTCTGTGGGGGAGAACTAGGAAGGCGAGGTGAAGAATCAGAGAGAAATCACCCACCAGCCGCGGCTGCCTGGGACGCCGGGCGCCGGCCACGTCCAGGCCACAGACGGCTCTCGGCTGTCTGTGATGCTGCCTTGGCAGCCCCCAGAGCAGTGTCGGCCAGACGTCCTGGGGCTGCTGCTGTTGGCAGAGCCGGCAGGCAGGAAGGACAGGGGCACCACGTGTCAGGAAGAAGGAGGCTGACTGTGGCTGTGCCTCGCCGCCTCTCTCACGAGCAACCTGGAGAACGCAATGCTGCCTGCTTCCACGCCGCCCCGCAAACCTCATACAAGTTCACTTCCGGCCAACTCAACCCAGACTCGTGCAGAGAAAAAATTAGGAAAGCGGTCTCAGTGGAACACCCCAGCACAACACACATTATGTATGTCAACGTTCGTTCATTGCACATTGGCCAAATGACAGCACTGATACCTGTTTCTCAGAACAAGAGTAAAGAATACTGAGAGGACAAAGTTATAGGAGCTGGGCAAGCGGCCGGGCCAGACTTTCAGAACAGAATCACACGGAGGTGGGTGTGTGACAGGTGGTAGAGGCGGCTCTGTGGGAAGGGGGTGAACCAGCAGGGTGCTGAAGTGGAATAAACATCAGCCTCGACCGCCTACCGCACGACGCATACGTAGCTCCCAGCCACGCTATAGATCTAAAGGGGAGAGAAAAACTCGGAGTCTTCTAAAACATAAAATGTTAGTTTATCTCTATCATGGTGTTGGGTCAAATTTATTTTTTTAAAAATATTTATTTATTTGAAAGAGTTAGAGAAAGAGAGAGAAAGAGAGACCTTCCATCCGCTGGTTCACTCCCCAGTTGACCGCAATAGCTGGAGCTGCACCAATCCGAAGCCAGGAGTTTCTTCTGGTTCTCCCACGTGGGTGCAGGGACCCAAAGACCTGGGCCATCTTCCACTGCTTTCCCAGGCCACAACAGAGAGCTGGATAGGAGGTGGAGCAGTCTGCTGTGGAACCGGCGCCCATATAGGATGCTGGCACTTCAGGCCAGGGTGTTAACCTGCTGTGCCACAGCGCTGGCCCCAGGTAAAATTTTTTAATAAAAAAAAAAATGTATGGGGCTGGGAAGGAATCTGCCCCGTGGAGCTTCACCACAGGCCAGATGCAAGTGCATGGAAGCTCCAGATAGATAACTGATTCACAACCGCCTCGTCTTTCTACCTCTGGAAATTTAGGCCTCCCCGAAGTTTGAGATTAAACTCACCTTCCCAAAATCTACGTGGGGACCAGAGTTTCAACCTCGCAGCACACCATCAGTTGGGACAGTCAATTCCCATGTCAGAGCACCCGGGTTCAAGTCTGGGTTTTGGATCCTTATTCCACATTCCTGCTAATGCAAACTCGGAGGCAGCTCTGATGGCGCCAGCCACTGGGTTCCTGCCACTCATGTGGGAGACTGGGTTGACTTCTCTGCTCCTGCCATTGCAGGCATTTGGGTAGTAAACCAGTAGATGAGAGTATATTCTCGGTCGGCGCTGCGGCTCACTAGGCTAATCCTCCACCTGCGGCGCCGGCACACTGGATTCTAGTCCTGGTCGGGGCACCAGATTCTGTCCCAGTTGCTCCTCTTCCAGTCCAGCTCTCTGCTGTGGCCCGGGAGTGCAGAGGAGGATGGCCCAAGTGCTTGGGCCCGGCACCCGCATGGGAGACCAGGAGAAGCACCTGGCTCCTGGCTTCGGATCAGCGCGGTGCGCTGGCTGCAGCTCGCCAGCCACAGCGGCCATTGGGGGGGTGAACCAACGGAAAAGGAAGACCTTTCTTTCTCTCTCTCTCTCTCTCTCACTTATCCACTCTGCCTCTCAAAAAAAAAAAAAAAAGTATATCCTCTTCTCTTTCTCCACCTCTCTTTTTCTCTCAAGTAATAAAACAATTGTGTCCACTTAAGGGCTCCCTGCAGTATCAGATGTCAAACTTCAGCTTTGCTTATTTATTTATTTATTTGAAAGGCAGAATGGCAGAGAGAGAGAGAGAGATTTTCCATCTGCTGGTTCACTCCCCAAATGCCTGCCCCGGCTGGGGTTGGGCCAGACCGAAGTTAGGAGCCCAGGACCCCACCCAGGTTTCTCATGTGGATGGCAGGGCCCAAGTAGTTGAGCCACCGTCTGCTGCCTTCCAGGATGCATTAGTGGAAGTTGGGTTTGGAGTAGGGTAGCCAGGCCTCGAACTGCCTCTCCTATTCCAGTATGGGATGTGGGCATTCTGAGCTGGGGCTTAACCCCCTGTGCCACACTGCCCACCCTCATTTTTTTTTTTTTTCCAATTTGAAATCATAAGAGAAAGGCAGATCTTGCATCTCCTAGTTCACAGCCCAGATGCCTACAACGGCTGGAGCTGGACCAAGCCAAAGCCAGGAGCTGGGCACACAATCCGGATCTCTCATATGGGTGGCAGGGATCAATGTAACTTGAGCCATCACCAGCGCCGCCTGGGTGTGCTGAGGGCAAGCTGACCTGGGTCTTGACCGAGGTGCTCTGATATGGAGTGAGGGCGTTCTAAGCAGCGTCTCAGTGGCTGAGTCCAGTGCCCACTTCTTAGTGTCATCTTTGACAGTTTCCTCCTCCCCACATTCAAAGGCCTACCTGAATCTGCCAACTACCACCTTTATTGACTTCTTTTAAAATGATTTATTTATTTTATTTGAAAGGCAGAGTTAGAGAGCTCCCATCCGCTGGTTCACTCCCCAAATGGCTGCAATAGCCAGTGCTGGGCCAGGCTGAGGCCAGGAGCCAGGAGCTCCACCTGGGTCTCCCTTGTGGGTGACAGGGGTCCACGAACTTGGGTCATGGAGTGGCCATGGCTCAAACCAGTGCCCATGCTGAGTGCCGGCATCACAGGTGGTGGCTTTGCCCTCTGCACCATGACGCCAGCCCCTAATTGCCACCTTTAAATGAGCTCACCCAACTCTTCTTTCCAGCCCCATGCTTCTACCCAGTTGACGTCCTTACCACTTCGGTTGCAATGGTTTCCTCATTTAAAGTTCATTTGTAGAAAGAGCACCAACTCCTGCTGGTCCGAGAGGACCTCAGGTTCACAGGGCTAACAACATCTGGAGAGGATGCTGGGAGCAGCATTGTTCTCAGGAACAACGCTCAACTCTTGGGGTCCTCCCAGCCCTGTCAGAAACTGGAAGCCCCCAAACCAGGGAGCAGGCGATCCCAGCAGCACGCCGCCTCTCTGGCTCATCTTGGTGGCCGCATGGCTCCTGGTCCCGGCTACAAAGACGGGTGGTGACGAGAGTGTCTGCTTTCCCGTTGTGTTGGTACAGGCTGGCGAGGATGTTGAGCAAGCTCGTCCTCCACGTCTCCCTGTGATTTGACAGGGTCCCCCAGAAGGTCATGTGTTAGAAACTTAGGCCCTAAATTCCTGTGTGAGCGGTATCTGCAGATAGGGTGTCTGAGGGATAATTGGGATTAGATGAGGACATGAGGGCGGGACCCCCAAGATGGCATTAGTGTCTTCATGGGAAAAGGAAGAGGGATCTTCTGCACCCGGTGTCGAGCCAATGCCAGGGGCATGCTCTCGGACCGGGAGCCATGCAGAGTTCTAGCCCCTGTAAATTACACAGCCTTGGGTGCTTTGTCCTAGCAACAGCAAACAGACTTACACACTGCCAGGCTTCCCAGCCCGTCTCCCAGCTTCCTGCTCTTCTCCAAGTCCACGCACCTTCTGGCTGCTGTCTCTGATTCCGCCACTCCTCTCCCAGAAGCCTCTCGCCTGACTTAGGTGCAAATGTTCTTCCCTGTCATTCCGGCCATCTGGGAGCAGATCCCAGCCTGTCCTGGCTTCTGTCCTGCCACCCCTACAACCTCTTCGCCAGCTTCTCACCGTTCCCCAGACGTATTTCATCCCGTCATCCCTCCACACCTGTACCTTCGTGCCTCCTGCGCACTTCCCACCAGCCTTTCCCATAAAATACACAACAGGCCTCTAGGCCCACGGCACATCCACTGTCTCTCCGCCATCTCCTCTGAGGCCCTGAACCACAGGGGCTTCTCAGGCCAGCTGCACAGAGAGCCCCTCCACCACGTTATAGAGGCTCAAGCCAGGCACTCAGACACTGTGTCTGCAGATGGATGGTGTGGGCTGGAGTCTTAGCTACGTCTGGGCAAGTGACATCTTCCTGAACCCAGAGCTTCGGTTTCCTGTTCACTAAAATGATGATAACACTGGTACCTACTTGATAGGCAGGCTGGAAGCACCCGGCTGAGCTAAGCTGCGGATTTACACCTTCTACAGATGGTAACTATGAATACTGCCTTGTTTACCTCATACCCCCTCATCCAAGGGCTCAGTAGATATTCGAGGAAAGAGTGGACAAGCCAAGGCAAGCAATAGCATTGACTTTTAGGTAACCTGAGGTCAAACCAACGTGATACTGGTCCCTACTCGGTAACAGGCCCTGAGTGAGGTCAGGTTAGGACACATGTGAGCGGACAGAGTTTTGCTTGTTTTACCAAGTCAGGGGAAAATAAAACTAAGAAGCTTAACAACTGGGCTGGGTACAATCCCACAGGGCAGGCCACAGCAAGTCCCAGTGATTCATGGATTGAAAACACTTTGGGAAAGATTCCCATCCAGGGGGCTGGCGCTGTGGCACAGCAGGTAAAGCCGCTGCCTGCAGTGCCAGCATCCCATATGGGCACCGGTTCAAGTCCCAGCTGCTCCACTTCCAATCCAGCTCTCTGCTATGGCCTGGGAAAGCAATAGAAGATGGCCCAAGTCCTTGGGCCCCTACACCCACGTGGGAGACTGTCGCTCCCCCTCTTCGTGGAGGAACGACACTAAGCCCTGCCTAGGCTTCCTATCCGAGTCACGGCACCATTATGTCGCTCCCCCTCTTCGTGGAGGAACGACACTAAGCCCTGCCTAGGCTTCCTATCCGAGTCACGGCACCATTATGTCGCTCCCCGTCTTCGTGGAGGAACGACACAGGACCCTGCGCTGTTCTTTCGTCTGCTCGGCCCTCCCCGGGTTTGCTGCTAGTTCTTCCCGGGTTGGCTACTGTCCCTTCCACCTCCGTGGAAGGGCGGTTCCCCCTGGCCACATTCCCCACTTCCGCAGGGGAGTGGCACACCGCCGGCCGGCTCTTCTCGGGGGCTGCACAGGCGTTCCCCTTAGATGTTCCTCTTAGATGTTCCTGGTGCATGCCGTCTCTCTCCTCCTTTATAGTCCTCCTCCGCCAGTCCCAACTCGGCTGCCCACACGCCGAGTACGCTGCTCTCCTCCAATCAGGAGCAGGTCCTGCTGTTTATTGGTTGAACTGGAGGCAGCTGGGTAGAAGCTGTTTTCTCCTCTCCCAGCGCCATATTGTAGGAGAGCAGATGCATAGAGTAAGTCTTAATTCAAGTAACTTAGTCTAGTCCGGGTTGCTCCCCACAGGAGACCTGGAAGAAGCTCATAGCTCTTGGCTTAGGATCAGTGCAGCTCCAGCCATTGGCAGCCATCTGGGGAGTGAACCAGCAGATGAAAGACCTCTCTCTCTGCCTCTGCTCCTCTGTAACTCTGCCTTTCATATAAATAAATAAATCTAAAAAAAAAAAAAAAAAAAAAGATTCCCACCCAGAAGCCTTTATGTGGGGCACTGTTATCTCCAAGTCCAGAGAAGCAGCTTCCTGAACCAGGAGGCAGAGGCCCCAGACCAGGTGTATTCCCGTCCCATGGGAGTCCACACGGAGAGAACTCGTGCGGTCTCAGGGGCTGCTGGAGGAGTGAGGATTGATGCAGTCTGTTTGGAGGCCTTACTTGGCAATATTCATGAAATATGCTGGTGCACACCTCCTATGACCTGGCCTTCCACTCCTAGGTCCCCACTCTAGAAAGATGTTCTCACAAGGAGATTTATGCAAAAAGATGCATTACTGCACTATTTATAAACTCAAGAAATTAATTATCCAATAATGATAAAATGTGATTTTTAATAAGACTTACTTTTATTTATTTGCAAGATACAGTTTAATTAGACTTATTTTTATTTATTTGCAAGATACAGTTAGAGATCTTCTGTCTCACTCCCCAGATGGCCACAGTGGCCAGGGCAGGGCCAGACCAAAGCCAGGAGTCAGGAGATTCTTCCTAGTCTCCCATGTGGATGCTAAGGCCCAAGGACTTGGGCCATCTTCTGTTGCTTTCCAAGGCACATTAACAGGGAGCTGGATCAGAAATGGAGCAGCTGGGACTCGAACCTGCATCCCTATAGGATGCTGGTGCTGAAGGCGGCAGCTTAACCCTCTAGGCCACAATGCTGGCCCCAAAATGTGATGTTAAATGTTAAAATACAAAATGGAAAATGCAAAGATATGGACTTGTTAGGGATAGACTTTGAAAGTATAAACTTGAATGAGGAAAGCAAGTTGTAGAATGATGTGTTCAGTGTGATGCCGTATGAAATAAAAGCAATACCACAAATTCAAGACTATATACTAGGGGCCAGCACTGTGGCACAGTGGGTAAAGCGCCATCTGCCATGCCAGCATCACATATGGACACTGATTCAAGTCCTGGCCACTCCACTTCTGATCCAGCTTCCTAGAGTGTGTCTGGGAAAGCAGCAGAAGATGGCCCAAGTCCTTGGGCCCCTGCACCCATGTTGGGAGACCTGGAGGAGGCTCGAGGCTCTTGGCTCCTGGCTTCAGCCTGGCCCAGCTCTGGCCATTGCAGCCATTTGGGGAGTGAACCAGCAGATAGAAGATCTCTGTCTCTCTCTGGCTCTGATTTTCAAATAAACAAATAAATATTAAAAAAGACTATATATTCAATATAATATTGCTAAGAGCTACACACACACATATATACAAGTTTTAAATGACAGACTGAAGGCATACATGCTAAATTCATCATTGTAGTTACTTTGAGTAACTACCCATCATTTTTTTCCTCTTTTAATAAAAAAGAAGAAAGCCTTGGGGTGGGAGTTTTGGCACAGCAAACTAAATTACTGCTTGGGATGTCCACTTCCCATAACCAAATGTCTGGTTCAAGTCCTGGCTACTCTGCTTCCAGTCCAGCTTCCTGCTAATGTGTGTCCTGGGAGACAGTGGACAATGTCTCAAGTACTTGAATCCTTGCTACCCAAGTTCCAGGCTCCTGGCTTCACCCTGGCTCAGCCTCAGCTGTAGCAAGGATTTGGGGAGTGAACCAGTGGGTAGAAGATATCTCTCTCTCTCTCTCTCTCTCTCTCTCTCTCTGTCTCCCCCCTCCCTTATTTAAAAATCAAATAACAAACAAGAAGGAAAAGCTTTAAAGTCCTGGAGGACAAACATTGTCAGCTGAATTTCGGTTGGTGCTTGGAGTGTAAGATCACTTTTCTATATTAAAAAGTATTTTTCCCCTTAGAAAACAAAAAATATGCTTATGTGGTCTAGTGTTGGGTATTTAAGAGTATTTCTCCAAGTTTGTGGGAAAGTGGAATTAAAGGTAAGCATATTTTGGAAAAATGCTCCAAAAAGTTTTGGGATACAGCATAGTTTTTTCATACTGTGCATGGCCATGAACTCTGACGCCCCCTGTATGTGTGCGTTGTGTTGGGAGGGGAGCAGTCGGTGAAGACTTTGACCATGGTCCTTCAGGAATAACCATTTGCAGGCAACAGGAATGAATGAGTGCCTAAGGCATTTAAACGCGGACAGTCGGCTGAGGTTCTACAATACCGCAGGCTGGTTGATCCTGTGGTGGAAGCTGGGCCCTTCTGCCCATATGTGATGCTGGCATGGCAGATGGCGGGATCCTAAGTGGAGCGGATGGGACTGGAACTGGTGCTCCTATGGGATGCCGGTTAACCTGCTGGGCTACAGTGCCTGCCCCTGAGATGGCTTTTTAAACAAACTTTTTTGAAAATAAACATTTTGGCACTTGGGATGCTTTGAGTGAAGGAAGAAAAATAGAGGGAATTTAGTTGAAAAATAATTCCTGAAATCTTGGGGTCTGCCGCATCTTCCGCAGCCGCCGTGCTGGTCAGCTGAGCCGGGGTGCAGCTGCCGGCTCCAGGGCGCTGAGCGCTTGTCAGAGCCATCCTGCCTGGTGGCCCAAATCCTGGCAAGTGCGTTAGACGTTAGAGGGAATCCCATGGCTTCCCGAGACCCAAAGGCAGGTGTAGCGTTGCCTATTTTATACGAAAATATTCACAAGGAGCAAACTGACTTGGCAATACATCTACAGAGTTTGTTCTGTCTTGAGTCTTACCTGCTCTATATCTTTTCGGGGTGGGGGCGCTGTTTGGGGGTCCGATGAGACCAGTAGGCGCCTGAGGCGATCTGAAATGCAGCGAAGCTGGCTCACGCGTGTCCTCACTATGCTTTGAGAGGAGAAAACTGCCACTCTCCTGGGAACCCCGCCCTCGCGGGTGGGGGTGCATCCTCAGACACCCCAGCCTCGCTTCCAGCCTTCCCGGAATCCCCCGCAGGAGTTGTTGTCCACAGCCTGCCTGGCAAATGCACACGCGCCCGGGCGCCAGCTTCCCAGCGGAGCCTTCCTGGGAGCTTCGGCCGCTGCCGCCTCTGCCCCGCAGGGAATATCCCTGGGTTTGCTGTGTTTGGCTCATGGGCGCCTCTCTGCTCACTTCCGTTCCGCGGCAGGCGGCGGTGGCTCCTATCCGAGGCGAAGGTGCTCAGATGTGCGCTTCCGAATGGCATCTGAGCTCTGAAAGCCTTAGCAGAGGTGGTTGGAATCTTGCCTTGCGGTAAGGAAGGCTGTCGGAGGTGAGAGCAGACAGAGGGCAGTGCTGAGCAGGGTAGCAGGTGTAGTGGGGGTAGGGCAGCTGTCAGGACCCACGGGCACCTTTCCAGGAGCTGAGAGACCTGCCCAGCGGCTCAGACTGGGTAAGCAAGGTTACAAAGTGGAATGAAGAGAGAGTGCATCTGCCAGGCCAGGCGGGCATCTCAGCAAAGAACGGAGGGCTGCATTCAGACTGGGGCTCAGAAGGCAGTGGGATCCGGGTCTTCCAGCTGTTTCTCCTGTCCTGTGCTCTCAGCCTCTTCTCCTGGGCCAAGGCTTTCCTGGGTGTGCAACAGGTAAAATTCCTCCCCAGGTTTTATTGCCCAGTGTTTTCAGACTGGGTAACCCCACTAGGCTCCAGCGAAAGGCAGCCTTCTGGGTTCTTTCCTGGGTGGAAGGCAGGGACCACCTGTGACGTTATGGGGCTGTGGGCTGCTCCCAGCGTGCACTTGCCCGAGGGCTGCTGTGTTCCTTTCTGTGTATGCTTTGTTCACACACGTGGGCTAATTTCTCTCTGCCTAACCAACAAAAACCAGTCCCTGAACAGAGCCTCGGATACAACCCTGTGGCACCGCCATCATGGAGGGAAGACACAGGGCGGAGGGTTTCGCTGTCAGCCAGGGACATGCGTGCCAAGCCCAAGGGCACAGCCTGCTAAACACTGCTGTGACAAGCTGGCTCCTTCACCCCTGTGGTATCGTTCCCCAGAGCCAAAACATAAATGGAATCATGAGAATATTATCAGATCAACCCAGATGGGGGTGGGGGTTGGGTATTATCCAAGGTATCTGACCTCTGGCTGAGTATCTCTGCCTGTTCCAGATACTACAGAGGGGCCAAGAGCCTGGGCTTGCCTCCCCTCCCCCGCCTTCAGTTCACCCTGGGGTCCTCAATGTGACCCTCGGGGGGTGGGGGCGCGAGGTGCAGCTCCTTCCCTTTGGAGAAACGGCTTTTCTCTTGGACATCCAGCCCTGACTCGCTCCCCCACTCAACCCCTCTCTTCCTTCCTGCTGCCACCGCTGCTGGGCTGTGCCCTGTTGCCTCCACATTGGCATCTCAGGCTCCATGCTCCAGGTGTGCAAGACAGACAAGGGGAGGAGGGGCCTTCCTCCTGTCTGCCCCGGGGATGGAGCGCTCACCAGATAAGCAGAACGTTCCTCCTGCCTGATTAGCAAGGTCACGGCTATGTCCTTTGTCATTGTGCAGGTGTCCTATTGCGGGTCGTACCTAATCCCAGGGACACGGGGGAGCGTTGCCCTGCCACTGCACGAGCCTGGCTCTCCGTGCTGCTGCTCGCCTTGGTAACACCGCCTTACCCCTCAATGGCAGGCTTCACTCCACTCAGCGGCCAAGGTCATTTCAGAGTTTCATACCTGCAGAACACACCTTGTAAGCAACTCTTACCTCTCCCTGTGACTGCAGGTGGAACATCCATGTGACATGTTAACCTTGATTAAAATACATTTCCTTAGCAGAGGTTCCCCAACTCAAAGTCACCAGGAAAACTTAAAATATTTCTGAAAAGATATGCACAACACAAAAGACAAGCATGGACTTGTTTTCTTTATATGTAACGAGCTCTGACAAGTCAACAAGAAAAAGACTATTAATAGAGAAAATGAGCAACAGGTAAGAATAGTTCACACATTCACTCATACAAATTGAAACGATTTATATAAAAATACCACTGCTACGATGCCTAACTGAATTTTTTTTTTTTTGACAGGCAGAGTGAACAGTGAGAGAGAGAGACAGAGAGAAAGGTCCTCCTTTGCCGTTGGTTCACCCTCCAATGGCCGCCACGGCCGGCACGCTGCTGCTTGCGCACCGAGCTGATCTGATGACAGGAGCCAGGAGCCAGGTGCCCCTCCTGGTCTCCCATGGGGTGCAGGGCCCAAGCACCTGGGCCATCCTCCACTGCACTCCCTGGCCACAGCAGAGAGCTGGCCTGGAAGAGGGGCAACCGGGACAGAATCGGGTGCCCCAATCCGGACTAGAACCCGGTGTGCCGGCGCCGCTAGGCGGAGGATTAGCCTAGTGAGCCACGGCGCCGGCCCTAACTGAATATTGAGGTATCATTTTTCATTTATGAGATTGGCAGGAAAAATAAGACACTACAATTAATAAAAACATTCACAACAGAGCTCTCATGGATTGCATGGCTCTCATCAGAATGTATCAAAATGATCCAGACATGTATTTTTTTTTAAAAGATTTTATTTATTTATTTTAAAGTCAGAGTTACACAGAGAGAGGAGAGGTAGAGAGAGAGGAGGTCTTCCATCCGATGGTTCACTCCCCAAGTGGCCGCAATGGCTGGAACTGTGCCGATCTGAAGCCAGGAGCCAGGAGCTTCTTCCGGGTCTCCCACGCGGGTGCAGGGCCCAAGGACTTGGGCCACCTTCCACTGCTTTTCCAGGCCACAGCGGAGAGCTGAATCGGAAGTAGAGCTGCCGGGTCTCAAACCAGCGCCCATATGGGATGCTGGCGCTTCAGGCCAGGGTGTTAACCTGCTGTGCCACAGCGCCAGCCCAGCATGTATTCTTTCTCAACAAAGTTTATTTATTCATTTATTTGAAAGCACCAGTGAGAAGTAGAGAAGAAGTGAGGGAGACAGAGGGAGAAAAGGAAGGGACAGAGAGAGTTCTGCTGTTTTCCCAGATGCATTAGCAGGAAACTAGATTGGAAGTGGAGTAGCCAGGATTCAAAGTAGCACTTTCCGGGTCCAGTGTCCCAAAAGTGGTGTAACCTGCTGAGCCATACATGACGCCAGCCCCAGGCAAATATCCTTGACCTAATGATTTCACCACCTAATGATGTGGTGATGTCTTAACAGGAGTGTGAAAATGGACATGCAGGAAGTTCATGGCAGCATTTCTTGTAATAGCAAAACTCAAAGACCGCCCAAGTGTTTGTCAGTGAGCAGTGGGGTAAATGCATTGTACCATGGCGACCCACAGAAGGTGTATGTCACTGTACGCAAGTATGATGTCGATCTGTGATCATGTGACATTCTCCGAGCTGTGTTGTGAAGTGAAAAGAGAAAGGTGCAACACTTCGTTGTAGCATCTCTGTACAAGTATGGGCAGTTATGAACGTGTCTACACATGCACATTCAGAAGTGTGTGTGGACTATTTCTGAAACTGGCAGTAGGTTGTCTTGAGCAAGAAGAGGTTTACTTTACATATGTTTTCCCTTTTTTTTTTTTGGACAGGCAGAGTTAGTGAGAGGGAGAGACAGAAAGGTCTTCCATCTGCTGGTTCACTCCCCAAGTGGCCACAACGGCCAGAGCTGTGTTAATCCTAAGCCAGGAGCCAGGAGCTTCTTCCTGGTCTTCCACGCGGGTGCAGGGGCCCAAGGACTTGGGCCAGCTTCCACTGCTTTCCCAGGTGACAGCAGAGAGCTGGATAGGAAGTGGAGCAGCCAGGACTCAAACCGGCGCCCATATGGGATGCTGGCAAGGCAGGCAGAAGATTAACCTGCTGCGCCACAGTGCCAGCACCCTGAATTTATTTTTACTGTGAACATGTACCATTTCATTTCATTAAAAAAAAAAAAAAAAAGACTATTGTCGGGTTCCTCCCTAGACCAACTGGATCTGAGTGCCTGGGGGTTGGAAACAGACATTTATGTGTTAGAAAAGATCTCCGCTTGGAGAACTAGCTGACTGTAGGACTGGGACAGGGAACGTACAAGGAGCCAAAAGGAATGTAGGACTCAGAAATGTCAGAGGGACGCAGTAGCCAGTCTAAAGAGGCTTTCAGTGACCGAAACTGGAACAGTTGAGCAATGAGATAAATAACATAGTATTGGATAAGGACCCAGAGTATAAAATAAATATCCATGAGCCCAAATTGTTGTAAATAAATAATTGAATAAATAAATGGGGAAGAAGAGCTGCATCTCTCTTACAGGAAAATTCCAAGAATTCCAAAAGGTTTGTGTAGACGCTGCCTTCTCCAGTAAGTGAGGCTTAACCCCCACCTCCCCCTTGACTGTGGGTTTCGCTTTGTGACTTTGCTCACAAAGAGGACACCGTTGGGGGAGGAGCGGGAAACCGGATCCTCAGCAGGTTTGGCAGAGTGAGGTTGCCTATCAGGGATATCATCAGCAGTGATAAATCAGGTTGATAGTGAGGACTTTGAAAGGCTGTGATAAGCTGGCTCCTTCACCTCTGCGCTATCATTCCCCAAATCCAAAATGCACATGTATCGGGGAGGGGGGGGGTGGCAGCAGATATGATCCAAGATATTCAACAAAGACTCTCCAAAACTGTCCAAGGTCATGAAAGATAAGGAAACAGAATCCCGGAACAGAGGAGTCCCAAGAGACAAGATGACTACATGCGCTGAGGTATTCTGATTGGCATCCTGAAAAAGGAAGAGCATATTAGTGGAAAAACAGTACAATCCAGATAGATTGTAGGGCTGAGTTAATAATGAAACACAGAGGTGAAACTCCCGGCCGTGCTGCTGGCCAGCGTGGCCCCAGCCCACCACTAGCGCTTTGTGGCCATTTCAGCACAGTGCAGGCTCCCACACTTGGGGGTGCAGTGGAATCCCAGAGGCTATTCCTCCTGTAGACACCGCGGTGGATATTCTGATTACTCAGGTCCACGTGGGCTCGAGGACATGCTCTCCAATTAAAAACAAGACCCAGATTTTTTTTTTTTTATTATTTGTTCGTCTCTTGCATTTGAAGTACCCAGCGGTGATGTTCTTGACCTCAGATTCTTTGCCTTGGACCTTACCAACCAACCACACAACTGTAACCAACAACTTGACCAAATTTCCCACCTCTCTCAATTTTAGAGGCCTATCCATCCCCATGGTTTCTTGTTGTCATCAACCTTCCTTGGGTTCATTGAGCGTTCAGCACAGAGGGTCTCACTCACCTGAGGGATGCAAGCCCACCAAAGGGTGAGTAAGAAGGGTAGGGTTGGCTGGCGCCGCAGCTCACTAGGCTAATCCTCCGCCTGCGGCACTGGCACCCCAGGTTCTAGTCCTGCTTGGGGTGCCGGATTCTGTCCCAGTTGCTCCTCTTCCAGTCCAGCTCTCTGCTGTGGTCCGGGAAGGCAGTGGAGGATGGCCCAAGTGCTTGGGCCCTGCACCCACATGGGAGACCAGGAGGAAGCATGTGGCTCCTGGCTTTGGATCAGTGCAGCGCCGGCCGTAGCGGCCATTTGAGGGGTGAACCAACGGAAAAGGAAGACCTTTCTCTCTAACTCTGCCTGTCAAAAAAAAAAAAAAGGGCAGGGTTGTTTTTCCTTGTTTTTCCTTTCGTATTTGAGAGGCAGAGAGACAAGGAGAGATATAGACAGAGAGACAGACAGATGGATCTCCCATCTGCTGGCCTACTCCCAAGTGCCCACAATAGACAGGGCTGGACCAGGCCAAAGCCAGGATCTAGGAACTCAACCCACGTCTGCCACCTGGATAGCAGGGACCCAGCTACTGGAGCCATCACCTGGTATCTCCCAGGGTGTGCATACAGGAAGCTGGATTTGAAGCAGAGCTGGAAAGAGAACCCAGGCACTCTGATACTGAATCCGGACAACCCAACCAGTGTGCCAAACACCCGCCCCTAAGACTGGCGGCTTTGAGAACTCCATGTGTCCACCCTTGTGGGTGAGGGTAGTCTTCAGTACCCTGCTGAAGCAGCATTGACCGTGACACCTGCAGAGTCAGTGCCTTCCTCTGCGTGGCTCAGGAGTCCTGGCTGAGCTGACTTTTTTTTTTTCCCTAAGGTTGATGTATTTATATTGAAAGTCACAGTTACAGAGAGAGGGAGACACGGAGGCTGAGTTGACTCTTAAATGTCCCCGAGTCTCCAATGCCTCACGACTAGGTGGCGGCACAGAAAGAGGGAAATGCATTTTTAATAAGGACTACTGGGCTTCTGAAATGTCACATTTTAGATGCATTGCATTGGAAACCACAATCTGATATTGCGCTCATAATTACGATGTCCATCAATAAGCCGTGAGTGCATTGGAACAAAAATCTGCGGAAGAAAGACAGACCAGGGACTTTATCCATTATGTAACATCTCCAGTCTATTTGGGGCACTCAATGAGTTTCTTAACAGAATTCTTACCATCACTTGATGTGTGATCAGTGTGAAATGAACAAACACTGAAAATAAGGAATTAATAGGAAAACTGCTGACACATTGTCCCTTCTGATTGTCCTGGCCTAGCAGAACCAGAGAGTCCTCCGGCATTCATTCACATTTGGGTCATATTCTTTTATTTTCCAATACAGGCATGATGACAACAGGAGTTTGTTTGCAGAGTGAGAGCAATTTCAGTGTATGGTGTGCTTCTAGGGGCATCTTGTGTGCCCTTCTGTAGGTTCTCCCCGCTCGTGGTCCCTCCACCCGGGACTCTCTTGCCCAAACCAAGCCATCACCATCACCCTCTCCAAACAATGTTCCTTGTTAATTCCTACTTAGTCTTAGCTTAATGGTCATTTTCTTGTCCTTTCTCTGCCACTGATAGGGACCCTTCCAGTGTGTTCCCAGCACACCCTGTCCTCTGTCATAACTCCCAGCATTTAAATTCTGTATCTTCTTTTTTGTTTGTTTGTTTGTTTTTGTTTGTTTGTTTAAAGACCTATTTACTTATTTGAAAGGCAGAGTTACAGAGAGGCAGAGGCAGGGAGAGAGAGAGGTACTCCATCCTCTGATTCTCTCCCCAGATGGCCACAATGGCCGGAGCTAGGCCAATCCAAAGCCAGGAGCCAGGAGCTTCTCCCAGGTCTCCCACATGGGTTCTGGGGCCCAAGCACTTGGGCCATCTTCTACTGTTTTCCGAGGCCAAAGCAGAGAGCTGGATTGGAAGTGGAGCAGCTGGGACTTGATCCAGTGCCCATATGGGATGCTGGCATTGCAGGCGGTGGCTTTACCCACTACAACACAGTGCCGCCCCTGAATCCTGTATCTTCTTTCCACTAAACTAAGCTCTGTGATGACAGCAACTGTGCCTATCACATTCCCTGCTTTATCTCTAGCTCATGACATAGTGCAGGGCAAACATTCATTGCTAAATAGTCTCAAAGGATGTTGCATAAATAGACACCAATCCTTCAGTGGATGTGTGCTTAGACATAAGCCTACCAATAATCTAAGGAGAATTCTGTCATCCCCAACAATTGGGATAGTCATGCCACCCAGCCCATTGTCACCGGGGGTGGATTTGAGCCATAGATGGCAAGGTTACAGGGGAATGGTGGCATTAGACTGAATGTCACTTGGGGACATTCAGTTTGGCAGGGGTGGGGGAATGGGAAGGGTGAAAAGGGGAATTTGAACGGGGCATCCAGGGCATGAATCTGTCCTTAGCAGGCACAAGTATTGTGATTAAGAAATCGGTGGCTGTAGCGCTTTGGAAGTCCTCCAGCATAGCCAGGAATGCCAGGTAGGTAGGTGTCTGGCCCAGCGGCTAAGAGGCCAGCTGGGATGCCTGTGTCTCATTTTGGAGAGCCTCAGTCTGATCCCCGCTCCAGTCCCTCACTTCAGCTTCTGTTGATGCAGACCCTGGCAGAGCTGATGGTTGACATAACTGGGCTCCTGACACCTTGAGGGAGACCTGGGTTGAGTTCCTGGACCTCGGCTTTAGCCCCAAGGGGTCATTATGGTACATTTGGCAAGTGAGTCCTTGGATGGGAGCACTCTCTGTTTCTCTCTCCAACTCTCAAATAAATAATTTTTGTAAGAAAGGGGCCCACCTGGGCGTAGCAGATAAAGTGCTGCCTGTGGTTTCTGCATCCCACATGGGCGCTGGTTCGAGTCCCAGCTGCTCCACTTCTGATACAGCCCCCTGCTAATGTGCTTGGGAAAGCAGCAGAAGATAGCCAAATGCTTGGGCCCTTGCACCCATGTGGGAGACTCTGAGGAAGCTCCTGAATCCTGGCTTTGGACTGGCCCAGCTCCAGCTATTGTGGCCATTTGGGGAGTGAACTGCGGATGGAAGATCTCTGTCTCTCTGCCTCTCTCTGTCTCTAACTCTGCCTCTCAAATAAAATAAATCTTTAAAAAATTTTTTTAAATAAGGGAAACAGAATAAGATATCTTATAAAACCTTGGCAGTAAATTGTAGGATGATGAGTTGGTTATTAAGACAGCTAAAGCCGATCCTGACGAGTGTCAATGCATTGTCTACTAAGTACGTTCTACTCATTAGACATTGGGAGAAGTGAAGCTTCATGCAGAAGCAGTCCCGTAGACGGGGTGAAACCACAGATGTGAGGCAGGAGGCAGCAAGGCTGCGAGCCTCGGTGATCTGTTCCAGCTGCAGGAACACAGGAGGCTCCGGGAATATGGTTCACTGCTGTTGTGACTTTAAAGATTATTTTTTAAGCTTTTTGTTTATTCTTTTAAAATGGCAGAGAAGGATCGAGAGCTCCCATCTGCAGCTTCACTCCCCCACAGTGCCGACAGAGGGGGCTGAACCAGGCAAAGCCAGAGCTGGGAACTCAATCCAGGGCTTCCCTGAGGGTGACAGGAACCCAGCACCCTGAGCTGCAGCCCGCCGCCTCCCTGGGTGTGCATTGGCAGGCAGCTCGGATGGGGGGCCCAGCTGGGCCGCTACTCCAGGCATGCAACAGGGGACGCAGGCGTCCCAAGTGGTATCTTTCCCACACACCAAATGCTCGCCCCATAAGATTATTTAGTATGTAGACGGGAAAACAGGAATTACCCTGTAACATAATCACTTTGTCATCCCAGGAATAACACCATGACTTAAAAAAAAATACAAAACTTAGAAATCCTCTTCTGTCCTGTTTTCACAAGTAAATTCTGTCCATTAGAACTTTCTATGATGGTGGGAATGTACTATATCTGTGAAGATAGGTATACTGGCCAATAGCCACATGTGACTATTGAACACTTATTTATTGATTTGTTAGGATTTATTTATTTATTGAAAGGTATAAAACAGAGAGAGAATTGATCTTCCATCCTCTGATTCACTTCCCAAATAGCCTCAATGGCTGGGGCTGGTTCAGGTTGGAACCAGGAGACTGGAACTCCATCTGGGTCTCCCATGTGGGTGGCAGGGACACAAGCACTTGGATCGTTTTCCACTGCTTTCCAAGATGCACAAGCAGAGAGCAGGATCAGAAGTGTAGCAGAGGCTGGTGCTGTGGCCTCGTAGGTAAAGCCGCTGCCTGCAGTGCGGGCATCCCATATGGAGACTGGTTCTAGTCCTGGCTGCTCCTTTTCCAATCCAGCTCTCTGCTATGTCCTGGGAAAGCAGTAGAAGATGGCCCACGTCCTTGGGCCCCTGCACCCACGTGGGAGACACAGAGGAAGCTCCTGGCTCCTGATTTCAGATTGGCATAGCTCAGGCAGTTGTGGCTATCTGGGGAGTGAACCAGTGGATGGAAGACTCTCTCTCTCTCTCTCTCTCTCTCTCTCTCTGCCTCTCTGTAACTCTGGCTTTCAAATTAATAAATAAATCTTTGAAAAAAAAAATTGGGGCAGCCAGGATTTTAACCAGTGCCCACATAGGATGCCAGTGTTGTAGGAGGCAGCTTAACCCTGTGAGCCACAATGCCAGCCCCTTGAGCATCTAAAATGTGGCTAATGCCTATGACAAGCTGACTTTCTTATTTGAATTAGGCTGAACTCATTTGAAATTGACCTTTATGGTGCCACACATAGCCCTGAGCAATGTGGGTTTGGACGTTGCCTGTAACGGCAAAGGGAGAAGGAGGCCTTGCAAGAGGGGGTGGGGGACCTCAGATCTCTCTACGTCAACTCACCCTGGAGTATAAGCCAGAGTGTGTTCATGTGGCAAGTACTGCCCTAAACTCACCCATGCATTATCCCCTGGAATCCTCAGAACAGCCTTGAGGCGGGTTCTCTTACTAGCCAAGGACACAGGGGCGCGGAGAAGTTAAAGCATTTGCCGCATCTTATAGTTTCCAAGTGATTAAACTTGACTTTTAATCCAAGAAAACAACTATCTGAGCGTGTGTTCTTATTCACCATGAAAAGTAGCTCCCAGTACCCGATAATTCATTGCTTTACTTGCAACGTGCGCACTCTGTTACATTTTATATTTCTTCGCATATTCATCCACTGGGCACATACTTCCTGAGCGGTTACTTTGTACAGAGTGATACGCTAGGCACGGGGGATAGCACGTGGGTAAGGGATGAGCTTGCTCCTGGGCAGGTGGGTATAGATCAGAGGTAAGAGGCAGCCACAAATCGCTGCACACAGGGCTAGCAGCTATGGAGCTTTGTGCAAAGTACGAGGACAGCTAGGTGGCCAGAAAGGTTGAGATGTTGAAGGCTGAGAGCACAGTGGCTGGCTCTGTGGCTTAGCAGGTAAGGCTGCCCATCGCCTACGGTCCCGGCATCCCGTATGGGCACTGGTTCGAGTCCTGGCTGCTCCACTTCTGATCCAGCTCCCTGCTAATGGCCTAGGAAAAGTCATGGAAGATGGCCCACGTGCTTAGGCCTCTGCACCCACATGAAATACCCAGATGAAACTCTTGGCTCCTGGCTTCAGCCTGGGCCAGCCCTGGAAGTTGCAGCCAGCTGGGGAGTGAACCAGCAGATGGCCAATCTTTTTGTCTGTCTCTATCTCTCTCTGTGTCTCTCTGCTCATATAAATAAATAAATAAATATTTTTTAAAAAGTGAAAAGAAAAAGCTACAATAGTAATATATATTAGTCATATTTGTATATAAGTTACTTTTTCTTACCTTCAGATTCTTCTACCTTGAGAAAAAGAAATATACATAGCAGACAAGAATTAGATGACAATTTTATGTCTGCTTTATTTTTAGAATAAGGAAACAGTTAGCTGGAATTTAGGGTTTGAGGTCCACGTTTTTTGAAACTCTGTTCAGTAGAGCATTTAACATTGAAGTCCTTTGTTTTTCTCCATACCCTCCCTTAATCTATAATTGTTGAATTTTCTTTTTTGAAGATCCTATTACATAACCCTTGTTAATGTTTTTTTCTTTAATTCTTACTTGGCAAACTGAGGGTTTGCTTATGATTCTGATATTTCTTTTTTTTTTTTTTTAAGATTTATTTATTTGAAAGACAGAGTTCACAGACAGAGAGAGATTGATTTTCCATCTGCTGGTTCACTTCCCAAATGGCCACAATGGCTGGGGCTGGGCCGGGCCGAAGCCAGGAGCTGGGAGCTTGCTCTGGGTCTCCCATATGAATGGCAGGGGCCCATGCACTTGGGCCATCTTCTGCTGCCTTCTCAGGGGCATTAGCATGGAGCTGGATGGAAGTGGAGCAGCTGGACTCAAACTGCAACACAGCGTTGCAGGCAGCAGCTTGCGTCTAGTATTTCTGCTTCCCTGTTAGCAGCTTCACAAAACTTGCATGAGGATTCATCGCGTCATGATGACCGTGGTGTCCGTAATGATCACCAGCTTAAGAACGGCCTGCAGTTCAGTATGGCTGAGGTGCTGGGCGTGGGGCAGGGGACAGAGAAAATTCTGACAGTTACCAGCTGGCCGCCTCTAGCGAGCTCCTCAAACTTTCTGAACTTCAGATTCCTCTTCTACCTTGAGAAAATTGCAGCAAGAATTCAATAACACTGACAAGTAGAAACACTGAGTGTGGAGCCAGAAACGTGACCGTCCCTCAGCAAACGTTCACAGCTTTCCTCCACAAGGCCTGGATACCCTGTGTTGCATTTGATTGATTGATTGATTTGTATACCAATCAGATATTTATCTTATCATTACTCCACCAAATAAACACAAAAGCTGACAGATGAACTTCTGTGCTGCCGAGAGTTCAAGAGAGAAGGCATTCAATTGATTTTTTTTTAAGATTTATTTTATTTATTTAAAAGAGTTACAGAGAGAGGTAGAGCCAGAGAGAGAGAGAGAGAGAGAGAGAGAGAGGGGTCTTCTATCCGCTGGTTCACTCCCCAAATGACCACAACGGCCAGAGGTGAGCTGATCAGAAGCCAGGAGACAGGAGCCTCCTCCAGGTCTCCCACGCAGGTGTAGGGGCCCAAGGACTCAGGTCATCTTCTACTGCCTTCCTAGGCCATAGCAGAGAGCTGGACAGGAAATGGAGCAGCCAGGACTCGAACCAGTGCCCATATGGGATGCCAGCACTGCTGGCCACAGCTCTAACCCGCTGCGCCACAGTGCCAGCCCCTTAATTGATGTTTAAGACAAGGTTGCCAGGGTCGATGCTGTGGCATAGCAGATAAAGCCGCCACCTGCAGTTCCAGCATCCCGTATGGGCACTGGTTCGAGTCCTGGCTGCTCCACTTCTGATCCAGCTCCCTGCCAATGTTCCTGGGAAAGCAGTGGAGGATGGGTCAAGTGCTTGGACTCCTGTACCCACGTGGAAGGCCCAGAAGAAGCTCCAGGCTCCTGGCTTTAAATCAGATCACTGCCTGCTGTTGCAGCCATTTGTGGAATGAACCAGCAGATGGAAGCTTTCTCTATCTTTTCCTCTTTCTCTCTATAACTCTGCCTTTCAAATAAATATTTTTTTAAAAAAAGGGTTGCCCAAGAAACTAGTGTCCCATTGACTAGAGAGAAAAAAGCAGAACATGAATGTAAGAATTTACTGAGGCTGGTGCCGCGGCTAAATAGGCTAATCCTCCGCCTTGCGGCACCGGCACACCGGGTTCTAGTCCCGGTCGGGGCTCCGGATTCTGTCCCGGTTGCCCCTCTTCCAGGCCAGCTCTCTGCTGTGGCCAGGGAGTGCAGTGGAGGATGGCCCAAGTCCTTGGGCCCTGCACCCCATGGGAGACCAGGATAAGTACCTGGCTCCTACCATCGGATCAGCGCAGTGCGCCGGCCGCAGCGGCCATTGGAGGGTGAACCAACGGCAAAGGAAGACCTTTCTCTTTGTCTCTCTCTCTCACTGTCCACTCTGCCTGTCAAAAAAAAATAATAATAATAAAAATAAAAGAATTTACTGATGCTGAGGATGTCATTGCTGAGACCAAACAGAGCTGGCGTCTGCAAGACACGCAATGATTTTTTTTTTTTTAATTATTATTATTCTTGGGCCGTGAGATTCTGGAACACAGCCCTTACTGCATGTCAGTTGCTCGAGAGAAATAAATAAATTAAACAGTGAAACAGGAGAATCAGCCCATCTCCTGGCAGTCTTAAAATCGAATTTATAAATAAAAATAAGAAATGGAGCATACCCTGGGCCCTTCTGGGAACTTATTGACAAATGTGGGATCTAACTGACAGCTGATCTGAAATGGAATTTTTTTGTCTATTGTTCTCCAAAATCATTTCTGAACACGTAGTTTAACATTTTGGTTTTGGAATGTTTTATTTCCCAGAAGAACAAAAGGATTCTTTGAAAAGAGTGGTTTGCAACCGTTTATGAGGGAAATTCACATGCAGCGACAGTAGTCCAAAATGTAACATTTACTTTATATGATTCCCATTGCTTCAGAGGTACCTCAGAGACTAAATCTTACCAGCAAGGAGTAAGATCTTGACATTCTAACGAGAAGTGTTACAATGAAATATGTTGGCAGAACAGAATCGTAAAGTCATGAATGGTGTACTAGTGCATTTTCTGGTCTAATACACACAATTACAAGACTGGGTAGGTTTCAAGGAAAAGAGGCTGATTTGGGCTCTTGGTTCTGGAGGTCCAAGGTCACAGAGCAACAAATGGTGATGGTTTTCTTGCTGGCCGAGTCCAAAGGTGTTGGCCCAGGGTACCACATGGCAAGAGACTGTGTGTGTGTGTGTGTGTGTGTGTATCTTCTAGTCTCTCTTCCCTCCTCTTCTTCCTCCTCCTTATTCTTTAAGATTTATTTATTTTTGAAAGAGTGATATAGAGAGCGAGCCAGAGCCATCTTCTCTCTTGTGGTTCACTCACTCCCCAGATGTCTTCAACAGCCCCGGCCGGTGCAGGCCGAATCCAGGGGCTCGGAACTCCATCCAGGTCTCCCATGTGGGTGGCAGGAGCCCAAGCACTAGGGTCATCCTCCGCTGCTTTCCCAGGCGCATTAGCAGGAAGCTGGATTGGAAGCAAAGCAGTGAGTGCTGGAACCGGCACTTCAGTGTGGGACGCCAGCATCTCACGGAGTGGTTTCACCTGCTACACCACGACGCTGGCTGCCTCTTCACAGTCCTATCACATTCAGCCACGGGACTCCACTCTAATGACTCTATTTAATCCTAATCACCTCGTGAAGGCTCCACCTCTAAACACCACAGTCAAATTTAATGGGTGCTAAATTTCAACACAAGAAGCCTTAGTGAACATACTCAAACCACAGAGCAGAGAAAGGAGGAGGATTTGAGATTTTAATTTTTGTCATTTATTTGTGCTGCAACTCTCCTAATCATATCTCCCAAGAGAAATTTCTTATAATATCTGCCAGGGGATCATTGTAGCTATTTTCTTGGGATGGGATAATTTCATGGAAATAAGTCCCAAGGACGAGTGACCATGTCTAACGGAGAGGGGAAAAATGCTGATAAGCTGTGTTGTACTCATTGACATCCTCCTTGGGAAAACTGTGAGCAAGAAATGAACTTGGAAGCATTAAAGGAATAGTTCAGGAAGCTGTTGGTTTGAGTAAGTTTGCTTTGGAAGAGCAGGACTAGATATTAACCACAGAGTTCAGCGGAACTCTAAGCTTCCCAACACAAACATCAGAAAGCACCCACTGACCCTCTGTGCCTTGCCACTTCCAGTTCCCCAGTAGAAGACATGTTTGTTAGGTCAATGTTTGAATATAAAAGAAATAGTTTTATAAGTTACAGAAAGCTCAGCAACCCAACAGAGGGCCCAAATAAGCAGTTCACAGGAAGAAGGGGGGAGGGGCTTGCACAAAGGAGACATGCTTAGCGGCAGCTGTTGTGGCACAGGGGGTTAAGCCATTGCTTGGAACAGCCACATCCCATACAGAAGTGCTAGTCCTGGCTTTTCCATCTCCAATCCAGCTTCCTACGAATGCACCTGAGAGGCAGTAAATAATGGCCCAAGTGCTTGGCTCAGTGTGACCCGCATGGGAGACTCGTATGGAGCTCCTGACGCCTGGCTTCAGCCTGGCCCAGCCCTGGCCGTGGCCCACATTTGGAGAACGCACCGTCAGATGGAAGACTGTCTCTCTCTCTGTCTCTCTGTCTCTCTCTGTTTCTCTTTCTCTTTCTCTCTCTCCCCCCACCTCTCCCCACCTCTCCCTCTCCCTATCCCTCTCACTGTAACTCTGCCTTTCAAATAATTAAATAAATCTTTAAAAAAATGGAAAATTCTTATACCAGGCCATTGTTAAGTGAAAGGAAAAAACAGAAATTCATGTGAGAAATGTGATTTGATTCAAAGCTCAGCTCAGCAATGAATATTTTTAGTGATATTAATACCCTAAATGCTGATAATTTGCTTATTTTACAAAATGAACTTGAGGTGCTCCAGCTGCGGACTCCTCTGTCCTCCCACTTTTTCAGCCCAGTGGATGAAATACCAGACAGGAGTTACAGCTTCTCTAAGTACGCTGAGTTGTTAGCAAATAGTCTTCTTTTTCACCATAGGTAATCCAAGGGCCAATTTGGTCTCCTGTCAGGACACCCAGTTCTTACCAATTTCTACTTCTCCTCTCCTACAGCCTGGCCCTGATGCAGGCTTCAGGTCTGCAGTGGGCAAGAAATGTGGGTAGGGCTGCCAAATAAAATACAGGATCCCAGCTAAATGTGAATTCCAGAAAGCAACAAATACTTTTAGTAGAATTATATCCCAAATATTGCATGGGATGTGCTTACAATAAAAAGCATCCATTGTTTGTTTTCAGATTTAACTGAGCATTTGGTTATTTGCGTCTGCTCAGTCTGGCAGCCCTGGGTAAAGGGTCAACTCGCTGTATTTGGTCTTGCTCATTGTGCTGCTGCCGCTGGCTCCCCAAGGGCAAGGATAGAAACAAAGGGAGGGAAAGCTCTTGAGGCGCACAGATGTCACCTGCCACGGGTGCCCCCCTGGTGTATCAGATGCCCAAGGCTGATCAGGGCCAGCTCCATCACTAAGGACGCTGTAGACGCCCATTCCTTGACCTGGGCAATGCTCCCTTGGCGTGGACACCAGCAGTTCCCTTGGGCCCTCGCTTGTCACGGTCCACTCTTTGTAGGGGTTACTTCTCACCCTTCCAGACGCTGCTGTTGGGTGGGGAATTTCGGGAGTGACCCACTGGCAGCTCTCTCTCTCACAGAATCCATCCTGACCCAGAGCAAACCATGCCCCTGCCCTACCAATCCTTGAAAATGCTGGCCGGTCTTGACTCTGTGCTGCCACCAGGCAGGCTTGCTCCAGCCAGCTTCTGGCCTTCAGTTTGTTTTTCTCAGACGTGACCCAGTCCCCAGGAACATAGCTGTCTTCCCAAACTTTGGGGCTGGCTAGCAGTCTCATAGAAGTCTCCTGACCCCTCCCTTGGTCTGTGATGTGTAGGAGGAGTCCTTCTCCCATCTTGCTTTGGGGATGAGGTGGGGAACAATACTGGTAACCCTCTCCAAGGCCACCACTCATACATACATAACCCCTACTTAATTTTTTTCTCTTATAAAGATTCATTCATTTATTTATTTGAGAAGCAGAGTTACAGACAGAGAGGAAGAGACAGAGAGAAAGAGGTCTTCCATCCACTAGTTCACTCCCCAAATGGCCACAACGGCTGCAGCTGGGCCGATCCCACAAAGCCAGGAACCAGGAGCTTCTTTTGAGTTTCCCACGTGGGGGCAAGGGCCCAAGCACTTGGACCATTTTCCACTGCTTTCCCAGGCAGGGAGCTGGAATGAGAGTGGAGCAGCTGGGACTCGAACTGGTGCCCATATGGGATGCCGGCACCTCAGGCAGAGGCTTTACCCGCTACACTGCAGCGCCGGCCCCAATTCTTTTTCTCTTTTGCAGATTGGGGGTAGTGAACAAGGCTGGCAGAATCACTTTGGGGTCGTCTCATTTGCAAACACTCCGCATACTGTCTAGAATCTCTATTTAGAATGTGGGAGTTCTTTGTACCTATTGTTCTCAGCCTTGGAGTCTTAAGGAATCTGGGAGACTTCAAAATCTCTTTTAACTGTCTATTAAATGACTAAAAATGATTATATAATCCTATTGTGAAGATGACAATAGGAGAAGAAAGAGAGAGAGAGAGAGACAGGGTGTGTGTAGGGGATAGGGTACGTCGTAAACCAAAATTCTCATTTCTCCTAACAGGGAGACAGAAGAGAGTGACTCAAACTGACAAATCAAGAAGTAGCCCATGACTTAGAAATGCCAGGAAGATTCAAGTCATCGAAAACTATTTGCCTTTGGGAAGTGAGTCTGGGGCTTTATGGGTGAGGGGAGAAAAAATACTGCTATTTTTCACTATAAGTCTTTTAATATTGATTTTCTAAGAATGTATCATTTTGATAATAACAAAAATAATTCATGTGGGGCCAGCTATGGCACAGCAGGTTAAGCTGCTGCCTGCAACCCCAGCATCCCATATGGGCTCTGGTTTGTGTCGCAGCTGCTCCATTTCTGATCCAGCTTCCTGCTAATGCCCCATGTGGGAGGCCCAAATGCAGCTCCTGGCTCCTGGCTTCAGCCCAGTCCAGCCCTGGCTGTTGCAACAATCTGGGGAGTGAACCAACAGATAGATCTCTCTCTCTCTCTCCCTCTCTCTCTCTTTCTCTCTTTGTCTCTCTGTCTCTCCCTCACTGTCTAACTCTGTCTGAAATAAATAAATAAGTAAATTAATTAATTAAATAAAAACAAAAATAATTAAATGGTAAGCTTTGCCAAAAGTGAAAATGAAATACTATATAAACATTAAAAAGAATAAGGCAGGGGGCCGGCACAGCGGCACAGTAGGTTCATCCTCTACCTGCAGCGCCAGCATCCCATATGGGTGGTGGTTCTAGTCCCGGCTGCTCCACTTCCAATCCAGCTTTCTGCTGTGGCCTGGGAAAGCAGTAGAAGATGGCCCGAGTGCTTAGGCCCCTGCACCCACATGGGAGACCAGGAAGAAGCACCTGGCTCCTGGCTTTGGATCGGCGCAGCTCCGGCCGTTGCGGCCATTGGGGAGTGAACCAGCAGATGGAAGACCTTTCTGTCTCTCCCTCTCACTGTCTAAACTAAACCTGTCAAATAAATAAAAATAAAATCTTTAAAAAAATGAATAAGGCAGAGCTATGTAATAATGGTAGCTAAGTTACACATTAATGAGTATGAAGCACAGTCTTCAATTCACTTCCCTTAATCTAGTTGCCTAGATACTATTAGTAGCTGCCTAGAACTATTATAACCAAGCACAAGATTGGGTGGCTTACAGCAACAGATGTTTTTTTTCCCCACAGTGACCAGTTTACCAACTTCATACATCAACACAGAATGTGTTTTAAATTTTTATTTATTTTCATTTTATTTCAAAGGCAAAGACAGACTGAGAGACCCACTCTCACCTTCCACATTCTCTCAGCATCTGGGGTGGGGCCAGGCTGCAGCCAGACCTCAAGAATTCCATCCGGGTCTCCCATGTGGGTAGCAGAGATGCAACTACTTGAGCCATCGCCTGCTGCTTCCTAGGGTGTGTATTTTCAGGAAGCTGACTAGAAGCAGAGTAGTAGGGACTCAAACCCAGGCACTCGATATGGGTTGCAGGCATCCCAAGTAGCGACTTTAACTACTGTGCCAAATGTTTGCCTCAGCGGAAATTTATTGATTCACATGTCTACAGGCTTACAGTCAAATGTCAAAGTGCTGGCAGAATCACGCTCAGGGTGTATGATCTAAGTGTTAGTTCCTGGACAACCTTTTTAATTGCTTTAAAAGACTATTTTGGTATCTGTTTTTAGTCTTTTTGGGCTTCTCTAACAAAAATATCATAAACTGAATAGCTTGGGAACAACTAGACTTTATTATTCACAGTTCTGAGAAGTCTGAAATCAAGGGGATGGCTGATTTGGTGTCTGACGAGGTCTCGGGTTCCTATGCGGCACCTTCTTGTGTATCCTCATGTGGTGGAGGGGCAAGGGTTCTTTCTTGAACCTCTTCCAAGAGTTCTTTCATGAGACAGAGAATGCCCATCTACTGGTCACCCCCCGCTTGCCCTTGAAGGCTGAGACTGGGCCGGACAAAATCCTGGAGCAAGGAACTCACACCCAGGTGTTCTACACGGGTGGCAGTGGCAGGAACCCAATTCCTTGAGCCAACATCACTGCCTAGCAGGGTCTGCACACGCAGAAAGCTGGAACAGAGCTTCAGGTGGGTATTGAACCCAGGCATTCTGAAGTGGGATATGAGCATCTCAGTGGTATCCTAACCTCTAGGCCAAATGCTTTTCTTTTTTTTTCTTTTTTTTAAATTTTATTTAAAGTATACAAGTTTCATGTATTTCATATCAGATTCAGGAACATGGTGATACTTCCCACCCTGCCCTCCCTCCTGCCCAAGCTCCCAGCCTTCTTCCTCCTCCCTCTCCTATTCCCACTCTGATTTTATTTAAGATCTATTTTCCACTAACTTTATGCTCATAAGATTAACCCTACACTAAGTAGAGTTCAACAAATAGTATGAAGAAAAAAACACTGTTCCTCAACAGTCAAGGCAAGGGCTGTAAAAAATTATCAAATCTCAAAATGTCCATTTCACTCCTATACATTACCTTTTACATGATATATTCTTATCACAGATTAGGGAGAACATATGGTATTTGTCTTTTTAGGACTAGCTTATTTCACTAAGTATAATGGTTTCCAGTTGCACCCATTTTGTTGCAAAAGGATTTCATTTTTATTTTTACACTGAGCCGGCGCCATGGCTCACTTGGTTAATCCTCTGCCTGTGGCACCAGCATCCCATATGGGCTCCAGGTTCTAGTCCTGGTTGCTCCTCTTCCAATCCAGCTCTCTGCTGTGGCCCTGGAAGGCAGTGGAGGATGGCCCAAGTGCTTGGGCACCTGCACCTGCATGGGAGACCAGGAGGAAGCACCTGGCTCCTGGCTTCGGATTGGTGTAGCTCTGGCCGTAGTGGCCATTTGGGGGTTGAACCAATGGAAGGAAGGAAAACCTTTCTCTCTGTCTCTCTCACTGTCGAACTCTGCCTGTCAAATAAATAAATAAATTTATTTTTACACTGAGTAGTATTCTAGTGTACATATACCATAATTTATCCAGTCTTCAGTTGATGGACATCTGGGTTGATTCCGTATCTTAGCTATTGTTAATTGAGCTGCAATAAATGTGGGGCTACAGCTAACCCTTTCATATGCTGATTTCATTCGCCTTGGGTAATTTCCCAGGAGTGGGATGGCTGGGTCACATGGTAGATCTACATTCAGATTTCTGAGGTGTCTCCATACTATCTTTCACAATGGCTGCACTAGTTTACATTCTCACCAACAGCATATTAGGGCACCTTTCACCCCACATCCTTGCCAGCATTTCTCATTTGTTGATTTCCGAGTGAGAGCCATTCTAAAACAAGGGTAAGGTGAAACCTCGTTGTGGTTTTGATTTGACTAGTTATCCTGAGCATTTTTTTCATGTGTCTGTTGGTCATTTGAATTTCCTCTTTTGAAAAATGCCTGTTCAAGTCCTTTGCCCATTTTTTTTAAAGATTTATTTTATTTATATGAAAGACAGAGTTACAGAGAGAGGTAGAGACAGAAAGAGAGGTCTTCCATCTGCTAGTTCACTCCTCAGATGACCACAACGGCCAGAACCGCACCAATCCAAAGCCAGGAGCCAGGAGCTTCTTCCGGGTCTTCCCATGCGGGTGCAGGAGCCCAAGGTCTTGGACCATTTTCCACTGCTTTCCCAGGGCATAGCAGAGAGCTGATTGGAAGAAGAGCAGCCGGGACTGGAAATGGTGCCAATATGGGATGCCGGCGCTTCAGGCCAGGGCATTAACCCACTGTGCCACAGTGCCGGCCCCCTTTTGCCCATTTATTAACTGGATTGTTTGTTTTGTTGTTGAGTTTCTTGAGTGCTCTATAGATTCTGAATATTAATCCTTTATCAGTTGTATAGTTTTCAAAATTTTCTCTCATTCTGCTGGTTGCCTCTTCACTTTGCTCTGTGTTTCTTTTGCAATACAGAAACTTCTCAGCTTGATGTAATCCCATTTGTCAGTTTTGGCTTTGATTGCCTGTGCTTCAGCCATCTTTTCCAAGAAGTCTTTGGCTATGCCAATGTTTTGCAGTTTCCCCAATGTTCTCTAGTAATTTGATGGTATTGGGTCATCAGTTTGGGTCCTTGATCCATTTTGAGTGGATTTTTTGTGTAAGGTATAAGGAAGGGGTCTTCTTCCACACTTCTGCACACAGAGATCCAGTTTCTACAGCACCATTTGTTGAAGAGACTGCTGGCTCGGGGGCTTGATTTTACCTCTTGACAAAAATAAGTTGGTTGTAGATGTGTAGATTCACTTCTGGAGTTTTTATTTTTATTCTGTTCCATTGGCCTACACGTCTTTTTTTTTTTTTTTTTTTGCCAGTATGAGGCTGCTTTGATTATAACTACCTTGTAGTATGTCTTGAAATCTGGTATTGTTTTTGTTGTGTAAGATTGCTGTTGCTATTTGGGGTCACTTATGTCTCCATAGGAATTTTAGCATCATTTTTTCTAGATCTGAGAAGAATGTCACTGGTATTTTGATCAAGATCACATTGTATCATTAAGTTAAGTTGCTTCCAGTAGTAATTCTTCCAATCCATGAACATGGAAGATTTTTCTATTTTTTATGTGTCTTCTTCTATTTCTTTCTTTAATGTTTTGTAATTTTCATCATAGAGATCTTTGACCTCCTTGGTTAAATTTATTCCAAGGAATTTAATTATTTTGTAGCTATTGTGAATGAGATTAATCTTAGAAGTTCTTTCTCAGCTGTGGCATTGTGTGTGTATACAAAGGCTATTAATTTTTGTGTGTTAATTTTATATCCTGTCACTTTACCAAATACTCTTATGAACTAAAATAGTCTATTCTTGGAGTCTTTTGTTCCCTCTAGAATCATGTCATTTGCAAACAGGGATAATTTGTCTTCCTCCTTTCCAATTCGTATCCCTTTGATTTCTTTTTCTTGCCTAATGGCTCTGGCTAAAACACCCAGGACTACACTGAATAGCAGTGGTGAGAGTGGGCATCCTTGTCTGGTTCCGGATCATAGTGGGAATACATCCAACTTTTCCTCATTCAACAAGATGTTGGCTGTGAGTTTGTCATAAATTGCCTTGATTGTGTTGAGGAATGTTCCTTCTATACCCAGTTTGCTTAGAGTTTTCATCATGAAAGGGTGTTTTATTTTATCAAATGCTTTCTCTGCATCTATTGAGCTAATCATATGGTTTTTCTTCTGCAGTTTTTTTTAACGTGATGGATGTTTCTTTTCTTTTTTTTTTTTTTTTTTTTTTTTGACAGGCACAGTGGACAGTGAGAGAAAGACAGAGAGAAAGGTCTTCCTTTTTTTTCCGTGGGTTCACCCCTCAATGGCCACTGTGGCTGGTGCAACGTGCTGATCTGAAGCCAGGAGCCAGGTGCTTCTCCTGGTCTCCCATGCGGGTGCAGGGCCCAAGCACTTGGGCCATCCTCCACTGCACTCCCTGGCCACAGCAGAGAGCTGTCCTGGAAGAGGGGCAACCAGGACAGAATCTGGCACCCCAACCAGGACTAGAACCCGGTGTGCCGGCGCTGCAAGGCGGAGGATTAGCCTATTGAGCTGTGGCGCCCGCCATGTGAGGGATGTTTCACATTTATTGATTTGCAGATGTTGAACCATCCCGGCATACCAGATAAATCCCACTTGGTCCAGGTGAATGATCTTTCTGATGTGTTGTTGGATTCGATTAGCTAATATTTTGTTGAGGATTTTTGCATCTGTGTTCATCAGGGATATTGGTCTACAGTTCTCTTTCTCTGTTGTATCTTTTTCTGGTTTAGGATTTAAGGCAATGCTAGCTTAACAGAAGAAGTTGGGAAGGATTCCTTCCCTTTCAAATGTTTTGAATAGCTTGAGAAGAACTGGAATTAGTTCTTCTTTAAATGTCTGGAGTTTTCTTCTTAAACAAAAAAATTTAAATATTTTATTTGCTTTAAAAGCAGAAAGATATATATACACAGAGACAGACTACTTTCTACTCTTTTAAGATATATTTTTTTATTTATTTGAAAAGCAGACCAACAGAGAGAGAGGGAGAGACAGAGAGACAGAGAACCGATCTTGCATCCTCTACTTCATTCTCCAAATGGCCGCAACAGGACTGGAGTAAGCTATACCCAAGAGACTGGAACTCTATACTGGCTTCCCACATGGGTGCAGGGGCCCAAGCACTTGGGCCATCTTTCACTGCTTTCCCAGGCCATAGCAGAGAGCTGCATCAGAAGAGGGGCAACTGGGACAGGAATTGGCATCCACATGGGTTGCCAATGTTGCAGGTGGAGGCTCAGCCCACTACACCACAGTGCCGGCTCTGAAAGTGAATTTTCAAAATGTATTTTTTAAAAAGAAGCTATGGCTAGCTCTGCAGCACACTGCTTTTTCTTGCTTCCTTGCCTTGGTTCCCTCTCCAGTGCTAAAGGACGCAGGCTACCGCAAATACCACAGAAAAGAGCCCGTCCAGTGCTGACAGCCAAGGTAGAAACCAACTGCGAAGGAAGGGAGAGGATTGGACCCTCAGACGCAGCAGTGTGGAAGCTGGAGGTTGGAGGACAGCAGAGACCCAGGGCCACAACCACAAGGTTATAAAAGTCAAGTCCTGCTAAGCTTCAAGAATACCAAATTATGCCCATACCCAGGAGATGCGGCCAGAGCCACCAGCTGGGCAGAGGACCTGCAGGATACAGCAAGCAGGTCTGAGCCAGAGCACCTGGCCAGGTGAGCATGGGCAGTGAGAATCCCACCTGCTGGGGCCGTGGCAGGTGCGCCACAGACTGAGCGTGCCCCTGAATCTGGAGAGGAATGCAGTGTTAGCGCCTCTGTTCCTTGGTCTTCCTAGGTCTTGGTTCTTTGTGCTTCCTGTAATTGGTACACCTCAGAGACTGAGCGTGGCTGGGCCCATGGTCAGTTTTCTCCCAGTAAGAGACTGCTGTTGAAGACCGATTGGCCCCTTGTGGTCTATTGCCCGCCCCGCAGCCCCTCACTGTAGCAGCCATGTACTGAGTACCTGCTACGCATGCGCCAGGCACTCGTAACTCGCACCTTGGGCCAAGAGGGGTGACCTTCCAGTTCCAAGCAACAGCCTAGGAAGCCAAGGCTTGCAAAGGGAAGGCGCTCACTCCAGACATGCTGTACCCTTTTCAAGTGGCATTGCTGGGTCTTGGCCACTGCCCCTACCCCGTCCTTGGCATGAGTGCCAGGAAGATTTCACCAGAAAAGGAAGAAACTCCTGGGAACCCTAAACATCATGTTTCCCTGCTAGTGGCATGGATGATGGGTAAGCATGGAGACCTTCACAGCGGAGTGCTGGGGGCAGCCCTTGTGCTGTCAGTTACCAGTCTGAGACTGAGTGCACAGACCACGTTCTCTGTCCGTGTGGGCCCTTTCTCATCTCTGGAATAGGATGATGGTGCTATACCTCCCCCACAAGCCATTGGGAGGCCCCACCAAGGTGATAGAAGTTGAACAGATGAGCAGAACAGGGCCTGGCATATTGGACACCCTGTGGCTTGTCTGCATTATTAAGGTGGTTCTCTTTCGTCTGGCCACAGGAAGTAGCTCTTGCAGTCCCTGACTCAGCTGAGCCACAGTGGAGCTGTCATGTATGGCCACCCATGCTGTGCACGGCACAACTCGTGTCTCCTGGTAAGGCGCATGGGAGCAGTACCCACCATTAAACTGGAGCGGTTTCAGCTTCCTCTCTCACTGTTTCCTCCTGTGCCACTGCACTGCAGAGACCCCACAGCTCAGCCGTGTCTGCAGGTCAGCTACCCTGCTGTCGGTGGGCACGTGACCCCAGACATCACCAACTGAGATAAACTCTCCAGACAGCTGGGCGTCAGGCCCTCAGGGTGGAGTCACTGGCCAGCAGCACTGGCGTGCATTCTAGAAAGGATTTTTATGGGGCCAGCATTGTGGCACCGTAGCTTAAGCTGCTGCCTGCAACACCAGCATCCTGTATGGGTGCCATTCGAGTCTTGGCTGCATCACTTTGGCCCAGCTCCCTGCCAATGCACCTGGGAAAGCAGCAGCAGGTGTCCCAAGTCCGTGGGCCCCTGCACCCACGAGGGACACCTGGATGGAGTCCCAGGCTTTTGGCTTTGGCTTGGCCCAGCCCCGGCTTTTGCAGCCTTTTGGGGAGTAAACCAGCAGATAGAAGATCCTTCTCTCTTTCTCCCTTTCTCTCTCTCTCTCTGTAACTCTGTCTTTCAAGTAAACAAATAAATAGTTTTTTAAAGCTTTCGTGACTTTCTCAAAAGTGGCTGTGTTAAAGATCAGGCAAAAATGAAGCCTGCAGAGAAGGAAAGGTGGAGTCCTCAGGGTCTGGAAATGCTCTGATCTCAAAGCCGGTCTTAGAGGGGCCCGGAGATCCCCCCTCTGCACCAGTCATCCCAGCAGCCAGAGATTTATGGAGCACTTCCCAGCGGGCAAGTGGCTGCTGATGTCTGGGTCATGGAATGCGTGGGAAAGGTAGACTACTGAAAGTGTTGCATGTTGATTCCATTTCTGTTATGATAATCACAAATCAATATGTTTCTAAACACATCAAAAAATGTTTGGAAGAAGTTCACTTAAATAGCATCAGTGCTTATCTCTGGGTGGTAGCATTGATGTGAGATATATACATATATATGTATATATATATATTTTAAACTTTTTCATTGTAATTCTAAGCAGTATAAGGACTTTAAAATTATGAGCCTGTAGCCGGCGCCGTGGCTCAATAGGCTAATCCTCCACCTTGCGGCGCCAGCACACCGGGTTCTAGTCCCGGTCGGGGTGCCGGATTCTGTCCCGGTTGCCCCTCTTCCAGGCCAGCTCTCTGCTATGGCCAGGGAGTGCAGTGGAGGATGGCCCAGGTGCTTGGGCCCTGCACCCCATGGGAGACCAGGAAAAGCACCTGGATCCTGGCTCCTGCCATCGGATCAGCGCGGTGCGCCGGCTGCAGCGGCGGCCATTGGAGGGTGAACCAACGGCAAAGGAAGACCTTTCTCTCTCTGTCTCTCTCTCTCACTGTCCACTCTGCCTATCAAAAAAAAAAAAAAATTATGAGCCTGTATCTTTTTATAAAATCTATTTTTAATTATTTGCAAGACTGAGTTACAGGGAGTCGGGGGGAGACAGAGCGAGAGAGAGAGAGAGAGAGGTCTTCCTCTTCCACTCACTACTTCACTCCCTGAATGGCCACAATGATGAGGACTAGGCAGGAGCCAGGAACTCCATCCAGACCTCCCACATGGGTGCAGGGGCCCAAGCAGTTGGGCTACTCCCTGCTGTTTTCCCAGGCACATTAGCAGGGAGCTGGATGGGAAGTGGAGCAGAAGACTCGAGCCAGCACTCAGATGCAGGATGCCAGCATCTCAGGTGGCGGTTAACCCGCTGTGTTCCATGGGGCATTTTCTAGGCTGTAGACAGAAAAGCTGTTCTTCCTGGGAACAACACCTGCCTCCTTCGTGATCCGTGCGGGACCTTGGGCAGGTTGGCCGACCTCCTTGTGCCTCCGTCTCCTTCATCATGACGGGGAGATAAGGATCGTTTCCAGTTTGCGAGATTGTAAGGGCTAAATGTGTTGACATCTGTCAAGAACCTAGAACGGTGCTCAAAACATTGACACGTTTGTGTTAGTGTTTTCTAGAGAAATAGAACCAACAGAGGACCAGGAAGAGAGCGATTTCTAAGAATTAGATCACAGGATGTTGGAGGCTGAGAAGTCCCACAATCTGCCGTGCACAAACCGGAGAACCAGGAAACCCAACCCAAAGGCTTGAGAACCTGGAGGCCAGCGGTTCAAATACTGGACTGAGGGGTGGCTTTGTGGTGCTGTGGTTGAAGTCACCACCCAAGACTCCGTATTGGAGTGCCTCGGATGGAGTCCCACCTCCGCTCCCAATCCAGCTTCCCGCTAGCACATCCTGGGAGGCCACAAAGCATCATGGCCCAAGTACTTCGGCTGCTGTCACCTACGAGGGAGGCCCAGATGGAGTTCCTGACTGCTGGCTTCAGCCTGGCCCAACCCCAGCTGTTGCAGGCATTTGGAGAGTGAACCAGCAAATTGAAGACCCCCTCTCCATCTATCGCTCTCTCTGTTACTCTTTCTTTCAAATACGTAAACAAAGTTGAAAAACACTGGTGTGCGTTTGAAGGCCCAAGAATCAGGAGCGCTAATGTCCCAGCTCAAACGCAGAACATATCTGCCCTTCCTCTGCCTTTTTGCCCTGTTCAGGCCCTCAACAAGAAGATGCAGGCCTGCACTGACTGGTGAGGGCCACGGTCTTACCTCTATCAATTCAAATGCTAATCTCTTCCAGAAGCAGCCTCAGAGACATGCCCAGAAGCTCCCTGGGCATCTCTTAGCCCAGGCAAGTTGTTGCATAAAATTCTTCATCATCCCGTTATTATTGTGGTAGTTGTATATGTCTATTATTATAACTTTATAGCATTATATATATATAACTATATAGCATAATATTACATAACTTTAAGCATGCAGTGATGCAGGAAGGACAGGAATTACCCAGAACAAAAAGGCCACATTGTCTTTGCAGGGCAATGAGATGGTTAAGTGATGGCTGTAAAGAGAGACGCTGGAAGCGTGCTGACACACTTCCATGGAGGGCCGATAGTCTAATAGATCAGTGCAACTGACAATTAGTTGGCTGCGACAGCACAATGTCAGGCAATAAGAATGTTTCAGTGAGAAGAAAACTTTCCAGGAAAAACACAGTAATTTTTGGATTGGTGAATTCCAAAGCAATACATAAATATTGAGAAAAGAAATGCCATACGAAGTGCCTTTACCAGATAGGCCGCCTGCAACAACACAGTAAGAATCCGGGAGGGCTGGGCAGGGGCGGTGGGAGTAGTGTTGTACACATGAAGCAGGGTGGGGGTGAGGGTGTGGGCGCACTGCAGCCGTGTCCAGTGCGGGCATCCCAGCTCCGGCCCCTGATGTGGCTGTATCCCACAGCCCACCCCCATTCCGAGAGAGCTGCGAGGCTCTCCCTGATTCAGTTCCTGGCTCAGCTGCCCCTGGCTCCTGCCTTTTGCTGGTGAGGGAACCTGGACCTGCATTCCCAGTGCAGTTCTTTCATCTGGTGATAACTGACAAAGACTGTGGCGGCAAAGATCAGTCACGCTCACGCTGATTTGAACCAGGGAACCCAGGGGAAGGAGCCGGTGCGCATCCTCGCCATTGCTGAAGGCAAACACCTGGCCAAGGCTGCCTGCCACGGATGCACAGCCGACAAAGGCCCAGCACCAGTGCCCTTAGAGGACCTCAGCCTTGAGGTGCCACAGTGCCCATGAGCTCTTCTCACTCACGACGTCAAGGCTGAGAATGGGAGTGATGTTAGCAGCGTAAACAGAGGATGCTTATCAACCCACACACAGGAAGGGCATTGTGTTTCTTTATGGCAGGTGAATGCTTTGTCACCCAATATCACCCTGTGACAAAAAGTGAGACACCCAGAGCCACTGGTAGAAAACGGATAATCAGGGACCGGCATTGTAGTGCAGTGGGTAAAGCCACCACCTGCAGCACTGGCATCTCATATGGACTCCAGTTCAGTCCCAGCTGCTCCGCTTCTGATCCAGCTCCCTGCTATGGCCAGGGAAGGCAGTGGAAGATGGCCCAAGTGCTTGGGACCCGACACCCACATGGGAGACCTGGAAGAAGCTCCTGGCTCCTGGCTTCAGCCTGGCCCAGCCCCAGTCATTGCAGCCATTTGGGGAATGAACCAGTGGATGAAAGATTCTCTCCCCTCCCCCCTTTTTCTTTCCCTCTCTCATTCTCTTTCTATCTCTGCTTTTCAAATAAATAAATAAATCTTAAAAAAAAATGATTAAGAACCTAATCTGATGTAGATTATGGGGAAAAAAAAACCCAAAGCCTGCACACCCATAGCAATACAGAAGTCATTTTGGCCTCAAAGTTTGTGGACCAGTTATACATATGGCCACCCAGATCAATAAATTAAAAATCTGTATTGATTTCTGCCCCACAGCTTCTTGGGGTGGCTCCCAAGGTAAACAAGTTGCAAAATGTTTGCTCGTCAGTATTTGCAGGCTACTGAGCAGCATGGGCCGAGGTAGAGCATTCAAAATCATCTCAGCCAGAGAGGACTCCGGCAGGGCCGGCTACCGACAAGAAGCATGGAGGGAATGTGAGCTGTGCCCAGCCCAGCACCCCCGAGGGAGCAGAAATCCCAGCCAACAGCCTTTGAATCTTGACTGTCTTTTGATCTGGGACAGCCATTCTCAGTGTTGGGGGAGACACAGATTGTCGCTGGGTGACTAGAATGTTCCGGATCCCATAGGCAAGATCTTTCTAACGTGAGCTGGACGTGTCACCCAGTGTGTGCCCGATTCCATTAAACACTCGATTGATCTGACTGCTGTCTTTCTCATTGCATGTGTGTGAGCAGTCTCCTCCTTATTCTGGCTTCTCTGCAGAGAAAGTCTGGGTGGAGAACATGGGGTCACGTGTTCCCACCTTCTTAACAGTTCCTCTTGATGGTATTCTAAAGGAGCTTGCTGCTCAGTTTGTAATTTGGCTTCCCACACAACTTGGCGACTCAGGGAAAGTGGGCTGCCCGTGCCCACTCAGGAATTCCAGTCCAAAGCAGGCAGCCTTGTACGGATTTTGTAGCTCAGGTCCCAGTGGGCTCCCTCATTCTCTGGTCTTGGAGAATATCTTCTTTGCAGTTCTCAAAGTATTGATCAAAGCACAAACGGAACATGTCTCTCAGTAAGTTACTGAATTGTGTTTAGATTTTATATCTAGTCTCCTATGCCTGGTGAAGGTGAGTGTTAATGGACAGAAGTGTATTTCTAAACACATAACCACAAAGACCTCCCAGCATGCCATGGAAGATTGCCGAAGGCAGCAGGTGCCCCCGGAGCCTCCTGGGGCCCAGTGTGATTGCCTTGCCGGGAGAAGCACAGCTCTTGTCTCTGGGTGGACGGCGCATGCCCCTCCACATTTTCTACCTTCACGTCATGGCCTGTACGTGAGCTTGCTAGTCCTATGGGGTCATCTGAGGCAACCCAGTAAAGAGTTGCAGGAAATCTGTTTAAACAGCAAATTTGGCTTCCCAGCGGTTGACCTAACACTGTTCTCTCTGGCAATAATTAGCCCTCAGGACCTAAAGTCTGTGATGCCCTCTGTACCACTGGAACAAATTCATATGTGTTATCTGCACTTAACAGAATGCTTGTCTTTTTGTTCTTCTACAACAGGAAGACCCAAAGTAGAAAAACCAAACCACATTACTATGACCTAGGTCTCGAGGAGGAGAGGAAAGGCACATTTTCTTTTGGCCATTGGAGGTTGTTAACTCGTATGTCGTGAGACCCTTCCTCCTGTGGTTCTCACAGCGACTTAGAGTGCAGGCTCTTAGGGCTCGTGGGTCGTGAAGCTTAGCCTGGACGCAGCTGAGAGGTCCAGAAAGCGACAGCCCGAAGAAAAGCCTAAGACCAGCACTGTATGTTGATAAGGGAAGAGATTTCTTTTTTTTTTATTTTTTAAGATTTATTTATTTGAAAGTCAGAGTCAGAGTTACACAGAGAGAAGTAGATACAGAGAGAGAGAGAGAGAGAGAGAGAGAGAGAGAGATATCTTCCACCCCCTGGTTCACTCCTCAAATGGCCAGAGATGGGCCAGGCCAGTTAGGAGCCAGGAGCTTCTTTCAGGTCTCCCACATGGGTGCAGGGGCCCAAGGACTTGGGCCATCTTCCACTGCTTTCCTAGGCCATAGCAGAGAGCCGGATCGGAAGAGGAGCAGCCGGGACTCAAACCGGCATCCATATGGGATGCCAGCTCTGCAGATGGCGGCTTTACCCTCTACACCACAGTGCCAGCCCCAAGGGAAGATGTTTCTGTGCAAGCAGCAAAGAATCTAACCGACATCCAGGGGGAGAGTTAGAGTGAAGACCTCTGGCTCCTCATGTAAGTACTGTCCTGGAAACCCCAGACTCAAGTTTTATAAAGTAAATACCTTCTGCCTTTGATACCACACACCTAATGAATTCACGGGCTTGTAGCAGGCAGAGAAGAGAGTTTTCAATTTGCAAATGATATTATTGTGTTGAGATGACTGTAGACTCATACGCAATCGTGAGAAAGCATGCAGAGAGACCGTGCGTACCCTTTGCCCAGTCGCCCTCAGGGAGAGCACACTGCGAAATCGTAGCACAAGATGATGGCCAGGCGATAGACGCTGACAAAGTCAAGACAGAGCTGTTGCATCACCACGGGGGGTCAGCACGCAGCCCCTTCCCATCACGCCCTTCCCTCCTGTCTCTCCTTAATCCCCAGCGCACACAACGCTTCTCTCCTTTTCTGTCATTTGTCTCATTTCAAGAACACTATGTAAACAGCATCACATGGGTTGTAATCTTTGGAGGCTGACTTTTTGTGCTCAGATTACCCCTCTGCAGAATCCTCCAGGTTGCTGTGTTATCAGTGGTTGGCACTCCCCCCAGCCCCCACCTCGGTTATTGATGAGATGAGGAGAAGGGTAAGAGCTCCCATCTCTGGTTCACTCCCTAAATGCCTGCAGTGGCCTGGGCTGGGCCAGGGCCGAGGTCGGGAGCCAGAAGTGCAATTCAGGCCTCCCGTGAGGGTGGCAGGAAGCCAATGACGTGAGCCATCCTCCCTCCCAGGGCCTGCATTTGCAGGAAGCTGGAACCAGGAGCCGGAGCCAGGTATGGAACCCGGTGCTTCAGTGTGGGGGCGGGCATCTGAATTGCTAGGCTAAATGGCCACTCCTTTTTCTTCTTCTTATTTATTTATTTGACAGGTAAAGATATAGATAGTGAAAGAGAGAGAGAGACAGAGACAGAGAGAAAGGTCTTCCTTCCATTGGTTCACCCCTCAAATGGCCTCTATGGCCGGCGCTGCACTGATTCGAAGCCAGGAGCCAGGTGCTTCTTCCTGGTCTCCCATGTGGGTGCAGGAGCCCAAGCACCAGGGCCACAGCAGAGAGCTGTGCTGGAAGAGGAGCAACGGGACTAGAACCCAGCACCCATATGGGATGCCTGCGCCACGGGCGGAGGATTAACCAAGTGAGCCACGGTGCCGGCCCACTCCTTTTTATTGCTGAGTAATAATGGATATAGTACCACATGTTTAACCACTCTCCTTCTGGAAGACATCTGGCTGGTTTGCAATTGCTGGCTACTAGGAACAAAGCTGCAATAAATAGTCACTGTAGGGACTGGTGCTGTGGCACAGTGAGCTAAGCTACTCCCTGGAGTGCCGGCATCCCATAGCAGAGCACCAGCTCATCTCCTGGCTGCTCCACTTCTGATCCAGCTTCCTGCTAATGTGCCTGGGAAGGCAGTAGAAGATGGCCCAAGTCCTTGGGCCCCTGCACCCCCGTGGGAGACCCAGGTGAAGCTCCTGGTTTCAGCCTGGTCCAGCTTTGAACCAGCAGACAGATCTCTCTCCTCCCCCTTCAAAATAAATAAATCAGTCTTAAAAATAGTCATTGCAATGTTCTGTTAATGTGAGTTTCATTTCTCTGGGCCAAATGCCCAGGAGTGACATTGCTGGGTCACATGTTTAGCTCTTTAAGCAACTGTAAAACTGGTTTCCAGTGTGCATACAATCATGCTTTCTCATCAGTCATGTGTGAATGACTCGGTTTCTCCATATCTTTGGATGTGGTCACTTGTTAATCATTTTGCTAAGCGTGCAGTGACATCACACCGTGGTTTGAATTTGCTCTTGCCTGATGGATAAAAACAGTGAACATCCTCTCCTGTGAGTATTCCCCATTTTTAATTCCTCTTTGGTGAAATGTCTGTTCCTGTCTGTTGCCAGTTTCCTAAGTGGGTTTTTTGGTTTTCTCTACTGTCCTCACATGAATACTTTGCTAATATTTTCTCCCACTCTGCTTTATCCGCCCCTCCTCTTAGCACCATACTTTCCTACTGTTTGTGTTTAAGCCCGTGACCCGCTCTGAGTTGCTTCTTGTGTAAGGTGTGGCTGTTGGGGCTTTCTCTTTCCTAGGTTTGCAGGGCAGGAGCTTGATTTGAAATTTCTCCTCTTAGTGTTCTAGATTTTTCTTTTCAGCACTGGTGACCTACAAATTTTGGTGGGCTCATTTTATTTCCATTCAGTCCAATGTATTTTTTAAAATATTTACTAATTTATTTGAAAGGCAGAGTTACAGAGAGAGAGAGAAAGGGAGAGAGAGAAACAGGGAGTGATATCTTCCATCTGCTGGTTCACTCTCCAAATGGCCACAATGGCCAGAGCTGGGCCGAGCTGAAGCCAGGAGCTTCTCTCCTGGGATTCTGACGCAGTGCAGGGGCCTGAGCACTTGGGACATCTTCTACTGCTTTCTCGGGCCATAGCAGAGAGCTGGATCGAAAGTGGAGCAGCTTGGACTGGAACCAGTACTCACAGGGGATGCCAACACTGCAGGGAGAGGGTTAACCCACTGTACCACAACCCCGGCCCAAGGGGTCTAATTCTCACCCCACTATTCTGCCTTTTTACACCACACTTCCATTTCATTCCAGCCTCATGAGAACAGACATCTAGATGCTACTCAACCTTTGCTATCATTGGAGGGGGTGGGGACCACAGCTCTCTTTCTATAGTGTTTGACTACAGTAGAGTGATTTTCAACTAAAAGTTTTAAGTTTTTGCTAGGATACCCCTTTCTAATCCTTTCACTGGTAAGTGCAGGCTTTTTTGTTTTTTCCTTAGTTGGCATTTCTAGGTTGCTGGCTTCTTCTACTCCAAGTCTAAGATATAAGAGGTGAGAAGAAAATTCAGGTTGGGGGGGCTTCGCGGGTAAAGCTGCCATTTGTGATGCCGGCATCCCACATGGGCGCCGGTTGGTGTCCCGGCTGCTCCACTCCCGATCCAGCTCCCTGCTAATGACCTGGATAAAGTAGCAGAAGATGGCCCAAGTGCCTGGGCCCCTGCACCTGCGAGGGAGACCTGGATGAAACTCCTGGCTCCTGGCTTCAGCCTCGTCCAGCCCTGGCCATATCGGCCATATGCGAAGTGAACCAGTGAATGAAAGATATCTCTCTGTTCTCTCCTTCTCTCCCTAACATCGACTTTCCAAAACAAGTAAACAAATCTTTTTAAAAAAGAAAGAAAGAAGAAAAAGAAACCCTCAGGGAAGTCATTATCATGCTGTTCCTTGAGTCTCAATGTCCTTAGCTGCTCTGCCTTCTCTCCACCAGCAGAGTGTAGAGTTTCTTTTCTTTTTTTTTTTTTTTTTTTTGATTAATTAATTTATTTGAGAAGCAGGGTGACAGAGGGAAAGAGAGAGAGAGAGAGGGAGAGAGAGAGAGGTCTTCTATCTGCTGGTTCACTCCCCAAATGGCTGCAACGGCCGGAGCTGGGCCGATCTGAAACCAGGAGCTTCTCCCTGGTCTCCCACATGGGTGCAGGGGCCCAAGCACTTGGGCCATCTTCCACTGCTTTCCCAGGCCATAGCAGAGAGGTGGGTTGGAAATAGAGCAGCCCGGACTGGAACTGGCGCCCATATGGGATGCTGGCCCCACAGGCAGAGGCTGAACCTACTACACCACAGTGCCGTCCCCAGGTAGGGTTTCTTATGTTTGTTTTTGCACAGTGTTCAGGGTTTTCGGTTGTGCTCAACGGGAAAAGAGGAAAAAATGTCTACACCGTCTTGCCAGAAGCACACATCCTTAGCCATTTGAGAAAATGAACAAAATCTACACTCTGGCTAACAAGAGAAAGAATGAAACCCATGGGACCGAGGGAGGTTGCTGATCAGTGGGGCCAGCTATTCTGGGTGGTCCTGCAGGACCTCTGGGGCCAGGAATCCTCTCCAGTTGAAGTTTCCGGTCGACTCTTCAAGTGGAGATGACACTGAGCCGATCAGCGGAGGAGCTGAGCAACTGGCCTTGTTTCCGGCAGAGTGAGTCACACGCATCTCAAGCCGGCACCTGGGCTCTGTGCCTGCAGGGGCCAAGGCTTCCGTCTTCACTGACCATCCCCCCGAATCTGTGCCCATCACTCTGTGACAGCCAGACTTCCATCCTCCCGCTAGGACTGATAGTTCCTTTTTTTTTTTTTTTTTTTTTTTTGACAGACAGAGTGGACAGTGAGAGAGAGAGACAGGGAGAAAGGTCTTCCTTTACCATTGGTTCACCCTCCAATGGCTGCTGTGGCTGGCGCACTGCACTGATCCGAAGCCAGGAGCCAGGCGCTTCTCCTGGTCTCCCATGGGGTGCAGGGCCCAAGCACTTGGGCCATCCTCCACTGCACTCCCTGGCCACAGCAGAGAGCTGGCCTGGAAGAGGGGCAACCGGACAGAATCCGGCACCCTGACCAGGACTAGAACTTGATGTGCCGGCGCCGCAGGCAGAGGATTAGCCTATTGAGCTGCGGCGCCGGCCAGTTCCTATTTTTTTTAAGCTGATGCAAATGTATGATAAGCTTCAAATCTGATGATATTTTAGTCACATGTATTCCTTCCATCTTTGGCAATGTGGGTCTTTGGAGAGTGGCGACCAGGTTTACCAGGACATTCCACAGGTAGAACTGACTTTCGGTTGTCAGTAATTCATTACTAAATAATAAAAGAAGAAACTTCTCCCTCAAAGGCAGAGTTTTAAATAGACCTCAGCCAGTAATAGGTCACCGATGGCATCGAAAGGCCTTGAGTCTAATCTCCCCATTCCAACCACACGTGCATCCAGACTCTTCTATAGAAGGGAGAAAAGACCACTTCTGCCTGGTCCAGGACCTTCCTTCTAAAGCGGGGACCTTTAGCAGTTAGGATTAGACCCAGCCGCCAGGGACAGAAAGCTCACAGTGGCAGTGGCTAAAACGAGATAGTAATTTCTAACTCTCTCGCGTTAAAGTTGGGAAGGGCAATCCAGCTCCTTCTGAATCCTTGCAATTGCACCCTCAATATTTGGCTTCCGTGTGGCCGCTCAGACAAGCAGAACACAGCCTTTTCCTAGAGTGACACCTTCGAGAAATAGGGAACACACCTTTCTCTCTACCTGAGCCGCCGCGGGCTGCAGTGCACGGCTAGGATGCCTGGGAAAGTAGCATTTATTCTGAGGGTCATGGGCTACTTTGTTCTATTCATGAGAAAGAAAAAGAGAATGCATATTGAGGGCAAATAACAATTCCTGTCTCAGGACTGACAGTAGTCAAAATTTATGGTGGTATCTGTGGGCGGCCCCCAATGCCTGATTTACCTTGTGCTGTCACTCATCAGGATGGGGAGAATTTTTGCATTTGATGACTATTCCTTTGAGGAAGGCCCTTAAGGAAGCCTTCTCTTCTTCCCAGGCGGCTCCAAATAAGTGTGATCCGAATCAGCAGCAGGCTTAATGTTCGGATTCCAGGAATGATTAACTCTGCCATGGAACCTGAGGAATAAATACAGAATAAATATCACGGCGAAGAGACCACAAGTCCAAGCAAATAGCATGCCCTTGGCAGGGGAAATATAAATGTTGAGATGCATCTCATCCCATTTGCCTGCCGGCTGGGTGAAAGCTGTAGGAAGTTAGCAGAGATTAGGGTGACCGAGCCCCCTTTTCTCATTTTCCTCCCAAAAGATGGAGAAATAAATCCTTGAATATGGGGGTATTCATTCTAAAGTCTGACTCAGTTGTAAGCCTTTAGCATAATAACCTACCCAAAACAATATGAAAGATCCATAATTTGAGGGTACCCGCTTGTCCTGGCACCCGTGGAGCAAGGACCATGCCATTGTCTCTGAAATTGACCAAAATCAAAAATTATCTGCTGAGAGTGCTCTGCTTTAAAATGAAAGTTTGGGTCCAGCCCTTTGGAGCAGTGGATTAAAGTCCCAGTCTGCAGCACCGGCATCTCCTATGGGCACCAGCTCAAGTCCTGGCTGCTCCGCTTCCCATCCAGCTCCCTGCTAATGTCCCTGAGAAAGGCAGCAGAAGATGGCCCCTGCAGCCACAGAGGAGACCCAGAAGCAGCTCTCCTGGCTTCCGATCGGCTCAGCTCCAGCTGCTGCGGCCATTTGGGGAGTGGTCCAGTGGATGGAAGACCTCTTCCTCTCTGTCTCTACCTCTCTCTGTAATTCTGTCTTTCAAGTAAATAAAATAAATCTTTAAAAAAAATGAAAGATTAGGGGTTGGTGTTGTTGTGCAGTGGGTTAAGCTGCTGCCTGAGATGCCTGTACCGCATGTGGGCAGTGGTTCAAATATCACCTGCTCCACTTCTGATCCAGCTCCCTGCTAATGCACCTAGAAAAGCTGCAGAAGATGGCCCAAGTGCTTGGGTCCCTGCCACCCACGTGGGAGACCCGGATGAGGCTCCTGCCTCCCAGCTTCTGCCCAGCCCCAGTCATTGTGGCCATCTAGGGGAGTGAACCAGCAGATGAAAGATCTCTCTCTTTGTCTCTCCCTGTTATTCTGCCTTTCAAGTAAATAAAGATCTTTTTTTTTTTTAAAGGTGGTGCTGGATTTGGAACAGAGGGTGGGGCAGTGGGACAGATGTTGCTGGTGGCTTTTTTTTATTTTTAAAGATTTACTTATTTTACTTGAAAGAGTTACACAGAGAGAGAAGGAGAAGAAAAGAGAGAGAGGTCTTCCATTCGCTGGTTCACTCCCCAATTCATATTCTCATATGTCTCCAAATATAGAGGATCCAGGGGTGAGTCTGAAACCCAGGTAGGAGGAGAGAGACTAATGCCTGCATAGCTCCTCTACTCGCCCTGGTCAGACTGTAATGTCAGCAAGAAATTCTTTGTCAGGTCAGAGCTGTGAGATTTTAGAACTATTTGTGAAGCAGTAACCACACTTTCTCATTCCACCTAACACAGAACTTAGTACTGAACATGGATTAGAAAACAAAACAAAACACCACAGTGTGTCCCTTGGCAGTAAGAAACAGATGCAGCAGGTGCATGGCTGGAAATCCATGGACTACAGTGGCAGAAATGTGCCAAGATGGTCACCTGCGCCTACTGATTATGGGGCTCTGTGAGGAGACATGAGAAAAACAGCCCCTTAGCCACGTGTTTTTGTTGTCGCTGGCTGCGTTTGACAGGCTATTCCAAGAAAAAGATGGGGACAGGAAAACGTTGCCCAATTTACAAGCAAGAGTGAAAGGGAATCAATAAAGTCCAGAAAAATCACAGTTGTGCAGAGTTGGAAAACTCAACTTCTCTTAGATTCCAAACTGGAAGACACAAGGATGGATAGGGTTCTGTGTAACAAACTCCTAAGAAAATTTCCCAGTGGAGCAAAGTGGCTCAGCCTCGCATCTGAGAGCTGATTGGGGTGTGACCTTCCAACCCAGGTCTAATGGTTTGGAGGTAGCCACCACTGAGCTGAAAGAGACACAGGGCTGGCGCCACGGCTCAATAGGCTAATCCTCCGCCTTGTGGCACGGGCACACCGGGTTCTAGTCTTGGTCGGGGTGCCGGATTCTGTCCCGGTTGCCCCTCTTCCAGGCCAGCTCTCTGCTGTGGCCCGGGAGTGCAGTGGAGGATGGCCCAAGTGCTTGGGCCCTGCACCCCATGGGAGACCAGGAGAAGCACCTGGCTCCTGCCATCAGATCAGCGCGGTGCGCCGGCCGCAGCGCGCTGGCAGTGGCGGCCATTGGAGGGTGAACCAAAGGCAAAAGGAAGACCTTTCTCTCTGTCTCTCTCTCTCACTGTCCACTCTGCCTGTCAAAAAAAAAAAAAAAAAAAAAAAAAGACACAGAAGAGAAGTGAGGTCGAGGGGAATGAGCACTGCAAAAACAAGGCAGGCTTGCACACTGTGCAGGAAGGAGCTGTGGGTAAGGTTACCTGCACACGGAACTGATTGGAAATAAAGCGATGAGAAGCCTGCAGAATTTTTGAATCCAGGAACCCAGACTGAAAAAGCATTGACAGTCCAAGCTTTTAGCCTCTCATCTTGCACTTGAGGATGGCATCCTTCCAACTATACACTTCCACGATGGCCAAGGAAGACGATGTGCCATGGAGACCATGCCAGAGTGCAGTTCAGGGGCCACAGGAAGCCATAGACAGCTGCTCCCGGAGAATGGGACTGGAGCCAAGCAGAGGGTGTGAATGCCGAGCGAGTTTCCAGATTTCTTTTAATCACTGACTGCCGCGTGTGTGTTCTATTTTCTCATCCAAATGTGAGTGATTAATGCAGCAGCTCTGCTTCCACCATCTCCTATTAGTGGGTGCAGGACGTGGGACTGGGATGGAGTGAGGCAAATGAGATGCCCAGGGTGCAGCATTGAAGGGGGTGCTGCCCCTGCAGGGTGGTGTGGGTGTTGCCTTTGCACACAGGGAGCCACACGCAGACCTGCTGGGGAGGACGTGCGCACGTGACCTTGAGGATCCCGCCTTCTGAGTGCATTGTAGTAACCGGCTGGGACTTGGGATTGGGCATCTTTGTAAGGGGATGGGCCAGCATTCTTTGTGTGTAAGAAAGAATGAAACAGACATTTGGTTACCCTAAGCATGGCCTTTGGCAGAGAGCAGCCAGTCCTCCCCAGCTCCTGTGGTCTCTCCTCCTTGGCACACCCACAGGCTACATTTAATTGCCGCTTTGCATCCGGGCGGCGCCGTTATGGCTGTGTTCTGCCCAGTAGAATATGTGCTGGCCAATAGAATACTCACATGCATCTTTAGGCCTGGTTCCTAAAAATGTGCAATTATCATTTGCCGCCAGATACAAACAGCAGAGCAAAAATTTCCCAGGCCTAGAAGGTAGCAGAATTAGATATAAGGATCCCTACAGGATACTTTGATGGAAGCAATATTGCATAAGAGTGATGACTGGGATGGATGCTGGGACAGACATCTGAGGAATTAGAGAACTAAGCAAAATGAAACGTTATCCTTGCCACAAAGAGTACTTTCTATGGACAATGTTCCCTCAGTGGACAGGGCTATGCTGTTGAGGCTGTGACCATGGGTAAAATCCTCATGTAGGCCATTTGGTTTTCCTGTTCTAGGCCGTGGGTAAATCCCGCCTGTGCAAATCTCCAGTGGACAGCAGTTGCTAGGTGGGCACTGGATGTTCTCTCTCCCAACTTTAAAAGAATACCTCAAAGAACCTGTCCCATTGGCAGTATGTGAGTAGTGGTGCCTTCATGCTCAAGAAGAGGCTGTCTTGCATTATACAGTTTTTTTTAAACAGGGAATCAAAGTTTTACATATATATATATATAGTTATATATATATCAAAGAAGTTATATATATATTGAGTTATATATGTATATTGAGCTTGCTTCAATAGTATCTGAGAGGGAAGCAGTGGGCCGTTATCTGTGTGATGAATAAGCCTCACAAATACTGGTTTGGAAGGCCCTACCTCTGTCTATCACTCTTCATTAAAAAAAAAAAAAAACAAATAGAGCTGGACATCTTGCATGTCTTTTGCTCTCATTTACAAGTTATCCTTCGTGCTACATAAAAAGAACGAGTGACAGAAACCTAAGGTCACCTAAACCCAATTTGGTCTAAGTTCCACAGTCACTGGTGAAAACACAAAACCTAACATCAAGAACTCCAGATGCCAGGAGGGGAAGTGGAGTGAGGTTTGGCGTTGAGGAAAGTAGATGGGGCGCATCAGCAGGTCTATCCAGGGATTTGAAAACAAGGCAGTCTGACTTGGAATGTAATCTTTAGTGCAAATGGCTGGAATAGAACTCCTTGTCTTCCACGGGAAAAAGAACTTCAGCCATGAGGCAGAGAGCAGCAGTAAGCAAGGTGGCAAGGTTTAATGCGTCCATTAGTGCGTCCATTCCAGCTGGGGTTTCTATGGGTGTGAGAGCCACCCCCCCCCCCAGCCTCTTTTCCTGGACCAGGGGCTTCCTGTGTGTGAAAGTGGTGGGGTTCCTAGCAATGTTCTGTTACTCAGTGCTGCCAGGCTGGTAGCCTGCCAGGTACCAGGCAGAGAGGGTTCTCCTGGGGGGTTTTCATGGAAGGAAGGCTGAGACCACCTCTCACGTTAGCTGGGTGTGGTCAGGACTTTTTAGTGTAAAATACTGTAAAATACTACAAGCCTTTCCACGGGGCTTTGTTTTCCTTAGGCCCCTTTCACACACACAAGCTAATTTCTTTCTTCCTTCTTACCATGATTTTTAGTTATGTCTGTGGTTCAGAAGATTTTTTGAAATATTTATTTATTTATATGAAAGAATTACAGAGAGAGACAGAGACAGAGAGAGATCTTCCTTCTGATGGTTCACTCCTCAAACAGCCACAGCAGCAGGGGCTGGGCCAGGCCGAAGCCAGGAACGAGAAACTCCATCCAGGTCTCCCATGGGGGTGGCAGGGCATTTGGGCCATCTTCCACTGCTGTTCTGGGCCATTAGTAGGAAGCTGGATTGGAAGTGGAGCAGGCCGGCGCTGCGGCTCAATAGGCTAATCCTCTACCTGCGGCACCAGCACACCGGGTTCTAGTCTCCGTCGGGGCGCTGGATTCTGTCCTGGTTGCTCCTCTTCCAGGCCAGCTCTCTGCTGTGGCCTGGGAAGGCAGTGGAGGATGGCCCAAGTACTTGGGTCCTGCACACCCCATGGGAGACCAGGAGAAGCACCTGGCTCCTGCCTTCGGATCAGCGCAGTGCGCCGGCCGCAGCACGCCAGCCGTGGCGGCCATTGGAGGGTGAACCAACGGCAAATAGGAAGACCTTTCTCTCTGTCTCTCTCTCTCTCTCTCACTATCCACTCTGCCTGTCAAAAAAAAAAAAAAAAAAAAAGGAAGTGGAGCAGCTGGGATTGGAATTGGTACCCATATGGGATGCCAGTAAATTGGTGGCTTAACCTACTATGCCACAGCAATGGCCCCCCAGATTTTTGAGCTTCTAATGAAAGCTACAGGCATGGTAGCACAGAGGATTAAGCCACCACTGTGATTGCTGGATCCCATGTTACAGTCACCGCTGCTTCCGATGCAGCTTCTTATTGATGCGTCTTGGAAGGCAGTGGAAGATGGCCAGGTGCTTAGGCCCCTGCCACCCATGAGGGAGATCCAGATGGAGTTCCTGACTCCTGGCTTTGGCCTGGCCCAGCCCTGGTTATTGGGGGCCTTTTGGGGAGTGAACCAGCAGAAGAAAAATTCTCTTTCTTTGTTCTCTGCCATTCTGCTTTTCAAATAAATAAGTCTTTAAAAAGGAAAAACAAGAGTTATAGACTTCATTGCCAGAAAAAATGCACATAAACACTCCTATATAAAATTTTGTGGGGGCTGGTGCTGTGGCGCACCAGGTTAATCCTCTGCCTGCAGCTCTGGCATCCCGTATGGGTGCCAGTTCTAGTCCCGGCTGCTCCTCTTCTAATCCAGCTCTCTGCTGTGGCCCGGGAGGGCAGTGGAGGATGGCCCAAGTGCTTGGGCCCTGCATCCGCATGGGAGACCAGGAGAAGCACCTGGCTCCTGGCTTCAGATTGGCACAGCTCCATTCATTGCAGCCATTTGGGGAGTGAACCAACAGTCAGAAGACCTTTCTCTCTGTCTCTCCCTCTCACTGTCTGTAACTCTACCTCTCAAATAAATAAACAAAATCTTTTTTTTTTTTTTTTTTTTGACAGGCAGAGTGGACAGTGAGAGAGAGAGACAGAGAGAAAGGTCTTCCTTTTCTTTTGGTTCACCCCCCAATGGCCACTGCGGCCAGCACGCTGCGGCCGGCGCACCGTACTGATCCGATGGCAGGAGCCAGGTGTTTCTCCTGGTCTCCCATGCGGGTGCAGGGCCCAAGGATTTGGGCCATCCTCCACTGCCTTCCCGGGCCACAGCAGAGAGCTGGACTGGAAGAGGGGCAACCGGGACAGAATCCAGCACCCCGACCGGGACTAGAACCCAGTGTGCTGGTGCCGCAGGTGGAGGATTAGCCTATTGAGCCGCGGTGCAGGCCAACAAAATCTTTAAAAAATAAAATAAAATTTTGTATACAATTTATTTCATTGACTTAGAAGAGGGAATTATCAAAAAAAGGTCACATTTTTCTAACTTGGTTTTTCAAGCAAAAAACTAATGCCCACTTCTTGAAAATTTTTAAGTAGATTAAACAGTTCAAACGGCATTTCAATAAAGTTATGTCCTGAACAAAACAAACAGTAAGTTTTAAATCTGCTTAAAAGAATTCCAACAACAACAACAAAAAAAGATGCTCTCCCTTTTATTTAATACTTGTGTGGGTTTTGAAAAAAATAAGAGAAACATTATAATTATCATACAATTGACTTTCACTTTGGTTGGAAATGAGTGTTGGATGCCTGACTCAAATGGGATCAGCGTCCCACTGGCCAGTTACAGATGGGCTGAGACAGGGATCACAAATCTTCAAGTCGGATTCACGTCGCTTCGTTCCCTTCGCTCCCTTCGCCCCGGGGCACCGCACCCGCGTTGGCGGGCTCTGCCTCCTCACCGCTCTCTGTCAACAGGAAGGCATGGCAGGTCCGCTTCCCACTGGAAGACTGCGCAGGAGCAACGCGCCAGAGGATTCTCTGGGTTTCCAGGTCCCTGCAGCTTTCTGACCACAAAGAAATCAAGAAAACGTCTTTGTCACTCTCCGTTCCAGCCTGGAAAAGCATTTGCTTCGTGATGGAAACTTGGGAGCTTTGTTATTTTTCCAAGTACGGGTCTTGGCCAAAGGAACGTGGAGTGTTTTTTTTTTCCCCCAGGAAACTACGCTGGTTGACTCTGGGACCTTGAACTGAAGATTTACCACATTCGGCAGGAGCGAGACTGCCTAAAACACCAAGCACCAAGTGAACCACTCCCAGCACAATGACTTGGAGAATGGGCTTTCCTTTTCTTTTTCTAGGAAGTACGCACACCAACTGGGCTGCAAGTTCAAGAACCACCTGACGCCGGCGCCGCGGCTCACTAGGCTAATCCTCCGCCTGCGGCGCCGGCACACCGGGTTCTAGTCCCAGTCGGGGCGCCGGATTCTGTCCCGGTTGCCCCTCTTCCAGGCCAGCTCTCTGCTGTGGCCAGAGAAGGCAGTGGAGGATGGCCCAGGTGCTTGGGCCCTGCACCCCATGGGAGACCAGGAGAAGCACTGGCTCCTGGCTTTGGATCAGTGCGATGCCCCGCCTTCAGCGCGCCAGCCGTGGCGGCCATTGGAGGGTGAACCAACGGCAAAAGCAAGACCTTTCTCTCTGTCTGTCTGTCTGTCTCACTGTCCACTCTGCCTGTCAAAAAAACAAAAAACAACAACAAAAAAAACACTTGATGATCCGTCTGACTGCGGTTGCTCGTGTTCTGCTCCTGTTATTCGGCAGGACCTCTGGAAAGGCCTGTGTCTCGAGGCCGTGCCTTGGAGGCGGTCAAGAACCCTTGCAGCGGGACACAAGGCTGCTCAGGGGTCTTTGGCGCTGGCCGACAGGCAGGGCCGGTTTCTTCTATAACGCGTGTGACCGGATGGGCTGCCCAGCTTTGCAAGGGCGTCTCCCAGGGGATGATCCAGGCGTTTTCTTTCCATCCAGGTTTGCCTGTCATAGGCTTTTCAGAGTTTTAAAGCCATGAGTGGTATCTGCATTTTCAAAAATGAGCTCAGAAAACACAAGTTTTTCCTGGTATTGGTTGTTATGCAAATAATGCACAAAACCCAGAAGTCAGAGGAAAACTTCTCATTTTGTTCCTTCCATGCCATCTAGAAAGGTCTCGATTGATGAAGATCTGACTCAGAATATAAGGAACTTTACTTTGCAGTGATGTCAGCCACTGAAGTAGTCTCCCTCAGCTTCAGTCTCCAGCCAGGGGCCGTGGCTGTGAGGCAGTGGGTTCAGCGCAGCACCCCGTGTGGGTGCAGGTTCAAGTCCCGGCTGCTTCACTTCTAATCCAGCTCCCTGCTAATGCACCTGGGAAAGCAGTAGAAGGTGGTCTAAGTGCTGGGGCCCTGCACCCACATGGGAGACCCAGATGAAACTCCTGGCTCCTGGCTCTGGCCTGGCCCAGCCCTGGCCACTGGTGGCCATTTGAAGAGTGAACCAGGGCATGGATGATCTCTTTGTCTCTCCCTCTCTCTCTCTGTAATTCTGATTTTCAAATAAATAAACAAATCTTTTAAAAAGGGTGGGGCACTGTGGCATAGTGGGTAAAGCAACTGCCTGTAGTGCCAGCATCCCATCTGGGCACCTATTTGAGTCCCGGCTGCTCCACTTCTTTTTTTCTTTTTTTAAAGACTTATTTATTTTATTTGAAAGGCAGAGTTACAGAGAGGCAGAGAGAGAGAGGTCTTCTCTCCACCGGTTCATTCCCCAGATGGCCACAACAGTCAAAGCTGTGCCAATCTGAAGCCAGGAGCCATGAGATTCTGCTGGGTTTCCCAGACAGTGGCAGAGGCCCAAGAATTTGGGCCATTTTCTACTGCTTTCCCAGGCCATAGCAGAGAGCTGGATCTGAAGAGGAGCAGCTGGGTGCCAGCACTGTAAGCGGCGGCTGTACCCGCTACACCATAGCACCGGCCCTGCTGTTCTACCTCTGATCCATCTCTGTGCTATGGCCTAGGAAAGCAGTAGAAGATGACCCAAGGCCTTGGGCCCCTGCACCCGCGTGGGAGATCCAGAAGCTCCTGGCACCTGGCTTCAGGTCAGCCCAGCTCCAAACAGTGTGGCCATTTGGGGAGTGAACCAGCGGATGGAAGGCCTCTCTCCCTGCTCTGCCTCTCTGTAACTATGTCTTTCAAATAAATAAATAAATCTTTAAAAAGAAAATAGATTAACAAGACTTTTGGCTTCATGAACTTCTCTCCAATCACATGGAGATGGTTTGGCCAGGTAATAGGATGAACAATCTTGCAAGATGCTTCAAAATAGGACTCTAAATTTGGGCTGGCTCCATTTGATAAGAATGCAGTCTTTCCAAAACAGAATTCTTCTCATGACTCTACACTGTCCAAAATGTATTTTAGGATGCAGAAATATCAGGTGCTCTTTCGGGTTTGTTGGCCTCAAGTTTGCGTTGTCAGAATCTTGCCTTATCAAAGCCCCAAGGCTTAGTATCCAAATGCGTTTCACAACTAAAGCAGACCAAAGGGTGAGAAGAGTTGGTCATACGGTACATTCTTTTTTGCCACACTCTCTAATTTTTGCTAGGTACAACAAAATCAAAGATATGTGCATTCAGAATGATAGAGTATATTTTATTTAATTCTAATCAATGGTAAGTTATTTTAGAAGTCTTAAAATGACAACAGTGACAACTAGATATCAACAACCACATTCATACTTATCATGTGATAAAGACAATTTAAGTGGCCGGCGCCACGGCTCACTAGGCTAATCCTCCACCTGCAGTGCCGGCACACCAGGTTCTAGTCCCGGTCGGGGCGCCGGATTCTGTCCTGGTTGCTCCTCTTCCAGGCCAGCTCTCTGCTGTGACCCGGGAAGGCAGTGGAGGATGGCCCAAGTGCTTGGGCCCTGCACCCGCATGGGAGACCAGGAGAAGCACCTGGCTCCTGGCTTCGGATCAGCGCAGTGCCGGCTGTAGTGGCCATTTTAGGGGTGAACTAATGGAAGGAAGACCTTTCTCTCTGTCTCTCTCTCTCTCACTGTCTAACTCTGCCTGTCAAAAAAATAAATAAATAAATAAAAACAATTTAAGCAAGCATAAAGTCAAATTGGGAAATCCACACTAGCAAACTGTTCCATTCTCTGGGTATCTGTATAATTAAAGAGCCAGTGCCAAAAAAGTTTTTTAATAATCTTTAAAAGTTCCTCACCACTGATAAACAACTGTGATGGGACTGGGGCCATGGCAGAGCAGGTTAAGCTGCTGGCTACAATGCCAGCATCCTATATGGGCGCCAGTTCAAGTCCTGGCTGTTCCACTTCCGATCCAGCTTCCTGCTGGTGTACCTGAGAAAGCAGTAGGTGATGGGCCAAGTACTTGAGACCCTGAACCCAAGAGGGAGACCCAGAGGAAGCTCCTGGCTCTTGGCCTCAGATTGGCTCAACCCCAGCCATTGCGCCATTTGGGGAGTGAACCAGTGGATGGAAGACCTCTCTCTGTGTGTCTATGTCTCTGTCTCTGTCGCTCTCTCTATAAACACTGCCTTCCAAATAAATAATTAAAAAAAAAAAAGCAGAAAGGGAGGCTGGCGCCATAGTGCAGTAGGTTAATGCTCTGCCTGCGGCGCTGGCATCCCATATGGGCACTGGTTGTAGTCCCGGCTGCTCCTCTAGAAGATGGCCCAAGTGCTTGGGCCCCTGCACCCATGTGGGAGACCCAGAAGAAGCTCCTGGCTTCAGATTGACGCAATTCTGGCCATTGCGGCCATTTGGGGAGTGAACCAGTGGATGGAAGACCTCTCTCTCTCTCTCTCTCTCTGCCTCTGTCTATCTGTAACTCTACCTCTCAAATAAATAAATAAAATATTAAAAAAAAAAAAACAGAAAGGAACTTCAAACTGGCATATTTTTAAAAATAAAATAAAAAATAGAAAAATATACAAAAAAGAACTGTGATGGCCAATTTTACAGGTTTAAAAAAGAAATACATTGATTCCAATGTTTTACACTTTTACATTTATAAAAACATTGCCAGCATTTTCAGATACATCAGTAACAGCATGCCAAGACTTGAAAATCTTGAGAGATCATGATGTTCTTTCACTTCCTTCTGGATTCATTGGCTGAGGACAAGCATGGCGGGGACACTTGGGGCAGCAGTCTTGGGTCTTCTTACCCCACTGCAGCTCTGTCGACTTCCAGTGGTGGGAACATCGGCGCTGTAGGCTGCACCTTGTACGTCATTGACGTGGACTCTGCTTTTTGGCAGATGGTTCTATAACCATGGAGAGCTACACTTGGACAAGTCCTCCTCAGCAGAACCAGTCTTCCTCTTCAGAAGTAGCCTTTGATGTTTCTGTGGCTCTTGCATGAATCAATTGGTTTTCCTTTGTACTGTCAGTCTTTGGCCAAAATGGTCTTGAATAAGCTGAGGAAAATTATCTTGTTTCTGACATCCTACAACTATCCTGTTTTATCAGGCCAGTGATTATGAATTTGTATATTTCTAAAAATCAGCTTATGGACACTGAAAGTCACTTTCATGTACAGCTGACACAAGCTCCTGCAGTAAATGCCATTTGCCAAGAAAAGTAAAACACTTTCACTTAGGGATGTCAGGTATATTTCACTCTTCTCCACTTGACTTGAATAAGTGAAGGTAACTTATTAGCAGGCTTGTATCAGAAAAATCAATATTCACTCTCAAGATGCAATATTTTTTTTTTATTTTTGACAGGCAGAGTGGACAGTGAGAGAGAGAGACAGAGAGAAAGGTCTTCCTTTTGCTGTTGGTTCACCCTCCAATGGCCGCCGTGGCCGGCGCGCTGCGGCCGGCGCATTGCACTGATCCGATGGCAGGAGCCAGGTGCTTCTCCTGGTCTCCCATGGGGTGCAGGGCCCAAGCACCTGGGCCATCGTCCACTGCACTCCCGGGCCACAGCAGAGAGCTGGCCTGGAAGAGGGGCAACCGGGACAGAATCCGGCACCCCGACCGGGACTAGAACCCGGTGTGCTGGTGCTGCAGGTGGAGGATTAGCCTAGTGAGTCACGGCACCGGCCAAGATGCAATATTTTAAAATATACTTCAACTATCATATGCTTTCTGAAAGTTTCCAATGCTTCCTAAAGGTTTTTCTTTTTATGCTAAAAGTTTTTTAAAGCAGTTTAGCCCCCAGAAATTCTTCATGATTGATGTTTTTAAGTGGGAGGGAATAAGAAGCATTCGGAACAGAAAACTGCAGGCTTTGTCATCTAGAATCCAGCCGCTGAAACTGTTTCCTTAAAGCTTGGCAATTTTCCTAAGCCCTTTTGTAATCTCTGGGTGAATGTACATTGATCCTGTCCATCACATAGTTTTATGAACTTCAGGCCATTTGTCCGGTCCCACGTGAAAGCTAAACCATTTACTTGATGATAGATAAATTCGGATTAATTATTGCTGATGATAAAGCCCTTTCTTGCACGCTATCACCATTGTATCATTCTTCAATTTCCAATGAAATATTAATACATTTTGTAAATGATAATAATGGACTTTTGTTTTGAAAATATGATCACAGTTCCAAAACAAACAAAACTTATAGACAACTAACAACAACAAGTTGAAAAATTAGACTACTAAAGGAACACAATAGCAAGAAACGAATGTGTGCGCCAAGCCTTGCGACAGCATGCAGCTGGTGACAGGAACAGGTGACTACACGCAGGGACACAGGCCAGACGGCCGCTGAGGTTGAGGCCAGCTCCACTACCGTCTCAGCTGAGATGCCCAGTAGTCTGCTTAGCTTTTCTTTGTTTTAATATTTTGCCTACATGAAAAATGGAGTGTTTTTACCTTTCCACAGGCAAGTGGAACAATGACATGGTTCAGCACTGACATAGCTTACTTGAGAGGCATCATCGTTGCTTTCTCTGGAATGCTGGGTAGGCTCACAGCGGTACCTCCTGTCTCTACCACTTCCCCGTTCCTCTCCCTGTCCTGACATTGTACTTATGCAATGCATCCAGAAATCAAATGCTGTGGTTTGAACATTAGTTTGGGTATTCCTCAAAGGCCCATGTGTTAGGGGCTTCGTCCCCATAGTCTTTTTTTTTTTAATAAGTGGAGACATGCACTTTTCCTCCTTCCTTCCTTCCTTCCTTCCTTTCTTTCTCTTTTTTCAAGATTTATTTATTTATTTGAACGGCAGGGTTACAGAGAAGCAGAGGCAGAGGGAGAGAGAGATCTTCCATCTGCTGGTTCACTCCCCAAATGGCTGCAATGGCTGGAACTGCACCGATCCAGAGCCAGGAACTAGGAGCTTCTTCAAGGTCTCCCAGTTGAGTACAAGGGCCCGAGGACTTGGGCCATCTTCCGATGCTTTCCCAGGCCATAGCAGAGAGCTGGATCACTAGTGGACTTGAACTTTTCCCATATGGGATGCCAGCACTGCAGGTGGCGGCTTAACCTGCTACGTTGCTGAGCCGGCCCCAGTCCCCAAAGCCTTATATTAATTTTTAATGGATCAAGGGTAGAGACTTAATCCAGTTGTGATCTGTAGGTGAGGTGTGTGTGTGAGGGGGCTGTGTAGAGGATTAGATTGGATTCAGTTGCTGGGGTGGAGCCCGGGGTTGAATCATGGTGGCTCTATAAGGAAGAGTCTGCTGTCTGTCTCCATCTCTGCTTCCCGGTTCACCGTGTGGTTCACAGTAACTGTTTTCCTTTTTTTTTTTTTTTTTTTTTTTGACAGGCAGAGTGGACAGTGAGAGAGAGAGACAGAGAGAAAGGTCTTCCTTGGCCGGCGCCGTGGCTCAATAGGCTAATCCTCCACCTTGCGGCGCCGGCACACCGGGTTCTAGTCCCGGTCGGGGCGCCGGATTCTGTCCCGGTTGCCCCTCTTCCAGGCCAGCTCTCTGCTATGGCCAGGGAGTGCAGTGGAGGATGGCCCAGGTGCTTGGGCCCTGCACCCCATGGGAGACCAGGAAAAGCACCTGGCTCCTGGCTCCTGCCATCGGATCAGCGCGGTGCGCCGGCTGCAGCGGCGGCCATTGGAGGGTGAACCAACGGCAAAGGAAGACCTTTCTCTCTGTCTCTCTCTCTCACTGTCCACTCTGCCTGTCAAAAATAAAAAAAAAAAAAAAAAGAAAGAAAGGTCTTCCTTTGCCGTTGGTTCACCCTCCAATGGCCGCCGCGGCTGGCGCGCTGCGGCCGGCGCACCGCGCTGATCCGATGGCAGGAGCCAGGAGCCAGGTGCTTTTCCTGGTCTCCCATGGGGTGCAGGGCCCAAGCACCTGGGCCATCCTCCACTGCACTCCCTGGCCACAGCAGAGGGCTGGCCTGGAAGAGGGGCAACCGGGACAGAATCCGGCGCCCCAACCGGGACTAGAACCCGGTCTGCCGGCGCCGCTAGGCGGAGGATTAGCCTAGTGAGCCGCGGCGCCGGACCTGTTTTCCTTTATGAGTAACAATACTCAGGTACTTTTGGTGACAAAGATGGAGTAATACACTGGTAATACACTAAATGGTGCCCACTAAGGCAGAAGCCTGGGTTTTAAATACATTAAATTAATAATAATTTATAATTTGTAATTTATAGTAAATAATTTAATAAATTAATTAATTTTAAATTAATTTATCTGAAAGGCAGAAAGAGAGAGAAAGAAAGAGCTTCCAACCGCTGGTTCACTCCCCAAATGCTGACAGCGGCCAGAGCTGAACTCACTCAGAGTCAGGAGCCAGGAACTCAATCCTGGTTTCCCATGTGGGTGGGATGGACCCGAACTACTTGAGCCATCACTTGCTGCCTCCCAGGGTGCACATTAGCAGGAAGCTGGAATTGGAAGTCAGGAATCAAACCCAGGCACTCCAATGTGTGACATGGGAGCTTTAAATACGAGGCAAGGGGCCAGTGCTGAGGGGTAGCTGCTAAAGCCACTGCCTGCAGTGCCGGCATCCCATATGGCGCTGGTTCTAGTCCCGGCTGCTCCTCTTCCAATCCAGCTCTCTACTATGGCCTGGGAAAGCAGTAGATGTTCCAAGTGCTTGGGCCCCTGTACCCATGTGGGAGACCAGGAAGAAGCTCCTGGCTCCTGGCTTCGGATCAGCCCAGCTCCAGACATTGCAGCCATCTGGGAGTCAACCAGAGGATGGAAGACTTTCTCTCTCTCTCTCTCTCTCTCTCTCTCTCTCTCTGCCTTTGCCTCTCTGTAACTCTGCCTTTCAAATAAATAAATACCAGGCAAAATGCCTTTCCCCAGATTTTTAAAATAAAATTCTTTAAAATTAAAAAAAATTTTTTTGAAATTTTTTTAAATTTAAATAATTTTTTTAATTTTTAAATTTTTTTAAATTTAAAAATTTTTTTAAATAAAAATACACAGTTCAGAAAAGAAGGCAGTGGTGTTCATTCTTATTTGGTCATTAATCAGCGAGATTTTGATGGTTCTCTTGAAGGGAGTCTGCTTTCAGAGGAGATTTTAAAAGGAGCTAGGAAAAAAGGCAAACAAGACCTAGCAGTGAAACACCAGATGTCCTTATTTGCCTCAGATGCGCACATGGGTGAGGCAGGCATTCGGCCTAGGGGCCAAGACGCTGATGTTCCACGTCAGAGTACCCGGATTCACCTCTGCTGCTTAGCTCGGCCTGACTCCAGCTTCCTGCCACTGTAGCCCCTCAGGGTCAGCTGTGATGGCTCGGGGAACTGGGTTCCTGCCACCATGTGGGAGCCTGCATTGATTCAACTCCCGGCTTCAGCCCCGGCCCAGCTACGGCCATTGCAGCACATTTAGGGCTGAGCCAAGGGATGGGATCCTGTTTGCTCTTTCAGTTTCTCTCCTCCCTGCCTCTCAAAACATTTTTAAATTCTACATAAATTATACCTTTAAAAGGTACTCAGAGTTCCCGATTAGTACTTTAATGTTATCTGTGTTCTTGCTATATGTGTATTATATCTGTTTGATGGAAGTATTTGACATACACACTCCTCTCTTAAGCATCTCAGGTTTTACTGTCTCAGGGCTACAGACAGAGAAGCTTTGGGTAAGAAAAGCAGGACAAAGGGTGTAAAATGGGCTGGTGTTTAGGGGAGGCAGTCTGCCGCAAGCTCAAAGGACTGTCCCACTGTGAGTACTACCAGCTCAGCTTCCTAGCTCTTTCTTCATCTTTATTTTTTTCATTCATTTAAGAGGCAGCAGGAGAGAAACAGAGATGGAGACAGACAGACACACACACACACACACACACACACACGCAGAGTGAGAGGGCGCTTCCACCTGCTAATTCATTCCTCAGATGCCTGCAGCAGCGGGCTGGGCCAAGAGCGGAGCCAGGAGTCCTGAGCTCGATCTGGGCCGGACTCGCGGTGTAGCAGGCTAAGGGGCTCATCCCAGTTTCCCCGTGGGTGGCAGGAACTCCGCTCCTGAGCAATCGCCTGCTGCCTCCCAGGGCCTGCGTTGCCAGCAGGCTGGAGTCAGGAGTGGAGCCGGGAATTGAACCCAGGCCCTCCAGTGTGGGGTGGAGGCATCCTACCGAGCATGGCCACTGCTAGGTCCCATGCATGTCCCATTTCTGATTTTTTAATGACTACTTCACGTGGCAAAGAAAAAAAATACCCAATGTCATATATAATTAAAAGGTTATCAATAGCAAGCAGCTGCCTTAGGAAAGTGTATTTTGTAATACAGCAAACACTTATATCCACATTTTAATGAATAACCGATATGTTATTTTGTCAGCTATTGTATTACCATACAATGAGAAGGAGCCGGAAAACCTGGCAGGATCAGTGTAGTTTTCATGGAGAGAAAGTTGAGAGAACCAAAGGGAAAATTGTTGAAGGGAAGTGAAAAATTAAGAAAGAAGCACAAAATAAGAATTTTTAGGGGCCGGTGTTGTGGTATAGTGGGTAAAGCTGCCACCTGCAGGGCTGGCATCCCATATGGGCGCCAGTTCTTGTCCCAGTTGCTCCATTTCAGATCCAGCTCCCTGCTAATGCTCCTGGGAAAGCAGCAGAGGGTGCTCCAAGTGCTTGGGCCCCTGCACCCATGTGGGAGACCTGGGAGAAGCTCCTGGTGCCTGGCCAAGTCTCAGCTGTTACAAGCATCTGGAGAGTGAGTCAGCAGATGGAAAAAAATCTCTCTCTCTCTATCTGTAATTCTGAATTTCAAATAAATAAATACTTCTTTTAAAAAATAGAATTTTCAGAGGCAATAGGGAAAGGCCTTTGAAAATTTTAATCATTAACATTTGCAACAAAATGGATGGAGCTGGAGATCATTATGCTAAGTTAAATAAGCCAAGTCCAGAAAGACAAATGTCACATGTTTTCTCTTATTTGTGGAAGTTAATATATATATATATGTATATGTATATGTACATGTATATATATAGTGAGTATAAAGATTGTGTGGATGTCATGTATTTGGTAACTAGCTATAAATATTGCTTCCTTGAATCATACCACGTAATTCTCTTCTTCCCCCACTTTGTGATCATTGCCATGAATCCCTCACACTGTGATATTAATATCTCTGTTTTCAAGAAAAGATGGTATATATCTGTATGTACATAATGTCTACATTTGAAACAAAAATGGCAAAATGTTAAAAAATGAAACTAATAAATAAAACAAGACTTTTAATCATTAACTCAGAAGATATGGTTAGTTTTCTAGGCTGTAGGTAAACAGCATGCTCAAAAGTAAGTTCAAGGGGCCAGCACTACAGTGTAGCAGGTAAACCCCCGCCTGCAGTGCCAGCATCCCATATGAGTGCTGGTTCGAGTCCCGGCTATTCCACTTCCGATCCGGCTCTCTGCTATGGCCTGGGAAAGCAATGGAGGATGGCCCAAGTGCTTGGGCTCCTGCACCCACGTGGGAAACCTGGAAGAAGCTCCTGCTCCTGGCTTCGGAGAGATGCAGCTCTGGCCGTTGTGGCCAACTGGGGAGTGAACCAGTGGATGGAAGACCTCTCTCTCTCTCTCTCTCTGCGCCTCTGCCTCTGCCTCTGCCTCTCTCTGTCTGTAACTCTGCTTTTCAAATAAATAAATAAATCTTTAAAAAAAAAAGAGATCAAATAGTATTCAATCACGTATGTTTTTAAATTTGTGTACTTTACTTTATTTGAAAGGTGGAGAAAAGGTGAGGGAGAGAGGTCTATTTGCCGGTCACTGCCCGCATGCCCACAACAGCCGGGGCTGGGCCAGGCTCAGGGGAGCCTGGAACTCAATCCACGTATCCCACGTGGCTGGCAGGGAGCCAGGTACTTGTCTCATCGTCTATGTGCCGCCTCCCAGGGCAGGAAGTTAGAGTGGACGCAGAGTAGTTACCAGGAAGTTAGAGTGGACGCAGAGGAGTGGGGACTCGCACTAGGCACTGCAAGAAGCGATGTGGGTGTGCCAAGCCGCTTCTTACCCACTATGCCAGTTGTCTGCCCCATCAATGACTTCTAAAATACTGCCTTCTACCCTGAGCAGGGTCATGACAACTCGCCACGTGCTTTTGAGGAATTCTTGAGAAATTTTTCTCTGATCATGGGTGGCGGATTCATTTTAAATGATCTGAGCTCACCCTTTGAGGAACAGTTGGGTGTACTCTGTCCCAGTACTCCATTGCGTTACAACTGTTAGGGTCCAAAAAAGCCCACCGCCCAAGGAACGACTCCAAGAGACTTTTTCTCTCATGCAACCAGCAAAGGGTTAAATTTATTGATCCAACATGTTGGGGCCCTCTGACAAGGACAGAGGAGCAGTGAGAAACTACAGCATAGGGTTTATAAAGGCAAAAACCGCAAAATCGGGAGGAGGGAGAGAATACACGATTGCTAAACGGTTGCTAAAATCTTACAATCAGCAATTATGATCTTAAGACATAGACAAATCACATCTTCATTATTAGCCCAGGTAACCCAGGTGTAACCTTTCTACTTTTAAGCTTGAGCAATCATGCTAAGGGGTTTTTGTGCATTGCCAAGGGTGATGTAGTACACTGCTATTGTCCGACTATTTGAGATCATAGTTTCAGACCAGAGTCTCACGGGGGGGGGGGGTTGCTTTCCCAGAATGCAGTCTCGAGGGCTCCAAAATGGAGTCCCTGCTGTCAAGGTGCTACTTTACTCTGTCTTATTTTCACAGCTGCACCAGGAAGGTTTAAACCTGTAAGCTTAAGCTTAACTTTTTACACCTGCACATATACAATTTTAACTCTTCAGAACATCAGCACAGAGACTTTTAGTCGAGCGAAGACCAAGTGTATTTTGCCATCCAAGTGTTAAAAGTTTTAGGGCAAGGTTTCATTTTGTTCTACGAAGTCTGCCAAGCTCTGGCTTAAAACAAAGCAAACAGGCCAGCAGTATAAAATTAGACAGCAGTTACACGTCTTCTTTGATGAAAGCAATTATAAGTAGATAATTGTGTAAGAGGGGCTACAGAGCTGTACTGGTGATAAAAAAAAATTTAAATGAAATAACTAACCAATAAAAATTCATCGGAACTGAAAGCCCAGAAGGAATTATGTTTTTTGGTTCAAGCAAACACTAACCACAAGATGTAAGAACTAATTCTCTGATTACACTATATTTTGGAAGGTTATTAGAGTTGCTGAAGAGTAAGGCTATTCAAACAATTATGCTTTCAGAGGCTGTCTTGTGATGCTATATAATTTGAAGCAGGATATGATGAGGAGGTAATTTTTCACTAATAGGAAACAAAGGCAAGAACATCTAGAAAGAAAATTTAGAATAATTGCACATCAATGGCAACTTGGGTAAGTTATGGGTTAGTTATTAATACTAAGGGGGAAACATTTGATAGTGCCGCCTTGTTAATGAGATGAAAATGAAATGCAATGCCAAGTGGGGGGTTTCAGTTTTTGACATTTTATGACTTAATATGCACTTAAATCAGACTGTGTTGCCATAAGTATTGAATTTGTGGGAAATGATTTTACAGGAAATAAAAGATTAGAATTGCAACAAAATCACATGTCTGCAGGGGAGGGTGGCCCGAGGTTAGAACAAAAGGAATTATGGAGACAGGGACCAAGTAGGAGGCCACATTCCATTGGAAGAGGGCAGCCTTTGGGATACGGGTGATGGGATCTTTAGAACTGTGGATGTGATTTTGGATACTGGAATTTGGTATTATGTTTTCTAATTTTAATTTAGCAAATCGATTTCAAACAAGCAAAGCCTGCATGTCAAACAAAACTTGCACACAATGTGGATTCAGCTTGCAGACCATCTGTAGATGACCCCAAGAGGGAGGACGTGTTAACTGAGCACCTGTTAAGTGTCAGGTGATATATGTGAAATAATGTATACCAAGTGCAGGACATATAATCATCTCTACAACCCAGTGAAGAAATGGAGACTTCCAGAGGTCAAGATTCTATTGATAATCACTTCCATGGGTACTAAAATGTCTCATTAGAAAAAGCAATAAATCAAGCGCTAAATGGACCACATATGACCTAGCCTACGATTGTTATTAGAGTGTAGACGGGGCTCAAGGATGCCATGGACAAAGTTAACAAAGCAGACCTAGAGAGGGCTGCATGACTAAGGCTGTGTTCTTACTTAGCTTTCCCTGTGCGGTTTGAACCTGAAAAGACGCTCTGGACCTGTGAACTTGATTTCCAGTGCACGCATGGAGGTTTTACTGAGATGACTGACAGCACCCTGTCTGTGGGTATGACCTTTGGATTTCCACTTTTCTACTCATAGTAGGGCTTCGGGATGGACTTGGTGGGGAGGAAGGGGAGGGCAGCGAGGTGGAGCTGCCGCAGGAATTTCCACCCTTGCTAAGTCTGAATGCAAAGTTGCACAGCAGGTGGGTTTGCTGGATGTTTTGCTGAGTTGGTCTAGCACTTGAAAAACAGTAGAGATGCTGTGACCCCATGCATTAAGTTGAATCCATCTTTGTACTTTCTGGATTTCTTAGATATTTTCTTTCTTTCTTTCTTTTTTTTTTTTTTTTTTTTTTTTTTACAGGCAGAGTGGATAGTGAGAGAGAGAGAGAGACAGAGACAGAGAGAAAGGTCTTCCTTTTGCCGTTGGTTCACCCTCCAATGGCCGCTGCGGCCGGCGCACTGCGCTGATCTGAAGGCAGGAGCCAGGTACTTTTCCTGGTCTCCCATGGGGTGCAGGGCCCAAGCACTTGGGCCATCCTCCACTGCACTCCCGGGCCACAGCAGAGAGCTGGCCTGGAAGAGGAGCAACCAGGACAGAATCCGGCGCCCCGACAGGGACTAGAACCTGGTGTGCTGGCACCGCTAGGTGGAGGATTAGTCTATTGAGCTGCGGTGCCGGCCAACATATATTATTTTTAATAGCAAAAATCTTTATTTTATTTTGTTTATTTGAAAAGCAGGGAGACAGAGAGAGACACCTACAGAGGGAGATTGTCCACCTGCTGATTCAACTCCCCAAATGCCAGCAACATCCAGGGCTGGGCCAAGCCAAAGCTGGGAAGCTGGAACTCAATCTGGGTCTCCCACATGAGTGACAGGGACCCAAGTACTTGAGCCATCACCAGATGCCTTCCGGGGTGCACATTAGCAGGAACCCACACAACTTGATGTGGGTTGCCAGCACCCCAAACAGAATCTTTACTGCTGCGCCAAATGCCCACCTCAATGCTATTTTTGAAGTTTGACCAAGAGGAAAAACAGCATATATCACATATAATTCAAGCATTAAGTTTGTAAATAACCTAGAGAAACAGCTTTCCTAGATAACTTTACCTATGAAATGTTCCAATCATTCTACATTCAACCCCGGAGTGCAAACATTTGTGTCTCCATACCCAGAGGCCCAGCTTTCCTTTGTTATGTAAGAATGTCTCCCCTCTTCCTGGCCTGGACTTGCACATGGGCACTGGCCCGTGTGGGTGGGAAAATCCTCCCAGATCGGCCCTAGCAGAATCAGGACATTGGCTCTGAGACCACCATTCATTTTCCCTTTTCTGGTTTAGGAGTCATTCATTCAATTTCTATTATTTTAGTGCTTACCCTTAAATTTTTTTTTTTTTTTTTGACAGACAGCATTAGACAGTGAGAGAGAGAGAGAGAAAGATCCTCCCTCCGCTAGCCCACTCCCCAAATGGCCGCCACAGCCGGCGTACTGCGCCGATCCGAAGCCAGGAGCCAGGCACCTCTCCCCAGTCTCCCATGGGGTGCAGGGCCCAAGCACCTGGGCCATCCTCCACTGCACTCCCGGGCCACAGCAGAGAGCTGGGCTGGAAGAGGAGCAACCGGGACAGAATCCGGCGCCCCAACCGGGATTAGAACCCCGGGACCGGCACCGCAGGCGGAGGATTAGTCTAGTGAGCCGCGGCGCCAGCCTACCCTTAATTTTTTTCTTAAGAGGCAAAGAGAGACAGAGAAAGGCTAAGAGACAGAGAGCTCACATCCTCTCGTTACTCCAAAAATGCTTTCAATGGCTGGGGCAGCGTTAGGTTAAAGCTGGGAGCAGGGAACTCAATCCAGATCTCCCATGTGGGTGGCAGGAACCCAATGACTTGGGCCATCACTGTGGCCTCCCAGGGTCTACATCAGCAGGAAACTGAAATCAGAAGAGTAGACGCCAGGCATCCAACCCAGGTACTCTGACATAGGGTGTCTTAACTGGTATCTTAACTGCTAGCCAGCTGCCTGCCCAAACTCTTACATCTTTAATGAAGTATTCATGACCCGACAGTGTAAGCTAACCACTGTTGTTAGGCCTCTCTCACACCAGCATAGGCTGTCGGGGGACTTCACTCTACCCATCTGTCCTCACTTAGACAGCTCTGTAGACAGGCCTTGTGTGTTACTCTCCTCTGCTGAGTTGTTAAGATGGTTCTTTGCTTTATGTCATCAGTTCTTCTTTGGATTTGTCCATAAGTTTACTAATTTCTACTCTACTATTCTTTTTAAGATCTTTTTGTTTTTAATTTGAAAGGCAGAATTACAGAGAGAGAGAGAGATCCACTTGTTCATTCCCCAAAATGGCTGCAACAGCTGGAGCTAGGACAGGCTGAAGCCAGGAGCCAGGAGCTTTACCCAGAAGAACTTGGTCCATCTTCTACCGCTTTCCCAAGTGCATTAGCAGGGAGCTGGATCAGAAGTGAGCAGCTGGAACTGCTGGGATGCTGGCATTGCACACGGTGCCTTTACCTGCTACACCAAAATTCTGGCCCCGAGATCTATTTTATTTATTTGAAAGGCAGGGTAACAGAGAGAAAGGGAGAAACAGAGAAAGAGATCTTCCATCTGCTGGTTTACTCCCTGGTTGGCCACAATGTGTGTGTGTGTGGGGGGGGTCCAGGCCAAAGACAGGAGTCTGGATGAGTGGCAGGGGCCCAAGTATTTGGGCCACATTCCTCTGCCTTCCTAGGAGTATTAGCAGGGAGATGGATCAGAAGCAGAGCAACTGGGACTTGAACCAGCGCTCCAGGATGGGATGCCGGCCCTGTAGGTGGCGGCTTAACCAGCTATGCCACCACACTGCCTCCCCCCATTGTTTCTTCAGTGCTACCCCGGCCCCACTTCAATGTCCTTTGAAGCAAATCTCTCTTGGGAGCCCCACAGTGAGGCTGTCTGGATGGTGAGCTCACTCATATTCCAGAAGTATCTGTTCTTCACTGTTTTTCTGATAATCTCTAGGCTAGCAGCTATTTTCTCTCAGCACAAAATATTATTCCATTAGTTTCTGGTTTCTGTTGCTGTTTTCACTGTCTAAATGTTGTTCCTTAGTAAACTGTTCTTTCACACACTCTTTAGTGCTTTGAAATTTCTTATGTCAAAGTGTGGGTTTGATTGTAGTTTTTCTGGCTGGGGTGAAGTGTGCATGTTGAATTTTCATTGTAATTTCATCAGCAGCAGGCTTTTTACCAGGACAATCCCTGTACAACCTGGATTGAAGGTGTTTTTCAGAAATGTGTGTGTATGTGTGTGTGCCCGTGAGCGTGCACCAGCACTTCGTGCCTGAGCCTGCTCCTGCCAGAGTCCCTGGTGTGCCATTGACCTAAAACCACACTCCGTGCTAATAGCTGAGCTTGAGTATTTGCAAATCACAAAATGCAATGAGCTCCAAACTGGAGGGAGGAGAAGTTGTGATGAGAAGTCATCAGCTGTGACCTTTGTCCCCATCAAAGCCTGAGCTGAAACAGACCTGCTGCCTTGTGCAACTGGGTGGTACTTCCTAGCTCTTCCCTTCCCCAAGGATGCGACCCTTCAAAGTGTACACCTGCCAGCAGACTCTGCCCCAGCTCTCTGCCAGCTCTACTGTCCCCTTGTGGTCATTCAAATCTCAAGTGCCCTGACTACCTTGGTGGGGGAGGCGGGGGCACATAGCCTCATCCCAGCTGCTGCAGCAGAACTTCAGCCTTCTCTCTCTGGTTTTCAGCTCCATCACTGATTTTTCACCTTCAGAGATTCTTCTTGCTTTCTTGGGAGCAGTTACACATCTTAAAGTATACTTGTTGGGGCAAGCATTTGGCCTAGTGGTTAAGACACTGGTCAGAATGCCTGCAGCCCATATCCTTGGAGTGCCTGGGTTTGACCCCTGGCCCCAGTTCCTGCCTCCAGTTTGCTGCTAATGCTGACCCTAGTACGTAGCAGAGATGGCTTAAGTCATTGGGTTCCTGCCACTGATCTGAGAGACCTGGATTCTGTTCCTGGCTGACTGAGACAAATAAATTTTTTGAAAAATTTAAAAAAGGATTTTTTTGTGTGTTTAGCCAACAGTGAAAGGAGTTTGCGGTAGGAAATTTTCTATGATATTTAACCCCCAATAAATTAAAGTTACAGGAAGTCATTGTTTTGTACCGAATTCCTACCAAACTCAGACAGACTTAAAATCAATATGGAGTAAATCACACTGACATTCCAAGTCACCAAATTCAAGATGAATTGTTATCTGAGCTTTGGAGAAATCAGGTTTGGAGAGATAACAGCCAAATTTGCCAGACCGGCCTCTAGCCTTGTGATAATGAAGTTCCCCAAATCCAATCCTTATAAACAACAAACCTGATGGCAACCGATCAAGTAGTTTTCTATTGTTCTGTCTCCTGGTCCCAGTCTTACAAGAGAAGTAATTTGGAAATTTCCAGTTTTGTCTTTGTTCTCTCTTTCTGCTTTCTTGTCCCGTTCTTTGTCTATAAAACCAAGCTCCTTTGCTCAGCTCCTTGAAATACTTGTTCTTGCTTATGGAATAAAGCAGTGCCTGATTATAGGTCACAAATAAGGCCAATTAAGATCCTTACGCTGAATTTGTTGTACTTATTTTTTAAGATTTTTAAAAAGATTTATTTTTTTACTTGAAAGGCAGTTAGAGAAAGGGAGACACACACACACAGACAGAGAGAGAGGTCAATCTTCCATCCACTGGTTCACTCCCCAAATGGCCACAACACCCATTGCTGAGCCAGGCCAAAGCTAGAAGCTAGGAGCTTCATCCGAGTCTCCCACATGGGTGCATGGAGCAAAGCACATGGGCCATTCTCTGCTGCTTTCCCAAGTGCATTAGCAGGGAACTGGATCAGAAGTGGAGCAGCCAGGACTCAACCCAGTGCCCATATGGGATGCTGGCATTGCAGGCAATGGCTTAACCTGCTGAATCACAACACCTGCTCCTCTTTATACTTGTGACACCCTCAAAGTCCTGGAAATGTGCATACAGTTCTTCTATTCTTTCTTCTTTTTCTTTCTTCACAGGATCTGATAGACCAAAGATTTTCACATCTGAAATATGAACAAGGGTTCCAAACGTGGTGAATAGTCTTCTTACACAGTAAATCCCACCACAGATCTCCCAAGTTAAATATTTTATTCCAGGGGATAGAGTTGTGGCATAGCAGGTTAAGCCACTGCCTACAATGCTAGCATCCCATACGGTAAGTATGTCAGTGGTTCAAGTCCCAGCTGCTCCATTTCTGATCCAGTTCACTTCTAATGTGCCTGGGAAAGTAGAAGTTGGCCCAAGTGTTTGGGCCCCTGACACTCAGGCAGGGCACCTGGAAGAAGTTCCTGGCTCCCAGCTTCCACTGGGGCAAGTGAACCAGCAGACGGATGATCTCTCCCTCTCTATAATTCTGCCTTTAAAAAAATAAATAAATCTTTTTTAAAAATTGCATTTCAGCTACAATTAATTTTGGAGAAAAAGAGACCACCACCCCCACCAGGGCCAGCGCAGTGGTATAGTGGGTGCAGCTACCACCTGTAATGCTAACATCCCACATCGACACAGGTTTGAATCCTGGCTGCTTCACTTCCTATTCAGCTCCCTGCTACTGTGCCTGGGAAAGCAGTGGAAGATGGCCCAAGTGCTTGGGCCCCTGCCCCACATGGGAGACCTGGAAGAAGCTCCTGGCTCCTGGCTTTGGCCTGGCCCAGCCCTGGCCATTGTGGCCATTTAGGAAGTGAAAAGAAAGGCCACCTCAAAACACACCAAACACTGGAGTAAGGGAAAAGGCTCATTGCTGGGTGGGGGAACCCGACAGGCTGCCTCCCCCATGCACAGAGAGAACAGCAGCCTGTCCTGGGAGAATAGGTCTTAAACGGCTTTTCGGAGGGAGGTAAGGAGGTGGGAGTAGGTGGAGCTGACGCTTGTGATTGGGCCATTTGGTCACCTGACTTCTAGTAAGCCAAGCTGGGCTTAGATTGAAGCTTATTGTACAAAATGGCGGCAGGACCAGAGTCTAAGATGGCGCCATAGGTAAGACCATACTATTTTACTAACAGGGAGGGAAACGATGGATGAAAGATCTCTCTGTCTCTCTCTGTCTCTCCCCCTTGATAACTCTGCCTTTCAAATAAATAAAAATAAATATTAAAAAAGACTACCCTAGACAGTATATTTCATAGGAAAGACACCTATATCTTTTTCAATTCAAATTTTTGCAGACTCATTTAGAATAAAAATATTTCATAAAAATTGAGATGACCTCTCCTAAGGTAATCAGGACTTAGGGAGGGAGGGAACTCCTTGTGTTGAACACATTAAAATGAGTAGGAGGGGCCTGGCTCACAAAGCTGCCCTGGACACACCACATTGGTTGACGTCACATTTACTATGGATGAAATTCACAGTAAAAGCATTTTATTGTCAAAGGGTATTTTGTTGTCATCTTGTTAAGATCAAGAAACATTGCCGTGGCCGGGGCTATGGTGCAGTGGGTTAAAGCCTTGGCCTGAAGCGCTGGTATCCCATATGGGTGCCAGTTCCAATCCCAGCTGCTCCACTTCTGGCCCAGGTCCTTGGGCCCCTGCACCCACATGGGAGACCCAGAAGAAGCTCCTGGCTTCGGATCAGCGCAGCTCTGGCTGTTGCAGCCATTTGGGGAGTGAACCAGTGGATGGAAGACCTCTCGCTCTGTCGCTACCTCTCTCTGTAACTCTGCCATCCAAATAAATAAAATAATAAATAAATTCTTAAAAAAAAAAGAAACAAAAAAGCAACATTGTCCTGGGGTATATCACTTTCAGGTAGGTTAATTGCAATGACCCTGTTGAGTACCCAATGTAAGGCCGCCACAAAACATAGCAGAGAAACATAGCAGAGGAAACCCGACAGACTGGAGGGAGGGGGCGAAGAAGGAAAAGAGGGAGAAGGAGACAGAGTTTAGGAGGTGGAGAGGAAGACAGACAGCGAGCAAGAGGAGAGGAGAGAGAGTGGAGAGAGGAGAGATGAGAGGAGAGAGAGTGCCACGTATTCAGGAACAGGTCCTTTTAAAACTTTGCGGGGGTGGGGGTGGGCAGGGAAGTAGGAGCAGTGAATCCCATTAGGAAGGGGGTGGAGCTGACACCCGTGGTTGGGCCATGTGGTCACCTGGCTTCCAGCAATGGCGGTGGGGGCCAGAGCCTAGGATGGTGTCAAGGCGTAGATCGCGCCATAGATAAGACTGTGCCATTTTCCTAACACCCAAAGAACTGGCAAGGAAAAGGGTTAGGAGCTTGATTCTGTAGAATGAGGAAGAGAGGCAAGAGGGGAAATGAGAGAGGATTTTAGAAAAGAGTGTGGCCAGTGGACAGTGATGGGCTGGAGTCTGGAGCGTGTCATGGCCAGGGACCTGCCCAAAACCAGCTGGCACATTGGAAAGGTGTGATTGCACACTATTCAGGAGAACCACCGAGACTGGCTAAGCAGTCAGGGACTGCCCAGAGCTGGAAGCCCCTGTTACCAGCTTGCTTCAAGAAAGAAGGGAGGAGCTGTGGCGCAGTGGGTTAACGCCCTGGCCTGAAGCGCCAGCATCCCACATGGGTGCCAGTTCTAGTCCTGGCTGGTCCTCTTCTGATCCAGCTCTGGAGAATGGCCCAAATCCTTGGGCCCCTGCACTCATGTGGGAAACCCGGAAGAAGCTCCTGGCTCCTGGCTCCAGATTAGCGCAGCTCTGGCTATTGCGGCCAACTGGGGAGTGAAGCAGCAGATGGAAGACCTCTCTCTGTCTTTCTCTCTGCCTCTCCCCTCTCTGTAACTCTGATTTTCAAATAAATAAATAAATAAATAAATAAAAGAAGAAGAAAGGGAAGGGAGAGGTTACTGGGTGAGCCGTAGCTGAGACTTCTAGTCCCACAGGCAGGAATGCGGGCCCAGGAGGGAGGGAGCTGGGGAGTAAACACCAGATCTCTTTCCTCCACCCAGTGGCCCCACAGAAGAGGCTCTGAGGCAGTGGAAAGAGGTCTGCCTTCCAGGACCCTGCAGACTGTTCAGCGTGGGTGGGGCCTGCACCACTGGGAGGGGGCGTGCATGGGTGACTGTGGGTGTGGGGCAAACACACGAAACCTTAGCCCTCCTTGACCACCTTCTGTTCATTTGTCACGTTTGTTTATTCATACTGCTTCTGCGCATGACTGTTCCTGTCTTCCTAGTGCCTTCATGGTGGTTCGAAGGTCCAAGTTTGGGAGACTGCTTTGGTTGGTATAAATAGTATAATGGTCTAAATGGTCTCCTAATTCCCCACTCATCTTTCCCAGGTTTCTTTCTCTCTCTCTTTTACAATCCAGGGGTCTTTTGTTTATTTTATTTTTTACACTCACCAAGCCTTGCATTCACAGGGAATGGGTTCTTGCAGCTGTGGCTCCTTTCAGTGGGTTCTGACAAAGGGGGCTTCTCTGGGTGGAGGGGCTGGTGCCTCAGTTGAGCCCAGGTGCCTTGCTCTCTGGCTTCCCTCTCTTTCTGGTCACTTTCCTTCCCACGTTTCAGGGAGCTGTCTCGGCTCTTAGAGTGCTTAGTATGTGCAGGATGCACATTTGTTGTTTCGGTAAGATCTTACCTGAACTTGTGTGTTTGCCACAGTGCCGACAGCATGCTGGGTAACACCGCAGCCCCTTCCAGTTTTGCCGTGGTACCATTTATGGGGCATCCCTTTGTGAACAGTTCCCATTCCCTTGATGTCTACAATGTCACCTTCCTTGTAGATGTTCATGTGTGTGGCCAAAGGCACAGCTCCATGTTTTCTAAAAGGCCCGAGAACGCATATCCGGTGCCTCCCCTCGCTCCCTTTGTGTTCGTCATCTTGGGGAATTACTGGCAAAATGGTGGTTCCGGCAAAAAGGACCAGGTGTACTTCTCATGGAAAGGTGACAGAAATCAATCCCATGCCCTGGCAAATTGCTTAGCATTTTTGTTGGAACAGTCAGGCAAATACTCAAACCCCACTAACCCTGACATTCCCACCATGGACCCCAGTCTCCCCAGGCCACCCATGTCTACTGCACCCTGTTCAGTTTAGTCTCTTGTGTCCCCAGTTCAATCATTGACCTTTTCCTCACTGAGTAGCTGTAGAGAAAAGAGCAAAATTGAGATATGGAAACACTGGAGATAAATGTATGGCCTTTTCTTCTTTCTATCTATACCTTTGAAAGAAAGCACTAGTGACTTCAATATGCATGGGAACTTGAACCAATGAAGGAAGGGCTCCAAAGCCAATCTTTCCTTATTTGTTGATTAAAAAAAAGATTGATTTATGGGGCCAGCATTTTTTGGTGTAACAGGTAAACCTGCCACCTGCAAAACTGGCATCCCATATGGGCGCCAATTCAACTCCCAGCTGCTCCACTTCCAAGCTGACTCCATGCCAATGGCCTGGGAAAAGCAGGAAGATGGTCCAAGTGCTTGGGCCTCTGCTACCCAGGTGGGAGGCGTGGATGAAGCTCCTGGCTCCTTATTTTGGCCTGGCCCAGCCCTGGCCATTGTAGTCATCTGGGGAGTGAACCAGCAAACAGAATCTTTCTCTCTCTGTTTCTGTCACCTCCTTTTTCTCTCTCTCTAACTCTGCCTTTCAAATAAACACATCCTTATTAAACTTTTTAAGAAATGTATTTATTTATTTTGAAAGAGTTATATATGGAGAGGAAAAGACAGAATAGGAGAGCGAGCGAGCGAGCAAGAGAGAGATTTCTCTGCTAATGCACCTGGGAAAGCAGTAGAGGATGGCCCAAGTGCTTGGGCCCCTGCACCCACATGAGAGTTGGAAGAAGTTCCAGGCTCTTGGCTTTGGATCAGCCCAGCTCCAGCTGTAGAGGCCATCTGGGGAGTGAACCAGCGGATGGAAAACCCCTCTCCCTGCCTCTGCATCTGCCTCTCTGTAACTCTGCCTTTCAAATAAATAAAATAAGTCTAAAAAAAATGTGGTTCCACTATGAGTAACATCATACAGGAGATGGCATTGCAATCAGGAACTCAGAGTGTGTGGCTCGTAGCAAAGGTGTGACCAGGGAGAAGGCTGTTTGGGGGCAGTGGATATGAATCTTTGTGTGAAAGTGAGTACTTGCTTTTTTATTGTTTACAGCTTGTTGTGTCTTTAACTGAAGTGTAGACCTGCTAAGAATAGTGATTGCATACTGCGTGTTTTTCCTGAGCCTCGCAGCTCCTAACACAGTGCTCTACCTGTCTCTGCACTATCAGTGTCCCTTCCCTTCTCTCCTGCTTCTCTTGCAGTTTCTCCTTAGAGATGGTGCTCCAACCAAACGTTTCTGAAAGGTTTGGACCTTTCATTCTCATTTTCAAACCATATCCATTTTATGAAGTCAGCTTTCCTCTTTAACCTGGGGAGAATGGACTTAACCTCTTCCCAACTCTTCTTTTTTTTTTTTTGTTTTGTTTTGTTTTGTTTTGTTTTGTTTTTTAAACTTTTTGAGAGGCAGAGTGGACAGTGAGAGAGAGAGAGACAGAGAGAAAGGTCTTCCTTTTGCCATTGGTTCACCCCCCAATGGCCGCCGCGGCCGGCGCATCGCGCTGATCCGAAGGCAGGAGCCAGGTATTTCTCCTGGTCTCCCATGGGGTGCAGGGCCCAAGTACTTGGGCCATCCTCCACTGCACTCCCGGGCCACAGCAGAGAGCTGGGCTGGAAGAGGGGCAACCGGGACAGAATCCAGCGCCCCGACCGGGACTAGAACCCGGTGTGCCGGCGCCGCAAGGCGGAGGATTAGCCTAGTGAGCCACAGCACCGGCCGCCAACTCTTCTTTATAAACCTGAACCATGTCAAATTATTGTTAGTGAAGATGAAAAATGTGCACACTGGGGTGGTATGGTGGGTAAAGCCTTCGCCAGCAGTGCTAGTATCCCATTTGGATGACAGCTTGAGTCCCAGGTGCTCCACTTCCCATGCAGCTCCCAGCAGAAGATGATCTAAGTGCTTGGGCCCTGCTACTGGCTCCTGGCTGCTGGCTATCAACTGGCCCAATTTTGGCCATGGTGGCCAGCTGGGGAGTGAACCAGTGGATGCAAGACTCTCTGTTCCTTTTTTTTTCTCTGTAACTCTGCCTTTCAAATAAATGAATAAATCTTTTTTAAAAAATGTGCAAGTACTGGGCCAGCATTGTGGTGCAGAAGGTTAAGCCATGGCCTGCAATGCTGACATTCCATGGAGGTGCAGGTTTGAGTCCTGGCTGTTCCACTGCCAATCCTGCTCTCTATTAGTACACCTGTGAAGGCAATAGAAGATGGCCCAAGTCCTTGGGTCCCTGCACCCATGTGGGAGACTTGGACAGAGTTCCAGGCTCTTGGCTTTGGCCTAGCCCAGTACTGGCCATTGTAGCCTCTGGGGAGTGAACCAGCAGATGGAAGATCGATCTCTCTCTCTCTCTCTCTCCCACTCTGACTCCCCTCTCTCTGTAACTCTGCCTTTTAAATATATAAAAAAAAAATCTTTTTTTAAAAGATAACTCTGTCTCTTCCATCCACTGGTTCACTCCCCAAATGGCCCAGAGCTGGGCCAGACCAAAGCCAGGAGCCAGTAGCTTCATCCAGGTCGCCCACGTGAGTATAGGGACCAAAACACTGGGATCATCTTCTGCTGTTTTCCAGGTCATTAGCAGAGAGCTAAGTCGGAGTGGAGTGTCTGGGACTTGAACCAGTGCCCATATGGGATGCTGGCATTGCAGGCAGCAGCTTAACCCACTATACCACAACACCAGCCCCGGGGTAAGTCTCTTCTGAGCTTGCTTTGCTCATAAAGCCACGTTGTGGGGTCCACTGGGTCTGTGGCTCCCAAGCGTGGTTGCTCACCAGAATCAGCAGCAGAGAATGAAGAAAACAGATTGCCAGGCTGACTCTACATCAGCGGAATCACAGCACCAGGAAGGGATCCGGAGATCTGTTTTTATCTCCAAAAATGAGTCTTAAGTAGCTACCAAAACACCTGTCAAACTGGCATTCGGGAGCAACCAGACTCCGTGCAGCCACTGGGCAAAATCTGTCCCTGCCTTGCTCACCGCTGGGTTCCTAGCCTATGGCACAGTGCCTAGCATGTGGCAAATAGCAATGGACCATTGGTAATGTATCCTGGAGGTTTTTTCCCTTTCTGAGGGTACCATAAGTGGCCAAGAGCCACCAGGCAGTGCAAAGAAGTCTTTTGTGGATTGACACCAGGAGTTCACTAGAGACTTCTTGTACTCCCAAACTTGAGCTGCTTGCATATTGTGGCAGTGTGTAACAGACATGTGTCACCCACGTCCCCAAGCCTCTTCCATGAAATGAGGACAGTAGACGAAATGACCAGTCCTATGGGACTTGATCTTGCTTTCCATAATGACAGTGCTACTGACTGTGTGAATTTGGCCAAGTGCCTCAACCTCTTGTTGAGGTTTCTGTAACCCCAGCTCTTCTTACCTCTTGCCACTGGACTGTAAGCCCCGCGAGGGCCCAGCTGTACCCTTCCATTGTATCTGTCTCCAGGACTTAGTGCTTGGTGTATAGTAGTCACTAAAGGAATCATTCTTTGGCTGAATGCTAGAGACTGTTTAAAAAAATGCTATGAAAAGGTAGTAACAAGCTTACTTAATTATATATATATATATATATATTATATATTATATATAGCTACCTGAACTCAGTAGGAGTATAAATTAATATAACTATTTCCCCTTTAATGAAATAACACATTTATTGAGATAAAATTTCACAAGCATAAAACTAACCCATTTATAGTGTAGAATTCAGCGGTTTTCAGTATATTTGCACAACCATCAGTACTCTCTAATTCCAGAATATTTTCACCATCCCTTAAAAAAACCACATGCTCGTTAAAAGCCACTTTCCATTTCCCACCCATTCCAGGCCTTGGAAACTGCTAATCTGCTTTCTGTCTCCATGGACTTGCCTGTTCCGAACACATCACATAACTGGAATCATACAATATTTGACTTTTTATGGCTGCTGTTTTTCCTTTATCATAATGTTTTCTTTTTTTAACTTTTTGGTTACTATAAAGAGAACACATTTCATGTATTTCATAGATGCAATTCTAAGAGCATAACCATACTTCCTTTCCTTCCTCCCCCAATTCCTCCCATCTTGTTTGCAAGATTCATTCATGCAATAGACATCAGTACTTCATTCTTTTTTATGGCAAATCATATTGCATCCTATGACTAGGTCACATATAACTATCAGTTAATTGGAATTTGGATCTTTCCATATTCTTTTTTTGGCTTAAAGAAAGATAATATTATTTATTTTGCACCTGGGCAGAAAGTGTATATAATACATATACATGTACATTTGAAAGCATTTATATATATATACACACACACACACACACACAGGTATACTGCATATACCTACCTTTAAATTTATCAATGACTTGGTCAAATTCTCTATAAAAAAGTTTTTGTAGGTTCCTGTTCCATTATTTTAAAAACAGAGAGAATAGAATCACTGGTTTAGGAAATAAAGAAGACAAAACTCATTTTAGTGAAAAAATAATTTCAAAAGATCAACTTACCCTCATAAAGTTTTTTTTTACTATTTCCCTCTGGGAAGACTACTAAGTATGGTGATAGTTTCTACAGATGTCATTCTTTCCCTTTTTACATCTATCATGACTAACACTACTATGAGTATGTATGCAAAGGGTTTTGAAGGTCTGTCCGTTTTCAGTTCTCATACACACGTTTAGGAGTGGTCTCATGGTAACTCAGTTTCACTTTTTGAGAAACCCTCTGATCTGTCAGTTGGAAAGCCAATTTCCAAAATGGCTGCTCCATTTGACAATCCCACCAACGACGTAAGAAAGTTTTATTTTTTTCCAGCTCCTTGTCAGTGCTTGTTCTTGTCCTTTCTTCTTTTTCAGTCATACTAGGATGAGAGCTAGTATCTCACTATGGGTTTGACTAGCATCTCTTTTGTGACTAAAGAGGTTAAGCATCTTTACATGTGCGTATTGGCCATTGGTATACTTTGTTTTTAGGAATGTCCATTTAAAATCTTTGCATTCTGCTCCCCTCCCCTCCTGGGCCCACCTAGTTTTTTTTTACTTTCTTTGGCACTAAAGTGTATAATTTATCTGACTTTAGAGCCTTGCCTGCATTTATGATAACTTAGTAATCCTTAATTTTTCACCTTCAAAACTTGCCTGTAGACCGCAGTCTCGGGTAGAGCAGTCCAGAGTGAAATCGCCGACTTCTTTCCCATTCTCGTTAGTATTAGTGCCTCTTCACAAACCACTCCTCTGCCCTGCTCTCATAAACTGAAGCTCATGCTCAGCCCCTGCTTTCCCTTTAGCCCATTCAAAAATTGGATTATTTGTCTTTTATTGTTGAGTTGCAAGAGTCCTTTATATTTTCTAGATGCAAGTCCCTTATCAGATATATGATTTATGTTAGTAAAATGGTGCCATCTTCCTAAGTCCACCCTGGCTTACTAGAAGTCAAGTGACCCAAGAGTCCAATCACAAGCTCTACCCCTACACTAATGGGATTTGCTGCTCCCACTTCCTTACCTCTGCAAAGCTGTGTAAGACCTGTCTGTCTCTATCTCTCTGCCTTTTAAGTAGATGAAAAGCAATTAAGGGTGCTGGCACTGTGGTGTAGGTTAGGATAATAGTGGGATAAGCCTATGCCTGCTGTGCCAGCATCCCACATGGGCACTGCTTCAAGTCTCAGATGCTGTTTTTCCAATCCAGCTCTCTGCTATGGCCTGGGAAAGCAATAGAAGATGGCTCAAGTCCTTGGGCCCCTGCATCCACGTGGGAGACCAGGAAGAAGCTCCTGGCTCCTGGCTTCAGATCAGCCCAGTGGTGTGGCCATGTGGGGAGTGACCAGTGGATGGAAGACCTTTCTCTTTCTTTCCCTCTCACCATAACTCTGCCCCTCAAATAAAAAAATAAACCTTTTTAAAAAATTAGCTCTGACACGTATAGGGACAATTCATTTTGAGTTACTACTTCAATATGGTCTCAGGTAGGGCCACTCTTTTTTTTTTTTTTTTTTTTTTTTTAACAAAAGATAATTTTACGGTAACGTTTAGCACACATGTAGAAAAATACACAAAATTAAAGTGTAGAACCAAATGAATGATAACAAACAGCCTGTAACCAGCCAGGTTAAGAAAAAGGACACCACCAGCCCTCCAACGGCTGCTCTGGAGCTATGGCCCAATCAACACTTCCTCCTCCAGAAAGCATCTGCCACCCTGTAAGGTAACTCCCTGATTGCTTCTCTTAGTTTTACTACCTACACATGCATCCCTAATGATGAAGGTGCACTTGACCAGTGTTCAAAGCTGACTTCAATGGAACTGTACCACTTCTGGCTTCTTTGACTCAACGTGATTTTCATGAGATTCAGTCCAGTTTTGCAAGCAGCTGTAGCTCATTCATGTTTTTTTTTTTTTTTTCCTGTGTGGTATTATTTTGCATAACCATATCTGATGGTCATTTGGATTATTTTCAGTTTGGGGCTTTTCCAGCTAATGCTGCTAATGACCAATCTTTTCCTTGTTCCTTGGCACACAGAACATGTAGGTACATGCCTTGGAGTGGAATTGCTAGAAGTGTGCCTCTTCATTTTAGTTGAAAATGACAAATGTTCTCCAAGGTAAGTGTTTCAGTTTAAGCATTCACCAATTGTAAGATTTATTGTTCCACATCCTTGCCAATGCTTATCTTAGTTAGTCTGTTTGATTATAGTCATCCAGAGGGTGGGTAGTAGTATCTCATTGTGGCTTTATTTTGCTTTCCCCTGATAACCAGTGAGGTTGAGCACCTTTGCAAATGTTTATTGGCTATTTGCATGTATTTTTGGTAGAATACTTTTGCTCCCTCCCCCTCTCCCTTTTTAAAATTTTCGTTATTTCTCTTTGGAATTTCTAGGAAGTTAAAAAACATAATCTTGGGGCCGGCGCCGTGGCTCAATAGGCTAATCCTCTGCCTGCGGCACCGGCACACCGGGTTCTAGTCCTGGTCGGGGCACTGGATTCTATCCCGGTTGCCCCTCTTCCAGGCCAGCTCTCTGCTGTGACCAGGGAGTGCAGTGGAGGATGGCCCAAGTCCTTGGGCCCTGCACCTGCATGGGAGACCAGGAGAAGCACCTGGCTCCTGGCTTCAGATCAGCGCGGTGTGCCGGCTGCAGGGCGCCAGCTGCAGCAGTCATTGGGGGATGAACCAAGGAGGACCTTCTCTCTGTCTCTCTCTCTCACTGTCCACTCTGCCTGTCAAAAAAATAAAAAAAATGCAACATAATCTTGGAACGAGTCTTGTCAATAATATGTATTGCAAATATCTTCTCTCATTCTGCGGCCTATTTTTTTCAATCTCTTTGAGTGTTTCTGATGAATAGAAGATCTTATTTGTAATGTACTCTGTTATAGCAATCTTTCTCTTTATGATCAGAACTTTTATGTCCAGTTTAGGAAGTTTTTCCTTACCCTAAGTGAATATATGTATCCTTATATATTATCTTGGAGATTTTGTTATTTGCTTTTATATTTAGATCTATGATTTAGGTAGATATTTGTGCATAATATGGGTAGGGGATAAGTTTAATGAAAACAATTCAACCATACCAGCACGATTTATTGCAGCACCTTCTTCCAGATTGCCCTGGCAGGCCTAGGTTGCTGGTAAGTCATTACACTTTCTTAAACGTTCCTTACACTTTGGTCTGTGTCTGAACTCTATTCCTTTTCACTTATCCCTGGGTCTCTCCTCATGTGTCCATGTAAGTCTGAAGAAAACCTGTGAAGTTCTGGGGTGGAGAAGTGTTAGATTTTGGTTGAGATGGTACTAGATCTGTAAGCAGTTTAGGGAGTCTCGACAATTTCACACGGTCATCTACCAGGTCACGGATATGGTCTCTGCCTTCATTCATTTAGATCACCTTGATTTTCTTCAAGGATGTCTTAAAGCTCTCTCCGTGGAGGCCTTATATCTTCTATCAGATTTGTCCTTAGATATTAGGTCATTTATATTATTTTAAATTTTTTTTCATTTTCTGTGGCAAGCACAGTGGGTTAAGCCACCACTTAGGATACCCACATCTTATACTGGAGTGCTGGTTCAATTCCTGGCTACTTTTTTTTTTAATTCTATTCTACTTTTTTTTTTTTGACAGGCAGAGTGGACAGTGAGAGAGAGAGACAGAGAGAAAGGTCTTCCTTTGCCTTTGGTTCACCCTCCAATGGCTGCCGCGGCCGGCACACCACGCTGATCCGATGGCAGGAGCCAGGTGCTTATCCTGGTCTCCCATGGCGTACAGGCCCAAGCACTTGGGCCATCCTCCACTGCACTCCCTGGCCACAGCAGAGAGCTGGCCTGGAAGAGGGGCAACCGGGACAGAATCCGGCGCCTCGACCGGGACTAGAACCCCATGTGTCGGCACCGCAAGGCAGAGGATTAGCCTAGTGAGCCACGGCGCCGGCTTCTATTCTACTTCTGATCCAAATCTCTGCTAATGTGCCTGGGAAGGAGCAGATGATGGTTCAAGTGCTTGAGTCCCTACTGCCCATTTGGGAGACCCCACTGGATTCCCTGGTTTCTGATTTCAGCAAGCGTTTGGAGGTGAACCAGCAGATAGAAGATCTTCCTCTATCTCTTTCCCCTTTTCTGTTGCTCTGCCTTTTAAATAAATAAATAAATACAGAGAGGCAGAAAGAGTGAGGGAGAGAGAGTGAGGGGGAGAGAGAGAGAGAGAGAGAGAGAGAGAGAAAGGTCTTTCATCGCTGCTTCACTCCACAAATGGTCAAAACTGCCGGAGCTGGGCCAATCCAAAAGCCGGGATCCAGGAACCTCTTCCAGGTCTCCCACGTGGATGCAGGAGCCCAAGGATTTGGCCATCTTCCACTACTTTTCCAGGCCATAGCAGAGAGCTGGATAGGAAGTAGAGCAGCCAGGACTCCAACCAGTGCCCATATAGGATGCTGGTATTGCAGGCAGCAGCTTTACCCACTATGTCACGGCGCCAGCCCCATAAATCAATCTTTTTAAAAAATGCATTCAAGGGGAATCTTTTGCAACCTTAAGGTGCTCCAGGGTGTCCTGGCCATGCCTGATCCTGGAGAGCTGCGTGTCTGTGGCTACTTCACAGTCTGCCTGAGGATGTGCCTGGCTGAGACAGGTAGAAACAGGACCCACTCAAGCGAGCCCCACAGTACCCATCTGGGCCACCCGCCATTCCACCCAGCTCCAAACCAGTCCAGACCCTAACCACAAGAGGTCCCCAAATGTCCCCAACCCTTTGCAATGCCCAGAACAGCCCAGGATGAGGAACACACAGTCTTCCTGAGCGACACTGTCATTTCGAGTGGGTTATGTGCAAAAGAAGCAACTGCCCCTGTGCAGAGCACTGAGTGGGGTGCAAACGGCAGAGACATGTGCTGAGGGGGGCAAGCTGGGGGCCAAGAGGCAGCGGCCAGGCCTCCCCGACCTGATCAAAGCCCTGTTCAGCTCCTTTCAGGGACCCAGTCTGTGGATTCTTTTCCCTACACGCTGTGTCCCTTGTGCTCAAGCACAAGTCCCCAGTAAACCTTGTCTGGGTTGGATGTTGGCTGCTTGTCAATGTCCATTGCAAGTGAATCAAGACCCTTAAGTCCATATCATGGTTGGGGAGGCAGGTGTGGGTTAGTATCCGTGTATTTTTGGAGGAAAGCTGAGTTGTGCCTGGTTCTCCAGCTTAATTCAGTACAAGTTACCAGAAATGGTAAGTCCTCACAATGTGTGAGAACCACCTTCCAGGCCAGCAGCTCCTATGTGGCCACTCTGGCCTCCAGAAGGCCCTGGAGCTTTGACCACTGAGCACCAGGAGCTGCCCCTTTGTCACCACTGGCAGCAGTCTCAGCAAATGAATCCTTCAATTAAAAAAATCGTTGCTCTCTTACTGCCTGGGCTAGAACCCTTGTATAATATTGAAAAGGAATGGTGAGAACACACATCCTTGTTTCCAATCTCATGGGGAAATTTTCAACATTTCACCATTACAAAGAGGCTGGCAGTAGGGTGTTTATAAATATCTGTTATCAAATTAAGGAAGTTCCCTTCTATTCATAGTTTGCTAAAATTTATTTGTTAAGAATGGTTATAAAAGTTTCTCACATGCTTTTTCTTCCTGTATTGAGATGATTTGATGAATTTTTCTCCTTTATCTTTTTTTTAAGAAAATATTTATTTGAAAGGCAGAGTTGTTCTTTCTCTCCATGTCCTGACCTCTCTCTCTCTCTCCTTCTCCCTCTTTTCCTTCTTTGCCCCTTCCCTTCAGTCTGTCGGGTTTCCCCCAATAAACTCTTTCCCTTAAAAAAAAAAAAGAAAGAAAGAAAGAACAGCAGAGTTACAGTGAGAGAGTCTTCCACCTGCTGGTTCACTTCCCAAGTGGCCACAACTGCTGGGGTTGGGCCTGGCCCATGTTAGGAGCCAGGAGCTTCTTTGGGTCTCCCACATGGGTGGCGGGGCCCAAGGACTTGGCCATCTTCTACCCGACAGCTTCCCCAGGTACATTAGCAGGGCACTGGTTAGTAAGTGGAACAGCCTGGACTATAACTGGTGTCCATATGAGATGCTGGCTTTGCATGCGGAAGCTTAACCTACTGCCCCACAACACTGGCCTCTACTTTATCAGTTAATATGGTGAATTATGTTGATTTTTCATTTGTCAAATCATTCAACTTGGTTATGAGGTACTATCCTTGTTACATGCTATTGAGTTTGTTTTGCTAATATTTAAGATTTTTCTATTTATATTCGTATACTTTTCCTTTCTAATGTCTGTTGCATTTTTTAAAAAGTTATTTATCTGAAAAGCAGAGAGATAGAGACAGAGAGCTCACAATTGCTGATTCGTTCCCCAGATGCCTGCAGTGGCCAGGGCTGGGCCAGGACAAAGCCAGGAGCTTAACTGATGTCTACCAGGTGGATGGCAGGAGCTTAATCATTTGAGCCATCACCAACCACTGCCTCTCAGGAACCACATTAGCAGGCAGCTGGAATCAGGACCTGGAACCAGGTACTGACCCAGGCACTCCAGTCCTAGGCAGCGTCTTACTGGTAGGCCACCTGCTACTCTATCAGATTTTTATGGCAAAGACGTGCTGGTCTCATTAAATGAGTGGATGGTGGTAACTTTGTCCCTATTTGCCTTAAGAGCTTATGATAGAAGATTGACATATATTTCTTAACTGACAAAATTCAACATTGAGGTTATCTTGTCCTGGAGTTTTGTTTGTAGAAGGGGATTTGAGTTTATATTGGGGAAACATTTTCCTTTTGCCTGAAAACTATTCTGATCATTTCTTTTAGTATGGTTGGCTGCTAAAAATTTCTCACACTTCCTTTTCCTTTCTTTCTCAAAAAGTGTCATTTGCTTTTATTCATGAAATTCTTTTAATTGTAAATTGACAAATTCTAGTTGTCTATATGTTCTTGAAACTCTTGAGCCTGTTATTTGGCCGTAGGAGCGTGATTTGCCCTCAGCTAGGGAGGACTTGAAGTGGCAGGGGATGAGCAACCTTGGAAGAACCCACAGTGAAGCAGAGATGGAGTTGATGGCTGAGTATCTCCAGCTTCCTTCCTCCCCAGTAGGCTACCTCCCAGGCTAACCTCTCGTCATCCCTGAGGGTTCCCAGTGGGATTGAGCTCCAATTGCCCATGATGGTGAGACATTCATCAGCCTTTTATTGGGTTTTCTTCTCTTCCCATCTTATTTCTCCATTCCCATACAGCACTTCTTGTAATCCGTACGAAAGCATTTATAGCTAAATCCTGTCTTTAGGTCTAACTTTGGGGAAGCTAACTCTAAGACAAGGCATACTGCAGGGATGTAGTCTTTCGGTGTGCAACACGAAGAGGGGTGCATTAGCACTCCCTGCTGTACTGGGGAGCCCAGACATCAATGCCTGCTGTCTCAGCTCTAGGTGCAGGTCAGAGGACTGGCTCAACCGCTTGATTTCTCACTTTGTCTTTCTGCAGTTGGCATTTAGGGATTATAGCGGCTCCAAATGCAGGACTCCCTTCCCTGAGTTTCATTCATGCTGTGGATCTTGGTTTGGTAATTCATGATTATCGTGCTGGCTTTCCTGTGCCTTTTAGCAAACTCAAAAAATTATTTTGTCTAATGTTTATAGTTGTCTTCAAAGGGAGAATTAGTCCAAATTATTGGAAAGGAATTCCCTCCCTCTTTCTCTAGGTTTGTATTGCACGTTGACACTTTTATTCTCCTAGCTCCACCAAAATGTTAAGAGTCCTGGGAGATGGAAATTCTCCCTAACATGCCACCTAGGACAAAAATTAAAAAATGGTTGCAATGCCAAGATGGTTGTCAGTCAAAGACCAGATATGCAGGGGCCAACATTGTGTTGTAGCAGGTTAAGCAGCTGCCTGCAACACTTGCATCCCTTGTTGGCGCTGGTTCCTGTCCTGGTTGCTCTACTTTCTTTTATTATTTGACAGAGTTAGTGAGAGGGAAAAACAGAGAGAAAGATCTTCCTTCTGTTGGCCCCAAAATGGCCGCTATGGCCGTAGCTACGCCGATCCGAAGCCAGGTGCTTCCTCCTGGCGTCCCATGTGGGTGCAGGCACTTGGGCCATCCTCCACTGCCTTCCCGGGCCACAGCAGAGAGCTGGACTGGAAGAGGAGCAACTGGGACTAGAACTCAGCACCCATATGGGATGCCGGCACTGCAGATGGAGGATTAACCAAGTGAGCCACAGAGCAGACCCCTGGTTGCTCTACTTTCAATTCAGCTCCCTGTTAATGGGCCTGGGAAGAGCAGCAGAAGACGGCCCAAGTCCTTGGGCCCCTGCTACCCACATGGGATACCTGGATGAAGCTCCTGGCTATTGGCTTCAGCCTGCCCAGCGATGGTAGCTGTGATTATTTGGGGAGTGAACCAGCAGATGGAAGATCTCTGTCTCTTCCTCTCTCTGTGTAACTCTGACTTTCAAATATGTAAATCTTAACAAAACAAGACAAAACCCCAGAACACATAGACAGTCTGAATGGGCGGTTTAGAGGGAGATCAACCTTCAATGAGGAGGGAAAGCCTCAGTTCCAGGAACCCTGCAGTGGGAAAGTCAAGCTGGAAGTAGGGTGGACGTCTTTTTAAAGAGACGCCCAGATCTGGAAGGAAGGAAAATGAGCCAAGGCACGGGCATGCTGTAGTCTGTTGAGGGAGCAACTCAAAAACACTAGGTTTAAACCAGATATTTTGCTTGCTCAGAACATTCTTAAAAGCTCAGCTTACATGACTTTTCTTTATTCTCTTGGCTGGAATTACTTCCTTTTACTTCCATTTCACTCTTATTGCATTTATCTTTTTTTTTTTCCTGTTAGCTTTGAATAGTCTGTTCCTTCTAAATTATTAACTTCTAGATGGCAACTGTGGTATAGTGGAAAGAGCGATGGAATTAAGAGTCAGAAGACATGGCTTTAAGTCTCAGCAGCACTTAGGTAAAGTGTGTGAGACCCAGGGCTATCTATACAGCGGAGATCATAGTATTTACCTTATAGTAGGACTTAAGTATTAAAAGACATAGGTGTATCAAGTCGCGCACAGTGAGCACTTGACAAATAGAAGCTTCCATTTGCTGTAACTACAATGTGCCTGACATTCATTACCTTACTTAGACCTCACCCTGACCTTGTATAGATCTGTTACTGTGGGACATTTATCAAAGGAGAAAAAAGTAGCTATGATAGCTTAAATAATCTAACCAGGACCACATCTTTAAGCAGCAGAAAAGAAGACTCAAATCCAGGTCTTTCTGGCTGGAAAACTATCAATGCCCATTGGTCTTGCTTCCCCAGGATTTGCACGGACTTCATTACTAATAAGTGGTGGCCTTGAAATCTCGTTTCAGTCTAAACTAATCTGGGCCAACCTTGCAGCTGGTGACCTACAAAAGTGTCCTATTATCCGTCTCAGGGGTACCTAGTTTATCCTGATTTATAAATACATCTTCATGTATTTTTGATCAAAAGACCTTAAGCAAAAAGTGCAGGTGCAAGGCATTAATACAGGAAAAGCGACATTCACCCTTCCACAAGAACTTTTTACACAACCCCTGCGGTTGCCAACATCCACTCGCACCGGAGAAGAGGCTTTATGTTCCTGGGCTTCCCTCTGAAAGAGGTTACTTGATTTTCTGAAGTCGTAGAAACCTTTGAGAAGAAAGCCACGAACTTGGTTTCCTGGAAAACCCCATAGATGCATTTGAGAATCTGCCACCAAGAGTTGCAGAACTCCAGGGTACAATAAGGTATACAAGAGTATCATCTCCCATTTACAAGGAATACAAAGAATCATGAATCACGTAACTCAGGCAACCAGTGGAAATTTCCACATCGTGCACGGGTGATGGCGGTGGGGGAAGGGGGGAGACCAGGCCGATCAAGGGAGTCGCTGCAAGTGGGCTCCGCGATCTACTCTCTATCCCCTTGGGAGAGGCCCTTAGCTAACGACCTTACCTCTCCACCGAAAGGCTGGGTCTCCCTCGCCCCTCGACTCAGTCCGCACTTCCACTTTAAATACAGCCGCGGGAGCGGGAGGAGCAATGACAACAGAAACCCCCTAAGGTCGCTGACACAGTGAGGGCTGGCCCCGGGGGACACCAGGAGCAGCACCCCCGCCTCTGCCTCCTTCCCCCTCCTCCTCGGGGACACCCGCTTCCCCTCACGCCCCGCCCCGGCGGGCTCGCCGCCTTCCCTAACACGTGCTCGCCGGAACACTCGCTTCCCCGAGCCATCCCACCCCCCGCCCGGGGCTGGGCTCGGGGGCCGAACGGACCAATCGGCACGCGCCTTACAGCGCCGTGGCCCCACGACGTTGAGTCGCCCAATCGAAAGGGCCTTAGCGCCCGTTTCCCGGAGCCCCGCCCCTCGCAGCCGTGCCCCCGCCCGCCGGTCTCCTCCCTCCGCCTCCCCCCCCCCCCACGGCCGCCCCTCCCCCGCCGCTCGGGAGCGGAGCCTGCGAGACGGAGAAACTGGGGCAGAAGTGAAGATGGCGGCGGCGGCGGCGACGGCTTCTCGCCTGTGACGCGCGGTGCGGGCTTCTGTCCCTCCCCACCTCCCCTAATCCGGACCCCGTCCGCCGCCCGGTACCACAGCGTCCCCGCAGCCTGCCCCTCTCCGCCCGCCCCAGCCGCCCCTTCCCCCGACGCCCGGCTGCCGCTGGCGGCGGCGCGCCCCGGGGTCCCGGCCGCCGGCCTCGCACTCCCTGGCGCTGTCGCCGGGGGAGCGGGTGGCGCCTCGGTCCGCCCCGCCGGGCTGCCGGGCCGCGGACACACGCCCGGCAGGGAGGCGGCGGCGGCGGCGGCGGCCCCTGCGCCTCGGCTTCCCTCCATTTGGGGACTGGGAGGCGGCAGCGGCGGCGGCGGCTGTGGGTTTTGGGGAGGGGAAGGGGGTCCGGGGGGGGCGGGCGAGAGCAGGAGGGGGCCGTCCTCGGGAAGAGGACGAGAAGGAAGCGCCATGACGTCCATCCATTTCGTGGTTCACCCGCTGCCGGGCACCGAGGACCAGCTCAATGACAGGTAATAGGGACGGCGGGCCACGGGCGGGGGAGGGGCGCCTCCTCCCGCGCCCCTCCCCCACGGGCCGAGCCGGCGGCGCCCCTGTTTACGCGCCGGCCTCCTGGGGGTGTGTGTGTGTGTGTCGGGGGTCCTCGCTGCCCCCTCCCCTCCGCCAGGACCCTTCCGCCGTCAACTTCTCGACCCGGGGGGCTGGGGGCGCGCGCGGCGTGGACGGCGGAGCGCGCCGCAAGCCCCCTCCCCCTCCCCGCGAGGAGCGCGTGGAGCTCGGCGGGGCCGGGGGGCGCCGGTTCCTCACCCCCACTCCTCCGGGGCCGGGGGGCTGGGCTGGAATTGCCGCTGGGGCCCGGGCCCCGAGGAATCCATATTAGTCAAAGTTGAATTGAGACAGACAATGCGGATGGGGGATGGTGGAGGTGAAAAGAGAGGGAAGAGGAGACGCGGGGCCGGGGGCCCCCGGGTAGGCCGGCCGGGGCGGTGCGGACCCCGGGGAGCCGCGGGTTCCCGGCGGATCGCGGGCGGCGACGGGCGGAAGCGCCATGATTATTGTTATTATTATTAAATCTGAGCCCCTGCAGCGAGGTTCGCCCGCCCCGGGAGGGGCTGCGTGGGGGCGGGGGTGGGAAGTGGCTTGGATTCCCGTGCCTTTGAAATGGTGCTGGCAGCTCCGGCCCCCAGCCCCCGGGGTGCGCGCTTTGTTGTTTGCTTTTCCCCGAGTTGTAATCTGACAGCTGAAAACCGTGCGTGGCGGGTCGCAGGGAAACTCTGAGGTTCGCAGTTCGCAGCGCTGGGAATTTCTGGGCTGGGTTTGCTCCGGGCGGAGGAGGAGTGATTTTCTGTCTTTCATAAAGAGGCTGTTTGGGTTTAGACTCCTCTCCTGCGTCCTCCGGCGCTGCTGGCCGGTTTAGGATATTGAATTGCAGGGCCACACGCGCCGCGCGAGCCGAGATGAAGCAGGAAAAGTTCCCTCGCTGTGGCAGGAAGACGCTCCGGGGAGGCCGAGGGAGGCTTCCATTAAAGCGTGCCTTAGAGTCCGGGGTTCAGGCCTCGCGAGGGCCCAGAAGTGTGCAGGATCTCCGGCTCCCTCGGTAGGCCGGCTGGTCCCGCGATAGAAGTTAGACTCCGTTTTTGCTAAGTGACCGGGTGACTTACGGTGCCTGTCGCCCGGCTTGTCATGTGCTTCTCGGAGGGAGGGAGAGGCCCAACTCGCTGGTTGAGATGTTGCCCTCGGCCTCCGGGTGCCCAGTCACCCCAGGTGGGGCACGAAGCCTCTCAGTCCCCAGCGGTCCTATTAGTTTGTGGCACTGGACTCGGGCTCGTCCACTCTTCGCCGTAGCCATATTGTGTGTCGTGTGTTTGTGAAACTTTCTGAAAATTTAACCACTGGGAGTTTGCATGTACTTCCTTCTCAACACTGGAACAGCCTCTATCAATTATTTAACATTTTGCTGTGATTCTTCCATTACAGATCTTTTGCAGACTCGGGGACTTTCTGTACATTTTAGAACCAGGCCAGTAGTGAAGGGTAGCTCTGCCGTCATTCATAGACCCAGTTAGTTCCAGCTTGTCCCGTAACCTGCCTTCTAACATAGAAAATTGCACCGAGAGCAGGAGAGAAGTAGGGCATGTTTTCTGCGTTAGTCCTAACTTTGTTTACCGAGAGTCCTAACTTACTCAATTGACTGCGCAAATCAGAACCTATTTTGCAGTGTATGGGGCCCTTTGATTTGTTTTTGCACATTTCTTTGGCATCACATATTTGAGAAATTAACAAGTAATGAATCCTTTTGAAGCTACTTTTCTTCTAGTATAAAGAAATAAGAAATAATTAGCTTTACTTTTTATTCTTACAGGATCAGAATACAATATTAAGAATGAACATATTGAGTTTTTTTTTTTTTTCAGTGAGCTAAAGGAGAAGACAAGTGGATTTGAGTTAGACTGTAACGTGTACAACAAGGTGGTAGATCCCTGAACAGATAGGTACTTTTGGGGATGTAGACTTGTATCTGGTAGCTGCCAGTGGCCTGCATTGAGGACAGTTACGCACCCCGACTTTCAGCGAGAGAGCTGTTCTGTGCCTCCCCTTCAAAAGGAAAGGTCCTCTTGGCATTTCTGGTTTAAAATAATAAGCCACACATAGTGCATGAGATTTGTTTTTAGACCAGAGGCAGCAGTCCAGAATATGTTCATCTTCAGAAAAAAAATTTGCCATGTTTTAGTGAGTTTTGATACTAGAAAAGAATGTGCGACTCTAATTTTATTTATTTATTTGAAAACATTTATTTATTTGAAAAGCCGAGTTGCAGAAAGAACGACAGGGAGATCTCTATCCGCCGGTTCACTCCCCAAATGACCCCAACAGCCGGGGCGGGGCCAGGCTGAAGCCAGGAGCTTCTTCTGGGCGCCCATGAGGGTGCAGGGGCCCAACCACTTGAAGCATGTGCTGCTGCTTTCCCAGGGGCATGAACAGGGAGCTGGGTAGGAAGTTGGGCAGCTGGGGCTCACATGGGGCCTGTTGTGCCACAGTGCCGGCCATATTCCGTCATTTTAATATGAGAAATGTGAGCGTCACAAACGAAATGATAAATGATAGTTTTGAGTGAAAAGTTCTTTGCGCTAAAAGCAGTAAAAGCAGGCAATGTGGTACTGCAGATAAATTGTTCAGGAAAGATTTTAGGGCCTTAATCATCAATATCTTCTTCCCTAAATGAGTTTTCTTCCAATACCCAACCCCATTTTCTTCACTTTAATAGTAGTCCTGTATGTTAAAATGTGTTTTTTTTTTTTTTTTAATATTTATTTATGTGAAAGAGTTGCAGGGGGAGAGAGCTTTCATCGGTTGATTCATTCCCCAGATGATCTCAACAGCAAGGGCTGAGCCAGGCAGAAGCCAGGAGCCACAAGCTTCATCTAGGTCTCCCAGGCGGGTAGCAGGGGCCGAAAGGCTTGGGCCATCCTCTGATGCTTTTTCTAGGCCATTAGCAGGGAACTGGTTCAGAAGTGGAGCAGCCAGTGCTCTGTGTGAGATGCTGGCATTGCAGACGGCTTTACCCGCTATGCCACAGTGCTGGCTCCTCAAACTTTGTAAATATGTGAAACATAACAATGCGCATCATATTTTTGTTTTTTAATTTGTGTCTTCAGACTAGTTAATGGTAATGAGGATGCATGAATGAAGTTGATGAATGCACCAGGGGATGGCTGTGGCAGCCAGAAGAGGAGAGGTCAGAGAGCCCAGGGTGTGGCCCTCAGTCATTCACTGAGTTGAATTGAAACTGTTCAGCCACTGGGAGACTTGCCTGATATTTTGATTCCTTTGCAGTGAATTTCTTGAGTTAGGTACTTTGTTCTTTCCTAAATCATTGTCTCAGGGAAACTTCAGCGAAACATTCCAAGAACTGGGTTCTGCTTGTGGAGACGGAGGGGCGGGAGAGTGGAAAGTGCCTGAGAAGTCCTGTAGGCCAGGCTTTGTACTAGGGAGTCAAAGACACAGGCCCAGAGATTTCTGGAATTCATCCCAGAGTACATGATGAGCTCCTGACAGACAGCTGAGGGCCACATGATGGGTCTTTTGATTTTTTTTTAAAAGTTTACTGCTCTTTTCCATTATTCCACATGGCCTGCATTCCAGAATATATCTGCTGTCTCAGGCATCTCAGCCTTGGAGCAACCTTGTATCTTAGAGGCTTGATCTCTGTCCGTCCCCCCCCCCCCCCCCCCCCGCCCCAGTTCCTTGTTCCAGGACCCCAGATTGCCCTCTGCCTTTTCTGGCCCTCTTAGCCCCATCCTAGTCTGAGGTGAGGAGGCCTTTCTCACGTGGATAGGGCATGCCTTGGCCCTGTCCTGCTACTCCTCATTGTCGGGGTGCAAATTGTCCTGGGAGCTTTGCCTTTTGGCATTGTAATGTAGTGTGCAGTCATCAAAGTCTTGATTGAGGTTTCTATACCAAAGCATTTTTTCTGTAGGACTTAGTCCAGTGTGTGCTGTAAGACTTAGCAAGGTAAGACAGTAAAGAAGCCAGGTGCTGGTGGGCAAGTCATTTAACCTCTTAGCAGCTCCCTTCCTGCTTCTCACCCAGCCTCCACCTCAGTCTGCGAGTTAGGCGTGGTGCCCTCCTCCAGGACAGAGAGGACCACTTGAGATAGTAGATGGGAAAACACAAATACAATGTGGCTGCTGTGGAAACACTATCTTTTAGTTTAAGTAGAAAAGCAGTACTCAAAGAAACTGCGCTAGGCTATTTCAGCGTAGAGTGGGAATCCAGACTTCTAGTCTTCGATTCGTGGTTTAAAACCAACTGAGGGTGATTTTGTCTCCAGGAGGTATTTGGCAGTGTCTGAAGTTTAAAAAAAATTTTTTTTACATATTTTATTTGAAAGGCTGACAGAGCTCCAACTTCAAGTTCACTCTGCAAATGCCCCCAAGAGCTGAGGCAGGGCCAGGCAGAAGCCAGGAGTCCAGAACCCACTCTGGTCACCAATGTAAGTGTCAGGGACCCACATACTTGAGCCATCCATCACCTGCTACCTCCCAGGGTGTGCATTAGCAGGAAGCTGCAACGGAGAGCAGAGCCTGGACTTGAACCCAGTAGTCTGATATGGATCCCAGCCCATGGATATAGATCCCAGCCCATGGATATGGATCCCAGGTGGCTTAACTGCTGCTCCCTGTGTGGATTGCTCTTCAGTTGTGGCAGGTGTGGCTTTGCAGTTGACTTGGAACTGGTAGAGGCTGGAGATGGTACTCTATCCTGCAATGCACAGGATAGCCCCCTGCAGCAAAGAGCTACCCAGTCAGCCCTAAGGTCAGTTGTGTTGAGGTTGAGAAGTCCTGTTGCAGATTATCTTCACTGCATAAAGATGAAAAAGTTAGTGGAAGTGACTTTTATGACGAACAGTACAAGCAAATTATAATAAAATATTTATTTGAGAGGCAGAATTAAAGGAAGAGAGAGAGTTTCCATCCACTGGTTCACTCCTCAGACGGCTGCAATGGCTGGGGCTGGGGCTGGGCCAGGCTGGAGCCAGGAGCTTCTTCCAGGTCTCCCACATGGGGGCAGGGGCCCGTGTATTTGGGCCATCTTCTGCTGCTTTCCCAGGTGCTTTATTTAGCAGGGCGTTGGATTGAAATGGAGCAGCTGGGACTCAAGTGCCACTCAAAGAGGATGCTGCCATCACAGGCGGTGCCACAACGCTGGCTCCAACTCAAGCGGGCCACAGCAGAGAGCTGGCCTGGAAGAGGAGCAACCGGGACTGAATTGGCGCCCCAACCAGGACTAGAACCTGGTATGCCGGCGCTGCAGGTGGAGGATTAGCCTAGTGAGCCGCGGCGCCGGCCAGGAACTTTTGGTTTTTAAAGACTCAGCCAGAGAGCCATCGTCGTGGCACAGCAGGTAAAGCTGTCGCCTGGAACACCAACTGGCGTGGGTGCTGGTTCCTGTGCTGGCTGCCCCACTTCTCATCCAGCTCCCTGCTCATGTGCCTGGGGAAGCACCCACATGGGAGACCCAGAAGAAGCTCCTGGCTCCTGGCTTCAGGTCGGTGTAGCCCTGGCCATTGCCATTTAGGGAGTGAACCTGTAAATGGAAGATCTCTCTCTGTAACTTTGCCTTTCAAATAAGTAAAAGATAAATTAAAAAAGAAGGAAAAGACCTCAGCCATATCATTGCCCTCTCAGTAGGAGGGAAAAGTTGCCAAGCAAAGATTGTGGTGGGTAGAGGCTGTAGTAGTTCAAAGCTGCCTGAACTTTAGGAGTGTTGCACCATGAGGAAGTGTTTAACAGAATTTTCAAGTATTTAGGCTGTGTGGGATAGAGTGTTCATGTCTTCAAATCAATGGGAAATCTCACTACTTGATTATTGAGATTGTTACTTAAAAACCTAGAAACACTGAATTGGAAAAGTATAGTTACAGTTAACTAAATGATTAATGAAGCTGCTTAAGGATTAAAAACAGTACAAAGTAGCCAAACATAAAATTGAAAATGAAAACGAGCAAGGGCAGTTCAGTTTTTTAAATAGAGAAACCAGTGGCTAAGTCGTAGACCCAGCAGTAAGCAGACACTTGGAAGGGAATTACATGGTGTGCGGGAGCACAGCGAGGATACTGGGATGAAGTCAGGAAAGGTCAGGATTTTTTTCCCCTAACAGCAAGGCTGTTTAGGAAATAGTCTCCACAGGACAGTTTAATCACTGAAGACTGTCAGATTGACACTCGTGTAGTCTTACACTGCAGGTTGAAGGGAACAGTTTTGTGTTGCAGGAGGATGAACTTAACGTCTCCTTTCTCCTCATTTTATTGTACATCTGGTTAAGAACACAGAATTGATTACTTCTGGCTCACTGTGATTATGAAGTGTTGAATTATTTTTGTAGTTGATTTGCAAGTTTTCCCTTGAATATTACTCTTAAGCCTTTTTTTTTTTTTTTTTTTTCTGTAAAGATTTAATTACCATTGATTTGAAAGGCAGAGTTCAGAGAGACAAAGCACCAGGCAGAAGTCAGGAACTCAGGCTGGGTCTCCCATATGGGTGGCTTGGGCCATCATCTGCTGCCTTCCAGCTGCATAAGCAGGAAGTAAATCAGAAGTGGAGGAGTTGGGGTGGCGCCATGGTGCAGTAGGTTAACGCCTGTGGCGCCGGCATCCCATATAGGCGCCGGTTCTAGTCCTGGCTGCTCTTCCAATCCAGCTCTCTGCTATGGCCTGGGAGAGCAGTGGAGGATGGCCCAAGTCCTTGGGCCCCTGCACCCTCGGGGGAGACTGGGAAGAAGCTCCTGGCTTCGGATTGGCATAGCTCTGGCCGTTACAGCCATTTGGGGAGTAAACTAACGGAAGGAAGACCTTTCTCTTCGTCTCCCTCTCATTGTCTGTAACCCTACTTATCAAATACATAAATAAAATCTTTAATAAAAAAACAAAACGAAGAAGTGGAGGAGCTGGGACTTCCATGCAGATGTCTTCATATGGTGGCTTAACCTGCTATATCATAATGCCCAGCCCTAACAGAATTGTTAAATCTTTTCTGTAGTTGGTGTAAATTTGGATTACTTTCTATTTCTGACTTTATTCCTGCTCTTAATTTTGTAGCTCCTCGTTCTTTAGTTTGTTTGCTTGTTTTGTTTCAAAGATTTATTTGAGAAGCAGAGTTATAGAGAGAGGGGGAGACAGTCCTCCATCTGCTGGTTCACTCCAGATGACCACAATGGCTGGAGCTAGGCTGGACCGAAGCCAGGAGCCAGGAGCTTCTTACAGGTCTCCCACGTGGATGCTGGGGCCCAAGCACTTGGGCCATCTTCCGCTGCTTTTTCCAGGCTATTAGCAAGGAGCTGGATCAGAAGAGGAGAAAGTGGGACACGAACCAGCACCCATATGGGATGCTGGCGCCAAAAGCAGAGGCTTAACCTATGCCATAGCGTAGGCCCCATTCCCTGTTCTTTATTACCAAAAAATTCCTATATAAACTATGGAAAAAGCAAAATCAGATAGAGTTTTATGCAGTTACTGATAGCATTTGTTGACTTTCCTGTATTTTTCTTTTTTAAGGGTTTTATTTTTTTAAAATATATTTTATTTGAAAAGCAGTAGAGGGGAAGAGAGAATGAGCAAACTCTTCAATCTGCTGGTTCACTCCCTAAATGGTTGCAATGGTTGGAGCTGAGTCCCTCTGAAACCAGGAGTCTGGAGCTTCCTGCAGGTCTCCCACGTGGGTGCAGGGCTCCAAGGACTTGGCCATCTTCTGCTGCTTTCCCAGGTGTGTTTGCAAGGAGTGGAGCACCTGGGACTTGATCTGTGCCCATATTGGATGCTAGCATCGCAGGCAGCAGCTTAACCATAACACCACAATGCTGGCTTTTATTATTATTATTTTAATTTATTTGAAAGTTAGAGTTACAGAGAGAGAGGTCTTCCATCTACTGGTTCTCTCCCCAAGTGACCAAAGTGGCAGGGGCTGTGCCAAGCTGAAGCCAGGAGCTTCGTCCAGGTCTCCCACACGGTTGCAGGGCTCAAGCATCTTCCATTGTTTTCCAAAGCCAGTAGCAGGAAACTGGATTAGAAGTGGAGCAACTGGGACACTAACCTATGTTCATATGGGGTGCTGGTGCCGCAGGCAGAGACTTTACGCACTATGCTATAATGCTGGCCCCATTTTGTGTATTTTTCTATTCTTGGATATTTTAATTTTTTTTCTATAATTGTTGTTATCCTGGATATAGTTTTTTTTTTTTTTTTTTTTGGACATAGTGGACAGTGAGAGAGAGAGAAAGGTCTTCCTTTGCCGTTGGTTCACCCTCCAATGGCCACTGCGGCCAGCATGCTGCGCTGATCTGAAGCCAGGAGCCAGGTGCTTCTCCTGGTCTCCCATGCAGGTGCAGGGCCCAAGCACTTGGGCCATCCTCCACTGCACTCCCGGGCCACAGCAGAGAGCTGGACTAGAAGAGGGGCAACCGGGACAGAATCCGGTGCCCCGACCGGGACTAGAACCCGGTGTGCTGGCGCTGCAGGCGGAGGATTAGCCTGTTGAGCTGCAGAGCCAGCAGTTTTTTGTTTTTTTTTTAAAGATTTATTTTATTTCTTTGAAAGACAGAGTTACAGAGAGAGGTAGACAGAGAGAGAGGTCTTCCATCTGCTGGTTCACTCCCCAGTGGCCCTAATGGCCGGAGCTGCCCTGATCAGAAGCCAGGAGCTTCTTCTGAGTCTCCCACATGAGTGCAGGGTCCCAAAGACTTGGGCCATCATCTGCTTTCCCAGGTGACAGCAGAGAGCTGGATCAGAAGAGGAGCAGCCAGGACTAGAACCGGCGCCCATATGGGATGCCGGCGCCTCAGGCCAGGGCTGTGCCACAACACCGGCCCCCTGGGTATAGTTTTGTATACCTATGTTATCAGGAAGTTGGATCAGAAGGAGAGCAGGGAATCAAACCCAGGCACCCAAATGTAGGATACTGGCAGTCCAAGTGCTATCTTAACTATTAGGCCGACTGCCTATCTCTGTACTTGAAATTTTTCTCCTAAGTTTTTAGAATATTTTTCATAGGAAAGTCATTCATACATTCATACACACACATACACATATATTCTCTCTACGTATACTAATGTTTTATAATTAACATGAAATTTTGTTGTCAAGAAAAATGTAAGAATTTATTGATATGTAAGAGATTATATCTTAGAATTCTATTAAATGTAATGGTTGTATTCTGGATGTCTAGTTGTGAAGATTATGGCATTTTCCTCTACAAAGCATTGTGATGAATGCAGCACTAGGTACATTTTTATTTTCTTCCTCATTATTTGAGGCCGCATTTTTGTGCTTGAGAAAAGGTGTTAAGAACCCTTCATTTCAGGAAGTTGGCTGTGTGGCAGCATGAACCTGCTGTTGCAGATCTCCAGTGATGAGGTCTTCACCTGAACCCAAATATCCAGGCCATTTGTCTGGGGTCATCTCCAAGACACTGTTAGTTATAGGCATGGTGCACGTTGATGGGGTGCTTTTCTGTAATGACTGGTGGTGTGATGTGAGAAGAGGAGGAGGATGGGTTTTGTAAGCCTTAAAACTAAATTTCAGGGCCGGCGCCGTGGCTCACTTGGTTAATCCTCTGCCTGCGGTGCCGGCATCCCATATGGTTGCCGGGTTCTAGTCCCGGTTGCTCCTCTTCCAGTCCAGCTCTCTGCTGTGGCCTGGGAAAGCAGTGGAGGATGGCCCAGGTGCTTGGGCTCCTGCACCCACATTGGAGACCAGGAAGAAGCACCTGGCTCCTGGCTTCGGATCAATGCAGTGCCGGCCGTAGCAGCCATTTGGGGAGTGAACCAGTGGATGGAAGACCTGTCTCTCTGCCCCTCCTTCTCTGTGTCTCCTTTCTCTGTGTAATCTGACTTTCAAATAAATAAATAAATAAATCTTTTTAAAAAAAGATCTAAATGATAAAAAACTTTAAGATTTATTTTAGTTCTTTGAAAGACAGAGTTAGAGAGAGGTAGAGACAAAGAGAGAGGTCTTCCATCTGCTGGTTCACTCCCTAGATGGCCGCAACAGCCGGAGCTGCGCCAACCCGAAGCCAGCAGTCAGGAGCTGCTTCTTCTGGATCTCCCACATGGGTGCAGGGGCCCAAGCACTTGGGCCATCTTCTACTGCTTGCTAGGCCATAGCAGAGAGCTGGATCAGAAGAGGAGCAGCCAGGACTTGAACCAGCATCCCCCCCGCTGGCGCTTCAGGCCAGGCCAGGGCTTTAACCTGCTGTGCCTTGTTGTGTGTGTGTGTTTTAAATGAAAGGCTTCAGGGATAGAGATATTGGGCTTGTGCAGTTGATTATCTGATCTCTCACGTGATAGTAGTAGCTTTGTTTTTTGTCCAAAAGTGATTGAACTTGTCCAGCTATTGCGGTCATCACCTGCATCCAGAAACCCTCTTGAAACCTTTAAAGTAAGCACCTGTCAAGTGGTTTTTGTTGAATTATGGGCATGTCTAACTTAAGTGTTCATTTTCTTAATATGCCTTTGTTTCTAGTGTGTTTAGTCCAAGAAATCCACTGATGTTTTCCTTAAGGAGTTACATTCTTAGACTTCTCAGGTGCTCTGCTTAGTCTGTGTAGAGTGGTTGAAGGAGAGAGGGTTCTTGGTGCTGTGGACAGTGCTACCTTTTGTGTTTCTGTGGTTGTTCTTGTCGGGGAGTATGGGAACGGTTTTGCTCTTCCTTCCTTAGTTGCCAGCAGGAGGGTGAATGCGAATTGCTGGCATTCCTTGCGCAGAACCGGGAGTAAGTGTCATCTGCAGCAGAAGTCCGCAGTTGACGGTGCCCGGGTCAGAGGTGATGTGTGGACGGATTGTGTTGGCAGCTGCTCAGCGTTCTGTGAGAGCTGAAAGCTACAGCACGTGGACAGGAGTGTCACCCCAGAGACAGGAGTCAGTATGTGGTGGGCGGCCATGCGACCTCCAGAATGGACCTGAGCGGTGGGAGCTCTTAAGGTAGTTTGTGTGCCGCTTTGCTTCTCGGGACCTCTCACTTCTCTGAGTGTGAGAAGCCTGTTCAGTTGACAAGAAGATTCAGTCTTCCTTTGGGAAATCCTCGGACATTCTTGAGAGGGAATAGCAACTTTCGGGGTGGCATGAAAGTTTAACTACATTTTTTAGTGAAGGTTTTTTCTGATAGTAATATTGCACTTCTGTAAGTAACAAAACCTAACCAAATAGTAGTAACATTATTTATTGTGGCGGCTGTTCCCAGGTAGGAGAGTACTTGATTTAAATCGGGCTTCTCATGGTGTCTGTGGGCCAGCGTCCTCCGGAGCGCCAGAACTTAAAGACCTCTGTGCAGCAAGCTCTCATCTGCTTTGCTTTGTCTTGAGTTTAATTGATAACAGCAAATTAGGCTTCTTTCCTCTTTAGATTACAGGTTCCATAGCTGTCAGAGAATAGGCTGTTTTCCTGCTCCTTGATTTTGTGAGGGTATATATACATGCATGCGTGGATCTGTGTGCATTCAGGCAAAACTAAAATGCTAGGAAATCTTTTATCCTACTAGGAGAGAAGGTGTGAGGGTAGACTATTTTTGTTTTTACCGTGAAATTGAAAATAATTCAGTTTGTTCCATAAATAGCACATCCTCCTCAGGACAGCTTTTCAAGCACATGTGAGTGTTGGTTCACAGGCCAGGAGCAAACTGTGAGGATCATTCCAGAGGTAGTCCAGTTTGGCCTTTGCACATGTTGCGTGCCCTGCTGTTGCCTGCTCTGAGCTCGAGAGCAGTGTTAGCGTCGTAGTCCTTGCTCAGCAAATGCTGTGTGCTGCTCAGGTGCAGACTTTGTGCTAGGCCTGGGGTAGCCGGCCCAGCTTGCTGCACCAATCCTTCCTGGAACTTTGGGCTAAAAAGTGTTTGGAAAAATTTTTTTTTTTTTAACTTGGAAAGTTTAGAGAAGAGTGAGGTTATAGATTAGTGGGCTCAGAGAGTGACATAAGATGAGTATGCCATGTATTGTTTCTCTGACTTTCTATTTGGAAATAGTTACAGACTCAGTTGAGTTTGCAAAAACAGTAGAGCGGTCCTGTGCACCCTCCCCCAGTTTCCTCCAATGGTCACATCTTAATTCTGCCAGATAATTTTGGCATCCTTGTCAAAGTACTAGACATAGAAAGGAACATTTTTCCCGTACGTGTTTTTGAAAATTGTTTATTCATATAGAAGAAAAATTTGGAAGACACAAATTTAAAGAAAACTTGATATTTTTAGAAAGTATTTTTTTAAAAAATAATTATTTGAGAAGCAGAGAGACAAGAGTCAGAGAGCCCATCTGCTGGCTCACCCTGCAAATACCAGAGTCGGGAATAATCCAGATTTTCCACAGGTTGGTGGGGACACCGCCACCTGCTGCCTCCCAGGTGTGCATCGGCAGGAAGTTGGAGTCAGGAGCTGGGAATCAAACTCAGGCACTTGGATGGATGTGTGTGTCTGGAACTGCTGGTCCAAATGCCTGCCCCTAAGTGGTGATGTTAGATGGTTGAGATTTACACTCTGTAGTTACTAACTTTCCATCAGTCTGTCCCTGTGGGCTGCTCTGTGATGGTGAACAGAATATAGATTGGGAGTAGTAAGATCTGGGATTTGTTTTTCTATCTGACCCTGACCGTGTGACCTTTATAGAAATCGTTTATAACATGAGAGTTAGATGAGATCATTTGGATTTTTTTCTCCATTTCTGTGCTCTTGGAATTGTGGTAAGGAAAAGGGTTTTTGTGATACTGAATGGCTCAGAGGGAGAAAAAGAACTGTGTGTGTGGTTCTCTAATTTCTTTTACCTAATTTTGTTGATAAATGGAAAAACTTGAACAAAGGGAATGGAAAAAGAAATTTAATTGTTTTACTCAATTCAATAAATATTTTACTAAGTTGTGTACATTAATATACAAAGTTTGTTCATGGAACTTGCAGCTTGCTAGGGAAAGGGACATGTAAATATACACTTAAGCGCTGATGATATTAGTGACCAGGGACGAAGGGTACAGTGGTTGAATCTGGGTGCCCTTGGGAAGGACTTTGAAGACAAGTTTACAGGGGGTGGAGACTGGAATTTCCAGTGGAGGCTTGAATTCTCTTAGGCTAATGAATATTGGTTTATAGGCATTGAAGATGCTGTCAGCAGCCAGGGCTTCATCATAGGTGCCTGTATTTGATGCTGATAGTTTTTTTTTTATTAAAGATTTTTTATTTATTTGAAAGTGTTATACAGAGAGGGAATGACAGAATGAGAGAGAGAGGGAGATCTTCCATCTGCTGGTTCATGCCCTGTGTGACAGCAATGGCCAGGGCTGAGCCGGCTGAAGCCAGGAGCTTCATCCAGGTCTCCCACATGGGTGCAGGGGCCTTGCCACTTGGACCATCCTCTGCTGCTTTCCCAGGCCATAGCACAAAGCATGATCAGAAGTGGAGCATCTGGAACATGAACTGGCACCCGTATGGGCTGCTGACATTGTAGGTAGCAGCTATGTCACAATGCTGGCCCCTTGTGTTGATACAAGTTTTAAAATAGTTTTGGGGGCCAGCACTGTGGTGTAGCAGATGAAACCCGCTGCCTGCGACATTGACTAATTTTAAGGATGCTGGTTCAAGTCCTGGCTGCTCCATTTCGAGTCCAGCTGTCTGCTGATGTGCCTGGGAAAGGCAGCGGAAGATGACACAATGCTTGGCCCTTGCCACCTGCATGGGGAATGTGAAGGAAGCTTCTGGCTTTGGACCGGCCCTGCTCTTGCCGTTGCAGCCAATTGGAGAGTGAACCAGTGGATGGAAGATTGCTCTGTCTCTCCCTCTCTCTATCTTCTTTCCCTCTGTGTAAACTCTGGCTTTCATATAAATAAATAAATAAGTCTTTAAAAAAAAAGTTTGGCTCTCTTGCACTGAATAAGAACAGTTTACATATATATATAGCTGCTGTGTGTGTGTGTGTGTGTGTGTTTTAATTTGCTTTTTGTTTGCAAAAGATTCCAGCTAGGGATAAGGAGACAAGAAGCTCCCAGCTCCTGTGGCTGGGAAAACAGGTTGTCTCGTACCAGTGCTTTGATTTAATGCTTGAAGAGAGTGGACTTTGGGAGTTGGCGGGGGGGGGCGGGGGATGCTTTGAAGAGGATATACCTCAGTGTTTGCTCCTTGCACACAGGCCGAGGTTAACCCCATGACCTCCTTAAGTGCGGCCAGGATGACTTAGCACAGAGATGTCTATTGTGAGACTAAAGTGTCACGAAATTTCATATGGTGGATTGCTAGTAACTATTGCAAGATTATGTTTGGAGAGATATATATATCCACATATAATCATGTGAAGTGTGTATATATATATATTCATGTGATGTGAACTGTGTATCACACTTAGTCTGAGACTAAAGTGATATGAAATAGCACAAATACATTTCTAAATTAAGATGTATCTTTTAATATTTGCATGTTTTATAATAAATATTTAAGATTTGTTTTACCATAGTCGTGTCAAGTGCCTGTCAAGTACTCAGACAGTAAAAATGTTTATCACAGTACAATTCTTAACTGAGTATGGGAGTGTTTCTGTGTGTCAGAAGGTGTGCAGTAGGCCATGACTCTGAGAACTGCAAAGAGTAGAGTTGAACATGAGAGGCCTGGTCCTTCCATCAGCGGTCGTGTAATCTTGGGCAAGTCATAAGTCATTTTCCTGCTGTGAGTCTCACTTTACTCATTTGTAAGATGAGCTGCATTTGATGTCCGGAAGTTGAGTCTGTGTGACTATAGGATGCTGCTTTATGAGTTGTATTTGACATATGGTAATTAACCCACTCTGCAATTTCAAGGTTTGATTGTTACTTCCTGCTTCAAACCTGCTCTTCTGCCCTTTCTGTACTCCTAATAGGTATTTAGGAGTAGTGGGCGCAAAATAGTTCTGTCTAAACTCTTCCCACCACGTTTCATAGTTCTGTTTTTATTTGTTTTGTTCTATTTTTCCCTTTTTATTTTAAACTACTAAGGCTGGTGGATTTAATTTGACCTGCATGAATTTAGCTCAATTACAGTCTCTTAATGACACTTTCCCATAAAAATTTAGTGCAGGAAGGTTTTGTGTGGCACAAGCTCATTGGAAATAGTGTGCTCAAAGGAAAAGCACACAGACAGTACAAATGTCCGTTACCTCCTGGGGTTTGCAGTGTTTGATTTTTTGGTGGGTTGAGGCTGTGGCTCTTCTCTTCGGGAAGTCTGTTTAGGAGGTCCTAAAACTGGCAAGTGACCAGTGAGAAACTGTTTTCCAAGGTACCTGTTACCTTTCTGTGTATTATGCTATAATAATTGATTACCTGTGCCTGGGCACTGCTGAATAGAAAGTCATTTTTGAGTTATTCTTCAAAACACAAAGGGAGATTTTAGGGTTTTATTTTGCAGCTGGAGAAACTTAAAAAAAAATTTGGAAAGCATAGGGACAGAAGGGAGAGGAAGGAAGGAGGGATGGGGAGCAGAGAGAGAAAGAGAGAGAGGGAGAGGGAGATGGAGACAGAAAAAGAAGGTAGAGATACCTCTTCTATCTACCAGTTCATTTCCCAAATGGCCAGAACAGCCAGGTCTGCACCAGACTGAAACTAGGAGCCAAACACTCCATCCAGGTGTCCCTCATGGGTGGTAGGGGCCCAAGCACTTGGGCCATCTTCCTCTGCATTCCCAGGTGCATTAGTGGGGAGCTGGATCGGAAGTGGAGCAGCTGGGACTAGTACAGGCACTCATAGGGGATGCTAGCTAGTGTCATTCCAGACAGCGACTTAACCTGCTGCGGCACAGTGCTTGCCTGGTGCTGGGAAAATTGAGGGTTGGAGTGTTTAGTTAAATGGCAAAAACTAGACTCTACATTAACGCAGCTTTATTTTTTTTTCTCTTTTCAAAGATTTCATTATTATTTGAAAGGCAGGGTGACAGAGAAATAGAGACCTAGATATTGAGATACTGTCTATCCACTGCTTCTCTCCCCAAATGGTCACAATAGCCAGGGGTAGTCCAGGCTGAAGCCAAGAGCCTGGAACTCCTGGGGCTGGTGCTGTGGCGTAATGGGTGAACGCCCTGGCCTGAAGCGCCGGCATCCCATTTGACCCGGCTGCTCCTCTTCCAATCCAGCTCTGTTGTGACCTTAGATAGCAGTAGAAGATGACCCAAGTCCTTGGGCCCCTGCACCCTTGTGGGAAACCTGGAAGAAGCTCCTGGCTCCTGGCTTCGGATCGGTGTAGCTCCGGCCATTGCGGCCATCTGGGGAGTGAACCAGTGGATGGAAGACCAACCTCTCTGTCTCTCTCTCTCTCTCTGTAACTGTCTTTCAAATAAATAAAATAAATTTTTTTTTTAAAGCCTGGAACTCCATCCAGGTGTCCCATGTGGGTACAGGGGGCTATCTGCTGCTTTCTCAGGCCCATTAGCAGAGAGCTGGATTGGAAGCAGAGACTCTCTGGGATTTCTGCATTGCAGGTACCAGCTTAACCCACTGTGCCACAAGCCTGGCCCATATAACTTTCTGTTTAGAAAAGGTACAGGAAGCCGGCGCCGTGGCTCAATAGGCTAATCCTCCGCCTTGCGGCGCCGGCACACCGGGTTCTAGTCCCGGTCAGGGCGCCGGATTCTGTCCCGGTTGCCCCTCTTCCAGGCCAGCTCTCTGCTATGGCCAGGGAGTGCAGTGGAGGATGGCCCAGGTGCTTGGGCCCTGCACCCCATGGGAGACCAGGAAAAGCACCTGGATCCTGGCTCCTGCCATCGGATCAGCGCGGTGCGCCGGCTGCAGTGGCGGCCATTGGAGGGTGAACCAACGGCAAAAAGGAAGACCTTTCTCTCTGTCTCTCTCTCACACTGTCCACTCTGCCTGTCAAAAAAAAAAAGAAAAAAAAAAAAAAAGAAAAGGTACAGGAAGTTCTTCCTCTAATATACATAATGTAAATGTAGGTTTTTTTTCAAAGATTTTATTTTATGTATTTGAAAGGCAGAGTTAGAGGTAGAAAGAGATCTTCCTCCACTGGTTCACTCCCCAAATGACTGAAACGGCCACAGCTGAGCTAATCCGAAGCCAGGAGCCAGTAGTGTCTTTGGGGTCTCCCACATGAATAAAGGGACCTGAGAACTTGGGCCATCTTTTGCTTTCCCAGACCATAACAGAGAGCTGGAGTGGAAGTGGAGTAGCCGGGACTTGAACTGGCACCTATATGGGATGCTGGCGCTGCAGGCTGGGGCTTTAACCTGCTGTGCCACAGCACTGGTCCCTATATTAGTTCTTTATTAATATATGCACATACTGTGTATCTTCGTGTGTATGTGTGTGTGTGTATATATACATAAATACTTGAAGTCTTTAAATAGTTTCTTATTTTTTAAAGTATTTATTTGAAAGTCAGAGTTAGAGAGATATGGAGAGACAGATCTTTGATCCTCTGGTTCACTCCCCAAATGGCCATGATGGTCTGGGTCAGGTGCCAAGAACTCTAGCTGGATCTTGCATGTGGGTGGCAGGAGCCCAAGTATTTGAGTGAGCTTTTGCTGCTTTCCCATGCGTGTTAGCAGGGAGCTGGATCTCAAGTAGAGCAGCCAGGACTTGAAATGGCACTCAAATGGGATGCTGGTGTTACAGGTGGTGTCTTAATCCACTGAGCTACAACACTGGCCCCTCTTTATGATTCAGTATTTTATATGTCATTAATTTAGAGTATTTTAATAGAGAAAGAATAAATTCCTAGGGGAGTGTTTTAGTTTAGTTATTCATCTAAAATAGGAACATGAAAAGCTTTGAATAAATAATAGTGATTTAATTTCATTAAGGCCCCCCCCCCAAAAAAAAAAAAAACTTCACATGAGCTGAAATTCTTTGTCTAAGGTTAATTCTGTAGATTTTTTTTTAGATTGACTTTGTTTGAAAGACAGAGTTACAGACAGAATGGGAGAGACAGAGGGGAGTAGGGAGGGGGCTGGCTTTATGGGACAGTGGGTAGAGTCACTGCTTGTTATGGCAGCATACCATATGAATGCCAGTTCAAGTCCCAGCTGCTTCACTTCCTATGAAAGCAGAATAAGATGGCCCAGGTGCTTGGGCCCCTGCACTCATGTGGGAGACAAGGAAGAAGCTCCTGGCTTCTGCCTGGCCCTGCCCCAGTCGTTGCAGTCATTTGGGGAGTGAACCAGTGGGATGGAGGATCTCTCTCTCTGTGTGTTTCTCCCTCTCTGTAACTTTGACTTTCAAATAAATAAATAATAAAATATTTTTAAAGAGTGCAACAGAGACAGACAGACAGATCTTCCATCTGCTGGTTCACATCTCAGATGTTTGGAACAGCTAGGGCTGGATCAGACCAAAGCCAGGAATCAGGAACTTCCTCCAGGTCTGCTTCGTGGGGGCAGGGGTCCAAGCATGTAGGCAGTAGTCCGCTGCTTTTCCAGGGGCATTAGCAGGGAGCTGGAAGTGTAGCATCAGGGACTCGAACTAGCACCCATATGGTGTGTCATCACTACAATTGGTGGCTTTACCCACTATGCCACAGAGCCAGCCTTTGCTCCACTTTTGATCCAGCTTCCTGCCAGTGCACCTGGGAGATAATAGTTGATGGCCCAAGTACTTGGGTCCCTGCAGCTCATGTGAGAGATCCTGATGGAGTTCCTGGCTTGTGACTTCAGCCTGTCCCAGCCATGGCTGTTGTAGGCATTTGGGGAGTGAACTAGCAGATAGAAAATCTTAGTCTTTGTCTCTTTCTCTCTCTGTTACCCTGTCTTTTAAATAAATCTTTAAAAAAAGTTTCAGTTGTTCAATGTTAGCAAGTGTTTATTGAGGTTTTTTTTTTTTTTTTTTTTTTTTTTTAAGATTTATTCATTTAGTTGAAAGAGCTACACAGAGAGGAAAGGCAGAGAGAGAGGTCTTCCATCCGATGGTTCACTCCCCAGTTGGCCGCCAACGGCCAGAGCTGCACTGATCAGGAGCCAGGAGCTTCTTCCCAGTCTTCCACGTGGGTGCAGGGTCCCAAGGATTTGGGCCATCCTCCTCTGCCCTCCCAGGCCATAGCAGAAAGCTGGACCGGAAGTGCAGCAGCTGGGTCTCAAACCGACGCTCATATGGGATGCTGGCACTCATATGGGATGCTGGCGCTTCAAGCCAGGGCGTTAACCCGCTACACCATAGCACTGGCCCCCTAATGAGGGCTTGTTTTGGACAAGATACTTGGACTACATCAAAGAAGAAGAGAGGCAAAAATTCCTACCTCTGTAGAGCTCACATTCTGCTGACACGTTTCTTTTGCGTAAATGCTTTTTTAAAATTTATGTAGTGTTTAATATCCATGTATTTCATCTACTTGAAATGTAGTCTTACAAACAATTGTAATCGGTTACAAATAAATGGGAAACCTGACTGAACTGTTTGTAATATCTCTAAATAAATGATTTATTATGTTCTCATTTCTGGTTCAGGGCTGCTTTTTTTTCTAAGTGAATTTATTTGAAAGAGTTACATAGACAGAGAGGCAAAGGCAGAGAGAGATATCTTCCATTTGCTGGTTTTCCAGAGCCAGCTTCATCCGAGTGTCCCACGAGGAGTGTGTGCAGGGGACTTGGGCCATCTTCCACTGCTTTCCCAGGTGCATTAGCAGGGAGTTGGATCGGAAATGGATCGGGGTTGAACCAGTGCCCGTATGGGATGCCTCTGCTGCAGGCACCTTCACCTACTGTGCCACAGTGCTGGCCCCAGGGCTCTTCCTTCGGTATGAGCCTGTTGGTGCCTCCTGGAAGAGCTGGGAGGTGACCTTTGAGATCAGGCACAGTGTTGTCTTTGCATCCTTGGTACCTCAGTAAATTAGTGCATTTTTTTTTTTTTAAGTTAAAGATTTATTTGTTTGAAAGACAGAATTAAAGAGACAGAGGGAGAGACTTCACTCTCCAAATGGCCACAAGAGCTGGGGCTGGGCCAGGCCAAAGCCAGGAGCCTAGAATTCCCATCTGGGTCTTCTATGTGGGTGGCAGGGGCCCAAGCATCTTCTGCTGCTTTCCTAGCTGCGTCGGCAGGGATCTGGATCAGAAGTAGAGCAGAGGAGACTTGAAAGATCACTCAGGAGATGCTGGCATCACAGGTGTTGGCTTAACCTGCTGTGTAGCAGTGTTGCCCCCGCTCCTGCCTTTGGAGCTTTATTTTATTTGAAAGAGATTGATCTCATCCGCTGCTTCCCAGCCCGAATGGCCACAATGACTGGGACTAGTCCAAACCAAAGCCAGGAGCCCAGAACTCCATCGGGGTCTCCCGCATGGGTGGCAGGGGCCCACGCACTTGGGCCATCCTTCACTGCTTTCACAGGTGCTAATATTAGCAGGGAGCAGGATCTGATGGCAGTGCAACCAGCACTGGATTGGGGATGCCATTGTTTTAGGCAGTAGCTTAACTTGCTGTGCCGGAATGCCAGCCCTTAGTATATATTCTTATTAAGTCGGTTTGGACTTCAAAAGCAAGCAAAATATTTCAATAAAAATTAGTTCTTATAACTGTGTTCAAATAAATAAATATAAACGGGGCTGGTGCATACCAGTATCCCATATGGGCAGCTGTCTGAGTTCCAAATGCTGCACTTCTGATCAGCTCCCTGCTAATGTGCTTGAGAAGCAGTAGAAGATGGCCCAAGGAACTTAGGCCTCTGCACTCACATGGGAGACCCGGAAGAAGCTCCTGGTTTTGGATTGGCTCCAGCTGTGGCCATTGTGGCCATTTGGGGGAATGACCAGTGGATGGAAGATATTCTCTCTCTCTCTCTCAATCTTCCTCTCTCTCTAACTCTGCCTTTCAAGTAAATAAATAAATAATTGATTTTTAAGAGAAGAATAAAAAATGATTAAATTGTTTGAATTTTTCCCTTCATGTAATATTAGTCCCCATAACATTGAGAGGTAGCACATTATAAGTTCCCTTGCCTTTTTCCCACCTGTCCGTATTTTGTGTTAGGAGGTCCTCTGAAAATGGTGATCCTTGATCTGTGTGTTTGTATTTGTGGGTGTTTGTATTTCTTTGGTGAGGCTGACTTTTATTTATCTCTTTTTCTCACTTTCTGTTTTAAACATTTTCAAAACATGCAGAAAAACTGAGTGAATAGTGATTTACCTCATTATGTCTTAGATCTAGTAATTAACATTTTGTCATTTGAAAAATATTTGTAAATAACTTTTTATTTTTATTTATTTATTTATTTTTGACAGGCAGAGTGGACAGAGAGAAAGAGAGACAGAGAGAAAGGTCTTCCTTTTGCCGTTGGTTCACCCTCCAATGGCTGCCGTGGCCGGCGCACTGTGGCCAGCACACTGCGCTGATCCGATGGCAGGAGCCAGGTACTTCTGGTCTCCCATGGGGTGCAGGGCCCAAGCACTTGGGCCATCCTCCACTGCACTCCCTGGCCACAGCAGAGAGCTGGCCTGGAAGACGGGCAACCAGGACAGAATCTGGCGCTCCGACCGGGACTAGAACCCGGTGTGCCGGCGCCGCAAGGCGGAGGATTAGCCTAGTGAGCTGCGGCGCCGGCCTGTAAATAACTTTTGAAGTTGCAGACATTGTAGTATTTCATCTTGATTTTTCAATATTTATTATATTTACTTGAAAGACAAGGTTACAGAGAGAGGGTGAGAGAGCGCGAGTGAGCATGAGCACTGGTTCACTCCCCAAACGGTTGCAGTGGCCAGAGCTGAGCAGATCCAAAGCAAGGAACCGGGAGCTTCTTCCAGGTCTCCCTTGAAGGTGCAGGTACCCAAAGACTTGGACCATCTTCTGCTGCTTTCCCAGGTGCATTAGCAGGGAGGTGGATTGGAAGTCAAGCAGCTGGATTCAAACCGGTGCCTATATGGGATGCCAGCGCTGCTGGCTGGGGCTTTTAACCTGCTGCACCGCAATGCCGGCCCCAATATTTCATCTTTAAATACATGTGCTCATGTCTCCTAAATATGAGGCACTTAAAGAAATAAAAATATTTTAATATCTAGTAGTCATTTGTCATTTTTTCCTCCACCTGTTCTCAATATATCTGTAATAGGGGGGCTTTTAAAGTCAGAATTTAGGGTTCACACACTGCATTTGTTCTCATTTAATTTTATCATGGTGTCATTTTCCCCCCCCCATAAATCTGTAGGGCCAGTATTGTGGCACAGTGGATTAAGCTGCTGCATGTAAAGCTGGTACCCCCATATCAGAGGACAGGTTCAAGTCCCAGTTGCTGTGCTTCTGATCCAGCTCTCTGCTAATGTGCCTGGAAAAGTAGCAGAAGATAGCCCAAATGCTTAGGCTCTTGCCATGATTGTGGGGGACCTGGATGGAGTTCCAGGATCCTGGCTTCGGCCTGGCTCAGCGCTGCCTGTTGCGGTCATTTGGGGAGTGAACCAGGTGGTAGAAAATGGCTCACTCTGTCTTTGTCTCTGTCTCTCATTTGCCTTTCTAGTAAATAATCTTAAAAAGTGCCATAGTTACTTGTTACATAGTTCTCAATCTATGTCAAAGCAGAATTGTGTTAAAATTTTCAGTAACTTTTAGTTCTAGGCATGATATTATCATTTGTCAGAGGTATGTATGTGTGTTTTGAGGAATTTCAATATATCTTTGCCTAGCTCATGAAGTCTTGCACCTTCTGTGGGATTTGCTATTGTACCTCGCAAGTATTTTGCATTGGTTTGCGTTGATTGTCGGCTAAAACCCTAAGGTCGCCATTAGCTTGACCATAAAGGATGTGGAAGTGATTGGCCAGGTTTTGTACTTGTTAAGCTCGCGGGGATGTTTGCAGAGCTTTTTCCTGAGAGATCAGTGGTTGGTGAAGGGTTTGGCCTTGTCAGCTTTTGTTTCTTTAGGCAGGCTCCTGACTTGCAGGGTTGAGGAAGTGAGAGCACGAATCAGTGTTACTGGATGTGACTGTGGAGAGTTGGCTTGTCAGTGTTACGATCGTCACTAGGGTATATAAAAATGTGGCTTTTCTGTTGATGACACTTAAGGATTATCTTTTATTTTGGGCAAAGATTCGCTGTGAAGATGAATCTGTGGTTAGTTTTGTAAATAAGATATTTGTAATAAATGTCCAAGGAAGCTTGCAGGTGAAGATTTATATAAAGTTGTGTTTGTTTTATAGCACTACTAAAAGGACTTAATCAGGATGTATCAAAGAGGAGTCATAAATGAGGCTTTATTAACATAAATATATCAAAGAATTTGTAACCTATAGAACCAGAGCACAAGACTATGTTGAGGTCTTCTTTGATCATCATCCTGGCTTTTTTATTGCTAGGCAGTAAACCACCCTGAGCTTGAGGGGAAACACGATGCTCATTTATTATGATCTCAGAGTCCTGGGCTGGCTCAGTGATTCTTGGGAGTGGAAATTGGTGGTAACTGGATTCATCCGGAAGGAAGCCTCACTCCGCCGGAGTCTGGAAAGCTGGAGGTTCTCTGTGTGCTTTCTTGGGTAGAAGGCTTCCCTCTGGGGCAGCTGGCAGTTTGAAAGGCCTGGGAAGGGAGAGCCAGGCTGGAGTGCCTTCTTGTGAGCTGGCCTTTGAAGTCACGCAGCAGACTTCGGGTTCCTCCTCTCTTGGAGAAGCAAGTAACAGGCCAGCCGGCAATCGAGGACAGTGACTGGATGCTGCCTCTTGACGGGGGGACTGTCAGGATTTACAGTATTTAAAAAATGACCACAGCCACAGAGAGATGAAGGTTCCAGGAGTGTTGTAGAAAAGATTGTTACCATGTGTGAGAGTATCTCAGGAAGTTCATGGAAAATGTATATTCTGAATTTTTTGAGTCAGAATAAACTTTTCTATACTTTATGAGCTTTTGGAAGTACCGTTGTATTTGAAAATAGGAACAGTGAAGACTTGACGTTTTGGCTTTAGACATAATGTACTTTCTGGACTTGTAACTACTAAGGAACATAGTATTTCCAGGCAGAAGTATTGAACTTCCCAGTTGACTCTCACAGAGGCATCCCTCCACCCCCAAAGTGAGCACCCAGGTCAGAATCAGAAAGGGGGCCGATATGAATGTGTTTCTTTGCCATCACTAGTGTTGCTTGTATGGTCAGGTGGTTGATTGGGTATATTCATTAGGAAATGTGAATATTTGCTGTGTCCTGAGACTTAAAGATTGAAATGTGGGCTAGCGATTAAGTTCTCTGCTAAGACCGTGCTGTCACAGGGTATGTCACGTGAAATAGTATTTTCTTTGGATAATGAGTTGGGAGAAAACACTTTCCTCTGCTCTCGCACCATGGTGATGAACAGAGAAGACCCTGACTGCTAGAGGAGTGGGGATTTCTCCCTGCCAGCAGGGGCGGGGTTCTGAAGGAGACACCAATGGTGTCCTCTAAGTCAATTCCATTTTGACACCTCCCTGGAGATAACATCAGATCCTGCAGATTTGGGGCTTTCCTTGCCTCCCTACCTCCCTACTGGCAGGCTACAAGCTGGAGTTCCCCTCACCCCCTCAGGAAGTTTGATTAATTTGCCTGAGTGGCTTATAGGGCCAGACAGACATTTGTAGTTTATTGTAAAGGATATTTTAAATGGGGGGAAAAGAACACCAGCCAGATGAAGTGGTACATAGGGCGAGATCCGGAGGGGTTCGAGCACACGAGCTGTGGGATTGGGGTATGCATCCTTGCAGGTTGTGGCCTTGTTCTTGTTTACCTTCCTGGAAGGCTCTGTGGGTTCAGCTGCTCACAAGCTATCCAGTTCCAGTCGTGGCTTCTCTGAGCTAATGCACTTGGCAAAGCAGGGGATGATGACTTGGGGTCCTGCCACCTATGTGGGAGACCGGCATGGAGTTCTGGTTCCTGGGTTGGGCCTGGCCCAGACTTGGCTTTTGGGCTTTTAGGAAGGCTACATTACATAACTGATTAAATTCTTGGCCATTGGTGATCAATTTAACCTTCATCTTACCCCTCCCTGGAGATTGAGGGGTAGGGCTAAAAGCCCACCTTCTACTCCTGCCTTGGTATTTCCAATGACTAGTTCTCATCCTAAAGCTAACTAGGGGCCGCATAGAATAAGACACTTTTCCAAGTATTTAAGGAGTTGTATGCCTTGAAATGGGACAAAGAGCAAGTATGTATTTCACAGTGTCACAGATAAGAACTGCTTGGCTCCATTGTGCATTTGATCAGACAACTTTAGGACTGAATGATTTCTTTTTTTCAGAGGCACATCTGCCTGAAACGACCAGGGTTTACAATTGCTGTGAATATGCTTTTAATCATTTGCACGGCTACTGTGTGCCAGGCGTTGTACTAGGTACTGAATGTGCAATGGCTTTCAAAAAAAAAAAAAAAAGAAAAAAAGAAAAAAAACCAACCTTAAAGTCAGTTCCTAAAGAACTCCAAAAATCTTTTTGAATAAATGTGTAGCCTGGGGAATGGCATTGTGATGCAGGTCAAGCCGCTGCCGCCTGCCGCCTGCCTGTGACGCCAGCATCCCCTGTGGGTGCTGGTCTGAGGCTTGGCTGCTCACTTCCAGCTCCCTGTTAGTGTGCCTGGGAAAGCAGTGGAATATGGCCCATGTGCTTGGGCCCCTGCACCCACGTGGGAGACCTGGATAAAGCTCCTGGCTTCAGCCAGGCACAGCCCTGGCTGTTGTGGCCATCTGGGGAGTGAACTGGCAGATGGAAGATCCCTACCCCTACCCCATTCCACCTCCCCCCAGCCCTGACATTCAAATAAATAAATAAATAAATCTTTTTAAAGAGTAGCTTGCTGTTGTGATGAATAGGAAGAAGACATATATTTACATCTAAAGTTTTTAAAAAAATTTTATCTGAAAGATCTCATATTTGCTGATTTACTCCCCAAATGCAAGACCCTAGGATGGACCAGCTGAAAGCCAGGAGCTAGTAATTCTGACTAGGTCCAGCTAGTTAAGGGTCCAGCTACTTGGGCCATCACTTGCTGCCTTCCAGGGTGCACATTAGCAGAAAGCTGGAATGGAGAGTAGAGCTGGAATTTGAACCCAGGCGCTCTGATATGGGCTGCCAGCATCCCAGCTAGCAGCTTAACTCAGTATGCTACATGCCAGTCCCTGATATGCTACTTTGTTGCTTATTTTTTTAAAAATTAATTTATTTATTTGAAAGAGCTACACAGAAAGAGAGTTGGAGGGGGGCTTCCATCTGATGGTTCACTCCCCAGTTGGCTACAACTGTGCTGATCCCGAGCCAGGAGCCAGGTGCTTCCTCCTGGTCTCCCATGCGGGTGCAGGGACCCAAGCACTTGGGCCATCCTCCACTGCCCTCCCGGACCACAGCAGAGAGCTGGACTGGAAGAGGAGCAATCGGGACTAGAACCCGGGGTGCCGGCGCCTCAGGCCAAGGATTAGCCAAGTGAGCCACAGCGCAGGCCCCAGTATTACTTTTGAGGAGTTCAATGCCATTTTGATTCCTGATCCCGTTGTGCCTGACATCACCCCTCCTTCCATCCCTAGTGATGAGAAATTTCATGTTGCTGTACCATGGTGTTGGCCCTTGTCTTATTCTTTGTGTTGTAGTCCTTGACACTTGGTGGATTTTTTTTTGGGGGGGGGGGAGGGGTAAAGATTTATTCTATTTATTTATTTGAAAGTCAGAATTACAGAGAGGCGGAGGCGGGGAGATATCTTCCATCTGCTAGTTTACTCCCCAAATGGCCAAAGCTGGGCCAGTCTGAAGCCAGGAGCCAGGAGCTTCTTTTGGGTCTCCCATGTGGGTGCAGGGGCCAGAGCACTTGCACCATCTTTCACTGCTTTCCCAGGCCATAGCAGAGAGCTGAATCAGAAGTGGAGCAGCTGGAACTTGACCCAGTGCCCATATGGGATGCCGGTGCCATGGGCAGAGGCTTAGCCCACTATGCTGCAGTGGCAGCCCCTATTTTATTTTTTATGAAAGGCAGAGTTACAGAGAGAGCTTCTATCTGCTGGTTTATTCTCCAGATGCTCTCAATGGCCAGGACTGTTCCAGACCGAAGGAGCCAGGAGCTACATGTGGGTCTCTCCCATGTCTGCAGGGGCCCAAGCATTTGGGCCATCTTCTGCAGCTTTCCTAGGTACATCAGCATAGAGCTAGGTTCAAAATAGAGCAACCAGGATTTGAACTGGTGCCCACATGGGGTGCTGGTGCAGTGCTAACTCAATCCACTGCCCCACAGTGCTGGCCCCATGGTGGATCTGTTTATTATAAAAGTTCATATCATTCATGTCTATATTGTGTATTATATTATTATTTATTTATTTATTTATTTGACAGAGTTTACAAATATAGAGACAGATAAAGGTCCTCCCTCTGCTGGTTCACTCCCCAGATGGCTGCAATGGCCAGAGCTGTGCTGATCAGGTGCTTCTTCCTGGTCTGTGCCAGGAAGCCAGGTGCTTCTTCCTGGTCTCCCATGTGGGTGCAGGGGCCCAAGCACTTGGGCCATCCTCCACTGCTATCCCAGGCCACAGCAGAGAGCTGGACTGGAAGAGGAGCAACCGGGACTAAAACCTGGCGCCCATATGGGAAGCCGGCGCCGCAAGTGGAGGATTAACCAAGTGAGCCACGGCTCCGGCCCCGCGTATTATATTATTAATGCTTCCTTCTCTCATCCATTTTTTTTCTCTTTTTGTGGACCTCCTATTAGTTGATTACTTGACATCTCCATTGCTGTGGGGAGCAACTGGGAGCAACTCGGACTAGACTAAGTTACTGGAATTAAGACTTATTCTTTGCATCTGCTTTCCCACAATATGGCGCTGAGAAGGGAAACAGCTTCTACACAGCTGCCTCCAGTTCAACCAATAAACTGTGGGACCTGCTCCTGATTGGAGGAGAGCAGTGTACTCGGCGTGTGGGTAGCAGAGTTGGGATTGGTGGAAGAGGACTATAAAGGAGAGAGACGGCATGCACCAGGAACATCTAAGGGGAACATCTAAGGGGAACACCTGTGCAGCCCCCGAGAGAGCCGGCCGGCGGTGTGCTGCTCCCCCGCGGAAGTGGGGAATGTGGCAGGGGGAACCGCCCTTCCACGGAGGTGGAAGGGATGGTAGCCAACCCGGGAAGGACCAGCAGCCAACCCGGGAAGAACCAGCAGCAAACCCGGGGACGGCCGAGCAGACAGAAGAACAGTGCAGGGTCCTGTGTCGTTCCTCCACGAAGACGGGGAGCGACATAATGGTGCCGTGACTCGGATATGAAGCCTAGGCAGGGCTTAGTGTCATTCCTCCACGAAGAGGGGGAGCGACAATTGCTACCCTGATTTTCTTATTTTTTTTCCTGTGTTTTCTTTTACTTTGTTTTATACTCTGTTGAAGATTTGTTTTAGCAATTTATTTATTTGAAAGGCAGTTATAGAGATGGAGGAGGAGAGATACTGATTGATTTTCCATCTGCTGATTCACTCCCTAAATGACTGCAGCGGTAGGAGCTGGGCTGGTCTGAAGCCAGGAGCCAGGAGCTTCTTCCAGGTCTCTTACATGGGTGCAGGGCCCAAGAGTCTGGGCCATCTTCCATTGCTTTCCCAGGCCACAACAGAGAGCTGGATCAGAAGTGGAGTAGCCTGTATGGGATGGTGGTGCTTCAGGTGGAGGCTTTAACCGCTGTGCCACAGTGCTGGCCCCGAAGATTTTTTTCCCTCCTGTTGGTCCAGTTTTCTGAGAGTAATCCTGGGTGGAGTGAGTGCAAGCGTTCTGGGATGTGGGCTGATTGATTCCGCATTTCAGTGGACAGCTGTCACTTTTTCTTCTGATACCTGATACCTTTCTCCTCCCCATCCCAGTGCTGGGTGCCTTCTCAAGCCATTCTGGTTGAATTTTGCTAAGTAGGAAGTCTTTTGTTGAGGCTGAGAGGCCCAGTCTCCTTGGAGAGTGGGGATCTGGGAGATTAACTGCTTGTTCCTTACACAGACTTCCAAGTCTTTCTGTTTGGAGTTGCCCCAGGTTTTGAGATCTGTCTCCCATCCCCAGAAATTGCCGTATTCATTTTTGGCCTCTCCTGTGGGCCTTAGGTTTTAGTTTTAGCTGCTAAGTCATTGGTCACTTCCCTCCCTGCTGTCCAGCTTCCAGAATTTGGTTGGCACCCTTTGCTTGGATGTCTAGTCTCCTCTCTTTCTCTTTGTCCTTGCAACTTTAAAATTCATTTGTTTATTATCTTTTCAAATTTGTTGTCATTTTAGTGGGGTTACAGGAGATAATGTGGAAATAAACACATACTTACTAAGAAGTCTGATACATGAAAATTATTCATCTTTTCTATGCCTGTGTGTGTGTGAGAGATGTGGTTCTTGGCATGCTGTGTCTTCTTGAGAGGCTCAAAGCCTACTGTGGACTTCCTGGTAACTTGTGTTTTCCTCCTGAAAGTATCCCAGAATGTACGGTTCTAATAACTTTCTAAAATGCGTTCAAGTCTTACTTGAGATTTAATTTTGGGACACTTACATTGGTCTTCAGGTTTTCTTTCTTTCTTTCTTTCTTTCTTTCTTTCTTTCTTTCTTTCTTTCTTTCTTTCTTTCTTTTTTGACAGAGTTAGTGAGAGTGACAGAGAGAAGGTCTTCAGGTTTTAAAAAACTCTTCAAAAAAATTGTAATCAGAACTCGGGTTTTCTTTTATAATCTTTTTTTTTTTTTTAATGACATATTTATTTGAAAGCAGAGTTAGAGAGAGGCTGCAATGGCTAGAGCTGGGCCAGTCGGGAGCCAGGAGTTTCTTCTGGGTCTCTCACATAGGTGCAGGGGCCCAAGGACTTAGACCATCTTCTGCTGCTTTCCCAGCTGCATTAATAAGAGAGCTGGATTGGAAGTGGAGCAGCCAGGACTCAAACTGGCATCCATATGGGGTATCAGTCCCACTTTATAACCTTTTTTTTTTTTTTTTTTTAATTATTTGAAAGGCAGAGTGACACAGAGAGAGAAAGAGACAGGCAGACATACTGACAGATACAGATCCTTCATTCACTCCCCAAATGCCTACAATAGCTGAGACTGTGCCGGGCCAAAGCCAGGAGCCCAGAACTCCATCTTGGTTTCCCATGTGGATGGCAGGAGTAAGGACTTGGGCCATTCTTTCCTGCCTTCCCAGGCATAGCAGGAGCTGGATCTGAAACGTGTGGCAAGTGGCTGCTTAACCCATTGTGCCACAGCATGGTCCCCCTTTCATCACCTTTTTTTAACTTTTTTTTTTTTTTGACAGAGTTAGTGAGAGAGAGAGAGAGAGAGAGAGAGAGAGAGAGAGAGAGAGAAAGGTCTTCCTTCCGTTGGTTCACCCCCCTAATGGCCACTGTGGCTGGCGCTGCACCGATCCGAAGCCAGGAGCCAGGTGCCTCCTCCCGGTCTCCATGCGGGTGCAGGGGCCCAAGCACTTGGGCCATCCTCCACTGCCTTCCCGGCCACAGCAGAGAGCTGGACTGGAAGAGGAGCAACCAGGACCAGAACCCGGCGCCCATATGGGATGTTGGTGCCGCGGGTGGAGGATTAACCAAGTGAGCCATGGTGCCGGCCCATTGAACTGTTTTCTTTGAATTTTTACAGTGTCTAGTAAGGGGTTGCTGGACAGAAGATTTCTTGGTTTTCTCGTTGCTGAGGGTCCTGCAGCTGCACTCACCTGTGTGGTTGCATATCACAGCAGCGGCCAAGTGGTAGGGCTGTGGGTCTGTGCCCTGTGTCCTCTGCTCTGCTGGGCATGAAAGCTGCATTTGGAAAGCATGCTGACCATTCCTTTTTACTATTTTTGTCATATCAGCTGTCTTTAAATAGTCTGTAGTAGTTTATAGTTCAGCCTTGTTTGAAGGGAGATTTTGATTCCAGAAATATTAATTTTGATCACAGGAAGGTGGTAGATAGCCTGTGTCTTATTTGTTCTTGCAGTTAAATTTTGATGAGCGGAGTACTCTGGCACCGTCTCTCTTGTAGATGACTTACGAGAAAATTCAATTTCACATCTCTGAATTCTCCCTTTGGTGCTTTGAAGTGTTTTAGAGAAGACTCACTTTTAGGATTAAGAGACTGTTATTTTTTTATTAGATAATTACCATATTTTCCCTGGAATCTCATTTTCCCGAGGTGATGAAGGCTCATTTTGAAATCTTGACTCCTGAAGCCCTAGCCCTCACTGACTCATCTAACTCCAAGGGAATTCTACTTTGTCAGACATTTTTGCTTGTTACAGTCATTTTGGCATCTGGTTTACGGTTTTATCTTTCTTTCTTTTTTTTTTTTTTTTAAATTTTTTTAGGGGAGGAAGCAGAAAGAAGAGGGTGCTGCTTTCCACTGGTTTTACTCCCCAAATGCTTGCATTGGCCTGGGTTCTGGCTGGCACTCAGTCCAGGTCTCCCATGGGTGTGGTGGGGACCCAACTGCTTGAGCCATTTCCTGCTGCCTCGAGGGATGTGCACAGGCAAGGAACTGGGCTGGAGGTGGGGCACTCAGCCCCAGGCGCTCTGGTAGAGGTGGTGGGCATCCCAGGCTGTGGCCTAACCACTGCCTCTCATGTGTCTATCCGTGTGTATACTTTGGTTTTACAGGAGTGCTGAGGGACTTGAGATGGGTGGACTGGTGAGCGGGTCTCGGCTTGCAGTCTGCTCAGGCTTCCTGACAGGTAGATGACCAGGCCTGTCGGTGCCTCACAGTTAGGCCTGGTGTCCCCAGTGTGCTTCCGGTCAGTCTCCAACAAAGTTTCCACATATGGGTGATAAAAAATTTTAGACATCTTTCCTAGAAAATCTTTTTTTATAAAAGATTTATTTATTTATTTATTTATTTGAAAGTCACAGTTATACAGAGAGCGGAAGAGACACACAGAAAAGGAGAGATCTTCCATCCGCTGGTTCACTCTCCGAACGGCTGCAAAGGCTGGGGCTAGGCCAGGTGGAAGTGAAGGCGCCCAAGCACTTGGGCCATCTTCTGCTTTCCCAGCACACCAGCAGGGAACTGGATCGGACGTGGAGCAGCCAGGACTTGAAGTGGTGCCCATTTGGGATGCTGGCACTGCAGGCAGTGGCTTTACCCACTATGCCACAGTGCTGGCCCCTAAAGAATCAAGTGTTTAGGGACAGGTGTTTGGCCTGTGGCTAGGATGCCTGCATCCCAGGTGGAAGTAGCTGAGTTTGATATCTGCTTCCTGCTCCTGATTCCAGCTTCCTGCTGGTGCAGACCCTGAGAAGGCAGTAGTGATGGCTCAAGTACTTGAGTCCCTGCCACCCACTTGGGAGACCTGGGCTGAATCCCCAGCTACTGGCTTTTCCCAGCCCAGTCCTGGCATTGCAGGCATTTGGAGAGTGAACCAGAGGATGCAGTGCATGCTCACACTGCTTTGCTCAAATGAGTGAATGAATAAAAATTTAAAACCAAGTGCTTTTTTTTTTTTTTTTTTTTAAATAAAGTGGCAAGATGAAAGACATTGGGATGGGATGAAACATTACTTGGTCAGTGGTGGCAGGGACTGAATTGAGTTGCCATATGTTGAGTTTTTATTATAAGACAAAGAATTGGAGACACTTGATGGTGGGTTCTTGAGGTCTTTGATGACTAAAATATGGGAGCAAGCTATTGCTGGTGAGAGTGTGCAGAAGGCACAGGGCACGTGGTCATTCTAGGCGAGGGGATTGGTGTGTTAGAAAGATAAATAAGAGGATAGTTTTCAGATATAATTTGCTTAGTGAATTGTGAGAAGCTAGAGATGTCTGGAGTATAGGCTGCTTCTGGAAGACTGAGAGAAGAAATCTCCCATTGTGGGATAAAAAGTCATGCACCACAGCAGAGCTCTGGAGCCCTTAGAGGTTTCTGCTTCCTAGACTTCCCAGAGTTGTTAATCTTTGGATGCTCAGGTTCCCCTCAGGCCTCAGGATTCGAATTGAACCCTATTTACTTTGCCAACAAGTTCAATCCGGAACTTGGCAGATTTGAAGCAGCAATATAGCAGGCTATCCAAGGATGGAGAATATAGTTCAAAAATATTGATAATGCCTGCCATTTATTGGGCATTTAAGTGCTTAGCTCTTTCCAAGGTACATTATCTCTAATCCTTATAGAAGCAGCACATCCGGACAAGTGGTTTCATCTCCATTTAACAGATTAAGAATGCTTTCAGATCTGGGAGGTTAGAGCCAGTACTCCAGGTTCTAGTCCTGGTTGGAGTGCCGGATTCTGTCCTGGTTGCCCCTCTTCCAGTCCAGCTCTCTGCTGTGGCCCGGGAGGGCAGTGGAGGATGGCCCAAGTGCTTGGGCCCTGCACCTGTGTAGGAGACCAGGAGGAAGCACCTGGCTCCTGGCTTCGGATCGGCACAGCCCACTGGCCGTAGCGGCCATTTGGGGGTGAACCAACGGAAGGAAGACCTTTCTCTCTGTCTCTCTCTCTCTCTCACTAACTCTGCCTGTCAGAAAAAGTTACAGGGCTGGTCAGCTGTAGGGATGGATGCAAACCAGGCACTGTAGTACACTCATCCACTCACTCCACCACGCTGCCCCTCAAGAGAGGATAGGCGTGATTGGTGGGGCTGGTGGGGTGGCAGCCTAGGACGTAAGGTGAACGTTTCAAAGGGAGTGAAACTGCTGTTTGCATCTTTAATGTTATTGAAAGGGCAGCAGTAAGACATCCCAGCAGCTCTATGAACTCTAATGGCATCAAGATCTTTGATCTCCTACTTGTCTTATTTTCTGTCGAAAAATCAGATTCATTACAGGCAGGTAATTTCAATTTACAGTTGTATCTGAAGGATTCTATAAGTTGCCAAAAGGTGGCATTTTTGTTTTAACTAATGAATTATATTTATTTGAGAGGTGGAGAGACAGAGAGCTCCCAGCTGCTGGCTGGTTCACTGCACAAGGCTAGACCAGGACCAAAGTCAGGAGCCAGGACTCCAGTCCAGGTCTCCCATGTGGATGGCAGGGCCTCAGTCACTTGGGTCATCACCTGCTGCCTACCAGGGGGTACCTCAGCAAGAAGCTGGAATTGGGAGAACCGGAGCTGATATGGGATATAAATGTCTCAACCTTGTCTTCACTGCTGGGCCAAACGCGTGCCCCGGATCCCAGTGTTTGTAGTATGAGTTTGTAGCATCAGTTATCTCATTAGACATCTGATTGGAATATAGAGTTGAAATTGAGTGTGTGATTATTTGAGTACGTTATCTACATCCAGCAGATACTTTAATGAATGAAATTTGCAGCTATTCAGAATGTGAATATTGGCTAAGAGTGACGAAAGCCGAGTATTTTTCTTTGCAAATTTTGGCTGGATGCGATGAAGTCTTCCTATTCTATCTGTTATCACAACTTGATTCTTGTAAATATGTGTATAGTCTTACTCTTAAGAAAATGAAATTAGAGGGCCAGGGCCATGGCTCACTTGGTTAATCCTCCGCCTGTGGCGCCGGCATCCCATATGGGGGTTCTAGTCCCAGTTGCAGCAATATAGCAGGCTATCCAAGGATGGAGAATATAGTTCAATAATATTGATAATGCCTGCCATTTATTGGGCATTTAAGTGCTTAGCTCTTTCCAAGGTACATTATCTCTAATCCTTATAGAAGCAGCACATCCGGACAAGTGGTTTCATCTCCATTTAACAGATTAAGAATGCTTTCAGATCTGGGAGGTTAGAGCCGGTACTCCAGGTTCTAGTCCTGGTTGGGGCGCCGGATTCTGTCCTGGTTGCTCCTCTTCCAGTCCAGCTCTCTGCTGTGGCCCGGGAGGGCAGTGGAGGATGGCCCAAGTGCTTGGGCCCTGCACCTGCATGGGAGACCAGGAGGAAGCACCTGGCTCCTGGCTTCGGATCGGCACAGCCCACTGGCCGTAGCGGCCATTTGGGGGTGAACCAACGGAAGGAAGACCTTTCTCTCTGTCTCTCTTACTGTTTGTAACTCTACCTATGAAATAAATAAAAGAAAATTTAAAAAAATGAAATTAGATGAGACAGTGTTAGAAAATATCCAGAACAGTTGCAGTATAAAGGATATACATTTTATCTTTTCCATTTGGCATGTATATTCTTTGCCTTTTCCTGTTTTGAAAGGAGCTGAAAATAAGATGATTAATTTTGCTTTAAAGGAAAAGGAGTCATTATTTTTGTGCTTGGCATTTGGTTTCTCAGAGGTGTTATGTTTCACATGGCACAGTAGTTTGGAATTTGGTCTTTTTATTTTACTAGGAACCATATTATTTAAGATTCTGTATAGGTATTTCTAACAGGAATATTTTCTAGGTTGGGGAAGAAATTACAAGTATAATGTAGCTTTTTCTTTATCATACTTTTTTTTAAAGATTTTATTTATTTATTTGAGAGGTAGAGTTACAGACAGTGAGAGGCAGAGACAGAGAGAAAGGTCTTCCATCCACTGCTACACTCCCCAAATGGCCATAATGGCTAGAGCTAGGCCAATCCAAAGCCAGGAGCCGGGAGCTTCTTCCTGGTCTCCCACGTGGTTTGCAGGGGCTCGAGGTCTTGGGCCATCTGTATCCACTATCAGAGTGCCTAGGATAAAGACCCAGTTCTGTTTCTTATTTTTTTTTTTTTAAGTTTATTTAAACAGCAAAACGCTTGGCTTGAAGGGAAAACTTGTTAGGATTTTTTTTTTTAAGGTTTATTTATTTATTTGAAAGACAGAGGCAGAGAGAGAGAGAAGTCTTCATTTGCTGGTTCATTCCCCAAATGGCTGCAACAGACGGCTAGATCTTGAAGCCGATATTGAAGCCAGGAGCCAAGAGCTTCTTCCAGGTCTCGCACATGGATGCAGAAGCCCATGGCCTTGGACCATTTGCTGTTTTCCTAGGCCATAGGGGAGAACTACTAGATTGGAACTGGAGCAGCCAGGATTCAAACTGGCATCCTTATGGGATGCTGGTACTACAGGTGGCAGCTTTATCCGCCATGCTACAGCATCGCCCCCAAGGATGCATTTTTTTGAAAGAGTATTTTGCCCTTTTAAAGAGTGATTTACCAGGGCTGGCTGTGGCGTAGCGGGGAAAGCTGCCGCGTGCGGTGCCAGCATCCCATACAGGCGATGGAGAGACCCAGAAGAACCTCCTGGCTCCTGCCTTCGGACCGGCACAGCTCCGGTCGTGGCAGCCAATTGGGGAGTGAACCAGCGGGTGGAAGACCTCTCTCTCTGCCTTTTCTTTTCTCTCTGTTTAACTCTGACTTTCAAGTAGATTAATAAATCTTAAAAAGAAAAAAAAAAGAGTAATTTACCCTACTTAAAGACAGATTGCCATACACGTAACAGCTACATAGATAATAGTTATAAAATTGTCCTTGGTTTTAGAATGATAAATGAAAAATATTAAAATTCTCCAATCAGACAAGGTATGCAAGGATTTTTTTATTTTGTTGATTTTTTTTTGTTATGACAGTGAGAGCAAAATAAGTTACTGGAGTATAAAAATAAGAGTTGAATGAGCATGCCACTAATGGAGAAAGGGGATATTTTCACAGAACCAGTATTCTTCCTCATTCCATCTCCATTTGATGTCAGCCAAAAGATACCATTGGCCATTTAGTTTAAAAAAAAAAAAAAAAAAACAGAGAAGAAAAGGTGCAATATGCCTGTGCACATACACCTGTCACTTAGTGTACAGTAAAGGAATGGGCAAGGGGGCATGAGAGAACAGAGAGCACTGTGCTGCAGTGGGCCGCATGTGCTGGCAGCCAGTGCAGTCCTCCAGTTGAGAGTGCGTCAGGACAGAGCTCTGGGGTAAAGCAGCGGGCTCCGGGCGCCCTTTTCAGGAGACGGCGCCCGTCTTCAGCTGGAAAGCATCCATGCTGTCCACCTCCTCCATTTCCAGCTGTGCCGGGGTGGCTGATTCATTGATTGGCTGTCCCTCACATCGGAATCTGATCTGCCTCATTGACAAACTGTCGTTCACAGTAGGCTTTCATTAGCTCACTAAGTGGTGTGTGCCTCTTAATCTTAAGCTGCACCGCAGAACCATCCTGCCCCGCCACCTTCCAGTTAGTGTGACCTTTGTTCTCAGTCTTGACTTCTTCCTTGGGCTTTTCGTCGGCCATGGCGAGCGCTGGAGTCTCCTCAGCTGCCACTTCACAGAGATACCCCGTCTGCAGCACACAAGCAGCACCAGGGGCGGCCGAGGTGGACGAAGGAGAGGACACGCGCATGTCCTGCGCGCCCTCCCCCACCCTGCATCCCACCTCTAATGAACCTTGGAAACAGCAGATAATGGGCCAAGTACATGGGTTCTTGCCATTCTCATGGGAGACCTGGATGGAGTTCTTGGCTCCTGGATTTAGCCAGCCCTGGCTAAAGTGGCTATTTGGGGGAGTGAACCAGCAGGTAGAAGATCTTTCTCTAACTCTGCTTTATAAATAAATAAATAAATAATAATATTTTAGGGATTTTCACCAGAGATTCTGTTGGACTTTTAAAGAAAATCTTCCTAAAGGAGATTAATAAAGAAAATGTTGGCCTCTGCTCTCTTAAAGCCCAGATCTTCGTTTTATTTCTGGTAGTGTTTTTAGTTTCATTCCAATAGTCTTTTTTCCCCCCTGGTTACGAATTTACTCAACACAAAGTAACCCACTGAAACTTGAGTGAGCCAGCCAGCCAATTCGGGAGAAATGTCTCCATGCAAATTGTTCCTTCCGGCAGACTGAAGGCCCGAGAGACTGTGTGGCCCTCAGCGGCTTTGTTGAGTTGCATTCTTGCTGACCCGCTCTGTGCTCAGGCATATAGACCTCCTTGGCCATGGTTCCCTTGCGTCTGGTTCTTCTGGAACTTCACTCGTAAGGTGTGCCCTGGCTTCTTCCCAGGAGGGGAGGGCCCTCACAGCATTCCTCACCCCACCTGAGCTCCAGCCTGGAGGGAGGGCTCTTAGCCTGCAGGAAGAGCGTGTAGGCGCTGCTGTGTCCCTGGCCTGCCCTGCCTCCTTGCCATCACACCAGGGCGTCTTGCTTGCTTGCTCTGCCATTTGGACTTCAGTTCGCCTACCAGGGTCTGCCTGTTCCCTTAAGCTCCGCACCCAGTTCCTTTTGCTGCTTTAGCCATTGTGGTAACCTTACCACGAGATTTTCCATGGGTGTATTGGCACAGAAAAACCAAGGACAAAACTGCAAGTTTTAAGTATAGTCAGGTTTATATTTCTTCATTTGAAGATTATGGCCTTTTTACGTTTTTGGTGTGAAAATCAAGAATAATGATTTTCTTTTGTCTTTTATCAAAGTAATGACGGTGCTTCTCTCATTTTTTTCTGTCTCCACTCCCATTTACTGATCTGTGAAATCCCAGAGTTGGAGAACTAGTGATCAAGGTTAAATTCAGATATAAGCAGTATAATTCAGATCTTTAAAAGATGTCTAACAATGGAGTGGCTGGAATTCACTTTTCAGGCTTAGTTTTCATCCACACAGAGATGGAGTGTGTGTGCTTCCTGCACCGGGAAGGCTGGTAGGAGTCTCAGGGCAGCCAGACTCCTGTTATCACCTGCAGCCCCAATGGGGTGTTGCGGGGTGAGAGGGAGAGGGAGGGGGAGAGGTAGAGAAAGAGAGAAGAGAATGGAATCAGGCTGGGTTGAGGTCACCGCCTTCTGCTAGGCTGTAGGGGCAATTTTTCCAGGCTTTTCTCTGCCATCGCCAGCCCAACACAGAGTATACGATCAGCCCACAGTGCAGCATGAGGAGGTGAAGACTGTTGGGCTCCTCCATCTTACCAAAGACACACAAAAGGTGCTTCCCTGTGACCTTGTTCAGGTGGCTTGCCACTGGCTTGCTCCAGGACCTGGAGAAGGGATTGGGGGTTGGAACCTTCTGGGTTCTCAGTTTGCTGGGTGGGGATCAGCGGCATGGAGACTAGCCCCCCCAGATGCTGGCACAAATAAACGAGCACCTTAAAACCCCCTTTCCAGCTGTACCCAAAGTGCAGCCTTTTCCCCAGTTAGAGCAGCTGCAGGTGGGACCACCATGTGATAGTTGGAATGTGCTGATGTCAGTATGAAACAGCGGGCACGTGAAGGAGTGGGTTAAGAGGTGGTGTCTAGTGTGTGTAGTGTGGTGTGATAGTTGTGAAACAGAGTTGAGGACTGACTGTGCTTAGGAAGGTGTGTGATGCTGGGGACCATGTTCTGTGGTCAGGAGTGGACTTGGTGCCTGTCTACCATCTCTGGGAGTATTTTATTTGGTGGTTAGAGTTACAGAGAGAGATTGTCCATCCACTGGTTCGCTCCCCAGATGACCACAACGGCCAGAGCTGGGCCAGGCCAAAGCCCATGTGGGATGCAGGCGCTGCAGGCAGTGGCTTAACTCACTGCGCCACAGTGCCAGCTTCAGACAGAAATATTTCTTTTTCTTTTTTCTTTTTTAAGGATTTGCTTTATTTATTTGAAAGGCAGAGTTAGAGACAGAAAGAGAGCACTGTGCTTCCATTCACTGGTTCATTCCCCAGATGGCTGGAACAGCAGAGATGGGTCAGGCTTCAGCCAGGAGCTTCATCCAGATCTCTTACATGGGTAGCAGGGTCCCAAGCACTTGGGCCATCTTCTGCTGCTTTCTCAGGTGCATTAGCAGGGAGCTGGACCAGAAGTGGAGCAGCCAGAACTTGAAATGGTACCCATATTTGATACTGATGTTGCAGGTGGCACCTTTACCCGCTTCGCCACAACACTGGCCTGCAGGAATCTTTCTTTGATATTTCTTGTACCAGAATGTTTCAGGGTACAGATTTTTATTTTTATCATTTTTAAAAAATTTGTTTGAAAGAGACAGATCTTGCATTTACTGGTTCACTACCCAAATGCCCTCAACAACCGAGGCCAGACCAGATTAAATCAAGGTTCTGAGAAATCAGTCCTGTTTTGCCAGGTAGGTGGCAGGTATGTACTTGAGACTTCCAGGATGTGTATTAGCAGTAAACTGGAATCAGAAGTGAAGCTGGGACTTGAACCCAGGCACTCTGATAGTGAGGCAATAGACTTAGGCAGTCTTGGCCTCTGCACCAAATGGATGCTCCTGGGCACAGATTTATTTATTTATTTATTTTAAAGAGTTATTTGAAGAGTCATGCAGAGAGAGAGGGGGAGACACACAGAGATTGTTCATCCACTGGCTCACTCCCCAGATGGCTGACACAGCTGGTGCTAGGCTAGGCTGAAGCCAGGACCCGAACTTCGTCTGGGTATCCAATGTGGGTGGCAGGGGCCCAAGCACTGAGGCCATCCTCCACTACTTTCCCGTATCATCAGCAGCAGGGAGCTGGGTAGTTAAGCAGCTGAGACTTGACAGGGTGCTCATAGAGATGCCAGAGTCCCAGGTGGTGCCTTAACCTGCTGCGCCACAAGGCTGGGCCCTGGACAGAGATTTTTAATATGCACTATGTGTGTATTTGGAGAATACCTGGCTTCTTACATGAATGACGAGAGCTGAGTTGAGTTTTAACACATTTCTTGCTGGAGTCTATGGCTTAGTATGTGTGATACCCAAGTTTTACTGACCATTTTCTGTTGATTGTTACATGGATTATTAAGCTAAGATGTGGATAGGTAAAAATTGTGTTACCCTGTGTGGATGTGTGTCACTCCCCCATTCGCGGAGGAACGACACAGGACCCTGCGCTGTTCTTTTGTCTGCTCGGCCCTTCCCGGGTTTGCTGCTGGTTCTTCCCGGGTTGGCTGCCGACCCCTCCACCTCCGTGGAGGGGCGGCTCCCCCTGCCACTTTCCCCACTTCCGCGGGAAAGCGGCACACCGCCGGCCGGCTCTCTCGGGGGCTGCACAGGTGTTATTCGGATAGATGTTCCTGGTGCATGTTGTCTCTCTCCTCCTTTATAGTCCTCTTCCACCAATCCCAACTCTGCTACCCACACGCCGAGTACACTGCTCTCCTCCAATCAGGAGCAGCTCCTGCAGCTTGTCAAGTTGGTGAGAGGCAGCTGTGTAGAAGCTGTTTCCTCCTCTCCCAGCGCCATATTGTGGGAGAGCAGATGCATAGAATAAGTCTTAATTCCAGTAACTTAGTCTAGTCCGAGTTGCTCCCCACAGATGTGTATTCAGAAGCTGGTGTGCTGTCTATTACAAGCTGTTTTTGAGTAAGGGCTGAGTTACTGAATTTTTTTTTTTAAATTCATTTGTTTATTTGAAAGGCAGAATTACAGAGAGAGAGAGAGAGAGAGAGAGGTCTTCCATCTGCTGGTTCACTCACGAGAGAGAGAGAGAGGTCTTCCATCTGCTGGTTCACTCCCGAGAGAGAGAGAGGGAGAAGGAGAGACTGGAACTGGTGCCCATATGGGATGCCAGCATAGCAGGCGATGGCTTTATCCGCTACACCACAGCACTGGCCCCTGAATGTTGTGGTTTTTTTTTTTTCCCCCTATTTAAGTCATTTGGTTATGTGTTGTATGGGCAACTGTCCTAAAAGAAATGCGTATGTTCTTGTGATTCTTTCTTGATCTTCCTTATGGGGTGAGAAGGAAGACTTGGAGAGTTAATTGAGATTAGGATCAGAAATCTTTGCTGTCAGGGCCAGCCCTGTGGTGTAGTGGGCTAAGCCTCTGCCTGTGGCACCGGCATCCCATATGGGTGCTGGTTTGTGTCCCGGCTACTCCTCTTCCAATCCAGCTCTACTGTGAACTGGGAAAGCAGTAGAAGATGGCCCAAGTTCTTGGGCCCGGCACCCACATGGAAGACCCAGGAGAGGCTCCAGGCTTCTGATCGGCCCGGCTCTGGCCCTGGTGGCCATTTGGGGAGTGAACCAGCAGATGGAAGACCTTTCTGTCTCTCCCTCTCTCTGCAACTCCACCTCTCAAATCAGAATCTTAAAAAATTTTTTTTCCGCTGCCTCTGAAGTGATTTTGTATGAGTAATATATATTCTTTGGTGTTGGAACTATAGCCAAGGAAGCGGAGGGGCCAGGGTTGTGGTGCAGCGCGTTAAGCTGCCACCTGGGATGCTGGCATCCCTTAAGGGCACTGGTTCAAGTCTCTGCTGTTCCACTTCTGATCCAGCTCCCTGCTGAAGTGCCTGGGAAAGCAATGGAAGATGGCCTAAGTGCTGGGACCTCTACACCTATGGGGTAGACTTGGAAGAAGTTCCTGGCTCCTGGCTTTGGCTTGGCTCAGTCCTGGCTTTTGGGGCCATTTGGGGAGTGAACCAGTGGATTGGAGATCTCTGTCTCTTTATGTAGCTGTGCTTTTTAAGTAAGGAAATAGATAAATTGATTCTTCTAAAGGGTAGAATATAGAAAAAATTTTGAAAAGTGGTATAGTAGAAGATTTGCAAGTTTTATGCTGTGTTTAATTACTTAGAGTCTGTGTCCCTGCAGACAGAAATGTAAATGGCTAGATAGGAAAGATATTAAATGAGAGAAATACTGTAGAATTTTGTAGGAAGAAAATTAGGACTACCAGGACAGATTCAGAGAGGAGATAGTATTTGAACCGGGTATGAAATAAGTGCTGAAGGAAATGTACTGACCGCTAATGGTGCCACTTTTTGCCATTAGAAACATGAGGAGGCATACCTGGTTCCAGATAGGTGGAAACCATCACCTGGGAGAAGGTGGGATGGCAGAATTGGTTTTCTGTCCTTGATAATTGAAGCCCTTTGGAGATGTAGGTACACCTTAATTTTGTTTTTAAAGAAATTCGGCATGAAAGACCCATCAGATTTAATCCACTGAAGGGGGTGAGTCTGAACAGCAGCTGTGGCAAGCACGGTACAAGCGGAGGGTTCCAGACTGAGCAGTCTGCCGTGAGTGCTGTCGCTGGCTGAGGATCAGTGCGAGGATGAACTAGCTTAGAGTTCTCATGTGAAATTTGGGGAAATTGAGCTTGAAATTATAGGGGGTTTCAAGAGCAGCAAAGAAATAATGTTAGCTTCCACCAGTACTGTTACACTTTGTTTTACTTTCTAGTCACATTAGTTTGCTCCCATCCTACTGTGCTTTGAAAAAAATTACAGTATCTGGATCTACAAAGTGATCTGTGCATTGAAAGGAGTAAAATAGGTTATTCCCTGGAATGGAGCATCAATCTTTGATGCAGGAGTACCAGGGTTGTCAGAGCTTATTGCTAACCTGTCCACTGTGTGTTGCAGCTACTTCTCAAAGGCTTGCTTGTCTGCCCTTGAAAGAGATGAAATGCTGAGTTAGGAGATTGCTTTGTGTGTTATGCTGTACTCTTCAAATTGTTTTCCATCATAACCACATGGAAAGAATTTGTCAGAAATGAAATTTGGTTAGCTCTAACTTGGGTTTCCTTTTATTTTAGAAGGAGGGAAATATTTTTGTTAATATTGCTGAGAGGACATAGAGTTAATCGCTTTAAAAAATTGTGAGCTTTCAGGCAAAGATCCTCTAAAGTAGATGGCATTCAGTGACTCCGTGCATTTGAATGGTCATTCTGTGATTTGTGTGTCGTCTGTGGAAAAGAAAACCAAATGTTCCTTAAGTATAGTTAATTTTTCTTGCTTGAAAATGTCTTTGTCACCATTATCTGTATCCATGTCAAGTAATTAATAAGGGGCTGGTATAGTCAAGATAACTGTCTTGACATTTGAAAGAATGATACATTTTGTATAAACTTAAGAACTGAATTTCAGAATTTTTTTAATTGATATTTGGGAAAATTTCTAAGTGTCTTTGTAAAATATAGATTAAAGTTTCAGATTGTGAAATAGATAAGCCATGGCATTAAGTGCTGTTTCTATATAGACATATTTATCCTTAACTGATATACATTCATAAGTATTTCAGAATGGGCTAGAACCATAGGTGACGGATAGTCCTTACCCGTGTACGTGAGAACTGGAGTGGGCTTCAGTGAGCCCTGTTAGAAGATGAGCTATGGCACAGTAGGTTAAGCTGCTGTATTCAACGTTGACATCCCCTGTGGGTGTTGGTTCATGTCCCCACTGCTCCAGTTTTGATCCAGCTTCCTGCTAATGCGCCTGAGAAAGCAGCAGAAGATAGCCCAAGTTCGTGGGCCTCTGCACCTATGTGGGAGAGCCAGAAGGTTCTGGCTTCGGATCAGACCAGCTGTGGCGCAGTAGGTTAAAGCCCTGGGCTGAAGTGCCGGCATCCCATTTGGGTGCCGGTTCTAGTCCTGGCTGTTCCACTTCCAGTCCAGCTCTCTGCCATGGTCTGGGAAAGCAGTAGGAGATGGCCCAAGGCTTTGGACCTCTGCACTCATGTGGGAAACCCAGAAGCAGCTCTTGGCTCCTGGGACTTCAGATCGGCTCAGCTCTGGCCATTGTAGCCATTTAGGGAGTGAACCAGTGGATGGAAGACCTTTCTTTCTCTTCCTCTCTCTGTATCTCTTTCAAATAAATTAAAAAAAAAAAAAAAAAAAAAAGAACCTAACAATGAGTAACTAATCATTAATTGATTAAATTGAGAGAGAGCCCACAAGCCCTTATGTCTGCTGGTTCATTTTGCAAATGCTGGCTATGGCCAGGGCTGGACCAACGTGGAAAGCCAGGAATCAGTATCACAATCTAGATCTCCCACGTGAGTAGCAGAAACCCAGTTACAGGACACTATCTGCTGCCTGCTGAGGTCTGCATTAGGAGGAAACTGGAATCCGAAGTTGGAGCAGGAATCAGACACGGGCCTTCTGATGTGGGATGCAGGTGTCTTTTTTTTTTTTTTTTTTTTTTTTCTGTCTTGACAGGTAGAGATATAGACAGAGAGAGACACACAGAGAGAAAGGTCTTCCTTGCATTGGTTCACTCCCCAAATGGCTACAACAGCCAGCGCACTATGCTGATCCGAAGCAAGGAGCCAGGTGCTTCCTCCTGGTCTTCCATGCTGGTGCAGGGCCCAAGCACTTGGGCCATCCTCCACTGCACTCCCGGGCCACAGCAGAGAGCTGGACTGGAAGAGGAGCAACTGGGACTAGAACCCGGTGCCCACATGGGATGCTGGTGCCGCAGGCAGATTAACCAAGTGAACCATGGCGCCGGCCCCGCAAGTGCCTTAATCACTAGGCTAAATGTGTTTAAGATTGGAAAAATGTAATTGATAGTAGGAGCATTTCCATTATCTCCTTAGTAGCCTGAAATAGGCCTTTAAGTTCTTGGATAATTAAATATTTTATAGCATTTTTGATATTCTCAACTTTCTAAATAACTTTTTAAATAACATCTGCATGGAGTGACATTTGGAGCCAAGGAAGCAGCATTTAATTTTAGTTTCATTTATTGTACAGTTTTGAAAAGGTCTTTGACAACTTGTATTTCACCTCAACACTGGGTATTTTGGAAACATTGTCCAGAGACAGTTTTGAGCCAGTACAAAAGGAATGAAAAGGAACGAGGTTAGGTTTATGTCAGTGGACAGAGTGTCAGAGTTAGAGTGTCAGAGGCAAAGCCTTTCTTTCCCAGCCTTTTCTCCTGCTGTAGCGCCAGCCTGGTAGAAGTTTCCATGAGCTAACTTGGGGTAAACGTGGCCTGGGAGGGCGAGTGAGCTCCTTCTGCTCCCAGTGTCCTGTTCATGAGGCAGTGCTCCGACCAAGTTGTGTCTTGTCGTGGGATGCAGGAGGGTGCTTCGTAAACAAGGAATGCAGTGAAAGGCTTGACTTCCCAGGACCCAGGAAAGTAAATGCAGCACCAGGCCATGAAAACGAAAGCGTATGATTTTAGTGAGGCCGAACGAATCACATGTGATCAGATGCTGTTTTTGGGACTGAGAAAAAAATATCATCAGCTAGTGTTAGTTTTCTTGGAAGATGAATAAAGTATCATTAGAAAGTTAACTATTCTGTGTGATTTGGTACTGGATAGTTACTGTGCATGATTGAAAAATGCCTCTCAGTGGTGTCAGGGGATAGAATTTAAGGGTAAGGTTAAAGGACAACTGGTGCCGATTTAGAATCTCTCTTACTGACAATTGGATTATTTGCCAGTAGATTAGGATTTACAGACTGCCGCAAATCATATAAACTAGCTTTGCTGTGATTTATTTTTGGAGCATGTGTGGTACTTTCAATGTCAGTACAGATGATTGAAATTTTATTTCATTCCTTCTGTCACTCTAGAGAGCAGAATTCGTGGCATTCTGTAAAAATTTCTAAAGATCAGGTAGTTGTTTGGACTCTTAAATATCTACATTTGCTTACATGTTAACATTATACAGCTACTTCTTAGGCTGACTAAGTGCCCAGGCTGATTTAGTCTTCTCTGTTCAAGAGTGTTTAAGAATGAGGGAAGCAGCTAAATCGTGAGAGACAGCAAGTTCATAGTTCTCTGTGTGTAAGCTGTTGAAATTTTAGTTTGGTGTCATAAGGCCTGTAAACAACTTGCCAAGTAATTTGGCTTTTGGACTTTGCCTACCCCATTCTGTTAAGTTCTTAATAGACCTGTGTTACTTGAGTATTTTCATTTTATGATTCCATGTCTGTTTAGAAGTCTCTTTTGGTATAGATAGCACATTTCTTATAAATGAGCTTTCCATTGGGTGTACACTTTAGAAGCCTTTCCCTCATCTGTAAAGTGGATTTAATATTATTACTACTGAAATTGTTATTGGGGTGGTAAGGAGAAGAAACTGCAATTAGCTTCTGACCTTTTTAGGACAGAAGTGAAAGAGAATATTTAAAAAAATGTTTCCATGCAATTTTTTTGTGTGCTCCTATTTGAAATCACCAAAAAAAGGATACAGGTATGTGTAGGAACTATTCTATTTACAAAAGATCTGTACATGTGGTTTATTAATGTTTTGTTTTGTTTTTAAAGGTTACGGGAAGTTTCAGAGAAACTGAATAAATATAATTTAAACAGGTAAGAGCTTTAAGATAACTTAATTTTCTCACAAAGACTGAATTTTGCCTTATTAGGAAAAAGAACTCAGCAAGTGACCCAGTATGATTAATATGAACATGATTATGATCAGGTTAAGAATCATTTAATCTGTCAACCTTTTGTGAATTGAGTTCACGTGGATATGGTTTCATCAGAATGAATTAAAAATCTGCATAACAGGGAGCCCAGGGATTTAGGGGGATATTATAATTGTTTTTCAATTGTTGCTTAAAAATACATAAACACTAGTTTTATAAAAATAGATTTTGCCAGCTATTTTTTCTTTAATTGGATTTTTAAACAAGTAATGACATATCTATCATTTAAAAATAATTTTACTTCTTTTTATTCCTCAGCCACCCCCCTTTGAATGTATTGGAACAGGCTACTATTAAACAGTGTGTGGTGGGACCAAATCATGCCGCCTTTCTTCTTGAGGTAAGTTATCTGCTCTGAGGTAGAGAAATGGGGGCGGGAGGGGGGGCAACAGTTACAGTACAATTGTGCAATACTTCTTTTGTAACCAAGGAAAACAGTAGCTACTGCTAAGAGTTATTTTCATTATCTCCCAGTTCTCTTTTCTTGTGTGTATTTCCTGGCTCAGAGGAAGCCTAAATGATTTCCTAGTACTTGAAACTAGACAGTAACAGAAGGAGGAGGCACCTGTTACTTTCTCTGTGAGTCCTGTCAGTTTGAGATGTTACAGATTATTTTCTGGTGGTTGCTTGATAATGTGCGTCCTGTTTCCCAACTGAGGTGTGAGTACTTTCTAGAAGAGACCTTATTTGTTGTTTTCTGAATTGACAGTGGTAGGCTCAGAATCTGTTTGAATAAAGTCACATTTTAATACACACGTTTACTTTGAGAATTTCTTTTATTTCCCTTGCTTTTAGGATGGTAGAGTTTGCAGGATCGGTTTTTCAGTACAGCCAGACAGATTGGAATTGGGTAAACCTGATAATACTGATGGGTAAGACATGACCTTTCTATTTAATGCAGCATGTATCCAGCTCTCAGAATGTATTATGTTTAAGTTTTGCTTTGGTAGCCCTCAAATAAAAATCATGACAGAAAATGAAATGATTAAAATAGAGTGAAATGGTTAGTTTGTAGTTCAAATTTAAACTAAAAAAAAAAATTTATTTATTTATATATTTGAGAGGCAGCGTTCAACAGTGAGAAGAGGTAAGATAGAGAGAAAAGAGAGATCTTTCCATTTGCTAGTTCGCTTACCAAATGGACCAGGCCGAAGCCAGGAACTTCATCCTTGTCTCCCCTGCAGGTACAGAGGCCCAAGTACTTGGGTCATCTTCCACTGCTTTCCCAAGAGCATTAAAGGGGAACCGGATCAGAAGTGGAGTGCCTGGGAATCAAACCAGTGTTGTAGGCAGGAACTGAACCTGATACACAGTAATGCTGGTCCCATGATATTAATTTTTAAACAATCAATGCTTTGCAGCCAAAACATTAACGTTAACATTAAAAGTAGCAGAGGAATGAATTATCACGTAACAGAAACAGGTTCCCAGAAGAATAATAATATGTATTTCATAGGTCCTGAGTTAAATATGCCGCTGGACTGAAATGATTTTATAGATCCTGTGTTCTTCCCTTTAATATTTCCAAGTCATTAACTCAATTTGAAAGCAACAGAGATCTTTTAAGAATTTTGGTCATAAGGAGCCAGCCCTGTGATGCTGGCATCCCATTTTGGAGTACCAGCTACGTGGTGGTTTCCAGTCAGGCTCTCTGCTAATGTGCCAGGGAAGGTAGTGGATGATGGTCCCAGTGCTTTGGGCCCCTGCCATCCATGTGGGAGACCCAGCCTGGCCCAGCTCTGATGTGGCCATTTCAGGGGAGTGAACCAGTGAATGGAAAATCTCTATCTCTCAACATTCTGGCTTTAAAAATTGAAAAATAAGAATCAAACATACAATTTGTGTGTGACTAAATGGACCAAGATGAAATACAAATGTAATTGCTACTTTAATAAGTGTATTTAAAAAAATTTTTTTTTATCCTTAAAAATTATAATATGTGAAAAAGGATGCTTAATATTGTTTGATAAGTCTCGGTTGGCTTTTTTTTTTTAAAGGAAAATATGATAAATTTTAAAACTCTATAGAAAAATGTTAGCTTTAACATTTATTTGCAGTGGACATGTGAAAGTCAAGGTTTGTTTCTAAGCAGTTTGGTGCTGTTTGTGATTATTCCACCTCTTTTTTTTTTCCTTAGGTCAAAGTTGAACAGCAACTCGGGGGCTGGGAGGACTTCAAGGCCTGGTAGGACAAGTGACTCCCCGTGGTTTCTCTCAGGTTCTGAGACTCTGGGCAGGTTGGCAGGCAACACCCTGGGGTAAGTCTTGGCCACTGTTCAGTCTGTGCTGTTGTTCTGTGAGAGTGCTTTCTTCTGGCTGACCTTTAGGCTTACCAAGGGCTAGGGTGAGGCAACTCCACTGAACTCTGGGCAGGGAGCACTTGGTGCTCACAGTGAGCTGCCATGATAAAGAACCCACAGGGGCTGGTGCTGGTGCAGAGGATTAAAGCCCTGGTCTGCTGCGCTGGCATCCCAAATGGGTGCCAGTTCAAGTCCTGGCTGCCCCACTTCCAATCCAGCTCCCTGCTAAGGTACCTGAGAAAGCAGCAGACGAAGGCCAAAGTGCTTGGGCCCTTATGCCCAGGTGGGAGACCTAGATGAAGCTTTTGGCTCCTGGCCCAGCCCTGGTCATTGCAGACATTTAGGGAGTGAACCAGTGGCTGGATGACCTTTCTCTCTCTGTATCTCTCCTTTCAGATAAATATAATACATATTTATTTATTTTTAAAAGATTTATTTATTTGTTTGAAAAGCAGAGTTACAGAGAGGTAGAGGCAGAGAGAGAGAGAGAGAGAGAGAGAGAGGTCTTCCATCTGCTGGTTCTCTCCCTAAATGGTCACAATGGCCAGAGCTGAGCCAATCCAAAGCCAGGAGCCAGGAGCTTCTTCTGGCTCTCCCACGTGATTGCAGGGGCCCAAGAACTTGGGCCATCTTTTATTGCTTTCCCAGGCCGTAGCAGAGAGCTGGATCAGAGAGGAGCAGCCAGGACTAGAACCGGCACTCATATGGGATGACGGCACTGCAGGTGGTGGCTTCACCTGCTGTGCCACAGCGTTGCCCCCAATAAAATAAGTTTAAAAAAAAACTAAAGATCACAAGGCTTTACAAAAATAATGCATATAGAGTAATTATGACTAATCGAGGTCCTTGAACTTTAAAAATGTATAGAGGTAGATATTTGACCTAGCATTGAGCTGGATGCCCTAGTCCTACCTGTACTCCTGGTCCCAGCTTCCTGATTGTGCAGACCCTCAAGGAAGTAGGTCATAGTCACTGCCACTCATGTGGAAGACCCGGGTTGAATTCCTGGTTATTAGGTTGTGGGCATCTGGGGAGTGAACCAGCAGGTAGAAGCTCTGTTTGTCTCTTTGCCTCTTTAAATGAATGAATGAATGAATGAATGTCATGGGGCCAATGTTGGGTCATCTCATCTGGGTACTGGTTTTAGTTTCGGCTGCTCCACTTCCCATCCAGCTCCCTGCTAGTGCACCTGGGAGAGCAGCAGAAGATGGCCCAAGTGCTTGGGCCTCTGCCACTCATGTGGCATCTTAAATGAAGTTCCAGGCTCATGGCTTTGCCTGTCCCAACCCCGGCTGTTGTGGCCATTTGGGGAATGGAAGATCTCTCTCTATCACTCCTCCCCCGTAACTACCTTTCAAGTACATAAATTGGTGAAAAATATGTTTATCATGTCCCTTGTCGTGCTGTGCATCTCATTTAAAATTTTAAATAATTCCATCTTTGATCACCTTTCAAAACTTAGATGAAAAAACTTAGCTAAAGTTATAAACTGGCAAACTAAAGAAACCATACACAAAGTTCAAGCCAGATGTTTTTATTCCTTTTATACTTTGATCCTCGAATGGCCATATTTTCTGAAATACCTCGTTAATGAATGATTATAACTAATGCTAATCCAGTCAAAGTATGTGTTTAAAGGATGATTAGGAAGATAACTAGAAGCAGTTGAAATGATTTCAAAATATAATGAAGGAAGTTTTTTTGTGGAGATTATGAATTGATATCTGAAAGTTGGATTAAAAGATTGGTATCCCAGAGTGCTTTCTTTGTTTGCTTTTGTGTTCTTATGCTGAAATTAATTTGGGTTGTGAGGAAGGTCACTAGGGTGACTGTATCCTGTAGCTCATTAAATATAGCTCTGGCCTTCATGAAAATGTCATATCTACTTTAAATGGCCTCATGAAAATGTGATAGCAAATGAAGATTTGTATTTGATAAACCTGGGAAAACCTGATTATACTTAAGAAAGAATAACTATTACCTATCATGCTGTGTAAAATCATACTTGAAGGAAACTTTTTCATTTTTTGTTTGGTTCACGAGTCAGCAGAGTATTAGCTTTGGGCCAAATCCAGCCCCTCATGTTTGCTCTGAAATGTAGCCATGCTCCGTCTGTGGCTGCTTCTCTGCTCTCGAGGCAGAGGTAAGTAGTGGCCCCACACTGCTTAGCTCCCAAATCCCAGTGTATGATCTGTTTGGCCTTTTATAGTAAAAGTTGTCTGATCCCGGGTTCAGTTTTATCAGTTTCAGTAGTGGCATTTTTTACTATCTTTATACTCTGGTTTTTTTGTTTGTTTGTTTTGTTTTTTAATCTAGCTTCTCATTTTGAAATAATTGTCCAAAACATTAGAACTCTTTTCAGTCAGCTTCCTCAGATGGCAACATCTTCTGTAACTATATTATTAAAACCAAGAAATTCACGTTGCTCATTGCTTAGTCTACAGAGGTGGTTGCAGTTTTGCCCTTTGTGCCCCTAATCCACTTCCTCTGGTCCAGAACTCAGTCCAGGATCCCTGCTGCATTTAGTTGTCATGTTTCTTTAGTTGCCTCCAATTTGGGACAGTTTTTCAGTCCTTTTTAGTCTTTGCAGACCCTGTGAGTTTGAAAAATTGATTATTATTTTGTAAAATGTTTGGATATATCTGTCAGTTCCTCCTGATTAAGCTTAGTTTTGACAAGAATATCAGTGAAGTGGGACTGGCATTGTGTAATGTCCTGTTTCTCATTGTACTTTTACTCACTGGCTTTAGATTTTTTTTGTCTGAATCATTAACTATTGTGTTGGCCAAATGAAAATTTAAAAGAAAATTTCCTTTATTTTCTACCCATTAATTGGCATTTGTAAGAAACAACTTTGTTTTCTGATTCTTATTCCATTTTTTTAAAAAGGATTTATTTATTTTATTTGAAATGAGTTACAGAGAGAAGAGGAAAGACACACACACATACACACACACGGTGGGGGGGGGGAGGGAGGGAGAGAGGGAGAGGTACAGAGAGAGAGAGAGAGAGAGAGAGAGGTCTTTCATCCTTTGATTTGACCCCAAATGGTCGCAGTGACCAGGGATGGGCCAAGCCGATTGATACCAAGAGCCAGGAGCTTCTTCTGGGTCTCCCATGTGGGTGCCCCAAGTACCTGGGCCATCTTCTGCTGCTTTCCCAGGCTCATTAGCAGGGAGCTGGATCTGAAGTGGAGCAGCTGGGACTTGAATTGGCGTCCTTATGGGATGCGAGTGCCGCAGGTAGTGGCCAAACTTGCAATGCCACAGCTTCAGCCCTATTTCTTTTTCTAGTTAAACATTTGTGTCATTAGTCTCAATGCATATTTGTTTTATTCTGTGGTTTATAACCCATTACTGTTAATACCTAGATTTATTTTGGCTATGTTTAAAAGTTATTTATTTGCTGCTCACTAGGCTAATCTTCCGCCTGTGGTGCCGACACCCTGGGTTCTAGTCCTGGTTGGGGTGCCGGTTCTGTCCCAGTTGCTCCTCTTCCAGGCCAGCTCTCTGCTGTGGTCCGGTGTGGGGAGCAACTGGGAGCAACTCGGACTAGACTAAGTTACTGGAATTAAGACTTATTCTATGCATCTGCTCTCCCACAATATGGCGCTGGGAGAGGAGGAAACAGCTTCTACACAGCTGCCTCTCACCAACTTGACAAGCTGCAGGAGCTGCTCCTGATTGGAGGAGAGCAGCGTACTCGGCGTGTGGGTAGCAGAGTTGGGATTGGTGGAAGAGGACTATAAAGGAGGAGAGAGACAACATGCACCAGGAACATCTATCTGAAGGAACACCTGAGCAGCCCCCGAGAGAGCCGGCCGGCGGTGTGCCGCTCCCCTGCGGAAGTGGGGAAAGTGGCAGGGGGCCCGCCCCTCCACGGAGGTGGAGGGACGGTAGCCAACCCAGGAAGAACCAGCAGCAAACCCGGGAAGGGCCGAGCAGACAAAAGAACAGCGCAGGGTCCTGTGTCGTTCCTCCACGAAGATGGGGAGCGACAGTCCGGGAGTGCAGTGGAGGATGGCCCAAATGCTTGGGCCCTGCACCCGCATGGGAGACCAGGAGGAAGCTCCTGGCTCCTGGCTTTGGATCGGTCATTTGAGGGGTGAACCAACGGAAGGAAGACCTTTCTCTCCGTCTCTCTCTCTTTCTCACTGTCTTACTCAAGTTATTTATTTGAATGGCAGAGAGGCACATCGAGATCTTCTGTCTGCTGGTTCACTCCCCACATGATCTGAACACAGGATGCCCAGTGTTCACAATAGCCAGAGCTCAGACTGGGTCTTCCATGCGGATGGCAGAGATCCAGTACCAGAGCCATCAGCTGCTTCATCGCAGGGTGTGCCTTAGCAGGAAGCTGGATTGGAAACAGAGTGGAAACTCCGCCCCAGGCACTTGGATATGGGATGCAGGCATCTATGTTGCTACAACAAATGCCTGCCCGTGACCCCTGGATTTAAATTTTTTTATCTTATCAAACCTGAATATAACCATTTATAGTAGAATGTGTGAGACTGACTTAAATACAGCAGTGGAAACTTTGAAATAAATGAACAATCTTCAAAAAATTAAAATACAGAGGGATTCATCACATTTTGAATCTCCCACACTCATATTTTGTCACACTCCCCTTGTTCTTTCTGTCTTTTCCTGCTACCCCTTTCATCCATACATCAGAACAGACTACAAACTTTCTTTAATGCTGTGTTTATGAATTGTAATATTGAGAAACGTCAGAGTGCTTTGTAAGGCAGGATGTCATTTGTTAGCTGTTATTTTGATTTGCAGAAATTAAATAGTGTGAGAACTTATAGGTTGATTGTCTCTTTTGGGTTCCATGAAAATTCTGTTTCTGGATGGTGACATTGTGACCAAGTTATTTTGTGAATCAAGAAATTTTAGAGTCAAATGTTTGCCTTCCTGATAAATTTTCTTTTTTCTTATTTATACAGTGGTCCCCACCCCAATTATTCTGCATCGATTACATTAAACTTGAAGAAATTTGTATTAGAAAATCTAGGATAGGTATATCTTGAATCCCAAAAGTGGACTCTTTAACCACAAATGTACCAGATACAGTCGTATATGAAAGAGACTTTTCCCACAGACTTTATTTTTTAAGATTCATTCATTTATTTGTTTGAACGTCAGAGAGTTAAGAAGCAGAGGCAGAGAGAGATATCTTCCATCCACTGGTTCCCTCCACTAAATGGCCATAACAGTGGGAGCCGGGCTAATCCGAAGCCAGGAGCTTTTTTTCTCCGTGTGTCTCACGCCGGGGTGGCGGGGTGGTGGTCGTGGTGCAGTCCAAGCACTTGGGTCATCTTCTGCTTTTCTAGGCCATAGCAGAGAGCTGGATCAGAAGAGGAGCAGCTGGGACTCAAACCAGTGGGCCATATGGGATGCCAGCATTGCAGGCAGTGGCTTTACCCGATACACCACAGCGCTGGTCTTCCCACAGACAGAACCCCACCCATTGCTTACTTTGAAAGAGTTATTCTGAATTGGGGTAACTAGTGTGTATTTAAAGATTTTGGAATAATTGGTAGGATTTCTGTCCTCTGTCACCATGGGTAATTGAGAGCTGAGCATGTAGTTTGACTCCAGCATTCTTAGGAATATTTGGCAGTCTTAGTGTTTTCCCTTTGGGGATTTTGCTAACTGGCAGGGTTGGGTGCTGAAGATTTCTAGCCACTGCTGTTTTCTTCTTTAATAATGTAATAATTATCAAATTCATCCTGGGAGATATTTCAAAAATCTCATAACCATGTTTTTGCAAACCACGTGAAGGATAAGAGTACCACATTTATTTGAAGAGTAGGAGTCATTAATAATTAGGTTAAAATGGAGCTGTTAGTATCTAAAGTCCCCTTTGTAATTTCTCATCACTCGAAGTAATAGGTGCTGTATATAAATTACTTTTCTTTGATTTGATTTTCTTTTCTTTGATTTGAGCTCATATGCCTTTAATTAGTACAGGAGCTAATTAATTACAGAAGGTAGTAATTAGTACAGGATTTGCAATGCAGAGGCCAAGCAGGTACTTGGAAATTGCAGATAGTTGAGGTTGGTTATGGGGTGATATGGTAGGCAGGAGGATGCCCCAAGGAGACAGCTGATAGACTGATTGCTGCCACACTGGGCAACTGTTGACAAATCCAAATCAAGCCTGTGTACCTCTGTACCTTTTAAGAAAATCTGCTAAAAATTCAAAAAGGAAAAAAAAAAAAAAACAAGCAAACCTGCAAATAGGCAATTTTTTTGTGTAATCTTTTGCTTAAATGTTGGATGTAATTAATGTTTTCATGGAAATAAATATGCTTATTTATATAGTCACACTTGTTAGTCATACATGTAATGTGTGTGTATACATGCATGCTTTGTGTACGTCTATTTCTAAAATAAACTTCTATTTTAGGATAGTTGCAGATTGACTGAAAAATTACCAAGTACTGAAAATCTCCCATGTACCCTGTATCTAGTTTTTGCTAGTATCAACATTTTATATTAGTATGGTACTTTTATTTCAATGAATGGAATATTTATATGTTATTCTACACTATTATTGTTTTAAAGATTTGTTTTATATAGTTGAAAGGCATAGAGAGGGAGAAAGATCCTTTTTATCTGCTGATTCATTACCCAAATGGCTGCACTGGCCCTGGGCTGGGCCAGGCTGAAGCCAAGAGCCTGGAACTCCATTCTGGTCTCCCAAGTAGTTGGCAAGGGCCCACATACTCAGTGCATTCTGCTGCTTGCCCATGTGCGTTATCAGGGAGCTGGATTGGAAGCAGGGCAGCCAGGAATTGACCAGTGCTCTGACATGGGATGCCAGTGTCACAGACGGTGGCCTAACCCACAACATTAGCCCCATTTACACATGGATGTTACCTGAAGTCACCGGGCACTTAGATTTCTTTTATGTTTTTTTTAAAAACCTGGTTTCCATTTTTTCCTTTCCAGGATGCCATCTAGATTCCATTACACTTACTCATCATTTCTCTTTAGGTTCCTCTTGACTGTGTCAGTGTCTCAGCTTTTTCTTTGTTTTGATGACATGTACTTCTCAGACCAACCAGGTGTACAGGCAAGACTTGACCTATTGGGCTTATGTTTGTAAGCTGTGGACTAATTCCCTGCCAGGTGTGATTTGCTCAGTTGATTGTGAATCACTCTGTACCTTGAGTGTTATATAATAGGCTCAGAATTGTAGGATTAATCTAATAAGCAAAACAAAGTAGTATTTGGTTTTCCCTGTGTTTTTATTCAACATTAAAAGATATTTATCTTAGGGTATGCAGTTGGCCACATAGTTAAGAAGCCTGGTGTCCCCCATCTGAATGCTTAGCTTCAACTCTTGACTCTTGCCCCTGATTCTAGCTTCTTGCCAGTGCAGCCCCTGGGAAGCAGGTAATGGATGGCTTAAGTAATTGAGTCCCTGTCCCTAACCTGAATTGAGTTCCCAGCTACCAGCTTCCACCTTATCCTAGCATGGAGTGTTGTGGATATTTGGAGATTGAACTTGCAAATAGGAGCTCTCTGCCTGTCCTTTTGTTTGTGTGTTTGTCTGTCTCTGCCTCTGAAATAAAGAAAAAATTATATATCCCATTATAATTATAGAGGGAAGCACTGATTACAGTAGTTGTCTTTAGCGACCACCAAGAGCCTCTGTTAGTACTATCTGTTTAACACATGAATCTTCAGATAGTGAGCTTTCGAGGAATGTTTAGGAACACAGTGTTTAGGTATGTGGCTTTGTAGGTGGTTTGGATTCTTATAGGAGAAACACTGCATAGAAGGTGAGTGGAAAAAAATGTTTTACAGTAACAATCAAATGGGCAAAGCCAGAGATATTTTGACAATTTTCTTTCAACAAATTCATTTTGAGATTTGTGTAGCAAAGATTGCAAACTGACAGATGGTGGTCTTGTAATGGATTAAAACAAGCAGAGCTTAAAGAGAAGAATTTTTGAGTGTTTTTGATGGGCAGTATTCTCCCCTCTACCTTGTTGTTGTGGCTGCCTTTGTTTGTGCCTCTATCTCTCATGGAGATTTGAGTTTGTGATGCCTGTACTGTCTGGCCAGGAACAGATATGTTACTTGGGTGGCATTTAAATATCTGATCAGGCTTTCTAGTATTTCTTTTCCTGGAGCAAAAATGGCATACATTCCTTGGTGGAAATGTCAAGTCATCACTTTTATCTATGTTGACCATATATTTATTGTCCAAACTTGGGGCATTTTTGAGTGAAATTAAGCTCAGAAAATAGACTTAAACTGGCTATCTGTCCCAGGCATACTGTGACATATGGTCACCCCAGTTGTATCTTTTCAGAACTCTTTAGTGTGGCGTTTCCTGTTTTCAAGTTGAAGTAGTATATTTAGCTTTTGGATGTTGAAGCATTCCAAAGAGTAGTTCCACCTGAAAGAACTAGGTTGTAGAACTTACAGACGACTATCATGAGAAGTGCCAAAGCCGATTTGAATTCCTGTTTGTTTCTTTCATCCTATGTTGTTTTCTGTTGCATAATATTCTTAATACCTATAACTTGAAAATTTCTAGAATAGTGTTTTATTAGATAGCATAATTTTTACTGCATATTTAAAATTTTTATTTAATTGTAGTAAAAAGTAGTTTAGCATTTTTACCATTTATATAGTCGCATATTTGTTGAACTTTTGCATCTTGCAAATCTGAATCTATACCCACTGAAAAACAGTTCCCCCTTTCTCCTCCCGCCTTAGGCACTGTGAGCCACCATCCTGCTTTGTGATTTCTATGAATTTCACTTTTTCAGATGCCTCATGTAAGGGGAATCCTATAGTATTTGTCTTTGTGACTGGCTTATTTCAGTTAGTATAATGTCCTCAAAATGCATCCATGTTGTAGCCTGTGAAAGGATTTACTTCATTAGGCTCAACAGTGTTCTTTTATGTGTATATATCGCTTTTCAAAAAACTCATTCCTCCATGAACCTCTGGGTTGCTTCTCCCGCTTCACAGCTGTGAATAGTGCTGCTGTGAACGTGAGAATGCAAAAATATCTTCGAGGGGTTGCTGCCGTGGTGCAGTGGATCAGGCCCCCTCCTGTCATGCTGGCATCCTATATGAGCACTGGTTCGAGTCCCAAGTTACCTTACTTCTTATCCAGCTCCCTGTAATGTGCCTGGGAAAGCAGCAGAAGACGGCCCAAGTGCTTGGCCCCATGCCACCCATGTGGGAGACCTGGATGGAGTTCCTGGCTCCTGGCTTAATCCTGACCCAGCTCGGGCCATTTGAGCAGTGAAGCAGCAGATGGAAGATCTCTCTCCTTCTCTCCCTCTTTCTCTCTCTGTAACTATGCCTTTCAAATAAATAACTGAATTTCTAAAAAAGAAATCTTGGAGCCAGTGCTGCAGCATAGTCCATTAAGCCACCGTCTGCAGGCTAGCATTGCATGAGGGCACCAGTTCAAGATTTGGCTGCTGTACTTCTGGTCCAGGTCCCTGCTGATGTGCCTGGGAAAGCAGCCAAATGCTTGGGCCGTTGCACCCATGTGAGAGACCCAGAAGAAGCTTCTGGCTGCTGGCTCCCGCCTGGCTCATGCTGGCTATTGCAACCATCTGGGGAATGAACCAGCAGATGAGACTGCCCTTGCCCCTGCCCCTGCCCTTGCCCCGCCCCTGCGCCTTTCAAATAAGTAAGTAAATCTAAAATTAAAAAAAAAAAAAACAAAAAACAAAAAACCAACTTTCAGGATCCTGCTTTTGGTACTTTTGCATAGGTAATGTTATCTCAAGATGTTCATGGAAATATATTTATTTTGTTAGAAAAATGTTTTTGAAATTTGGCTTAAAAGATGACTTAAACATCTAAGGAAAATGTGTTATAAAAAACTGCATGAATATCAATGCTTGGGTCTTGCACCCGCATGGGAGACCAGGAGGAAGCACCCGGCTCCTGGCTTCAGATCAGCGCAGCACCGGCAGTGGCAGCCATTAGGGGAGTGAGCCAATGGAAGGAAGACCTTTCTCTCTCTCACTGTCTATAGCTATTTCTCTGTGTGTCTCTCTCTCACACTGTATAACTCTGCCTGGCCCCCCCCAAAAAAAAAAAAAATCCTACCAACAGTGCACAGTGGTTCCAAGTTTCTATACAGCCTCTGCTTTTCTTGTTATTAGTCATCCTAATAATGGTGTCAGGTTTATTTCATTGTGGATTTGATTTGTGATGCTGAGCATCTCTTCATGATACTTCAGAAAGTTCATGAGAAAATAAATTAATAACTAAATTTATTTTGGTGTTTAAAAAATTGAAATTGGCCGAGCCGCGGCTCACTAGGCTAATCCTCCGTCTTGCGGTGCCGGCACACCGGGTTCTAGTCCCTGTTGGGGCACCGGATTCTGTCCCGGTTGCTCCTCTTCCAGTCTAGCTCTCTGCTGTGGCCTGGGAGTGCAGTGGAGGATGGCCCAAGTGCTTGGGCCCCTGCACCCCATGGGAGACCAGGAGGAAGCGCCTGGCTCCTGGCTTCGGATTGCTGCAGCACGCTGGCCGTAGCTGCCATTTGGGGGACGAACCAACGGAAGGAAGACCTTTCTCTGTGTGTCTCTCTCACTGTCTAACTCTGCCTGTCCAAAAAAAAAAAAAAATCAATCCATGCGTAGTTTTTTTTTTTTTTTTCTTAATAGGCATTTTCTATTAACTGTTTGAAAACCTCATACTTGTTTATCATTTGTATATCATCTTTGGAGAAATGTCTATATAAGTCCTTTGTTTTTCTAATCAAGTTATTTGGCTTTTGGTTAAGTTGTAGGAGTTTTTGATATATTTGGATATATAACTACTTATCAGACACATGATTTGCAGTATTTTCTTCTGCTTTTAACTTGCCTTTTCATTCTGTTGTGTCCTTTCATGCACGGAAAAAATTATTGTAAAGATTTATTTTAATTGAAACGCAAAGAGAAAGGGCAAGATCTTCTATCTGCTGGTTATTCCTTTATTGGCTGCAGTGGCCGTGGCTGGCCCGGGTGAATGCCAGGAACGTGCATCTCCATCTGGGTCTCCACATGGGCTGGCAGAGGCCTGGACACTTGGGCCATGCTCTGCTGCCTTTCTTGGTGCACTAGCAAAAAAAGACAGCGGAGCAGCTGGGGCTGTAACTGGCAATCCAGTATAGGATAACAGTGTCCCAGGTGGAGGCTTAACCTGCTGCACCCAGTGGACAAAAATTCCAAATTTTTTTAGTCTTATTTGTCTGTCTTTTCTTGTCTTGCCTGTGTTTAGTGTCATATTCAAGAAATCATTGTCAAGTCCTGTCATGAAGATTTTCCCATATATTTTCTTCTAGCTGTTATAGTTTTAGGTCATTGATTCTTTTGAATTAAAGTTTTGTGTATGGTAAAAGATAAAGTTCCAGCTTCATTCTTTTGCGTGTGGAGCCAGCACCACTTGTTGAAGAGACTGTCCTTTTCCCATTGAGCGGTCTTGGCACTTTGTCTGAGATCATTTTACTAGATATGCAAGGGTTTATTTCTAGATCCTCTGTTGTATTCCATTGATCTGTTTGTGCCATTGTCACCCTGTTTTGGTTACTGTAGCTCTCTTATTTGCTTTGAAATCATGAAGTATTAATATTCCAACTCTTTTGTTTTTCAAAATTGTTTTTGCTGTCTTGGGGTCTGATTAGAAGTTTTAGGATGCATTTTCTTTATTTCTTTTACATACTGCTGTTGAGATTTTGATATAGATTGTATTAAATTTGTAGATTGCGTTAGGTAGTGTGGCCATCTTACTGTCTTCCAGTGTAACTCATGAATGTATTAATGTAGGTTATCTTTCTTAATTGTGTCTTTAATTTCTTTTAGTAACATTTTGTACTTTTCAGTGCCTTTTACTTGGCTAATTTTTTCCTCATTATTTTTAATGGTATATAAATGGAATTTTCCCTAATTCTCTTGTTTTAAAGTTTCTGTTAATGTAATATACTTTCATTTATTTGATATTTATTTATTTATTTGAAAGTCAGAGTTACACAGAGAGAGGAGAGGCAGAGAGAGAGAGGTCTTCCATCTGCTGGTTCACTCCCCAATTGGCCGCAACGGCCGGAGCTGTGCTGATCCAAAGCCAGGAGCCAGGAGCTTCTTCTAGGATCTCCCATGTGGGTGCAGGGGCCCAAGGACTTGGGCCATCTTCTACTGCTTTCCCAGGCCACAGCAGAGAGTTGGCTTGGAAGAGGAGCAGCTGGATCTTGAACCGGTGCCCATGTGGGATGCCAGCGTTTCAGGCCAGGGCGTTAACCCACTGCACCCACCCCCGTAATGTACTTTTAGTGATGCCCCTTTATTTTTCTTCTGGCCTGTGAATGATTTTTTAACATGACACTTTGGAATCTTATTACGTAACTGAAATAAGTGCAGTTTCATACTGCAGCCCCAAAGATGCTCAATACTGTTTTTCTCCAGAACTCTCTTGTGTGGTTTGAGACAATAGGTACAGATACTGCATAAAAATGAGTTGATAGTGTACATCAGTAAGTACAGAAGGCCTTCAGAAAGGATTACACTTTTTCTTTCCTCATTTTACTAAGAAAGGTGTTTTAGAAAATTTTAGATTATTTAGGTAGCCATTGGACCAGTAAAGTAAGAAGATAAACCAGGAGGTTTGTTGTATACTGGTTGGAGAATTGTTATTGGTTGATATTTTCAAGACTCTATAAAGAAAACGTATTTAGATAATGAAATTAAAAGTAACTGTTTGCAATCACATGTTGAAGGTTTCAGCCTTAGGTACATGCTGTGGAAGCCAGGAGTAAAGTGTCTCTCTCTAGGTTGAATAATCTGTTAAGGAATAGATTGACTTGGAAGATAAGTGGCACTGCCCTAATTTAAAGGCTAAAGTGATTTGTGTGATCGTTTTCTCTAAGATGTGATTTAATGCAGAAGAGCGGTTTGGTTTGAAGCTTGTCAGTTGCCATCTTTGGGACAATAAGTTAGGATGCAGATGGCATTCCCTTTGCATATTTGTTCATATTTAAGAAAAAAATGTGGTGAACCTGTTTTAAATGGTAGTCTCCCTTTGATGAAAGTAGTTAATCCTGGTAAATATTAATGAAATACCATCTTTGTAAATGAGCAGTTTATTCTGTGCAAAGCAGTTTGAATTGTGAGCTCTGAGTTTGAATTTTGCGTAGCAGCAGGATGTTGGTAGTTAAGTCGGATGAGTGCTTCATGCAGAGGTGAGATGTGTTCATTTTAAGGCTGTGGCTGTGGAGCTTTTAAGATAATGTAAAAGCATTGTATTTATCTTTCTAAAAGTGAAAGAATTGAGAGTGTTATTTTAAAGGTTGATTCTGTTTCTGCTTTTGTCAAAGCCCTACTGTAAAATAGTACGTCAGCTTTATCTTAGCTTAAAAGAGTGAAAATGAGGCCCAAAATGGTGCTTTGCAGAGTGGTTGTTTAAAATACTGACTGTTACAACTTCTTTGCTATCTAGAAGCCGCTGGAGTTCTGGAGTGGGCGGCAGTGGAGGAGGATCCTCTGGCAGGTCTTCAGCTGGAGCTCGGGACTCCCGCCGACAGACTCGAGTCATCCGGACGGGGCGGGACCGGGGCTCTGGGCTCTTGGGCAGCCAGCCTCAGCCGGTTATCCCAGCGTCCGTCATTCCCGAGGAGCTGATCTCACAGGTACGGGTTTGCAGAACGCGTGGCCTGAGCCTTAGGTGAGCGTGGTGGGTGGCAGGCATGACTCCCCATGAATTGAGAGAGACTGGTTTTCTGTATTGATCCCGGAAAGCTGGTTTTGAATTTATTCAATAGAAAATTAGCATAGTGCTTTCTCTCTCTCTCTCTCTCTCTCTCTCTCTCTCTTTTTTAAGATTTATTTATTTATTTGGAAGGCAGAGTTACAGGGTGGCAACGCTAGACAGAGTTGTTTTCCATCCCTTGGTTCTCTCCCCAAATGGCCTCAGTGGCGTTAGTTGGGCTGATCTGAAGCCAGGAGCCAGGAGCTTCTTCCAGGTCTCCCATGTGGATGCAGGGGCCCAAGGACTTGGGCCATCTTCTGCTTTCTCAGGCCAAAGCAGAGAGTGGGCTTGGAAGTGGTGCAACCTGAACCAATGCCCAAATGGGATGTCAGCACTAGCAGGCAGTGGCTTTACCCACTGTGCCTCAGTGCCGGCCCTCTCCTTTGTTTTTTATTTCAGGCCCAAGTTGTTTTACAAGGCAAATCCAGAAGTGTCATCATTCGGGAACTTCAGCGAACGAATCTTGATGTAAACCTTGCTGTAAATAATTTACTTAGCCGGGACGATGAGGATGGAGACGATGGTGACGATACAGCCAGTGAATCTTACTTGCCTGGAGGTTGGTGGCCCTCCCCTGCCCCCGCCCCCAACGCATACATACACACACACAAACATTGCGATTCTCATGTAGACTTCTGACTGCAGATGAAATTGTAATTTGCAGTTTAGTTTCTGACCACTTTCCAAGGTGGTAGATATTTCTCATTATAGAATTGCTTGGTTTAATTGTAAAGCTTCATTTAAGAGAAAACGAAGACACGTTTTTTTCTCACTGGACTTGTGCTTGGTCCCAATAAATCCATGATTGTGTTATGGAGTTTCAGATAACTTTAGACTGTTGTTATTTGATGCCCTTATTTCTGAAAATATAATTGCTTTGATGCCCTTATTTCTGAAAATATAATTGCTTTGCTGTGTTAAGGGTTTTGACTCTTATCATCTCTACGATGTAATAGATAAGGTAATCTTTTTTTTTTAATTAATGAGTAGCCCTGACACTGGCAGTAAATTGAAGTTCCTTCCATTTTGTGTTACTTTGATTTCTGACGCAGTTGTTTCTCTTTGTGTGTGTATTGTCAGCCCCGACGTGATTGTGTTCTCATGGTTTGAGCTCTTTGATGGGCTCCTGGAGCTGCCGTGTTTACCTGTGTGTGTTTGTTTGTAGAGGATCTGATGTCTCTGCTTGATGCTGACATTCACTCTGCCCACCCAAGTGTCATTATCGATGCGGATGCCATGTTTTCTGAAGACATCAGCTATTTTGGTTACCCATCTTTTCGTCGTTCGTCACTGTCTAGGCTGGGATCATCTCGAGGTAATTTTGTATTTATTTCTTTGACCACTGGTTGGTTGTATGAAAGATAGTGGTAGATTGACTTTATATGAACTTCTAATAATATAATAGATTAAATGATCACTTATTAGTGTTTTGGGGTGCTTTGGCATTAACACTTGTTAGTTTTAATTTTGAAGAGCCACAGTAGTACTGTATAGATGATCTTATTTATTCACATTGTGAAATAGATACATAATCAAGGCTTGTGAGTTACTGAACTGTATTTTTAATCAGGAATATGGATTCTGAACTAAAAGCAGAATTCTACTTTATAGTGACATGCAGCATTCAGAAAACAAGTCTCCTTAGGATGAGTAAAATGGTTCTGTTCATTTTCAATCATGGTTAGAATCAAATCTGAAGAACTTACCAGAATGAGTGACCAATTTTAAATGTATAGAGTGGTTAGTTTATTAAAATGCTATTTTCAAAAGCTTAAACTCCTCAAAAAAGTTAACAGTATAGTAGGTAGTAGAAATCATTAAAACCAGCCTTGATGTGTTGGTATAGCTTTAGTTTGCATTCTAACTTTAAGCCAGTATTTTCACTTTCCAGAATATAAAATCGTTTGACTCAAATAACAAACAAAAGCCAACTACTTAGGGATCACTAATAAACTAGAAGATATTCTGTGTTCAATTAAAACCTCACTGCAAGTATATAAGTACTTAAAATCAGAATTTAAAAACCAGTTTTAAAATAACAGTTTGATGGCGATCTTTAAATGTTTTGAACACAGTTGAGTTATAAAAATTGTAAAATAAAGGCATACTTAATTGCCTAAAATGTATCTAGTATTACTTTTTCAAATTTTCAGTATTTAATAAAAGTAACTCCTTAATTTTCTCCCTTTTTCTTTTCCTAAGTTTCTGTATTATAGGCATTATTTTCAATTTTAATAATTTGAAATAGTTGATGCTTGTACTTTTGACCTCCATATGTGGCTGTTTATATGTTTCACCTAAATATTGTCTCTAATCTTTATTGTTTGAGTCATGTAAAATTTAATATTAATTTCCTTATCTTGAAAAATTATGTATGAACAAAGTGGGGAAAAAACTGGCTGTAGACAGTTTGTAGGCCAATTGCAGGAAAAGAATTTTTGTAACAAAATTTTTAAAGATTCTTAAGAAAAATAAACAATATCTTTTTCATTCCTCAAAATATTTTAAATGACTTATATGAAAATCCTGCATATAGAATCATCATAACTGACTCAAATTGTTGGATATCTTATTAGTTTATGTTACTGGACTTTTGGTTTGATCTTTTTGTATTTTCCTCTGTGCATATTTTCCCCCTAAACCTAATACTTTCTAACAGATGCTGTTTTTGGTTTGCTTAAAATAGATTGCTTCCAAAAAGTTCATGGAAAAATGCACATTGTTTTTTAATTCTGTGTTTCCAGAACCTTCTGAAGTACCTTCCTATGTATTTAATGTGTTAGAATTACAATTTATGCACATTTTCTAATGTATGAATAAAAATGTTTATAGTAAGCATTTTTAGTGAAATCTAAAAATTTTAAATTCCATTTTAAAACCTCCAAATTCAATTTAAAATCAATTTTCTAAAAGCAGTTTTCACAGTTTGTTTGAAAGGGTTAATATTTTGAATGTTGCATGTCAGCCTTATTAGATACACATTTACATAGAATTTTTGAGTAGCTAAACTGCTGTTAGTTGCATCCTGAAGGGTCTTTACTAGAGAGTGGCTTACTTTTATCCCACTGGTGTGACCCAATTGCATACCAGTTCTCCTTCTTCCCTTAGAGAGAGACTCTGAGCTGTTGCGTGAACGTGAATCCGTTTTACGTTTACGTGAACGAAGGTGGCTGGATGGAGCCTCATTTGATAATGAGAGGGGCTCTACCAGCAAGGAAGGAGAGCCAAACTTGGATAAGAAGAACACACCTGTGCAAAGTCCAGTATCTCTAGGAGAAGATTTGCAGTGGTGGCCGGATAAGGTATTTGGAAAACAAGTTACACCCTTTCCATTGAAATGGATTCATGGCAGCTTTCTTCTTTTTCTCTTCTGAAAGGTTTCTGTTTTATTTATTCACGTTTTTATACTACTACATACAGTAATATTTTTGTTTTCTTATAAAATAGAAGGAGTTCATCTTAATCTGCTGTTGCGTGTGTCATCTCAGTGAGATGTGTTCCTTGGTGTTTCTTTTTTTCCTGCTTAATGAAATCAGAAACAGGGATGTTCTTGCTAACACCTCAGCATGTCTTCTAGGACTTACTTTCTGGTCGTCATGAATTCAGTAACTTGGATTTCTTGGTAGAAGTTCATTTTGTCAAATTTAGAAGGTTAGATGGACAAGTGTGTGGTCGTTGATGCAGCATGAATGTCAGGGCTGGAGGGAGACTCTGTTCTTTGACTAGTTAGCTGGCCCATGTAATGACAGTTCCGATAGACACTTCTGCTGTGATTGTTAGGAGAGGCAAAGCCAACCGAACAGAGCTGTGCTCTGCTCCTGGGGAATAAAAATTAGTGGATTTTAGGAAGCATTTAGGACTTGTTACGTTGATTCAGATATTTCAATGAGAGTCCATCATCACCATAAATTAAAGAGTGATGGTATGCATGTTTCATTGTCTTAAGTGATCGATAGCTCATCTTCTAAGGCTCCTATAAGAAGCTGTGTGGTTTTCATTTTTAACAGGACCTTTATCTTTCCTTATATTTGGAGCCAGATGGGTAGGAAATTCTTATAAGCAAATATGAGCTGAAAGATTAGAACTTCCAGGTTAATTGTAGCAGATAAAGAGAATCTGATAAGGATTTCTTTCTTGCTTTGAACTTGAACTTGAATTTGGGATAATGAAAGAAGATATTATTTAACTTTCTCAATTTATGTTTCCACGGTTACTGTGAGTCTTGATGCAGTTCCTTTATTTCCTCTGCATTCAGTTCATGTGGAAAGCTTGAATGCAGGAAGGAACATGAATTTTAATTAGTCTCTTTGGAATCAAAAGATTATTCTGTTTTCTTTGGTAGCTGCCAAACTTCCCCTGGGTTGCATTCTCTTATTTCCATAAAACTTGAAATATCCTGAGTTTACTTTTATTTTTATTTCATGCTTTGGGAGCGATTTAAACCATTAAGTTTTTAACTTTTGTGGAGAGGGTTGGGGGTGCATTGTTCGTTGTTCCCTATTTTCCTGCCTGGATCATGTTAGGGCTGGGTCTGTTTAATATTGGCAGGAAGTAATCGAAGACTCCTAAATCATGTAGTATGCAATATTTTTTGTCCTTTAAGATTTATTTTTATTTATTTGAAAGGCACAGTTAGAGAGGGAGAGACAAGAGATTTTTCTATCTTCTGGTTTACTCCCCAAATGGCTGCAACAGCTAGGGCTGGATCAGTTTGGAGCCAGGAGTCAGGAACTTCTTCCTGGCCTCCAATGTGGGTACAGGGTCCCTAGCACTTGGGCCATCTTCTGCTGCTTTCCCAGACAAATTAGCAGGGAGCTGGATTGGAAGTGGAGCAGCCGAAACTTGAACTGACACTATGTGTGATGCTATTGTCTTAGGCGGTGGCATTCCCCAGTACCCCAGGTGATGGCTCCTTATTTTTTTTTTTTTTTTAAGGTTTATTCATGTATTTATTTGAAAGGTGGATTGATAGAGGGAGAGAGAGACAGAGAGATCCTCCAATCACAGATTCACTACCCAAATGGCCCCCACATAGGGCTGCACCAGGCCGAAGCCAGGAGCCAGGAACTCTGTCCTGGTCTCTATATGGGTTGTAGGGGCTCAAGTACTTGAGCTGTCTTCAGTTGCCTTTGCAGGAAACTGAATGGGAAACGGAGCAACTGAGATTGGAATCAGCACTTTGTGATTCCAGCATTACAAGCAGCTTCTTAGCCACACTGTGCCTCCATGGCAGCCCCAGTCTGTTTCATTTTGCTTTAAAGATCTATTTATTTTGTAATAGCAAGAGAGACAGGAAGATCTTCCACCCATTGTTTCTCTACCCAAATGGCCACAAAAACTAGGCTGGGCCAGGGTGAAGCCAGGAGACAGGAGATCCATCATGGTCTCACAAGCGGGTAGCAGGGGTCCAAGCACCTGGGCCATCTTGGATGTCTTCTTAGCACATAACGGGGAGCTGGATTGGAAGTGGAGCAGCGAAGACATTGGATTCCAGCATCACAGCAAGCAGCCTGCTGTGCCACAACACTTGTGCTGTTGGCGCTGTCCCCGCTCCCCCGCCCCCCCCCCCCCCCCCCCCCCGCCCATGGATCATGTTTTAATAGTGCCATCTTAGTGTGTAAAGTCACCACCCGTGACTCCATCAAGTCCTCGGCTCTTGAGGTAATATACCCTGACGAAAGGAAGGCTTTACTGTGAGGTAGGTGTGCAACGTAGGGAGATAGGATGTCAGAATGCACTTGGTACCTTGTATACAGAGGATCCAGCCCCAGGAGAGTGGAGGGTGTAATGAAGTAGCCACTAGGAATCCTTGCTCAGGACAGTTTGAACATCACATATAGACTTACACGTTGGAACCCAGAACAGTTGCCAAGCCTGGGTCTGTCACCTTATCTTTTTCATGTATACATTGTTGATGGCTGCCAAGCTCCTGGCTCTTTGTGGGTCACCAACACCAGGTATTGAACCTATCTTCCTGGAACTTAAAGTCTAGGGCAGGAGACAGATGGTAATAAGTCATAAATTAATATATATTCCTTTAAAATAAAAAAAAATAATTATTTGAAAGGCAGAGTTACCGAGAGGGAAGAAACAGAGATCTTCCATTTGCTGGTTCACTCCCCAGATGGCTGTAGGACTTGGAGTTGGGCCATACCAAAACCAGGAGCCTGGAACTCCATCCATATCACACACGTGGGTGGTAGGGACGCAGGTACTTGGGTCATCTTCTGCTGTTTTTATCAAGTACTTTAGCAGGGAGATGGATCTGAATTGGAGCAGCCAGAACTCAAACTGGTGCTCATATGGGATGCTGGCATTGCAGGCAGTGGCTCATTCTGCTCTACCACAATGCTGACTCCAGTTTTTTGTTTTTTTTTTTTTCCAAATTAAAGACTTTATTTATTTATTTAAGAGGTAGAGTTATAGACAGAGATAGGGAAATACAGAGAGGTCTTCTTTCCACTGGTTCACTGCCTAAATGGCTATAACTGAACCCATCTGAAGTCAGGACCCAGGAGCTTCCTTTGGGTCTCCCACGCGGTGCAGGGACCCAAGCACTTGGGCCATCTTCCACTGCTTTCCCAGTCCTATAGTAGAGAGCTGGATGAAGAGGAGCAGCCAGGACACGAACCAGCACCCATATTGGATGCTGGTGCTGCAGGCAGAAACCTATCCTACTGTGACAAAGCACTAGTGCCCAATATTTATTTGAAAGGCAGAGTTTCAGAGAGTCAGAGGGAGGGAGAGAGAGTTCTTCCATCCGCTGGTTTACTCCCCAGATGGCCACAATGCCTGGAGCTGCACCAATCTGAAGCCAGGAGCCAGGAGCTTCTTCCAGGTCTCCGACATGGGTGCAGGACCCGTGGGCCATCTTCTACTGCTTTCCCAGGCCATAGCAGAGAGCTGGATCAGAAGTGGAGCATCTGGGACATGAACCGGTGCCCATATGGGATGCCAGGACTGCAGGTGGCGGCTTTACCCACTATACCACAGTGCCGGCCCCTCCAATATTACTCTTAAAGGTAGATTTCTTTATACCCTGGATTGTGATTTGATTTTTTAAAACAGTTTGGTGGCTGTATAATTATTTTTCCAGAATTGTGTATTTCTGTAATCCTCAGCATGTCAGATTGCTAGATGATAGTTTACATTTTTTTCTCTACTAATTAACTTGGCATTTCATAGCTTCATAAAATCTTATGTGATGGTAAAGAGCAATGACCAGCATAGTCTTGCCCTAGAAAGAGAGAACAGGTGGTGCCTGCAGGTCATGGAGGGGTGTGGGGGACCAGTAGATCTGAGTGTTTGGGTATTCCTAAGTGGGTCTATGCAGCAGTTGTATTTTGTGTGTGAAGCTCTCTGTTATTAGTGAATACAGTGTGAACTGAGGAAAAATACAGACCATGCCACTTTTGTTTAGAATAGAATACTAATTAATAAAATGTTTTGTTACAGTAATATTTTGGTGTAATGGGAAATAAACAGGTGTGTCTGTATATACAAAGTGAGAAGTAAGGGGAGTGTCTCAAGTCTGCTCTCTTTAACTCCATGTCCAGGAATGTTCATGGTTGAACTAGCCAAGTTTATTCTGGTTTCCAAAGAGTTTTACATGAAAACATCAACTTTAATTTTTCTGGCTTGCATGTGACTGTGTATTATACTTGGTATTAACTGATAATACAGCTGCTTTGATAAGAAGAGGTTATCTTTCAGTTAGTTTATCTAACAAAGTTCCATTTTCAATTTTCAATCTTTTTTTTTTTTAAGATTTTATTTATTTATTTGAGAGGTAGAGTTACAGACAGTGAGAGGGAGAGACAGAGAGAAAGGTCTTCTTTCTGTTGGTTCACTCCCCAAATGGCCGCAACAGTCGGAGCTGCACTCATCCAAAGCCAGGAGCCAGGTGCTTCTTCCTGGTCTCCCATGTGGGTGCAGAGGCCCAAGGACTTGGGCCATCTTTCCACTGTTCTCCCAGGCAACAGCAGAGAGCTGGATTGGAAGAGGGGCAGCCGGGACTAGAACTGATGCCCACATGGGATGCTAGCACCGCAGGCGGAGGATTAACCTACTGTGCCACAGCGCCAGCCCCAGTCATCTTCAGTTTATTTTTCCAAGCCTAGAATTTTGGTTTATGTTGTCAGATATCTTAAGTGTAAATGTGAGTATATATGTGCTTGTTATCAGTCTACTTCCAACAAGAATCTAAACCAGATACATTTCAAAAGGCCAGCATCACCTTGACATGTAAGCCAAAGACACTGTAAGAAAAGAAAACCATAGTCAGTGTGTCTGAGCATTGATATAAAAACCCTCAGTTAAAAATGTAACAATCCAAATGTAGCATCACATCAAAAAGATTACACATCATGTCTAATTGACACATATCACTGGCATGCAAGCCAGGCTTGATAGATGCAAATCAGTCTCTCTAGTATACCATATTAACAGATTGAAAAAGAACACAAGATCCTCTCAATTGATGTTAAAAAAAGGTGCATATTTAGCATCCTTTCTTGATTAAAAAAAAACAACTTTAACAACATAGGTGTGGAAATTACGTTATGAAAGACCCACAGCTAGCATCTCTCTCTCTCTCTCTCTCTCTCTTTTTTTTTTTTTGGACAGGCAGAGTTAGACAGTGAGAGAAAGAAAGAGAGAAAGGTCTTCCTTTTTTTTCTCGTTGGTTCACCCCCAAAATGGCCACGATGGCTGGTGTTCTGTGGCCAATGAAGCCAGGAGCCAGGTGCTTCCTCCTGGTCTCCCATGTGGATGCAGGGCCCAAGCACTTGGTCCATCCTCCACTGCCCTCCCGAGCCACAGCAAAGAGCTGGACTGGGACAGAAAGAGCAACTGGGACAGAATCCGGCGCCCCGACCGCGACTAGAACCTGGGGTGCTGGTGCCACAGGCGGAGGATTAGCCAAGTGAGCCGTGGCACCGGCCAGCTAACATAATTAACAGGAGAAAACTAAAGATTTTATCCTTTTTAAATTTTTAAAAATTTTTTAAGATTATTTCAAAGTCATACAGAGAGAGAAGGAGAGGCAGAGAGAGGGAGAGAGGGAGAGGGAGAGAGAAGGAGGGAGGGAGAGAGGTCTTCCATCCTCTGATTCACTCCCCAATTGACCGTTATGGCCAAAGCTTTGCCAATCCAAAATCAGGAGCCTCTTTCAGGTCTCCCACGTGGGTGCAGGGGCCCAAGGACTTGGGCCATCTTCTACTGCTTTCCCAGGCCATAGCAGAGAGCTGGATCAGAATTGGAGCAGCCGGGACTCAAACCGGAGTCCATATGGGATGCTGGCACTGCAGGCGGAGGCTCTACCCGGGGCACCATAGCGCTGGCCCCAAGATTTTCCTTTAAGATCTGGCAGTAAGCAGGCCTTCCCACTTTTGCCACTTTTATTCAAAATAGTACTGGGATTAGAGTTATGAACAGTCACACACAACAAAGTCAAAGGCATCCAAACTGGAAAGATAGAAGTAAAAATTATCTCTTTGCAGATGATACCTAATTTATAGAAAACCCAAATATTTGATAAGAAAACTGGTAGAACTAATAAGTGAATTCAGTAAAGTTTTAGGATGCAAAATCTGCAGACAAAAGGCAGCAGCATTTCTCAATTTAGACGTAAAAGAAATTAAGAAAACAATCCAATTATGATGATAGTATCCCCCACCCCCCCCAAAAAAAAAAAGGAAAACCAACCAAAACCACTTGGGAATACATGAAAACAAGGAGATGAAAGATGTGTACACTGAAAGCTATAAAAACATCGATGTAAGAAATTGAAGAAGACAAAAGTAAACAGAAGGATACACGATGTTCATGACTTGGAAGAATTAAAATGTCCCTCCCACTCAAAGTATTATATCGATTTGATGCATGCTCTAACAAATTCCAGTGGTATTATTCTTCACAGAATGGGAAAAGCAGTCTTAAAATTTTTTATGGAACCACACACACGTTTAAAAAGTTGCCAGATACTAAGAAAGAAAAACAGTAATAATCAAAACATTATGGTATTGGCATAAAAAAGAGACACATAGACCATTGGAACTGAACAGAGAGCCCAGCACTGAATCCAAGCGTGGATGGGAATTTTGAACAAGCGTACAAAAGAACACTTTTGAGAAAGGATAGTCTCTTCCAGAAATGGTACTGGACAAACTGGACTTCCACATGCAAAAGCATAAAATTGGATTCTTATCTTACATCTTTCACAAAACTCCACTGAAGAGGTACAACAGGCCTAAACATAACAGCTGAGGCTGTCGAACTCCTAAGAGTTGGGGAATGGCTCTTGGACATTGTCCCTAGTAGTGTGTTTGTGACCACACCCAAAGCTATGCTACAGAAGCAAAAGTATTTAAAAGGGACTGTGCTGGCCGGCGACGCAGCTCAATAGGCTAATCCTCTGCCTGCGGCATCGGCACCCTGGGTTCTAGTCCTGGTCGGGGCGCCGGATTCTGTCCTGGGTCGCTGCTCTTCCAGTCCAGCTCTCTGCTGTGGCCCAGGAGTACAGTGGAGGATGGCCCAAGTGCTTGGGCCCTGCACCCGCATGGGAGACCAGGAGGAAGCTCCTGGCTCCTGGCTTCGTATTGCTGCAGCGCGCTGGCCGTAATGGCCATTTGGGGGGTGAAACAACGGAAGGAAGACCTTTCTCTCTGTGTCTCTCTCTCTCTCACTGTCTAACTCTGCCTGTCCAAAAAAAAAAGGGGGGGGGGGGGACTGTGCCGAAGTAGAAAGCTTCTGCTTAGAAGAAACAATTGACAAAATGTAAAGCAAACCTATAGGCTTGGAGAATACTATTTGGAAACCATATACCTGATGAGGAGGTTAATATTCAAAATTTATCAAGAACTCTTATAACTCAGTGGCCCAAGAATATAATAAGCAAAAGACCTGAATAGACATTCTCTAAAAGTGACCAACAGATACATAAAAAGGTGCTCAATATGACATCAGGGAGATGTGAATTTAAAACTACTATGAAATATTACCCCATATCTGTTAGGTGGGCTATTATTAAGAAAAAATCAGAGAAAAATATTGGCAAGGGGTTAGAGAAAAGGGAACCCTAGAACAGTGTTGAGAGGACTATAGACTGGCACAGCCATTATGGAAAACAGTAGAGAGGTTCTTATAGAAATTGAAAATGGAACTACCTGTTGACCCCACCCTCTTCTTGTGAGGGTCTTCCCAAAGGAGATGAAATCGCCGCCTTTTGAAGATCCCTGCACCTTGTGTTCATTGCAGTGTATTCAGAATAACCAAGATTGGAAACACTTCCTATCTGTTGACGGACAAATGGATAATGAAAACATGACATGCACATTATTCAGCCTTCAAAATGCAGCTTCTACCATTGTGCAAAACATGGATAGACCTAGTGGACATTAAGCTAAGTGAAATAAGCCAGACACAGAAAGAAAAATTTTGCACGATCTCATGTGGAATCTTAAGCTGGGCGATAAGGGAACATGCAGAGAATAAAACAGTAGTTACTAGGGCCAGCACTGTGGTATAGCTGGCAAAGCCTCCGCCTGTCATGCTGACATCCCATGTGGGCACCAGTGCAAGTCCTGGCTGTTCCTCTTCTGATCCAGCTCACCACTAATATGCCTGCAAAAAGCAGGGGAGATGACCTAGGTGCTTGGGCCCCTGCCACCCACGTGGGAGACCTGGAAGAACCCCCTTTTGGCTTTGGCCCGGCCCAGCCCCTGCTGTTGGACATCTGAGGAGGGAAGCAGTGAGTGGATGATCGCTGTGTTTCACCCTCTATCTCTGTGACAACTCTTTGAAAGGTGTAAATCTTAGACCAAAACCAAAAACTGGTATTTACTACGGGCAGGGGTGCAAAGGTAGAAAATGAGGAGATATAATTAAAGGGTACAAAGTGGCAGACATGTGGAATGAACTAGTCTTGAAAAATGTATATCAGCAATTCTAGTCAATAACACTGTGTTTTGAGATTTTAAACATAGGTGCTGTTGTGACTTAGTACCTGGACTGAAACAGGTTATTCTTCACTGTAATAAATGTTTACTACCTACATGTTTCCTGTGACATGTTATAAATATTAAAATTCATTTTTATTCATGTTTATATACTCATTTTTATTTGAAAAGCAACACCACAGAGAAGGAGTTGGGAAGAGCTTCCATCCAGTGATTCACTCTCCAGATTCCTGTAACTGCCTGGACCAGGGCTAAACCAGGTCCCAGACTCCATCGGGATTCCCTGTGTGGGCCTCAGGGACTCAGTGCCTGAGCCATTATCTGTTCCCTCCCACGTGCCTTATTAGCAGAACGCTGGGTGAGAAGCAGAGATGGAGGCAGAATTTCATTGCAGGTACTGATATGGGGTGCAGGCATCCCAAGCACTGGTTTAATTCCAGTGCCACAATGCCTACCCCTAAAATTTATTTTTAGAAAAAGAATCTAGGGAATAGGTGTTTAGCCTGTTGGTCAAATGCCCCTGTCTCATAAGGAGTACTTGGGTTTCTTATGTGGCTTTGGCTCTTGACTCCAACATCCTGGCTAATGCAGACTCTAAGAGGCAGCAGTGATGGTTCAAGTAACTTGTGCCCTGCCACTCATACGAGAGACATGGATTGAGTTCCTGGTTCTTGGCTTTGGTCTGGCTTTGTCTAGCCCTTTGCAGGTCTCTGGGGAGTGAAACAGCCATCAGTGGTGGGTAGGGCAATGCTTGTGATCTCTGTCTTTCTCTCCTTACTGTGTCTGTATCTCCTCCCTCCCCCCTCAAGGTAAAAGAAGCTAAAGTGACTTATTAGTGGTAAAATGACTGTTAGAAGTCGAATACGAAGAACGAAGTTAAATATTGCAGGTGGAAACAGCGGGGCTGGTGTGGTACAAGCTGCTGCTTGTGATGCCAGCATCACATATCAGTGTGCTGATTTGATTCTCAGCTGCTGTACTTAAAATCCACTTTCCCACTGATGTGCCTGGGAAGGCAGCAGACGATGACCCGGTGGGAGACTTTGTGAGCTCCGGGCTTCCTCCTGTCCCGGAACTGTCTGTTGTGGCCCCTTGGGGAGTGGATGCAGGAGTGCCCTTACTCACTCACTCTCTGCTCCACCTTACTTGTTGCTCTGCCTTTCAAATAAGCAAATAAATCTCTTCCTTCCCTCCTTCCATCTGTCTGTCTGTCTGTCTGTCTCTGTCTCTCTCAAGATTTGTTTATTGGGGCCAGTGCTGTGGCATAGCATGTAAAGCTGCTGCCTTCAGTGCCAGCATCTCATACGGGCTATTGTTTGAGTCCCAGCTGCTCTACTTCTGGTCCAGTTCTCCACTATGGCCTGGAAAGCAGAAGAAGATGGTCCAGGTCCTTGGCCCCTGCACCCACGTGGAAGACCCAGAAGAAGTTCCAGGCTCCTGACTTTGGATCGGCTCAGCTGCAGCCATTGTGGCCATCTGGAGAGTGAACCAGTGGATGGAAGACGTCTCTCTCTCTCTGCCTCTCTATAACTCTGCCTTTCTTTTTTTTTTTTTTTTTTTTTTGACAGGCAGAGTGGACAGTGAGAGAGACAGAGAGAAAGGTCTTCCTTTGCCGTTGGTTCACCCTCCAATGGCCGCCGCGGCCGGCGCGCTGCGGCCGGCGCACCGCACTGATCCGATGGCAGGAGCCAGGAGCCAGGTGCTTTTCCTGGTCTCCCATGGGGTGCAGGGCCCAAGCACCTGGGCCATCCTCCACTGCACTCCCTGGCCACAGCAGAGAGCTGGCCTGGAAGAGGGGCAGCCGGGACTAGAACCCGGTGTGCCGGCGCCGCTAGGCGGAGGATTAGCCTAGTGAGCCGCGGCGCCGGCCTATAACTCTGCCTTTCAAATAAATAAATCTTTATAAAATGTGCGTTATAAAAAAGAATTGTTCATTTATCTGAAACTCAAAGTTAACAGGAAAAGAGAAGAAATCTTCCATCTGCTGGTTCACTCCTCAAATGACTGCAGTAGCTGGATCTGGGCCAGAGTAAATCCAGTAGCCTGGACCTCCATCTGGGTCTCCTACATAGGTATAGGGGCCCAAGCACCAGGGAACCAGGTCAAACACGGAGCAGCTGATGCTGGCCTTGTGGCATAGTGGGTAATTGCTCCGCCTGTGATGCCGGCATCCCATGTGGGCACTGATTGGAGTCCTGGCTGCTCTGCCTCCTGTTCAGTTTGCTGCTGATGTTCCTAGGAAAGCAGAGCATCAGTGGTGGAAAATGGCCTAAAGGCTCCTGCTGTTCATGTGGGAACCCAAAAGAAGCTCCTGGCTGCTGGCTGCTGGCTGCTGGCTTTGGTCCAGCCATTGAGCCATCTGGGAGTGAACCAGCAGATGGAAGAACTCTCTCTGTCTTTCTCGCTCTTTCCCCGTAACTCTGCCTTTCTAATTAACATCTTTCTTCTTTCTGCCACCCCCCTCCGAGCAGCTTTACCCTCCATGCCTCAGTATCAGCCTCAGTTAATAAATATTTTTAAAAAGTGCAGCAGCCAGGACTCTAAACCAGCACTCACATGGAATGCTGGCATTGTAGGCAGCAGCTTAAACTGCTGAACCACAGTGCTAGCCCATTGGGAAGAACTTTCCGATTTGGTTGATGACCTTTTTATTCAGCCAGTTGTAAATTTACTGGTTAGATCCAACTTCTAATCATTTGATTTTTAATTTTTTTATGGAAAGCTCTGCAGGTCCTGATCATTAAGGAAACGTGTCTGTCCACACTTTGTCTAGTTGGACAGAAGTGAGCCCAACTGGCTGAGAAGCTGCCATTCATTGTTCATTTAAACAATAAAAGGATTGTTTGCTATGACATAAGGAAGTGGGTGAGCTAAAATACTGTCCTTTTGTTCGTATTTCTCTACATGTAGTTTCCTTTATGAGGACAAATAAGAAATAAGAGATGATTTTCCTGTTATCTTCTTGTGGCTGGTATATTTGTGGACAGTGTGTTTTCAAGAGCAGTGGGATCCATGTGGTTCATCTAGGGTATAGCCTGAGGCACACTGACTTGTCCTAGAAGGATATAGGCAAGTCAGTTCTGAGATGGCCTTGGGTGTCATGCTCTTGCTTTTGGGGTGGTTTGGTTTCTGTTTTGTACTCTAGTGAAGAAGTTGGAGTTAGAGATTTCATTTGTTCATTCAGCAGTCAGTTGGTGTGTTCCTACTTTGTGCCAGCTGCCAGGATAGGCCATGGTGATGTGGGAGTGTGATACAGAGCTTCCCAAAGGAACTAGGGGGAACAAGAACATTTACGCAGAGCAGAATGCGCTAGCCCGCAGGTGTGAGTACAGCGCCTTGGGCGGGTCACAAGGGGAAAGGAAGGGCACCTGTGCCTGTGGGCAGCATGTTTAAGTAGAAGTGTGAAGTGACCAAGACATGAAGGCGTGCCAGGCATCCCAAGTGCTGGTCTAGCCATGGACGTTCACTGTGTGTTTGCGTACCAATGATAAGTTCAGAAGCCCTGTTTTGTGGTAGGGAGTAGAAGAAGTAGGATGGGGCGAGACTATCAAGGACGTGAGACAACTTGCCAAGGAATCAAGATGATTTCCTGCACTTAAGAAGTCAAAATTGAGTCGTTAGGGAACTGGTGTGATGAGATTGGTGGGGGTTTACATGTTGGGTTTACTGTTAAGCAGGTGAACACTATCAGCATTGTGAGAGAACTGTGAGAATAGGAAAAGTCCAGTCAGTTATGAAAATGATGACTTTGTGAATAAAGGAATTGTACAGATCTCAGTCATAGCGGGGACAGTGGGGGTTGAGGAATGGAAGACTCTCAAAGCAGTCTCAAGCAGATGTAGCCCTGGTTTCCAAGTCATTGGATTCAAGAGAGCAAAGGAGGAGTTGAGGAGTGCTCCCCCATTCCCCATGCCTCTTACTGGGAGGCATGGTGAGTGTCGTCCACGAAGAGAGGACTGCAGAGGCGGGGGTGCTGTGGCAGGGGGAGATGAGGCCTTGCTCTTATAGTTGGCGCTTTTTAAGGCATCCAGATTGGGTACTCTTGCAGCTACCTCCGGAGATGGGAGAGTTAGGCATGTAAGTGCTGTCACTCAGATTGAGGGTGGAATATAATGTGAACAAAGGGACAGAAAAATGGAAGTACACGTGGTATGAGGGAGGTGGTGGAAATCATCATGCAGATGGGAGGAAAAGTAGTAGAGGTGGTGATCTGTGAACCAGGAGAGCAGGCTAGGTTTCAGGGTAGACGATGAGCAGAGAGCAGTGGTGTGAAAGGTTTGAGGGGGAGATGCACTGATTGAATACATGGCACATTGACTTGGCAATTGGAAATGTGACTATGGGTGTCACTGAAAGCACGTGCCTCGTGAAAATCCACATTACCTTGAGTAAGACTGAACAAAAGCCTAGTTTGGATGGGTGTTGAGGAATATGAGAACGGCCACATCTAGTGTGTGTATGTGTGAGCTCTGTTGGCTTTATAAGAAGCGCATATTGTGTGTGTGTGTGTGTGTGTGTGAGAGAGAGAGAGAGAGAGAGAGAGATCTAAATAAGGGAGGACTACAGACCCTTTTTTTTCTGAGATGGAGATATGAGTGGTGCTTTTATTATTAAGTAAATCTAGAGATAGGAATATCGTGAAGCCAGAGCCATTTTCTGGGAGATGAAGTCAGGGAGCAGAGTGAGGGGCTCTGTGCTGTGTTTCTTGTATATATTACTTCATTTGGGTTTTTACGCCTACACCACGTGAGGATATATTTTATTATAATACCCATTTTGTAAGTGAAGAAATGGGTTTAGTGGCCACCATTGTAGCAGGGGGAGTTAATTTGCTGCATGTCGTGATTGCTAATATCCCATGTGGGTATGTCATACGAGTACCGGTTCAGATACGAGTTCACTTCTGATCCAGCTGTCTGCCCGTGTGCCAGGGATGTAGTGGAAAACTATTTGAAGGCATGTACATACTAGTGTAGGATACAGTTTAAGACTGCTGTGCGATTCTGGAAAGCTTCATGGTGCTTAGTCATTGCTCCACTTCTGAGTCTACTCTCTGCTATGGCCTGGAAAATAGTAGAGGACGGCCCAAGTCCTTGGGCTCCTGTGCCCACATAGGTTACCTGGAGGAAGCTCCTCACCTCTGGCTTTGGAATGGCCCAGCTCTGACCATTGTAGCCATTTGGGGAGTGAACCAGTGGATGGAAGACCTGTCTCTGTGCCTCTGCCTTTCCAATAAATAAATCTTTCAAAAAATTTCTATTTTTTGATATTTTTAACTTTTTTTAGCTAAAATCTCTCTTTTTGAAAAATTTATTTATTTATTTAAAAGGCAGAGTTACAGAGAGGCAGAGAGAGAGAGAGAAAGAGAAAGAAATCTTCCATCCACTGGTTCGCTACCCAGATGGCTGCAACGGCACCGATCTGAAGCCAGGAGCCAGGAGTTTGTTCTAGGTCTCCCACATAGGTGCAGGGGCCCAAGGATTCGGGCCATCTGCTGCTGCTTTTCTCAGGTCATAGCAGAGAGCTGGATCGGAAGTGGAGCAGGTGGGACTCAAACTGGCGCCCATATGGGATGCGGGCACTGCAGGCGGTGGCTTCATCTGCTACGGCACAGCTAAAATCTTGACACAAACATGCAAATTAGCCTCAGTCTATGCATGGTCAGAATCATTAACACTGGTGGCTTCCATCTGCATATCTTGTTCCATTGGGAGGTCTTCATGACGTTGTGAGTTTACTGCAGCAAGGTTGAAGAAGTAGATGGTATATTCTACTGTTCCCTTTGATCCTGTCACAGACACATGATAGCTCATACAGATGCTCTGTTGAACAAAGTCTTTATGCAGAGGCTAACTGTATTTAGTATATTATATATATATTTAGCCTTAAAGTGCAAGGGAAATCTGACATGTGCTACCGTATTGATGGACCTTGAAGGCGTTACCCCAGACACAAAAGGGCAAGTACAATGAGCCAATTTAGATGGGTTACCTAGAGCAGCTACATGGAGAGAAAGTAGAATGGTGGTGTCTGTGCCTGGGGAAAGGTGGAGGTGGAAATTATAGTTTAATGTGAACAGGATTTGAGTTTTGCAAGATAAAAAAGATTCTAATAGGTAGTGAGGATGGTGGCATGATAGCATGAATGTACTTAATGTCATTAATTGTACAGTTAAAACGATTAACATGGAAATCTTTGTTACATATTTTACTTCAGTAAAAAATACTAGCCAGCGCCGCGGCTCACTAGGCTGGTCGGGGCACCAGATTCTGTCCCGGTTGCCCCTCTTCCAGGCCAGCTCTCTGCTGTGGCCAGGGAGTGCAGTGGAGGATGGCCCAAGTACTTGGGCCCTGCATCCCATGGGAGACCAGGAGAAACACCTGGTTCCTGCCATCGGATCGGCGCAGTATGCCGGCCGCAGCGCGCCGACCGCGGTGGCCATTGGAGGGTGAACCAACGGCAAAAGGAAGACCTTTCTCTCTCTCTCTCTCACTGTCCACTTTGCCTGTTTAAAAAAAAAAAAAAAAAAGAAAAGAAAGAAAGAAAGAAAAAAAAAAAAAACAGAAAACCTATGTCCTGTAAGGAAAGCAAGCCCAGTCTTGGCACAGACAGGCCTCTGAACAGCCGCAGAAATGGTAGCATGTGCTACAAATAGAAGAAAGCTCTCTGGAGACACTGTAAACATTTCCTCACCTAGTCTGTGTTTTCCCATTTCAGTTGTGCAGTCTGGTTTTGTGCAGGACAGGGCCGTTGACTTTGTACACTGTCGCTCAGCTCGGGTTTGCTTGGTGTGTCCTTGTGCTTGCTGTATGCTTTGTTCGCCAGCACCATTGCTGCAGACGGGGCTCTGTGTCCCTCGGAGTACCCTCACATTGGTTTGTGCCATTTCTAGTGAAGAGATTGTCTTGGCAGATTTCTCCACTCACAGCGAGAGGTTTTCCTTTTGTCATCCATATGCATGTGTGAAGATCCCCTTTGAGATGATGTGTGTCCCTTGCTGTTCAAATGTTAAAGGTCTAAACATTGACTTAGGATTCCTGCTGGAATCACTCATTACTGAAATGACTCAAAAATTATTGTTACTAAATTTATTTTTATTCCAACGTCTGGTGAATGTTGAAGCCATACTGGGTTAATAGGACTGTGTGGGTCCTCTTGTGCTTGTCTTGCCTTCTGAAGCCCTGTTTACCCTTTCCAGAAGGTTTTTCCTGCAGTCCCAGAGAGTTTAGGCTAAATTCCTCGGAAGACTCAGAGAAATTCAGGGCCCTTGTTATGATGTCAAATACATTACATTGTCTCTGTATCCACGTGTGCTCGCTCCAGAGAAAACAGTTGTTAGTGAAGAGGTACCATTTTCTGATTCCGCCATACCTTGAAGCTGTCTCAGTGTTCTTATTCTAAGGAGTCATTAGGTTTTCTTTTTATCTGGATGTGGAAAGGTAATCTAGAACTTCGATTTTCAATGCAGATTTGAACTCTTAGCAAGGTGTTCTCTGGACCCAATTCCAGGGTATGGGTTGTTTATAAAAGCTTTGATGGGAATGTGCCAGTTGCTGTGACACAATCTGGCTTCCCTACCTAGGGTAGAAAAAAATTCTTTCAAAGAGTTATTTATTTTTTTTGAGAGGCAGAGTTACACATAGAGGGAGAGGAACAGGGACAGGGAGGTCTTCCATCCATGGGTTCACTCCCCAAATGGCTGCAGTGAATGGAGCTCGGATGATCCAAAACCAGGAGGCTGGAGCTTCTCTGGGGTCGCCCACACAAGGGCAGGGGCGAAAGGCCATAGCAGAGCACTGGATCGGACGTGGAGTAGCTTGGACTCGAACTGGCACCTGTATGGGCTTTACCCACTGCGCCAGAGCGCCGACCCCTGGTAGAAAGATTTTTGTATCTGTTCTTGGAAGGCAATCACTCCATGACTTAATTCTAAAACCTCCTGACGTTCTTGGTCTTTTCTGGAATTGGCATCTATCTTTTTGATTCTGAAACCAGATCTGAATTCTTGACTCTTCAGTGTTGCTTTGTGAAGCAAGTTTTTGTTTAGTTGTATGCAGGATATGATAAAAGGTATTGATCAGGCTTTTCAGTTGCTCTTTGAATCTTGTGTGACTGTGTCTGTAATTTATTGCTTGAAGAGTTGTCGTGGGCCATGTTTGGAAGACAGTCCCAGTGCCCAAGCTTCTGCCTATGACCCTAATTGTGTATAGACTGTCTTAAATGTAAAAAGATTTTTACCTTTAAGAAAACAAAATATAGACCTTGGTTTCAACCTCTTAAAGGGCCCACAGAAAAGGAGTCTTGTTGTGACTTTGCCTTTGCCTGCTCTAAGTCTTCCCAGTGCTCATCCCTCACTGCACTCACTCAGCATACTTATCCAGAGATTACTTCGAGTGGTGCCTGTGTCCTGAGGCTGCAGTGGTAAACCAGGTAAAGCTTCTTTTTGAGTGAGACAGACTATACACAAGTGAATGGAGCATGTCAGTTTGTGAAGTGCTGCGACCTGAGAAGCTGGCAGGGAGAAGGCTGGAGTGTGCAAGGAGTGGGTTCGTAGGTAGAGTGGTCAGGGAAGGTCATTGAGGAGAGGGGTGAATTAGAGAATGAGGCAGGGCCAGGGCAGAGAGGGCAGCAAGCGCAGTGGTCCTGGTGGGGTCCTGGGAACGAGGAAGGCAGTGTGGCTAGAAGAGTGAATTTGTGGAGGGCCCTTGTAGCTATGCTAAAGACTTGGGATAATTGGTTTATATCTTTACATAATGTCTCTGCATTGATTTAGTGACTGAGGTGAGCATCCAAAGGGCAAGCATTGTGGTGCAGGAGGTTAGGGAAAAGCTTGGAGTTTCTTTGATTTATTTTTATTTTAGTTTTTAGTTTTTAGTTTTAAGGCTTATGTATGCATTTGAAAGGCAGAACGTCTGCGTGTGTGTGCAGGGGTGGGGACGGGGATCTTCTACTGCTGGTTCGCTCCTCAAATGGCTGCAATGGCTGGGTCTGGTCAGGTAGAAACTAGGAGCCAGGAACTGTATCTTGGTTTCCCATGTGGGCGGCAGGGGCCCAAGAACATGGGCCATCTTCCATGGCCTTTCCAGGTGCATTCGCAGGGAGCTGGACTTGCAATTAGGGCAGCCAGAAGCAGCACTCTGATATGGGGTGCTGGCCTTGCAAGTGGCAGTTCCCAACACCGGCCCCTAAGCCGCCCCATATTGGACGGCCTCATTTGAGTTCTGGCTATTCAGTGTACAATCTACCTTCTCGCTGATGCACCTGGAGGCAGCAATGATAGCCTAAATGACACCCACGTGGAGGACCCATATGGAGCTCCCAGCCCCTGACTTTGGCTTGTCTTATACCTGGCTGTTGTGGACACTTGGAAGCGAACCAGAAGACGGAAAATCTCAATCTCCCTCGCTCTTATTCTGTTTCAGGACAATAAAATCTTTTTAAAAACTCCCACATTCCTTGTTTGTAAATAAATAAATGCCATGTGTGTTTAGATCAGGGAGTTGGCAGTTTTTATATTTATAACATTGTGTCATTTTTACTTTTTAGGATGGAACAAAATTCATCTGTATTGGGGCCCTGTATTCAGAGCTTCTGGCTGTTAGTAGTAAAGGAGAACTTTATCAATGGAAGTGGAGTGAGTCGGAGCCTTACAGAAACGCCCAGGTATTTTATTATGTCGGTCTTGCATTGAGTAGCTTCTACATATCTGCATACAGAACAGTAATCATTTTTTTATGCTTTCAAAGAATCCTTCATTACATCATCCACGAGCGACCTTTTTGGGGTTAACCAATGAAAAGATAGTCCTCCTGTCTGCAAATAGCATAAGAGCAACTGTAGCTACAGAGAGTAACAAGGTATGAAACACTTTGCATTGGTAACATTTCATGCTTAAATTCCTGATTTTCGTTCTACTCTTGCCCCTTTTCCATATTTTCATTTTTTTTCTTTCCGCCTAACTAGATCCATAAATACAAAGTGTCTCAAGCCTTAGTAGACTAATTCAGTGTATATTTTTTTTTGTTGACTAGTTTATACTATAATCCAGTGCTACAAGTAGTTTTCCTTTTAGGAGATGCAAAAGCATTTAGTAAGGTACTGAGAAAGGCAAGGATGCTAAGAAGTTGTGAAATACAGAGGGAGAGACTATGAGTGGTATATCTCAGTTTTCAGTGAGGCTTCGGAACCCACAGTTAGTGCTGGTGGTGGATCTTACCGCAAGGAAGGTTTCTCAGCAGGGAATGCTTGTATGTGTGTAGAGAGGTGCTTTGAGTAGCAGAATATGAACTGGAGAAGGTCGTCCCTAAGTGCTTTACAGAGAGGGACATTTCATTTTGGAGCAGGATAACTTTATTTATTTATTTATTTATTTATTTTTTAATTTTTTTGACAGGCAGAGTGGACAGTGAGAGAGAGAGAGACAAAGAGAAAGGTCTTCCTTTTGCCGTTGGTTCACCCTCCAATGGCCGCCGCAGCCGGCGCGCCATGCTGATCTGATGGCAGGAGCTAGGTGCTTCTCCTGGTCTCCCATGGGGTGCAGGGCCCAAGCACTTGGGCCATCCTCCACTGCACTCCCGGGCCACAGCAGAGAGCTGGCCTGGAAGAGGGGCAACCGGGACAGAATCCGGCGCCCCGACCGGGGCTAGAACCCCGTGTGCCGGCGCCACAAGGCAGAGGATTAGCCTAGTGAGCCGCGGCGCCAGCCCGCAGGATAACTTTAAAGAGACCTAGAAGACAAATTTATGAAACTCATTTCAAAATTCTTGGAGGAAGTATTCACTTTGGCTAATGCCTTAAAGATGGCCCTAGACATTATTTCAGTGACTGCTATTCTGATTTATTTTTGTGAAGAAAATATTCTAGTTGTATTAAGAACATATTCTGAAATACTTCCCTTTGTTCAGAAAATTTTAAATTTTAAATTGAGTGTATATGCCTTGCCCTAGTTTTGACCATAGTCCTTTTAGAAAGGTCAGTTACCTTTGAATAACCTAATATTTTATTTTTCAGGTTGCTACATGGGTGGATGAAACTTTAAGTTCTGTGGCTTCTAAATTGGAGCACACTGCTCAGACATACTCAGAGCTTCAGGGGGAGCGGATAGTTTCTTTACATGGCTGTGCTCTGTACACCTGCGCCCAGCTGGAGAACAGCTTGTACTGGTGGTGAGTGCGTAGGCAGGGGGGCTTCTTCTCTGGGGATGTTCTGTGCACAGACGTGCTGTGCATGGCAGACGTGAGATACTGCTTAACAGAGAGGCAAATTGCAAAGTAAATTAAAAAAATTTACTTGTAAATTTATAGAAGTAATACATACATAGTGACTAATCATTGCATTTTATAAAACTATGAAGTGGAATAAAAGTAGAGTCTTAAAACTCAAAGATACTGATTGTTAGTATTTGGGAGTGGTATTCTTATTCTTCTACATAATCATATTTTGCTTTTACATAATTTGAATAGGTTGTAGGTTGTTTTCTCATTGTATGAAAATTGTTTGCCTTATTTAATTATAGCTTTACCATTAGAAGGTGTCTTGATTTATCTCTGATCTTGAGTCTGTATTTGCAGAGTAATATATGGGGGGGTCTATTAAAATATGACTTGGAAGAAAGATATCAATTGATACTTTTTTAATTCTAATTCTAAAGGTTTATTAAAACTGTATCCAGTTATTTGTTAAACTTATGCCAAAGTTTCAATTGAGGGTAATTGCACATCTTAATACTGTGTGGCCAACATATTAGAGAAAGAATACTACTCATGCTTAAATGACAATATGTGTAATTTCATATGTTTTTAAAGATACTGATTTAAATATGCTGCTTATTTGATGACTTTATGTTTTTCTTTTCAGGGGTGTAGTCCCTTTTAGTCAAAGGAAAAAAATGTTAGAGAAAGCGAGAGCAAAAAATAAGAAGCCTAAATCCAGTGCTGGTATTTCCTCAATGCCGAACATTACTGTCGGTACCCAGGTAAGTAATTAGAATCGAGCCTGTTATCTCAAGGGCCGTTATTTCACTCCAGAATCATTTTCTTGGCATAGCATTGTGATGCGGTGGGTCAAGTCACCATTTGTGATGCCTGCATCCCATGTCAGAGTGCCTGGGATGCAGTCCTGCTCTAGTTCCCAGCAGGTTCCTGCTCGTACTTCAAGGCAACATTTGATAGCCAAGTCCTTGGGTTTGGGTTCTTGCCACCTGCCTGGGTGTCTTGGCTTCTGACTTTGATTTGGCCCAGCCCCAGCTATTGCGGGCATTTGGGGAGTAAACCAGTGGATGGAAGAGATCTCCCTCTCTTCTCTGTTTTTTCCTCTTTCTGTGTCGCTCTGCCTTTCACATGAAATCAAGAAGTAAAACTGAAAAATCAATTTCTCCATCTGTGAGTAATTTCATGGATGAGCATCATTTGATGGACCAACTTCCCATAGTGTAAATGTGCTTTTTTGGCCCCAAGATTATGTTTACTTGAAAGAGTTACAGAGAAGTCTTCCATCCAATGGCTCAATCCCCAAGTGGCAGAAGTGGCGAGGGCTGAGCCAGGCTGAAACAAGGAGCTTCATTTGGGTTTCCTACATGGGTAGCAGGGGCACAAGCACTTGGGCCGCCTTCCACTGCCTTTCACAGGCCATTAGCACGGAGCTGGATTGGAAGTGGAGCAGCCAGGACATAACACTGGCCCCCTCATTCTTTTTATAGATTGTTGCCCATTGTTTAGGTTTCCTGTGGGGTGCATCTCCTCTGTTTGTCTGGTTTTCAGAATCGTTTGAAGGGGCTGGAGCAGTGGGATAGTGCATTAAACTGATGTCTGCAGTCCCGGCTGTTCCACTTCTGATCCTGCTCCCTGCTAATGTGATTGGGAGAACAGTGGAGGATGGCCCAAGTGACTGGACTCCTGCAATCCTGTGGCAGACCCAGTACAAGCTCCTGGCTCCTAGCTTCTGCCTGGGCTTTAGCCCTGGCCATTGTAGCCATTTCAGGAGTGAACTAGTGGATGGAAGATCTGTCTGTCTTTCCGTCTCTCTGTATCATTCTGATTTTCAAATAAATACATTTTTAAAAGAATAAAAATGAATCATTTGGTACTTTACCAATGCATTCTGGAGCTACCCTTGCCTGAAAGATTGTTTTCTTTTGTTTGGTCCTTGGACTAGACCTACTCAGTGTATTTAACAGGTATTTCAGGGGAGTTGAATCATCTGAGGTTTGGAGGAAGGATTGTCATTATGAAGCAGGAGATGGGGATCTTCCATTGCTGGTTTTTTGTCTGGGTTTTTTTGGTTCTGAGATAGTTTTAATCTCATAAAGATACGTTATGGAAGGAGATTTTTTTTTTTCAACTTAAGTTTTTGGAATAATATTTTTAGCTTTATAGTTAAAGGCTTAATGGTCCTACTAAATAAAGATCAACAAATAAAGAGTTAAAATACCATAATCCAGCAGGAAGATAGGCAAGGATTGAAGATGATTCTGTAGTACTCTGAGTGCTTAAAGTGTCTAGAGACTCCTGCCAGCTCCCTGACACCTATTCTTCTTAGTTACTGCTAGGTGTGATGCTGCATGGCCTTCGTAGGGACTTTGGTCACAGTAATGTATGGACAACAGATTACAGCAGACAGAATCCAGCTGTCTTCTGTTAAAGCAGTTGTTAGATTTGCAAAAATGTAAATATGCCACTTTTCTCATTTTTTGAAAATTATTTTTCTGAAAACGTGTTTGTATTAATATGGGCTTCTGTTTCTTAAGTATGTAAGAATTTCTCACCTTTACTAGTACATTTAATCAGTTTTAACTTACAGATTATTCAAACTAGTTGTGGCCCACATAGTCACAAGAATTTTGAGAAACTTAAATAGTACTCAATGATGAGAATGAGTCCTGAGAAAGAGAACTGTCATTACTGTTTATTGTTTATCTTCATGATTAAAGTTGATGCTTGTATTCGTTATAGCAACTGTATTCATTATAGCAACTGCTATAAAGAATGTTTAAGAATTTCAAAGTCATTGAAAGTTAGACAATTGCTAGCTTTCATTGCATAATGTGCTAATTTCCTCATGCAGTGTTTTGAGTTCAGGATTTTTCTCATCACCTTAAGGCAGTATTATTTGTTTCCTGCATCTGAACTTGTTAGTTACTATCTGAGCTGCAGTTTCCAAACCCAGTTTAGGTGTACATATTCCTCTTTGTGGCACTGGTTGTTGGTTGGTTTAGTCCCCTTCACGGTTGTCTTGTTCTTACTCTTTTATTGGTCTTCTGATTAGAAAGTTCTCAGTCACTTTGTGCTGTTCTGCATTGTTGTGCTGGTTCAGTTATTTATGTGACCTGTGTTGCCCAGGACTTGTACTGTGCCTCTGTTTGCACCCTCCTGTCTCTTTCCTCTTCTCACTTTTTTTCTTTTCTCACTGCTGCTCTTTCTACTTCTCTCCTCTGGGTACTTCTCTTTTCCTATTTAGTTCAAATCCTAATTTCTGTTGTCAAAGTTTCTTGTCAGCTGGACTCGTATTATAGTAGGATGGCATAGCAGCTAACTTATTAGCAGGTGGGATTGCATTACTGTATGAAGAGACGTTAGAAAACAAAAACATGCTGAAGAAAAGCTTGCAATAAAATATATTGGTATTGGGGCTGGTGCTGTGGCATATATGGGTAAAGCCTCTGCCTGCAGTGCCAGCATCCCACATGGTGCTGCTTCAAGCCTTGGCTACTCCACTTCCAATCCAACTCCCTGTTAATGGCCTGGGAAAAGCAGCAGAAAATGCCCAAGTGCTTTGGCCCTGCCACCCACATGGGAGACCCTGATGAAGCTCCTGGCTTCTGCCTGGTTCTACCCTGGCCATTTCAGCCACTTGGGGAATGAACCAGAGGATGAACTATCTCTGTCGTCGTTCCCCCCCCCGCCACGAACTCTGATTTTCAAATAAATAAATCTTAAAAAAAATTTTTTTGGTGTTAAATTGGTGAAAGCATATTAAAATTCTTGGATGGAGAACTAAGATTTTGTTTTAAAGCTGTAGAAAACTGGAGGTCTCAGGAAAATGTTCCTGTGTTAATATCAGAAAGAACTGTTGGTCAGCTACACCTACATTCACAGATTGGTGTGAATACACACACACACACACACACACACATTTAAAGATTTTATTTATTTGAGCAATAGAGTTATGGACAAAGAGGGAGAGACAGAAAGGTCTTCCATCCACTTGTTCACTTCACAAATGATGGCAGTGGTTGGAGCTGAATGCATCCAAAGCCAGGAGCCAGGAGCTTGGCTCTTGGGCCAGGCAGTGGCCCAAGCACTAGGGCCATCTTCCACTGCTTTTCCAGGCCATTAGCAGAGGATTGGAAGTGAAGCAGCGGAGACTTGAACCAGCGCCCGTATGGGATGCTGGTGCCACAGGTGGAGGCATAGCCTACGACACCACAATGCTGACATCTCTCTCTCTCTCTCTCTCTCTCTCTCTCTCTCTCTCTTTTTTAAAGATTTATTTTACTTATTTGAAAGGGAGATAGAGAGATGTCTTCCATCCACAGCATCACTGGCAGTGGCTTTACCTGCTATGCTACAATGCCAGCACCCACACTCCCCCCCACCCCTGCCCTGTGCACTTTTATGATTTATTTATTTATTTGAAAGGCAGAGTTACAGAGAGGCAGAGGCAGAAATACCTTCCATCTGCTGGCTTGCTCCCCAAACGGCTGCAGCAGCTGGAGCTGGGCCGATTTGAATGCAAGATCCCGCAGCTTCTTCCGGGTCTCCCACATGGTGCAGGGCGCAAGGGCTCAGCCATCTTCTATTGCTTTCTCAGGCACTTTAGCAGGAGCTGGCTTGGAAATGGAGCAGCCGGGACTCTAGTTTAAATGTATTGCTATCTGCTTGTGTTTCCAGTATTTATAAGCCACAATAAAAACTGTAACCTTCATATATGCCACTGGTCAAGTGTAATGTAATAATTTGTTAATGAACAGAATGCCAGTAGTATTGGGCTATTGGAGAGATCAAAAGAGATCCCCAGAAATCATGTTCCTATTTCATATGGCACGGTGGTTGGTATGTTTGGTAATAGCATCTGACAGGCAATTGGTTTTCAGAGGATGGTCTGAAGTTACTCCGTGGCAGAATTCCTAACAGTAATGTTTATATTTTCTTTGTTCATTTAAAAGAAAAATTATAATATCCACAAAGCTTTTGGTTAGTAAAAAACAAGACTCTGGGGGAAATAAACATTGATAGAAATGAAGTTGTAGAACCCTTATAATAGCATCATGAATTTTAAAAGAGTAATTTCAGATTACAGGAAATGAAGTGTAATTGAAGCTAATGATAAATTTTGAGCAGGTAGCTGAAATTATTCCCACTCATGAACTTCAGGACTGTGCTTTCTTGACAGAGCTCTAAGTCAGTGTTTTCAGCCTAACTGATGGTAAGACTGTCTGGGAAAGCCAGGAAGCAGTACTTGCATGTATTGCATTGTCATGCAGCTGAAAGAATCGAGTTTGGTTTAAAGTGACTTCAACTTGGTGGTGATTTTCTTTGTTTGCTAGGTATGCTTAAGAAATAATCCTCTTTATCATGCCGGAGCAGTTGCATTTTCGATTAGCGCTGGAATTCCTAAAGTTGGTGTTTTAATGGAGTCAGTTTGGAATATGAATGATAGCTGTAGATTTCAACTTAGATCTCCTGAGAGCTTGAAAAGCATGGAAAAAGCTAGCAAAACTACGGAAACTAAGTAAGTACTTTCTCCTAACTAATCGTGTGTTTATGTCAGTATCTTATTTGATCTGTATGGGATTAATAAAGGAAGACTTAGAAGTGTACAGTGACAGAATTTGGGAATTGCTAAGTTTTTGCCATTTTCAGCTTGCTTAATATTTGTGTGAGGGTGCTTTGAAAGGTTTGTGGGAAAATGAAATTAAAAGATGCTGTGGGATCCACCACGTTTGTATAGCAGCACTGTTCACAGTAGCCAAGATGCAGACTTGGCCAAGGTGTGAATAATCAGAGGAATGGATAAAGAAAATGTGTTTTACACACACACACACACACACACACACACACACTGGAATATTATTCAGTTATAAAAAAAGAATGAACTCTTGCATTTGCAACAAAATTCTTAGAGCTGGAAGATGTCATGTTGAGTGTCATAAACCAGACACAGAACGACAAATACGTGGTGTTCTCCCTTACATACAGAAGCAAAAATTGGCTGAATGAAGAAAGTTCAACATTCTGAACACAGAATGTTGTTAACTTAGAGGCTTGGTGGGATGGGAAGGATAAAGAGTTTGGTTTTAAAAAAAAAAAAAACAAAAACAAAAAAATGGAGAGGTTGGGATTGTGGTTCGGTTTGTTAAGCTACATCCCGGATCTGGCTTCCTGTTAATGCACCTGGGATGGCAGCAGAGGATAACCCAAGTGCTTGGGCCCTTGCCATCCATGTAGCAACCTGATGGAGTGCCTGGCTACTGGCTTTGGCCTGGCCCAGCCCTGGTTATTGTGGCAATTTTGGGAGTTAACCATAGGTGATAGATCTCTGTCTTTGTTTCTCTCTCTTTCTACCTGCCTTTCTAATAAATAAATCTTTTAAAAAGAAAAATCATTGAAGCTGGGTATGGTTCATTAATTGTGACAAATATACTAATATGGAAAGTTAAAAGGGAAAATGGAGTGAGGGTATATGGGAACTCGACAGAGTACCACCTCAGAATTTTTGTTTCGTAAATTTTTTTTTTTTTTTTTTTTTTTTTTTTTTTTGACAGGCAGAGTGGACAGTGAGAGAGAGAGACAGAGAGAGAAAGGTCTTCCTTTGCCGTTGGTTCACCCTCCAATGGCCGCCGCTGCAGCCGGCGCACCGCGCTGATCTGATGGCAGGAGCCAGGAGCCAGGTGCTTTTCCTGGTCTCCCATGGGGTGCAGGGCCCAAGCACCTGGGCCATCCTCCACTGCACTCCCTGGCCATAGCAGAGAGCTGGCCTGGAAGAGGGGCAACCGGGACAGAATCCGACGCCCCGACCGGGACTAGAACCCGGTGTGCAGGCGCCGCAAGGTGGAGGATTAGCCTATTGAGCCACGGCACCGGCCTGTTTCGTAAATTTAAAGTCAGTAATTAAAAATGTTTTTAATAGAAAAGATAATGTGAAGCAAGGCATTTGGGGCGGTGGTTAAGATGCCACTTGGGTTGTCTGCAACTTATGTCATAGTGCCTGGGTTCAGGCCTCTGCTCTGCTTCCTGTTCCAGCTTCCTGCTAATGCATATCCTGGCAGGCAGCTGGTGATCACTCGAGGATTTGACACTGACGTGACAGACCTGGATGGAGTTCTGAGCTCCTAGCTTCAGTGTGACCCAGCCCTGCTATTGTGGGCATGAGAAGCAAAGCAGCTGATGAGATCTCTCTCTCTCTCTCTCTGCCTTTCAAAAATAATTAATAAATAAAAATACCAGATTATTTGTTTCAGAATGAAATGAATAACAAATTTGTAATTTAGTTTTCTAGCTAAAAACAAATTGCTGCCTTGTGATAAATTATTTTTTTTTTTTACCATTTGTAGAATTTTGTATAGTTGCTATACGTAATTTCATATTTAAGATTTATTTATTTATTTGAAAGGCAGAGAGAGAGAAGAGAGAGATTGCTCTTCCATCTGCTGGTTCACTCCCCAAATGGACGCAATGGCCAGGACTAGGCCACACTGAAGCCAGGAGCTTCTTCCAGTTCTCCCATGTGGGTGCAAGGCCCTAGTACCTGGGCCATCTTTCACTGCTTTCGTGAATATAAGGAGAATCTTCTTTCTTCTCTTAGGCCTGAAAGTAAGCAGGAGCCAGTGAAAACGGAAATGGGTCCTCCCCCGTCTCCAGCATCCACGTGCAGTGATGCCTCCTCCATTGCCAGCAGCGCCTCAATGCCATACAGTAAGTTTTATGTGAAGTTCGTGGTGCCCGAATCAGAGCCCAAGAGCTATGTTCAGTTTGTTTCTTGCTTGAGGCAGCTCTTAGCGTCTGAAAAATCCTTTTTATATAAGTTTCTAGTAGATTTTTTGTACAGCTTTATTTAAATTAAAAAGTAGTTTGTACAGTGTTGACTATAATATCTAAACTTCATGGCAGTGGTAGAAGGAAATGACCTGCCTCTAGGTAGAGTACCTGTCCCCCTGCCCACCCCGCCCCCCCCCCCCCCCCGAGACTCTTACACACATTGGTTACAGCGTGGCTGCAACTTGTGCGCAGATTTGTAGAGTTTGTAAACCTAGACTCACTATTGTACCATGGAGCTGAAGTTTTGATTTTATAGTGTAGTTTGTTTATTTATTTATTTATTATATTTATTTATTTATTTTTTTGACAGGCAGAGTGGACAGTGAGAGAGAGACAGAGAGAAAGGTCTTCCTTTGCCGTTGGTTCACCCTCCAGTGGCCGCCGCGGCCGGCGCACTGCGGCTGGCGCACTGCGCTGATCCAAAGGCAGGAGCCAGGTACTTATCCTGGTCTCCCATGGGGTGCAGGGCCCAAGCACTTGGGCCATCCTCCACTGCACTCCCTGGCCACAGTAGAGAGCTGGTCTGGAAGAGGGGCAACCGGGACAGAATCTGGCGCCCCGACCGGGACTAGAACCCGATGTGTCGGCACCGCAAGGCGGAGGATTAGCCTGTTGAATCACGGCGCCGGCTCAGTTTATTTATTTATTTTTAAAAGGGAAAGAGGAATGGAGGGTGGGAGGTGGGGAGAGAGAGAGAGAGGTCTTCCATCCTCTGGTTCACTCCCCAGATTCCACAACAGCTGAGCCTGGACCAGGCTGAAACTAGAAGGCTAGAACTCAGTCTGGGTTTTCCATAAGGGGGCAGAGGCCCAAGCACTTGGACCATCTTCTGCTGCTTTTCCTAGGCCATTAGCAGGGTGCTGGATCAGAAGAGGAGCAGCCTAGACTCTAACTTGTGCCCATATGGGTTGCCAGAATCGCCGATAGAGGCTTTACCCACTATTCCATAATCCACCCACTAGAGTAGTTATTTTACAGCTGAGGAAATTTAAAATTAAACTTCAACAGCTACATTATAGTTTTTATTTATTTATTTATTTGAAAGGCAGAGTTACAGAGAGGCAGAGGCACAGAGAGAAAGGTATTCCATCTGTTGGTTCACTCCCCAGATGGGTGCAGTAGCCGGCCAGAGCTGGGCTGATCTGAAGCTAGGAGCCAGGAGATTCTTTTGGGTCTCCCACACAGGTGCAGGTTTGGGCCATTCTCCACTGCTTTCCCAGGCCATAGCAGAGAGCTGGATCTGAAGTGGAGCAGCCAGGACTCAAACTGGCGCCCATATGGGATGCTGGCACTGCAGGAGGTGGTTTCACCCGCTATGCTGCAGCACCGGCCCCACATGATAGTCTTTGAGGACATAGAACAGCCTATCAAGTCCTCTTTTTTAAGCCTTGGTTTGGTCACCCTAAGTTTTGAGTCCAAAATACATGTGTATTTCTTGTTTGTAGTGATGTTAGTGTAGGAAGGCATTAACAGTTGTAGTTTCTTTCCTGTGAATTTATTTGAAGTAGAAGTTGGTCATAAACCAGCGCCGTGGCTCACTAGGCTAATCCTCTGTCTTGCGGCGCCGGCACACCGGGTTCTAGTCCCGGTCGGGGCGCCGGATTCTGTCCCGGTTGCCTCTCTTCCAGGCCAGCTCTCTGCTGTGGCCAGGGAGTGCAGTGGAGGATGGCCCAACTGCTTGGGCCCTACACCCACATGGGAGACCAGGAGGAAGCACCTGGCTCCTGGCTTCTGATCAGCGTGATGCGCTGGCTACGGTGGCCATTGGAGGGTGAACCAACGGCAAAAGGAAGACCTTTCTCTCTGTCTCTCTCACTGTCGACTCCGCCTGTCAAAAAAAAAAAAAGAAGTTGGTCATAAAACTCCAGAAAGCAGTCATTCATGACATTTTTATCTAGAAGCCTCAGTTATGTATTCCTTTAAAAATGAGCGATTTTCATATATGTAGATGAAATCTATAAAGTCTCTTTCACGTTTTCTTTTTGGTACTTACCATTTTGTTGTTGTCTAAGAACGCCGCCGGTCGACCCCTGCCCCGAAAGAGGAGGAAAAGGTGAACGAAGAGCAGTGGTCTCTTCGTGAGGTCGTCTTTGTGGAAGATGTTAAGAATGTTCCTGTTGGCAAGGTTTGTTCCAAATATCTGCTGCTATACTGGTTATGCCAGCATTCGTGGTCGGTGCGTGGTGTGAGCCCTGTCTTCCTGGGCTGTTTTCTATGTATCGGCTTCAGCGGCTTCTTCGGTTCCATCCCTGAATCAGATGCATCTCTGCTCTGTCTCTCTTCTGTGCCCGAGAGATGAAGAGATGATGTTCCTCACTGAGCTTGTGTGGCTTTTATCATAACAAGAACTCAGACGTGTTACTGTGGAGTCATTGCACATTTACTGAAAAGTTGCATGGAGATACATAATCTTTTGATGATTCATCCTTAATGCTGAAAGAACTTAGTAGTTTGGTTACACAGCCTTGCATTTCCCCCTCTCCTCCTGAAGAGGGTTTGTCCTGGAGTCCGAGTAGGTGGAGGCCGTCACTGTAGTGTCCTTCATTTCACTTTCTCTCCATGCAGTACCGAGTAAACCCACAGCTGTAGGATATCTGCGAACTAAAGGTTTTTCCTGATGCTCTTTAGTGTCCAAAACTTGACGGTCTTCTGTATATAATTGAAGCAAAGGGCCGGAGCGCCATACTGAATGGTTTATAAAGGCCTTTGTCATACAGCACGCCATCTGATTAACTGCAGTGTATAATTATGGTTAAGTGTTTTCTTCTGAGAAGCTTACACTGGCTCCAGATTAGAAGTGTTGATGTTTGGACAAAGAGTGCGGGACTGAGATCCCCGGGTGTCAAGTCCTGTGTGTATGTGGTGTTTACATGTATTAAACTGGAATAACATCACAGACCTTCTCAGCCACGTTCACTTAATTTCAGATTCTCAATAGCCACTGAGGGCTGCTGCTTACTGTAGTGGATGGCGCTGATAACTGTCACACAGTGTCACACAGTATGGCTAGTAATGAGGGAAGGTGGGAGATGTTCTTGGGTCATGTTTGAATTTTTCAGTTGATTGCTAAACATTCATAGACTGTATTGGCTGCATGAGTTGGTTTTTCTCTGAATATAGACATCAACAGCAAAGCTTTAATGAGTCTGTCCAGGTTAATTTTATAACCTGGTTATCACTGAAGAAACATTCTCTTAAGGAGTTAAACACCTTTTAAGTTAAGCTAGTTCATTGAAGAGATTTTGTATGTTGATTTCATATAAGCTGTTGTTACTACTCAATGTATGTGCCCGTACTTCTAGGTGTTAAAAGTGGACGGTGCCTATGTTGCTGTGAAGTTTCCAGGAACATCCAGCAACACAACCTGTCAGAGCAGCTCCGGTCCCGACGCCGACCCTTCGTCTCTCCTGCAGGATTGCAGGTTACTGAGAATTGATGAACTGCAGGTGGGTGTGCAGAGCCACTGAGCAGGTAAACGTGGGGCTGACTCCTTGAATGTGTTCACTAAGAGTCAGTTTCTTTTTTGTCATACAGGTTGTCAAAACTGGAGGAACGCCAAAAGTTCCGGACTGTTTCCAAAGGACGCCTAAAAAGCTTTGCATACCTGAAAAAACAGAAATATTAGCAGTGAATGTAGATTCCAAAGGTGAAGATTTAAGTTTTACCAGTGTCCCTTCTCTGTACCACACTCACTGCCCAGGCAGGAAATGGGAGTAGGGCCAAGTGTTCGGGCAGTGACAGATTTTGTCCTCCTGTGTAAGATTGTGGAAGGAACTGTGTGTGTCTGAATTGACTTACCCTTGTGGCCAGGGCTGTGAGCATCTGCTCAGTACTCGTCCAAGTGACTGACTGTGTAACAGCTTCTATCACTTCTTTCCCCCACAAGGTGTGCATGCTGTTCTGAAGACTGGAAATTGGGTACGCTACTGTATCTTTGATCTGGCTACGGGAAAAGCTGAACAGGAGAATAATTTCCCTACAAGCAGCATCGCCTTCCTTGGTCAGAATGAGAGGAATGTCGCCATTTTCACTGCTGGACAGGTAAAGGCTCATGTTTGCTTGAGAGAAATGCTAGGGAAACACTGTTATCGTTGTGAAGGTTAGGGTTTGTATTTGGTTTGCTTGTTATCAAACTATTAAAGAATGTGGGATATTTAATAGATCCTTATAGTAGGTTTCTTATTTGATCAGTATTACTGACGATTATTACTGGTATCTACTTAGAAAAGTAATATACTGTTGTGAAAATCAGAGTTTTTATATATAGCCAAACTTTATTATTTCCCTCTATGTATAGGAATCTCCTATTATTCTTCGAGATGGAAATGGTACCATCTATCCAATGGCTAAAGATTGCATGGGAGGAATAAGAGATCCTGATTGGCTTGATCTTCCACCTATTAGTAGTCTTGGAATGGGTGTGCATTCTTTAATAAATCTTCCTGCCAATTCAACAATCAAAAAGAAAGCTGCTGTCATCATCATGGCTGTGGAGGTAATTGGAATTCTGAAAGTACATGGCATTCTGATGTAGACGACACTGCTGAAGCATATGGAAACAGTCTCGAGTAGATCCTTCATTGCCCCTTCCTGCCTTCCAAGAGTTACTATTAGTAGTGTGTTAGGATAACAAAACAAACCAGTGAGTATAATGTAGAGTTGGGAGAATGTGTACATTTTTTGATAGGTCCAAGAAGTAGGGATTTTATGTGTCAGTGAGGAGCAGTGGATGAGGCTGGAGAGAGGCACTGTGAGGGGTACCTGTGTGCTAATCCTAAAGGGCCTGACTTTACCCTGAAACCTCAAAGTGGTATAATTTTAAGTAGATAAATGGGAAGATCAGCTTTTTAGAAAAGATCTTCTATAAAGGGTGGGTTTTTAAAAAACAGGTATTGGATAATGGAAATTTAGAGATCTTACAGGTAAGAATAATCCAGGTTAGACAAAAACAATTATCTAGATTGAACTCTTGGAAATTTCAGAGATCTTAAGAATATAGAAGCTATAAAGCTTGGTAACTGGATATCACCAATAAATAAAAGAGTTAAAAAGCTTTTGTCTTGAGGGTGGTTGATTTTAGAGAGGAAATATAGTAGGAGAAACAACTGGTAAGGGAAGAGGATGAGTTTAATTTTTAGTGTGCTGCAGTTGAGTATTTATGAAATATAGAGTTTTCGTTCTCATCATTGAAAGATGTTGGAGCAGTTTGAAGACTGATGTGGTCTTTAAAAGAGCACCTGATGACATGCTGGGTGTACTTAGAGGGACAGGGTGAAATTTCAGAGACAAGTTAGGAAGCTGTTAAAGTAATGTGGGTGAGAGTTGATATGGACTTGGCCCAGTGATGACACTGTAGGTACACTAGATATGTTTTGAAAGTAGAACCAACAGGGTGTGCTGATGGCTACAGGAAGTAATGGCAGTTACAGGAAGTGAGAAGACAAAAGATTTTGAGAGAACGAAGTTGCCATTTCTGAAGATGAGGCCTGTCAGGTGAGGAAAGGTTCAGTAAGTAGGGGGTGGCATCAGAAAGTTGGTTTTAGACTTGTAAAGTTCAGGCTTTCAGCCAAAGAGGACATGAGAGAGAAAAAGATAGATACCTGAGTCTAAAAGCCAGGAGGGGGAAATAGACATGGGGCTGTTATTTAAAGGATTACACTGAGGATCATCAGTATTGTGGATGAAAGGTCCAAGGACTGAGCCGTGAGAATACTCGTATCATTTAAGTGTCAGGATGATAACATTTTGAGAACATGCATACAAGATCAAGAAGGGTCATCCATAAGAGTTGGAGGACAGCTGGATTCAGGGGAATTCTAGAAGCCAAATGAGGAGTATGTGTCAAGATGTAGCAATCAGGTATGGTAAGTGATGCTAAAGACTGGATAAACTGGGTACTGAGTACTGACTTGTGGGTTTGACACTATCTCCTTTATTGTTGACAGCGGGCATGAAAGCTTGATTAGTGTGAGGTATGCAGAGAATGGGAGGTGAGGAACTGGAGAATTTTCTATAAAGGGTGGAAATGTAGCATAATAGGGGGACATACACCCCTCAGTAGGTTAGAGGTGGTTAGTAAACTTTGTATTAAAACTTCTTTTCAACGATTTACTTGAAAGACAGAGTGAGGCAGGCCATGGTGTGGATCTCTCATCAGGTTTACTCCCTAAATGTCTGTAACAGCTGGGGCTGGGAGCCTGGCACTCAATCTGGGTCTCCCACATACATGTCACAGACCCAACTGCTTAAGCCATCACCTGCTGCCTCCCAGGGTGCTCATTACAGGAAGCTGGAATTGAGAGCACAGCCGAGACTCCTGCCATCACTCTGGTGTGGGATGTGGGCACTTCCCAAGTCTGCACCCCACAGCAGTGCTTGCCCCTGTGTGGAGCTGCACCCAAAGTAAGACTGACTGCAGGTGTTCCTGAGAGCTCCTGAGTTGTTGTTTGTAGACATATTTTCGTACATCTGGGATTATAATCTAGACTGACAGTTCCAAACCACAGGGGGCAAGGACAAGGAGATGACTGTGATCTGAACTTGACCCCTAGAAATAGTCTTCCACTCATTAACATCATAGAGTTTGATATTTTAGAATCCAGACTTTCAGTTGCTTGTGAAAAATGAGACCTGGTAAAAGTAGGCCCCCTTATACCCACCTCATGAAAACATTAGACTCCGGCTTTTCCATCCTGTTTGTATTCGCTCAAGTTCATTGCAGTCCCTATGACCTGCAGTTTGTTGCTGAGTCATTTTGTTGCCATTTATTGTAGGGCTTGTTTTGCCCACAGCCTCCCTCTCCCGTTTTTGTTACTTCAAAGTTGGGCATTTGATTGTGTGACACCTGCACTTAATCAGCCCAGTAAGGATAGACAGCCAGCATGTCTGTGTACCTCAGAGACTAGTACTTACCACACAGTAGACACAAGACATTTTTTACTTAACTCTGTGCCCTTTGCTGTAAGAATAAATGACAAGTACAGCGTACAACCCAGCTAAAAGTGATACTGCTATCTGTAGTGTGAAAATCTATGCATCACCTTGTAGGCTGGAGCTGAGAGCTTCCTGTAGAATGGCTGCTTCTAACCCTGAAAACAGTCTATATTGTCTCAGTGTGCAACACACTCTCTTTATTTTAGTTGCCTTTGAAAATATTGGACCTTTGTTCTTTAGAGAGACTTTGACATATCTTCTTTATGAATGTTGTATAAATATAAATTTCCACATTTGCAAAGTTAGTATCATGTGGCCCACATGAACTCTGGAGCTGTTAGGTTATCTCAGATCCAAAATGGCCTAGCTCCCATGTGGTAGGGAGTGGAAATGTTTTCTTATGGAGGCGCCCCCCTGACTCCCCCTCCCCCGCCCAAGCCTACCCAGTTTTATCTCTTCCTTCCCTTAAGGAGGACAAGTTATTCAAATGCTTGCTTGCTTGCTTGCTTTATTTATTTATTTGAAAGAGTTACACAGAGAGAGGAGAGGCAGAGACAGAGAGGTCTTCCATCCACTGGTTCACTCCCCAATTGGCTGCTACAGCGGGAGCTGCGCCAATCCGAAGCCAGGAGCCAGGAGCTTATTCTGGGTCTCCCACATGGTTGCAAGGACCCAAGGACTTGGGCCATCTTCTACTGCTTTCCCAGAGCTGGACTGGAAGTGGAGGACTTGAACCGGTGCCCATATGGGATGCTGGCACTGCAGGCAGCAGCTTTACCCACTACGCCACAGCGGCCCCTCAAATGGATTTTTCTTTCTTTCTTTTTTTTTTTTTTTAAAAAGATTTATTTATTTAACGTGAAAGTCAGTTAGAGAAGGAGAGGCAAAGAGTGAGAGAGAGAGGTCTTTCATTCACTGGTTCACTCCCCAGATGGCCACAACAGCCAGAGCTGTGCCGATCCAAAGCCAGGAACCAGGGGCCCAAGGACTTGGGGCATCTTCTGCTGCTCTCTCAGGCCATAGCAGAGAGCTGGATTGGAAGTGGAGCAGTTGGGACTGGAATCAGGACCCATATGATGCCGGCACTGCAGGTGGCTGCTTTACCTGCTATACCACAGTGCCGGCCCCAAATGCATTTTTCTTCTTTTAGTACTCACTCTTTTCCTATTTTTCCTATCTGCTTTTTTTTTTTTAAGTTCTTGCTTTGAGTTTATAATGAGCAAGTTTGTATTATAAAGCATGCTTAATCATCAGTGCATTGAGTTCTTAAAGTACTTTTGACCTTCTTAGTACGTTCATGTTTGGAACTGACGAATGTGTCCTAGAAATACCTTGATGACATGTTTTATAATGATGTGTTTATTAATGACGTGTTCTATAAATACTTTATCTGTTGACAGGTAAGTACCTGTCACCTTTGAGAATTACACTTGTCATGATTCCTGGGAAGTTGAGAGGTTTGGTTTTCATGTACTTAAGTATAGCGTGACCTTTGAGAGCATAAGAGAATGATGGCAAGCCTGCAATAAAATTTGTACTCTGTTAGTTGGCTAGCAGTGTTAATAGAACTCTGAAATTCTAATTTGGTGGTTATATGTTGAGAACCAGCGATCAGCAAACCATGGCCTAAAGGCCAGCTCCAGCCGCTCCTATGCATGATGCTTTGTGTATCGCTGCTGCCTTCCTGCTGGGCCGTTCTTCAAGGGCCCTCACACTGAACTCCTTTTGCCAGGCCAGCCTGAAATCGCATCTTCTTATGTGCAGATCTGATTCTATGAGTGTCTCGTCAAGGAGAACTTTCGTAATGTGCTATTAATTCACTGAAGGTCGTGCCCCCCCCCCCCCCCTTTGTCTGAGCACAGAAACAAACCTTGATGCAGCACATCCTCCGCTGTGACTACGAGGCCTGTCGGCAGTACCTTGTGAATCTGGAGCAAGCCCTTCTTTTAGAGCAGAACCTGCAGATGCTGCAGACCTTCATCAGCCACAGATGTGACGGGAACCGGAACATTCTGCACGCTTGTGTGTCGGTTTGCTTTCCAACCAGCAATAAGGAAACTAAAGAAGAAGAGGGTAAGATTAGGAAGACTTTAAAAGAGTTTTAGTCAATTTCTAAAATAAAGAAGAGCAAGTTACCATAAAGAAGGTGTGTGATTTTGTGAGATGTTCAGATTTTGGCTTTCTCAGAAGGTAAAATTGCCTGAACTCTTGTCCGATGGGTATGTAGGAGCAACAGAATTTCTCATCAGTGTGTTTTTATTTATTGTATAATTCTTTTATATATTTTAATTTTTAGAGTTTATTGATTCATTTATGTATTTGAAAGAGTGACAGAGAGAGAGAGGTCTCGCATACACTAGTTCATTCACCAAATGGCTGCAGGAGCAGAGCTGGACCTAAAGGCAGAACTTGGTCCCAGTCCTCCACATGCATAGCAGGAACCCAACTGTTGAGCCATCACCCACTGCTACCCAGGCCCATTAGCAGGAAGTTGGATTGGAAGTAGAATAGCTAGGACTCAAATCAGCACTCTGATATGGGATGCAAACATCCCAAGCTGTGGCTTAGCCCATAACCCACTGTCCTACAACATCAGTTCCCACTGTACTCAACAATCTTATTTTTGACCCATGGAGATGGGAAAATAAGGTAGAATAAGGAAATAAATCATATGTTGAAGGTCATAATTCACCTTTTTTTTTTTTTAAGATTTATTTATTTGATAGAGAAAGTTATCTTCCATTCACTGGTTCGCTCCTCAAATAGCTGCAATGGCTGCAGCTGGGCCGATCTGAAACCAGGAGCCAGGAGCTTCCTTCGGGTCTCCCACACGGGTGCAGAGACCAAGACCATCTTCTGCTGCATTCCCAGGCCTTAACTGAGAGCTGGATGGGAAGTGGAGGAGCCAGGACTTGAACCAGTGGCCATATGGGATTCTAGCACTGTAGGTGGAGTCTATAGTACAGTGCCGACCTCCACGCTGTCTTAAGTCTGGTTCTCAGTAGGAAGAGTGAAGCAACTGGTTATCTAGTATGTGAATTAGAGCACTAGCATATGTACAAATTGCATTTGGTAATCCTGTACATACTTGCTACTTCTGAAGCTTAAATTGATCCTAATTTTTTCTCTTATCTTTCAGAAGCAGAGCGCTCTGAAAGAAATACATTTGCAGAACGGCTTTCTGCGGTTGAGGCCATTGCTAATGCAATATCAGTTGTTTCAAGTAATGGCCCAGGTAGTCGGGCTGGATCATCAAGCAGCCGAAGGTAATGTGATTTTTACCAGGAAAGTTTAATTGGAGGAAACAAAAAACACTCAAGTACAGAAAGCAGTGTCTCTCTTTACCTATCTTCTGCATGAATTGATAGGTTGTCCTTCTTTGTTTGGGTTTTGGCTTCTTCCAGTAACACCATGGGAAAAGTACCTGATGATAACTAACTTCAATTTAAATCTAGAACAGTAGGCTCTAAAACTCTTGAAAAGTTGAGATTACTTACACAGGTAGTTCAAATTTGATTCTTTCAGTGTGTTCTTAGTTCATCATCATTCTTGCTTCTTAGAAAGCTATTTTCTTTCATTTTTGAGGAACAGGTAATATAATAATGGATAGACCCTCTATCTTTTATTTTCAGATTGCTTATTGAGGTCAGTTTCTCAGATTTCTTAATCATCTGGGATGAAATGAAAGGCTGGTGATGTGTGTTATGAATGTTTGGTGTTTTAAATTTTCTGAGTTGTGAGAAGCACAAACCTTTATAACACGTTATGAATTAATAGATGTTTTCACTAGTTGTTGAATATAAATGATTCAGGATATTCTCTCTCTGTAGGAAAAAGCACACTTACCGTAGACAGAGGAAAGACAAAATTCTTTGCTGCTGTCTGATCATTCATGGAAGCCCTGCGCATGTGTGCTTATGTGCTAGGTCGTAAATTCTGTCTGAAGACCCTCCTTGCCTATTTTGTGTTCCATACTCATCTTTCCCTTTAGAAGTTATTATTCTTAAGTTGGCACAAAGAAGGCTTCCAAGTTGATAGCTTCCCAGGTTCAAAAACATCCTGAAGTTTTTGATAACTCTTATCTTTATGGGTGACTGAACTTTAATTAAAAAAAAAAAAAGACGTAATGTAAACTATACAAAATGGAAATTATCACTAGGCAGGCAAAGTGGTCAAAAATGGAAAGCAACTTTAAATTCATCATGAAGAAATTAGTGTCTGGATTATTTCAGGTATTTCATTTCCTCAGGGAAATTACAGGTGCAAATCAAGTTGGACTCTGATATGCTTGGTCCAATGCCAGTGCTGCCATCTCTTTTTTTCATGTCAGGATTATTTTGAAGGCAAAGACTAAAAGGAGCTTCAAGAGTGGGTGATGCGTCGCTCACAGAAATAATTTGCTGAGTAAGCTCCTTTGAGGAATTTGCCGAAGATTTCACTGCAGTGCTCTTAACCAGTTCAAACTCAGGGCTGCCGATTGAACAGATGAAAGCACAGGAGTCTTATTACCACGCCGGGCAGTAGGAAGTGCACAGACTCTCTTCACTGAAGTGAAACCCTCCTCTAGCCTACCATGGATTGTCTAGGCGATGCCCCTTGATGAGTGTGCAGGCTGGGATTCGTGAGCTGTAAGCTCAAGCTGGTGCAGTTTCAGTATTGAATGGAGCACTGTTAAATGCCTTCCGATGGTGATTTGACTCAGCAGATGTGTTATGTGGCTCGATAGTTCTGAGTCCCGAGGGCAGATTGAGTGGAGAGCTTGACTGATGCATCTGATTGCAGGTGTATGTACTCTAGAGATGTAATCTGGAAGACACATGACCTTCGCTTTTTTGTCACAGTGTTATGTTTGAACATGACTGGATTCTAAGGCTTCTGTAGCATGGATATAACGTGCTTACAAAGAGGAAAGTACATCATCCTTGAATTCTTCCATATTGTCAGAAAATACGATGACTCCAGGCAAGCCTATACGAAGAAATGTCAAAACTCTGAATCTTAGCAGCCAAGGTGGTATCTCCTCAGTATTGTCCTCAGCCATGAGGATCCAGGTGAATCTTCATGAATTGTGTACAGCATCTTGAAGAATAATTTTCTTTTTTGTTTTTTGTTTTTTATTTTTTAAGAATCTGTATGAGGAGCTGGGCATTGTACTTAAAAATGGTCCCAAGACCTAATGAAGAAAAGAGGTTAAGGACAATTTTTAAAATGACAAAGAATGACCCCCTCATTTAATATTGAATTGACTACATGACAGCAACAAAGTTGGGAGCTTGCAAGTTCAAGATGAGACTATGGTCTCAATTTATCTTCATTACTCTTAATCTACTTTAAGTTAGAGGTTGGAAAGGAGCCCACATATGTTTGATTTGTCCGGTGCAGTGTTACAAACTCTTTAATTTGAATGCCTTTCCATGAGCAGGTTTGCCTCTAATTTGCCACTACTCCATATTTCTTACACCTGACTACCCTGTACTCATTTATTTTACCTTTCTGACCCAGTAGGCATTGACTGTGGGACCCTGGTGTAAGCATTTATTTTCAAGTGATTCACAGTGCCTCCCAATTATTGCTGATTTTCCCCCCTCTGTGCTTTGAGTACTATGACACATTAGGATACCAATGTCTCTGTCGAGCTTAATTAGAGCTATGTGGGAGCATCACAGTGTGAATAGGCACTGTGGGGTGTGCTGTTCCTGGTAAGATGCTCCCCTTTTTCTCTGAGTGACACCTTTGGACAGGGAAGTAACCTTGACTGAAGCAGTGTCCCCTGCTCTCGTCCACATTATAAACTCTTACACGCAAGATTTCTCAAATGGGAAAAAGAAGACATTGATAATATAAAAGAATGATCTGTAGGTATCTTTAATAGTACTGGAGTAGCTAATATATTATTTGAGATATTAAAATTTACTTTGCAGAATCTTCTAGAGTGTTTCTATTCCAAAAAGTACTTCGTAACTAAGACTTATGAAATGGATGCATTCCTACAAGTAGCCTCTAAGAGAGTGTTTTGTGAATACATAAAGGAGTTTTTTCCTACAAAATTGAAAGTGTATTGATATGGGAAAACACGTTTACACTTAGCTTAATTAATGATTACTGCCACTAGAAATTCAAGTGTTAATAAAATCTTATACACATATTATGCTCACCTAGTAAGATGTTAGGTCTTAACGTACAAAGATGTCATGTCTTTGGAATTAAGTCTGCAAGGGAGAATATGGTCCCTTATGCGCTGTCTAGCCCTTCAAATTGAGTGTTCTTACACATTTAGAAGCTCTAAAATTGTGGCTAAGTGAAGGGATTTGCCTTATGTGCTGTCTCTTAATTGCTGTTAGTTCTAAATACGTTAATTTTGTAGCTTTTGTGAGCTTTTATTCAGAGGGATAGATTTTCGTATGGGTAGCTACTAGTTCCCCTAGCAAGGTCTCTGTGTGTGATTATTTCTTTTTTCTCTTTAGTGATGTACACACTGTACAATAGTGTTTTTTAAATAGCAATAGGAAAAAACATGCCCAGACAATCTAATGACATATTCTACAAGCTCTAGTTTTCATTCAGTAATTTCTTGGGGATGAAAGTTGTACTGTTTGAAAATAAATTTTTTTGTATAAAAAAAAGAATCGAAATTGGTCTTTGTTTTAAAAATATTCATGATGTGGATCTTAGTTCAGTTTTTGAGATCACAGAAAAGGGTTGAGAGGTTAACTTCGTTTTGTGCTAATCAGTATGTTTACTGATGTCGATTATTAAACTTCATTCTCACTGATTATGGAAAGGGGACAGAAAACTTTGTTTTAATGTTCAGCTGTTCATATGTCTGTACTGTATGAAAGATTATTTCTAATCTTATCTCATTGCAACTTTTGTTCCCTGTGCTTAAAGTTTGTGTGGGAGCTTAATAAAGTGGTTTTATTGGTAAACTGGGTGCTGTAGTAACCCCAGTTTCATTTCTATCCCTCACTGACTTACTCTGTGATTCCAGAATTGGCATTTGTACTTCACTTCCCTTGCCTGGAGTGTCTGTTTGTAGAACATACTTTGATCTTCTCAGATGAGAAGTTTCTGTACACCTGTCAGTACATGTGCACGTGGTAGTGAGCTCTGATTCTGTCCGTGTTCTTCTAGTTTGAGATTACGGGAAATGATGAGGCGATCGTTGAGAGCTGCTGGTCTGGGTAGACATGAAGCTGGCGCCTCCTCCAGTGACCATCAGGATCCAGTGTCACCACCCATAGCTCCCCCTAGCTGGGTTCCTGACCCTCCTGCCATGGATCCTGGTAAGATCTCTTTCATCTTGTTTGTAACCAAGTGGCAAGGTTATGAGAGAAAAGAAGTGGAACATTTTAATGCTCTATTTAGAAATTTGAAGTGTTTGGAAGTAGTATGATAAATTATTTTATAAACGTTTGATAGTAGGAGTTTATATTTTAAATTTTAAATTCTAGAAACTTCATCAGGCACCTCTCTCACTGAAATGTTTTATCCTGGAAAGAAGCTAGAGAGTCCCTTTATTAGCAATACATCAAGCTAAGTCAATAATTTGCTTAGTGGATTCCTTCTCTTGGAGTTTGGGAGAGAGATGTTCACTTTGAGCATCTGTCCAGTTTGACCTTGGCTGCAGAGCAGAGCCTTAAGGCCATTTGAAAGCACATGCTAGAGCTATGTTGCCTATAATGATGTGCATCCTGCTGTTCTGTTTACTGAAAGATGGTGACATTGATTTTATCCTGGCCCCCGCTGTGGGATCTCTTACCACAGCAGCAACTGGCACTGGTCAAGGACCCAGCACCTCCACCCTTCCAGGTAAGAATCTCTACTCTCTTGTCTGGGCATTTGGAAGGAAGAAGGACACACTTTGGATACAGGGTTCTGTGGATCTGCACTGTTTCTGGAGGAGACTTTGCTTTGCTTGAAAAGCATATAATTATCTGAATTATCTTCCGTATGTCAGTGGAAATGTGCGGTATGTATGTACAGGTTTAGAAATGAGTTGAGATTGTACAGTGTTACTGTTACTGTATTTATAGTCTTTGTATTGAAGTGAGTTTATTAATAACGTTAGAGTTTCACTGGTGGTTCTTTGCCTGGTGTATTAATCTGGATAGTCTTTTAGTCTGCCATGTTCACCCTTGTTTTCATACTGAATGGATCTGCTTGTTTACAGGGCCTTCCGCAGAGCCATCTGTAGTAGAATCCAAGGATCGGAAAGCAAATGCACATTTTATATTAAAATTGTTATGTGACAGTGCAGTTCTGCAGCCCTATCTACGGGAACTCCTCTCTGCTAAGTAAGACTTCATATACTTTGCAATAGGAAGATTTAACTTAGTGACTTTTAGTGTTATATATAGTTATATATGGATGACAGTTAGATGAATTTAAAGTAATATACTGGAATATAATATTCCATGCCCTTGGCTGCTTCACTCTCTGAGATGCCACCTTTGTCCTCCTCTTCCACTTCTTCCTCTTATTTTTTTTTAAAACATTTTATTTTATTAAAAATTTTATTTTATTTTATTGACAGAGAGGTAGAGACAGAGAAATCTTACATATGCTGCTTCACTTTCCAAAATGGATGCAACAGCTGGGTCTCTGACTAAAACAACTTAGTTTTTTGTTTCATCATGAATATTTATGTCTTTGACAGTCAAAAGGGACATAATAATTAATACATGGATTTTTTTAAAGATTTATTTATTTAAAAGAGTTACACAAAGAGGGAGAGACAGATCTTCCGTCTGCTAGTTCACTCCCAAAACAGCTGCAACGGGCCAGAGCTGGGCTGGGCTGAAGCCTGGGTCTCCCACGTGGTTGTGGGGGCCCAATCCCAGGTGCAGCAGGGAGCTGGACTGGAAGTGGAAGCAGTCAGGCTGCCAGCCACACCCCTGTGGGATGCTGGTGTCATAGGTGGTGGCTTAATGTGCTGCACCACAAGGCCTGCCCCTGTAATTAATATTTTTATGTACAATTCTCATTTCAGGGATGCAAGAGGGATGACTCCGTTTATGTCGGCTGTAAGTGGCAGAGCTTATCCTGCTGCAATTACCATCTTAGAAACAGCCCAGAAAATCGCCAAAGGTAAATTACTTCAAGTCCTGAATGAGTTGCTTATTTTTCAGTTTGATTAGGTTGTCTTTTGTACACGTAGTAGTGTAATTATTCAAGTTAACTTCCATATGTAAATGATTAAACTGATTGGAAACTGATTATCAAGATAATTCTTGCGTCTGCAAAATTCATCATGTGTTTATAATTTTCTCAAGTATATTATATCTTCTATCTTTCCATCAGAAAACAACCGGTATGAATTTCTTGAAAGTATTTTTTTAAAAAGCTTAAAATACCTTGAAAATAAAAGATGGCTTCTTGATAGAACCTTGTAACTGCTTAATCGGTGGTAGTGATAAAAGCTTATAGAAATAATAGGCAAATGTCTTGTAGTTATTTCTGACTTGGAATTTCTGCTCAGTAGAAAGCATTAAGGAATATCTGTTCCTGCCATCCAGTGTTTAGATTAAAGTAGTTATTTTTAAAAACATTATTGATACATCTTTTCTTTTTAAGATGTAGTTATTTATTTGAAAGGCAGAGTTACAGAGAGAGAGAGAGAGAGACAGAGAGACAGAGAGAAAGATCTTGTATTCGCTTGTTCACTCACCAAATGGCTGCAACAGCCAGGGCTGGGCCAGGCCAGAGCCAGGAACATCTTCCCAGCCTCCCACATAGGTGCAGGGCCCCAAGGATTTGGACCATCTTCCACTGCTTTCCCAGGCATATTAGCAGAGTTGGATCAGAAGTAGAGGAACTGGGACTCTAATTGGCACCTATATGGGATGCTGGTGCCTCAGGTGACAGCTTTACCTGCTGTATCATGGCACTGGCGCCCAGTATTTCTTTTCTGAGATGAATTGTAGTTTGGTAACTAGAACTAGAACTTGAGTTCTCATTGCTCAGTGCTAAGGATTCAGATGGCTGATGTGTGGTGTGTGTGTACTGCCATCATATGGGCTTTGCCTTATTTACTTGGCTCCAGAATTGCCTGGGTTTCCTTGTACATTGACTTTGCCTTTATATATCAAATTTTTTTTACATCTATAGTAGTTTCTGGTTTATATATCAAGAGTTTTCTATTTGAGAAAAATAGTATATGGTCATGATTAAGTCCTTTCCTAATAGATAAACTCCTGTATTCTTCATCTTTTTAGCCGAAGTGTCCTCAAGTGAAAAAGAGGAAGATGTGTTTATGGGAATGGTTTGTCCATCGGGTACCAACCCTGATGACTCTCCTTTATATGTCTTGTGTTGTAATGACACCTGTAGTTTTACATGGACTGGAGCAGAGCACATCAACCAGGTAAAGTACTTTATATTTCCTTGTTTCTGTGTCATCTTCAGGTTTTATTTTTCCCTTTGGCCATCACTAGAGTTACAGTTTACAACTCTGCTATAAGTCTGATATTTCCTTTTATGGCATCATAACATTCTCTGCTGTTAATTTTGATTGAATTTCTAACTTGATTGCCAAATTAAATATGACACATTTTGTAAATCAGGAATCATCACTGGGTACTATAACCTTTAACACATTTTTTTTTCCTTTATAGAGTTATTACTAGGTTCTATATTGTATTTTAAATTTTTGTGTATTTTAATTTTATTTGAAAGACAGAAGCAGATAATAAAAGGAGAGGGTTCTTCCATCTGCTGTTTCACTCCATAAGTGCCCAAAACAGGGCTGCCCCAGGCTGAATCAGCTGCCCAAAACTCAATCTTGTCTTCCAGTTGGGTGGCAGGGACGCAAGTTCATTGGCTGTCATCTGCTGTCTCCCAGGGTGTGCATTAGCAGCTGGAATCAGTGCTGGAGCAGGGGGTCAAACCTAGGCACTTAGATGTTGGATGCAGGTATCCCAAGTTGTGTTTTAAACCACTGTGCCAAGCACACAGCCTCAAAATTCTTGATGAAGGGTTTTATAACTGTAGACCTTTTTGGGGGATGGTGCAAATTATGTTTGTCCTCCTGGTATGCAGTGCTGTAAGATACATGTTTGCTATACTCAGGTAACTAATCTATAGAACTCCTTGGTTTTGGGCCGGCGCCACGGCTCACTAGGCTAATCCTCCGCCTCGAGGTGCTGGCACACCGGATTCTAGTCCCGGTCGGGGCGCTGGATTCTGTCCTGGTTGCCCCTTTTCCAGGCCAGCTCTCTGCTGTGGCCCGGGAGTGCAGTGGAGGATGGCCCAAGTTTTTGGGCCCTGCACCCCATGGGAGACCAGAATAAGTACCTGGCTCCTGCCTTCGGATCAGTGCGGTGTGCTGGCCGCAGCGTGCCGGCCGCGGTGGCCATTGGAGGGTGAACCAACGGCAAAAGGAAGGCCTTTCTCTCTGTCTCTCTCTCTCACTGTCCACTCTGCCTGTCAAAAAATTAAAAAAATTAAAAAAAAAAAAAAAGAACTCCTTGGTTTCAAAGGTGCATTCATTTTCTCTGTTATAATTGAATTGTTTTAGAAAATACCAGAAGTAATTATTGTGGTGACACACACAGACTGAAACATACTCTTTTAAAAGTAAACTCTTCCGCTTGTAGGATATTTTTGAGTGTCGAACTTGTGGCTTGCTGGAGTCGCTTTGCTGTTGTACAGAATGTGCAAGGGTTTGTCATAAAGGCCATGACTGCAAGTGAGTACAGTTGTAACTTTTTTGTCTAATACCATTTAAATTTTCCTTGCTGTGTGGAATCTCTGTTTTGTCATATTGTAGTTGTATAATTAAAAAATTGATGTTTTCTCAACTTTGCCTCATTCTGTCAGTTCATGTATAAACCTGTTCTCGATTTAAAGTGTCCTGTGAGTCTTCTGTTGTTTAACAGTGGGGCGATATGCTAAGACGGTGAGCATGCACTGTGGGTCAGTTAGCTGTATGAGAAGCATCTACAGAGTGTCTGTGTTCTGTAGCCAGGGCCTCAGCCCTCTGTGAATAGGGTCTTCTAGAAGACTGGTGTGGACTGTGAGCACGATGCGGGTCATGGTGCACGGGTGTGCGCTCTGCTTGCTGTGCTTCTTACAGGAAATGCAGTCATAGCTCATCTGGCAGTAGTCACCATAGCTAATTATGCGAGTTTCCACAGTCTGAGAGTCATAAAATGCACAAGCACTAAGATCAGCAGTGTCCCACATCAATGATAGAGATCTCAGCTGTAAGTGGCCACAGATCTGTACATATTATAGGCAGTAAATTTAGATTATAAAAGTGTTCTGAATTTCACCTTACTTGAAGTAATTAAGTAGAAAAGTTTTATGAATTTGCATTATTGCAGATTCATAATTTTTTTAAAAAAATTTTGCTAATATTTTTGTCTTCCTTATTTTAAGCATCTAAAAATGATTAATCTGTTTGTTTTTTATTGATTGTTTAAGCACATTCATTAGGCTAGATGCTAGGCTCGGGTAGTTAATTATGGACAAGATAATCCTGTCTTAGCAGTGTTCATAGTCCTACCCAAGGCCACAAGCAAGAACCATCTGCCTGTGAGAGAACCTGCACTTGAGATGTGTGAATTAGGGAAGATAATTTTAGGTTGTTTTGCTGACTTTATGTCTCTAAATACTGGTTTTTGTTGTGTATGCCTTAACAATTACACTTATCGTGTAAAACTCAACCAGAATTTTATCTAAATTTAAAGAGTTATACTTTAATATCAGTGTAGATCTGTTATGTTTCATCAGTTTGTTTTTTTGTACTGATGTATAAATTCTTTCTAGACTCAAACGGACATCACCAACAGCTTACTGTGACTGTTGGGAGAAATGTAAATGTAAAACTCTAATTGCTGGACAGAAATCTGCGCGTCTTGATCTGCTTTATCGCCTGCTCACTGCTACTAACCTGGTCACTCTGCCCAACAGCAGGCAAGTGGGGTCTTTCTTTTTTTCTTCAATGTTTGAAAGTATTTTCTTTAGAAAAATTACTATTTGCTTATAATTTATATGAAAATGTCAATTTGAATTGAGCATTTACTTTTTAAAAAACCTTTTATTTAGTAAATATACATTTCCAAAGTACAGCTTATGGATTACAATGGCTTTTCCCCCCTATAACTTCCCTCCCATCCATAACCCTCCGATCTCCCACTCCCTCTCCCATTCCATTCATAGCAAGATTCATTTTCAATTCTCTTTATATAGAGAAGATCAGTTTAATATACATTAAGTAAAGATTTCAGCAGTTTACACCCACACAGAAACACAAAGTATAAAGTATTGTTTGAGTACTAGTTATAGCCTTAGTTCACATTGTACAACTCATTAAGGACAGAGATCCTATATGAGGAGTAAGTTCACAGTGACTCATGTTGTTGACTTAACAAATTGACACTCTTGTTTATGGTGTCAGTAATCACCCTAGGCTCTTGTCATGAGTTGCCAAGGCTATGGAATCTTTTTGAGTTCGCCGACTCTGATCTTATTTAGACAAGCTCCTTCTTTGATGACATGTTCTTTTTTTCATTAGGTCTTCTGCCCACCGTCCCCGTCATGCCCCCCCCCCCCCCCCCCAATACTCTCATGGGCTCTTCAGCCAGATCTGAATGCCTTAAGGGGCTAATTCTGAGGCCAGAGTGCTGTTTAGGACATCTGCCATTCTATGAGTCTGCTGTGTATCCCGCTTCTCATGTTGGATTGTTCTCTCCTTTTTAATTCTATTAGTTAGTATTAGCAGACACTAGTCTTGTTTATGGGATCCCCTTGACTCTTAGTCCTATCATTATAATCAATTGTGAACTGAAATTGATCACTGAGTAGTGAGATGGCATTGGTACATGCCACAAGTGGGGTTTTTAAGATACAAAGTAAGTTACATGCAAAGTGCCATTTTCCCCTGCATCACAGTTGTGTCCTGTTTGCAGGGGCGAGCACCTGTTACTGTTTTTAGTGCAGACGGTTGCCAGGCAGACGGTGGAGCACTGCCAGTACAGGCCCCCTCGAATCCGGGAGGATCGGAACCGGAAGACAGCTAGTCCCGAAGGTGAGTCAGCGTGGCACTTGGGCACTTACAGCAAGGACTGTGTCTTCTTCCTGACTTATCCACCATTTCTTTGCAGATTCAGATATGCCTGATCATGATTTAGAGCCTCCAAGATTTGCCCAGCTTGCATTGGAGCGTGTTCTACAGGATTGGAACGCTTTGAAGTCAATGATTATGTTTGGGTCACAGGAAAATAAAGACCCGTAGGTGTTCATTGAAACATTTTCAGATTTCTTTTTTTTCAATATCAGAAAAGGATTTTACACTGCATTCTGTCTTTCCTCCCCTTTCCAGTCTTAGTGCCAGCAGTAGGATAGGCCATCTTTTGCCAGAAGAACAAGTATACCTCAATCAGCAAAGTGGCACGATTCGGTTGGACTGTTTCACTCACTGCCTTATAGTCAAGTGTACAGCAGATATTTTGGTAAGTTCTTTGAGTTGTATAATAAATATATGAAAAGGTGGTTTTTCTTCCTTAGTGTCATTTTTTTTTTCAATCCAAACCCCTAAGGACTGATTAAAAACTCTGAAGAGGGAATGCAATTTTGGGGGTGATGTAAATGTCTCAGTTAGCCAGCAGGAGCTTCTTGCATTCTAAATACAAATCCTAAACCATCTTAATAATACAACAATATATAAACTTGGAGTACTGTTCAAAATTTATAGTGACTTATCGCATATCTTAAGAAAATTCATTTTTCAGGTATTCTTTTCCCTGAAATTAGAAAAGGTGTTTATTTATACCGTAAAACTGAATACTCAGAGGTTGTGGTAAAAGAATGCACTCACCAATGGGGTGTCAGTTGCATTTGGTCTTCTCTTTGGAAAACAACTTGACACTGTAGTTGCCATAAAATATCAGTGTCCTAGAAACCTGTCATAAAGAAGTAATAAAGGGGCCAGCTCTGTGGCATAGTGGGCTAAGTCTCCACGGGTAGCATCAGCATCCTACATGGGCGCCCCTTCACGTCCCAGCTGCTCCTCTTCCAATCCAGCTCTCTGCTTACAGCCTGGGAAAGTAGTGGCAGATGGCCCATGTGCTTGGGCCCCTGCAACTGCGTGGGAGACCAGGATGAAGCTCCTGGCTTTGGATTGGTTCAGGTTTAGCCATTGTGGCCATTTGGGGAATGAACCAGCAGATGGGAGACCTTTCTGTCTCTGTCTCTGACTCTCTCTTTGTAATTCTGCCTCCTAAATCAGTCAGTCAGTCAATCAATCGATCTTTAAGGAAAAAAAGGTGGCTTATAGTTTGAGAAAGATAATCATGTGGAATAATGTAAAATTTATTAATAGAAATACTTTATGGATTTATTAATAGTATGCTATTGACTCAGATTATCACCCTACCAGTTAATAAATGTAATGTAACAATTTAAACCTAAAGGTTATTATAAGCAACATTTTTTAAAAATAAAAAAACAAAACAGGAAATTAGGTGTTCTATGTAATTAATATTTACATGATAAACCGTTTATAGAAAAGAGGGTAGGAAGTAATGATGGTTCAGTTGAGATTGAATTATGAATTTATTCACATAAATATTTGTACTTTGCTGTTTGATAAGTATACCTTATAGTAAAATAAATTCTTGTTTTTCCTCTTTTTTTTAAGTTTATTTTTTTTAACGGTAGAGTTAGAGGGAAAGAAAACATTCCATCTGCTGTTTTCCTCTGCATATGGCCACAATGGCCGGGGCTGGGCAAGGGAGAAGCCAGGATCCTGAACTCCATCTGGCTCTCCCACATGGGTGCCAGGGAGCTGGATTGGAAGTGGAGCGGCCAGGACTTGAACTGTGTCTCACATGGGATGTAAGCCGTGGCTTAACCCACTGTAGCGCAACGCCAGCCCTTAGCTACTTCTGATGTGATGTGGTTTATATTTCACTTAGAAATATCGATTGTGGTGCCTAGGACACAGCAGGCGCTACATTGCATGATTTAATGAGATATTCAGTTAAATTTGTTTTGAGGTTTTATTGTGAAATCTTAATATTGAAGAAAAAGTCTTTATACTTTCCACTTTATGAATGTCTGTAAACATCTTGTGACCTATCTGGACATTAATGGAGTTACTACAACTTTCTAAAGCTTTTAGATACACTACTAGGCACGCTAGTGAAAGAGCTCCAAAACAAATACACACCTGGGCGTAGAGAAGAAGCCATTGCTGTGACGATGAGATTTCTGCGTTCAGTGGCAAGAGTTTTTGTCATTCTTAGTGTGGAAATGGCTTCATCCAAAAAGAAAAAGTAAGGCGTGCTTTTTGATTTTGGTTTTTATATCATTTGCACATAGGTTTTGTGTTCGTAATAATGTATGTAGAAGTATTCATGAATGATTCCTCTGTTTCCCTTTGTGCTCTAGCAACTTTATTCCACAGCCAATTGGAAAGTGCAAACGCGTATTCCAAGCACTGCTGCCGTACGCCGTGGAGGAGCTGTGCAACGTCGCCGAGTCCCTCATCGTCCCCGTCAGGATGGGGATCGCTCGCCCGACCGCGCCCTTCACTCTGGCCAGCACCAGCATCGATGCCATGCAAGGCAGCGAGGAGCTCTTCTCAGTAGAGCCACTGCCGCCTCGGCCCTCGTCTGATCAGTCAAGCAGGTACTTGCTGTAGCCACCGAGTTCGATTCCCTCGTTCCCTGGAAATGCTGCATTTGGCTGATGGAAACCTTTGCATAAGCATCTGCCTAGTGTACATGATCCTTTGTGCAGCATACGGTAGAGACCTTCCTTGGGAATATGTGAAAGCACTTTAAGGGGTACCGGGGTGGGGGAGCATGGGAAATTGGGGGAAGATGCATTTGGCATAGTGTTCAAGCCCATGTCCCACGTCATAGTACTTGTGCTTGATTCCTGACTCTGCAGCCTGATTCCAGCTGCTTGCTAATGTGAACCCTGGGCACCAGTGACTGCCCAAGTAGCTGGATTCCTGCCAGGCTTGTGGGAGGTTTGCTTTCCAGGTTCCTGCCTCAAGGCCCAGCCCCAGCCATTGTGAGCGTCTTAGGAGTAAATGAGTGGATGGAAGCTGTCTCTGTCTCTCAAATAAGTAATAAAAAAAAAAATTATTATCTAAGGTCACAGATAATAGTAGGAGTTTGCTTTATAATTGAAAGGCACTGTTCTTATTATGGTAATCTAAAAAGAAAGTTTACTTTTAGAATTCTGTAACCTCATTCCTTGCTTGCTTGCTTCTTTTAAATACAGTATGCTGTAAGACCAGATTGACAACACCTGTATCTTTATGGCCAAACGCTTAGGGGGCAGTTTGTTACTGTATGATGTCAATGACAACCATAAGACAGGAAATTACAATGCCACCCCTTTGAATCTTTTGGGTAGTAGTGTTGCTTCTTCTGTTGTTTCCCTCTACTTTTCTAGGACTCTTAACACCCTTGTTAATAAATTTGTTTCTGCTTTACCTACATGCTTCTCATGTTACTGGGATTTCAGTATGTGCTAAGAATAAGAACTTCCCCAAGCACTATGGATGCATTAGCTCCTCTGATCTTCGTCATAATTCATACACATCCACTGCCATCCCCAAATGCCTCCAATAGCCAGGGCTGGGCTTGGGCTGAAGCCAGGAACCAGGGAGACAACCCAGGTCTTCTGTGTGAGCGGCAGGAAACCAACTACTTGAGCCCAGTGTGACTGCTGTCCAGAGTCTGAGTTAGCAGTAATCTGGAGCCTGCAACCTGAGCCAAGGACTCAAACCTGGATATTTGGATATTAGGTGTAGGCTTAACTGCTAAGCTAAATGCCTGCTCCCATCCAATTTTTAACAAGAAAGCGAGGCTCGGGTTAGATAACTTGGCCAGCATTATGTAGCTATAAAAATATAGAGGCTGGACTCTAATCTAGAGAAAGATTTTCTTTTATTCTTTCTTTTTTATTTGAAATGCATAGTTACAGGGGGAGAGAGATTGATCTTCCATCCGCTGGTTCACTCCCCAGATGGCTGCAACAGCCAGAGCTGAGTTGATCCGAAAGCCAGGAGCTTCTTCCAGGTCTCCCGCTCAGGTGCAGGGGCATGAGCACTTAGGTATCTTCTGCTGCTTTCCCAGGCACATTAGCAGGGAACTGCATCAAAAGTGGAACAGCTGGAACTCAAACTGGTACCCATATAGGATGCCAGCACTGCAGGTGGAGGCTTAGCCTTGTACACCACAGCACCAGCCCCATGCTCATCATACTATATAACACAGCTACAGTCCTAGACTCTTAGCGTACAGGCTACTTGTTTGAAATTCTCTGCAGAGAAGTGTTCCCATCTAGCTGTGCCTGACATGGGCAAGTCTTTTGAGATGTATGATTTTTCTTTTATTTTGCCTCTTAATCATGTTGCCCTTTCAGTTATGTTTTGATTGATGTACATATGTATGTGATGGTGATAGAAGAGGAGAGACTTAGTTCCTACCCTGCTTAGGTTAGGCCCAAACTGTGTTCTGTGAAGCCTACAGCTGCCCGAAACCCCTTAGCCTAGGAGACATCAGAAGATGCCTTTGGCACCATTCATTGCTCCCCAAGCTTGTACAGACCGTTGTTTCTTTTATCACCAGCATAGCTGTTTCTTTAAAAAATATTTTGGGGGCGGTTTCTTGGTGAAGCAGCTTAATCAGGTCGCTCCTTGAGATGCCCACGTACCATATCCTAATGCCTGGTTTGAGTCCCAGCCACTCTGCTTCCCATCTCACTTCCTGCTCGTGCATACCGTGGGTGTCAGCCAATGACAGCTCAAGTACTTGGGTTCCTATCACCCATGTGGGAGAACTGGATGGAGTTCCAGGATCCTGATTTTGCTTGGCCCAGCTTTGGCTGCTCAGAATACTTGGTGAGTGAACCAGCAGGTGGAAGACCTCTGTCCCACTCTCTGCAACCTTGCATTTCAAATAAATAAATAAATAAATTCTGAGATTCCTAAGTGTGTATGGTAAAATAGCTGCTTTTGGGATTCATGGTTTTCTGACATTATGTATTGGAGTTGGGTTCCAAGAATTCTTAGGCCAGATTTGAAGTAGTGGCCTCCCAAATGTGTCCCAGGTAAGAAGTGAGCTAAATTCTTAGACTGAGCGGCACGAGAGGATGTGCTGTGCCTGGGATGCGGCGGCGGCGCGCTCACTACCTTCTGCTTCTTGCAGCTCCAGCCAGTCTCAGTCGTCCTACATCATCCGGAACCCGCAGCAGAGGCGCATCAGCCAGTCGCAGCCTGTTCGGGGCAGGGATGAAGAGCAGGACGATATTGTGTCAGCAGATGTGGAAGAGGTGGTTTGTTTCAACTGGGATAGATGGAAAAAATTTTCTTTGGTGGGAAAGAGTTAATCACTAGAATTTTATTAACAGTTGCTTATGACTACTGTTTACATTTGCATCCAGCTTTTACAGTCTTGTCACATATTTTTTGTGGTTATACATATTAGAATGATTTTAGTAGTTATTGATTAATGAGTATTAGGAAACAGAGCACAAACTTCTTTTTATGTAAGAGTTGAGTGAAGAGGTGGTTCATGAGAAAAAAATTGTTTTGTGCAACATATTTGAAAGAGAGGCTACTCTAATTTTTTGATGGCTACTGTGTGTGTGTGTGTGTGTGTGTGTGTGTGTGTAAACCTCTCCCCGTCCCAGTATAATTGTTATCCAAATTTTAGGGTTCTGTGTATGGATGTTAATCATAAACTTTGGGATAAATTGATAAAATTTTTGGTGGCAAATTGTCATAGCAAATGAAGACTTCTCAGAAGTGCTTTAGTATGTCTGATTCATAATTCTCTGTAGTTAGGCACCTTTGTGCTTCGGTTTATTAGTTGCTGTGCGAAACACTGGTAGAGATACGGGTTTCTTACATGCTTTGACCTTCTACAAATAAGCCTCTGGATTTAGGTTGAGGTGGTGGAAGGTGTGGCTGGAGAGGAAGACCACCATGATGAACAGGAGGAACACGGGGAAGAGAACGCTGAGGCAGAGGGGCAGCATGATGAGCATGATGAGGACGGTATGTAGGGTCTCTGGGAAGCCACATCTGTGTTCTCTCCAGAGATTCTGTAAGATCTGGTCGAGAACTGGAGGAAGAAGATACATACGTACATAAAATAATAATCTCCCTTGCCTCTCTCTTTCCTTGAAAGATGTTTACAAACTAAAATAATCATTGCCATGGCTGGTGTTGTGGCCCAGCAGGTTTAACTGGCACCTGCCACACCTGCATCCTATATAGGTGCCAGTTTGAGCCTTGGCCGCTCCATTTCTGATCCAGCTCCCTGCTATTGCGCCTGCAGAAGCAGCAGAAGACAGCCCCAGATGGCTTGGGCCCTGACAGCCACGTTGGAGCCTTGTTGGAATTCTGGGCTCCTGGCTTCAGTCTGGCCCAGCCCTGGCCATTGCAGCCATTTGGGAAGCGAATCAGCAGATGGAAGATATCACTCTCCTCTCTCTCTAATCTGCCTTTCAAATAAATCTTTAAAAAGGAATAATCATTGCCTTATTAAGAAGCATTTGGAAGTTAGGGAAAGAAATCACCCATAACCTCACCCAGATGATAACTACTTCAATTTTTACTTTTAATCCTTTCTTGCACTGCCCTTGTCCCATACATGTGTCAGGTGTTGTATATACTTAAAAATTTTGTGAATTTTCCATTTTACTTACGATAGTCACACTGCACATATTTAAAATTTATAATTTTGTCTGTTTTGACATAAGTTCCTGTGAAATACTCAGAACAGATGTTTTTAACATCCCCATTGGAAGCCCAGGGTGTAAACAGATGAACATGGAGCAAGCAGACTTTGTCCAGAGCTCTGCCCACTGGCTGAAGTCTCCTGGCCGCTTATTTGCAGATAAGAGAGGCTCTGCAGGAGAGAACAGTCCAGGAACTCTCAGAATTTACTTAGTGGTTCTGCTCAGGCTGAGCCCTCACTTACTCTTAGTGTATTGTTGATTGCGCGCTCTGCCTTTCTTTTGACCAGCATGCCTTCAGGGTTCCCACCTGTGTAGTACATACTCAGCCAGCAGACTGTCTTGATCCACAGCTTCTTCATGCGTTTACTCTCTTCTTATTATTAAAATGTATTTTTCTAGGGAGTGACATGGAGCTGGACTTGTTAGCAGCAGCTGAAACGGAAAGTGACAGTGAAAGTAACCATAGCAACCAAGACAATGCCAGTGGTCGCAGAAGTGTTGTCACTGCAGCAACTGCCGGCTCAGAAGCAGGTTTGTTGCCTTTCGCTAGCAACTTTCCTGCTCATGCTGCGGCTGGCAGTGTGTCAGCATGAATTTTTTTGACTATTAAAAACAAAATGGCATTCTAGTTAACATACATGTTTTCCTGAATTACATGGTCATTTTTATTTCTAACAAGCTTACCATGATTTTTGTTTTCAAAAGGAGCAAGCAGTGTTCCTGCCTTTTTTTCTGAAGATGATTCTCAGTCAAATGACTCGAGTGATTCCGATAGCAGCAGTAGTCAGAGTGACGACATAGAGCAGGAGACCTTTATGCTTGACGAACCACTAGAAAGAACCACGAATAGCTCCCATGCCAACGGTGCTGCCCAGGCTCCCCGGTCCATGCAGTGGGCTGTCCGAAACACCCAGCATCAGCGAGCAGCCAGCACAGCCCCTTCTAGTACATCCACACCAGCAGGCAAGTCTGAAAACCTGGTTTTGATAATCACAGTTAAGTCATTTTTAAAATAAGCAAGCCTGTTCACATAGAGGACAAATTAGTAGTGCCTTATGGTTTTGTTTTATTTTCAATATAGAAATGATGTGTGTTTGATTATGGTGGGGTTTCTCAATGTTTCCAGTACCGGTGCTCTGGGCTGGGTAGCTTTTATTTGGTGGGGACTGTCTTGTGCACTGTAGGATGTTAAGCAGCATCCTTAGCTTCTCCCCGCCAGCTGTCAGTAGCACCTCCCTTCCCTTCCCCTGTGCGACCCCGCCAGTGTGAGGTCCAGAGTCATCTGTAGACATGCCACATGTCCTCTTTGGCAGAGGGGCAGGATACAGAGTCATCCCTGGTGGAGAACATTGTGTTAAATTCTTGCTTCCCTCAACACAAGCCTACCTAAATTAGTAGGGTTTAGGAAAACTTCTTTGCTCACTGATGACATGTTAGCAATTGATCAGACTGTTTAATAAAATTTGACAGAAAAATTGTATATATTTATGGGGTACTGTGTGATTGTGTTGTACATGTATACATTTTTGTCATGTCCAATTTGGGTAAATATACTTGTCCTTTCAAGCATTTAACATTTCTTTATAGTGAAAACATTGCAAAATTCTACCTTCTAGTATTGTTTTAGATGGTGACATGTACAGTACAGTCAGTGTCTGTGTTCATTCTGCTGTGCAGTAGAACCCCAGAACTTCTCATTCCTGTCTTGTAACCTGGTACCTGTCAGTCAGCCTTTGCTTACCGCTTCTTCCTTCCTTCTCTTCCCAACCTCTGGAAATCACCATTATGTTTTTAACTTCTCTGAGATCACCTGTGTTTTTACATTCCACATATGAGTGAGATCATGTAATATTTGTCTGTCTTTGTATGCTTGTCTTATTACACTGACATAATGCTCTCTGTTCTATCCATGTTGTGCAAATGCTAGTTTTTTTTTTTTTTTGCCTTAGTAATATTGCATTGTGTATATGTGACCATTTAGATTTACCTAAGTATATGCAGTGCCGGAGAAACACAATTAGCAACTGACTCATTGTGGTTGTCCTTTTTCCTTATAGCAAGTTCGGCGGGTTTGATTTATATTGATCCTTCAAACTTACGCCGGAGTGGTACCATCAGTACGAGTGCTGCAGCTGCAGCAGCTGCCTTGGAAGCTAGTAATGCCAGCAGCTACTTAACATCTGCAAGCAGTTTAGCCAGGGCTTACAGCATTGTCATCAGACAAATCTCGGACTTGATGGGCCTTATTCCTAAGTATAACCACCTAGTGTACTCTCAGATTCCGGCAGCTGTGAAATTGACTTACCAAGATGCAGTAAACTTGCAGGTATGAAACTGATGAAAAATTACTCATTTGAATACTTTTTTGCCTATAATTTTGAAAATTCTAGTATAATGGGAATAAATATGACAAACGTTGACATACTACTGCTGTATCGAATTTAGCTCTATTTGGATAGTTTTAACTATTTTAGTTTGGTCTTCATAGAACTATGTAGAAGAAAAGCTTATTCCCACTTGGAACTGGATGGTCAGTATTATGGATTCTACTGAAGCTCAATTACGTTATGGTTCTGCATTAGCATCTGCTGGTGATCCGGGACACCCAAATCATCCTCTTCACGCTTCTCAGAATTCAGCGCGAAGAGAGAGGATGACTGCACGAGAGGAGGCTAGTTTACGAACCCTTGAAGGCAGACGGTATGAAATTCTTCATGAATATGCGTATGCTTAGACCATGGCCCTTGTACTCTAGAGTTAGACCTTGTTGAGTGCTGTTACAGATGCATTCTATTATGAAAGAGGAAGTAAGCACCTCCCATTCCATTAAGTATTTTACATTGTTCTATAGTTGAAGCCAAATAAATTCTAACCCAAACTGTGCTTTTACAATCCATTCATATCATCAGATTCTGACAGTGGAGACTTTTCAGTTTTGAAATTGTTGGTCCATATCCTTGTCTCATTTATCTCCCAGGCCTCTCCTGCCTTCCTTTTGAAACGGTCCTATTCACAGAAAAACTTTGACCATGACTGAGCATAAATGTCCTTGGTGCTCAAGAAGAAGAAGTATACGTGATTACCAAAGTCCCTCGTGGCTTGTGCAGTCACGTTTTCTCCTCTGTCTCCACCAAGCTGTTGAATCATAGTTAAAAATATATACCTTTAGGTACTTAGGTTCTTTCTCTTCGTCCATAAAGTGAACTAGCACTTAACCTAGACATTGACCTCTTGAGTGACAGCTGTATCACAAAAGTAGAAAGGCCCTGTGCCTAAAGCCCAAGTTTAAGGATTTACCTCGCCCTCCCCTCTGGCTCAGGCTAAGCAACCTTGTCGTTTTGGTTAGATCATGAAGGAGGAAGGATGAGGCTCTAGAAAGTGCTTAGAAAAATTAAGGCTGTTTTAGAGCTCACGAGAGGTATTAGTTACTGAAGTAGGGCAGTGAAATCCTGGAAGGAGGGGAGAGAAACCTTAATCCCTCTCTAGAATTTAGGGCCTTTCATGAGACATGGAGCAGGAGTTGGCAGAATTTATATTTGTATTTAGACCTGGACTCTGAATAGCGGGTGGGAAAGTTAAGAGAAAACTCCAGAAGGGTGGAATGGACACACTTTTAATTTGGTCGAACTGTCCAGGATGCAAAATTGGATACTTGGCAGAGATAGCTAACTAGAGACAGGTTTGGGAGGCAGCCGCTGTCCCAAGAAGCCTGTTCCACACAGAGGTGAAAGCCTTGTTTCTTTCAGGATATCCCTCCCCCAGAGAACAGGGAATTCTCTTATTGAATCCTTATTGGTAGGTGTATGTGTGTGTGTGCATGTGCACGTGTGTGCATGCATGTGCGTGCCTGCCTTTTCTCTCCCTCTCTCTCAGGATAGCTATATTGATATATAATTCATATACCATGTGTACAATTCTGTACTTTTTTAACTGTAATTATCATCCTAATCAATTTGGAATATTTTCTTCATCTCTGCAAGAAATGGTAGCAGTCATTCTCCATTTTCCACCGGTCTCTGCCCTTTGGCACAATTAGTCTGCTTTGTGTCTATGGATTCTGGATATTTGTGTAAATGGAATCATACATTATGTGGTATTTTGTGACAGGCTCCTTGCACATAGCTATCTAATGGTTTTAAGTTCACCATGTTTATCATGCATCAGTATCTCATTCCTTTCCTAATATTTCATTGTACAGATATATCATATTTTGTTTATCCATTTGTCAGTTGCTGGGCTTTTGACTTACTTCAGCCTGTTCAGTATTTTGCATAGTGCTGCCATGAGCTTGAATAAGTATTTTCACTTCTCAAGGCAGGTGTTAACTCTATTTAACCTTCTAAGACACTGTCACATTATTTTTCAAAGAAGAGGACACTCCGTAATAACATTTAAGAGTTTAATTTCTCTCTATCTTCAGCAGCGGTCCATTTTTTATTATGCCCAACCTGCAGAGGTGTGACACTGGGTCTCTGTGGTTTTGGTTTGCATTTCCCTAATGGGCTATGAATGATAGGGATCATCTTTTCATGTATTAACTGGCAAGCTTGCATATCTTTGGAGAAATGTTTATTTACAGTCTTCTCTAGTTTTTAATTGGCTTGTTTCTGTTGGCTCATGAGTTCCTTTTTCTGGATATAAACTTCTTATCAAATACATAACTTGCAAAAATTCTGCCTTTCTCTTTTCTTTGTTCTGTAGACGTGCCACATTGCTTAGCGCCCGTCAGGGAATGATGTCTGCTCGAGGAGACTTTCTGAATTATGCGCTCTCTCTCATGCGGTCACATAACGACGAGCACTCAGATGTTCTTCCAGTTCTGGATGTTTGCTCATTAAAGCATGTGGCCTATGTCTTCCAAGCCCTTATCTATTGGATTAAAGCAATGAACCAGCAGACAACATTGGATACACCTCAGCTGGAACGCAAAAGGTGGCTATACTTGTGATTTCTTTTTTTTTTAGATCAAGATCAGGATCAAGCCAGGAGCTCCTCTGGGTCTCCCACGTGGGTGCAGGGGCTGAAGCACTTGGTCCAACCTTTGCTACTTTCCCAGGCGCGTTAGCAGGGAGCTGGATCGGAAGTGAAGCAGCCAGGATATTTTTTTGGTGCCCATATGGGATGTTGTTGTCACGTGCAGTAACCTTGCCTGCTACACCACAATGCCAGCCCCTACCGTGTTGATTTAAGACATCCTTGATGGGTGTGTCTCCATTATTATATTGTCAGCTTTTGGAATAAGGAGAACAGCATTGCAAAAAAAGTAGTGCAGGAACATTTTCATGTGGGAAAGTTAGTCTGAGTATATTCTGCCTTTTTCTGTCAGTTATAGTAGTCCATGTAGAACGGAAAGCCTAAGAGTTGGTTAAACTTCATGTTCGAGGTAGTTTGGCCTGATTATCATGTTTCTATTATAGTGAATGTAGGCACTCACTATTTCTTGGATGATTTTTGGTTTTTGCTTCTGTTGACTCCATTTTGTATTGTACCACATGAGTACCATTCCCAGAGTCTGCAACTCTTTGGTAACAATCTTTTAAATTGGTAAGATACTTACTTAGATGACCATTTCTGTGGGTTTTTTGTGTTTGTTTTTGTTTTGTTTTGTTTTGTTTTGTTTTTGCTGGTAATTCTCCTTACCTTTCCTCCTATTCATATTACACAAATTCTCCATGTAAAATGACTCATTTGTCTTTTAAAGGACACGAGAGCTCTTGGAACTGGGTATTGATAATGAAGATTCAGAACATGAAAATGATGATGACACCAATCAAAGTTAGTGCACGAAAATCTGCTAATCTACTTCAAGAAATGGCTGCCTCAGTATTTCCCCTCCAAGCTTTTTAACTTCATTGTTTTCTGTCTGGGTGGGAATTTCTCTTTTCTTCTCTATATCCCATTTCTTACCTTTTCTATCCATTTTCCTTATATATTCTTACATTATATATTTCATAACTAAAGATGAATTAAATGTTGCAAACTTTTCAACAGTTGATGTTTTTTGCTACTTCATTTTTTTTTTAAATGAGAGGAATTCCTCTTTTTATTTTATTTATTTGAGAGAGTTAGAGAGGTAGAGACAGTGAGAGAGAGGTATTCCAACCACTGACTCCCTCTGCAAATGACTGCAACTGTTGGAGCTGAGCTGATCTGAAACCAGGAGCCAGGAGCTTATTCCGGGTCTCCCACGTGGGTGTAGGGGCCCAAGGACTTGAGCCATCTTCCACTGCTTTCTCACGCTCGTTAGCAGGGAGCTAGCTCAGAACTGGAGCAGCTGGGATGCAAACCAGTGCCCATACGGATGCCAGTACTGCAGGCTGGGGCTTTTACTCTCTGTGCCACAGCACTGGCCCTGCTACTTCATCTTTTGTGTTTCTGTTAGTTTTATGTTTACCTTTACTCATAAGTAAAGTATGTAGGAACCAAATTTAAATAAAGTCTTAGAGAAGCCTTTGTTAATATTGATGCACAATAGAGTTCTTTAAGAAGTTGAGAAATACCGGTTATAACTCCCAAATATTCAAAGCTGTTAATGTGATGAGAGGAGAGAAAATATTCCACACTCCAGATTTTTCTTCCGAAGTTTTAATACCATGAGATTTTGTAATCCCCTGTAGGTACTCCTAGTTCTCAGCTATTACGTCAGTTGGGGTGTAAAGGTCTTTAAAACATGTGGGACTTTTAGTCAGCCTTGGGGAAGAACTGCCCTAACCGCTCTTGGTTGAGAACTCAGCCATTTAGTTCACTGCTGGTCTGCCTGCACGCTAACTCCTGCCCAAAATCCTTGCATTCAGGAGAGTTGGTGGGAGCTTGCTTGCTTACTGGTGGGGTCTGATTTGCCCAGAAAGTTCTGTTTGTTTTCTGTGGTGAGCCGGTGCTCAGATGGTAGTTCCTGGCCATCTCCTGCTTTTGGCATGAGCAGTGAGGACCCTCGCTCTCGTTTGAGTCTATAGAGATGAAGAAGAGGATATGGGAAACCTGTCTGATAAAGCATGGAATATATGTTACTGCTTTTTTGTTTGTTTTACATTTTTTAAGCATTGTAAGATGCATATAACATACATTTTACATGTAAAATTTAGCATTACAACATTAAGTTGCTATATTTTGAATTACTACTTGAAAAATATTGTCCGAATGTATACTATTAGCTTGTTTTGGGGTGGTATTAAAATTTTAGAAAGAAGAAAGGAATATTTGGGTTGAATAGATTCCTTTATGTTTCCCTAATAATTAACTTTTTCAAACATTTTATCTCTCTTTCTTTGTTTAGGTGCTACTTTGAATGATAAGGATGATGACTCTCTTCCTGCAGAAACTGGTCAAAACCATCCATTTTTCCGACGTTCTGACTCTATGACGTTCCTTGGGTGTATACCCCCAAATCCCTTTGAAGTGCCTCTAGCTGAAGCCATTCCCTTGGCTGATCAGCCACATCTGTTGCAGGTGGATCGAATGAACAAACTAGTTTTAAAGTTTTTTCTAATTGACTGTATTTTCTTTTAAATACTCAATGTAGTGAGAATGTTTCTGTTAAAATTCCAGCCAAATGCAAGAAAGGAGGATCTTTTTGGCCGTCCGAGTCAGGGTCTTTATTCTTCATCTGCCAATAGTGGGAAATGCTTAATGGAAGTTACAGTAGACAGAAACTGCCTTGAGGTAAGATAGTAAAAGTCTTTGCAGTGTAACATTTTTGTTGTTAATTTTTTTTTAAGTTTTCATTTATTTGAGAGTTAGAGTTGCAGAGAGAAGGGGAGAAAGAGAAAGGTCTTCATCTGCTGGTTCACTTCCCAAATGGCTGCAAGTGCCAGAGCTGGGCCGATCCAAAGCCAGGAGCCAGGAGCTTCTTCCAGGTCTCCCTCACAGGTGCAGGGATCTGAGCACTTGGGCCATCTTCCACTGCTTTCCCAGGTCATAAGCAGAGAGCTGGTTTGGAAGTAGAGCATCCGGGACACAAAGCAGTGCCCCTGTGGAATGCCTGCACCATAGGCCAAGGCTTAGTTTACCATGCCACCGTGCTGACCCCATCACTATAACATTTTTAAATGCACAGTTTTCCCAGCATCTAGATTTTCAGATATACATTACTTTGGAATATTACACTAAAATAATGGAAATGTCAGAAATTTTTGCCTTGTGAAAGAAAGGAATTCCAGCACTGTTATTGATTTGCTTTGTCAGGTATTTAATCCATAAAATAGGTTTCCCAGCTTTTTCTGTATTGGTGTATGCTAAAAATTTAAGTTTTTGTATACATAAAAACATCATAAATATTTGAGCTATTGAATCTTGGCTTAAAACTTTGCTCTAACTTGCTAAAGTAATTTGAATCAAGAATGTAGATTGATAAAATAGTATTAATAATAACTAACAATTATTGATGTTAATTCTATCTCCTGGGCACTGTCTGAATCTTTTCAAGCATTCTGAGCAGAAAGTAATATTTTCCTGGTTAAGAAATTGAGGCTTGAAGTAATGATAAATTTCACGTGATTGTGTCTGTTGTTACACAGCTAGTGAAGTGGCAGATCTAGTTATCAGATGTATTTGAGAGCCTAACATTACACTCTGTGGTTTCATTCTTCGTTGAAAACGTAGGAACCTGTTTGAAAAACAGTCATAGAAGTGATACAGTTATGGAATATTTTTTATTGTTTAAGTGATAGAGGAGGATGCAGTAGTGAAACTGGTAAGAGACTTCAGTGCCACAGGCAGTCCAGAGGTTCCTTTGCAAGGTCTCTGAGACTGTGATGAGTACCCGGATTGGGTGGTTAGAGCAGACTGCTGCTTCAGAACGGAGCTGTGAGTTACTTTCGTGTAATTTCTAATGGAGTGTTAAACTAAGTTGAAAACAGAATCTAATTATTATTTTCTAGTGTATAACTTTTAAATATGAAAATTCATAGGTTCTTCCAACTAAAATGTCTTATGCTGCCAATCTAAAAAATGTAATGAACATGCAAAATCGGCAAAAAAAAGAAGGGGAAGAACAGACCGTGCTGGTGGAAGAAGCGGAGAGTTCAAAACCAGGTCCCTCAGCTCACGATCTGGCTGCACAGTTGAAAAGCAGTTTACTAGCGGAAATAGGACTTACTGAAAGTGAGGGGCCACCTCTGACATCTTTCAGGTATTGAACAAGTGAAGATAGCTTCCTTATTATTTCATTACTTTTTAGCTATTATATTCTTCTAAGAAAATTTTATAGAAACTTTATAATTTTGTTAACTTTATATTTACATAGTAGAAGTGATTTCCTAGTTTATCAGATGCTTGAATAGCAGAGTTACATTTTCTGGACTTAGGAATTTTGTGACTGTTTTCTTACTGATTCTCTTTTCACTGTGAGGAAGTTCTCTGTGTCTTTATTTTTTTTTTTTTAAAGATTTATTTTATTTATTTGAAAGAGTTACACAGAGAAAGAGAGGCAGAGAGAGAGAGAGAGAGGTCTTCCATCCGCTGATACACTCCCTGCAACAGCTGGATATGTATCAATCCGGAGCCAGGAGCCTCCTCTGGGACTCCCATGTGGATGCAGGGTCCCAAGCACTTGGGCCATCTTCCACTGCTTTCCCAGGCCATAGCAGAGAGCTGGACTGGAAGTGGAGCATCTGGGACTTGAACCAGCGCCCACATTGGATGCTGGCACTGCACGCAGCAGCTTTACCCACTATGCCACAGTGCCAGCCCCTGTCTTTGTTTTTAGTGTTCAGTACTTAAAGTATCCATGTCAAATGGCCAATGAATGAAGCAGCTCAGGAAAGGGAACATGTGAGTGGCTGGATTTCTGACTCAGACTTAGCTGGGCTCCTTTGCTAGGTTATTAGATGGTAATTGTGTGTAAGAGGTAGGTTCGTTGTTGACTCAGTAAAAATGTGTTAGCATATGCATCCTGTGGCACAGTATGAGCAATCAGCAAGTGATATGTTGATGTAACTGCTTTATAATTTTTAGTACCATAATATTTTTTGCCTAGAAGAATTTAATAAGTTGGGTGAAGAAAATGTACACATAGTACATTGTATCGTACTATGTATGTAGTATAGTACTATAGTATATACTATATACATATGTACATATATAGTATAGTACTATAGTATTATACTACATACACAATACTCTAGTATTATGTGTAGTACTATGTGTACATTTTCTAACAGTCATTTAAAGCAAGAGGAAATTGTAGACTAGGGTGGCCCAGGCATCCTAAGGGTATTATGGCTTGAGCCGTGGTAGTATTGGAGAGAAGACTTCAAGGTGGTAGAGAGGTCTTACTAGTACCAACTAGCGAGGTAAAAGTGGCTAGAGTGTAGAAGGTTGGCTTTCATGATGGAAAGGGAGTCTTTCAAAGATGAAGAAACTCTGGAGGAACAGGGAGTGAAAAATTACAGTTAGTTTAAGTCCAGGCAGTAAGAGTAGGTTGCAGTAGTGGAAAACATTCAGAAGGCAGTGTCAGTGTTGAAGCCATACTGAGGTTTATTCATTTTGCATTTGAATTGAACGTCGTCTGTATGCATATATTTAACAAACAGAGATTCTGGTTCCTTGAGAAAGTTTGAACCAAAGGAGAATTACCTACGTAGAAATGAACGTTGGGCTTTACAAAGGGAAGGTATAATGAAGAATAAAAACAGGAGACAGCCTAGAGACATAGCCAGATGTGAAGGACGGAAGGAATAAGGGAGTAAAAATCAAAAGTAAATAAGCTATGGAAGAGCTCTCCATTAGAGAGAATGTGGCTTGGAATACTTAGCACCTTAGATACTGAAAGAGCAAGTCAATAAGTATCATTAAGCCGCCACCAGATAATTTTGGGAACTGGCTCAGTTATTTCTCCTCTCCCTCGAACTTCTCCCAGGCCCCAGTGCAGCTTCATGGGCATGGTTATTTCCCACGATATGCTGCTAGGACGGTGGCGCCTGTCTTTAGAACTCTTCGGAAGGGTGTTCATGGAAGACGTCGGAGCAGAACCTGGCTCAGTATGTATTTCGTGTGTTGTAAATTCTATTCTGCCTGCTAAGAACATATTTCAGAGAATAATTCTCTCATGCATTTTTTTAAAGATCCTAACCGAATTGGGTGGTTTTGAGGTAAAAGAATCAAAATTCCGTAGAGAAATGGAAAAACTGAGAAACCAGCAGTCAAGAGATTTATCACTAGAGGTAAAGGTATTTAGATTTTCTTCTTATGCCTATAATATGCCATTTATATGACTTTTAAAACATGCGGAATAATAATAGATCTTGCTTAGGGATACGTTTTTACCATTAAAATTTTAAAGAAAAAAAAATCACCAAATTTAGAATAGTGACTTTCTCTGTTAGTACCTTAGCATCCTCTAAAGATGACAAATGAGTTTTTTGTTTTTGCCTTTTTTTAATTGTGAATGCTTGGATTTAAATATTTTGATAATTTCATTTCAAGATTTAGGACCACAAAGTTCTTTTGTTTGTTGCTTTTGCCTTTTAGATCTGCAATCTTTCTATTTTTAATTAATTTGAGTGGCAGAGAGATCTCTAGTCTGCTGGTTCACTCCCCAAATGTTAGCAACAGCCAGGGCAAGTCCAGGCCAGATCTGGATCCAGGAACTGGACCTCCTGGTATTCTAATATGGGTGGCAGAGACTTAAGTCCTTGAGCCCCTCACCTGCTGCCTCCCAGGTTGCACTTCAGCAGGAAACGGGGGTAGGGGGTGGACTTGAATCCAGGCATTCCGAAATAGGATTGGGTGTCTTCAGTGATGCCTTAACTGCTGTGCCGAGTGCTCCAGATCTTAGACTTTTAGCTCCTTTCTTCTCAGCACGTTGATGCAGTTATTTACTATATTCCACAGCATACACACAGAGTTTTAGAATTGCAACATCAGTACTCCCACCAACAAAAGTGGCCATTGAAAGTAGCTTAAGATGAATTTGTGACTTTTTTTCTTGTCCTTTTGATCACATCAAGTTAGAGATGCAGTCAAATTACCCTGATTTAAAGTCACTTGAAAAGATTCCTTGTGTGTTTTGCTACCGTTCTAAACATTCTTGACAATTTATTTCATTTTTCTTTCAGTTTTCAGAGATCGATTTCTCTTACAGTTTTTTTCCTTCCATAATTAACTTAAAATATCTGCAATTTTATTTCTTCAAGAGAAGGCATATTCTGAGGCCCATTTCAGTTCTTAAAAGTTTATTTCTGTCTCCCTCTTTAAAAAAATACAAAGTGCATATTATCTGTCTCTGTCCATGCCCCGTAAACATAGCATACGTTTTATTCCATCTGTTTTTCCCAGTTAACAGTGTATGCCAGATAAAACCATAACGCTGTGTAAAAAAGAGTCTGCCTTCCTTTCAGAGCTGTTGCTTACACTACATGTTGTGCCTTTCTTTCCACTCACTATTACAGATGTGAATAGCCTTCTATGTGCTTTTCTTTTTGCTGATATGCTTTGAGATGGATACCTAGATGTGGAATTGTCGGATCAAAGGGCACGTGTCATTTTGCCAGATGTTAATTAGCTGATACTTTATTATTTTTCTATGAACTCTTTATATCTTGTCGTCTTCTGTTAAGTTGTTCTTTCTTCAGGTTTTCGGAGATGTTTTTGGGCCTTCAGGTGATAGACACATTGATGAATACATGTGAGGGTGTTCCAAAAAGTTTATGGAAAATGGGATTAAAAGATAAATTACCATGGTGCAAAAAACTTGAAATCCAAGAATAGTTATTTTCCAATATGCATTTTCCATAAACATTTTGGAGATGCCTGGTATACGTGATTTGAATTTTTTTACACCAAAATTAGCTTACTTATTTTGTGATTGAAGTGTCCACATGTCTTTGTTACAGAAAGTGCAAATATTTTCCCAGTTTGTTATCCCCAACCACCATGCCTGTGGTGGTCTGTGTGTCCGTAAGGAATTCATAACCATCTTCTGGCATTTGCTGTTGTTGTGTTTTTTGTTGCTGTTGGTGGTGTTGTTTTTTTTTTTATTATTATTATTTTTATTTTTACATCTTTGATGCATTTGGATCTTACTCTGATGTACCCCAAACAGAACAAATTACTGTCTTCCAGTATACCTTTGAAAGAAAGTGTTAAAGAGTTTTAATAAATTCCATAATTCTGATTTAGTGCAAGAACTTTTGTTTGCTTTTAAAGGATGTTTATTGTAGAACATATAAACCTCTGAGAAGTTACTTATCAAATAAAAGCTAAAATGAGCTCAGATTTTATACAGAATAACTCAGAGTGACTTTTGACATTGAGTTCACTGCTTTTTGGTGTGTTTTAATAGGTTGACCGAGATCGAGATCTTCTCATTCAGCAAACTATGAGGCAGCTTAACAATCACTTTGGTCGCAGATGTGCTACCACGCCAATGGCTGTACACAGGGTAAAAGTAACATTTAAGGATGAGCCAGGAGAGGGCAGTGGTGTAGCACGAAGCTTTTACACAGCCATTGCACAAGCGTTTTTGTCAAGTGAAAAATTGCCAAATTTAGATTGTATCCAGAATGCCAACAAAGGTACTCATACAAGTAAGTACTCTACACAAAACATAAAAATTACCCTTCTTAATCAGATCAATGCAATCATGGTTATGTATTTATGATGGGGAAATTTTAATATAACCTGTACATCTTCATCCACCTTTATTGTAGGTTACTGATTTAATCGTTCCAACTATGATGGGTGGTATAATAATTGCTGTTTTACTGCCACACTGCTTTTGTTTAGAGTTACGTGGTTTTCTCATCCCAGTCATACCTGTTTGAGGGATGGGAGTTTATATAGATATGTAGTGATATAGAATTCCAGTATCTGTTCTACTCCTGTGTTTAACTGATTGAGCTATTTCAAAAGAAAATGTTTTCTGCAGTATATTCAGAGTGATTTACGAAGTTGTGAGATAAGGAGCCTACAACCAAATCTAAATTGAGTACATCACTAAGTTCACTGTGTAACTTAGTGAGACTTTCCCCCTCCTCCTTTTCTTTTTTAAAAAAGATTTATTTATCTATTTTGAAAGAGTTACAGAGAGAGAGAGAGAGGTCTTCCATTTGCTGATTCACTCCCCAGATGACTACGACAGCCAGTGCTAGACCAGACCAAAGCCAAGAGCCAGGAGCTTCTTCTGGATCTCCCACATGGGTGGCAGCGGCCATCTTCCATTGTTTTTCCCAGGCCATTAGCAGGGAGCTGGGTCAGAAGAGTAGCTGCTGGGACACAAAGAGGCGCTAAATGGGATGCTGACAGGGTGGCAGCCTGGCCTCACAGGCAGCAACTTTACCCACTGTGCTTTTCTTTTTTTTTTTTTTTTTTTTGGACAGGCAGAGTGGACAGAGAGAGAGAGAGACAGAGTGAAAGGTCTTCCTTTGCCATTGGTTCACCCTCCAATGGCCGCTGTGGCCGGCGTGCTGCAGCCGGCACACCGCGCTGATCCGATGGCAGGAGCCAGGTACTTCTCCTGGTCTCCCATGGGGTGCAGGGCCCAAGCACATGGGCCATCCTCCACTGCACTCCCTGGCCACAGCAGAGAGCTGGCCTGGAAGAGGGGCAACCGGGACAGAATCCGGCGCCCTGACCAGGACTAGAACCCGGTGTGCCGGCGCCGCAAGGCAGAGGATTAGCCTAGTGAGCCGTGGCGCTGGCCACCTACTGTGCTGTTCGGCAAGTGCATTATCTCATTGAGAACCAGCACTTTGGGATTAGAGCTCTTCCTGAGTTTTAAGATTGTGAATAGGAAATTTAAGTGTCTGACGATTACAAAAACCATGGGAGGGCCAGCACTGTGGCATAGTAGACTAAGCCTCTGCTGCAGCACACAAATCCCATATGGGCTGCCAGTTCAGGTCCCAGCTGCTCCTCTTCTAATCCAGTCTCTGCTATGGCCTGGGAGGACAGTGGAGGATGTCCCAGGTGCTTGGGCCCCTGCACCCAGGTGTGAGACCTGGAAGAAGCTCCTGGCTTCAGATCCACTCTTCGCTCCGCTCCAGCTGTTGCACCATCGGATGGAATACCTTTCTATCTCTCCCTTTCTCTGTCTGCAACTCTACCTCCCAAATAAATAAATAACATCTTAAAAAAAAAAAAAAAAAAAAACCACAAACTTTGGAGAAAATGGCTGGTGATTTGTGTCAAGTAGGGACAGAAGTGTGTCCACACGGCAGGTGGATGAATATCGTTAACTAATGGAGAGGAAGCTTACAGAGCCACTGAGAGCATCCTGCATTTTGCCAAGGCTGCATCTGTGTGTCGTTGGGGTTCTACAAGTGTGAACCACCATCGAGTGTGAATGAGCTTTTGAAAAGTTGAGGGTGAAAATATGGTGGAGGGCTCTCTAGCCTGCATCATCAATTACACCATTTGACTTTCTGTGGTCTTAGGATAATAAGAAATTGACAGATGTAAATATGGAAACCTGGAAAGTCATACTATTTCAGAAATATTTTTGTGCTATTTTAGGGTACCATAGTCTTGGCTTAGGCTTAACAATGTAAAAATAATAATAGCCGATGTTCTGGTAGCCAGTAATGCTTTAGTACCCCAAACCAACAATTAAAAGATGTTTAAATGACTCTAATCATGGAAGAAATGTCATTACTTACAAAAAAAACTTGCACAGTTCTAGTTGCTATGAATCATTTCACCACTTTGACATGACAAAAGGAAAGGTATCTTTAACAAATGCTGAGTGACCATCTGTTACTTGCCTAGTAACGGTCTCTGCACTGTAGTTGTATTTGTATTCATCTCCATGGTGTGTGTTTCATTTTTTCTTCTAGGTTTAATGCAGAGATTAAGGAACAGAGGAGAGAGAGATCGAGAAAGGGAAAGAGAAAGGGAAATGAGGAGGAGTAGTGGCTTGCGAGCAGGTTCTCGGAGAGACCGGGATAGGTATGGTAATTTTTGTTTTATTTCATTTTACTTTTCGTTTGAGTACCAGCTCTTTCGACAAAGTGGAGGCCTGTAAATGAATGTCTCAATTATAGACTTTTTCTTTTAAATGAAAGTTTTAATATTTGGACAGTTGTATAGTAACTAAGAATAGTTTAACCTACTATTACTAATAAAAGTTCTGCTTTAAAAACCTAGAGGCAATTGAAATGATACTATTTGTTTGTTCCTCTCAAGTTATAATTGCTTAGTTTTTATTGCATTTCTACCATCCCCCCCACCAAAGAAATCTTTTATTTAAAGAATACAAACTTTATGCATTTCTTAAGTACAACTTTAAATATAGTGATTCTTCCCACCATACCTGCCCTCCCAACCACCTCCTCCTCCCTCTCCCATTCCCAGTCCCATTCTCCATTAGGATTCATTTTCAATTAACTTTATACACAGAAGACCAGCTCTATACTAAGAGTTCAACAATTTGTACAAAAAAAAACCAAAAATGCCATTCCTCAATAGTCTAGACAAGGGCTGTTCAAAGTCATTGTACCTTAAAGTTAATTTCACTTTTTTTTTTTTTTTAAAGAAACTTAATTGACTTTAAAGAAGCACCCAAGAACGATACATCTTTTGGGAGCCCTTAGAAATAATTATAATACAGCTTTTTGAGGACAGAGGTCCTGCATGGGAAGTTAGTGCACAGTGACTTCTGTTGTTAATTTAACAATTAACACTCTTAGGTATGACATCAGTGATCCCCCGAGGCTCTTGACATGAGCTGCCTAGGCTGTGAAAGGCCCCCCCCCCCTTTTTTTTTTTTTTCGGAATCCACAAACTCCATCAATATTTTGACAAGGCCATAAGCACAATGGAAGTTCTCTCCTCCCTTCAAAGAAAAGTAACCCCTTCTTTGATGGTCATTTTTTTCCACTGGGGTCTCACCCACCGGTGTCCTTCATGTAGGATATTTTTTGCCACAGTGTCTTGGGTTTCCATGCCTGAAGTGTTCTCATGGGCTTTTCAGCCAGACCAAAAGGCCTTAAGGGCTGATTCTGAAGTCAGAGTGCTACTTAAAGCAATTTTCAATCTGTGAGTCTGCTATGTTCTATCTTTCTTTTGCATCAGTCCTAAGTTTGTTTTAAACATCTTGGTTATGACAAATTTTATTATTTAAATATTTTGATTTTTCTTTTTTGGGGATGGGTTGTATTTTGCCTAAGATTTCTAGGAATTACCTTGATTTCTGGTACTTTGAAGTCCTGCTCCCTTAGAATCAAATTATTGTTTAAGGACTACTTTATAAATTCATAGATTTTTCAAGTGACAAAATCTACATAGTCTTCATTTTCTAATGATCATCTATTCAGACGTTCTGCCACCTTGGTGCCATAACTGGAGCAAACTGGTTTTCCAGCTGTGTTATTAGTTGTACTGACAGTGTCCCTTTGCGGTCACAGGACGTGAACTCATAGCAGCTGTCTTCTTCTTACAGAGACTTCAGAAGACAGCTCTCCATCGACACTCGGCCCTTCAGACCAGCCTCTGAAGGGAATCCCAGTGACGATCCTGATCCTCTGCCAGCCCATCGGCAAGCGCTTGGAGAGAGGCTGTATCCCCGGGTACAAGCGATGCAACCAGTATGTACCATGCACATGGCTACCTCTTAACTGGCTAGGGTACTTCCTTGCTTTTGAATTCAAATGTGTGTGTTTTGTTGTTGTTTTGGCTTTGCTTGTTTGTATTGTGAGCCACTGATCAGCCACATGGTTGAGGTCTGTGTTAAGCTGTGTAGCAGAAAGGAAGCTTAGAAGGGAATGAAGGGGTGTTTGGAGAGAAACTATATAAGGCTTGAATGTATCCCCTACCTACCCTCCATTGTCCCCATTCTAGCAAGTTCCTGCATGCTAAAGTGTTATCTATACATTTTATTTATTTGTATTCTTACTTACATATACTGTTGTTTCTCTTTGAAGCAGAATTTGTGTGTTAGCAGGCTGTAACTGGAATACACAGTAGTTTTCTGAAAAATATTGCAGGAAGATATTTATTTTGAACATTCTTCCAGAAGTGTCTTCCATATAATATGAAACAAACTAGTTGCGTTTTTTGACTTTAACTGCCCTTAACTACGTGTACATATTTTATAGCCAAAGAGACAGGGTAAACCAGTTGTATGTCTTTGACTAAGTCCTTAGCCCTGAATATAGGCATCTTTCTCTCTTTTCCTCACATCTTCCCTCCCTGCTCCTCTCTTTGTTGTCCACCCTAAATGAAAGGGATATTTATGGCTTTCTGATAAAGAAAAAAAAGTGTGGAAATTGAGTGTGTCTCTGTTTACTCATGGATAAGAAAAACCTTCCATAGGCTTGTCCTGCCGGTATTGTAACTAGCACAAATGAGACTACGCCCTGCGCACATCCAGAGCGCTCTGTCATCGAGCCTCCAGCTTCGTAAATGGCCGCCGAGACCCAGAGGCTGTTATCCAAGTTTCTTTATTTCTTCTCCTCCTTCTCTTTTGAGTAAAATACTGTAGATTTAGACAGTGGTTCCAGAGAGTGGGCAGTAACAGTTGTTCGTCTTTGACAGGCCTTTGCAAGTAAAATCACTGGCATGCTGTTGGAATTATCCCCAGCTCAGCTGCTTCTGCTTCTAGCAAGTGAAGATTCTCTGAGAGCACGAGTGGATGAGGCCATGGAGCTCATTATTGCACATGGACGGTAACGTGTGCAGTGGGAGGCATTCCAGCTCAGTTCCATTACGCACTTCTCACCATGTCTTCAGTTACACCCTCAAGTGCAAGGCTTTCAGTGTTTTCAAAGTGTGATTCTTAAAATCTATGCAAGAGACAGCTGAGGCAGTTTTTCCATGTATTAGAAATGTAAAATTTGGGCCGGCGTCGTGGCTCACTAGGCTAATCCTCCGCCTACAGCACCAGCACCCCGGGTTCTAGTCCCGGTTGGGGCGCTGGATTTTGTCCCGGTTGCTCCTCTTACAGTCCAACTCTCTGCTGTGGCCCAGGATTGCAGTGGAGGATAGCCCAGGTCCTTGGGCCCTGCACCCTCATTGGAGACCAGGAAGAAGCACCTGGCTCCTGGCTTTGGATCAGTGTAGCGCGCCGGCCGTAGCGTCCATTTAGGGGGGTGAACCAACGGAAGGAAGACCTTTCTCTCTGTCTTTCTCTCTCTCCCTGTCTAACTCTGCCTGTCCAAAAAAAAAAAGATTTTTTTTTTTTTTTTTTTTTTTTTTTTTTTTTTTTTTCCCCATTGAGAGCAGCTAAAAAACAGTATTGACTCTTTTCACTGGGCTTTTTGGATTGAACAGTAAATTTCTTAGTATTGTAGAATTGTTAAATACACTGAAGAATTTGATTACTCTTGTGATTGCTTCCTGAGCCGCCTTTCATTTTTCTACAATGCTCACTCCGAGCTTAAAGCACCCCTATGAGAACTGCATTTTCAGATGCTTTACTTTAAGTCACAAAGCCTTTAGACTGTTACCTTGGATCAAACATGTAGCAGCATCTAGAGGTCTTTTTAAAAACATTTATATGACTGACTTTCTGCTCCTGGAATTGCATTAAGACTAGTAAGCACTAGTATATATCAACTTCACAACTGAAAAGTATTTTATAAATTCTTAGCAATTTAAATTAGCATTTTTCCCAAAGAAATCTTTAATTTAATGAATACAAACTTCATAAGTACAACTTGAAGAATATAGTGATTCTTCATGCCATACCTGCCCTCCCACTCCGACTCCCACCCCACCTTCTCCTCTTTCTCCCATTCCCAGTCCTATTCTTCATTAAGGAAAAAAATAATTGTTCCTTGACAGTCAAGACAGGGCTATTCAAATCATTGCTTCTCAAACTTGTAAATTAACATTTACATACTAGACTCCATAAGTTTCAATTATGTGAAAATGCTGGTTTTTGTGTTTGTGTGTGTGTTTAGGGAAAATGGAGCTGATAGCATCCTGGATCTTGGATTGTTAGACTCCTCAGAAAAGGCACAGGTAAGGGATGTTTTGTACATATGCTATCACTGACCACTCAGAATTTAAATTATGAAGAAATTCAGGCTGGCGCCGTGGCTCACAAGGCTAATCCTCCACCTGGCGGTGCTGGCACACCGGGTTCTAGTCCCAGTCGGGGCGCCAGATTCTGTCCCGGTTGCCCCTCTTCCAGGCCAGCTCTCTGCTGTGGCCAGGGAGTGCAATGGAGGATGGCCCAAGTGCTTGGGCCCTGCACCCCATCGGAGACCAGGAAAAGCACCTCATTCCTGGCTTCGGATCAGCGCGGTGCACCGGCCGCAGCGGCCATTGGAGGGTGAACCAACAGCAAAGGAAGACCTTTCTCTCTGTCTCTCTCTCTCACTATCCACTCTGCCTGTCAAAATTCAAGTAAGAGGGAGGAGAGCAGGATTTAGGAAGAAGCTCTGTCTTTATAAATAAAACACAGGTGAAGACAAGGTAGGCCTGTGAAGAATGGGAAAAATCCTTAAAATTTTGTCTTTATCACTGATTGCAGTTAACACTGTGGACATAACACGTGTAGGAACTGCCTGAGAATTCTGAAAAGTGCACAGCAGCACACAGATTGGAGAGGAAAATAACCTGTCTGGTGTCTTTCTAGGCAGGAGGGTAAAGCTCATTCTTGTTACTCAGCCTCAGCTAAGGAGAGAGCAAAAACTGCAGCCTCAGAACATCCCGTGTGGCACATAGGTAAAAGCTTGATAGCTTGATACAAAGAGCTTGATAGAAGCTTTCAAGGCGTAATTAGCATTGAAACCGTTGCTCTGAGACGGGGAGATTCCCAGTTAAAACCTAACCAGATTGATTGCCTACTAAAGTTTCCCACCCCCACCCCAAATCAACATGCAGCATACCATTTTGTAAAGATCCAGAGTTTCACAACTTAATATTCACTCCAAAATTATCTAGTAAATAAATAAAGAACCAGGAACGACTGACCGATTATTCTGGAAAAAGAACTAATAGATGGTAACTGTGAGGTGATCCACCTGTTGGAATTATAGAAAAAATTGATCTCACGCTCTATAAGATAAAAGTAAACACTAATAAATGGAAAAATATGTCCAAAATCATAGGCCAGAGGACTACGGAACCTCATTAATATGCTTGAAAGAATTAGCTGTCCAGAATTCTAGAACCAGTGAAAATATCTTTCATACGATAAGGTGATAGAAACTAACCTGATTTATTTAAATATCAGAGATCTTAAGACTTAGCCATGAACAGGCTTGTGTATAATAGTTCAATGGGTGAGTTAAAAGTTGTACCTTTAGGAGTTGACGTGGCACAGTAGGTTAAGCTGCTGCCTGTGGTGCTGGCATCCTGTTTGAGCCCTGGCTGCTCCGCTTCTGATCCATCTTCCTGCTAATATACCTGGCAAAAGCAGCAGAAGACAGCCCAAGTGCTTGGACCCCTGCCACCCATGTGGGAGAGTTCCATGCTCCTGACTTTGGTGGCCTGGCCCAGCCCTAGCCATTGTAGCCACTTGGGAAGTGAATTGGGGGGTGGAAGATCTCCTTCTCCTTGCTCCTTCTTCCTCCCTTCACCTGGCTCCCTGAAACTCTTTCAAATAAATTTTTTTTTTTAAAGTTTACCTTTAGCGGCTGGCGCTGTGCTGTTGTGGGTAAAGCCACCGCCTGCAGAGCCAGCATCCCATATGGGCACTGGTTCAAGTCCCAGATGCTCCAATTCTGATCCAGCTCTCTGCTATGGCCTGGGAAAGCAGCAGAAGATGGTCCAAGTCCTTGGGCCCCTGTACTCGCATGGGAGACCTGTAGGAAGCTCCAGGCTCCTGCTTTTGGATCAGCTCAGCTTTGGTCATTGCGGCCATCTAGAGAGAGAACCATCAGGAAGATCTCTCTGTGTCTCTGTCTCTCTATTTCTGCCTCTTTGTAACTCTGCCTTTCAAACAAATAAATAAATCTTTTTTAAAAAAGTTTACCATTAGTGTTACACATGTATGTTTGTTTAAATATGAATTTCTCAGCTTACCTGCATTCAGTCTGAGTGGTTTCAGAGAATCAATTCATAAGCTTCATTTTCTCAAGTTAATCTTTTTTTCCTTTCAAGGATCTATTTATTTATTATTTTTGAAGGGCAGATATTACAGAGAGGCAGAGAGAGAGAGAGAGAGGTCTTCCATCTGCTGGTTCACTCCCCAGATGGCTATAAAGGCCAGAGCTGTGCCGATCACGAAGCTAGGAGCCAGGAGCTTCCTCCAGGTCTCCCACGTGGGTGCAGGGGCCCAAGGACTTGGACCATCTTCTGCTGCTTTCTAGGCCATAGCAGAGAGCTGGATCAGAAGTAGAGCAGCTGGGTCTATATGGGATGCCGGCACTGCAGGCAGCGGCTTTACTTGCTATGCCACAGCACCAGTTCCTCTTAAATACATCTTAGAGCTTAATCTCTGCTACTGTTTTTAGGAAAACCGAAAGCGTCATGGCTCTAGTCGAAGTGTGGTAGATATGGACTTAGATGACACAGATGATGGTGATGACAATGCACCTTTGTTTTACCAACCTGGAAAAAGAGGATTTTATACTCCAAGACCTGGCAAAAACACAGAAGCAAGGCTGAATTGCTTCAGAAACATTGGGAGGTAAACTAATTCTAATCTGATATTTCAATTTTAAAAAATTGTAGTGTGTGGAATTTTCTATAGTATATGTTTAAAAAATTCTTTATGCTGGTTACAAATGAGGGTGTGGAGAGTTTATTTATTATATGTGTATTTATGTATGTGGGGTTATGCGTATTCTAGAATTATTTTGGGATTTAAGTCTTATTTCCTTGTTTTTAGGATTCTTGGATTATGTCTGTTGCAGAATGAGCTGTGTCCTATCACACTGAATAGACATGTCATTAAAGTGTTGCTTGGTAGAAAAGTAAGTGATTTTGTTGATCTCACAAAACTGAAACCAAATGCCAATATCCTGTTTATGACATTGAGTTCCTATTAACTTTTAAAGCATTACAGCTATTATAAATAATTTTCAAACATCTGCTGACATGGAGAAGTCTCCACATATGGGGAAATGGCATAGCAGAGTGTTTAGGTGTCTAATAGTTCTGGCTCCTCTTGCAGACAAATCTTCTTGATACTGCAGGCATATTTCCCCCATAAGTGGTAAAGCAAGCAGCACAGGGTCTGGCAAGGAGTAAGTGCTCAATAAATTTTTTCCACTACTATCAGTTATAGCAAATGCTAGTGGGATAGAATTAAAATTATATTGAAGAGAGCATTCCATGGCTGGCGCCACGGCTCACTAGGCTAATCCTCTGCCTGTGGCATCAGTACCCCGGGTTCTAGTCCCAGTCCGGGTGCCGGATTCTGTCCCGGTTGCTTCTCTTCCAGTCCAATTCTCTACTGTGATCTGGGAGTGCAGTGGAGGATGGCCCAAGTGCTTGGCCCTGCACCTGCATGGGAGACCAGGAGGAAGCACCTGGCTCTTGGCTTCGGTTCGGCGCAGCATGCCATGCCAGCCGTAGCAGCCATTTGGGGGGTGAACAACAGGAAGACCTTTCTCTCTGTATCTCTCTCTCTCTCTCTCACTCTCACTGTCTAACTCTGCCTATCCTCCCCCCCCCCCCCAAAAAAAAAGGCATTCTAACCTCAAAAATATATGTCAAATGGGGCATATTGAATTGTCTGGTTTTAGTCCTGGCTACTCCGTGCTTTAGATCCAGCTTCCTACTTAAACACCTGGGAGGCAGTGGATTATGGCCCAAGTAGTTGGGTTCCTGCTATCCTGTAGGAGACCCAGATGGAGTTCCTGGCTCCTGGTTTTGGCCTGGGCTAATAACTCTGTTTATTGTGGGCATTTGGGCAGTGAACCAGTGGATGGACAGTCTCTGTCACTGTACCTTTCAAATAATTAATTAAAATCTGTCTAGGTAAAATGTACACAGAGGGGCAAAAGAATGCACTAAATATACCTTTCTTTATTATTAGGGAGGCATTTGCTTTAAAAGTAATGTGTTATGGTAATTATGGAGCTTTTTTAAAAAAAATTATTTATTTGAAAGAATTAGAGAAGGAGAGACAGAAAGAGGTGTTCTATCTGCTGGTTCACTCCTCAATTGGCTGCAACAGCCAGAACTGAGCCAATCAGGAGCCAGGAGCTTCCTCCAGGTCTTCCCATGTGGGTGCAGGGGTCCAAGGACTTGGACCATCTTCTTCATCTTTCCTAGGCTATAGCAGAGAGCTGGATTGGAACTGGAGTAGTGGGGACTTGAACCGGTGCCCATATGGGATGCTGGAACTACAGGTGACGGCTTTACCTGCTATGCCACAGTGTTGGCCCCATGGAGCTTTTGATTTAAAACAAACGTTCTGAAAATATTTTATATTGACATAAAGTGAGATAGGCATTATACATTATTTTTCAGAAATGTACATTGCACATCTGATATAAATTAGCATTGTTAAAGCTGTGACCTATTAATTTTCTTTTCTTAGATTTATTTATTTACTTTGAAAGAGTTACACAGAGAGAAGGAGAGGCAGAGAGCGAGAGAGAGACAGAGGTCTTTAATTAAACCCATTGCTGAATATTATTTTCTCTTAATACAAGCTTATCATATTATCATATATACATATCTTTTCTTTTTTAACTCTGACCATTTTGAATTGTCTTCATGTGTTCCAATCATACTGGTCTTGTGTAAAAGATGAATGAAACTCAGAGCTTGGCGACATAAAAATATTGATGTGTTGGGTCTTTAACAAGGTTTAGTGACTAGCTTATGGAATCAAATACAGCTTACATTTAACCCAGGGATGTGACCTTGAGCAACTTCCTGATTTCCTTGGAGCAGCTGGTTTATCATTTGGACTTCATAGTCACATTTCACAGTCACTGTCAAGAGTAAACTGGAGGTGTTTCTAGTTCAGAGAACTAGAAGCAGCTCCATATAGTCTGTGCTCCATAAATAAACTGTATGCAATTCTCCTCAAATATTTTCAAAATATTAACACTTTTTATGCTTTCAAAATTGAATGTTATTGTCAGAGCCAAAAATTTATTGTGTTTTTTCTTTATAGCAGGTATATTTTTATTAGGAGATAATACTTTGTGTGTTTTCTAATTAGATAACTTTTTGTCTTATAGTTTACTTGACTAATGATTGGAATGAAGATCTTTCTTTCATAATTGAGTTTTATATGATTATTTTCTTAGGTCAATTGGCATGATTTTGCTTTTTTTGATCCTGTAATGTATGAGAGTTTACGGCAGCTGATCCTTGCTTCTCAGAGCTCAGATGCTGATGCTGTTTTCTCAGCAATGGATTTGGCATTTGCAATTGACTTGTGTAAAGAAGAGGGTGGTGGACAGGTAAGGCAAATGCAGTTTTTTCCCAATTGTGTAGTAAAAGAAATTGTTGTGCTTTTCTCATATAGAAGGATTGGATAAGGACCAAGAGACCAAGCAAGACAGATGCATATGTATATAGAAAAATGAAACACTTGGAAATGAACAGAGAGAGAGATGAATTAAGAATTAGTGAGACAGATTGAGAGGCAGAAGGGAGGACATTTTATTTCAGCCTAAAATGTTTGCATTGCATGGTCTGTAGATTTAAAAATGTTAGGGAAGAGCTTTATGAGCTGTTAGTTTAGTGTTGCTTTGACAAAACTGCCTGTCAGTGGCTCTGCTGCGTGTCCACAGGTGGAACTCATTCCCAATGGTGTGAACGTGCCAGTCACTCCCCAGAATGTGTACGAGTATGTGCGCAAGTACGCAGAGCACAGGATGCTGGTGGTTGCAGAGCAGCCGTTGCACGTAAGTGGTCCCTGATCTCGGGAGGCTGATGCTCGTTGTATTCAGTTTTTCTATAAGGGCCAAAATTCTGAAACCAAATTAATTTACTTACCTTTGTTTACCATGTAAATTATACCAAAATCTGAGAATCCAAACCAAGCCCTCATTTTCTTTGGAATAAAACTGTAAGTGGAGCATCCCTAATTGGAGACTCCGGAATCCAAAACTATTTGAGGGTCAACATGATCTGCTCAAAGTTTTGGCTCTTGGAGCATTTTGGATTTTAGATTTTTTGATTAGGGATGTTCAGCCAGTAAACTCTGTGTAAATATTCCAAAGTTTGAACACTTTGTCCCATGCATTTCATGGGACCTAACTTTCATGACCCTAACTTCATGAGAAAGCAGCTTTGGTGAACAAAAGTTTGGAAAGGGTGCTTATGGGGTCAAAATGAATAGTGCCTCAGGTTCCTGCTGCCACTCATGCCTCGTGGGACTTGCTGGAAGTACTCAGGACTCAGAGCAGATCAGCAGGTGGAAAAATACATTAGGCAGAGTCTGGAGGAGCTCAGGTACTGGTTTGCAGGACATGAGGTATCAAAGAACACGCTGCTTTCTTCAAGAAGAAAATACAGCAGCATGTGTACATGTACAGTGTTTGTGCTAAGGGAAGCCCACTTAAGAGTCAGGGTCCAGGCCGGCGCCACGGCTCAATAGGCTAATCCTCCACCTAGCGGCGCCGGCACACCGGGTTCTAGTCCCGGTCGGGGCGCCGGATTCTGTCCTGGTTGCCCCTCTTCCAGGCCAGCTCTCTGCTGTGGCCAGGGAGTGCAGTGGAGGATGGCCCAAGTGCTTGGGCCCTGCACCCCATGGGAGACCAGGATAAGTTCCTGGCTCCTGCCATCGGATCAGCGTGGTGCGCCGGCCGCAGCGCGCCAGCCGTGGCGGCCATTGGAGGGTGAACCAACGGCAAAGGAAGACCTTTCTCTCTGTCTCTCTCTCTCACTATCCACTCTGCCTGTCAAAAAAAAAAAAAAAAAAAAAAGTCAGGGTCCAGGTTTTTTAATTGGAAGCTAGAATGATAGGCATTTGCTGCCTGCACAGCCAGCCATAATTACTAAAATATCAGACTCCCAGAGGAAAGCACATTTTTAAATCACATTGCATAAATAATCTGGGTACTCTCACACAACATAGTTAATTGCTCCAGGCATTCAAAACAGGTATATTGCCAAAACCAAGTTCTTAGTCATCAGGTAAAGGCCAGCCTTGCAATTAAGTGGTTCTTAAATGCAACATCAGGCCAACTATTCTTTCTCCAGCCAGGATAAAACACTGATGTAAATTTAGGATTGATGGTGTGAAGTGTTTCTGATACCTGTGCTGGAATAACTACACAGGCTGCGGAGCCGTACTGTCAGAATTGAGACCACGGCTCCAGCAGCCCCTAGCTGGAGGATGTTAGTAAATTGAACTCTTTGTGCCTTGGCTCCCTTCTTTGCAAAGTAAGGATAAAGTTCAGTGAATTAATGTGTGTCAGGTAGTTGGAACAATTCCTGTTAAAAGCTCAGGAAGCTTGTAGAGTTTGAACTTAAATATGAGATTTGCTGTCAGGTTCCTAGGATGCTGGTACAAAAACACATTTTGGACAAATGGTAGCTATTCTTATTCAGTGGCTAGCTTGATTATTAACATAATTTTTTTCAGTTAACTACTAACCTATTATGTGCAACTATGTCATTTTTCAACTTGCAATACATGTACTATGCCTTGTAGTTCATCCACGTGTGTCGTTGTACCCCCACCCCCACTCCGTCCCTTTCTTTCTTTGGACTCTGTTAAGAAATTCAAAATACAGAACATTTTTAAAAAGACTGTTAATATTAGATACCAAGCTTTAACAATATGAATATGTGCTTCATGGAAAATAAAGTACCGTTTGTAACATAAGGACGATTTTTGAAATTCTTCAGGCAATGAGGAAGGGTCTGCTAGATGTGCTTCCAAAAAATTCATTAGAAGATTTAACGGCGGAAGATTTTAGGCTTTTGGTGAATGGCTGTGGCGAAGTTAACGTGCAGATGCTCATCAGTTTCACCTCTTTCAATGATGAATCAGGTAGGAAATGTGTTTTAATGTTTACTTAAGAAATAAGAGTTTCTGGTCTCTGTCCATAAGGCTTGGGAAATGCTGTATATTTTTTAAAGGATGATTGAACTGAAGCAGTATTCTGATGGTCTGGTATTAGACTATTCTTAATTTTTATTTTATTGCTTAATTCTAGGTCTTAAAGAATATCTAGTTTAGTTTTGTGCAAGTAGAAATTTTGCAGTGAACAAGTATGTATGAAGATTTTATGTATACGGGTTAAGGAAAATTAATCAGTGTGACAGTTCTGCTACTGGTCCTTCCTGATTCATGTCTGTTAAACTCCCTGATCAAAGAGTATGATTGTATGATGTTTGTTTTGTAGAGTTGAATCATAATCTCATGTATAGAGACATGACAGCACAAAAGGACATGGCAAATTTAGGAGGAATGAAGAGAGGTAGAGATAATCCTCCTAGGATAATAATGTCCCAGTCTTTGATTTGTTGCAGTTCTTTCTTTTGAAAACCCTTGAGACAAGAAGTAGACTTTTTAGAAACGACTATACAGTGAGACATCAGTAGCTCCACATTCACTGTGAAAGGGTTACACTTAGAATCAATGATCACTACGTACATAAAAGTACCAACTTTTTATTTTTCCTATTTTGCAAGCAACTTTACCCAAATTGTAGTAAGTTGAAATTGGGTAATTTTTAAATTTTTCCTTCATGCTTAGCAATACATGGGTTGTAGTATAACAATGTTTGTAGTACTTTTTTTTTTTTGTAGTTTTCAGTTATCTGTTTGCTAAGAGCTTATCACTTTTACAAACCAGAAACCTAGGATGGAAAATAAAATAACTAAAAAGGCCACGTGAGGCCTTGCCAGGTATGATCCTCAACTCAGCAGCATAGACCTCACCCCAGTCTTTTAGAAACGCAGAACCTCTGGCTTTGCTCCCTAGCCAGCCTCCGGGAATGAACGAGAGTCAGGGTTTTCAAAGATTCCATGTGGTTTATAACTAAAATTTGAGAAACAGTGGCCTAAGGTCATGAGAAGAATCCTGATTTACAGATAGGATCAAAGTCAGGTGATTGTCATTTTTGAGGCCAGCATCTCATTTTTTGTGTTTGGCTCAGTTTGAGACAGGATTAACTAATAGAGGTTTTTATATTATGCAAAGTCATGATTTCCTATGTTACAAATTAGACATTAGACCCCCCCCATACTTAAGTAACTTTTTTTTTTTTTTTTTGACAGGCAGAGTGGACAGTGAGAGAGAGAGACAGAGAGAAAGGTCTTCCTTTGCCATTGGTTCACCCTCCAATGGCCGCCGCGGCCAGTGTGCTGTGGCCGGCGCACCGCGCCGATCCGAAGCCAGGAGCCAGGCGGTTCTCCTGGTCTCCCATGGGGTGCAGGGCCCAAGCACTTGGGCCATCCTCCACTGCCCTCCCGGACCACAGCAGAGAGCTGGCCTGGAAGAGGGGCAACCGGGACAGAATCCCGCGCCCCAACCAGGACTAGAACCCGGTGTGCCAATGCCACAGGCGGAGGATTAGCCTATTGAGCCATGGCGCCGGCCTTAAGTAACATTTTAATATCTATTTTTGGTACAAGTTTAGCAGTACTTTTTTTAAAATTTTATTTATTTGTTTGAAAGGTAGAGTTACAGAGAGGAAGACACAAAGAGGAAGATATCCTCCATCTCCCGGTTGACTCCTCAAATGGCTGCAGTGGCTGGGGCTGGGCCACGCCAAAGCTAGGAGCCTGGAATTCCATCCAGGAGCAGGGGCTCAAGGACTTGGGCCATTTTTCAGGTGTTTTAGCAGGGAGCTGGATAGGAAGTAGAGCAGCCAGTACTCATACCAGCTCCCATATAGGACGCCAGTATTGCAGGCAATGGCTTAACCCATTGTACCACAATGCCTTCCCCAACAGTATTCTAAAGATACAACAACTAATATTGTATATTGAATTTATATTCTTCATTTTTAGGAGAAAATGCTGAGAAGCTCTTGCAATTCAAGCGTTGGTTCTGGTCGATAGTAGAGAAGATGAGCATGACAGAACGACAAGATCTTGTAAGTTAAAAAAATTCCATAAAAGTTGTAGAAGAAAATACAGAATTTTAAAATACTGTGTATGACAGCCATTTGAGTTTGTAATTGTTATAGTTCCGGGTGGAGAAACTGTAGAAAGTCCAAAATAAAAGGAGGTGTTTGTTTTTCTATGTAGCAGATCACCCAAAGCATTACTAGAGTTTCCAAGTCGTGAAGTGCGTGTTAGCTGTTTATATATTAACTGTCCTTGGTTCCGCGTGATGCCACCAGCTTACCTAGTCTCTTCGTGGCCGTGAGGGTGTGTTCCATGATCCCCACTGGTTGCCTGAAACAACCAATAGTACTGAATCCTCTCATTTAATACCTTTTCCCTCTTAACTGAGCACTTAGTGAACCATAACTGTGGCAGTTTGGGGTATGGCAGTAAAGGTAGCATAGGTTTGTTTTTGCTTTACAATTTTAATGATACAAGATTGGTTGTTAATGTAGCTCTAAACCACCTCAGGATATGATTTTTTTTTCCCCTTTGAGTCAGGAACATTGACTTTTTTACTTAAAGGAAGCGCTTTATGGGTCTCTTTGACATATGTGGATTAGCAGCATCGTCACTCTGGTGCTTTGTAGCCATTATTCAGTGAAGTAAACGCCCCTTGAATACATTCACTGTGATAATGAGCAGTTTACTTGGTGTTACGTTGACCACTAAGTGACCACAGGTGAGTAGCATAAACGTTGTAGAGACCCTAGACTAAGGAGCACACCCATCTTGGGTGTGATGGAATCAGAAAGTATGACATTTTTACCATGCTACTCAGAAGAGTGCTATTTTCCATTTAATAATTTTATACTGTGCTTGATGGTGGGTAACAAACTGTGGATGGTAAAACCTTGAATAAACAGGACCTACTGGGTAGTCAATTATTTTGACTAGTAGTAAGCCTTTGCAACATTTCTCTGAGTATGTCTTGATTTTTATATGTATACTAGAAAAAGTTTAATTATTGTGTTTTGAAAGGCAGGGGGTGGGGGCTCTTCCATCTGCTGGTTCACTCCCCAGGTGGCTGCAGCTTCTGGGGCTGGGACAAGCCACGCCAAAGCCAGGAGCTGGGAGCTCCATCCGGGTCTCCCACATGGGTTCAGGGGCCCAAGGACTACTGCTGGTTTTTCAGGTGCATTAGCAGGGAGCTGGATCAGAAGTATAGCAGCCAGGACTTGAGCTGGGCCCCGAGAACATAAACTTTGATCTTAGTGAAAAGTCTGTGAAGTCCAAATCAACCTTTCTTAATAATCTTGAAAGTCAGGTTGCTCCAGACTCTGTAGAAATTTCAGGGACAAGCCGGCGCCGTGGCTCAATAGGCTAATCCTCCACCTTGTGGCGCCGGCACACCGGGTTCTAGTCCCGGTTGGGGCGCCGGATTCTGTCCCGGTTGCCCCTCTTCCAGGCCAGCTCTCTGCTATGGCCAGGGAGTGCAGTGGAGGATGGCCCAGGTGCTTGGGCCCTGCACCCCATGGGAGACCAGGAAAAGCACCTGGATCCTGGCTCCTGCCATCGGATCAGCGCGGTGCGCCGGCTGCAGCGGCGGCCATTGGAGGGTGAACCAACGGCAAAGGAAGACCTTTCTCTCTCGGTCTCTCTCTCACTGTCCACTCTGCCTGTCAAAAATAAAAAATAAAAAAAAAAGAAATTTCAGGGACATTGAAAATCCTTACAACTCCTGTCCTTCATGGCTCCCTGGGGCATTTCCTCTATCTAATCAGCCTAAGTTTTTAGTCATCAAAACCAGACCACTTGTAGAATGTATAAAAATCCAATTTCTAGATAGATTTTCCATCTTATTTAAAAGAAGGGAAATAACTATTTGTGTAGGTCAGTACAAAGCTTGCAGGTTACCATTTACCTTCAGTTCAAGCAGAAGCTTATTATGGAAGAGAGGGGTTTAGAGAATTCTAGCTTTTTGCGTTCCTGAATCTTTAGATGATTCCAACAGCCAGCCAGTATTTCTGTACTGTGGAGGTAAGTTGTGAGCAGTTCTGGCTGCTATCTAATTTTATTCTTGGCTTAGCTGTCCTGGTAATTTGAGTTAGGTTGTTCTCCACGTAGGTCTGATATAATTAGTCACCATTTGCTTTTCTTAATCTTGTGGCTCCTAAATTCCCTAACAGTGCCAATTGGTTTCAGGATCGCTTGATGAGCTTATTTGGGGTTTTACTACAAGTGGTCAATACTTAGATTGAGGGCACCTTGTTTTCCTAGGACATCGCCCATGAACAGTATGTAAGACCAACCAAAGACAAAAGTAGAAATGATTGGCTATCTGTAGTCTTGTTTTAAAGAGTCAGTACATCCTCGGTTTGGTTGGCTAAGTTAAATCTCACTGTAGTTTCTGCCTTCTGCTGGAAGAAAAATTTGCTAACCATTCACTCTTAAGGGGAAAAAAATCTCTTTTAAAATACCCTATCAGCAGCTTTAATTTGTGAGAATCACTCATTAAACTCCTATCAAAAATCTATTATTAGGACTTCAGATGTGTCTTGAGGCAGCTCCTCCCACTGTACTTCCCTCTTTGGGAGGCTGTACTTTGCATATTCTTGGTTTTATCCTGATGCGTCTGAGCACCTTAGACTATGGTAGGGTTTCCCAAATAGTTCTCCCAGTCCTGAGAATTATAGGTGTCCATGGTTGTTGGATAAGAATTACGTGTTTTGTTTCTCCGCTGGGGAACATAGTTCACTAATAATGCTGACAGGCCCTCCAGTCTCTAATCATAAAGTCTTGGAGTCCGCAGTGTAAGCCTCTACCCAGGTTAAGCATACTCATCTTTGGAGAAACATGGCACTAAGCTTGTTTCTCCTGTAAAATAGAATGAATTAGTCTGGCTTTGTCACCGGAGTGCCTTCCAGCTCTTTTATAGTGCTTTGAAGATTTTGTAGACCCTGATACTTGAGGAGAAATACTTTTTCTATTGTATTTTAGATGAGGTTTTCCATATAAACATGTGTCAGGATACAACAAATAAATTAGGTTTCGTAGTCATTTTGGAAAACTGAATGTACCCCATCATCTAGTTGTGTACTACAAATTATTATATTCAGAACAGCTTTTCCTTAAGAGATAGTATCTTACTATAACAAAAGAATGGGCGTGTATGTGTGGAGGAGTGGATCAGTGAGGAATGGCATGTATTCAGAGAAACAAATGTTACAAGATATGTATCCTAGATTATTATATTTAAGTAAGAAAGTAAAATAAAAGGTAACATTATTTTAGTATTTTTTTTTGTTTATTTTGTTTTTAATTTGAGGGACAGAAAAAGACAAAGAGCTCCCATCCACTGGTTTTTCCCGAAATGCCTGTCGGGACTGGGCCAGGCCAAAACTAGAAGTGGGAGCTCAGTCCAGGTCTCTCACATAGGTGGGTGGTAGAGATCCAGTTACTGGAGCCATTACCTGTTATGTCCCCAGGTGGGAGGATGGAATCAGGAGCAGAACCAGGCACTCAGAAGACATGGAGTCCAGTTTCCTAACCAGCAGGCCAAATGCCTGCCCTATTGAACATCTTTTATTTTCACTGTTGTACAAAATAAATGCTGTAAAGCTCAGTGTGGCCAGTGCTTGCTTTTTGATGTGTGGTAGATGTTCCTCAGCACTCAGTTACTATTGTAATATTCTGTATCACAATGTAGTACCAGTGGGTTCTGTGCTGTTTTGCTAGGAGATAAAATGGAAAATAATATTCTTAAATAAGCTGTATGGCCGGCGCTGCGGCTCAATAGGCTAATCCTCCACCTGTGGTGCCAGCATCCCATATGGGCGCCAGGTTCTAGTCCCAGTTGCTCCTCTTCCAGTCCAGCTCTCTGCTGTGGCCCGGGAGTGCAGTGGAGGATGGCCCAAGTACTTGGGCTCCTGCACCTGCATGGGAGACCCGGAGGAAGCACCTGGCTCCTGGCTTCAGATCAGCACGATGCGCCGGCCGCAGCGGCCATTGGGGGGTGAACCAACGGAAAAGGAAGACCTTTCTCTCTGTCTGTCTCTCTCACTGTCCACTCTGCCTGTCAAAAATAAATAAATAAATAAACTATATGAATTTTGAACCTAGGACCCTATCCTTTGTTAGAGGCCTTGCGCCTTTTTCCCACCAGCAGATATTCTCTGAGAGTTAGCCGCAGCAAAGGCCATCGGAGACCATAGGCTGCAGCAGTCTCGTGTTACGGATGAGAAGACTAAAGCCCTGAGACAGAAAGTCATGCAACATTTTATATATGCAACAATTTTTTCTCTTTTAATGCTACGTGTCCTCCCTTTATGCTTAAAAAAGTGTTAAATGGGCTAATTAATCCATTTCCTTTTTAATACACAAAAATTAACAGTGCAAAATAATACCCCCTTGTTGCTTTTAACTTGAGAATAGGGCTCTGTGTACACAAAAAGTATGTTGCCATAATTAAGGATTGAATGTTAATGAAAAGCCACGATTGTAATTACTGTATTCCTGTTTAGGTTTACTTTTGGACATCAAGCCCGTCATTGCCAGCCAGCGAAGAAGGATTTCAGCCTATGCCCTCAATCACAATAAGACCACCAGATGATCAGCATCTTCCCACCGCAAATACTTGCATTTCTCGACTTTACGTCCCACTCTATTCCTCTAAACAGATTCTCAAACAGAAATTGCTACTCGCCATTAAGACCAAGAATTTTGGTTTTGTGTAGAGTATAAAAAGTGTGTATTGCTGTGTAATAATACTAGCTAATTTTGTAGATTTTTTTCCATTTGTCTATAAAAGTTTATGGAAGTTAATGCTGTCATACCCTCCTGGTGGTACTTCAGAAGAGATTAAATGCAAACATTCCTTGCTGAGTTTGTAGCCTAAAGGCCCAGGGAGCACTAGCAACATTTGGCTATAATGGTTTGCTAGTGAACAACTTCTGGGTCTAACCCCAGCCAAAGATGACAGCAGAACAATATAATTTACACTGTGATTTATCTTTTTGCTGAGGGAGGAAAAAAATGTAAAATGTTCTGAAAATTCACTGCTGCCTTTGTGGAAAGTGTTTCAGCAAAGGTTCTTGTATAGAGGGAATAGGGAATTTCAAAATAAAAAATTAAGTATGTTCTGTGTTTTCATTTTAACTTTTTTATGGTGTTTAATTTGTGGTTGGCTGCAATTGTGTATCATGTATATGGAACTTGTAAAAAAGTTCTTGACATTCAGATCTTAGAGATGAAATCACTTTTACCTATCAAAACCACTTTTATTGCGGTTGATTTTGGCTGCATTGAGCTCTAGGACATTAATGATATCACTAATATTTTGCATGTAATTTGTTCATTTAAGTGAGGGCACTTTTTTGTACATATGATGGGGCCAATGCACAATACTTTATCACAATCAGTTCTTTTTCTTTGTATCCCTATTTTAATGCAGTCAGTCAGGAGGTTACTGCACTTCAGTTCTAACTAGACATTTGTACCGAGGTATTTCAGTTATGTAAACTCAGCCTGGGCACTTTCTGATAACTGTAAAATGTTTTATAAGATCATGATTATTGAAGATACATTTTGGAAAATTTTAAATGTTCGTGAGCAGCTTAACTACTTTTGTATCTAGCCTTTTTTAAGTATCTTGTTACATTTACTTTTTTAAATAAAGAAATTGCAGAAGAAATGTCAAGTAGTATTGAAGGAACAATAGTTTTTATTCATGTAGTTGTACATTTTTAAACTAAGGGCAATACACTGACATGGTTATGTGCATAAAAATTTTGATTTAAAGAACTGAAAGTTTATATACACAAGGACTATAAGAAACAAGGAAATCAGCCCACATTTTACAGTTAGCAGAGAATCCTGAATGGCACCTGGCCAGGCCACCTTTCCTTTTTACAAATGGGGGGAAGTGAAGTGTGACCCTTTCTTGGCATAGGAAGTTAACTTATACTCAATAATTAGGAAACAGGTTCATTTGTGATACCCATTAATTATATCGCCTAGGACCAATATCCCTAAATCCTGTGGTTTTAGAAGCTTTCTTCAGTGGCATATATGGAACAACACTGTTTTCTTCACTAAGACTTAAACTAAGTGACCTCTTTAAAATAGGAGAGAAAATCTCTGGCATCTCTCCTGCCTTTCAGTACCTTTATTAAAAGATTTCTGGCCTTGGGATAGTTTTCATTCTCCAAGGTACCGTACTTTTATTATAAAACATCCTTCAAAAGACTGAACCACATCTCAGCCCTGTTGACACTAAAAATATTTAAAACTAAATGATAGTGGTGAAGCTCACTGTATTACTTAAAACTTAGACAACAGACTGTATTAGATGTATGTAAATTAGCCAAAAGTTATTTTACAAAGTGAGACGTTGGTTTTTATGTCTAAATGCTATTTCTGAATAAATGAAATAGTAATTAGAGTAAGAGCTAATAAGCATTGATGTTGGAAAGATATAAAAATTTATATATCACCTTAACCTCTGTATGCACAGGAGATTGGTAAAATATGAAATGAGAACAAACTAGATATGATTAGGACATTTGAAACCCTAATTGTGAACTTATTTTTAATAATTATTGAAAAAATGAAAATATTTAAAATAATGCACAATGTCTTAAGTCTTCCTAAATCAAGATTTTGGTTAAAATGCTTTTAGTAATATTAAAAGCAGAGTGAATCTTTTTCTTTTTAAAGAATAAAACGGTTCTAAATGTACAATAAAGTCATGTAAAATAAAGTTCTTTTTTGGACTTGTTTAGTGATTAAACCTAATGAAATTGAAAACAAATGGAACAAGAAGCACTTTACTGAAGATTTTCAAAGTTTTGCTACTTTTATTTTTAAAGTGTTCTGAATATCAAGAGTACCCAGTGTAATGGCTTGCCTGAGCAGATTCGAGAGGGATATTTGTTACATATTTTTAAATTATTTTTTTTAATTTTATTTGAAAGGCATGGAGAGAGTGCCTATCTGCTCGTTCAATCCCCAAATGCCCAAAGCAAGGAACCAGGAACTCAGTTCAACTTTCTTAATGTGGGTTGCAGGATCCTGCCAGCCAAACCATCACCTGCTGTCTCCCAGGGTACTTATTAGCAGGAAGCTGTAATTGGGAATGAAACTTGGGACTTGAATCCAGACACTTTTATATATATATTTTTATAAGTAATACTTTATTTTCCTGTTGTAAAAATCAAAGAAATACACAGTCTACTAGAACTTCCAATAAACAAGTGATATTCAATAGTAAGACTGAATTGATAGAGTGATTTCACTAAAAGTAAATAAAGAACAATAGCATTTTAGTCAACTCATGTGACCACAGATCATGGGGATCTGATTTCTGTTGTGTCTTTTGTCTTTTTTTGTTTTTTGAAAGCTTTTGTTTAATAAATATAAATTTGGCACTTTGATATTGAATATGAGCAATCCAACTGGCATCTTAGCCGCTATGCCATACTCTGGCCTGCCTCCTCAGAGGACTTTTTGAAAGAATGATTGTTACTATTCAGTGCTTGAGCCTGAATAACATTCCTCTCAGAGATCGGATTTTTTTTTTTTTTTTAATGTGTTTAAAGGAAGTAATTGAGTAATTGAGGCAGTTCTCGATGCTTCTTTTTGTCTAAGACTGACTTGGAGATTCTTCATTACTGCTTATCCTCCGCTTCCCTTTCTGGTTTGGTCAGTCTTTAAAAGCCAGAAATCTTAATTCTGAATGCAGCTTCCTAGGTGATTCTGAAACACTGTCCAAAGAGCATTCATTTTTATTCCTGAATATAAACCCTTGTGTTGGGAAACTTGTTAGAGCCGAAGTTCCATTCTTATACTACATGAAAAATGTTACCTGTTTTTCCTGTAGTCCTGGTTAGTCTCTTCCTCTTGGAAAGGGACTAGTTGGAAGTGCCTTCAATAGACTTTTAAACACCACTGATTAATATAGAAATGTATTTAAAATGTGACTTGTTTATTCATATCAAGAGACCTTGTGTTATTGATAGGCAAATTATCTTCTAGTAATGCTCTTAAAATTAAAAAAAAAAAAGATGGATGACCATGCAACATGAAGTACATGCCAGACATTTTTTATGTGTTTATCCTATGAAAATACTGTTACCATCCTCAGACAAGAAACACACAGGTTAACAATTTGCTCAAGATTATACATCTGCAGCTTGCATTCTTAAATATTGGGCTATGCTGTTTTGTGGAAGGTGTGATTGTAGTCAGGCGAGTTGATGACAGAATATTCCAGTGTGTGTGTGGCTGCATTATTATGAAACGGCAGTGATTTATAAATAATTTCTGAAGATTGATGAAACATTTTTGCCCTTCATCATTTTCCCCCAAGGATAATGGCTCTAAAGGTGCAGGGATTTTCTACAGTCAACTCTGGTACCCAACCTTAAAGTCCAAAGGTCTTGAAAGGCATGATGCATAATGAAAAACTGACAATTTTCTCATCACATGTAAAAAGCTGCTTGCTCTAGAATAACATCTTGCATGAGTGAAGTATTCAGTTTCCTGAATCTTTTCCAGAATGTATCTTTTTTTATTTTTCTAGTTGAACTTTAAATCAACAGTTTGTGTTGCGGTGTTATGTGATTAACTTTTGATGCAAGTATGATCTCTCCAGGATATCATTTTCAGCCCCATAAATTTGTATCTGAAATGTTTTCTTCCATGGATATGATGAAATTTGGCGATTTATGAAGTTTGAATGCAGTCTCATCTGGTAAGTTTGGTTCTGGTTCAGTGTGCCAAGAATTAGGAGTTAGAGCCATGAAAGTGTCTATGTAAACAAAATGCTTCCTGTTCCTTGAATGTAGCCAGACCCTGCCACATGAAAACAGATCATAGTAGTCCATTCAACTAGGAACAAATGAATTGTGGTGGGAAGAGGTGAGTGAAAAATAAAGCAGTAACAGTTACCTCAAAATGACAGTCTTTGGTCCCTTAAGAATATTAGATCATCAACTTCTTGAAGACAAGCTAAAAGTAGCAAAATTAAGGAAACTAGCAAATACTCAAAAACTTCAATAGAAGGAACATTTGGTCCTACCAGGTCTAAAAAGCTGGATACTACAATGTGCCTGCTATGCAAGGATGACATGCCAGCAGCCTTACTTAATTCAAAAACGGCACCCAAGGCTGAAACTGAAACTTGGGACAATTACTCGTTCCACTAAGAACCGTTCTAAATACTCTGGAAAAGGGAAGCACACAGTTCATTTTATTTTTATTTATTTATTTATTTTGACAGAGTGGACAGTGAGACAGAGAAAGGTCTTTCCCATTGGTTCACCCTTCAATGGCCGCTGCGGCCGGTGCACCCCACTGATCCGAAGGCAGGAGCCAGGTGCTTCTCCTGGTCTCCCATGCGGGTGCAGGGCCCAAGTACTTGGGCCATCCTCCACTGCACTCCCAGGCCATAGCAGAGAGCTGGCCTGGAAGAGGGGTAACCGGGACTAGAACCCCGTGTGCCAGCACCGCAGGTGGAGGATTAGCCTAGTGAGCCGCGGTGATGGCTGCACACAGTTCATTTTAAAGGATACAATCAAAGTTTAGATAAAGTTACATGATAAAGTGTAGGATGTTAAATTCTGACTCTTGAAATACAGGGCCATGAAAAAAGTAAGCACCCATGTATTTGAATGAAAGAATTCATTCTTTGGGCCGGGACCATGGCTCACTTGGTTAATCCTCCGCCTTCGGCGCTGGCATCCCATGTGGGTGCCGGGTTCTAGTCCCGGTTGCTCTTTTTCCAGTCCAGCTCTCTGCTGTGGCCCGGGAAGGCAGTGGAGGATGGCCCAGGTGCTTGGGAACCTGAACCCACATGGGAGATCAGGAGGAAGCACCTGGTTCCTGGCTACGGATCGGCTCAGCTCCGGCTGTAGCGGCCATTTGGGGGGTAAACCAATGGAAGGAAGACCTTTCTCTCTCTCTCTCACTGTCTAACTCTGTCAAAAAAAAAAATAAATTCATTCCTTAAAGGCATATTATTTATAATGGAGGAGTATAGCACTATACAGAAAAGTTAGGATTCTTGGTAAGTTTTCTTGCATAGAAGCTTTTCATAAGCACTGTAAAGATAATGTCATTTTTAAAATTAAAATCACCTTGGAATATTTAAATAAGGCAGGCAAAAGCTTAAGATACAACAGCTGAAGGTTTAAGTGATGTAAAGTAGAAAAAGAACCAGATTTTCATGCCATTTTTAGTCCTTCTTCCCGTATGACAGTAACAAGGGACTGACAGCCCCTGCCCTTGCCTGGCTATGGCTTTTCCCTAAAAGCTTCAGAGAGGCAGAGGCCCACTTTTTACCCGCGTTGGTCCATGAAGCTAGTTTATTGTCTGATTCTCCCAGTGACTCCTACAAGAGCAGAGGCCCTCAGAAGGTGTCCTTGTTTACTTCTTGGAGCACAGAGCAGAGAGTGGTGCCTGGTTCAGAAGTCAAGAAACCTGGGATCATACTCAAGTTCTTTACCCCAACATTCAGATTAATCATCAAGCCCTATAGTTACTAATCCTTATCTCTTGAATTTATCTACTTTGTGTCCACTCACCACCATATCACCTAGAATACTTCAACAGCTTACTACGAGCTGGCTTCTCTGCCTTATTTTGCCCCCTTCAATAGGTAGGGAGAGAATTATCTTTCTGAAAGGTACATTTCATCAGGTCACTGACCTGTTTAAAAAATAAATTGACTTCCCATGGGTATGTAAGATGAAATCCAAACTAATGAAACATAAGGTCATTCATGATTGAAATCTTGCTTTACAGCATTACCTGTGGCTGCTCCCTTGTTAAAGTGGAAGACTTGCAGTCCCCTCGTGGATTATGCCCGGCACCTTGGCACCTGTGTATATACTGCTCCCTCTGACCTTACTGCCCTGTCTTAGGGCTGCTTGTCTGGCAGTGGTTAGTTAATGCTGCAGAACCAGGTTAGCCATCTCCCCAAGGAGCTCTTCTAGAGCTTCTCTCCACCTTCCACCTTGACAAAGATGATTTAGACAAGTTCTTTACTATGTGTCACTTTCTTTTCCTTCTCTAGTGTCCAGTATAATGCTAACATTTATTTGAATGAATGAAAGAATTCCAGTAACCAGCTTCGTATCAGGAACATATGTTGATTTTATCTTACCTGGAGCTTGGCTCCTTTTAATTGTTAAGTCTTAACCATCTTATTCTGACCAAAACCTACTATCCTAGTAATGAGTAAACGAAAAAGTCTTCACCTCCCTGCTGCTGCATTTAACCTAGACAGGTCATCACTTTATTCTGAAATATTTAAGGACAGGAAATAATTTTTGTGTTGTACTTGAAACAAACAAAAAAAGAATAATCGGCATTGCTTGCTGATTTCTTTTGAGACAGGTGCTTTGTTGTGAAAGTGAAGTAATGGCTTAGAGATTGTCAGAGCTAGATCAAGTTCTGGAACCACAGTACTTGACACCCCCAGTTGGAATGTGTCACAAACATGATCTCAGCATACCCAAAACTGAACCCATCAGTTTCTTGCTGAGAGTTCATTGATGAAAGGCATTACTAAATGCCTACTCTCTTGATTAGAAATTTGTCATTCTGGAATCCTGTCATAAACTCCGTATCAAACCACTGGTAAGTCATGTGTTTGGATTCCCCAGTGTCACTCATATCAAGCTTGCATTATCCCGTTCTAATCTCTGCCTCCAAATTTATGGCTTTTCCCTAAATGACAGATGAGTGGTTCACTAAATATAGATCCATCTACACCAGTGATGTTCAAACTATGGTTCAGTCTGGTTGCGGGAAGCAAGGACTTCATTTTGCCTGTTAATGCCTAGATCTTGGATTATCTGGATGACTTTTTCTGATGGCACTAATGTCAAAGCAATATTCTTTTTAATGATAGTTAATAAGACAAATTTGATATGTAAATGATGCATTTTTTTCTCATGAAAGGCAACTGATAAAAGGAGAATTGTTGCAAAACAGTCATCTATTACATGACTAGAATGCAAAGGAACATGTTTCATTAACAGTTACTACTCTTATGCTATGTTCTTTCAGCAAAGCCACATCATCCATTGTTTAAGGTCATTTGAATTTTACTATTTCATAATCCTATTTGTATTTTTCAATCCTCTTTTTTAAAGATTTATTTATTTATTTGAAAGGCTGAGTTAGAGAGAGAGAAGTCGATTGGGTTGACTCCCCAAATGGCCAGGGCTGGGCCAGACAGGAGCCAGGAGCTTCATCTGGGTATCCCATGTAGGTAGCAGGTGCCCAAGTACTTAAGCCACCCTTTACTTCTTTCCCAGGTGTGTTAGCAGGGAGCTGGATTGGAAGTGGAGCAGCTAAAGACAGGAACTACTCCCATATGGGATGTTGGCATTGTAGCTAGTGTGCTCCTGCTCTGCTGTTCAGATTAAAAAAAAAAAAATTAAAAACCAGGTAGCGTCTGATACCCATCCCTTTGAATATGAGCTGTCAGTAGAGACTTGACAAACAGAAGAGATGACTTCCAAGTGTAGTTCATAAAAGATTTTGCCTGGTTATCTCTCTCTGGGGAAGTATGTTCTTGCAATCTAGGTACCATGAGACCACATGCAAAATCCCATGTGGAAAGCAACTGAGGCACCCAACCAACAGTTAGCATCAACTTCCAGATGTATGAATGAAGGAGCCCTCAGAGGATTTCAGCTCCATTCTTAAATTCCATTTGAAAAAAAATCCTGACATCATGGAGCAAAATTAAACCATCTTGTGTCCTGGCCAAGTTCCAAATCCATAAAATTCATGACCATAATAATGGGTGTTTTAAGCCTTCATGTCTTGGGATAATTTGTTATGCAGCCATAGTAACTGGACTAGCCTCCATTCCAACTACACTTGGAAGTATGTATGTATGTAGTAAGTAATGACCTAAGAAAGCAATCGAGGATGGAAAATACATAATTTCAAGTTACTGCTGGCTTATTGTATATCATTCAATGGGTAAATCCTCATCTCAAATGATTATCTCAACTCCTGTATCACAACCACTGTGGTTTGACTATATACTCACATATTTTGTTAAATATTTGCAAACAAGGTCAGTTTTAAACACCTTATTCTTAGAGCTTTATAAAAATATATAGGGGGCCAGCATTGTGGTGTAGTGGATATCAGACTTTTTAAAGTATTTTTTATTTTTTAATCTGAATGGCAGAGCAGGAGCACACAAGGGAGATGTCTTCCATTTGCTGGTTCACTCCCCACATGCCTGTAATAGCCCTTCCAGAACTGGGCCAGGCTGTAGCCAGGAGCTGAGAATCCAGTCTGGGTTTCTCATGTAGGTTCCAGTGACCCAAGTACTTGAGTCACCACCTGCTTCCTCCCAGGGTACACATTAGCAGGAAGCTGGAAAGCAGAGCCAGGACTTAATCTCAGGCACTTTGATATAAGATGTCAGTGTCCCATGTGGCATCTTACCTACTGTGCCAAATGCTTGCCTGAGTCTCCCATTTGATGGGAGTTGTATAGAATTAGAAATTATGCTGTGCCCATTTTTGGAAAACATAATAACCCATATAGGCCATATGAACTTGCAGGATCCTCTTACTCTCAGGGATCTTTCAGTTACACATTTAGTGTTTTACATTTGCTCTCAATAACAAACATCTGGAGGCAGGAACTAATATATATTGTTTACTCTTATAAACAGTGTAATTTGCTTCAGTATTTAAGAATATTGTTCTAAAAATTGAGAGAAACTGGGAGCAAATAGCTTGTGAAACAATGAGATTCATAACATACATTAAATGTGAACCTGATTCTTGGCTTTGGCCTAGCCCTGGCTGTTAGAAGCATTTGGGAAGTGAACCTGTGGATAGAAGATCTCTCCCTCTCTGCCACTCTGCCTTTCAAACAAATAAATCTTTCAAAACAAAAGAGAGAGAAATCAATAAAAGTCTGTGAATGATGAGGGTTGTCAATGAGGCAACTCAGGTTCCAATTTGACAGGCAGCTAATCAATGAAACAGACACACTAATCTGGTCTCACTCTGACAATCCCTAAGCCTTCAGCCATTGCTTTCCCAAAGGCATTAACAAGGAGCTGGATCAGAACCGGAGCAGCCAGGAGTGGAACTGGGACAGGGATATGGGATTGCGGATGGTGACTTAATCCACTGCACCACAGTGTCGGCCTCAGAGGGGATGTTCTTGTGGTCACATGTAGCCGTGTGTATAAGTCTCTGTAGCTGCAGCTCAGAAACATGCTCCAAAATAGGTTGTACCTTATGTCGTAAGACTGGGGCTCCTCCTGGGGTGGAAATCTTAGTATTTACATGAAGTAAAGCGTGGCCTCAGGGTGCTCTTGACCCATCCGTGCAGGCACTGCTCTTGCAGTAGGGCCTGGACCTGTCCCGCGTGGCTGGGGACTGTATCTCCTCCGAATGTGACTGAAAACCTGAAAGGATTTGGGAGGTCATCAGGAGCTTTTTAGGGTCTTGAAATAGAGATGAGTCACAACAAAGACTGTTGAGCTGCTTGGGGCATTAGCCGCCGTTAGTTCATTTGCTATCCTATGAAATGATCTAATTTCATTGAGACTGACGTTCCTCACAAAATGTAGGTGACCATAATTTAAAAGTTAATACATAAAACTATTTCAGTCGGCATTTGACCCCTAGTAATTGCTTTAAGGAAGGCCAACTTTCTCCCTGCTCTAGGGTTGGTTTCAGGAAGAATTTTCAGTCGTTTACAAAGCTTAAGCTTTTTTTTCCTTCTCTTTTTTTCTTCTTCAGGCAGCACGCCACGAAACAGGTCCCCGGATGTCCAAGTCATGGCAAGGTCTCTCAATAATTCCGCTTCAAGCTACTGAAACAAATCTCTGTCAGCTTTGCGAGGCCAACTGGGTTTCCTTTAGTTGTAGTTCTCTTCAGATACTCCCCCTGAGGGTAACTCTGTCACCTTGAGGAGTGCACCCTCAGGCACCCTCGCCACCACGTTTGCGTCCGGACAAAGGGCACGTAGCCTGGAGGCTCCGGCGCCTGCGTCATTCCGGCCACATCCCCTCGGTGCCCGCGTCTGCGGCGTGAGGGAAACTGAATGCTGAAGATTAGATGACTTAACCCTCATAAAGCGCCTAGTGCAGTGCCAGGCACTTCGGACGGGCTCAAGAAATATCGCTGAGAGCTTAGTTGGTTGAAACAATGCCCCACGGGTTTACAAGCTCCAAGTATCTTCCTGAATGTGGTCATTCCCCCCTCGCTGCTCCTGTCAAGCACCCATCACACATCGACTCTCCCCCAACCGCTTCTCTCTGGCCGTTGAACTCGCCAACGCGACTTTCTTCTTCAGGCGCCAACACAGGCTTTCTTCCTCAATAGTTTCTCTACGCTGTGGCTTCCCTCCGTTACCTCACACGTCCACAGCGCTTTCTCCTCGCCTGCTCCTGTGGACTGGACGGGCTAGGACGGGCCGTGGAAGCTCCGTTCCCAGGTGACGCGCGCCGGGCTGCCGGGGAACCTCAGCCCCAGGCCCGGCCCGGCCCGGCCCGGCCCGGCCAGCACTGGGTGAGCGCCTCGGGCGAGGGGCGGGGCGAGCCGAAGAGGCGTGGCCCTGAGGAGGGGTGGGTGTGGCTCTGCCGGCGCCCCGCAGGCGCAGGAAGTGGTGTCGACGCACTGAAGGGAGGGCAGCCGGAGTGGGCGGGGCCCCGAGGCTGGTGTGCCGGGCAGACCGGGCCCGGGCGCCCGCCGGGGAGGGGGTGCCGGCTCGGTGGAATGGCACGGGGCCTGCTGGAGTGGGCGGGGCCCTGAGGCGGGGGCGGAGCCCGCTAGGCAGAGTGGGAGGGATCTGCGGGAGAGGGCGAGCCCTTGCAGGGGGGCGGGGCAAGGCCGGTGCAAGCAGAGCCGGGCCATAGGCTGACAGACAGCCGGGCCAGCGCAAGGGGCGGGGCGGGCCCGCGGCCACCTGGGTCCTGTCACAGTTAGAGGTGGCTTGCGGCGCTCAGTTCCCTGGGCACCAGCTGCACTGGCGGAGTCTGCGCGATGGGCGACCCGGAAAGGCCGGAAGCGGCCAGGCCCGAGCAGGGTGAGGTAAATGTTGCTGTCGCTTCTTTCCCCGCCCCGCAGTCACGCCTGGCCCTTCCGTTGTAAATTGCCGCGGGGAGCTGCAAGTTGGGGATACGCAGTAGGGAATTTTTGTTGGTTGACGTCAGAAGCCCCGGGGCCGGCGGGTCGTGGTTGGGAGCGCCCGGGAGGCGTCCCGGGGGAGCGGCGGGGAGGGAGCCGGGTTTCCGCTCGGCCGCTCGGCTCCGAGGCCGAGGCCCCGGGGTGAAGCGCACCCCGCGTTGGTCCGGGAAACTGAGGCGAGGAGGGCGGAATGTGGCAGGTCGACCGGGATGGTCTAAGGGAGTGGAAACTGACACAGGTGTATAGGGGAGGTGGCCGAGGGGACGGATCCTCCAAACACCATGAAGAACAAAATGAGGCGGCCAGTTGGGCGCTGGTCGTGCTACTTTGAATCTTGGGGGCGTCACTTTCTCCATTTACACAGTGGAAGTGATACTAAGCTCACAGAATAAGTAAAATACTTTATGCAAAGTGCCACGGAAGTTGTGGGTTCCTGATAAACCTGTCACTTGTCCAGGCTCAGACGTCTGTAGTTACAGTAAAGAGCAGGGCTGTGTGGCCCCTTAAGCTGTGGCTCCGTAATTTGCAAACTCTGTTATTTTGCAAATACTTATAACCCGTTTGTGAACAAGAGAAATGCTTTTTGTGCTTAAGCGGGTTGCTCTGTGTGTTATCTTTGAGTTATTACTGTGAAGATTGGGCATTTCAGCACAGAGATTTATGCTGAGCCCTACATTTCTTTAGAAATGTTTAGAAAGTTTAAATTCCAGATTTGGGATTTGATTTGACTTGCTTTTGGTTTTGTGAACATTTAGTAACAAATCAACAAATTGCACATACCCCTCAAATGTTTCTTCCTCTTTTGATACAAATACTGTACAGTTAGTACCAATTTCCTCACTCAGATGGAAAAATTTGGATTGTGCACCAGCAGTTGTTCAGGCTTAACACCTGGAAGTCAACTTAAAAAAAAAAAAAAGCTCATTTGTTTTCATCTGTTTGAAAGACACACTCCCCAAATGCCCACAATGGCGTGGCTGAAGCCAGAATCCTGGGATTCCATCCGGGACTCCCACATGGGTGGCAGGAACCAGATGACTGGACCCTTCATTACTGCTTTCCAGATGCCTGAACAGGGAGCTGGCTGAACTGCAGAGCGGCAGGTGCTGGAATGGCTGGCGGTCTAATACGGTGTGCTCCTTAACCCAGTGCTCCTTAACCCACGCGCCCACCCCATCAGTGTGGTACAGACACCGAGACTGGGGCAGAATTTTGGTTTGCGAATAAATTTTACATAATGAACACCTGGAGCAAAAGCTTACTAGTTGAGGTCCTAAAGGGTGCTTAAAACACACTTTAGGTGGGATGGCTCCATTTGAGATCTGCATCGCAATCACCTGGAGTACTTTGTTAGAAATGTAAATTACTGGGTCCACACCCCAGACCTAGTAAATCAAAACCTTTTGAGATGGGTCTGAATGTGAATGCTTAACAAACACTTCAGGTGATTCTGGTGTACATCTTTTAAGAAACTCCATACATGGGCTTGAAGTGGGTTTATGATCTCTTCAAATTTTTTGTAGCTTTTCTCGAAATTAACAGTTACTTATCTAATTCATCATCCCTATTCTGCAGGTGAGAAAGTTTAGGCCAGGAAACATTAAATACCATGTCCAGGAGTCAGCAATAGAGACAGATTTAAAATCAAGTTCTTGTGCCTCTATAGTATTCCATCAACTTTGTCAGATTTGGTGGGAATGGAAGAATTGAAATTGGGACGTTTACTGAAAATTTTGAGGGTTCTGGCCGTATATTTAGATAAGAATTCTAAATATTGGCTGCTTGTAAATGAAACAAGCAACGTGGTACAGTTTTTAAGCATTTATTTAGTGAGAGAAATACGCAGAAAAGTGAGGGCTTTATTTAGGGGAGAAAGAAGTCTAGAAACTAAGTTGGGTCTATACCAGGCAGTAGCAGGCCAGGAGCCCCTTGGAGCGCGCCTGTAGTTTGGTTCAGCCACAGCTGCTGGAAGAAAAGCAGAGAAGGCTGTGGGTCGGGAGGCACAGGACTACATTGACAGGGCCCACCATGCTCCAGGCCTTTTATTCAGAATGAAAATGAGAATGAGGCCTACAAATAGTATATAGTATGACATCACAAATAGTATATACTATGACATCACAAATATTCCACTAAGTGGGGGAAGTAGAAGAGAGATACAAGCAGATGGAAGTGGTGGAACTGGGGCTGGATGGGAGGTAGGAGCCATGTAAGATGCCACATTGCCCTGGCATGCCCAGGCATGCTGCAGGGATGCCTGCAGACCAGCAGAAACTGAAGGACTATTTTAGAAAGGACAGGAATGTTGCGAAGGGATGCCCACTGGCAAACTGCATTTCAGTCTTTCACCACTTTATACCTGCACAGCAGCAACTTAACTGTCTCTCTACCTCCAGCATTACCTGTCTCGGGAAGTGACCAGTTGAGGCCGGTTTTGCAAGTGGTGAGGAGAGTTCACTAGAGCAGTGGTGCACAGAGAGAAGTGAACAGTTAGGTTTATTAAGATACGGCGAGGAAGCAGTGGGTGAGCTCACAACAGCTGCAGTGTGAACTCTGCTCTGGGAGAAATGTAGTGAAGCAGATTGTCACCTCCAGGGACTTTTCCATCACTAGTGGTTTCCTTATTGCTGGGGATTTTTACCAGGGGCTTCCTTATTGCCAGGGCCACATTACCTGTCGTCCAATCCTATTTACCATTGCCAACTCACTTCATTAAACAAGTGCTTCCATGTTAATTTCCCCAATAAAAACTTCCAAAAGGGTCTTAATAACTATTAAAAAAATGGCCAATCTCTCAGGCTGGCAAAGTCTCTTTGAAGCTGATTGCCACATCTTAAATTCAGGTCCCCTTTTGCAGCTCTAGAATTGATACTGTAGTCCCTAGCAAAATCTAGTTGTTCTCTTTTCTAATTCAGCTTCACATAGATGTCGATTATTCTTCCTGATGCCACCTCTACTCATCCTAATTCCTATGTAGAAATGCTCTATGACCATCCATAGGAACGATTTTCAAACTATGCCCCACAATGAATGCTGGCACCTGGGGTCTGGGGGGGTGAGTGGGGAACAATTGGAGTTTGAGCCTCCAGGCCCCAGATATTTGAAAATTGTTGGCCTGTAAAATTAATTCCTAATCTCTTAGCCTGAATGATATACAGAATCTAGATACTTTACAGGATTTTTTTTAAACTGGTGACCCTTTGCTTTATCCGAATCAGATCATGTCTGCCTTTCCTTTTGTTTGTCCTGCACCCATTTCAGTGTTTTCACCCCAGCTGGCTCCTTGTCTATCTGTTAATTAAACACCGGCATTCTCTAAGACTGCATCTGCAGTTGTCTAGCTTCTCTATGGATTCTCCCTACATAATCCCATCCCTTCCCTTGGCAGCCCCAGTGGGATCTCCATCACTTCTGTGTCGTTGTGGTGTATTTTCTGCTGGACACTAGATGTCTTGAAGCCAAATTATCGTTTTTACCGGCTACACTGCTTTAGGGCTTTTGTGTTTGTAACCTGCTGATGTATCTTGGGTTGCTGGAAGAAGGTGCTTCAAATTCTATTTACCATCTGATGTGAGAAAGAAATTTTTCCTGATTTATTGTTATTCTCAAGGTACTAAGACCCTTCTGTGTGCCTCTTCTTTCTTATTATGATCAAGTGCACCTGATGTCTGGAGCTGAAAATATCAAGCACATCTTAACTTGTCCTTATGTTGTTGTCCCAAATACAACTTTTTTTAAAAAAAGATTTATTTATTTATTTGAAAGAGTTACACAGAGGAGAGGCAGAGAGAGAGAGGAGAGAGAGAGAGAGAGATCTTCCATCAGATGGTTCACTCCCCAGTTGGCCGCAACGGCCAGAGCTGCGCCGATCTGAAGCCAAGAGCCAGGAGCTTCTTCCGTGCAGGGGCCCAAGAACTTGGAACATCCCCTGCTGCTTTCCCAGGCACATTAGCAGGGAGCTGGATCGGAAGTGAAGCAGCTGGCACTGGAACTGGTGCCTATAGGGGATGCCGGCACTTCAGGCGGCAGCTTAACCCACTGTGCCACGGCACTGCCTCCCCCTAGTCCAAATTTTTAGCAAGAATAATTATACTCTGAATATTTCTAAACTCAGTCTCTTCTTGTATATGTTTCTACTGTTGAAATCCCAGTTCAGGCAAGAGATGGATAGTTCAATAATCTTTTTCTTTTTTTTTTAAGGCCTTATTTATTTGTTTGAGAGGTAGAGTTACAGACAGAGAGGAAGACAGAAAAGTCTTCCATCCACTGGTTCACTCCCCAAATGGCTGCAGTGGCTGGAGCTGGGCTGATCCAAGGCCAGGAGCCAGGAGCTTCTTCTGGGCCTCCCACCCAGGTGCAGCACTTGGGCCATCTTCCACTGCTTTCCTAGGCCATAGCAGATAGCTGGATAGGAAAAGGAGCAGCCAGGACTCAAACCGGTGCCCATATGAAGTGCCAGGACTGCAGGTGGCGGCTTTATCTTCTACACCACAGTGCCAGCCGCATTCCATATCTTTTAATTGTTCTGTGAACTTATAATTTCATTTCTAGCCACATTTTGACAAAAGTAATCCTAAACACAGATCTGATTATGTTACTTGCATGATCAAAACCCTGTAGCAGATCCCAATTGTCTAGAGACCAGGTGCCAAAATGTCGTATGTCAAAGTAGGCCACTTGGATCTACTCCAAAATTAAAAAAAAAAAACCAAAAAACAAAAAACAAAAAACTTTTTTTTTGTTTTCTTTTGTCAAAATGATGACACTGAGGTAAAGAAAGTATCAAAAATGGTTATAAGAAAATTGCTATGGCAAAATTCACATTTTTACATTCAAGGCCATTCTATGGGCTTTGACACATGAGCCCATTCACCAAACAAAATTGATATTCTCCAAACCCAACTGATGAAACCCACCTTTTTATATTTTATTAGTGTTAATGTTTATAACATTGTTTATGAAATCAATCCGTGGAATCATGAGACCATTTTGATGAACTCATTATTTATTTATTTATTTATTTATTTTTGCCCAGCAGAATTCTGTGTTTTCTTGGTGAAGAAAGAGGGGAGTCCTTGAATGGCAGGGGACACACACACAAGGGGACCCCCAAGTCCACATGGTGTGCTGGGAGCTTCAAAATCCAGTGGAAGGCACATCAGGCACAAATTCCAGAGAGGTTCTGAGTGGAATCCCTGCCACAAATCCCAGCCATTGGGGATGGAGGAGCTCCCCAAATTTACAAGTATCCCCAAAGCCAAAAGCAAAACAAATTACAGAGAAGGCAGGTGTCTCAGTCTCTGGGGGGAATCCCCCAATAACAGATGAACTGGAAGAGTACTTTGGGGCCCCCCTTATCTTCCAGAGTGGGCATGGGGAATCCTGAGACAGTATTAAGGTAGAGAAGTAACACTGGTTGGTTGGTGGGTGGGCAGGGCTCCTTGCGTGGCAGGCTGAGATTGGCCCTCGCTGGCTGAGGGTGGGGCCTAAGGCACAAGGCAGCCTTCGTGGAGGAGGCAGGCAAGCTGCTGTCAGGCTGGGTGCGTGCAAGGATGGTTTGGAGGCACTCAGCTCAGCCTTGGGGAGTGACTGTTGCAGCAGTTCGACCGCCCCTCATGCTGGAACTTGAGGCAGTCAGCAGGTGCTGCATGGCCTTGGAGCAGTTGCTGGGGATTTTTGCCGAGGTTCCAGCCATGGCCCACCATAAAGATGATCTGGTCACGGCTGCCAATGTGGCTGTAAGGCAGCGAGCCAGTCCTGAGTTGGTGGAGTAAGACCCCGAAGGCACAGACAGCTGACTGGAAGCTGTAGGGTTTCAGGTCCTGCATACAGATCACCTCAGCCGCCATACGGGGCACGGAGCCCGAGGGCTGCTCCGAGAGCTGGGCCCTGACTCCCCACGTCTGCACGGTAGGCCAGGCTGGAGTTGCCCGATCACCACGGTGAGCCCTTCGTGTGGGAAGATGCTGTTAGACTTGAGATCTCGGTGGATGATGTTCTTGGCATGGAGGCAGTCTGCCGGGCCATGTCGGTGAGCTGGATCATGTCAGAGCCCACGGCAGCCACGTGTAGGTGGTGGTAGAGGCTGGAGCCCTCCCACCACTGTGTGGTGATGGCAAAGCCTGGTTGGGTCGTGAAGCCGCAAATGGCAGTGTCTTCCTGAACACCTGCATCTCAATCAATCTCAAGGTGGCTGGGCCACCTTGAGCACATGCCACCATCCACAAAACACTGTGCCCAGTGAGCCCATCCCAGTCCTACAGCAGCTGCACCTCACTGGGGGGCACCTCCCAGTAATAGCTCGAGTCCCAGTACCCCAGGTTCTTCACTTTTTTCTTGTTGCCCGTGGACTTCCACTCCTGCCACCCTGATGGTGATTTGGAATGTGGGGACCTCCTCCCTGAAGACATGCTGACCAGGCTAGGGCTCCCACCAGGAGCTCCATCACCACCACCCCTACCACCAGCGGCATCAGTGCTGTGACTGAGCAGCGAGCTAGCTGCATGAGGCTGGACTCCGTGGGGGCTGTGGTGCAGACCATGTGGACCTTGGGAGTGGATGGGGAGCGGGGGGTGCTGACAGGGGGCATTGGCCAGGGCAGGGAAGGGGAAATGCTCTGGGTCATGGTGCTGGGTGCAAGAGCTGGGACCCGAGCGGCTCATTCAGGGGCTGATTGGAAGGAGCCTCATGCTGCCTGGAGCCTCCAGACAGATCAGTGCTGTGGTAGAGCTGTCGGCACTCCTGTCCACACACACTGTGGGGACCTTGGAGGGACAATCCTGGTGGAACTTGTAGCCACAGGTTTGGAAACCATGGGACAGAAGCTTAAGGCAGGAGTCACAGAACGCAAAGCTAAAGAACACCTTCTGTACAAAATTGTGCATGATCAGAGGGCCGTCTTTGAGGACCTCGACAATGAGCTCCCCTCCATCTAAGGGGGGCAATGGCTGTTTCCCAGGCGGTGGCTGCCTTTCGCTCCTTGATGAGTCGGCAGACCACACAGCAGTCCTGACTGAGACCCCGCACTTGAGGGCTTGGCCTACAGGGTACAGACACTCAAGCCACCCCGGACAGTTACCACCATGTGTTGCTTGTTGGGCAGGTACACCTTGATGATGCCCACTGCCCAGAATAGCTTGGCCCCATTGGCAGGGGGACCTCTTGGCAGCTCTTTGGAGCCTAAGACTTTGTCAAGACGGGCTGACATACTTCTGGGCAGGCGCCCTGAGTCTCCTATCACACCGCTACAGCCCCCACTGCCTCCATGCTGGGCCTGTTTTGTTTTTATTTTAAATTGCACTTTTAGATAATAGATGAATATTTATGTCAATCATAGCAAACATTTTCTTTGCATATTTATAAACATTTCTTTTAATCAACTTACTACTAACCTGTTGATTTATCAGTGCTGTAAAATATCCCGAGACACATAGGTTTTAGAAAAGCTATGGCCAGAAGCTAGTTCTAGGGGTCGGCATTGTGGTGCAGTGTGTTAAGCTACCACCTGTGATGTCTGCATCCCATATAGGCACTAGTTTGAGTCCCAGCTGCTCCACTTCTAATCTAGCTCTGTGCTCATGCATGTGGGAAAGCCATGAAGATGGCCCGACTACTTGAGCCCCTGAAACCCCTGTGGGAGGAGGAGTTCCTGGCTCCTGGCTTTGTCCTAGCCCAGCCCTGGCTGTTGCAGCCATTTGGGAGGTGAGCCAGCGGGTTGAAGATACCGCTCTCTCTCTGTCTCTAACTCTGCCTTTCAAATAAATAAATAAATAAATAAATAAATCTTAAATAAAGGCTTTTCTAGGGTACTCACATACTTCTGTTCCCACCCCATTCGAGTTATACTTTAGCAGAAACAGTTGTCTTTATTTCCTATCCTATTTATACCAGTTATACATTTTACCAACTATGCTTGTAACTATTGTAATTTAATTAAATATCATGTAAACTAATAAGTATGCAAAAGAAGATGTTTCTATGAAAAGAAAGCTGTAGAAAACTCAATGAAGGTGAGTTGTTAAAGAAATTGTAGGGGCAGGCACTTGGCCTAGTGGTTAAGATGCCAGCTGCTACCTGCATCCTGTATCCAAGTACCTGAGTGTTATACCTGCCTCTCCAGACTCCAGTTTCATGCCAGTGCAGACCCTTGGAGATAGCAATGATGATGACTGCTTGAGTTCCTGCCACTCACATTGGAGACCTAGGTTGAGTTTCTGACTCCTGACTTTGGCTTGGCCCAGCCCTGGCTGTTGCAGTCATTTGGGGAGTGAATCTGCAGATGGAAGATTGTTCTCCCTATCTCTCTGTTGCTCTGCCTTTCAAATAGGTGAAAATCAATAAGTAAATAAGAATTGATATCTTTGGTTACAAGCGCCCATATGGGTTGCTGACACTGCAGGCACCGGCTTTAGCTACTACACCACAGCACCAGCCTCTAAAAACATATTTAGAAGTGAATTTTCATTGGGTGTTTGTGACATTAGAGGGACCAAAGGGTTCTGCAGAGTACATTTTTAAAAAAAGTCACTGGAACATGCTGTCTGCCACCTTTCAGGTTTTGTCTGCTTCTGTTGTCCCCCACTTATAATAAAGTCCAGATTTAGAAAATTCCAGTTCTTAAAAATATCCCATGGAGGGCCACTCGCCATCTTGTGGGCCAAAGAAATAAAAGCCTCCAGTCTGCTCAAAAGAAAAAAAAAAAAGGAAAAAAAAAAACACAAAAAAGTCACATGGCATTAAGTCTTTTTTTCCACATTTTCTTTCTTTGAAAATATTTGTTCTTAGCTCAGATCTGCAGAGGGTACCCTGGAAGCCCTAGAGCTGAAGAATGCATGAACTTCCTGAAATTGTGCTAAAATGTGTTTTTGTGCATTTATCTAAGTATTGTGAAATAAGCAATAACTTTCAGAATACTCTTCTAATCCAGCTTTTCCTGTTAGCCTGCATGTTATCAAGATAGAACAAGAAGAATGTATATGCAAATGTGACTTTCATTATAATTTATATACTAATCCAGCAATTTCATAGATCTTAACACTGATCAATTATTTATCAGCATTTAAAAACTCTGTTCAGGACCTGTGCTGTGGTGTAGTGGGTAAAGCCACCGCCTGTGATGCCAACATCCCATACAGGTGCCAGTTCATGTCCTGGCTATTCCATTTCCTATCCAGGTGAAGCTCCTGGCTCCTGGCTTTGGCCTGGCCCAGCATGGCCTGTTGTTGCCATCTGGGGAGTGAACCAGCAGATGAAGGATCTCTCTTCTCTCTGCCTCTCCCCTTCTCTCTGTAACTCTGCCTTTCAAATAAATAAACAAATCTTTATCAAGGGGCCTGACACTGGTACATCAGGTTAGGTCATCGTTTGTGAGGCCGTTCCAGTCCTGGCTGCTCAGCTTCTTATCCAGCTGTCTGCTAATGCCCCTGGAAACACCGCAGAAGATGGCTCAGTGCCTGGGCCCCTGCTACCCATGTGGGAAAGCAGGATGTAGTTCCTGGCTCCTGGTTCTGGCCTAGGCCAGCCATGGCTGTTGTTTGGTGAGTTAACCGGCAGTTGAGATATCTCTCTGCCTTTCAAATAAACTAAGTTAATTAATTTTAAAAAAGGCCCACTCACTTTAGGATCAGAGTACTTGGTGCTGTGATGTCTTTCCAAACTTTCAGTATGACTGATACCTAATCCTCAGTGACAAAATATAATGAAAAGAAGGAAGTGAAGATTGGGCTTCGAATGCTGCACATGATAATAAAAGCATTTAGAGGCATTCAAGGAAGAGCAATGCGGGCCGAGACAAGTTTGAAATACTCTGTTAACCATAGACCTCTGCTGTTTAGATAGAGCTTCAGTTCCAGTTCATCTCAGTTACACTGAGTATCTCCCTGCAGTTCTCTAATTATTTTGTGAGTGAAGAAGATATCGATTGATCAGATACTCATTATGATTCTTTGAATAAAGGAACAGCCTTTAAAATGCCAACTAGCTGTTGCGACCATTTGGGGAGTGAACCGCAGATGGAAAACCCATGTCTCTCTCTGCCTCTGCCTCTGCTTCTCTGTAACTCTACATTTCAAATAAATAAATAAATCTTAAAAAAAAAAAAAAACACCAGAAATAGGAGTAACTATATGGAAAGGATGTGATGAGCAAGGGCTGGTTGTTGGTTCGGAGTTTCAGATAAGTAATATAGTGTTCAATTAAACTTAGAAAAATGTTGAAATAAAGTAGCTTGTGGCAGTAGCCTACTCATGCTTGCATTCTATGAGAGAGAAGCACTAAGGGGTCATTTTGTCCGTAAACTTAGAAATTTATCCACAATGATACTTAACTGGTCTATTTTTGTACTTATTCTCAAAATTATTATTATGATGTGTTTTAAAAATTTTTCATGTATTTCTTTGACTGGCAGAGGGAGGGAGGGAGAGAGAAAAAGAGAGAGAATTAGTTCCATTCTACTTGTTCACTTGGTAAAGGCCAGTAATGGCCTGGACTGAGCCTGGCCAAGGCCAGGAGCCAGGAACTCAACCCAGGTCTTCCATGTGGGTGGCAGGGATACCTGGTCAGTTGAGCCGTCCCTGCATCAGTAGGTAGCCGGAGTCAGGAGCCGGAGCCGGGCACTGAATCCAGGTACTTTGTTATGTGGTAATGGTATCTTAATCAGTAAGCCAAACGCCTTCCCCTGCAGCATTTTTTGAGTGCTTATTATACACCAGGCTTAAAGGACTTCTAATCCTCAGAAGAAACCTATGAGGCAGGTATTATTTTACCGCTGAGGTTCAGAGAAGTGAAGGCACGCCCTGTGGTCACCAACTATCCAAACACTATTATGGGGCAGTTCTCAGATATTCATAAGGGTCAACCTCAGACAGGTTGGCTCTGAAACCTGTGCTGTTTCCCTGACTTCCCCAGATGTACGTGTAGGTATACATGAAGAGGAAGAGTCCACGTAACACGGTCTTTGTACTTTGCTTTTTAAAGAAGTTATCTCCAGATACCAACGAAGATGAAGAGCCGCTGCTGAGGAAGAGTTCCCGCCGCTTTGTCATCTTTCCGATCCAGTACCCCGACATATGGAAAATGTACAAGCAAGCACAGGCATCCTTCTGGACTGCAGAAGAGGTACGTGGCGTGACCCACGTTGGCATTCATGTCAGCTCCTGAAACAGCTTTCTCCGGCTTCTGGGTTTAGACTGCTTTCTATGAACATGCTTCTTTCTGCAAAAAATGGCATCTCATTCTGCCAGATGTTTACTTCTTATAATATTATAGAACATATTCTGTTTTTAAACACACCTTTGCTTTGCTGTAACCAAATAAGACTAGCCTTTACTTATAATAAGCAGAATAAAATTGCAGTTGTAGTTAAAAAAAAAAAAGAGTAAAAGCCTGGAGGGCCCTGCTTTGAACTGAGACACTCATCTGGTTGTACAGAAGGATCTGGCACATGGAGTTTGCCCTTCCAGGCATGTAGTCACCCCCTGAGTCTGCCAGGCGGAAACCACAGTGCTCCTCTCAATCTGACCCTGCCATCGCCACATCATAGCCGACACAGCTGCCCCTAACAGGACAGCTGTAGAATGCTTTCTGTCAATGTGACAGATTCTACCTAGGAAATGAGTTGAGCAAAAGAAATTAGAATATGTTTGCTTGTTTAGTGAGGACAGTTGATCATGCAAGTGATTGATTGCTCTGTAATCTAACGGAACACACAAATAGTTATTTCATCTTTTTTTTTTATAAAACAGACTTTTAAAATATTTTTAAAAGGTTTAGTTATTTACTTGAGAGGTAGAGTTACAGACAGAGAGAGGGAGAGACAGAAAAGTCTTCTATCCACTGGTTCATTCCCCAAATGGCTGCAGTGACTGGAGTTGGGACAATCCAAAGCCAGGAGCCATGGAGCTTCTTCCAGGTCTACCACTTGGATGCAGGGACCCAAGAACTTGGACCATCTTCTACTGCTTTCCCAGGCCATCAACAGTGAGTTGGATTGGAAAGTAGTGCAACCTGGACTCGAACCAGCACCCATATGGGATGCCAGTGCCACAGGCAGATGCTTAACCTACTAAGCCACAGCACCAGCCCCTGTCTTCATATTTAAATATGATGGATGATGCCTGCATTGCATTCTTGATCTATAGATTGTGTGGGGTGTGTGTGTGTGTGCATGTCTGTAGATATATCTATGTGGGTGGATCTATTTGCTTGTTTTTCGAGAGATTCTGTACTTTGAATTGATTTTACACTTTGAACACAAGCTGTTAACAATATAGCATCTGGAGCCTAGGTGAAAGCCTGCTGTGCCACTTACTCTAGCTATGGAATTGGAAATGTTGCTTAACCTCGTGTATCTCTTCAGTAAATTAGTCTGTACTAAATAGTACCTAGCTCATTGTGTTTTAATGAATTATTTAGAATGGTACTTGGTACTTAGTAAGTACTAAATAAATGCAAATATTATTTTATCCATAGAATGGGGAAGATTTGACTTAGAAATCAGTAAGCACTCAGTTGGAACTTTCTTTTACACTAATTTCACCACAGACCCATCTTTCATACATTGTATTGTTAGATTGTCAACATCTTTGTTATAAATGAGTTGCCAGATAGAGCGAAAAGCCAAACCCAAACCAATACCTCATGTTTTCAAAACTGGGTCATAATGCTTGGCACACCTGACTGCCTCTAACCGTCTGTGGTTTTTAGAAAGTTTTTGGTTAGCCAAGGTTCAAAAAACAAGTGGAGTACACAGGTGGCTTTTTCATTCATCATATTAAAGAGGGACTTGTAGTACTTGGATTTCTTGAAATTCATTTGGAAATGTAGTATATGTTCTATTACTAAGAATCACTCATTTTAAAACTAAAATAGGTTGATACAAATTTCATAATAAGATTCAAATATGTAGTTTCAAGGAAAGTCAAATAAATTATTAGTTCTACATATTTTTCATTAAAGCAATTGTGTAAGTTCCCATCTCATCAGCTTTAGAGTCCATTATTTTATTAGTGGTTGAGTTTAATTCCTAAATATGGCTGACCAGTAGAAACCCTGATTCAGAAGACAAAAGGTCTGGGGCTTGGTATTTTCTTCTTCTTCTTTTTCTTCTTCTTCTCTTAATTTTTTTAAAATTTACTCAGGTGATTCTGATAATAAACTAGTTTGGCACCAATATTCAGATGGCAGAATTGAGTGTTTTCTCTGATGCAATAAGATTGAGCGTGAAGGTTTACATTTCCAGAAGGGAATACAACCAATATAGTATAAAACTTGAAACTGAGCATTCAAAGAGATAAACATAATATTAAAGAGTAAGAACTTTATAATATTAAATTTTAATATTGGAGTATAATGCATAAGAAACAGGAATATGTCAATTAAGCTCTTTTTTTGTTTTTAAGAGTTTATTTATTTATTTGCTAGAGTTACAGTGAGAGGGAGAGACAGAAAGAGGTCTTCCATCCACTGGTTCACTCCCCAGATGGCTGCAACGGCCAAAGCTGGGCCGATCTGAAGCCAGGAGCCTCTTCCTGGTCTCCCATGTGGGAATAGAGTCCCAAGCGTTCGGGCCATCTTCTGCTGCTTTCCCAGGCCATAGCAGGGAGCCAGATTGGAAAAAGAGCAGCAGGGACTAGAACCGGCACTCATATGGGATGCTGGCGCCGCAGGTGGCAGATTAACCTACTGCTCCACAGTGCTGGTCTGAGTTAAGCTCTTGATAGAGCAGAACTTAATGGGACACAGTTATTTATTACAAAGGACAATTATATATTTTAAATGTTTATGAAGTTACTATGAAAAAGTTAAGAAATTTTTCTAATACAAAGTAGTATCTACAAGTATTGTGGACTAAATATATGTATCTCCCTAATATTCATACATTGAGCCCTAATCCTTACTATAATAATGTTTCAAGGAGGGACATTGGGAAATGATTAAGTCATGAGGACAGATTCCCCCATGAATGAAATGCAAGTGCCCTTGTTCTTTCCTTCATTTTTCCACTAGGACAATTTTAATATCTCTAAGTTTTTAATTTTAATTTTAATCTTTAATTTTAATATCTCTAAAGTACATCCTGGCCAACTTGTCCATTATCCAGAAATTCAGATTCCTTCATAATGTTTTTTCAGAAACTGAATCTTATTATTTATATTTAAGGGTTGCAACATGATGTTATAAGATACATATCAATGAGACCTTCAGAGAGTTCATGGAAAATGAAGTTTATTTTGATATAAAAATTTGAAATCCATGCTTAGTTTTTTCATAATATGTATTTTTTCATGAACTTTTTGAAGACTCCCTGTGTGGATGTGTGTAGTAAAATGGTTAAGAAAGTCTAAGAAATTAACATATCCGTCATCTCACAGTTTGGGCAAAATTAACTATAATCTCATTTAGCAAAAATCCTGATTATAATATATTATTATTAGCATAATGTTTTTATTTTGTTTTGGTCTTTTGTAATGTGTGTGTGTGTGTGTTTAAGATTTATTTATTTACTTGAGAGGCAGAGTTACAGATGGAGAGAGGGAGAGACAGTGAGAGAGGTCTTCCATCCACTGGTTCATTCTCCAAATGACCACAACAACTGGAGCTAGGCTAATCCAAAGCAAGGAGCCAGAAGGTTCTACTGGGTCTCCCACGTGGGTGCAGGAACCCAAGCACTTGGGCCATCTTCTACTGCTTCCTTGGGCCATCTTCTGCTTCCTCAGGCCATCAGCAGGGATCTGGATCAGAAGTGGAGCAGCTGGGACTCTAACCAGTGCCCATATGGGATGCCAGTGCTACAGGCAGATGCTTAGACTACTATGCCACAGTGCAGGCCCCTCTTTTGTAATGTTAACATTTTTGCTCACAGTTTGCTGGTAATGGGTTCTCCCTCCTTAATTTTGGAGTGAAAGTGAATTTTTTAAGTACTTTAACTGCAAGTTAAAAATTTTGAAAATTTCTTATTCCAGGTTGACTTATCAAAGGATCTCCCTCACTGGAACAGACTTACATCAGATGAGAAATATTTTATCTCTCATGTCTTAGCCTTTTTTGCAGCCAGTGATGGAATTGTAAATGAAAATTTGGTAAGTTTTTTTTTTTTAATTTTATTTTTCAGTCCATTCATTAATTATATCCGTAGAATAATTAGATTGACCCTGAGAAAAGATATCTTAGAATAGGCCAAATATTTTCAAGGATTAGGTGTCAGAGGAAAGGAATGTATAAGCATATTTCTGTCACTTGACCAGCCGAATATCATAAAATGAAGCATAAACTGTACTAATCGAGACTACTTAAAATGCATGAACATGTGTTTGATTGTTTACCCTCAGATAATGATACTAATAGAGCATCCATGCCTACATAACCTTCTGGATCTCTGCAGTAGAACACTAGATTGTAGCTCTCCATTCAAAAACTTGTATGTTGTTGGTCAGGAGATATAAGATAAGAACTTTTATCTTGAACTAGAAGAGGCTTTATTTATTTATTTATTAAGAAATCTTTTATTTAATGAATTTTATAGGTACAGCTTTAAGGATATAGTGGTTCTTCTCCCCCCACACCTGCCCTCCCACCCCTACTCCTTTCCCACCTCCTACTCCCTCTCCCATCCCATTCTTCATTAAAATTGTTTTTAATTAACTTTATATACAGAAGACCAACTCTATACTAAGTAAAGATTTCAACAATTTGCATTCACACACACACAAAACATAAAGTACTGTTTGAGACCAAGTTTTACAGTTAATTCTTATAGTACAACTCATTAATGACAAAGGCCCTACATGGGGATTAAGTGCACAGTGATTTCTGTTGTTGGTTTATCAATTAACTTATTTATGACATCAGTGATCACCTGAGGCTCTTGACATGAGTTGCTGAGGCTATGGAAGACTTTTGTGTCCACAAACTCCGTCAGTATTTAGGCAGTGCCATAAACAAAGTGGAAGTTCTCTCCTCCCTCCAGAGAAAAGTACACCCTTCTTTGATGGTCCCTTCTTTCCACTGGGGTCTCACTCACAGAGCATTTTTTGTCACAGTGTCTTGGGTTTCCATGCCTGAAATGCTCTCATGGGCTTTTCAGCCAGATCCAAATGCCTAAAGGGCTGATTCTAGTGCTGTTTAGGGCAATTGTCATTATATGAGTCTGCTGTGTGGACTGCCAGAAAAGTCTTTAATAGGTCTATCTACTATTGAGAAAAAGTGACAACATGAATTCTACAAAGGAAGATCACTATTTTGGGTAGATGTTCTAAAATTTATTTGGTTTTGTAGGTGGTATTTTCACCCAAGAGACCAATTCATTTAATTGCTTAAAAATACATTGTCCCACTAATATATGGTGAAAAGTTGATAGAAAAACAGTATTGCTTAAGATACTGCTTAAGAGAATCCATAGTCTTTCTGACCTGTTTGCTGCCGTTCTGATGTCCAGATTCTAGCTGGTAGAGTTTAACGCAGGTTCAGTGGGAGTCCACAGGACTAGATGTATCTGTTTCCCTTGTTTTCTCAGGTGGAGCGCTTTAGTCAGGAGGTGCAGGTTCCAGAGGCTCGCTGTTTCTATGGCTTCCAAATTCTCATTGAGAATGTCCACTCAGAGATGTACAGTTTGCTAATAGACACTTACATCAGAGATCCCAAGAAAAGGTATTATTGCTGGAATCTTACTTACAAAGGTTTATCCTGTTGTTTTATTATGTTAAAAGCAAAATCTATTTCAAAAATAAATATTAAGAAAAGTTTATTTAAATATGGACACTTATGAATATAATATTTTCTGTTGCCTAATAATGTGTTGGGTTAAAAACTTACATAGAACTAGTGCATCTTTAGTATTGTATCTTTGAAAATTATTTATTAGCACATTCTGTTTGGAAACAGAATGTTCACATTGTTGGTTTTGTGTTAAATAATTTCTGAGTCACTGATTTTGAATTTAATTTTCATTTCTATATTTTATGGACATGAAAAAATAAACTACAAATCTGATAGTATGTGAAAGAGTTACAATTATTGTCTCTGAATTGTTAAAATGGTTGACTAGGAAAAACAAAACAAAAAGAAAAACAAGTGAGTGACTTTGTCTGTCTTAATTCTCTTGTTTTTACAGGGAATTTTTATTTAATGCAATTGAAACAATGCCATATGTTAAGAAAAAAGCAGATTGGGCCCTGCGATGGATAGCAGATAGAAAATCTACTTTTGGTATGTTTCTCTAATTTATATATCATCAAATTTACCACAGGAGATATGATACTATTTTATATGGTATGACTGTCAGCACTAATCCAAGTCCTAAAATGGGAAAAAGAAGACAAATGTCTCAATATGTACTTTTACTTAGAATCATTATTCATAGTAGTTAATTAGAAAGTGATGGTAAAATTCGGCCGGCGCCGCGGCTCACTAGGCTAATCCTCCGCCTAGCGGCGCCGGCACACCGGGTTCTAGTCCCGGTCGGGGCGCCGGATTCTGTCCCGGTTGCCCCTCTTCCAGGCCAGCCCTCTGCTGTGGCCAGGGAGTGCAGTGGAGGATGGCCCAGGTGCTTGGGCCCTGCACCCCATGGGAGACCAGGAAAAAAGCACCTGGCTCCTGGCTCCTGCCATCGGATCAGCGCGGTGCGCCGGCCGCAGCGCGCCGGCCGCGGCGGCCATTGGAGGGTGAACCAACGGCAAAGGAAGACCTTTCTCTCTGTCTCTCTCTCTCTCACTGTCCACTCTGCCTGTCAAAAAAAAAAAAAAAAAAAAAAAAAAAAAAGAAAGTGATGGTAAAATAAAGCACTTATCTATTCTTTTTAATAAGTCAGAAGTTGAAAAGTTAAGATATCAATGCATTATGACAAGTAAGTATCAGTCACATAGAATCTATCAGGGGTATTGTAGCAATTCAGTTTGTACCTGATTTTAAGAATATTTATTTTAGAATTTTTTTTTCTTTTTTTCCATTGGTTTTTATTTTGTTTTGTTTTTGTTCTTTAGAAATTTTAAACAAGTCAATCGTAATATTTTTGGTGGACAAATATCTAGATTCTAAAAAACTAAAGATTAGTGCACTCAACCAGAACAAGAGACATTTTGCAGTAACGGGCTTATATTTTATACACACACAAAAATTGAATTGAAGCACCTTTACAGATGTGTTGAGATCCCAGAACATTTATTTTTACTTATTATTAAAATATATATTTTATTTATTTATTATAGAGATAAAGAGAGAACAGAGAAGGAGAGTGAGTGACAGAGCTTTCATCCGTTGACTTGCTCTCAAAGCCCACAAGGGGCAAGGGTGGGCTGGGCTGAAGCCAGGAGCTAGGAACTCAATCCAGGTCCCCCCATGTGGGTGGCAGAGACTCTACTACTTGAGTCATCTACTGCTGCCTCCCAGGGCACACATTAGCAGGAAGCTGGAATCGGAGCCTAGACTTGAACCCAGGTACTCCATTCAGGATGCAGGTATTCCTAGCTGGTGTCTTACCAGTCAAGCCAAATGCCTTCCACCCATAACAGTTTTTAAAGGAAGTGATTAAGACTGTATCTATTACAAAGTAGTTGCTCAATAAATATTTAAACTTAATGAAAATATTGATATATTTCTTTGAATAAGTATGTATATTATTCTTATTTGTTTCATAAATTTTACTCTACTTCCTGGTTTTATTCATTATGTAGGGAAGCACATCTCAAAATTTTTATTCTCTAGTCTCTTTGCACTGTTAAAAGTCACTGAGAACTCCAAAGTACTTTTATTTTTATAAATTATGTCTATTGATATTTCCATATTAGAAATTAAAACTGAGATTAAAATAGTTATTGGTTTACTTTAAAATAACAATAATTAGCCCATTACATTTTAACATAAATTGTACATTTTTATTTTTGAAAACCCTACATTTTCCAAAAAGTGAGCATAGCATGCTTTTATATTTTCACAAAGCTTTTTGCTGTCTGACTTATTAGAGAAAGCTGGATTATCCTATCTGCTTTTGGATTCAGTTTGCTGCAGTTATGTTATTTTGGTTAAAGTACATGAAGAAAATTCAATTTCATTCAAATATGTAGTTAGAAAAGAGAGGAGTCTTTTAGTAAGCTTTTCAGATTATTGTGGATTTGTCATGTAGCCTGTGGAAAATAACACCAAGCACTCATGAAAGATTGGTAGTAAAATAAATACTATTCCAGTGTTATTATGAACAATTTTTTTGAAGATTTATTTATTTGAAAGGCAGAGTGAGAGCGAGAGCGAGAGCAAGAGATTTTCCATCTACAGCTTCACTCTCCAAATGGCTGCAACAGCCAGGAGTAAGGAATTCCATGTGGGTCTCCTACATGAGTGTAAGGGGTCCAAGTACTTGAGCCTCATCCACTGCCTTCCCAGGGGCATTAACTGGAGGCTAACTGAGAAGCAGGGCAGCCAAGACTCTAACCAAGATTCAGTATGGGATGCTGGCATTGCACATGGCAACTTAACTTATTGTGCCACGATGCCAGCCCCACGAAAATATTTTTGACTTCACAGATCTTCTTGTTCTGTGGCACTCAGGGACTCCTGGAGCACACCAGAGAGCCAGTGACACTGCAAGTATGGGCCAGTGTGTAGTACACCAGGGGAGAAATATGTTTGCATTGCTTTCAGTTCAAGAGTGAGAAACGCAGTGGTTTTCAATGTGCATAAAAATAATTCAGAGGGGCTGGCACTGTGGCACAGCAAGTTAACCCCCTGGCCTGAAGCGTCGGCATCGCATATGGGCGCTGGTTCTAGTCCCGGCTGCTCCTCTTCCAATCCAGCTCTCTGCTATGGCCTGGGAAAGCAGTTGAGGATGGCCCAAGTCCTTGGGCCCCTGCACCCGCATGGGAGACCCACAGAAGAAGTTCCTGGCTCCTGGCTTCGGATCAGTGCAGCTCCGGCCATTGCAGCCAATTGGGGAGTGAACCATCGGATGGAAGACCTCTCTCTCTCTCTCTCTCTGCCTCTCTTTTCTCTGTGTAACTCTGACTTTCAAATAAAAATAAATAAACTAAAAAAAAATCATCCTGAGAATTTGTGGAAAAACCCTGGAGAATCCAGGTGGGGCTGAAGAATCTGCAGTTTACACTAAACTGGTTCTCTTGCAGATAAATGATTTGGGAAGCACACTTTGGGGAAAATGGGCTCGAGAGAAAAAAAGAAGGGAAATAGGCCAGTGTTGAAAATGTTCGCATGGCTAGGCACTGGTGGGAAACCACGATGGGGCACGGGAGGCAGGTGTTCCGTGACAGCACCGGAGAAAGTCAAGGTGAAAAGGAGGAGGACAGGTAGAGCGCAGGCAGCGTGCAGCCACCGGGCTTCAGTTAGCCTTGCTGCTTCATCCCCAGGCACCTCCGCTCAGGGTTCCCGACTCAGGGTCTCAGAGGAGAGAACTCGCTCTGAGTAGTGACCTACGGGAGTGGGATACGTGGGGAGCAGAGTAAGAAGGGAAAGGGAAAGGAGTGAGGAGCGCATTGCGGGTGGCGCCGAAAGCCAGTAGCCTGGAAATACCCCCTCGCTTTGCCGGTTATACTTCCTTTAAGCAGCCCAGGAGGAGCGGACTCACGAACCTCCCCGGCCACCTGCAGCCTTCCGGGGCCAGATCTTTGTCCTGGGACTGACGAAGGCAGCTCTTGCATCTGGCTTAGGGCTCTGCCTCTCGGTTTTGGTGACTTCTCTGTGCCTCCTACACCAAGTAGGACCCAGTAAAGCAACTGCTCTTGCCTTGCATTCAGGTTCCTATAATTCTTTAGTTTTTAGCTAAAGAGAGGCCAACAATATGCATTGAAAAAAGTATTAGTTGTTTTAAAGTTTATATGTGACAGGAAGATTCAATCTCTGTAGTGCTAAAATTTTTAATTATATACTTGCATAGTTTTAAAAAATTCAGACATTCCGTTTCATTTTAAAATATCCTTAAAGAACTTTAAAACAATTGTGTAGATTGAACCTTTCCATATGTAATGAAACTGCATTTGAAAACGCAAAAAAAAAAAAAAACCTGTTATGCAATGTTAGCGCCTTGCATTATAAAGAGCAGCTGTATCTTAAAAATGCGTCTTTCCCTTTTCTAAAACAAGTCATGAGACCGTTATGTTTATTATGGTTTTTAGATGAATTAACTGTAAGTCTGTTTTTAGTTCACATATAGGATTATTCTCAAAAAATGTGTAAAATTACCCCTTAGTAATTCTTTAACCCTCTCCAACAAAGAATAGCCTTCCATAACTATTTGTCATGATTTTTGTTGTTTAATATTCACATGAATGCATAGAACAATTAAAATAGCATTTTCCCCTTCTCACAATGTTTCTATTTTAATTATAGTCTAGTTACCTTACAGATAATTATCTAGAACATAACCTTAATGTCAAGAAATGTATCAGTTATAACTATCCACTGTTTTATTAGTAAAATGAAAACATAGTAAGGTATACGTTAAGTTGATAAAACTTTTTTATAGTTATTATATTTTCAGCTGTTAATAGACAATTTGAATGACTAAGTATATTGATATAATCTATGTATCTGATAGGGTTTAAAATAATCAGGGAAAAGAAGGACAAACCAAAGCATTACTCAGAGATAACCAGAAATACTTAAACTTAGTCATCTTCCTTTTTAAATTTAAATATAATTAATTATACTTGTTCTAGAAACTATATTCAGTTTCTGTGTCAAAATTTTATAGTTTCCATAGAAATGGATTTTAATGTCTTTTATCATTTAGTTCTTACTGTATAGTTTCCATTGTGCCCTTCAGGGCACATTTGTTAAGTACCTGCAGTTACTGAGATATAAACTTCCATGTCATCTGTGAAAAGTTTGTAGCTTTTACACACACTAAGCTGTCTTTATCTCACAGTCTTAGACAGACCAACTCTCTCCTTTTACATGTATAGAAGAAAAATACTTCTCTTGGGCATGTGTGGTGTGGTGACATCAGGGCCATGCAAATACTTTTGGGTTAAACTATAATCATCTAATAAAGATAGCGGTTCAGATATGATGCCAGTGTAGATGTTTTAGGGGATGGGCTTCTACAGAGTTCTCCTAATAGTGATTAACCTTTCAAGTCCGCCGTTCTATGTTTAGCAGGAGACGATCATTTTTTGCTTATATGATGAGACATTTTATCCAGTAGATGTCTTTGCTTGGGTTTATCTATTTTTTCAATTATAGATGCACAGCAATATATATATATTTTTTTGACAGGCAGAGTGGACAGTGAGATAGAGAGACAGAGAGAAAAGTCTTCCTTTTGCCGTTGGTTCACCCTCCAATGGCTGCCGCAGCTGGTGCACCGTGCTGATCCGATGGTAGGAGCCAGGTGCTTCTCCTGATCTCCCATGGGGTGCAGGGCCCAAGCACTTGGGCTGTCCTCCACTGCACTCCCGGGCCACAGCAGAGAGCTGGCCTGGAAGAGGGGCAACCGGGACAGAATCCGGCGCCCCGACCGAGACTAGAACCCGGTGTGCCGGCGCCGCAAGGTGGAGGATTAGCCTAGTGAGCCACAGCGCCGGCCCGGCAATATTTTTTTAAATGTTTTCAGCTAGTCTGTAGGGTAGCATAGGTCTCTAAAAATAAGGCTCAGCAACCTTCCCTCCTCCCAGAAGCAGACATTTGTGGTAAAGTCTGTCTTTTACTTTCCACTCTTAGACACAATATGTATGTGCACACACATGTATGTCCTTTCACCCACAGGCATGTGTGGTACACAGGCTAGCCTCTTCTTTCACTGAGTACGCAGGGCCATTCGTTATCCGGACACCGAGTCTACAGGACCCCACTTCCCTCTGTGTTAGGGAGAGGTGAAACAGTGCCTCCTCTGAAGACTCTTGGCCATGGAACTTACTAATTTTGTTTCTTAGCAAAATAGCTGTGGTATTGTGCAAATAAAGCTGTAGCTCTATAAACCTGCAAATGTCTGTCGTATATGATATTTCAGAAAGTGCAACTATTTCATGTCTCCCAGGGGAAAGGGTGGTGGCCTTTGCTGCTGTAGAAGGGATTTTCTTCTCGGGATCTTTTGCTGCTATATTCTGGCTAAAGAAGAGAGGTCTGATGCCTGGACTCACTTTTTCCAATGAGCTCATCAGCAGAGATGAAGTAAGGGTGAAGTGTTTTTTTTCTGTTATTGTTATGTTTGAATTCATATTTGGTGTTCATTTATTTATCTTTCCCCTGGAAAATGCTTATGGTGATACAAGTATCCTGGTAATTAAAAGAAAATTGAAGACACTGCATTTTCCTCCTGTGTCTCTAACCATTCTTCCTCAGTCTCCTCTGCTCACCCTTATCTCTCTGTGTTCTCCTGAATTCCTGCCTTGGCTTCACTCCTTCTGGCTGATCTTATTTATTCCCATGGAATAAACTGTTATCTAAATGCTTACAGCTTTCCCAAATTTGACTTTCTTTAAAAAAAGAAAAGATTTATTTATCTACTTGAAAGTCAGAGTCACAAAGAAGAGGGAGAGGGAGAGGGAGGGGGATAGGGAGAGGGAGAGAGAAAGAGAGAGAGAGAGGTCTTTCATCCATTGTCCATTGGACCACTCCCCAAATGGCTGCAATGGCTGGGGCTGGGCCGGGCCAAAGTCAGGAGCCAAGAGCTTCCTCCGGGTCGCCCATGTGGGTGCAGGGGCCCAAGCACTTGGACCATCTTCCACTGCTTTTCCCAGGCCACTAGCAGGGAGCTGGAAGTGGAGCAGCTATGACATGAACTGGTGCCCATATAGGATGCCAGCACTGCAGGCAGAGGCTTCACCTGTTATGTCACAGTGCTGGCCCACCCAAATTTGTCTTTATCCCAGGTATTTTTTCCCAAACTCCAAATCCATATTGGTATATCCAAGTGCATGTTAGACTTTTTCTCCTGGAAGGCCTAAGAAACCTAGTATTTCAGAAATCAAACTTACCATGTAAAACCCAAGACATGTTTTTCCTTCTCTTGGGATTATTCTTTTATCCAGTCATCCAGTTTGAAATCTGGGAGTCGTTTTAGATTGGTTCTTTAATGGAAAACCAAGATACTGTGGCCAAAAAAAATATCCTCCAGGAAGGATCTCCGTGAATGAGACCCCAGTGGAAAGAAGTGGCCATCAAAGAAGGAGGTACTTTTCTCTGAAGGAAGGAGAGAACTTCCACTTTGCGTATGGCCCTGCCTAAATACTGATGGAGTTTGTGGAGTCAAAAGGCTTCCATAGCCTAGGCAGCTCATGGCAAGAGCCTTGGGTGGTCACTGACATCATACATAAGAGTGTTAATTGTTAAATTAACAGCAGGAGTCACTGTGCACTTACTCCCCATGCAGGACCTCTGTCCTCAATGAATCATACTATGAGATTTAACTGTAAAACTTGTTCTCAAGCAGTTTTTATATTTGTGTGTATGTGTGTGTGCATGCAAATAGTTGAAATCTTTACTTAGTATAGAGTTGGTCTTCTGTGTATAAAGTTAATCGAAAATGAATGGAGAATGAGACTGTAAATGGGAAAGGGAGGAGGAAGTAGGGCTAGGAGGGCAGGTATGGTGGGAAGAATCACTGTATTCTTAAAGATGTACTCATAAAATTTATACTTACTAAATAGAATGTTTCTAAAAAAAGAGAGGGAGAAAAATAGATTGGTCCTTTTTTTTTTTAAAAAGAAATATTTATTTATGTATTTGAAAGAGTTACAGAGAAAGGGACAGACAGATCTTCATCTGCTGGTTCACTCCCCAGATGGCCACAATGGCTAGGGCTGGACCAGGCCAAAGCCAGAAGCCAGGAACTTCATCCAGGTTTCCCATGTGGATGTCAGAGGCCCCAGCACTTGGGCCATCTGCTGCTGCTTTTCTCAGGCTATTAATTTGGAAGTGGAGCAGCCAGGATATGCACCAGCACTCATATGGGATGCTGGCCTAACAGGCGGTGGCTTTACCTGGTGCACTGGCTCCACTTCTTTTCTTTTTCAGCCACATCCATCAATAACTAAATATTGTTTCCTGTGTTAATCCATTTTGTGTTGCTATAACAGAACACTCAAGGTTGGGTAATATATATTACAAGAGGTTTATTTGGCTTATGATTTTGGTGCCTGGGAGTCCACACAGCCTGGTGCCAGCCTGCAGCAAGGACCTCCCTTGCTTGTGGAGGAGCAGAAAGGGAACCGCCATGTGCAGAGGAAACCAAGCACGCAGGATGGCTTTACAGTTTCACAGCATGCTCTTTAGTTAACTGTTTCAGTCACGGAGACCTGACCCACTTCTGCCAGACAGCACTAATCCATTCATGAGTGTGGGACCTCCATGACCTAATTACCTTCCACTAGGCCGCATCTCTCAAAGGTTCCACCGCCTGCACATCACCACACTGGGCACCCAGCCTCCAGCGCAGGAACCTGTGGCAGACAGACCACATGCAGTGCACAGCATGCTCGCTGCCGCGTGCCCTCCCTGTCTTCCCTTCATTTTTCCCCACGAAAGGCAATTCAGAACTCTTCAGACACAAGTAGATAAAATGCCCCACTCTTTCTTTTATGTTTCTGATTGAAAATGAAAACTCTTTAGCCCATGATATATATTGCAGTTCGCTTGCTCTCCTCTGTGCTAGATCCTGTGCTCCTCAGAGCAGAGACTTGGTCTATCTTACCTTTCTGTTCTCATTGGTTTAGCCCATTACAGCCAATCAGTTCACATTGATTGTACTAATGATCTTGACTCCTCAACTTATTTCTAAGAGAGAGGGACACACACACACACACACACACACACACGCATGCATGCACACATGCATACACACACAGATCTTCCATATGCTGGTTCACTCCCCAAGTGGCTTCAGCAGCCAGCACTGGGCCAAGCTGAAGCCAGGAGCCAGAAACTCCATCCAGGTCTCCCATGTTGGTGCAGGGGCCCAACAACTTGGGCCATCTTTTGCTGCTTTTCCTGGTGCATTATCAGGGAGCTGGATTGGAAATGGAGCAGCCAAGACTCAAATGGTGCCCATATGTGTACTGGCTTTGCAGGCAGAGGCTTAACCCATTGCACCACCACACTGGTCCCTGCACTGTCCTCTTTATTAAATGTAAAAGTCTTACTGTTCTAAAATCTGTTATATGCTATTTCTCCTGCCTCGTGGCCTGTCAGATTTTGTGCTGTAACAAACTATTTTAATTGCTGCAGTTTTATGTTTTAATAATTGTTAGGATAAATTTCAAAACTTTCCTTTTTAAATTGTTCCTACAAGGTTCTGCTCAATTATTATTCCAGTTTGATTTTTGAATCAAAAACAATCTTACTGAGGTTTTGATTGAAAATTCTTTAAAACTTAAATTAATTTTATTCATTTATTGATTTAACAATGATTCATGCCTACCTTTTCTGTGGATTAGGTAGCTCTCTGTTGATTCTTTTTTTTTTCTTTTAAAGATTTATTTATTTGAAAGTCAGAGTTACACAGAGAGAGGAGAGGCAGAGAGAGAGAGAGAGATCTTCCATCCGCTGGTTCACTTTGGCTGCAACAGCCGGAGCTGTGCTGATCCAAAGCCAGGAGCCAGGAGCTTCCGCCGGGTCTCTCACGCAGGTGCAGGTGCCCGTGCCCAAGGCATTGGACCATCTTCTACTGCTTTCCAGACCATAGCAGAGAGCTGGATCAGAAGTGGAGCAGCCGGGACTGGAACCAGTGCCCATATGGGGTGCCGGCACTGCAGGCGGTAGCTTTACCTGCTGCGCCACACTGCTGGCCTCTCTCTGTTGATTCTAATCAACACTTTCTTTAACATCTTTCAGCGGTTTATTTGACATTCTGCCGTTGGTAATTTGAATTGTACCCTGGAGACAAATCTTGGAAAAATGGTTCATTAGCAAACTTTTTTGCATTAGCTGTTCAAAGAGAGTTTTTTAAAATGAATTTTAGGTAAATAATCTTTTCAATACAAGCTTTAATTTGAGGATCTTCTCTTTGAATCCTCTTTTGGTTTTTGTTAATTCATTTAGAAAAACCCAAGTAATTCTGATTTGTGATCCTTTAAACTGTACTTTCCGCACTCTTCCCTTTGGTTACCTATAAAAGGATTTGTTTTTCTTTGTAGTTCAGAAATATTAATTAACTCTACCATGATGTGAGTCTATGTTAATTTTCTTGGGAATCTCATCATCTTATATCTGGCCTCATTATCTTTTTTGTTTTGAATTTTTGAAAATTTTCTTCTGTCCTTTTGATTTTCAGCTTTATATCATCTGTTCTATGCTTTGGAGTCCTGGTTACTGTAGGTTGAATCTGCCTGGCCTGTTTTCTAGTTACTTAATATTCTGTAGCATTTATTAAATTTGCATCACTATTTTTTTCTCAGGGGTCTTTGTGGCTGAGTTGTCTGCAATGCCATGTCTGTTGTATATGGACTCAGATGGTGCTGAATTCATTTTTATCTTGAGCTATTCTTATTTAATATAAATACTATCTTTTTAAAATCTCTGACCTTTTTTAAAAAATCTCTGTCCTTTTAATACTACCTAATATTTGTCAGTCATTCTTTAATTTTTTTGGCATTTAAAAATTGATGAGTTTTTGGGACCCCCATTGTGGTATAATGAGTAAAGCTGCCACCTGTGTCACGGGCATCCTACCAGGGTGCTGGTTCATGTCCCTGCTGCTCCACTTCTGATCCAACTCCCTACTAATGGCCTGGGAAAAGTAGAAGATAGCCCAAGTGTTTGGGCCTCTGCCACCCATGCGTGAGACCTGGGTGAAGCACCTGGCTCCTTGCTTCAGCCTGGCCCAGTGCTGGCTGTTGTGGCCGTCTGAGGAGTGAACCAGTGAATGGAAGAACTCACTCTCTTTGTCTCTCTTTTTCTCTCTGTAACTCTGAGTTTCAAAAATAAAAAAAATAAATCTTTTAAAAAAATTGATGAGTTTTTATTTTGGCTCTTCTTTCTTTGTTTTCCTTTTCAAAATGCTTTTGTTTGTAGGTTTTTGTTTGTAAGTTAATTCTTCTTTAATATTGATGAACCAAGATTTGTTGGCATTAGGTTGGCATTTAATGATATTTGAAGGAAATAAGTTCTTAACCCTATTAATTCTTGTTTCATTTTAAGAAATTCTATGACACATTCCTAGAAACAAATTTTTATAATGTTCTATACATGATTGTGTGCAAATGGATGGTTAAAAGTTCATTGGCAGTGTCATTTGTTTTCTGTTTTAGGGACTTCACTGTGACTTTGCTTGCCTGATGTTTCAGTATTTAGTAAATAAGCCTTCAGAAGAGAGGGTCAGAGAGATCATCGTTAATGCTGTCGAAATTGAGCAGGTAAGCAAAGTCCCTGCAGGTAGCATGTTTTTGTTTGTTTGTTTTTCCCCTGATATTTGTACCATTGTGTTAGGTTAATCAGGAAATTGTCATTTTGTAGCAATTTTATCTTATTTTTTTCTGGGCAAGCCCTTTAATGAATGAATACTGTTATGGACAATATCAAAAGTCCTTGTTATGTAGAAGTACTGCTCTATGTCGAGAGAACAATTCTCCAGTTGGCCACAGTATACTCCTGCTGACTCTCTCGGGGTTACAGTCCCCCGCTGATGGCCTGCGGGGACTTTGGTGAACCTGCTTGTACTCAGTCTAACGCCTCTTTCCCCGAGAATGTCTAGAAGCTGAGTTGAAGAGAGGCTACTCGAAAGGAGGGGGGTGAGACTGGGGACCCTGTTCAGAAAGCATCCCCTGGGATCCCTGAACTGGGGCTTAGAACGTGCGGGGACCGTGGGGCCAGTACTCAGGCAGCTTCCTGCACAGTGCTTGTCGAAGCTCAGTGGTACCACAGCCTCCATGGCTCGGATCTTGGCAGTGCGCTCCCTGTACAGGAGCTGCATTGCGGCCAGGCCTCTTGGTTGGGCGCCCTACCAACCCATGGGTGTTGTTGCGTAGCTGGTGGTTGGTGCGCTTGTAGTCGTCTGGGCGTGCCGGGACCAGCTGCTGCCGCGCCGTTGCTCTTCTCTGTGCTGCTCAGTGGAAGTGTGGCCAGCTCCTCGGTGATTTCCATACTGCTCAGGTCGCATTCCACCTCCCCATCTGGCTGACTCCATTGCTGCCTCCTCCTCTTTGGGTGGAGTTTGGCCTTTTCCTTCCTTTCTCCCTCCCTCCCTCCCCCTCCTCCCTCCCTCTCTCCCCCACTCCCTCCTTCCCTCCCTCCTGATTTATTTATTTATTTATTGATTTATTTGAGAGGCGGAGAGAGAAAGGTCTTGCATCCACTGGTTCACTCCCCAGCTGGCTGCATTGGCCAGAGTTGTGCCAGTCCAAAGCCAGGAGCCAGGAGCTTCTTCCAGTCTCCCAGGTGGTTGCAGAGGCCCAAGCACTTGGACCATCTTCTGCTGCTTTCCCAGGCCATAGCAGAAAGCTGGATCGGAAGTGAAGCAGCTGGGACTTGAACTGGCATCCATATGGGATGCTGGTGCCGCTGGCTTCAGCTTTACCCACTGGGCCATGGCCTCGGCCCCTTGGTCCTTTTAGGCAGCTGGATCCCACGACTGTCGTGTGGAAGCTGCCCACACCTTGTACAATGTGAGTAAGTGCCATGGAAGTCCTGTGAGGCCATTCGATGATCACACAAGAGCTGAGGACACTCAGCCTCACCGTCATTGGTGCTTTGGGGCTGAAACCCAGGAGCAAAGTACCACGGGGAACTGAAATAGGAACGCCTTCTGGTGGCCTCGCATCCAGGCCATCACCTGATGAAGATGGTGCCAGTACCTTGCATATACCAGATGACAGTACCACAAACTGGTAGCTTTCGATGCTGACACCTCTGTGAAAGTCCAAATGGGTACTGAAACTCGTGGGCCTGCTGCTTGCAGGTCGGGGCAGTGAGCAAGCAGAGTTACTTTTCCATGGGGAAACTAAAGGGGAAACTGGCAATTTTATATGGTTAGCCTTGATGGTACCAATATGTGATGTATTGCAATTACTGTAAGTCAGTTTATAATTTGGTTTGTAAGTCAGCCTTTTTTCTCAAACTTTATATTTTATTTATTTATTTATTTATTTATTTTGAAGTTTCAGTGCATTCTCAGCCCATGCTGCTGCTTTTTTTTTTTTTTTTTTTTTTTTTTTTTTTTTGACAGGCAGAGTGGACAGTGAGAGAGAGAGACAGAGAGAAAGGTCTTCCTTTGCCGGTGGTTCACCCTCCAATGGCCGCCGCGGCCGGCGCACTGCGGCCAGCGCACCGCGCTGATCCGATGGCAGGAGCCAGGAGCCAGGTGCTTTTCCTGGTCTCCCATGGGGTGCAGGGCCCAAGCACCTGGGCCATCCTCCACTGCACTCCCTGGCCACAGCAGAGGGCTGGCCTGGAAGAGGGGCAACCGGGACAGAATCCGGCGCCCCGACCGGGACTAGAACCCGGTGTGCCGGCGCTGCTAGGCGGAGGATTAGCCTAGTGAGCCGCGGCGCCGGCTCTATGCTGCTTTATTGCTAAGAAGTATATATACACACACAGGTGCAGAGTTTCCAACTCTTACAATTATTTTTTACATCAACGAATAAAATTTCTTCAGAAATCCCAAAGATGCATAGATTATAAAGCAAGCTGCCTTTGTAATACTTCAAACATACTTAATGAAATTCTTTTAGCATTTACCAGTGGTGCAATGAAGAATGTGCCGAAGAAGCAAGCATAGTGAGCAACCCCTGTACTTGGACAGTAAATAAACTATATTATAAAGGACATGCTAATATTCAAGAGATGTGTGGCTTTAAGGTGTGTTCCCAAACTACTGATTACAACGTATTGCCAGAATAGCTTTTTTTTTTTTAACCTGTGGGAGAATATATTTTAATCAATGGCATTCCATTCCGTCACCAAGGGAGACAAAACCTATAAATAGTTACTAACCTTAAAATACCTATGCTGACTTCAAAGGTTTAGGAGTATGGATCCCTGGAAAAATCTGTGATATTTGGTTTTCTGATAATTATTTTAATATGCTTTTCAGTGGAACAATGGGAACAGAGTTTAGATAAACTCTGACCTTAAATCTCTATTGGTTAGAAGATATGTTATCACTAAGTGGCAGAGAGATAATTTATATATGGAAGACAACATCTCACTTCTTACACTTGAGAAACCAGACATCACAATGACAAGTTCCACTCCAAATCACTGTTACCATTCCACTTAATCTATTTACAAAGGTATTGGTTACAAAAATCCCACAGCAAAGAATATGAAGTTAAAATAACTTTGAAACAGTGTTTTTCCAATGACAGAACATGAAACTTGGAAGGAGCCTAGTGAAAGTCATCTAGTCCAATCCCAAATTCTCGAAGGCTCCTTTCACTTTATATTATTTGTCATAGTCACTCACTTGGGTTATTTCAAAGTCAAAAATCTTCTCAAGCACTATTTTTAATCTATGACAATAAATGTCTTGTTTCATTAAGTAAAATCAGGTTTTTCATGTTTTTTCAAGTAGGAAAACTTTGTTTACATGGAATCAAAACTTGTGGCAAAAAAAAAAAACTATCAAAGATGACACTCTGGCTATTGAAAATAACAAAAAAAAATTTTTTTTTTTTTTTTGACAGGCAGAGTGGACAGTGAGAGAGAGAGACAGAGAGAAAGGTCTTCCTTTGCCGTTGGTTCACCCTCTAATAATGGCCGCCGCGGCCGGCGTGCTGCGGCCGGCGCACCGCGCTGATCCGATGGCAGGAGTCAGGAGCCAGATGCTTTTCCTGGTCTCCCATGGGGTGCAGGGCCCAAGCACCTGGGCCATCCTCCACTGCACTCCCTGGCCACAGCAGAGGGCTGGCCTGGAAGAGGGGCAACCGGGACAGAATCCGGCACCCCGACCGGGACTAGAACCTGGTGTGCCGGCGCCGCTAGGCGGAGGATTAGCCTAGTGAGCCGCGGCACCGGCCTGAAAATAACAAAAAAATTTAAATATAAACACAATAATGAAAGCCCAAAACATAGATGTGTCAGTATTTCAGGACTATTTCTATATTTATTTTTGAGAGAATTTTTTATAAGTCAGTCTATTATATGATTATATTAAGGTTTTAAGTACACTAAAATATGTACCAGGCCTATTTTTCTGTCTCGTTGATCTATCTGTCAAATTTCATGCCATAACAAACTTTATTGTATCTTTACATTTTTAGGTTTTTAGCTAATAGAGGGCAGTGATATTTTCGCTTGTTTATTTTGTATTCTCAGTAACCTAACAGGTACCTAGCTGAAGCATGCACAAAATGTTTACAGAACAAATAAGTAGGGGCTGGCGCTGTGGTGTAGTGGTAAAGCCGCTGCCTGCAGTGCCAGCATCCCATATGGGTGCCAATTTGAGACCCAGCTGCTCCACTTCCCATCCAGCTCTCTTCTATGGCCTAGGAAAACTATAGAAGATGGCCCAAGTCCACGATGGGCCCCTTGCACCCACGTGGGAGACTTGGAAGAAGCTCCTGGCTCCTGGATTCAGATCAGCATAGCTCCAGCTTTTTGGCCAATTGGGGAATGAACCAGCAGATGGAAGATTCTCTGTCTCTTTCTCTCTCTCTGCGTCTGCCTCTCTATAGCTCTGCCTTTCAAACAAATAAATAAATCTTTAAAAAAAAAAAAAAGAACAAATAAGTAACTGGATTAGTGACTAGAAAGGGCTAGGTGCTCTACTCAGGTTGTGTTTTTAATCATTCTAAAGTACTAGTTTGGAAATAGAATATTTTTTTAAACACTGCATAGGTTAACATTTACTGCATAATTTTTCATATTGATGGGGGAATGGCATAAGATACATTTTGGAATCTTTAATTGTTTTAAAAACTAAATCCAAATAATTAATATGGTTTTATTTTTCTTCTATTAACACTTTATCACTGTCTTTCAGGGTAGTTGGAGTTTCATTTACCTCCCAACCCCCAGATCTGCTCTTTTTGTTTGTTTATTTTGGTCCTGTCTTTGTTAATTGAGCTTTCTCAACTCCTTTCCTTAGTGATGCTCCCCATGCTGATGAACTTTAGTGAATCTTTGTAAATTTTTCAAGGTAAAACATCTTTTTCTATTGAAAAAAAAAAAGAATCCAGGTCCTACATGCACTACTTTTAAAAATCCAGTAATTCGGTAGTTTCTATTTATTTTGGCTCTTTGAGAATGTGAAAGAATATGCATAGTAATATCCCATATATTTTTAAGCAAATGGACCTCGTGTGCCACATCGAAACAGTTTATCCATAGTGCTTTCCTTGAACAAGATCAGTGTCTTAGAAAATAAAAGCAAAATCTTTCTATTTGGAAAATGCGTACTTATTATTTTTTTATCTCTATACTTTACTCTGTTTTTGTTTCGCTTTCAGGAGTTTTTAACAGAAGCCTTGCCGGTTGGCCTCATTGGAATGAACTGTATTTTGATGAAGCAGTACATTGAGTTTGTAGCTGACAGGTTACTCATGGAACTTGGATTCTCAAAGGTAAGATTTTTATAACTGTGTTACTACTAATTAAATGTTATAGCCAGGTAATACCCCTAGGATATATTTTACAAAAAGCATTTGCAGTACTTTTTTACATATAATTTTTTAACATTAATTTTTTACTCATTTATTTCTTTTTGTTGTTTTTAAAAGGTTTATTTTAATGTCATAAAATTAGAAATTCATAGCAAAATTGCCAAATTTAGACTACTTAGAAGTTGAGAAAACCTTTAAAATGAGATTAAAAATAAAATATAACTTACTGAAAGTATAAACTAAATTACAATGGTCTTACTATATATCGGAACCTTTAGAATACAGTTAGAGAGATCCTCGGCAATTATGGCCTTGAATGTGTGCGTAAGAAAACAAGACAGAATCGATCCAACTCTCTGCTGTGGCCTGGGAAAGCAATAGAAGATGGCCCTGCACCCATGTTGGAGGCCCGGAAGAAGCTCCTGACTCCTGGCTTCAGACTGGCCCAGCTCCAGCTATTACAGCTGTTTGGGGAGTGAACCAGCAGATGGAAGACCTTTTTCTCTGTCTCTTTCTCTCTCTGTCTGTAACTCTACCTCTCAAGTAAATAAATAAATAAATAAATAAATAAATAAATGTGTTAAAAAAAAAAGATGGCAATTTAAAATATTTGAACTGAACTTTAAACCCAAGGAGCTAGGAAAAGAATTATTGCTATGATATGTTTCGCTAAACAGATTATTTAAATATTACAGATTCTTAAATAGGACTCACATTAATGATGTCATCAGCTTCTCTTTGGCTTTGAGATTAGTCAGTATGCATTTGAGTGCTCTTAGGTTTCAGGCACAAGCTACTTAATTCAATTTGGTCTTGATTTCCTTGCCTGTGCTGCACATGATTGGGATCTGATTTTTCTGAAAGATCTACTGTTCCGAAATCCAGTGATTCTATGGCTGTTGGCCCAGAGCTCTTTCCATTGTATCTTGTAAAATGTAGTTCAGATTTTCAGTCATTCTTAACACATAGTTTCTAACAATTTCACTGAGTTCCAGAACTCCGCCATATACAGCATATGAACTTTTCCTTTGGAGATAGTCATATATATCTAAAGCTTTTTTGTTTAAAAGTTATTTATTTTTTTGAAAATCAGAGTTACACAGAGAGAGAAATAGAGGCAGAGAGAGACAGAAAAAGATAGGTCTTCCATCCACTGGTTCACTCCCCATATGGCCACAATGGCCAGAGCTGTGCGGATCCAAAGCCAGGAGCCAGGAGCTTCTTGCAGGTCTCCCACATGGGTGCAGAGGCCCAAGGACTTGAGCCATCTTCCACTGCTTTCCCAGGCCATAGCAGAGTGCTGGATCAGATGTGGAGCAGCCGGGACTCGAACCAGCACCCATATGGGATGCCAGCACTGCAGACGGTGGCTTTACCCACTACACCACAGCACTGGCCCCTATATTTAAAGCTTTATTAAGAAAGAAATCACATAGGATGCAATTTGCCCAGTAAAAATGTACAGTTCATTGGTTTTTACAAAAGTTCACAAAGTTGTTGAACATAGTAAACCAACTGTTTCTGAAAATTTTTACCACTCTGAAAGGAAATTCTCTGTTGTCACTCACTCCTCTTTTCCCTTCACTCCTCCCATCCCTAGGCAGCTACTAATCTAATTTCAGTCTCTATGGATTTGCCTGGTCTTTATATTTTCCATATCATAAAAATGGAATCATATAATAGCATTGTCTTTTGTGGCTTTCTTCCTTCTTGAGTATGTTTTCAGGGCTCATTCACATTGTAGCATGTTTTAGTATTTTTTTAATACAGATTTTTAAAATTTGTTTTGAGAGAATTACAAAGAGAGAGGGAGAGAGAGAGAGACAGAGACAGCAGAGAGATCTTCCATCTGCTGGTGCACTCCTGAAATAGCTTCGGTGGCTGGGGCTGGGCCAGGCCAAAACTAGGAGTCAGGGGCTTCATTGTGGTCTCCCATGTGGCTGCACAGGCCCATTACCAGGGAGCTAGATCGGAAGTGGAGCAGCCGAGGCACAGACTGGCACCCGTATGGGATGCCTGCAGCCCAGGCAGAGCTTTACTCTCTATACCACAGTGACGGCCCCAGCCCCAGTATTTTTTTCATGGCTAAATAATATTCTCTTGTATGGGTCTACCAAAATTTATTTATGCATTCATCAATTGCTGGACATTTGGGTTATTTCCACTTTTAGGCTATTATGAATAATCCTGCTATGAACTTCAGTTTACAAGTTTTTGTGTGGGCAGCTGTTTTCATTTTTCTTGACCACGGATCTAAGTTGAAATTGCAGGGTCATATAGTAACTCCATGTTTAATCTCTAGAAGAACAGCCAGACTGTCTTCCAAAGTGGCTGCACGATTTTACATTGCCACTGGTTTGTGAAGGCCCCAACTTCACATTCGTACCAACACCTGTTATAGCCACAGTGGGTGTAAGTGGCATCACAATTTGATCTTGCTTTGCATTTTCCTCCTGGCTAATGCTATTAAGCACTTTTCCTGTGTCTGTTGACCTTGTGTACGAGTATATCTTCGTTGAAGGAGTGTCTGTCTGTTTGGATCTCCTGCGATTTTAAAAATCAGGTTATTAGAACAGATTCCTAGCTGGAGTGTTCATAATTCTTGCTGGGATCCTCGTAAATTCAGCAGATCTCTTTCAGTGCCCCTCTGTTAATCACGGAAATATTCCACAGTTTCCATCAAGCTGTACCGTCAGATCTGCGGCTGGAGTTCAGAAGCAGTAAGAAAGCTTGTTGGCCTTTGCCCCGCATTTGCTTGGAGACATGTAGTCACTCTGGGCAGCGTGATCATGGCCCCTTAGTGACCGTTTGTTGATTATTCTCTAATGAATGAGGAAGCATATTTAGGAGCACAGGACATTGTCTGTAGTTCAGTGTTTTGCAGTATTATAGATCCGTGACTACCTAATAGTAATAAACATGAAAAATGCCTGTAGTCTCTGTGGTCTAGTGGATTTCTCATGGTGTGAAAACATTTTCATTTGGTTAATATTAAATATTTCTTTTCTTGAAAAAATGCTCTTCATTCTGTTTTTTCGAGGACCCGAGATGCTAGTGTAGCTTCTTGTGGGGGTGACCATGTAGGTGACCACGTCATGTAGACTGCATCTGCCTTGAGTGCCGGTAAGGCCTGATGCAGGCCTGTGGGTGACCAGATAGGTGTCAGGAGACCTGAGCTCCGTGTTTTGTGGTCTTTGTTCTCCTTGTGGGATACGTTTTGGCTTCTTTAGATTGTCCAATAATCTCTCTTTTCTTTTCAGGTTTTCCAGGCAGAAAATCCTTTTGATTTCATGGAAAACATTTCTTTAGAAGGGAAAACAAATTTCTTTGAGAAACGAGTTTCAGAGTATCAGCGTTTTGCAGTTATGGCGGAAACCACAGATAATGTCTTCACCTTAGACGCAGATTTTTAAAACCCTCTCCTATTTTAAAACTCTGAATCCATCATTGGTAAACAGCACCCTGGTTCCCTCTGCCCCCCCCCCCCCCCAACCAAACCTGAAATATCTCCTTTAAGGGGCTGAAATATCTCCTTTAAGGGGGTGGGGATTTGCTTAAAAAGGAAATCCAAACCAAACTTCAGTCATGTTTGCTTTATATCAAGACACTTGTGATCTTCCTGTGTAACAGCAAGGATGTGACCTGTATTCACTGGAATATAAGATGGCATTGTATGGTGATTGACAGCATGGGGTGAAGGGTCAGATATGCATTTGAAATCCTGTCCTTATTCCTTTGTGTGACCCTTGGCAAGTCAGTTTTTCTGTAAACCTCAGTGTTTTTATCTTTTAAATGGGTCTAATAGTAGGTCTTAAAAGTGCAATGTGGATATGAGAATTAAGATGGAAAAATACCACAACCACCACCATTTCTCATCATTGTGGTTATTAATAGTGTTAATTACAGTAATGTTGTGACAAAATGCTCTTATCTCCTTAAAGTAGTTGTGGTCTAAGATCTAAGATTTAGCGGACCTTTGCATTTTCAATATTTGGGAGAAGAGTATAAGGATTTCCTTAAAAGGAAGGTAATTCTCATTAATGTGAGAAATAACTTCTTTGAATTTCCCAGAAAGAAATTAAGTTCTCTGTTGCTTTGGGAAGGATACTTTCAAAGAATCCATAAGGTTTTCATGGCAATTGGCCTTATAAACAAAATAATTCTTTGGAAATTATAAATGTTCACTATTGGCAGACTTAGCTCTGTGATGTTTAGTCCTGGGATGCATCGGCTAGAATAGTGTTTCCTAGAGTATTCTCAGAGCTATTAGCCCTTCTGGATACTTTGTGGGCAATAAAGGAATTTAGTGGTCAAATGAGTTTGCAAATGCTATGTGCGCCATTCCAGTTCAATGTACAATTAGTACATTAAAGACTGAGAAATTCTGCAGTAAACGTATGTCAACCTGCTATTCCAGACTTTCTTAACACAGATATGCTTTTCACCTGTCAACATCTTATCCTGCTGGTGTTGTTCAGAACGTAGGATGGGGAATGCTGATCAAGCACCCATTATACATAGAGGAAGGGGTTATAGGCCAAGAAAGAAAGAAAACATGGCAGGGGTTATTAAACTGTTCCAAATTTTATGCCAAGCTGAGGAATGTGCCTGTGATTGACTTTGGCTTTGTTTCTTAGTTTATCTCCTTAAAACTCTTTTACATTGTTAAAAGAGAGTTTTTCTTTTTATTTTTTTTTTAAGATTTATTTATTTATATGAAAGAGTTACAGAGAGAAAGAGAGAGGGAGAGACAGAGAGAGAGAGAGAGAGAGATCTTCCATCCTCTGGTTCACTCCCCAGGTGGCCAAATGACCAAGGCTGGGCCAGGCTGAAGCTAGGAGCCAGGAGCTTCTTCCAGGCCTCCCATGTAGATAGCAGGGACCAAGTACTTTGGCCATCTTCTGTTGCTTTTCCCAGGCTGTTAAGCAGGGAGCTGGATCAGAAGTGGAACAGTCGGGACTCAAACTGGTCTCTTTGTGGGATGCCCTCACTGCAGGCGGTGACTTTTTCCCCTATGCCACAGTGTTGGCCCAAGAGAGTTTTTCTAGTGGAACTATGCGTGTTGCTGGGTAGCAGATGGTAAGGGTGACAGGGGTCTCTCGAAGAGACTGAGGGGAGGCCAGGAACCAAGGTTTCTGAGAAGTCTGTCCCTCTTTAATTTTAGGAAGTATGATGAGGTCCCGTTAAGCAAGGATTCCCCACTTGCAGCAAACCCTACTTTATAAAGTTCTGGAAGTTAAAATGTAGAGGTTTTCTCTTGGTGAGAGTTTTTTTTGTTTTGTTTTGTTTTTTTTTTTCTTTCATTTTTTCTGCAATTATCTAATTGACCAAAACTGGGAATTCTCAAGTGAATGCAAAAGGAGAGCCTACCTAGTTATTAGAGAAAATATCAGAAACCAGCACTGTTTGGTGTACGATTGCACTGTCTGTGTGTTCAGGGCTGGTGTTTTTACATCTCACTTTCTCTCACAATAGCCTTATGCACCTGAAGAACAGCTCTTGTCACAATATCACAGATGGAGAGAGTGAGGCTCACAGAAGTTAAAGGACTTGGCCAAGATCTCGTAGTTACTGCCCCTGCTGTATAATTTTGTGTTGAGGTTGTCATGTCTTATCTAGTTAGTTCTTTGCCATCCATCTTGATTTGATTTTTGGCTATTCCCTCATTAATTAGAATATCATATAGTATCACAGCATTAATGTATATGAAACTTTAAAGTATCAAAATACACAGAAACTTTTTGAATTATATCCAGGTGATAAGTTCAAAGATACTTATCTACTGCCATACAAAAACTTAACATTTAAAATTGATGATATCCAAGGGCAGGCATTTGGCACAGCAGTTACGATGCTGCTTAGAACACCTGCATCCCATATCAGAGTGCCTGGTTCAGGTCCCTGCTCTGCCTCCAATCCAGCTTCCTGCTACTGCCTATCCTGGGAGGGCAGCAGACGGTGACTTAAGTACTTAGATTGCTGCCGTGCATATTAGAGAGCTGAATTGAGTTCCTGGCTCCTGGCTTTGGCCTGGTCCAGCCCTGACTGTTGTGGGCATTTGGTGAGTGAACCAGTGGACAGTAGAGGTATTTGTCTGTCAATCTTTCTTGCTTTGTCTTTCAAGTAAAAAAAAAAAAAAAAAAAGCAAAGCATGTTAAAAAAAAAAAAAACTCTGCCAATGTCTGTAATAAGATCACAATGGAAGAAAAATTTTATAGAGCATATTCCTTTTGTTTTGAATCTAAATCTGTCTCATAGATCATGACAGGTGCCTTAATGTGAGGCTTATTTATAGTAGTGATAAACCTAACTGCATTTGGATGAAGACGTCTTAATATAAAATACTGGATTTTAATACACTGGTTTGTTACGGTTAGTGTTCTCTACCTTTTCTGGGCTTCCAGGTTGCACATTTATTTATGATGTTTGACACTGTAATTCTTAGTTCTTAATCAGCTGTGGAATCTCTTTTTAATATTATCTCACAGGTAAAGAAAAAAAAGCATGTGTACAACTGTTTTCTCTTTTTTAAGCACTCATATTTAAATCATTGCTATAGTAACTAAGGTTAATTATATAGAAATATAAGAACTTACAGTTCCATGATAGACTCCATTTGCTAAAATTTTTCTATTGTAGCTCATAGAATTATGGCCTGGGAGGACTTGGGAAGACAGCTTGATACAGTGCTGGGTTTTTCTGTCCAATTATATACAATAATAATTATTCTTGCAGTGTAAGCTGATCCTAGCCAGGTGCCGATATATGAAACTTTTATAGTTGTCTCATTTTGGAGCATCTAGGGCTTTCTGCTTTATTTTTCCTTTGTGCATGGAGAAGGTGATGATTGAGAAGACATGGCAGTTTACATCTGTAACAACGTATTTAATATTCAGAATTTTGCATTTTTACACTTTAGCAATCACTGTCATAGAATTCCCACATTTCCTTTGTAATAGGTGAAGCTGGAGGCTGCCTGGCCCAGCTGGTTTTCCATGATGACGCTGCTGATGGGCTGCGTGAAGGCCCAGCAGTCCTATAGTCAGGGATTGTGTTTTGAACCCAGCCGGGGGACCTGTCTGCCGCCTCAGGGAATCTTCCCCAGCAGAATCTCGGATGGTGACACAGAAGTGAAATCTGTTGTCTTTGTTCCTCACCATTTCCTTTTATTCTATTTTTGTTATGTTTTGTTTTTATTTTTTCCTTTTCCCTTTAAATGGTTCTGCTATTTTGTAAACAGCTACTGATTTGAGGGGGATCTTAGAAGAAAGAAGTTAGTCCTTCAAATACAGATGTTCTGTTAAAGAAAATGTGTGTGAAAAATGGAGGGCTGAGAATGGCTTTTTATTCTTAGGTGCAGTAAAGATTCCCAATACTGTTAACTTGTGTACTTAACTCTTTTGAGGCAACATTTTGATTTTTCCAAATGTCTGGTTATTTAACAAAATTATTTGGTATCCACTGTATATGTGAAAAGCTTATTGAGGTGTGATGTAGCTAAATGCTTTTTTTGTTAAAATATCTAATTAGTCAAGCCTACTCTGCTTGTACAGAATTTGGGTTTCATCCAAAGAAAGGAGCTGTTTTGTTATTTTTGGCTTAATATGTTGAAATAAACTATTTCATAGCTACATCATTTTTTTCTATGTCCTCTTTGAGCAAAAATGTTTCTTTATAAGTATGGGAGCTACCATAATCAAAAAATGTATATGTAAGGGGTCTTTAAAATGCTCTTGTAAAATTTGTTATGAAAAAAATTATGCATGTATTTAATTTTTCTAAAGATTTATTTATTTGAAAGGCAGAGTTACAGAGAGAGGTTGAGAAAGAAAGATCTTCCATTTGCTGGTTCATTCTCCAGAAGGCCACAACGTCTGGGCCAGGCTGAAGCCAGGAGCTAAGAGCTTCATCTGGGTCTCCCAAGTGGGTACAGGGACTCAAGGACTTGCGCCAACTTCCAATCCTTTCCCAGATGCTTTAGCAGAGGGCTGGATCAGAAGTGGAGCAGATGGGTACTTGAACCGGCCCCCGCATGGGATGCTGGTATCCAAGGCAGCTGTTTAAGCCATTACACTACAATGATGGCCCCTAAAATTTTTTTATATGAAGAAAAAAAAAACCCTTATCTTTTACTTTTGTTTTTGTATGATTTTTTTCTTTTCACAGGACAGATTATATATAAATATATATATATTGTGTGTATATATATATATATATAGAGAGAGAGAGAGTGAGCGAGCAAGAGCGCGAGCGCACAAGCTGGGGGACTAGGCCAGGTGGAAGTCAGGAGTCAGGAACTGAATCCAGGGCACTCTCGGGCACCAGGGAGCCACCACTGGAGCCCTTACCTGCTGCTTCCGGGTGTGCATTGGCAAGCAGGAAGCTGGAACTGGGAGTGGAGCTGGGACTCAAACATAGGCCCTTTGATATGAGCTACAGGTATCTCAAGTGGCGTCTTTACTGCCAGGCCAAATGTCTGCCCCTCCATGAACTTTTTTTTTAAAGGTTTATTTATTTAGTTGAGTTATAGACAGAGAGAGGGGGAAAGAGAAATCTATCTGCTGGTTCATTCCCCACCTGGCTGCAGTGGCTGGAGCTGGGCCAATCCGGAGCCAGGAGCCAGGAGCCTCCTCCAGGTCTTCACGCAGGTGCAGGGGCCCAAGGACTTGGGCCATCCTCTGCTGCCTTCCCAGGCCATCAACTGGGAGCTGGATCAGAAGTGGAGCAGCCAGGGCTCAAGTCGGCGCCCATATGGGACCCCGGCACTGCAGGCAGTGGCTTTACCTGCTATGCCACAGCGCTGGCCCCTCCATGAACTTTTTGAAGTGTCTTCCTACAAGTATTTGCTATGTATGTGTGCAGATAAACACACACTTGTACAATTTTGTTCAACCCTTCCCTGTACCACAAGTCTTTGGCTCCATCAGGACCCCTAGTCCTCCTACTTCTCTACTTTCTCCCAATCTATGAGTCTGTATCCCTTTTTGTCTACTAGTAATAGCACTTATATCAATACCCTACACTCTCGCACTTGCATTTTACTGTGTGTAGGAAAATCCCCAACTCTGGAATGTGGCAGTCCAGCTTTTCCATGGTTGGACTCCAGCAGCTAAGTGCTGTTGGAGGAGAAGTCCAGCAATAAGGCAGCTCAGAGCCTCTGTGAGTTCCTGATGGCCTACTTCACACTGACAGTCCTACTATCTCCTGGTAAGCTTGACTTCCGTTCTCCACAACCACTTCTCCACATTTCCTCTTCTCAGTCTATACCCTCATTTCCCAGGGATATGATGATTATCCTCTTTGTAGGATTTTGGACACACAGAGATAGTTCACAGGGACCCCAAATCAAGAACCTAAGATTGGAAGTAGAATGCAACATACATACATATATATATTTTAAGATTTAAAAAGAAATTCATTTGAGGGGCCACCTGCAATGCAGGGATCCCATATGGGCACCGGTTCAAATCCTGGTTGCTCCACTTCCATTCCAGCTCCCTGTAAATGTGCCTGGCAGACCCAGATGGAGTACCTGCCTCCTGGCTTCAGCTGGCCTGGCCCCAGCTGTCGTGGCCATTTGTGGGGAGTGACCCAGCAGATGGAAGATCTCTTGAGAGATATCTGAAAGATTCGCAGCCTAAAGGACCCTAGTTAAAATAAATTGGTCCCTTAAAGTTAAAAAAAAAGGGGGGGGGGAGGACTAGAAGGAAAAGTGACTTGAAAAAATTCAGAATATTCCTGTGTTTGTCAGGATAGCAAATTAATTAGATGATTTGAGAGGGCTTCAGAGGACAATCTGGGAGCTCTGAGCAGGAAACTGTAGAGATGGGGTAGTACATTGGGCTACAGGCTCAGGGCTGGCACTGTACCTACATTCAGTGAGTTAAGATCTCAGGAGCAGTTTCTTAAACCAGAAGAGAATTGTGGAGAGAAGGTGGCCGTATAGCATGCTTCAGTTAGAGGGAGGCAGCAAGCTCGGGGCAGCTTTGCTGGGAAGGAGCTAGGGAATAAATACCTCAGCGTCGTCGTCTTTGCCTTGTCCTTCCAGGGATCCCCATTAGGCAAGGCAGCTGTGAGCAATCCCTATATGTAGACCTCCTGGCCTGGGTGGAGAGCAGATCCGAGGGGGAACATCTGTCACGAAGAGTTTGGAAATCACTGGGGCTCTCATCAAGGTATTACGAGAAAGAAATGAGCCCAAGAAAGAACGGGCTGGCTTGCAAGAAAAACCAAAAGGGAGCTGAGAGACTCCAGAAATTCAGTATCCAGTAGGGCTGGAAAAGCAGGCTGATTGGAAGTCCCCAAAGTAAGAGTTTTAAACTGCAAATCTCTTCAAGTAAGGATTCACTGAGACGTAGCCTTGGTGAAGATCCGAGCAGAGGTGTGAGCAGGCAATGGGAGCCTCCTGAGCAGGTGTGGACGTAGACATGCCTCTGTTGCCTCCATTTCCCTTGGATTGAACTCCTTGGAGAGTGGGTGTAGGGGCAGAGGGGAGAAGGTGTGGAAGACGGAGATCACAATGGATCCACTTGACCTTGTTTATGACTTCTCTAGCATCTGTGGCTGTGGGGCAGTGAAAACTGGAAAAAAAACTGGATTGTTCCAGGCAGACCAGGGCTGGGGTTTCCCTGGAATTTTCTACGTGGGGTTAGGATGTGGATGAGGAGCAGTTCTGGTTACTGATCTGAGTGTTACTAGTAGTCACGTGATGAATTATGGCCTCTGAGCTGAATACTAAGGTACACAGAGATGCTCATGGATTGGGAAGAAGTAGGAATTCGAGGACTGAGGGCACTGGGTTAGAACTGGGGGCGGTGGGGGGTTGCTGTGGTTTGAATGTGATTTGTTTCCCCAGTCATGCAGGAAGTTAGACCTCAGAGTCTTCTGTCCAAAGTATTAAAAGGGTGGAAGCTTCCTCCCACCATTTTTAAAAAGATTTATTTAATTATTTGAAAGAGAAAGGGAGAGACATGGGGAGAGAGATCTTCCATCTGCTGGTTCACTCCCCAAATGGCTGTATCAGCTTGGGGTGGGCCAGGCCAAAGCCAGGAGCCTGGAGCTTCTCCTGTGTCTCCCACACGGGTGTAGAGACCCAAGCACTTGGGGCATTTTCTGTTTCCCAGGCACATTAGCAGGGAGCTGGATTGGAAGTGGAGCAGCCGGGTCAGGGACCGGCGCCCATATGACTCCCACCATGTTTAGAGGTGGGGAATTGGAAGTGGTTCCATTAGCATTGGTTATTAGGGCGGAGCCTTCATAGTGGAATCCAGGTGGCTTTATAAGGAGAGAGAGGGCCCAGCACACACACATGTGCATTCCTTCTCCCTTGCCCTGTGATGCTTTGACTGCCTTGGGACCCTTAGCCATCACCAGATGAGGCCCTCGACCTCCCAACCGGGCATCTCCAAAACTGTAAGCCAAAACCAAACCTCATTGCTTTATCAAGTTCGTCTGCCTCAGATACTTCAGTATAGTAATGACTGATGGAAGGGGTGGGTCCTTGAACAGGTGTCCGGAAGGAGAGGGCATTGTGGTGCTCAGAGGAGATGCTGTACGTGGGAATTTGGGACCTGGAACATGTTGGGGGGGGTGAAGAGGATGGGAGAAGGCAGTTGAGGCGCAGTGGCAGAGTCCCCGGGTGATGAGGACATCGGGATTTTGCACCGCGGGTGGCCCCTGAGGTCAGGGAGAGAGGTACTGTCTGTAGGACAGGGCAGGAGTAGGACAGGGCAGTGTAGCTGAAGTGCAAGTCCCCGAGGGGCAGGATCGTTGCTGAGGAGTGAGGTGCCCACAGCCTGGAGGCCCCCAGCCGTGCTCTCCCTCTGGGATCTCTGTGGTCTGTGCCGGCATGAGATAGCAACGCTCGCTTGGATCTACGTCCCCTCCAGCCTCGAGGCAGCACTGGCCTCTGGTTTCTGCTGTTTGGTGTGGGTCTCAGGGTTTGGAGCCTAACGTCTCAGAGGACCTGGACTATGCTTTGTTGGGTCTCTGAGAGACAGGGGTCTAACCAGTTGAAAGCACCATGCAGATGCAATCCGCGTTCCCATCTCTGGGAGGCCTCTAAAAGTCTCTTCTAAGCCTGTCCCACAGGTGCACACACTCAGCTCCAGAGCCCCAGCTTTGCCAACAGGCCTCACGGCTTCAACTTGCTAAGTCGTTTTCCCTCCCGGAGGTCTCCCCTGCTCCTGCCTTCTCTCCTGGCTCGACTCTGTGTGCTCATGACCTCCTGTGCTTGTGGCCGTTGTCGCACACACTCTATTGAAATGGTAACTGAGCAACTTTTTTTTTTTTTTTAAGATTTTATTTATTTGAGACGTAGAGTTACCGACAGTGTGAGGGAGAGACAGACAGAGATCTTCCATCCGCTGGTTCACTCCCCAAATAGCCACAATGGCTGGAGCTGGGCTTGATCTAAAGCCGGAGCCAGGAGCTTCTTCCAGGTCTCCCATGTGGGTGCAGGGACCCAAACATTTGGACCATCCTCCACTGCTTTCCCAGGCCATAGCAGAGAGCTGGATTGGAAGAGGAGCAGCCGGGACTAGAACCGGTGCCCATATGGGATGCTGGTGCCGCAGGCAGAGGCTTAGCCCGTTATGCCACAGCACCGGCCCCAGCCGAGCAACTTTCAGGGAGGGAGCCCGCTGTTTATTCCTGTAGCGCCCTGTCCTGCGTGACGAGCAGCGGTGCCCAGGGAATCTTTCTTCAACGAGGAATGACGGCCATAACTAGCTGAACCATGAAGCCTGGTTTCGTGTAATCAGAAGCTGGAGCTGGAAACCGTCATTACAGGGCCCATGTGAGCCACCTGTGTACGCATCCTCTCATTTAAGGCTCTGGGTAATCCTGCTGGGAAGATACTTTTTTCCCTCCTCCCTCCACAAATATTTCTGTGTTGCTGGGTGCCAGGCACTGTGCTAGCTGCTGGCAATGAAGCCATAAACCAGGCAGAGTTGACCTTCGCCTTGGAGCAGAGTGGACTCCCTAAACAAGCGGAGTCTGTAGGATGTTTCCCTTGGATGCGAGGTAAGCTTCAGAGGGCTGCTACTCCTCCCTTAAAGTGAGACCGATGGAGCCAGGATTCTGTTCCAGTTTGAATCGATAGCAAAGCTCATGGCTTTCCCCAGAGTCTCCCAAACAAGATGCCGGGGCGGCTTTGATGCATATAGGGTCCCAACCCACCTCAGAGTGCTGGTGGCCTGGGGAGGGGTTGGTGAGAGCTGGCAGATGCAGGAGCAGCTCCTGCCCCAGGGGCGAGGGCCAGAGGGCTAGCTGCGGCTGGCAGGCAGGTCTATTGCCCTGGGTGGGGGTGGGAGGGATCCGGTGGGCGGGCCTGATGAAGAAATTTAGCAAAACTGATTGCTTCTAGTTATCTGAAGGGGAAGAATTGTTTCAGCGTCTTGTCAATTGTAGAGCTGAGAGGCACCAAACTCCATGTGCCTGGCATAGACCTGGGAGAAAACCAGAGGCCGCTGTGGCCTGCTGCCCTCCCTGGGGCATAGTGCAGCGAAAGGGAGACAGCATCAATCCCCCCTACCCCCCGACAGGTCAGAGCTACACCTGACTGTTCCACGGGTCCCCTGTAGCCCCTGTCTGCCCTTGGGCTTCCTCAGGCCCACCTGCTCTAGGAGATGCAGAACGCGTCTGGTGAGGCCTCATTTCCCAGACTTCCACAAGGTGGAGCCCTTGAGCCACTGGCGTGTCCGCTCAGGAACTGTTCCCTCATTGCAGGAACCCAGGAGGTAGATTTTAAAGAAGGAAGGTTCCGGGCAGGAGCAAGGCCTCTGCAAACAGAAGACATCCACGCTCAGCCCTTTAGAATGCATGTGCCCAGCATGATGAGCCCTGGGGCAGTTGCACCCCTGGCTGGCTGTGCAGAGATCAAAGTCTAGGCTGGCCGTGTCACTTGCATTTGGGTACCAGTGGGAACCGGAAGAGCCCCTTTGTGTGGATGGATCCTAAGTCGTTATGAAACAACTGGCCTAACCGTACTTCTCTGTGGGTGCCTGGAGGCCTGGGCTGGTCAGATTCGACTGAGGTCTTTGTGTTTGCTTTGTTGGGTGAAGAGGGGGTGCTGAGTAATGGCAGACGCATGGCACTCGCCCTGCAGCCCAGGAGCTGAGGGTGGGGGCACGCACTCATCCCTGGCTGCTGTGCCACAGTGAATTCCTCTGGTCCTGGACACCCAAACAAAGCCATCCGTCTTAGTTAGATGACAAGACAGGTTAGGGCATTTTCACATTCCAGATCTGGGGCCCAGGTTTCCAGCGAGCCGGGGGCGTCGGTGATGCTGTATCCTCTAAACCCTGGGCCTGTGATTCCCGTGCAACCACAGAAAGGAGCTGGAACATGGGACCCTGCACTGTGAGGTGTGGACAAGTACAGGCTTTGTTGGGTTCAAATCCTGGTGCTACTACTTCCCACTTGGGAGACTGTGGCAAGTTACCTGCCTTCTTTGTGCCTCAGCTTCTCTCTCTGAGCTGGGAAGAACAATAGCATGGACTTCTTGTTGCATAAACATGCAGAACACATAACATAGAGCCCAAACTTGCAGTGAGCGCTGTTGCATGAGGGTTTCTACCTAGCATTAACATTCAACTCTATGCTGGAGTGATCCTGCTAGCCTAGAGAGACCTTAATGTCAACAGTTCCTTTAGGGCTGAGCTATTGGCCTCCTGCTATGTTAGCTTTAATGATTGATTTCTTCATTGTGTCTTTATTTCATCTTGCAGACCAGCTGTGCAATTTATTTGAAACTCAGAGTTACACATTGAGAGCGACACACACACACACACACACACACACAGAGAGAGAGAGAGACAGAGAGCTGCTGGTTCAGTCCCCACATGGCCCAATGACCAGGGCTGAGCCAGGCCAAAGCCAGGAGCCAGGAGCTTCGTCCAGGTCTCCCATGTAGGTGCAGGGACCCAAGGACTTGAGCCATCTTCCACTGCTTTTTCCAGGCAATTAGCAGAGAACTGGATCAAAAGTGGAGCGGCTGGGTCACAAACCAGCACCCGTATGAGATACTGGTGTTGCAGGCAGCAGCGTTACTCGCTATGCCACAGTACCGGCCCCTGGCCATTTTTTAGCATAAATTTCTAAGTGATCTTAGTTTCTAGTATCTAGCTGGGAAATACTTTCTTATACTTCCTTAACAAATAAGAGAGCATTAGGAACAAGTGAATTCGGTTCACCTTAATTATCTGTGCAGGCTTAATATCCTTTGCTGCTATTACTGGGTACATTTCCTTTTTTAAAAAAAGATTATTTTATTTGAAAGAATTATACAGAGAGTAGGAGAGGCAGAGAGAGAGGTCTTCGATCTGCTGGTTCTCTCCCCAATTGGCCACAACGGTTGGAGCTGTGCCAATTCAGAGCCAGGCGCTTCCTCGGGGTCTCCCATGCAGGTGCAGGGGCTCAAGGACTTGGGCCATCTTCTACTGCTTTCCCAGGCCACAGTAGAGAGCTGGACTGGAAGTGGAGCAGATGGGACTCGAACTGGTGCCCATATGGGATGCTGGCATTGCAGGTGGCAGCTTTACCCACTATGCCACAGCATCAGCCCCTGCCTGCATATCATTTCAAAGGTGGCACCCTTCCTTCCTGGGCCGAGGGCCACTGTGGTGGGACCTTGGTGCTGCTGCCTTTCCCCTGGGACCATGTTAGACATGCTTAGCACTCAAGCCAGCCTTTGTCCTGAAAACATGACGTTAGGCGCTCCAGCCCGCGATGCGGAGAACTCGGTGATTTCTTGAGACTGGATGACAGCTGGGATTGTTTTCCCTACTGCAGGTATGTTTGGACTGAGCAAAATGTTTGATTGCATTACTCCCGAGTGACTGGTTTCCTGTTGTGATTTTAGCTAATATTCAAGTTTTCTGTGACAGGAATAAATTACAGGGTTTATTCCATCCTGTAGCCCACATCTTTCCCAGAGAGCTTCCTGGGAGACAGTGGGACTGTGCACTCTTGCCCAGGGGCTGGGTTGGGAAGGGGCAGGTGGGCTGATGCCCCTCTTCTGGCTGAAGGGGCAGGGATGCATGGTCAGGGATCAGATGGAGGTATTGACAGGCGCACTTGGCAGGGACTAGGGTTTAAAGTGTGTGGTGTGTCAAAAAGAGTATTGAGTCGGGAGTTAACGCAGAGTAACAAAATAGTGGCCAGTCGAGATACTGTGGTCAGACAGAGGAGCAGAATCTGGGCTCCTCTATTTATAAGGTTACTTCAAAATGTTTGCAGAGAAATGTGACTAAAGGGTGTTTATTTTGATCCTCAAAGTTTTGAAATCCATGCATCAAAGGGTCTTTGGAGAGTTAATGGAAAACACATAGCATCAAAACCCGTGCACAGATTCCAGAAACTTTTTGCACCTACATAAACTATATTTTAATTCCATTTGTCCACAAACTGTATTTTCATTTCATTTTATTTGAAGTGCAGAGAGGCAGAGCCAAGAGACAGATCTTCCAGCTGCTGACTCATTCTCCAGATGCTGGCAACAGCTGGGGCTGCTCCAGGCGGACGCCAGGAACTGGGAATTCATTCTGGGTCTCTCGTGAGGGATCTGAGCACTTGAGCTGTCAGCTGCTGCCTTCCCAGGCACATCAGTGGGGAGCTGGGTTGGAAGCAGAGCAGCCGGGCCTTGAACTCGTGCTCTTCCGGGATGCTGGCTCTGCGGGTGTCTTAACTCACTGCACCACAGCGCAGGCCCTGGTAATCAGTTTGAACTCTAAATCCTGCTTGGTAACTTGGATTTTAAAAGTCTAAGGTTGGTTATGGTCAGAATGAGGTTAACAGGAGTAAATTATAGGCATCCCTCTCTTCTGTGCCTTTCCCCTCTCCTCACCCTCTGACCCTCACAGATAGGAGTCTCACCCGCAGTTAGCCCCACACTCAGTGGTGAAACACTGGAACCTTTCTCCCTAAGCTCCGGAACAAGACCGCTCTGCATGGTACCGCAGGTCCTAGCCAGGGCATCACAGGCAGGCAAACTTGATGTATTTCACACTTGGTTCTTTAGCCCTGGTAAATTCTGGGCCAGGAGTGTAGTGGGTGTCTGGGAGAATCCCAAGCCGACCTTCAGCCTGGCTGCCCCAGGGTCCCTTGGGCTTCTGGACAGAGCTTCCCCCTCCATGAGCCACAAAGCTGTCTTCCTGTTGAATCTAAAGGGATGAATTTCTTTGGACAAAAACGTTGTCCTGTTGTGATCCCTGCCCCCAATCCTCCAGGGAGAGGGGAGGGACTGCCGGGGGAGACTTTGGAGACCTTGTGTGTGCTCCTGGCAGTTGAAAAACAAAGGGGCATCTATGTCCACAACGGAGAATCCTTGAGCGCTGTGGCCGCAGGGGATGCCGGGGTAGACTTGCAAGGATTTCCCTAGACTAGGGAGAAAGAGCTGACCCAAACCTGCCTGAGTTCTGACCAGGGGGGGCTTTGGCCCGAGGGAAGGGCACCCCGGAAGTGTGAGTATGTGTGGGCGAATCGCCAGCAAAATGGCAGCTGCTGGACAGAGGAGAGCTGGCGTCACCCCCGAGCACCAGGGAAACCCTCGCCGAATCTCTAGGCCGGCCCCTAGCCCTGCGCATGCGCACACACAAAGCCTCCTTGCCAGCAGCCAGCCCAGAGAGCGCGCATCTAGCTGAGGGAGGCGCTGGTTCCTGGAAGCTGTTTGCTGTGTCTGACGCCGGCCTCTACCCCACTGTTAGACTCAGGAGCAGCGGGCGAGGCGGGGAAGAAGCTGAGACGTGCCCCACCAAATAGCCGCTTGTGAAAATTAGGAAGGGGTCCGTGAATGAGAATGGTGGCCTTCTTCCACTCTCTTGGAGTTGTGCAGTGTCCAGCTTGCCCAACTGTGCACAATGGTCCTGAGACAAATCCAACCACATAGCTTTTTGCTACCCTGAGAAAGTAGGTTTGAACTGGAGAAGTATATATCTAATGCTAAATCGGGTTTGAAGTTTGGACTGAATATTGAAATCACAACTGGTCTGTATTTGCAATTTGTGGACCTCAGGAGAGTCTATAATCTTTTTTTTTTTAATATTTATTTATTTATTTGAAAGGCAGAGTTAGAGAGGTCTTCCCTCTGCTAGTTCACTCCCCCATGTGGCTGCAATGGCTGAAGCTGTCCAGATCCAAAGCCAGGCACCAGGAGCTTCTTCTGGTTCCCTGACCTGATAGACTTGGGCCATCCTCTACTGCTTTTGCAGAGAGCTGGATCGGAAGTTGAGCAGCTGGGACTCAAACTGGTGCCCACATGGGATGCCAGCACTGCAGGCGGGACTTTACCCGCTACACCATAGTGCCGGCCCAGAGTGTGTAATCTAAGAGTGAGCAGAACAGGCCACTGTACCTACCAAGCTATCATCCAGGGGGCAGGGAGTTAATTAAGTCAGTGGATGGCAAAAATAAAATTTTATCTTAATTATAATTTAATTTGAGACCATTTAACATATAAAAGAGGGAGGAAAGGAGAGATTCTAAAATGTTGAGTGGGTTTGACAGAATGGACTTCTGTTATAGATCAGAACAAAATTCTCTGGGAAGAAGTAACAGGTTTAATTCATATATAATAGTAGGGCTTTTATTTATTTTTATTATTTATTGATTTGAAAGAGCTACAGAGCGATCTTCCATCTACTGCTTCACTCTCTAAATAGCTTCAATGGCCAGAAGTGGGCCAGGCCAAAGCCAGGAGCCAGGAGCTTTAACTGGGTCTCCCATTTGGGCCCCCTTCCACTGCTTTTCCTGCCACTAGCAGGGAAATTGGCACCCTCATGGGATTCTGGCATCACGGCAGTGGCTTAGCCCGCTATGCCACAGTGCTGGCCCCTGGGGCTTCTTTATGTTGGAAGGTCAAGGATTATAGGGAGTGCAGGATGGGAGATGCATTGGAGACTCTGGAAAGAGCCCGTCGAGGCTGCTGGGAGAGTGAAGAGGGGTCCTCTGGGAACTGGAACGGTGACACTAACGTCACAGAGAGCATAGCACACGCCACCATCTTCACTGCAGGAAGCAGCCAGGGGCAGGGTTTGGGGGAAAGTCTGGAAAAAAAACTAGATCGCTCCTTTGTTGCAGGCAAACAGACCCTGAAATCCCTTGCCAAGTCCTGGGAATGCGACTAATCTGGCTCGGGGAAGTCCTTATGGAAAACATGCAGCCCAGGTGCTTGGCTGCGTCTTCCCAAAGCTCACTGCTCTGGACTGGTTTATGAAGATGTATTTCAAGGCTCTAGTCTCTAGAAGCAACAAGGAGAACCAGCTGAGAGCAGAAATATACCTATGGGTGAGTGATGCTAAAAACAAAAAGTGTTGACTTCCATGTGAATGATGAATGTAATGCGCATGGCAGGTGTGTTCTCACTAACTTCCAGCTCCTTCTCAGGATTTTGGCAAAAGTCTTCTAGCTGAGATGGACTGATTTCAGATTGGATTCTAGCCCAGTTTTCCAAGTCCTGTTCTTCCAAATTGAAGAGTTCACGTTGGCCTTTTACGTCTCTGGTGCCTGAGTATCTCCTGAGGCGTTGTGAGATGTTTGCAGCCATGCTGTGACGTGTTCTTTTGCAGGTGCTCTGGCTTTGCCTTCTCTTGGCTCTGGGCTGTCCAGGCTGAGCTTGCTTTCATTAAACATCATCTTCTAAATTTTGCCCTCTAAAGAGCCTCTGAAGGATTTTCCTAGGCACCTGCCTATGAAAGACAAACAGCTAGACCCAGAACTCTAAAGCGGTGTTTCCCAAACGTTCACCCATCAAGACAGATGGAGAAAATATTTTTGTTATCCACCATGACAAAGATTCAGAGCCCTGACAGTGGGAATTGGGTGTGGGGTGACCATCCCAGGGCTCCAGCCATTGAATGAGCAGGGAGTCCCTGTCTTGGACTTGTAGAGAGGCTGACTCACTGTGTGTTTTTTTTTTTTTTTAATTTACTTGAAAGTCAGAGTTACACGGAGAGAGAAGGAGAGGCAGAGAGAGAGAGAGAGAGAGAGAGAGAGAGAGAGAGAGAGAGAGAGGTCTTCCATCTTCTGGATCACTCCCCAGATGGCCACAGTGGCCAGAGCTGTGCTGATCCAGGGCCAGGAGCCAGGAGCTTCTTCTGGGTCTCCTGCGGTGCAGGTGCCCAAGGACTTGGGCCATCTTCCACTGCTTTCCCAGGCCACAGCAGAGAGCTGGATGGGAAGTGGAGCAGCCGGGTCTCGAACCGGTGCCCATATGGGATGCTGGCACAGTAGGTGGCAGCTTTACCTGCTATGCCACAGCGCAGGCCCCACAGTTTATATGTTGATTGCCTTTCCCTACGCTTCTCTTCCTTGGAAGCACAGTAATACAGCTTCTTTTTGGCAAAGAAAAGCAGTAAACAAGCGTGAGTCTCCCTTCCAGAAGGAAATCGGTCTTTATAGGGAAGTTTTGGAGGAGACATTCAAATCCTTGCTTTCTGTTTCTATTTGCTGATGAGAAAAGCTAAAGGATTCAGTATGGTCTTGACATTCAGGAGCTAAATATTTATCATTAATCAGATGAGCTCTGCTCTGCCAGGTGGTCAAGCGCTTTGCCATGCGGTGCAGAGTAGCACAGACAGGACTCCTGTGGTGGCAGGTTGTTTTATTGAGAGAACCTATTTTTACTCGTGTGATCTATAAACTTACCGTGTGTTTGTGACCTTCAAGAACTGTGAAATAGAGTTGAAATAATTATGAGAAGACATAAAACATGACTGGTATAGGAGGTAATAACGGGTCCTAAACTGTTAGTCAATTCAGACGTAGCTGAGCTTAAAATAGACCCTGGAGAGTTTTAAATTCTGCTCCTGTCAAAAGCTCAGCTCCCTGTTCTAACGCTGTAAAAGCTACATCCTAATTTCTGGTACGTGAAACGCCCGCCCTCCGCCTGCCCTTGGGGACTGGTGAAAACAGACACCGAACCTCTGTTTATTCTGTAGTTCTGCGTTCGCAGCCAGCGCTCCTATCAACTCTGGCAGAGTTAGAGCGTTGTGGAGAGACTGTCCCTCCTGCCACCGACCAGACTCTGAATTTATTATCATTTACTTTTCCCCCTTGTAAACTCCCCCCTGGCTGTTCATAACCGGTGTTTCAGAGCCATATGCTGCTCTCTATGAACAAGAGAAATTATGCTCCTGACTAAAGAAATACCTTAGGCTATTTTTAAAAGTTCTATGACTCATGCCATCCTGCTGGGGTTAGGTAACTTGTACCCTTCCTTTAGGGAATTCTGGAGGTATGTACCTATGCTAGTGGGTGAGAGAATACGGGCTTAGCATTAGCATGGTCGTTCAGAAGGAAACCAGGTTTGGAGCCAGGGTCTGGACTGGACGCCTCTGTGGACATAAGTGCCTGTATCTTGTGGAGGGGCCAGGCCGGAAGTCCTCCATCAGGAACCTCTGTCAGTCTCTCAGTGAACACTGGGGCGTCTGGTTCCTCTCCAGGTTTTAGACTTCTGCCGGGTTGACAGGAGACTGGTTCTGAATGCAGTGATGCTTCACGCTGCCTTCTTGGTGGCTACATGGTGAGGCGGGAAGGAGGAGGAATTTGGGACAAACCTCTGGCGTGGGATCCCCGTTCTACCACCTGTTCTGTGGCCCCGGGGGAATCGATTAACTTCTGTGCCTCAGTTTCTGCATTTGTTGTGTGGGCTAAAGCACCTGTTTGGGAGGACCAAGCACTACTGGTAAGGATAAGAATGTGACGTGCCTAGGACGACGCCTGGCTGGATTGAAAGCTGTTACTGTTAGCCCTCCTCGCCCTCTCGTCTGGCCCCTCCTCTTGCTCCTTGGCCCTGGAGAGCTCGACAGCAGCTTCGGCGCTGGATGGCCCTTGTCTCCTCTGTCACCCTTACAGAGTGGTTTCTTGTTTCTGCCGCATTCACTGCTCACCCCAGGAGCTTGGCAGTGATTCCCAGATGCCCCTTCTCTCTCCTAAACTCCACATCTACACTCCCGTTGGCTCACTGGGGAGTCTACGGAGGCAGATGCCTTTCAGATCAACTCATTAGCTTTCCTGTCACTTGCAACATCATAGACAAGGTCTTTTTCATGACTGTAGCTTCTTGTTTAGGTTCTATGATCTTTTTGCTGGAAGAGATTGCTTCTTATTTGCTTTTAATGCTTAGTGTTCAGGATCGCTTTGTTTCTTGTGTAACTCTTTACTTCTGTGTTTGAAAGTTATTTTTGCTCCTTGTAGAAATCTGAGTTAGAGCCTACCCCCTCTAAGCACTTTAAAGATATGTCTCTGTTGTCTTTTGGCCTGCATGGGGTCTGGCAAGACCTCTCTGTAATGTACCTTGGTTTCTCTGCATGCATTCTGTTCTTTTTCTCTGGCTGCCTTCAATATCCTCTTTGTGGTCTGCATATTGATATTTCAATATGATGCATCGCTGTCCTTTTGGAGAGATGTCTGTCTTCTTTGGGTTCCCTGAGATTTTTAGATCTATGATTTGACGTATTTCATCAATTTTGGAAAATTCTCATTCTCTCTCTTTTTAAAAAATATTTATTTATTTGAAAGTCAGAGTCACACAGAGATAGAAGGAGAGGCAGAGAGAGAGAGAGAGGGAGGGAGAGGGAGAGGGAGAGAGAGAGGTCTTCCATCCATTGGTTCATCCCCCAATTGGCCACAACGGCTGGAGCTGAGCCGATCTGAAACCAGGAGCTTATTCTGGGTCTCCCACATGGGTACAGGGGCCCAAGGACTTGGGCCATCTTCTACTGCTTTCCCAGGCCATAGCAGAGAGCTGGATCGAAAGTGGAACAGCTGGGACTAGAACCGCCGCCCATATGGGATGTCGGCACTGCAAGCCAAGGCTTTAACCTGCTGCGCCACAGCGCCATCCCAGCCCCAGTCATTCTCTTACAGCGTTTCCATTCTCGTTCTCTTCTCCTTCTGGGTATTTAATTACATGTCTACTAGACCACTGGCCTTGGATGCTCTGTTCCGTTGTTTCATTCTTTTCCTTCTCACATTTCTGTGTAGGTAATTGTTACTGATGTACCTTTAAGCTCTTTTCCCCCCTTTTCTCAACTGAATCAGTTCTACTGATGATACCACAGAAAATATTCTTCATTTTTGTTACGGTGTGTTAAAATTTCTAAGCATTTTTTTTTGACAGGCAGAGTAGACAGTGAGAGAGAGAGAGAGAGAGAGAGAGAGAGAAAGGTCTTCCTTTTGCCATTGGTTCACCCTCCAATGGCCGCCACGGCCAGCGCTCTGTGGCCGGCGCACCACGCTGATTCGATGGCAGGAGCCAGGTGCTTCTCCTGGTCTCCCATGGGGTGCAGGGCCCAAGCACCTGGGCCATCCTCCACTGCACTCCCTGGCCACAGCAGAGAGCTGGGCTGGAAGAGGGGCAACCGGGACAGAATCTGGCGCCCCGACCAGGACTAGAACCTGGTGTGCCGGCGCCGCAAGGTGGAGGATTAGCCTATTGAACCGCGGCACTGGCCCAAGCATTTCTTCTTGAATTTTCTCTGTGCTGACATTTCATGCATGTTATCCAGTCTTTCACTGGAGCATTTAGTATGTACATCACATTAAATTTATATCCTCTGTCTGATGGTTCCAACACCTGGGTCATCTCTTAGTCTGGGACTGTTTGTTGATTTGTCTTTCAGCAGTGTGTGTTTTTCCTTGTTTTTGGGTGGGTGTACTTGTGGGCCTTATGGTTTTTTACTGAATGCTGTCCATTGTACATAGAATACTAGAGCATAAGGTCTGTCATAGCTGTGCCTAGAAATGGGTGTAGAATTTCTTCCGCGAGGCTATTAGTGTGTATATGTGGTGCTGGTGGGTGAGAGAGGGTGAGTCAGTTGAATAAGGAGGAGCTGAGCTGGATTTGGGTGCTGCTGTTTCCGTGGTTATGTTCTGTCTACTACCAACTTCAAAATCCCCTGGTGTGAACCTTTCTAGAATGGTGCCAGAGAATTTTCCTTAACATTCCTGTTTCATCCTGAGCTGTCCACATTCCCCGTGCACCTGTTCCACAAAAGTGTCTCCCCATACTCTTACCTTGCCCTTGGCGATAGACTATTGTTGCTTTCTTCCTTGGCACTTGCAAGTCTGGTGGCAAAGGTCAGGGTGTTTTCTCTGGTATCTGGTGTAGCCCTGGTCTTAGGTCTTCTGTGAGAGGGTTTTAGGGTGGAGAGTCTCTCAGTCATCCTGCCTCTCCTCCTCACAGAAACCAAACTCTGTCCTATGTATTTGGCAGATCTTGTGCTCCTTGCCCAGTGGTAGAGACTTTAATTGTGTTGGGATAATGTCTGGGCCCAGAAATGTCTTTTGCTTGCTCCTCAGCTGCGGTGTACCTGTACTTACTCCATGAAAGCAAGAGAATTGGCCACTGCACATTTAGTGATTCTAGGCTTTTGGTTTGTAGATGAGAAGGGGCTGGGTAGGCTTTCCTGTTTTTCATGTTAGAGTCTCAGCGTCAGAGCTGGGGTGGGTGTGTGGTGCTAGGTAGTACCCCGACTTCTCTGTTTTGCTCACCCACCAATCTCTCATTCGTGTTTCCCATGATCAGAACCCACCAGGTTCTGAAGGCAGCTGACTGTGGCCCCTGGAAGATGCAGTCCACAGGAATCAGTCTTCCAGGGCCATTGCAGGACAGAGAGGAGTGGGCATTGGAACTGCATATGGCAGGATGGACACTAACCAGTCCACATGCGCCCGTTTTTATGATAGTATGAAAGTAAAAATAAAAGTCAAATGGCGAGAGGGTTTGAAAGGGTGGATCTGGCTTGTTTTGCAAACACATGGACACAGGAAGTCTCTGATGTAGGAGATAAAGCAGAGATCCAGACCTTGGAAGCCTCGGTGAGGGAGAAAGTGGATGAGATTGGATTGAAGGTGTGACAGAGCAGAAAGCATCAAACGCCGTGCTGAGGGAAGATGGGATGAGGATTTTTGAGACACGGTCAGAATACAGAGAAGAGCCATAGATAAAGATGGTTGAAGTGAGTGTCCAGGGATTTGTGAAGCCAGCATATTGAATGGAGAATTGGCTTAGACTTCGCTGAAACCAGGGACATTGATGGGACAGAACTGGAGAGTGGAGCTTTAACATCTGACATTGTCCTCAAGGAAGGAGGGAATGGAAAGAAGAGATTTGATTCTAGTTACAAGGAGAGGAGGTGACAGCTGTGGTCATGAAGTTGGAGCTTAAAAAGAACTGTTTTTAGATTATTATTGCACTACTTTAATAACTCCTATAATTATTACATTTGGGTCAATTTTCTGATGCCAGTATGGGTTTTGCAATCTGAAAGCATTAGTAGAGCCAAAGAATTTTAAGCTGTCTCTCCTGGTTTGGTGGTTCAGCTATCTCAAGTACTTGACACAGTATACTTCTGCCATATTGAGCTTGTAATTCGCAGATGGTGGCCAATAAATTGTTCCACATTTTTCAATGTTGTAATCAATAGCTTTTTTGTGTATCTAGCAGTAGATGACATTTATTGTCAGGCTATGTGGTGGACTCTAAGATAGCACCCATAATTTCCAACTCCTGGCACTCATGGCTTTAGGGAACACCTGTCTTCGAGTGTTGGTAAGACTTGGGGCTTGCTTCCAACCTAGAATATGATGAAGGTGTGGTATGTCACTCTTCTGATAATGCTACATTATATAAGACAGTCTTTTTCAGATTTATTTTATTTATTTGAAAGAAAGAAATACAGACACACAGAGAGATGGTTCCATCCAATGGTTCACTCCCCAAATGGCTGCAATGGCCGGAGTTGAGCTGATCTGAAGCCAGGAGCCAGGAGCTTCTTCTGGGTCTCCTACATGGGTGCAGGGCCCTAAGGACTTGGGCCATCTTCTACTGCTTTTCTATGCACATTAACAGGGAGCTAGATTGGAAGTAGAGCAGCTGGGACTCAAACTGGCTTTAACCTGCTGTACCACAGCTTCCATCCCATAAGACAAACTTACTAGCAGACTCACTGTAGAGACCTTCTCTTTTGCTAAAACTCAAGAAGTAAGAAGCTTTTAGGAGGTGAGCAGAGCCTCCATTCAAGAACCAGCAGTGCACCTTCTTTAGCTGAGCCTGTGGATGAGAATCCAGTGCTGTTGACACCATGATTGCAGCCTTGAAGAGGGCCCAGACTCCCAACCGCAGGCACTGTGAAGTGAGAAATGTGTTGTGTTGGCGCTGGTGTTTGAGGTGCAGGGGGTTGCTGCCAGCAAGGCTGGTATCCCAAATGAGTGCCAGTTGGAGTCCTGATTCCAGTCCTGGCTGCTCTGCTTTCAGTCTAGATTCCTGCTCACGTACCTGGGAAGGCAGCAGACGATTCTCAAGTTCTTGGGCTCTTGCCACCCCCGTGGGAGACCCAGATAAAGATCATGGCTCTCTCTCTCTCTCTCAGCCTCTCAAATGAGAAATAAATTTTTTAAAAAAGCTTTATTTTATTTATTTGAAAGTTACACAGAGAAGTAGAGACAGAGAGAGACAGAGAGAGAGAGGTTCTCCATCTACTGGTTCACTCCCCAAATGACCACAGTGGCCACAGCTGAGCTGATCCGAAGCCAGGAGCTAGGAGCTTCTTCCAGATCTTCCATGAAGGTGCAGGGGCCCAAAGATTTGGGCCTCCTCCTCCTTCTCCCTCCTCTCTCCTTCCTTCTTCCTTCCTTTGTCCTTCTTCCTTCCTTCTTTTTTTTTTTAAGGAAAGCTTTCATTTAATTAATACAAATTTCATAGATTCAACTTTAGGAATATAGCAGTTCCCCCCATACCTGCTCTCCCACCTCCTACTCCCTCTCTCATCCCATTCTTCATTTGAGATATATATATATATATATATATTTATAGATATCTTTATATATATATTTGACAGATAGAGTTAGATAGTGAGAGAGAGAGACAGAGAGAAGGTCTTCCTTCTGTTGGTTCACCCCCCAGATGGCTGCAATGGACGGAGCTATGCCGATCCGAAGCCAGGAGCCAGGTGCTTCTTCCTGGTCTCCCACATGGGTGCAGGGGCCCAAGCACTTGGGCCATTCTCCACTACCCTCCCGGGCCACAGCAGAGAGCTGGACTGGAAAAGGAGCAACTGGGACTAGAACCTGGCGCCCACATGGGATGCTGGCGCCACAGGAGGAGGATTAACCAAGTGAGCCACAGCACCAGCCCCTCATCCCATTCTTCATTAAGATTCATTTTTAATTAACTTTATACACAGAAGACCAACTCTATATTAAGTAAATATTTCAACAGTTTGCATTCACACACACATACAAATTATAAAGTACTGTTTGAGAACAAGTTCTACAGTTAATTCTTATAGTACAACTCATTAAGGACAGAGGTTCTACATGAGGAGTAAGTGCACAGTAACTCTTATCGTTGATTTAACAGTAGACACTCTTATTTATGACATCAGTGATAACCTGAGGCTCTTGACTGAGTTGCCAAGGCTATGGAAGCCTTATGAGTCTACAAACTCCATCAGTATTTAGGCAGTGCCATAAGCAAAGTGGAAGGTCTCTCTTCCCTTCAGAGGAAATACCTCATCCTTTGATGGATTAGGCCATCTTCTACTGCTTTCCCAGGCCATAGCAGAGAGCTGTATTGGAAGTGGAGCAGCTGGGTCTTGAACTGGTGCCCCTATGGGATGTGGGCCTTGCAGGCTGAGGCTTTAACCCACTGTGCCACAGTGCCAGCCCCAGAAATAAATCTTTTTTAAAAACAAAATGTATATCACTTCAAGCTGCTAAATATGTGATGTTTTCCCCCACTGTGATATCCTAAAAACCACTATCCCCACAAAGCATGCTTCATCTAGGAATGATCTGAATATGCAAATAAAAGGGTTTGGTAGCAGTTAAGTTTAGAAGGGAATTTTTTTTTTTGGTGGATTTAAATTTGTCTTTTGCTTGAAGCATCCCCTTAAAGCTAGCAAATCTGCATATTTATCTGAGGAGTAATGTGATTTCTGTGCTAATTTTCCCATGGCATTGTTATTTGGAAGCAGAACTCTGTTTCTGAAAGAGGACCAAGAACCATTTTGGTGACTGAAATCGGAAATGTCATCAGACATTTCTCAGTGCAGATGCAAATAGTTCAGTTATGAAGACACTCCTTTTCGTGGTGCTGTGCCCGCTGCTGAAATGTAATGGGGAACAACAGGACTGTAATAGTCAGACTTTTCTAAAGCCTTTTAAGTAAAGCATTAAATCACTAGTCAGTTAATGAATGAGATCACAATGCTTTTGAAATCAGCAGTCTAGAACATGTCCTTATACCATGAACTTAGATGTGAGAATAAACATGACTTCCACCATTCTGTGGAATGTTTCCTGTCCGAGCTGTATTTGGACCTTCCTAATTCCTTCCGGAGATCGGCCCATGATGCTGAGGGTGAAGAAGATGACGAAGCCGCCGCTGCTGCTGGGTGACAGTGACGTCTCTGAGGGCGTGTTGTGTGCCAGGCAGATTTCCTTACTTAGTCCTCCTCACCACCACGTGAATAAAGGCCACGGCCGTCTGCGTTTCACAGATGGGGAGATACAGGCTCAGGGAGATTAGGTTGCTCAAGGTTCCAGCCTGGTGAGTGGCAGACAGGGTGCAGACTCGGTGTGCTGGACTCCAAAGGCCAGTAGCTCCAGGGCAAATCATGCCAATGCTTCAGGCAGAGCTGAGCCTTGATTCTAGTGGACAAGGCTGAGACAGGATCATGGGCAAAGACCTTCATATTCCTCTGCCTTATCAGATTCACCTTTTAGACATTTTTCTGACACTATCTATCTATCTATCTTCCAGTGTCAGAAAAAATATATATGTGGGTCTGCCTTAGGCTGTGGAAACTCTAATTCTACTGAAATGCTTATAAATTGGAAAGTCTTTTTAGCTCAAGTATGTCTGTATTATTAGAAGTTGCAGGTGTCTTTCCATGACTCAAATGTTGCCTTTACTTGGGAAGATAATAAAAAACCAGTTATTTACCCCAGAGCGGTGCACCTCTCGACGAGTATAAATGTGGTCATGTTTGCGTGGAGTTACTGGGTTGTACAAAATACACTTGCCCAGGACTGTGGGGATTCTCTGCAGCAGAGGTCCTCTGTGAACCACGGGAGCTGTCCATGGTGTTAGGGAGCCACACACGTTCCATGTGGTGCTGAATTTCCAGTTTTCAGTCTCTGCCCTCCTCCGCACCCTTCCTACCAGTTGAACTCAGGAGCGGCTGTGTGATTTGCTTTGTGGGCCACTTTTGAGCAGAAACTGCTAAGAACCAGCATAAGTGGTTCACAATCCCACCACGACTGGCAATGTTCCCAACTGAGCCTGCTCCCTTAGCCTCAGTCCCCAGTTGAAAATTAATGGGATCCCAGCAGCAGCCGACCCTCCCTGGATACATAGAATAAGTAGTCCTAAGCCGTAGAGTGTTGAGAGCCATTTATTGTCAGGATACAACCTCGCCTATCCTGACTGATACCCTATCCTCTTCCATTTGCTGCCATAAAACCGTCTAGGGAAAAGGCAGCCATGAAATCAAGTCTTGTGGCCATACACAGTATTCTTTGAATTTAATGTAATAAAACCCATGTGAATTACAAAACTCTTTGCCTTCTCACCTCTCCTTCTTTTGCTGCCTAGAAGCACTTGGTTTCTGGAATGTTCCACGTAGCACTCTGAGCTGTCTGGAAGGTACTTGTGAGTGTCTAAGATGTGGAGGCAGCTGTGCTATTCCAGGCCCCATGCACAATATTTCTCTTCAAAACTAACAAAGTTGTCTAAAATCAAAACGAAAGTCCAGCTGTACCCAGTGCTAACCTGAAATTAAAGTAATTCCTTCTTTTCCTTTCCATTGTATTTACTTTCTTAGAATGAGTGGAAGATTTAGATCTTATATTGGGTTCCCCTGGAAACAGAATATAAAACAGAATTATGTGCAGAAGGATTTTTTTGAAAGGGTTGCTTTTTGGATGTGTTCCTGTAAGGACATGATGAAGGCAGGGTTGGTTAGAGTGAGAAGCTGACCAGCAATGTGGTTGCAGCACCTTACAAGGAGACCTAGAGGTGAGGAAGTTGGGTCCACATGGAAGCAAAAGGGCCTGGACTTCACAGCCTTGCCTCAACCAGTCAGGGCTATGGGCTGCCCTCCAGAAAGGGGCATAATCTTTTTTTTTAAGATGTATTTATTTGAAAGGCAGAGTTACAGAGAGGCAGAGAGAGAGAGAGAAGAGGGAATCTTCCATCCACTGGTTCACTCCTAAGTTGACCACAACAGCCAGGAGCCAGGAGCTTCTTCCAGGTCTCCCACGTGGGTGCAGGGGCCCAAGCACTTGGGCCATCTTCCTCTGCTTTCTCAGGCCATAGCAGAGAGCTGGATGGGAAGTGGAGCAGCCTGGACTTGAACCAGCACTCTTATTGGTTGCTGGCACTACAGGCGGTGACTTTACCCACTACACCACAGCGCTGGCCCCAAGGGGCATAATTTTGAGCAAGATATAACCTTGTGGGGTGAAGATGATGTTCAGTGAGGGGTGTAGCTGTGAGCTGTTAGTGGCTGATATTCTGAGGAATATATACATTGGCCTTGAAGAGGAGGTCTGGGTGGAGTTCCATAGAATCCATTCCAGAAAACCCTGGGCCATTCAGACTGACTTGGTTCTGAACCCAGGGTGCCCACTGTGAGCAATCGTGGGCCTGGATTCCGTCTACTACCTTCTCTCCACGTGCTCCCCCACCCCTCAGGGAACACCCAGGGCAGCCGAGTTCCTGAGTGTCAATCTCAGAATAGGAAGCCTTGGAAAAATCTGGGTCAGCTCCCTTCTCCCCTTCCTAGCTATCTAAGTAAAGCCCTTCGAGATAGAACCTGGGGGACCACGACCAAAACCACGTGCTGTGAGGCTGCCTGCTCTTGGTCATGGTGACTCATTCAGACATGAGCTAATGATGTGCAATGCGATAACAGAAACCCCGGGGGAAACACATGCTGTCTCCCTGCCAGACGTGAAGGAGAGAGCATGGAGTTGCTCAAACTGCCACTATCACATGGGGCCAGAAATTGGAACCAACGCTGAGGACAGAGAGGGAATGGGATCATATCCTGGATACAGGTCCTGGGTGTTGCACCTGAGCCACACTGCAGTGAGTCACTACCTTCCCTTGTCTTAAACCAGTTCGAGTTTTGCTCACTGTTTTAACTGGTACGTTGAGGGAAGCAGCATTTGTGGGCAAGCAGGAAAGAATTTCCTGTGGCTTTTTTTTTTTTTTTTTTTTTTTTGTGTTCAGCCAGGGCAATGGCTGGGTTGCAGATAAGATCATCTAGCAGAGTAACCTAGGGAGCTTTTCAAATCACTCTGGCTGTCTCTCTGTATTGGGACCCATTCTGGGGTTGTTTGGGGGTATATATGTGTATGCATCTGCACACACACACACACACACACACACGAGTGTGATAAAAGTCATCTTCAGGGGATTTGGGTGCAACACAGCCCAACCTCTGGGCCCCTCAGGCTGAGTAGAACCAGACCCCTACCCCGAACACAGTGCCTTGTAAATTCCATGGGACCAGCGTGACACTGAGGCCCCCAAGTAGGAGTCCACTGATTAACTTTATTCAAGGTATTGACTATTGAACTCACAGTTGGCCTTGTGTGATGCTAAGAAAACTGCCTCCCACCCCCTGGTTCTCACTTTCATTTTATCTCCCTCTCTGCTCTTTGGACTTTCTTCAGATGGATCTTTTAGGTTCCAGGCACTCATCTAGTCACAGAACTGAGGAATTCCAGGTGTGAATTCACAGTGCAGTTCCCACTGACAGGAACTGGTCACGAGGATGCGGAAGCAGCAAAGAGCAGCTATTTAAAGCACTGAGTGGGAGGTGCACGCTGGAAAACAGGGCTTGGAAGCCTGGAGGTTTGGCTAATTCCAGCCCCTACCCCGCCCACCTTTTGTTTTCTATCAAACGGAACCAGCTCCCCTGAAGATGTCGTAGGATGGGAAGCCAGGTAGTTACCCCTGCACTTAAGCTGGCCCTTCAGAAACAAAACATGGTTTAAACAGACACAAGGAACATGTTCTTGAATTTCTCAGATGCTTTGGTTATCACAGAAGCACAGGGGGAATGAATCAAAAAACAAAACCATGAACACAGTAGTCTTGGCGGAAATCAAAATAAATCAATCAGGCAGGCTCTCTCTAAAGAACTGCCTCCCACAAGGCATGGCTGGCTGGAGGAAGAAAGTGAGGGGGAAGGCCCTAAGAGAGTAGTGATCCCAGGGAGCCATGTTTCAGCCTCTCTGGAGAGAAAAGCCTCTGGAGCCCCAGAAAGTCCCATTTTGGTATTCAAGAAAGACTTCAGAAGGGCCCCTGAGGTGACCCAGCCCTGGGCATGGCCCTCTCCGTGAGAGATGCTGTGAGATTATTTTCAAGAATGATCCTTGGCAGGCCTGGCTGAAGTTCCTTCACCCCCAGGGGCTGCCAGGTGGGCTAGGTTACAGAGAAGCAGGAGGCACCTGCTCAATGGCTTCCCCCAGAGATGGAAGCGCATGCGTAGGGTCAATGAGTACACATGGTGGACACTGCTGGACACCGTATGTTAGTAACAGGCATCATGAGAGGCAAGATGTTCTTAGCAAAGCCGTGTGACCAGAGTCAGCGCCATTGATATTTCTTGGCTCTTCTTCTTTACTGGGTCAGCCACGGTTCAGCATCCACTTCAGGAACCAGCCTAGGCACAGGTTTTTCTTCCTGAGGTATGACCACTGTTGGAACCTTCTCTGTTAACTATACTGAATGTTTAGGAGGGTGGAAGGCTGGCAGGCAGTTTGCCCCATCTGTATACATCTTGGGAAGGATCTTCTAGAAATATTTAATCCTGGTAGTGTGCAGGTCATGGCTTTAATGTGTATTGCTCTTAGTATGTAGATGTTAAGTACCAAAGCACTAGCCTTTTTTTTTTTTTTTTTGACAGGCAGAGTTAGATTGAGAGAGAGATAAAGACAGAGAGAAAGGTCTTCCTTCCATTAGTTCACCCCCAAAACGACCGCTACGGCTGGCACGCTGCGCTGATCCGAAGGCAGGAGCCAGGTGCTTCCTCCTGGTCTCCCATGTGGGTGCAGGGCCCAAGCACTTGGGTCATCCTCCACTGCCTTCCCAGGCCACAGCAGAGAGCTGGCCTGGAAGAGGAGCAACCGGGACAGAATCCGGTGCCCCAACCAGGACTAGAACCTGGGGTGCCAGTGCCGCAGGCGGAGGATTAGCCAAGTGAGCCATGGTGCCAGCCCAAAGCACTAGTCTTTTGAAAGTTGAAATTGTATTTCTCTCTTCCATTTGTCCATTTTTGAATTTTACGTAATTTTCATTTTGGTATTACATGTACTTTCAAATCTGTCTACAACGTATGCATTTGAGTGCATATTTGAAAGAGTAGAGACATTATAAATTATTTGATCAAATACCATGAGTTTCATGCCATAAAAGCTATTCCTTTAGGATGTATAATTCAATAATTTTTAGTATATTCACTAAGTTTTGCAGCCATAACACTGTCTAATTTGGAGACATTTTTATCACCCCCAAGAGAAACCCTGTACCCATTGGCAGTCATTCCCTCATCCCCATTAGCAGCATGGGACACCAGGTTCAGGCTACCAAAGGCGCACGTCTCAGCGAGTCAGACTTTTCTGGTTACCCCTTGACTCTGCACCTATTACAGTACCCAGTCTACCTTGCCTTTGGTAACCAGTTACCACCATTTGGCTACCACTTTCTCCATCTCGCTGGTTGGCTTGGTATGATGGAGGAATGGCCTTTTGAAGGCTCATTTGTGGCACTGGCCAGTGGCAGCACCTGACAGGGCAGGGACAGTGTTCCCCAAGTTGTTGTATATGCTCCACACCAGCATGGCCATTATGGTGTTGTTTCTCTCATAGCCAGAGCTAGTGAATCTGGGAGTCAAAGGGGGGAGAAATAGAAATGTCTAACTGTCTTCTAGCAAAATGTCTGCTTCCCAGCCCTACTTCCTTAAGCTCTGCTGAGCTGGAGGCTTTAGTTCCAAAGGGTGAACTCTTCCTATCAAGATGTACTGTAGGATCACCACAAAACACACCAAACACCAGAGTTAAAAGAAAGGTTTACTGTCAGGTAGGGGAAACCCAACAGGCCAGAGGGAAAGGGTGAAGAAGGCGAGAGAGAGGGGAGTCGAGAGAGATCAGGAGAGAGAGCACGTGTGTGAGAAGCAGGTCCTGTTATGCTCTCGAGGGGGGTGGGGAAGTGGGAGCGGTGAATCCTATTAGGGTCGGGGTGGAGCTGATGCTTGTGGTTGGGCCATTGGGTTTAGGACCAAAACTGACTGTGCAAGGTGACAACAGGGGCCAGAGTCCAAGATGGCATCTGGGGCATAGATGGTGCTTCAGATAAGACGACACCATTTTACTAACATACTGGAGGTTGAGACCGCTGCTTGGCCACTCTGGGCTCCTCGTGCCTCTGACTCAGCAGAGAAAGAAGAATTCCTCTGTAGGCCGGGGTGATTATCTGGACTACCAATGAAAACTTGACCCCTGCTTCATAGCAGAGGTAAGGGAGAGTGTGTCTGGAATACAGGCCATTCCTCTGAACATCCTAGTACTACTATGCCTTGTGATTAAAGTCAGTGGAAAACTAATACCCTAGATCCTTTAGGAATACAGGCTTGGATCAGTCCACCATGTAAAGAACCACGCTCAGATGAGGTGCTTGCTAAGGACAAAGGGAGGACTTAGTTACAAGTACCAGTTGCAAAAATGAGGACTGTAGTTGTGTTTCTTCTTTATGTTCCGATGAATGTTTATATAATAAGATATTCTCACTTTTATCCCCTTATCATCTAACATAAGCTGTATTACCAATAGTTAATTTTTTATCCAATATTTAAGTTACAGCATATCAAAAGGTGAAGACATGGCATCCATTGATTTTGGGAAAGTATTAATTTGATTTGAGTTGTGCACAGTAGGCAGAAGTATGATGGTTGTTATCTTTATTTGGAGATTAAGTATGGCTTGAGGAGGTGTATTTGAGGATCAGGTTGACACAGGGTGGATGGTCCTTAGACATGTCATCTTCATTGGGCTAAACTCCAGTTACTCAATCAAACACTCATCGTTGCTGTGAAGGTATCTCTTTAGATAAGATTAAGGTCCTAATCAACTGGCTTTAAGGGAGGCTTTCTTGGGTAACCTGGGTGGGCTTGATTCAGTTCAAAGGCCTCTACAAGTAGAGCTGGGGTTTCCCTGAAGGAGAAATTCTGCCCAAATCCAGCTGCTTCCACTTGTGCCCCAGAGTTCCTTAGCCCCACCCTTCGTGGTGGCCTGTCCTGCCGACGTCAGACTTGTGTAGCCAGCCCCAGGGTTGTGTAAACCGATTCTGTGCAACGAATCTATTAATACGAAAGGGGGCTTTATAATGTCCATGGGGAAATGGGGTTAAAAGAGAATTTGAATTTTCAGTGAATTTTTGATGTCCCCTCATATGTCTCCTGCAGATTCTCTGGTTGAACCGTGACCAGATGAGTCTGGCTAACATGATGCTTATAAAACGTCAACAATAATTATTTCTTAGGACTTTAGGTGATACATTTTACTTTCTTCTTTGTTCTTTTCTATATAGTTCCAGTGTTTTAAAAGAGCATTTTTAGGCTGGCGCCGTGGCTCACTAGGCTAATCCTCCACCTTGCAGCGCCGGCACACCGGGTTCAGGTCCCGGTCGGGGCTCTGGATTCTGTCCCGGTTGCCCCTCTTCCAAGCCAGCTCTCTGCTGTGGCCCGGGAGTGCAGTGGAGGATGGCCCAAGTCCTTGGGCCCTGCACCCCATGGGAGACCAGGAGAAGCACCTGGCTCCTGCCTTCGGATCAGCGCGGTGCGCCGGCCACAGTGGCCATTGGAGGGTGAACCAACGGCAAAAGGAAGACCTTTCTCTCTCTCTCTCTCTCTCTCACTGTCCACTCTGCCTGTCAAAAAAAATATATTTTTTTAAACAAACAATAGTAAGAAAGCAACATTGTTTTTTTTCTGAAGAGAGAATCTTCTATCCACTGGTTCACTCCCCAGATGGTCACAATGGCCAGGACTGTGCCATAGAGAAGCCTGGAGCTTCTTTGGGAGTCTCTCACATGGGTGCAGAGGTCCAAGCAACTTGGGCCATCTTCTGCTGCCTTCCCAGGTGCATTAGCAGGGAGCTGGATGGGAAGTGGAAAAGCTGGGACTTGAACCAGTGCCCATATGGGATGCCAGTGTCACAGTTGGCAGCTTAACCCACTGCACCACAACACCAGCCTTCCCCATCAGCATTGTAAAAAAAGATTTTATTGTTTATTGGAAAGGCAGAGTTGCAGAGAGAGAGCCAGAGAGATCTTCCATCCACTGGTGCATTTTTCATAAGGACCACAATGGTTAGGGCTGGGCCAGACCGAAGTCAACAGCCAGGAGCTTTATCTGGGTCTCCCATGTGCATGTGTGTCCCCAAGCACTTGGCTGTCTTCCACTGCTTTCCCAGGCACATTAGCAGGGAGCTGGATCAGAAGCAGAGTAGCTGGTCTCCAACCAGTGCCCATATGGGATGCAGGCATCTCAGGAAGTGGCTTAACCCATTATGCCACAATACCGGCCCCTATACCCCCAATCAGCATTTTTAACAAAAACAATAAACATCAATAATCTCACACTATTACCTAATGCCTAATTCTATTAAAAATGTTTCACAATATGTTAGCAAGTATTTATAAAATTTAGTATTTCTAAAACACAATTTAAAAGTGCTCTTTAGTCTCTTCCACAGAATTGGACAAAAAATTCTTTTATATGAGGGATCTTCAAAAATTCACAGGAAATGCATATGATGAAAAAAACTATCCTGGGTTTCAGGCTTTTTTGCACTGAAATAAACTTATCTTTTAATTCCATTTTCCACAAACAGTAGACTGCTTGGGCTGTAATCCCTATGCCCCTTTGGTTTCTTGGATGCTCATTAAGCCCAGGTGCCCTCCGTTGTTATTCGGTTTTCCTCACTGGATGCGTACACTGTAGGTGCCTGTCAATTTAATAGACACGTCTCATATACATGAACATGCATATTTACATTTCACTTTGCCTTAAGTCACTTTTTAAAAAATCAGTTGCCACAATCTCTCCTTCACCTTTTAAAAAGCTGGCTATTCAATGCCCGAGAAGATCCTCAACATTAAATTGTTACATCCACATCGTCTTTATTTTATCAACAACAGTATAAGACTATTTATTTTTCTGTGGTTGAAATGGCTATGCACTTGCCATTTGTCCTGTGCTCTTTTATTAATAATATTTCAGGCCCACATAACCCAGAGTCAACACAACCCATAAAGCTGTCTTTTTAATGATGATGGCACAGTCCATCTTGTAAATATGCCACAGTTAGCTCATCCAGTGCTCTATTTTGGGACATTTGGGTTGTCTCCAGTTTCTCTCTATTACAAATTATGCGACTGTGAAGGCTTGTTTAGATCAATGGCTTCTAAAATTTTCTTTTTGAGGTCATTTCCTTGGGTCAACAGCCCTAAATATGAGATATTTGGAAAAAAAAAAAAAAAGACGTGAACATCTTTCTACCTGTCGCCAAGTTGCTTGCAGTCAGAAAGGCTGAAACCGTTTCCAGCCTCGTCAACTGTTTATCTCCCAGAAGCTACGCGCACGGTGGATCTCTATCCTGGTTATTTATTTTTGCTGGCTTATAAGGAATACGACGGCATCAAAGTTGTTTGACATGTGCATTCCCTTCATTGTTAGCAAGGATGTTTTCCTCCATCTGGAGCCACTCTGTCTGTGTGTGCATCTCTGCCAACTGTTCTTTATACTCTGAATGTGGTGTTCGTGAAAGGAAGGGTTTACACAATTTTTAAATGTGTTTTGATAGGAAGAATAGTGACTACCCCAAGATATCCACCTCCTGCTCCCCAGGCGCTGTGAACAGGTTACTTGACCTGGCAAAATGCACCTTGCTTATGTGGTTAAAGGCATGGGAGGCTTATCCTGGATTATCTGGGTGGGTCACATCTAACCACACGAGTCTTGCAAAGCAGAACAGCTTTTCCAGTGCATTTGGAGAGGAAAGGGATGACAGAAGGAGGTTCGAAGCCTGCCGTGCTGCTGGCTTTGGAGGTGTGAGGACAAGGCCAGGAACCAAGGAATGGAGGCAGCCTGCAGACGTTGGAAAAGGGCAGGAAGTGGGTTCTGCCAGAGAGCCTCCAGAAAGAAAAAAAAAAAAGCAGCAGCAGCAGCAGTAGCCTGAGTGCTACCTTGTCTGCAGTTCAGCGAGCCTGCCCTTGGACTTCTGACTGACCCGAGGGTGGAAGGAGAAGTATTGGTGAAAGCCAATCTGTTCATGGTCATTTGTTAGAACAGCAGTAGGAAATGGATGGCTTTAGACACACATTCAAGAAGTTCTGCGGTAAAGGGGAGGGAAGCATTGTAACGTGTTTTTCTTAAACCTTGGACTTGCAAATCTCCCAGCTCTCCTGTTTGCACGTTGTGTCTTGGCACTTCTCGGTGAAGAGTGTGCCTGCCTGGGAACTGAGTCTGTCATTCCTGCACCTCCGCAGCCGTTCGTCTGGTGCTGGACACCAAGGAGTGGAGTCATGGGGGCTGCGAGAGGCAGGCGCACCTCGGCTTGCGCTGGGGGTGGCAGCGCAGCAGCCGTCACATGGTGTGCCTTTACCCCAGCACCGCGCTCCTGCAGCTGTGGGCACGCCGCCCGGCTCTGTGTTGAGTTATGCTCATGTTTGACACCTATGGTCATCCTTCCAGCTGCTGGATTGTAGTGGAATGAGAAGGTGAGAAGGTCATGCCAAGATGGCCACTGACAACAGAAACTGCCTGGCAACAGGCCGTGATTGGATGGCTTCGGAAACCACATGACAACAGAGCCTGACTGACAACAGGCCATGATTGGATGGTTTCAGAAACTGCTTGGCAACAGAGCCCGACTGGCAACAGGCTGTGATTGGATGGCTTTGGAGCCTACCTGGCAACAGGCTGTGATTGGTTAGGGCATAGACCGCCCCTTGACTGGATTGGCTGCCTTGGCTATATAAGCAGCTGTAGCAACTGAAATAAACGAGTCTGAGGGCTGCTCTCCTCAGGCCTGCTTTCGCCCGACTCCCTCCTCGGGGTCTGTGTGGTGACTCCGCGCCTCTTGCCCCCACCACGCTCCTCCTCTCAGAACGAATCCTCTTAGAAATGAATCCACTGCAACACTGGATCACCTTACTGTCCTGTGCCCCGAAATACGTGTGCTCTGTCTCTAAGGTGGGGAGAATCACATTCCCTAAGGGAGCCCTCCTGGGATCAAAGACAGCTTCAGTTGAGGTAAAGAAGTCATGGGACGAGAGTGCTGAATTCCTTCCGTTCTCTCTACGCACAGAGGTAGAGTTGCCAATGTCTGGTCCCGGCCAGTCTGACAGTGGGGATGAGTGGACTGTTCTAGAGCCAGATGCGGACAGATGACTCGCTTTGGCCAAAGTGACTTGTGTTACTTCTGGATGGGAGCTTTTAATAGTGAATGCAGGGGCTGGCGCTGTGGTGTAGCGGGTAAAGCCACCGCCTGCAGTGCTGCCATCCCATGTGGGTGCTGCACCGAGTCCTGGCTGCTGCACTTCCAATCCAGCTCTCTGCTATGGCCTGGGAAAGCAGTAGAAGATGGCCCAAGTCCTTGGGCTCTAGTACCCACGTGGGAAGACCTGGAAAAAGCTCCTGGCTTCAGGTTGGCTCAGCTCTAGCTGTTGTAGCCAACTGGGGAGTGAACCAGCGGATGGAAGACCTCTCTCTCTCTCTCTCTCTCTCTCTCTCTCTGCCTCTCCTTCTCTCTGTGTGTAATTCTGACTTTCAAATAAATAAATCAATGTTTAATAAAAAGTAGTGGATTCAATTCTCCTCGGTGCTCTTCCCCTACCTCTTGGCTTGGGAAAGGCCCTGGTTCCCCGCACCTTTCTGTTTGATTATTGTTTTGTAGCCCTTGCCTTTATTCCCACCCCACTAGGGTCTTTGTACTCTTTGGTTGTTGAACTCTATTTAGTGGAGCACCAAGCCTTTGACTCATGGAAATTAAAAATATGTTATCTCACAAAAATCAAAGTTCTAAGTGCCTCACTGAAAAACGCAATAACCTTTCAGAATTTAGCTCATGTGGTATTTGGGGAAGCCATGCTGAGGCCCCTCTTCCCCCACCTCATTTGGGTTTCTCAGTGGCCTTAATGTACAATACTAGTCCCATCCCCTGCAGAGGGCTGAGCTGAAATGCAATCACTTGACATATATTTCACTGCATCTTCAGACTGCTTACATGTTTACTGGATACTCTCTTTGGAGTTATTTTCTATCTTTTACTTCTCTTAACATTTGCTTTTGTCACACCTTTGCTATGAAGAGTCACTATTTCCAACTGTCTTAATAACTTTGCTAAAAGGGGTTTAACATCTGGCACAGCAGACATCAGTAGCCATAAAAAACAGATGACCTGGAGGTGAGTAGTTTGGGAGGAAATAGCAACAAAGGCAGGCAGATAAGGCGAGGAAGCCAACCAAGGGTGCATCAGAAAGCCAGTAACCTGTTGGCTACTAGACTTGGAGCTCCTGGAGACAGTATCACTTCAGTTGTTCCATCTTAGACTGGGGTGCCTATCGACCAGTTTCCTATCTGTTGCTCATTGAAAGCTGCTTCCGGGCGGGACAGTGCTCTACCATCGCCAGTGTTATCTGTAAGCATGCTCCTGCGAAGGGTCATGGGTGTTTGAAGAAAGCAGCCATTGGCAGGTTAAGGTCAATGTCAGTGAGAGAGTTGTTTCAAGAATGCTTGCTATACACTGCTTATCATGAAAGTGCAAGTTGCTAGGGTGGTATTGAACCATCATGGAGGATGGACAGCTGCCTGAGATGCTTATCCAGACAGGCAGCAGAGTTTTTTTTTTTTTTTTTTTTTTTTTTTTGACAGGCAGAGTGGACAGTGAGAGAGAGACAGAGAGAAAGGTCTTCCTTTGCCGTTGGTTCACCCTCCAATGGCCGCCGCTGCAGCCGGCGCACCGCGCTGATCCGATGGCAGGAGCCAGGATCCAGGTGCTTCTCCTGGTCTCCCATGGGGTGCAGGGCCCAAGCACTTGGGCCATCCTCCACTGCACTCCCGGGCCACAGCAGAGAGCTGGCCTGGAAGAGGGGCAACCGGGACAGAATCCGGCGCCCCGACCGGGACTAGAACCCGGTGTGCCGGCACCGCAAGGTGGAGGATTAGCCTATTGAGCCACGGCGCCGGCTAGCAGCAGAGTTTTTGAGAGAAGTAAGCCATGGAGATGTGGAGTACTTGTGATTATAGCACAATGTGGTGTAGTCCTGACTGTTACAAAGCATGCGTCGAGTGTTCTCAGGCACACAGGGCTTCAAGAGCATTTCTTGGTATCTCAGAGTTTCTAAGAAAAAGATTCATGCATCCATGCTCTGTGTAACAGACAGATGTAGACCTCCTTTCAGGTCAGTAAAGACCCTTCGAGGTTGTAAAGAGCCCTGGCACGCACAGGTTTCCTCGTGTGACTACACAGGGGAGCAATGAAGACAGAGTGGTTGCGTGTCTGGGACTTTCACAAGAGGAACTTCTCCTTCAGAATACAATTTAGTTTCAGCAACCGACCTAGTTGGTTTTCCTCTAAGAAGCAAACTCTCTTGCTCTCTACTCTTCTACTCTACCATTACAGTATCTCGGCCACTCTCAGTCATCCCTGCCACTTCTCGAGATGACCGGCTCCCCACTTGTTCTCCTTCTGATCTCGGCTCTGTGCCTTGTGCTTTGCTGCCTCATGGATTCTATTACCTCTAACCTTGATGGCTCCCTGAGCAATGCGACTTCATGGCTTTTGCTTACGTGAATGTGGGTTACACCCTTTCACTCTACCACCAGCCACTGACTTATGCTGTGTAATTCACATTAAAAATCATCACTAGAGGCTCTGATAGCTTTAGTTGTCACTATTGCCTATGCCCAAAGCTCTGCTCTTTGTGTGTTCTGGGATCTGCAGTGAGGTCAGTTGTTTATATCTGGCCTGATTAGCTTTGCTGGGGAGACAGCGGTATTGGAAGCCTTTTCTCAGAAAGGGTTTTGCAAGTGGGAAGGCACTGTCACTCATTATCAACTGATTCCTGAACTTCTATGTTCTCTCTACTATTCTAGGCATTGTGGTTTGTTGTAGTTATCTATTGCTCTATCGCAAACCATTGCAACATCTAGTAGCTTAAAAAATATCTTATCTCCCAAAACTTTTGGAGTTGACTAGACTCAACTTGAAGATTCTTCTGCATGTGGTGTTAGCAGGGGCAGAGTCAGCTGGGCTGGAACATCCAAGATGGCTCCCTTGTGGCTGGCTGTTACTGGCTCTTGGCTGAGACTGTCAACCAGGACACTTCAGTTGGTCTCCACGTGGCTTTTCCATGCGGCTTGAGCTTCCATAGGAAGACACCCCAAGGACAGGGGAAATGACCCTACATTTTGATGGAGTGGGATATGCATACAAGTAGAGAGAGACTCAATGATGATGATCTTCAGATGATATCTACCACAGCCAGCCCTGTGGGCAAAGCAATGAATGTCTCCCCTACATGCAAAATTATATCTATCTCTTGCCCAAAGTCACATTCCTTTATGGCATTCTTGGAAAATCTAGGAGCATGTTATGTAAGTCAAGTTCAAATGTGAAGAGCTTTTTGAGTGCGGTTCCTTCGGTGCAGTTCTTAGGGTGGGGGTCCTCGGGTCCAGAGATTTTTGAATAAGACAAGTTCTTTATTTGCTGAATGTGCAGTGCTGAAAAAGTCGCAGGGGAACCACAACAGACATCCCTCATCCAAAAGGAGGCGAGTGCGCGTCTGGCAGGTGGAGCGAGCAGACCAGGGCACCTCCTGTGGGAAGGGCCAGTGTGAGGAGAGAGAAGATTGTGAACACTGTGGTGGCGAATGGGGGCTGAGAGGGGTGAAGCTACAAGAACGAACCTGGAAGAGCAGGGTGGGACTCGTTAGTGAGAGGAACATAATGAGATGAGATGGCGACTGACTTTGCTCATGGATGCGATGTGAAATGAGTGGAGGTGCCCGGCTGTCTATAGACATGATCAGCTACACTTTAGTGTGAAGACAGAACTAGGGAAGGGCAGGTTGTCAAGACTTCAGACACAGAGGAAGTACAGAGAGGGACTTTTCTAGGCGACTTGAATTCTTTGTCTTCATGACTCTGTTCAGTAGAGGAAATACAAGGTTGTGGCTAAGAGGTTGGCTCTGGAGTTAGCTAGACCTCGGTTCAAAGCTCACTTTTTTATTTTATTTTTGACAGAGTGGACAGTGTGAGAGAGAGACAGAGAGAAAGGTCTTCCTTTGCCGTTGGTTTACCCTGCAGTGGCCGCTGCAGCCAGCGTGCTGCGGCCGGCGCACCGCGCTGATCCGATGGCAGGAGCCAGGTACTTATCCTGGTCTCCCATGGGGTGCAGGACCCAAGGACCTGACCCATCCTCCACTGCACTCCCGGGCCACAGCAGAGAGCTGGCCTGGAAGAGGGGCAACCGGGACAGAAACCGGCGCCCCGAATGGGACTAGAACCTGGTATGCTGGCGCCGCAAGGCGAAGGATTAGCCTAGTGAGCCACAGCGCTGGCCCAAAGCTCACTTTTGCTTCTACTTTATTTTGGTAACGGGGCAAGCACTCTTCAATCTGCTGACCTCAATTTCTTCTTTGAGAATCATGGTGCTCTGGGGCCAGCACTATGGTGTAGTGGGTAAAGCTACTTCCTGTGATGCTGGCATGCCATAAGGGGACCAGTTTATGTCCTGGCTGCTCCACTTCTTATCCAGCTCCCTGCTAATGGCCTAGGAAAGCAGCAGAAGATGGCCCAAGTGTTTGATCCTCTGCCACCCATGTGGGAGACCCAAATGCAGCTCCTGGCTTTGGCAGGCTCAGTCCTGGCCATGGTGGCCGTCTGGGGTATGAACACTTGAATGGAGAAGATGTTAAGTCTCAACACTCGTTCACTAGCAGAGTCGCTTTGGAGAAGACTACTTCTGTGAGCCGACTTCTTTGGTGCAAAGTGAGGCCCTGATGCCTGCACACTGTTAAGAGGGTCGAGGGAGGACGAGATGTGCACGCCTTTCGTAAACCACGAAGCTCCTTGCACACACAGTATTTACCTAGTTCTCCCCATAACCACCATCCAGCATGACTCCATGCCTTGCTTCGTTACTTCTGGGATGTCATTTAAGTTCTAAGACTACCAAACCTCCAGAGACGAGTTTCACTACCCAGGAAAGTAGCACTCAACCAGCGCTGAAGTCTGCTGCAAACCCTTGGTGTGTCCTCGGAGGAGGTGGCAGTGGCACACCTCCCATCCCAGGGTCGCGGGGCAGGCACGCTCCCACCCAGATGAGGACAGGGCGTGTGTGGTTGCCTTGGGGAACCCCAGAGAGGGCCAAAAGGAACAGAAGTTGCACTCCCTGATGAGCCCAGAGCTGGCCACTGAGCTTTCAAAGGACAGACTTGGGTACTCTCTGCTCCCTGTGTGCAATGGAAACTGTGATAGGCAGAGACAGGCTACACTTTAATGTTTGAGAATTTGCATCAGAATAGCTACTCTGGTAGTTTGTACCCCAGAGTGGCTGCCCAAGACTCACTTAGGGAGAGCGTAAGCACTTATATTCAATCAACAAACATTTATGATGTCACTAACGCACTAATATGGATGTGTATTCTAGATACCAGGATGTGGCCATGAGCAAAACAAAGTTCCAGTTCACATGGAGCTTATGCTTGAGTGTGGGGAGATAACACACACACACACACACACACATACACACACACACACAATGTCAGGGTCACAAGTGCTGTGAACCAAAATAAAGCCAGACGAGAGGCCTGGCGGTGTTGAAACTGGTGATGTTGCTTTAGACAAGTAACCCAGAGCCCCTCTGTGGTGAGGAGACAGACGCAGAGCTGCAGGAGGTCAGAGGACAAGGTGTAGGGGCGTGTGGGCAAGGAGCCATTGAGCAGAAGGCATGGCATGTGCCAAGTCCAGAGCATGCTTGGTTCCTTCTGTTCTCCATCAAGAAACAGCAGTGAAGCTGGTGCTAAAGACCAGTGCATTGTGGGTAGGGATGGGGAGCTGGGGGCTGGGAGCTGGGAACAGATTATGGGGTTGCGGAAAGGATTGAAGATGCTGCACTGTCGGGGAGGGGAAGACAGGGAAAGCTTCGAGCGGATGAGTGACATGTTTCATGTGGGCTTTAAAAGGTCACTTTGGGGCCTGGCGCTGTGGCACAGTGGGTTAAAGCCCTGGCCTAAAGTGCTGGCATCCCAGATGGGCACTGGTTTGAGACCCGGCTGCTCCACTTCTGATCCAGCTCTCTGCTATGGCCTGGGAAAGCAGTGGAAGATGGCCCAAGGCCTTGGGCCCCTGCACCCACATGGGAGACCCAGAAGAAGCTCCTGGCTCCTGGCTCGGATCAGTGCAGCTCCAGGTGTTGTGGCCATCTGGAGAGTGAAGCAGTGGATTGAAGACCTCTCTTTCTCTCTCTCTCTGCCTCTCCTCTCTCTGTGTAACTCTGACTTTCAAGTAAATAAATAAATAAATCTTTAAGAGAAAAAAAGGTCACTTTGGCTGTCTTGGGGAAGAGAGGGACAGAGAAGCAGGGAGACAAGTGAGACCTGCCCTCCCTCAGGGGCAGGCAGCGCAGGAGCTCCAAGCACGTGCGTTATGGCCGTCTCTCGTGCCACTCCAGTTCTGACATAGTAGATCCAGGATGGGACCCGGGAACCTGTACTGTTTAACAGCCTCCCTAGGTGGGTCTGCAGCCGCCTACTCTCCCCATGGGTGATTTCGGATGAAAAAGCACCGGCTTCCTGTCCTCCGCTGTCTCCCCCACCTGCATCTGCACCTGCCTCTTCCACTGGCCCCAGGCCCGTTCTGCACGCTCTGCTGCCCTCATTGTCCCCCTTTATCCCAGCTTCCTCCGTGCTATTCCCAACCTGCCAAGCCCTGGGGGACTGCCCACGCCTGCGCCCGCGCTGGAGGCCAAACCCCTGGTGCAGCTGGAGCTCCCTGCCCCGGTGCCCTTCCCTTTCGTCCTGCCATTCCCCTGCTGGACCGCCTCCTAGAGCAGGTCCAGCCCCCGAGCCCATGCCTGCCTCGTCCCAGTCAATCATCCGGAGATGCCCGTGCCTGTCCAAAAATCGTTCCCAGGGGCCAACTTGATTTATATGCCCTGTTTCAGAAGCAGCACGGGTTCCCCTGTCTCTCGCTCTATTTGATTTATTTCATCAGCATAGCTGATCTCTTTCTCCTCTGCTATACCAGATGCTACCAGCACTGCAAGGTACTGCACAAGTTGTTGCTAAAATTAGACTTTAATAATGTTTGAATCCTTCATACCTGCACATGGTTCAAAGTCTTACAAAGATACATATATTTTTTAAAAGATTTATTTATTTATTTGAAAGTCAGAGTTACACCACACAGACAGAAGGGTAGAAGCGGGGTGGGGAGGGGGTCTTCTATCCACGGGTTCACTCCCCAAGTGGCCTCAACAGCCGGAGCTGTGCTAATCTGAAGCCAGGAGCCAGGAGCTTCTTCCAAGTCTCCCACGTGGGTGCAGGGCCCAAGCACTTGGGCCATCCTCCACTGCACTCTCGGGCCACAGCAGAGAGCTGGACAGGAAGAGGAGTGACCGGGAAAGAATCCGGCGCCCTGACTGGGACTAGAACCCAGGGTGTTGATGCTGCAGGTGGAGGATTAGCCTATTGAGCTGCGGCGTCGGCCCCATACATCTATTTGTGAATACTGGGGTTGCTTGCACCTTCTGGCTCTTGTGAACAATGCCGTTATAAATGCAACATGTGCAAATATCTGAGTCCCTACCTGTCTTCTTCTGGGTGTACATCTGAAGTGGAATCACTGGATCATACAGGTCTCCTACGTTTAAATTTTGGGGAAACCACCATAGTGATTTTCCATAGCGCCTTACTTTTAGTAATGGCTGCTTTGTATTCTAATACGTGGCTGCACTATAATTTATTTAACCAGTCCTGTATTAACACATGTTGAGAATGCTTGTAGACTTCTACTGTAAACATATTACAAAACAATTCCTCGGCAAAGTTTGTACATAGAGAGGTAGATCTGTAAGATCAATTCTTGATTCAATTTCTGGGTCAGAGAGAGCATGGGTTTTTAATTTTGACATCCATTGCAGATTTTTCTCCAATGTAAACTGCTAGTTCCTAGCAGGCAGGAAGCGGGCCTGGCTGAAATCTGCGTTGAGGAAGCTGACTTTTAATACACATGGTCTCATAGTAACCAGGCTGGGTTTGTGCTACTTACTGGTACCTGCATTCTGCGAAAGAGCCAAGCCTCGGGTAAGGTTATCCGGGCGGGTATGAAATCCCCATCAAAAACAGCGGCACTGCATTTGTGTCCTGTCCGTGTTCACCCTGCAAGCAGGTGGTGTTATTAGCAGCTGAACGTCCTCCCAGGGCCTTGGGAACCGGGAAGCCTCCAGCTCCGTCTGGAGCTCGCCATGCTGCCTCTGCTTTGCTCTCTGTAGATTCCCATGCCCTCTGCCATCATAGAAACTTCCTGTGATCTCACCGTGTTTGAGTCGGGATAGTCCAGGCTGGGACACAGGAGGGGACTTGAGGAGGTGTGTGGAAGGGACCTGTGTTGTGCAGCAGTGGGCTACACTGCTGCTTGTGATGCCAGCATCCCACATCCAAGTGCTGTTTTGAGCCCCAGCTGTTCTGTTTCTGGTCCAGTTCCCTGCTAATGTGCCTGGGAAAACAGTGAAAGATGGCCCAAGTGTTTGGGTTCCTGCCACTCATGTCAGGGACCTGGATGGAGCTCCTGGCTCCTGGCTTCGGTGTGGCCCAGCCATGGCTATTTAGGGAGTAAACCAGCAATGGAAGATTCTCTCTCTCTCTCTGTCTTTTAAAGAAATAAATCTTTATTGAAAAAAAAGTTTCTGTAAAAATAGAATTAAAAGAGGTTCATTTTGGTGCAAACATTTGCATACTTTCATAACATGCATTTCCATGATCTTTTTGAAGACTCCTCATACACACGATCTCAGTTGTTTTTTGCACCAAAACCAACTTGTCTTTTAATTCCATTTTCCACAAGCTTTTTGAAATCCTCTTGTGAAACCAGCCCCAGGTTGTATGATGGCTCCAACAAAGCAGAAGTTTGTTTCTGCTCTCACGACAGTGTGAGGCGAGTGTTCCTGGTCGTCAGGTGGTTCTTCTCCATGCAGGGACGCTGGAGCCTAGGCTGCTGCCCCTCATGCTGCTCCCCGGGGCTTCCTCCTCACCCGCGTCCCTTCAGGGCCGTTGATCTCTCCTGGGTAACCTCGCACCCTCCCGCTGCTCCCGCTGGTACCTCTGCCCTCTCCTATAGTTGTATCAGCATCTACACCTGCAAGCTGGAGACAACTCTTTATTTTAGAGGGGAGTGGAAGAGAGAGAGAGAGAGAGAGAGAGTGAGTCTTCCATCTGATGGTTCACTCCCTAGATGGCTGCAACAGCCGGAGCTGGGCTGATCTGAAGCCAGGAGCCAGAAGCTTCTTCTGGGTCTCCCCTATGGGTGGCAGGGACCTCAGGACTTGAGCCGTCTTCTGCTGCCTTCCCAGGTGTGTTGGCAGGGAGCTGGAGTTGAAGCAGAGCAGCAGGGACTCAGACCCCCACTCCCATATGGGATGCCGGTGTCACAAGGAGTGGCTACACCTGCTGTGCCAAAACACCGGCCCCCGCCTCCTGTGCTCTGCATAAAGGGACAAGCAGGGTTTTGTTTGGCCTCTAGCCATCTTTGCCACAGTCTGTGGTCATCTTTTCATCATAATAATGTCCTGTTGTCCTGGGTACACAGTCCCCTGTCTGAATTAGCTGTTAAGATAAAGGCCCTAGACTCCAGTTTCCTTAACTGCACCTTTCAGCTTAACAGTTTCCTCTTCCTCTGTGTCTAACTAGTGGCTCAAGCCCTCTAAAGGATTCCTAAGTTCAGCTGTACGTTTGGTAGGTCGGGAACCTCTATTTCCTCTTTTCAGTTCCATCATTTTAAAGCTCTTGTCCCATTACCATCACTTCAATCTTATTCCTTTCACACATTGCATGTTCTGACTTTATATTCAGCGTATGATAATTTCCATTTCTGTGATCTTTGTGGTCTTTATTTATTTGTTCCTGGGCTGATTCCTTCCAGATAATTACTTCCCTGGTGCATGTCTGTGTGAAACCTTACTGAACTTGGAGCTCTATTTTTTTTTATTTTTCAAATTTATTTATTTATTAGAAAGTAAGATTGGATGTTCCACCTGCTGAGTTACTCCCTAAATGGCCCAAATTGCGTCCAGGTCAGGAGCCAGGAGCTTGGAACTCCACCCAGGTCTCCCACGTGGGTACCAGGAACCCAACTACTGGAGCCATCACTGGTGCTTGCCAGAGTCGGGATAGGACTCTGCAAGTCCTATCTGCAGATAGGATGCAGTTGTCAACTGCTTGGCCAAACAGCTGCCCAGCACTTCATTCTAGGAGGCCGGAATTCAGAGCACATCTCCCCCCAGGAGCTGGCCGTGCTGTTTCCAGGCCCTTGGCAGTCCTAAGGATGCATCAGGAACTACATTAAAATACACCCGCAGCTTGGGTTTGTCTGGCTGCACAGAAGGGGAGAGTGTAGCCCCAAACCTATGAGAGGGTGAACCTGTGGTTGGGGATTCTTAAAGGAGAAGTAAGACTTCGTGGTTGAGGAAGGAAGGCAAGAGCCCAGGCAAGCTGCCCCACCACCTGCCTCTGTGGCACATCTTTTATTTGGGGGGTGGGGGTTAACTCTCCCACCGTTGGTGTCACCTTTTGGGGGTGCTAGTCTGATGCAAAGATAAGATTCGATTTTTCCCTTTGTGTGGGCTCTGGACTTTTTTCTCCATGTGAGCCATTAAAACTGAAACGCTCAGCACTGGCTCCCTTCGTAGTTTTTGGCCTCCGGGAATGTCTGTCTTTTTTTTTTTTTTTTTTAAACTACCTTAACAGTATAGCAAATAGATTTTAAAATGTTTCCGCTCCCATTTTGGGAATGGGTCAAAGATATCTGACAATTAGTAGCAGATATCGGGGGGCATGAAATCACACCTAAAATGCGTTGTGATCCTAAATGTGCTGCAGTCTTTGGGCGGCCTTCCTGTAGAATCTTAAAAAGGAAAAAAGTGGAACTGCAGACATTGCTTGCTTGGCCTTCTACATTCTCAGGGAATTCTGTTGAATTTCGCTTTTATGTGTTTGGACGTTTTGTAACTCTCCTTTTTTAAGTCATTGATGAACAATGGAGAGCGGTAGCTATGAGGCTATCCCTGTCTCCTTTCTGCTTTGTTCCTTTGCGTCTTTAATGGAAATCTGGCTGCTTTTCCCTGTGAAGCAGGCACCAAGGTGGAGAGCGCCTCCTTAGGAATTTGGGCCGCTGGTCTTGGGACGCTCTGCCCCGGTTGGTCAGAGTACCGCTCTTTCGTGAGCTCTGGGGCGTCTTGGCTTTACAATTCCCTGTTGCTTAATGTTTACAGTTTCATGTTTATAGCTTCTGCCCCGTGCGTGCCTAACCCAGTGCTCATCAAAGACGCAAGCAGACCACTAAGCCGATTTCTGGGTCTTCTTGTAGTTTTCTCTCCTGAAGATCCACGCGCACCGGCGGCCTCAGTCTCCCCAGACGCTGATCTGCATTCAACTCACTGCAGTGAGAGCACCCAGGAGCCAGAAGTTGACTTCAGGCACAAGGCTAGGGTCAGTGTAGGGTCCAGCTGTTTGCTTCTCCACTCTCCTGGCTCCTGGACTTGGGCTGCAGGCTGCCAGTGTCCGGAAGTCATGGCTTCATATACTGTGTTCAGGTTCCTGATCAAGGAAAGGCAAATCTAGTCCTTGTACTCCATCTGGATTGGAAATAGAAGCTTTTGGCTTTGCATTTCTAACCACAATTACCTTTATTTTTTAAAAAAGGTTTATTTGAGAGGCAGAGTTATAAAGAGAGGGAGAGGGAGAGGGACAGGGAAGGAGGGTGGGAGGAAGGGGGGAGAGAGAGAGAGAGAAAGAGAGAGAGATTGATCGATCGATCCATCTGCCATTTGCTGGTTCACTCCCCAAATGGCCACAGTTGTCAAGGCTGGGCCAGGCTGAAGCCAGAAGCCGGAAGCCTAGAACTCCATCTGGTTCTTCCACGTGGGTGCAGGGGTCCAAGCAATTGGGCCATCTCCTGCTGCTTTTCCAGGCACATTAGCAGGGAGCTGGATTAGAAGTGGAACAGCTGGGACTTGAATCAGTGGGATTCATCATATGGGATGCTGGCATTGCAGGTGGTGGCTTACTCTGTTATGCCACAATGCTAGCCCCATTGCCTTTATTTTTTTTTTTTAAATATTGATTTCAAAGGCACAGTGGGAAAGGGAGGGGGAGAGGGAGAGAGGGAGAGGGAAGAGAGGGAGAAGGATTTAGGGAGAGGAGAGAGAGAGAATGATCTTCCATTTGCTGTTTCACTCTCCAAATGCCCACAACAGCCAGGGCTGGGCCAGGCTGAGGCCAGGAGCCTGGAACTCCGTCTGTGTCTCCCACATGGATGGCAGGCACCTTGGCTGTTTTCCCAGGCACATTAACAGGTAGCTGCATTGGAAGTGGAACAACTGGGATTCGAGCCAGGGCCCTAATATGGGATGATGGGGTCGCAAGCGGTGGCTTAACCTGCTGTACCACAATGGTGGTCCCAACCCTTAATTCATTTATTGCTTGCTCTAGGATTCCATCTTGGATCTTTAGCTTACCACGTTATACTGAATCGCTTCAGGAAAAAAGTGTGGAAACCTTGTAAGAGTACAGTGGCATTTCCTACCTTCCTTTTTTTTTTTTTTTCTATTTTTCATGTTCCATCTATTTCTATTTTTGAAAATAATTGAGGTGCTATATAGTCTATACAATTCCCCTTTTACATGTATAGTTCAGTGGTTGACAAAGTTGTACCACCACCAGGACATTGCATCCAGAACGTCTTCTCCACCCTCAAAGAAATCCCATCCCCGTTAGCAGTCTTTCCAGCGCTCTCTCCCCTGAGCCCTAGGCACCTTGAGTATGTTTTCCAGTCACCTTTTCTAGATCCTTCATATAAATGGTATCATAGAATTGCTGTATAGATCTTAACCCCAGGAATACCGTGTCATTTCCAGTAGATGCGAGTTTGGTGTGCTTTCCCTTGGTCCTGAAGAGCGTCCCCTCACACTGTTTGTAGTGTTCCTTCTCTGGCGGGGGGCCATGTCATCCATGCTGTATGACAAAGTCACAGCCGGAGGAGGGGAACTCCGCAAAGCAGGAAGCCCCTGACTGAACTGAAGCCATCTTCTCTGTTGTTTTTATTAGGCTTAATAATGATGTAGGCATTGGGTTTCGGTGTGGGGATCATGGATATCAATGTAAGCGAAATTGTTGTTCCTTGTAAAAAAAAATTGAGTTACAAGAGGTGACTGGAGAAATAATAGAGGAATCTCCTAAAATTCGTCTAGAGCAAAATGTTATTAGGAACATGAGTCATGAGGACTTTTATGAGAAAATAGAACAGAAAGAGCATGCAGGTGCTTGTTCCCACAGACGACCCCACCTCCCCCCGCCTTACACAGCAGTGTATGAAGAGAATGGTCGGCACCTAGTTAATATCACAGCAAGTGGACTGATGCGCAAGCTCTGCCTTTCTTACTAAGGTTAGGGCGTTATGCCCCTGCTTGGAAATGTAGAACAAAGGAACAAGGAACTCTCACATGAGGCAATGGAACAGATCCTATAAAAAACACAGCTCTTGGGGGTGTACCTTACCTTTAGAAAAACAGGATCGAATCATTAGAACTTGCTCTATACACTTTTAACCTTTTAAAATAAATCGATTAACCTATGAAACCTTAGACTTTTTGTCTAGCACCTTTAGATAAGTTAAGCAGGTTTCGTATGGCTGATGCATCCACTATGAAGAGAGAAAAGATTAATAGGGAGGTTACGATGAGTCCGTGAAAGGAAAATGAAACAAGATTAATAGAGAAAGGTTATGCATAGACGATCGCTTGTGATGTGTTCTTTCTCAGAAAGGATAGAGGCTTAGGAGGAAGAAGGCTTAATGAAAAGTGTGTGTAAAAGAGTATAAAATAAAGCTCTGAGAAGGAACGGCAGAGTGATGCTGTCCTTGCTTCCTAAACCCCGTCTCCTCATCTCCCTTCTTCGCTGACGCCTCCCCTCCTTTGGGACCCCTGGACCTGCCGAGGCTGGACCGCGGCACTTCTCCATATCAGATTCCAAACAGGGAGCCAGGGAGCTGCTGTCATAGACAAATGGCACTGCTTGATAAGTTGAGTTTTACAGGAAATTTGTCTATTTTCTCTAAATTACTGAATATATTGCTGTCAAGTTGTTCATATTATTCCCTTAGTTTGCTTTAGATGCTGTGGTTTCTGTAGTCGCATCCCCTCTTTCTGTGTGGATACTGATGATTTGTGTTTTCTCTTGATTAGGTTTGCTAGCAGTTTATAGTTGCAATCTATTCAGAGTTGAGATTTTATTTTATTAATTTTCTATATTGTCTATTTTTTATTTAATCAATTTCTATTGTATATTTTATTCATTTTTCTACTTATTTCAGGTTTAATTTGCTATTTTTTGTAACTTCTTTAGCTATCAACTTATGTCATTGATTTTATTTCTTTTTTTTTTAAAGAATTATTTTATTTATTTGAAAGATAGAGTTACAAAGAGAGGTAGAGCCAGAGAGAGAGGGCTTCCATTCTGCTGCTTCACTCCCCAAATGACTGCAACAGCCAGGGCTGAGCTGATCCGAAGCCAGGAGCCAGGAGCTTCTTCTAGGTCTCCCACATGGGTGCCATGGCCCAAGCACTTGGGCCATCTTCTACTGCTTTCACAGGCCTTAGGAGAGAGCTGGATCAGAAGAGGAGCAGCTGGGACTCAAACTGGAGCTGGGATGCTGGTGCTGCAGGCTGGGGCTTTAACCCACTGCACCATAGCGCTGGCCCCGATTTTATGTATTTTTAAAGATTTATTTATTTATTTGAAAGTCAGTGCTACACATAGAGAGAACAAGAGGCAGAGAGAGAGAGAGAGAGGTCTTCTATCCGCTGGTTCACTTCCCAATTGGCTGCAACAACCAGAGCTGTGCCAATCCAGAATCAGGAGCCAGGTGCTTCCGTCAGGTCTCCCACACAGGTGCAGGAGCACAAGCACTTGGGCCATCTTCTACTGCTTTCCCAGGCCATAGCAGAGAGCTGGATCAGAAGTGGAGCAGCCAGGACTCGAACCGGCGCCCATATGGGATGCCGGTGCTGCAGGCAGCGACTTTATTCACTATGCCACAGTGGCCACCCCTATGTCATTGATTTTAAACTTTTCTCCTCTCTATAAACATTTAAGGTTATGACTTTTCCTTCATTATAGTATTAGTTGCAACCCCCAATTTTTTTTTAAGATTTATTTATTTATTTATTTGTAAGACAAAGTTACAGAGAGAGAGAGAGAGAGAGAGAGAGATCTTCCATCTCTAGGTTCACTCCCCAAATGGCCACAATGGCTGGAGCTGGGCCTGTCCAAAGCCGTGAGCCAGGCACTTCTTCCAGGTCTCCCCTGTGGGTGCAGGGGCCCAAGGACTTGGGCCTTCTTCTGCTTCTTTCCCTGGCTCTTTAGCATGGAGCAGGTTTGGAAGTGGAGCAGCCAGGACTTGAACCAGTGCCCACATGGGATGCCAACACTGCAGGCACAGGCTTAACCTTCTACTCCACAGTGCCGGCCCGCAAACCCAAATTTTTGTGTATTGCTTGTTCATTGTTATTCTGTTCCAGGTGTTTTCTAATTTTCCTTATGATCCCTCCTCTCCTCCCTTTGACCCACGGGGTATTTACCAGTATACTGTTTCGTTTCTGAATATTTGGGACTTTTCTAGCTATCAGTGAGTTCTTTCCGATCTGGCTTTCCCAAATCCCTTTGATCTTTGCAGGACCTTGTTGAGTCTCACCATGCACATGTACTGCCCAAGTTTGGTAAACTGACATCTCAAGTGGCCTCAGTGGTCTCCCACCTCCTGGTACCCACACCCCGTAGAGTCCTCTGCCTTTGAGTGTGGGGTGGTCCTACTGACTCACTTCAGACCCACGGAATCCAGCAGAGGTAGTGGCCCGCTGCATCTGTGGGGAGGTCACTAAATACCACGCACTCTGTCTTGTTGGCAGAATCTCTGGCTTAGAGGTCCCTGTGGCAAGGAACGGAAGACAGTCTCAGGCCAACAGGCAACAGATGAGCACACACCCAGGGCAGTACATTTGGAAGTGGTCACGCCCCGGCTGAGCCTTCAGATGAGACACAGCCTTGGCTGACTATAGCTTTGTAAAAGTACCGGAAGGAGAGGTCTCAGCTAGGCTGTGAGAGGATTCCTGAGCCATAGAAACTGTCAGATAAGAAATGTGTGTTATTCTAAGAGGGAAACTTTAGGTAGTTTGTTGACCAGCACCAGATAACCAAAGAAAGTACAGCAAATCCTCAGACACGCTTCTGCAGCTCCTTCTTCCTGGGGACCAGGCTCTGAAAGTGCTGGTGGCTTTATTTTTCCCCCTTAAAGGAAAGCTTTATTGACTTGTGATGAGTAGACAGCAGGAAGGAATGGCTCCCAAAGTCCTGATGGCTCCGATGGCACAGCACTCAGATCTCCATGTGTGTCCAGATATTTTAAGGACAAGCATTGAGTTATCAAGTTCTTTGTGTCTTGAGCAAGTTTAACTTAATACCAGATTTCTAATGAGTGTTTCTTTAGTATTTGTCGGCCTATACATTTTCCAGCTCAAACTACACCCATGCAACCTTGACCAGGGAAGTGTCTCAGAGGGAGGAAGGGAGAGCCTTTGCAGGGCCCCTGTGTTGAAGCTCTGGGTCTCCATGGATGCTTCTTCCTCCCCTTCCACACCAGGGAGGGATGGCAGCATCCTCTGTGGCTGCTGGGTTTACTGATGACACCACCTGCAAGTGCAGGGGAGGGGGCTGGTGTTGTGGCATAGCAGGTAAAGCCATGGCCTGTGATGCTGGAGTCCCACATGGGCACCAGTTTAAGTCCAGGCTGCTCTACTTTCTTTCTTTCTTTTTCTTTTTCTTTTTTTTTCTTTTTTTTTTTTTTTTTGGACAGGCAGAGTTAGACAGTGAGAGAGAGAGAGAGAAAGGTCTTCCTTTGCCGTTGGTTCACCCCCCAAGTGGCCACTATGGCCAGCATGTTGTGGCCGGTGCGCTGCATGGATCCGAAGCCAAGAGCCAGGCGCTTCCTCCTGGTCTCCCATGTGGGTGCAGGGCCCAAGGACCTGGGCCATCCTCCACTGCCCTCCCGGGCCACAGCAGAGAGCTGGACTGGAAGAGGAGCAACCAGGACAGAATCCGGTGCTCCAACCAGGTTTAGAACCGGGGTGCTGGTGCCGCCGGTGGAAGATTAGCCTAGTGAGCTGCGGTGCTGGCCTAGGCTGCTCTACTTTCAACCCAGCTCCCTATTAATGTGTCTAGGAATTCAGTGGAACATGGCCCAATTGCTTGGGCCCCTGCGTCCACGTGGGAGACCCAGATAAAGCTCCTGGCTCCTGGCTTCAGCCTGGCCTAGCCCTGGCTGTTGTAGCTATTTGGGGAGTGAACCAACACATGGAAGACCCCCCCCCCGCCCCACCTTTTTCTCTGGAATTCCGACTTTCAAATAAATAAGATAAAAAAAAAAAGTGCAGGAGAATTAGCTGCCCGTGGAGTAAACCTTATCCAGTAGGAATTGGAAGATAGGCACAAAGTGGGCAGATAAATCCCATTTGCTCTCTCTGTTCTGTAGGCCTTTCTGAGGCCCCCCCCAGAAAAATCTCGTAGCCCCAGCAAATGCGTCACTCAATGACCAGCTACATTTCTTCACATCTCGTGGTAAGGAATGACCACCCAATAGTGGCTCACCGGCCCTGCTGTGCCTCTTCCTTTGCTGTGCCTACACTTTGCTTTCAATGTCCATCTCGGTCAAGGATTCCTGAGGAGCACACCTCGCAGAACCGACGGAGCCATGCCTCACTTTTCCAGTCGCAAGGCTGGTTTCCCGTGTTGTCATGTGTCCTGGCTATCCGGCTCCAGTTCTGTCAAACTCAATGCGAATGGTAGTGGATATAAGAACTGACTGATTTAGGAAAGAATCCATTTGAAGGAAACTTGACTTAATGTGGACTTTGCAGTGTGCTCCCAGGTTTCCTAATGACTGGACAGAGTGAGCTAAAACATTTTTAGACAATGAACAGTTTCCTAACTTTCCCAGTGAAATTCAATTATACTCTGGGAAAAACTTTCGCCTGCGTCCCAAGTCACTGTGTTGCCAAGCTTCTTACAATTTGTGCCATCACTCTTTCCAGCAAAAATAGGAGAGTACTTCAAACACATTTACAGGAAAATAGACCCAAAATATCAGTTTATTTTCATGTAAAAATGTTTGAAACCCATGCATGATGATTTTTTCATAATACGCATTTTCTATAAACCTTTTGAAGACCTGTTGTATAGAGGGATTTTTTTTTTTCTCGAAAGGGCAACCCAGAGACAAAGAAAGGCACAGACCATTCTCTTCTCTCACCAGTTCTGATTTTCAGCAGCGCACTAGGGAGAAGTAAAAACTCAGACATGTTGGAAGGTTTTAAATAAATGGAAGCCCACAAATAAAATAATTGCAGATGCGTGCCAGTTCCTCTCCTTCCACAATACTGCATGCAATCAGATAAAAGCTTTCCTCCTCAGCCTCTGTCTTCATGTAAATTCGGTGCAATTTATTTTCCCTTTAGCCTCAAAGCTTGATAAGTACAGCCCGACCAAAGGCTGTTAATGAAAGCAGCCCCTAGATATTAAGAAAAAGTGTGTTTCGCCGGTTGCTGCTCATTATTTCCAAGCAGCAAATTACAGGCTCTTTCATTAGTGCACGTGGAGCTCAGGAGACGGTGTCTGAGAGACGGCACAACCTCGTTTCCTCCCAACACTCATTTCCTCGCGTGGACTGTGGCTCCTCCGTGCTTTAATGGAGCTCATCAGAGCCTGGAGCTGCCCCGGTCATTTAACAATCAAACAGCTCCATGGTGGGTATGGAGAGAGCTCTGGTCCCCATCCGCGTGAGGCATTACGGCACGTCGATGGGAAGCCCCTTGTTTAGCTTTGGGGTGGGATAGGGTTGAGGGAAAATTGAGGGGGCACTTTTCCAACATGGAGTCAGTTCTTGAGGGCTCAGTGGGATCCACATGAACTCATGGGGTGGGGGAGTTGTAGACATTAAAAAATGTGTTCTGAGCTGATTTTTGCTTTTAGCAAACAACCATGGCGGGTAGTCATTCTTTGGGTACCGAGCTCACTCTGGGCCTCAGAGGCTTTCCTCTGAATGGCAATGGGGATGTGCACCCAACAGGAATGAAATATGACAGCCTGTGTTACTCCAGAGCTGGGTAAATAGGAGAGTGTAAACATAAAATAAAGCTCTACTTAAATTATCTCCTGAATAATTTCCTACTGAGTAACTCCCTCTCAGTCTATAAATATACTCAAGGTATCCCTTAGCAAGGAACGAAACCCCTAGAATATTCAACCCTAACTGATTGACTAAAAAGGGAATTTATAGACTTTTTTAAAGATTTATTTAATTTGAAAGTCAGAATTACACAGAAAGAGAAGGAGAGGCAGAGAGAGAGAGTTAGAAAGTCCTCCATCTGCTGGTTCACTCCCCAATTGGCCACAATGGCTGGAGCTGCGCCGATCCAAAGCCAGGAGCCAGGTGCTTCTTCCAGGTCTCCCACGTGGGTGCAGGGGCCCAAGGACTTGGGCCATCTCCCACTGCTTTCCCAGGGCACAACACAGAACTAGATGGGAAGTGGAGCAGCCGGGACTTGAACTGGTGCCCATATGGGATGCTGGCACTACAGGTGGCTTTACCCACTACATCACAGTGCTGGCCCAGGAATTTATAGTTACAGGAGAGGCCAGCCACAGGGAAGATGGATTTGGTGGCTCAGGTAGTGCCACCAGGGCCTGGCTTCTCACCATGCCACAGCTCTGATTTCTGCTCTGTTGATTTCATTCTCTGCTAGGCTCTCTACTTACTGGGCAAGATGATCGCAAAACCCCAAACTGCGTCTCAGTCCTGCAACATCAGCATAACTCTCTGAGAGTGCAAATGAAAATCACAGAATGAAGCCTGGATGCCTTGGATTTCAAAGGTCTCGGGTCATTTCCCCATCCATGTCAGTTATTGGTTATTTGTTAAACAATTGCAAGGAGAATGCTAGTGCTACTGCTGTATGGACTGAAGTTAATAAAGAAATATTAAGTAAAAATTTGGTATCCGGTTAGGCCCTTTGCAGGACACAAAGTTTATACTTTTTGATTACCCGTCTACCTGTGGGTTACCTGCAAGGGATGTGAGGAAGGTTGAGAAGGTGCACTATCCCTGTAATAGTTCTTCTATAAGTGTTACCAAAAAGAAGGTGCCAAGTGACCCAAGCAATCTTATGCTGTCTCCCGAATTGCTTGTGTTGCTTTCTTATCAAGCTAGTGCCCTATTTACCTTACTGTTGTGTGACCTGGCAAGTTTCCCAGCCTCAGTTTCTCCTTCTCTGCTGTGTGGGCAATCACATCTCACAGGGTTCCCACGAGAACACAGTAAAGTAGTGCACGGAACGGAACCCAGCCAACCTCCTGGCCTGTAGGAAGCTGCAGGCAAAGATTTGTTCCTTTGTGCTGTGGTTTGCATTGAGTTTGCGGGTGCGCCCCGGGGTTCATGTGTTGGGAGCTCTGTCCTCAGTATGATGATGTTAAGAGGTGGTGGGGCCTGCTGGAGGGTCATCAGGTCCAGGAGCATGGCAGGCTAGGAGGGGATTAAGACAGTTCTCATGGGGCCCTGAATTTGTTCTTACTACATGTTTGTTATACAAAGGGGGAGGCCTGGCCCTTCCTCTCTCTCTGGTTTCCTGTCTGCTGGTGTCACCTCTCCCTCTCACGTGCACTCCTACCGTTGTGATGCTGTCCCCTATGAGGTCCTCACTAGAGCTGCTGCCATGTCCTCGACTCTTCAAACTGCGAGCTGGAGCCAGTGCCGTGGCTCACTTGGTTAATCCTCCGCCTGCGGCACCGGCATCCCATATGGGTGCCGGTTCTAGTCCTGGTTGCTCCTCTTCCAGTCCAGCTCTCTGTTATGGCCAGGGAGGGCAGTGGAGGATGGCCCAAGTCCTTGGGCTTCTGCACCTGCATGGGAGACCAGGAAGAAGCACCTGGCTCCTGGCTTCGGATCAGCGCAGCAATGGCCGTAGCAGCCATTTGGGGGGTGAACCAACAGAAGGAAGACCTTTCTCTCTCTCTCTCTCTCTCTCTCTCTCTCTCTCACTGTCTAACTCTATCTGTCGAAAAAAAAAAAAAAACCCTGCGAGCTAGACAAACCTCTTTTCTTTATATAGTGCTCAGCCTTGGGCGTTTCGTTATAGTAATAGAAAAATGGATAAGATATTTTGCTTTGTCAGTATCTTTATCCCCTTTACTTTGCTGCTAAATTTTGTCTATATCTACCTCTCTGTAATTTCTCACCTCTCATTTATTCATTTACTTTTATAAAGATTGATTGACTTAAAAGGCAGAGTGAGTGAGAGAGGGGGAGGAAGAGCCATCTGCTGGCTCACTTCCCAAGCAGTGGCAACAGCAGGGGCTGGTCTGGGTCAAAGCCAGGGGTCTGGAGCTCCATTGGTGCTTCCTGTGTGAGTAGCAGGGGCCCAAGTACTGGGATGACCCTCCACTGCCTTCCCTAGCACACTAGCAGGGAGCTGCGGGAGGGTGCAATGAAGACAGAAGCCACTGCATCTGTTATAACACACTCTCCCTCCGAAGACTTAATTTTCAACATGTTTCCTTTTTGTATTGTCTAGTTTTTTTTTTTTTTTTTTAAACTGTAAACAGAGCAGCTGGAACTAGAGCCGGTGCTCTCATATGGGATGGTGGAGTTGCAGGCAGCAGCCTAGCTCCCTGCACCACAATGCTGGCCCCCTCCTCGAGGTCTTGATGCTCTAATCCAACTTTGGCCCTAACCATCCTCTTGGATGGCTTCTGGATCATCTAGCACGTCTTCAGTCTTATCTTGTTAGGTCTCTGTAGCATCCGACGCTCCTGACTGCTGCCTCCTTTCTAAACCTCTCCTCCTTTCACATGGATGCTATGCTTCTCCTCTTGGTCTGAGCCTGCCGTGGGGCTGGGCTACTCCATCCTCCCAGCCCGCTTTTTATTCCAGCCTCTGCCTCCCCCATGCTAGCCTGGGTTCACAGCAGCCACTCTACGTGTTCTCTCTAAGGGCCATGGTCACATCCATTGTTTATTTGCTGTCTCCTTCTGAATCTGAAACTCCACCCCTAATTTCTTTTCCCTAGAGATCATGATGCAAATAGATATTTGAGGAAGCCGGGGCTCCCTGTATGTTGGGTACTGTGTTGGGTTCTGAGGCTACATTTGTCTTTAAGATACGTTTGAACCTTCCCACAGTGTTCAGCAGTGTGTAGAGAAGTGAAAGTGTGTTATAACAGACACTGTGGCCTCTGTCTTCATTGCACATAGACACACACACACACACACACGCACACCCAGATCACTCACTCTGGGGAAGGCATCAGTGAACAGCCCTTATAGGAAGTAGCTGAGGCCTCCAGCCCACAGTCCCATGACAGAGCCTGGAAGTGGGTTCTCCAGACCACAGCCTCGTCTAATAGCTTGTCTGTGACCTCACAGGAGACCCAAAGCCAGAACCAAAAGATTCACTGCTCTCAGCTTCCTGACTCCCAGGAACTGTGGGGGTAAGAAATGCTATTTTAGCTGCTGATTTTCATGCAGCAGTGGGTAACCGAAGCAGAGCTGAAGGAGTCGGTCATTCAGTGAGGAATAGAGACAATTAAAGGAGCGCTGGCAGAACAGCTCAGCACTTCACCGCTATGATCTGGTCAGCCTTTTGCACGTTGCTATCAGGTGCTTACTTGTCCAGGTAACCGACGGTACAGTGAGTCTCCCTGGCCACTGCTCTGGTCACTTTGGCTCCTGCTGCCTCTGCTCTGCCCTCTGAGCTCAATGGCCCACTTGAAGCACAGGTCTCTGTTCACGACCAGGTTCCCTGGGGCGGTCATGACCATGACAGCTTCCTAAACCCAAAAGCTTCTTGCCCGGAATCTTACTCCTGCTGTAGGCCCACAGGTGTCCCTAACTTCTGGTCCCGCTCTGAAGACTTTATTTCCAACATGTTCCCTTTTGTATTGTCTAATTTTTTTTTAAACCATATGCAAGCATTTTTCAGTTTAAAATAATCGACATGACTCCCACTTCTGGTCATGGTCAAGGAACAAACAAGTAGAAAATACATGAAACAATAGTTTTCCAGATCTATGACCAGGAGCACAGGAGCATGATCTTTGAGAGAAGGCAAACCAACAAGATGGGTTACTGCCTGCCCCAGTGTACTGCCAGAGAGGGGGAGCCCAGGTAGAGCTCAGTGGTTTCCCTGAGTTAAAGAGACAGATTTGGGGGCCGGCACTGTGGCACAGCAGGTTAATGCCCTGGCCTGAAGCACCGGCATCCCATATGGTCGCCAGTTCAAGACCCAGCTGCTCCACTTCCGGTCCAGCTCTCTGCTATGGCCTGGGAAAGCAGTAGAAGATGCCCAAGTCCTTGGGCCCCTGCACCCATGTGGGAGACCCAGAAGAAGCTCCTGGCTCCTGGCTTTGGATCAGCACAGCTCCAGCTATTGCGGCTATCTGGGGAGTGAACGAGCAGATGGAAGACCTTTCTTTCTCTGCCTCTCCTCTCTTTGTGTAATTCTGACTTTCAAATATATAAGTAATTTTTTTTTTTTAAAAAGAGTTGAGAATTTGACGAGGTATAGATGGTTACAATTTTTAAGGCCACAAACCTGAAAGCAGAGGGCATCCTAAAAGGGGAACTCAAGAGATCTGTGGAGAGTCCCCCTTGAGACTTCAGCTTAAAGCATAAATGTAAGGAAAACAGGGCTGGGCAAAGAACTATCAGCGAAAGACGGGTGGGAAAATCACCATCATTCAGATAGACCTGGGAACAGTGCCTGCTCTCCAAGCTACAGCAGAAAGACCTTCCAGTACACGGGCCCAGGGCAGCCAGAGTTAACTTCAGTAATGTGGAAAACTTTAGACCTGGAATAAAAGCTACTCTTGTCCAGCCAAACAAATTTGAAAGGAAAAGGAGCAAAGTGCTACCAAATGACTTAATTGTATCCCAAAATAAAGCTCTAGAATAAAGGAGTATCAAGAGATTTAGCATCCAAAATAGTAAAATTCACAATACCTTTCATCCAATAACAATGATCAAGCATGTGAAGAAGCAGGAAAATATAACTCATATTAAGGTTAAAAATTAATGCAAACACTTAGAAATGATATAGATAATGGACCTAGTAGACAAGAGCATTTATATAATCACAAATATATTTCAACATGTTTGAAATATAGACAAAATAATATTTATATTAAGGAGAGACATGGAAAATATAAGAAAACCCAAAGTGAAATTTTGGCAATGAAAAATGCACTGCATGGGATTAAAAACAGATTAGATACTGCAGAAGGAATGATGACTGAACTTGAAGACATAGTGATAGGAAATAACCAGAAAAAGAAACAGTGGGAAAAAACAGAACATCAGTGAGCTGTGATACAACTTTCAATAGTCTAATACATGTGTATTTTGAGTTCCTAAACTAGGTGTCTGAGTGAGTGATATTTGAAGAAATAATGGTAAACATTTCCAAATATGATGGAGGAAAAAAACCCACAGATTGAAGACACAGAATGTACTGCAAGCATAAGAAACATGAAGAAAACTACATAGTGGCACATCTAAATCAAATTCCTTGACACAAGTGGTAAATATGTAAAAATTAGCTATAGAGAGATGGTGCTGTGGCATAGTGGGTTAAGCTACCATCTGCAGCACCAGCATCCCATATGGGCACTGGTTCAGATCCTGGCTGCTCCACTTCCCATCCAGCTCCCTACTTAAATGCTTAGGAAGGAGCAGAGGATGGCCCAAGTTCTTGAGACCCTGTGCCCATATGGGAGACCCAGTTGAAGCTCCTGGTTCCTGGCTTTGGCCTGGCCCAGTCCTGGCCATTGTGGCCCTTTAGGGAATGAACCAGCAGATGGAAGATATATCTCTCTCTCACTCTCACTCTCACTCTAACTTTCAAATGAATAAATGAATCTTTGAAAATCAATAAATTAAAAAATTAGCTATAGAAGAAAGATACATAATGGAAAGAGGAACAAGCTAAGAATGAAAGGAGACTTCTTAGTGAAGAGTTTAAATCAGGAGACAGTTTTCAGACATACAATTTGAAAGAATTTATTAACAACAGAACTTCACTATAAAAAATAAGAAAAGTTTGCCAAGAAAACAAATGGCCCCAGATGGAAATCTGGATCTGCTTAAAGGAAGAAGAGCACCAGAAGGGAAAAATATTAGAGTAAATATAAAATATGAAAATATATTAAAATTAAAAATATATAATTAGCTATTTAAATAAAAATACCATTAAATTGTGGCATTTATAACATGTAGAGGTAAAATGTATGAAAAAGTAGAGCTTTGGCCGGCTCCATGGCTCACTTGGCTAATCCTCCGCCTGCGGCACCGGCACACCGGGTTCTAGTCCCAGTTGGGGCGGCAGTTCTGTCCCGGTTGCTCCTCTTCCAGTCCAGCTCTCTGCTGTGGCCCGGGAGTGCAGTGGAGGATGGCCCAAGTGCTTGGGCCCTGCACCTGCATGGGAGACCAGGAGGAAGCACCTGGCTCCTGGCTTCAGATCAGCGGGGTGCACTGGCTGCAGCAGCCATTGGAGGGTGAACCAACAGCAAAAGGAAGACCTTTCTCTCTGTCTCTCTCTCTCATTGTCCACTCTGCCTGTCAAAAAAAAAAAAAAAAAGACGTTCATGGAAATGTGTATTATGAATAAACCAGAAATGGACTTCAAAAAATTTTTACACAAAAATTTATCTTTTAAATCCATGTTCAATAAACTTTTTGAGGTACCCTTTAGCTAATGAGTCAACTAAGGAGATAAAATGAAATAGTATCAAAATAAAGAGGAGTAGGCGTGTGATGCGGTGGTTAAGATACTGGTTGGGGTGCCCACATCTTAGAGTGCCTGAATCTGAGACCCATCTCCTCCTTCGAGTCCAGCTTCCCGCTGTTGCACACCCTAGGAGGCAGGAGGTGATGGCGCAAGTGTTTGGACCACAGCTACTCTTGTAGGAGACCTGGTCTGAATTCTGGGCTCTTGGCTTTGGTGTGGCCCTGTATTAGCTTTTGGAGGCATTTGGAGAGTAAAGCAAAGCATGGAAGATCTTTTTCTGTTTATATCTGTCTCTTTATCTTTCTGCCTTTCAAATAAACCAAAATAAATTAATTTAAAAAATCAAAAATAACAAGGGCAGAAAACAAGGAAGACAATAAGACCTGAGGTAACAAATAGCAAACAAGTTGAAAAATAGTAGATTTAGACCCACACCTATCTGTTATTATCACATTGAATCAGGAGTGGGTGGTTAGGCTAGTGGCTAAGATGTCTAGAAGGCCTATTGGAGGGTCTGGGTTTGATTCCTTGCTCTGTCTGCTGGCTCCAGTTGTTGAGTTGATCTCCACAAGATAACTGTGGTAGATATTTCTGGACTATGTTAATTACTTCAAGTTCAGTTGAAATGCCATCTGGATGTTTTATTACCTAAAGATGAGTTGTACTGGGGCTGGTACTGTGGCTCAGTGGGTTAACGCCCTGGCCTGAAGCGCCGGCATCCCATGTGGGCGCCGGTTCTAGTCCCGGCTGCTCCGCTTCCGGTCCAACTCTCTGCTATGGCCTGGGAAAGCAGTGGAGGATGGCCCAAGTCCTTGGGCCCCTGCACCCGTGTGGGAGACTGGGAAGAAGCTCCTGGCTTCAGATTGGTGCAGTTTCGGCCATTGAGGCCATCTGGAGTGAAGCAATGGATGGAAGACCTCTCTCTCTCTGCCTCTACATCTCTATAACAAAATCTGTCAAATAAACAAAATAAATCTTTAAAAAAAAGAAAAAGGGCCGGAGCCACAGCTCACTAGGCTAATCCTCCACCTTGCAGCGCCAGCACACTGGGTTCTAGTCCTGGTTGGGGCTCCGGATTCTGTCCCGGTTGCCCCTCTTCCAGGCCAGCTCTCTGCTGTGGCCCAGGAGTGCAGTGGAGGATGGGCCAAGTGCTTGGGCCCTGCACCCCATGGGAGACCAGGAGAAGTACCTGGCTCCTGCCATCCGATCAGCACGGTGCGCTGACTGCAGTGCGCCGGCCGCGGCGGCCATCGGAGGGTGAACCAACGGCAAAGGAAGACCTTTCTCTATGTCTCTCTCTCTCACTGTCCACTCTGCCTGTCAAAAAATAAAAAATAAATAAATAAATAAATAAGAAAGAAAAAGATGAGTTGTAAAGTTAACCACAATCATCATCTCTTTATATTCGAAAGTAAAGGAAATGAGAAGGGTAGAGAAATTATAAATAAGTTTACTGATACCTAATTAAATAATAATTAGAATCCATACTAATTTTATATATAGTATTCATACAAGGAATCTTCAAAAAGTTTATGGGAGTATGCACTATCAAAAAACTCTACTTGGGATCCAACACTGTGATGTGGTGGGTAAAGCCAACTCCTGCAGTGCCAGCATCCCATATGGGCGCCGCTTCCAATCCAGCTCTCTGCTATGGCCTGGGAAAGCAGTGTCTCCCCGCTGCTGTTGACTGTAGAAATGCTCACAGGGGCTAGAGCCAGGAGCTGGGAGCTCAGCCAGGGTCCCCCGCGTGGGTCACAGGGACTCGAGCGCTGCAGCCGTCACTTGCTGTACCACACATGCACTGGAATTGGAAGTGGAGCCAGAACTGGAACCCAGACGCTCTGATCAGTGATGTGGGCATCCCAAGCAGTGTCTTCACTGCTGTCTAGATCAAATGTCTGCTCCTATAATTTTATCTTTAATCCATTTTTTCATGAACTTTTTGGAGTACCCGCATATACAGATTACTGTATCCAAGAGGACTTTAAAAAGTTCACAGAAAATGAATATTTAGTTTGAAAAAAACTATGCTTGGATTTCAAAATTTTTACATAAAATCAGGCTTACATTTTAATTCTATTTTCCATGATTTTTTTGAAGTCTCCTCATATGTATGCACACACATTTTATGTAAATACACACACAAAATACACATAATAAGGAAGGACATGTATAACTATTACCATCTTCATATCTATAAATAGTTGCAAGACAGCTGTTGAACTTCCTTTTTCCGCTGTTATTTCATGTTTTCTTTTTTTTTTTCTTTTTTTTTTTTTTGACAGGCAGAGTAGACAGTGAGAGAGAGAGAGAGACAGAGAGAAAGGTCTTCCTTTGCCGTTGGTTCACCCTCCGATGGCCGCCGCGGCCGGCGCACTGCAGCCAGCGCACCGCGCTGATCGGATGGCAGGAGCCAGGTGCTTCTCCTGGTCTCCCATGGGGTGCAGGGCCCAAGTACTCGGGCCATCCTCCACTGCACTCCCTGGCCACAGCAGAGAGCTGGCCTGGAAGAGGGGCAACCGGGACAGAATCTGGCGCCCCGACCGGGACTAGAACCTGGTGTGCTGGTGCCGCTAGGCGGAGGATTAGCCTATTGAGCTGCGGCGCCGGCTTATTTCATGTTTTCTTGCCCTCAGCCAGAATCTTAACCAGTCAGAGTTTTTTACCTGATGGAGTTACTCAAACTTTCATTCCCAAGGAGTCTGCATTTTAGTAGTCCTATATATATATATATATATATATATATATATATATATATTTTTTTTTTTGTGGCTTTTCATTGACTTTTAGTCTTGGCTATAGGAGTATTCAGAAACACCTCTGGGGCGGGCTTTGTGGCCTGGCAGTTGAAACCATTACTTGGAACAGATGCTCGCATCCCGTGTCAGAGCACCTGGACTTGAGTTCTGCCTTTGCCCCTGATCCAGCTTCCTGCTAATGTGTGCCCTGGGGGTTGGGCTGGGCAGCACATGCTGGTTCAAGTGCTAGGGCCCCTGTCATCCATGTGGGGGACTGGGATGGAGGTCTAATACTGGCCCAATTCCTGTTGTGGCCAATTGGGGAATGAACCAGTGGGTGGAAGATCCTCTCTCCCTGCCTTTCAAATAAAAGTAGATAGAAAACATTACAAAGAAACAGCTCAGGGTGTTGCCCATGTCCTTGACATGATCCTCCCTACCTCTCTACCAGCTGTGTAGCAAGAACACCACCTCCCCTTGGTAGTTAGGATAAGTCAGGCCAGCCAGAAGAGTAACCCTATTCTTCACCTATTGGTTCAGGCACACAAGGAATCCCCAGTGGCCAGGTGGCGTCTGGACTTCCAGTTTAGTGGGTCTTTAGTCTCCAGTCAAATCATTTCTGCCCTAAGAATCAGGACCTCTAAACTTGCAGAGCGCAACGTGGCGTAGCTGCGCAGCCAACTTTCTGTGAGTTCTTGGGTGTCTTAGTGACAGACAGTACCACCATCTCCTTCTCCTGACTGCTGAACCAACCTGGGTTTCTGCTCCTGCTGCTTTGTCTCGGCTGCTCACTCACAGCCTCGCTGCGTCCTGCCTTCGCCGTCCAGGGTGTTGTCTCCCAGCAGTTGTGGTAATGGGGTTGTTAGCAGGCCATCATGCCGGCTGCTTTCTGGGCGATCCTCCGTGTAGCTGGCACAGACTTGAGTCTGCTGCTCCACTTCTTATTCCTGGAAGCACAGATGAAGGCGTCTGATGAATGGCAGCACCAGCAGTAGAGCTTGTGCGGCTTGCCGGGACGAGAGAGTCCCGGGGATATCATGATCTTCAATTCCTGCAGTTGGCATCATTGTGTCAGACTCTTTGCTTCCAGGCTCTCGACTAAGAAATGAAAAACAGTGACCAAATCTCATTGTCACTGAACTCCAGATTACTCTGTTCATTGGAGCTTCTCCAAACAGAAGGGCTTTCAGATGAAGGGGACTTCTCTCCATACAACTTTACCCTGGGATTTGCGGGAGCCAGGGCTCAGCGTCCGACACCACGCAAGGATTAGTCAACAGTTCGGTTTCTGAATCTTTGTGGCTCTAAGGGTTCCCCAAAACCAATAATGAGAAAATGTAACGAGCTCCGATCAGGCCACGACAGCTATGGGTGTGTGAGGAGGACCTTTTAAAGGAAAACCAAGAATGGGATCTGAAGGAAGCCTGTATTCAAATCACCAGGGGCCACTGGGGTCAGGGTTCTCTTTTTGATTAGAAAGGAATTGCTAGCAGGAACCAGACCTGTCAGAGGAAGAGTGCAACATACAGCGTCCGAGCTTTGCATTTTAGCAAGTACCTTTTTGAATGCAGTTCAGAATGCTTTACAGCCACTCCACTGATTTCAATTCACTCTTAAAATTACTGTCCCAGAAACTGAAGGCAATACTTTCCTACCTAGGTTTAATACATTTTTTCCCATTTCCATTTTTTTAAACATAGCCATGATACAGTTTTGTTGCCTTTTTTTTTTTTTTTTTTTTGACAGGCAGAGTGGACAGTGAGAGAGAGAGACAGAGAGAAAGGTCTTCCTTTTGCTGTTGGTTCACCCTCCAATGGCTGCTGCGGCCGGCGCACCACGCTGATCCAAAGGCAGGAGCCAGGTGCTTCTCCTGGTCTCCCATGGGGTGCAGGGCCCAAGCACTTGGGCCATCCTCCACTGCACTCCCGGGCCACAGCAGAGAGCTGGCCTGGAAGAGGGGCAACCGGGACAGAATCCGGCGCCCTGACCGGGACTAGAACCCGGTGTGCCAGCGCTGCAAGGCAGAGGATTAGCCTAGTGAGCCGCGGCGCCGGCCATTTGCTGCCTTTCAACATCATCATCAAAGTACTTTACAAATATACCTATGTAATGTATGGAAAGAGAAAGGATCTGTATTTCAGACATATTCTTAAAAGAATGGATATTTGCTCTGAAAATCTGTGTGGTACAGGTATCTGAATCTCTTGGGAGCTTATTTAACAAGGTGAAAAAGACATGCTTATAAACAAGAGAAACACAAAGAAACGTTAACTGTCATGTAGAAGGGATGAAGTTGGAGCTGGGACCCACCTTCTTTCAGAGCGCAAGCAGGTGCGAGAGCTCCAGGCAGGGCTGCTCTGGGTGACAGGAGGTGGGAGGACACCTAGTGTCCTAGTGAACACTCCTCCTCGCCCCACCCCTCTCCAAGCAGCGCCAGAAGAGGGTTGGTAGCACTCAGTTTTGCAATCACCCTTAAGGAAAGAAAAACATGTTTCTCTTTCCTTGAATCGTAGGTTCTGAGTATGTAGCCGGGCAGTAGTGACTCTGTTCATCCGGGATTTTGGGGGCAACCTTGCCCCTGTTGTCTTTTTGTTCCCTGGTTCCTGTCGCCGTGCTTATCCCTGCATGCCTGTACTCTGGATCTTCTGCCTCCCAAATCCTACCCAGCCTGGAGGTTCGCCGAAAATCCTCTCTCTTCTCTAAAGTCTTCCCCGACTTTTCCAGTTGGATGTAACCTCCGCTTTCTGTGAGGTCCAGCTACTGCACGATTAATTCGTGTGGGATGAATGAAGTATTTTCTGCTGAATTCACCTGCGTGGTGACAGATGTTAGAGATAAGGTGGTGAGTGAGGTGGGTAGGGCCCTGCCCTGCAGAGAGCCTATCTGGTGGCATGAGGTAGCGATAGAGCCAGTCCACAAAACATCAGCAGAGAACAGGAGCCTCGATTGCGATGCGATCAGAGCACTTGGATCTCCAGGTGCAGGGGTGGCGCTGCAGTGCAGGGAGGGAGGTCGATGGAAGAGGCTGGCGCTGAGCGCAGAGCTGTAAGAACTCAGGGACGCCGGCGCCGCGGCTCACTAAGCTAATCCTCCGCCTTGCGGCGCCGGCACACCGGGTTCTAGTCCCCGTCGGGGCGCCAGATTCTGTCCCGGTTGCCCCTCTTCCAGGCCAGCTCTCTGCTGTGGCCAGGGAGTGCAGTGGAGGATGGCCCAAGTGCTTGGGCCCTGCACCCCATGGGAGAACAGGAGAAGCACCTGGCTCCTGGCTCCTGCCATTGGATCAGCGCGGTGCGCCGGCCGCAGCGCGCCGGCTGCGGCGGCCATTGGAGGGTGAACCAACGGCAAAGGAAGACCTTTCTCTCTGTCTCTCTCTCTCACTGTCCACTCTGCCTGTCAAAAAACAAAACAAAACAAAAACAAACAAACAAACAAACAAAAAACCAAAAAACCTCAGGGGTGTGGGAAAGAGCAAACCTGGACATGCAATTATAAATTCCAGAGGCCGGAGGACCACAGCACAGAGGCTACAGAGCAGGACAAGTAGGGGTCATGAGATGCCGAAATGCTAAAGATGGAACTGGCAGCGGGGACCAGAGAAAGCCATCTTGGTATAACTCCTGAATGAGAGCCAGGGGCCGGGAGACTCTCCCGGAGTTCCTCACACTTGCAAGCTCTTCTAGGAGAAGACCCACGTCTCATCCATCTTTACATCTCTCACAGCCACTGGCACAGGTTTTTTTCTTTTTAAGATTTATTTATTGATTTGAAGGGCAGAGTTACAGAGAGGGAGGGAGAGAGGAAGAGAGAGAGAAAGATCTTGTACCTGCTGGTTCATTCCCCAAGTGGCCGCAGTGGCTGGGGCTGGGCCAGGCTGAAGCCAGGAGCCTGGAATTCCAGCTAGATCTTGGGTGGCAGGGCCCACGCACTCGGGCCATGTTCTGCTGTGGGACTCAATTGGCACTCATATGGGATGCTGGTGTCACAGGCGGTAGCAACCTGCTGTACCGCAATGCTGGCCCCTGGTGTATGGTTTTGCCCAGAGAAGGTATGGAATAGTTGGTAAAACAGAATAAAGGCCCAATTAACTGCTTCCTGAGGAGCCCTCTGATCTTAACCAAGTAACCTTTCTCCCCTCTGAATGCCAGTGAGAGTGTCCACCCCACCAGTGTAACAGACTGTGGCTGTGTCTGCTTTACAGTAGGGCTCTCTGGCGATGGAGCCTGCTACTGCAGGATACCTGTGTGATAGGCAGCACTGGCCAATCCACTTTTTAACAAAGATTTATTTATTTGAAAGACAGTTACAGAGAGATGTAGAACCAGAAAGAGAAAGAGGTCTGCTGGTTCACTCCCCAATTGACTGCAACAGCCAGAGCTGTGCTGATCTGAAGCCAGGAGCCAGGAGCTGCTTCTGGGTCTCCCACATGGTGCAGGGGCCCAAGGACTTGGGCCTTCTGCTGCTGCTTTCCCAGGCCATAGCAGAGAGCTGGATAGGAAGTGGAGCAGCCAGGACACGAACTGGTGCCCACATGGGATGCCGGTGCTGCAGGCCAGGGCTTTAACCTGCTGCGCCACAGCGCTGGCCCCATTTTAATGAGCACCTTCCTTCCCCATCTCCTGCCCACAATGAGAGGAACTTGGTGGGGAAAGCTGACATACCCTGGGTTAGCTCGTGGGCACGGGTATAATTAAGTGAAGATATATTATTAAAAACACAAGTAGGAGGAAAACAACTTGATCTGGATGTGGGGTGTAAAGATATGATCATCTCTGATTGGAGATGAAGGGAGGGACATTTCAAAGAAACAGGATCCTTTTATAGAAATTGTAAATTGAAGGGGAAAAAAGAGACCTGAGGGAAAATTAAGACATCCTAATTAAGATGACAGACTCAAATTATCCCAAAGGGAGTCTAAACATTCCGAGGCTCTGCAACCAGGAGGAAGACTCCTCTCTGTGAGCGAAAACCAGAAAAGAGTGGCCTTGAGGTGGGCCGTGAGGGCTACAGCTTTGATCTGAGAAAGAAACAGCGGAGTCAGTTACAGCTCAGAGGCTCTCCTCTAAGGATCCAGGAGACTAACAGAGAGTAGGAGAAGCAACTTTGCGCCTCAAGGGAACATTTGCCTTGCATTCTAACACGGGCTTGCTTGTGAACCTCCTCTGGGAGGTCTTGGCGGGGGTGAGAGCCCATACTGAGCTTTAATTCCTATCTACAGAGATCCGCAAACTCTCTCTCGCATACAGAAATCAGTGGGTGCGTATCTGTGTCGAATAAAGGAGCTTGTCCAGAATTTAAGACCCAGAAGGATGCAAAGATGTCTTCCAGACTGGTGGTCTCCAAATCTATCTGAGCCCCAGAATCCCCTGCGAGGCCAGAGTGGGGTGCTTTTTAAGAATATCACTCCACACACACACACACAACACACCTCTTACCTCCAAGACAGACGACCCAACACAACTTCCCAATCAGCCTCAGGGAAGGTCCCTGAATTCCAGCCCTCTGTCTCACCCTAGCCCCTAGCCTGCCATCTCATGTCATTCTGATGGAAGTTTGGCTCAGTATTTTCAAATCTCCAGTATGTGGCTTTTGCAACTGGCAGAACATATTCAAAAAATGGCTGGGCCCTTTTCCTAGTGAGCAGCACCGACCCCTGACCCCGGCTTTTCCTCTGTTACAGAGATTTTGGCTTGCTGCCCTAAAAGAAAAATGTCTCCAGTGTCTTTTGTGACGTGAAATGTGGTTGTGGGGCAGGTAGTGTTGGCCTTACCTTGTGAGACGCGCAGCACCTTAGTTCCGCCCGGGGCTCGCCAGGTGGCACCTGCCGTGTGACAAGGCCTCCGGGTGCTTCTCCGGCAGCCAGCGGATTGAGCAGCATTGTCCTGAGCTGGAGCAAACAGCAGAGTGTGGCTTGAAAACGCCTTGTGTATAGTTATTTGATAACTGCACCTTATAGTTATTTTATAGTTATATTTTTTGAAAATAGCATCAGTGAGGTACAATTTGCATCCCAAACAATTCGCTCATTTAAATTGTATAACTCAGTGGCCTTTATAATATTCAGAATTCTGAAATGATCCCCACAATCCATTTTAGAACATTTTCACCACCCCTAAAAGAAGCCCATCACCCATGGCAGTCATTTTGCATTTCCACTCAAACCCCACCACCCCATCCCTTGGGAATTATGGATTTATTTTCTGTCACTGTGGATTTGCCTGTTCTGAGCATTTCCTATAAATGGAATCATGGAACACATGTGGCCTTTTGTGACTGGTTGCTGTCATTAAGTGTGATGCTTTTAAGGTTCACCCACAAGGTATTATCAGCACTTTGTTCTTTTTATGCTTATATGGTATTCTATTATAAAGGACATACCACGTTTTATTTATGCATTCATTAGTTGCTGTATATTTGGATGACTTCCATCTGTTGGCTGTTATGAATAATACTGCTATGAACATCTGTATGTGTGTTTTTGTGTGGGTGTATGCTTTCATTTCTCTTGGCCATACACCTGGGAGTGGAATATTGCATTGCATTGTAACCCTGTGTTTAACATTCTGAGGACCTGTCAAGTGGTTTTCCAAAGCAGTTATACCAATTTACAATCTCATCAGCAATGCGTGAGGGTTCCAAGTTCTTCGAATTGATGGCTAGTCAGTCATATCAGAAGGTTACTTGAGTCTCCAGGAATGAAGAATGAGCAACAAAATGGTAGATAAAATTCACATGGAAACCTACAAGATAATCCTGAATAGTTAAAGAAATCATGAGTAAAAGAACAAAGCTAGGGGCATCAGCTGACCTGATTTCACTGGCGTAAAAATAAATGTTAACAAGGGAAGAGAATGGGGATTCCAGAAATGAGCCCAGACAAGGACGGTGAACTGAGTTTTGACAAAGGTGCCAAGAATACATAGTGGGACAAGGACAGTCTCTTCAATAGATAGTGCTGTGAAAACTAGATGTCCACATACAGAAGAATTAAATCAGATCCCTATTTCACACCACATACAAAAAAACAATTCAAAATCGACTAGAGACACGGATGTAAAATCTAAGGCTATAAAGAAGAAGGCTACTTAGAAGAAAACTCTCCAACACTGGTCTGGTCAGTGATCTTTTTGGTTGTTTTGATTTGACTCCCAAAGCCTAGGCAGCAAAGCAAGAAGAGACAAATGGGATCGCAGCCACCTGAAAAGTTCCACCCAGCAAAGGAAGCAACTGCGTGAAGAGATAACCTAAAAACTGGGAGAAAATATTTGCAAGCCATTGATTATCTGATGAGGGGTGAATATCCAAAATGTACTGAGAACCCAGAAATCAATAATGAGAGAGCAAGTAAAATAACTCCATTTTAAAAATGGGCAAGGGATCTGAATGGACATGGCTCACAATTGTTCATTGTACAAATGTCCACGAGACACATGAAAAAATGCTCAACCACCACCAATCGTTAGGAAAACGCAAATTAAAACCACAGAGATATTGCTTCACACCTGTCAGAATGGTTATCACCAAAAAGACAAAAAAGAACAAGGGTTGGGGAGAAAGTGGGGAAAAGGGGAACTTGCATATTGTTGGTCAGAATATAAAATAGTGCAGTCATTATGGAAAACTCTATGGAAGTTACTTAAACAACAAAAAGCACAATTACTGGATGATCTAGCAACCCCTTTTTTGAATATGTACCGATTTGAAGTCAATGTGTTGAAGAGACATCAGCTCACTGTGTTCACTGAAGCACTACTCGCTATGACCAAGTTACAGAATCAACCTCAGGGCCCATCAATGGTAGACACATCAAGAAAGTGTGATGTGTCTACACAATGGAATCCAGTTCAGCCTTAAAGAGGAAGGAGATTCTTCCATGTGCTACAGCATGGGTGGAATTGGAGGACCCTATGCTAAGTGACATAACGAGGCACAGAAAACAAATAGGGCCTGTTCTCGTTTATATGTGCACCTAAAACAATGGGATTCAAGGAGGCACGGAGTAGACTGGTGATTTCAGAGGCTGGGAGTGAGGCTTGGGGGGATACTGATGGAAGGAAAGAGTCAGCTACCAGGGGGAATAAGTTCTTCTGAGATTTATTGAACAGTGTGGTGGATCAATACTAGTGTAGTGTACATTTCAAAACTGCCAAGAGAATAAAAGTTAATCTTGCCACAAAATGATAAGTTGAGGGAATGGCTATGTTGATTAGCTTGGTTAAATTATTCCTTATTGTATTAATAAATCATAATGTCACACTGTATGCCATAACTATATACAACTATAAAATATCAAGTGCAGTAAAATTAAAATAAAGAATGCCTGGAACTCTCATCTATTGCTGTTGGGAATGCAATTTTAGAAATTGGTTTGAAAGTTTCCTAAATACACTTAAAACAGACTCACTGTGCAATCCAGCAATGCCAGACCCACGTGTTTGCCTAAGTGAAAAAAAATGGCTTCTTCCATCTACAAACAACTGTAGGCAAATATTTATAGTAGCTTTATTAATAATTGCCCCCAACTGGAAATAACCTAAATTTCCTTCAACTGAAGAGTGGAAAAATGGCCTGCGGTGCACTTACACGGCAACAAGAAATGAAGCTTCGATGCAATTAGCAACACAGAGGAATCTCAGGAGCTTCAGGCTCAGTGGGAGAAGGCAGGCGTGACAGGGTGCACACCAGCCTCCTGCTATGCTCTTCTCGAAGGAAGAAACTAGAGGCAACGAACACGGCAGTGCTTGCCAGGGCTTAGCTCTGTGGGGAAGGCCTGGCAGCTAGGGGCAGCCACCTTATGGAAGCCATGGCTCTTTGCATTTTATAGCGGGGATGGCTGCAGAACTATGCAATTCCTATAGCTTGCAGAACTGCTCTTCCAAAAAACAAATTGTAATGGATGTCCCTTAAAAATCAAAAAGAGCCTTCAGTGGGTTTGGATTGTTCTTAGAATAAGTTCAAAACTGGAATAAATTTTATATTCTTTTTTAAAAAGATTTATTTATTTGAAAGGCAGAGTTACAGAGAGAGAGAGAGGAAGAGAGGCAGAGAGGGATCTTCCATCTGCTGGTTTACTCCCCAGATGGTTGCACCAGCCAGGGCTGGGCCAGGCTGAAGCCAGGAGCCAGGAGCTTTTTCTGGGCCTCCCATGTGGATTCAGGGGCCCAAAGACTTGGGCCTCTGCTGCCTTTTCAGGCACATTAGCAGGGACCTGGATTGGAAGTGGGGCAGCCGAGACTCGAACTGGCAGCCTTGTGTGATGCCAGCAGTGCAGGCAGTTGCTTAACCCACTCTACCACAGCGCCAGCCTCAATTTTATATTCTTGATCTTGACTTGCGAAGCAGTACATTGGGCTGGCCCTGCCACTCTCTTACCACATCTTTGTCTCACTCTTCCCCTTGCCTACTGCTCTAAACCCATTGTGTGTACTGCATCAGCTCGATGATAACGCGTCACTTTCTAGACAAGCCTGGCAATGGTTTGCACTGCTCCTGTGTTCATGGAGCCAGGTTGCTGCTACGCTGTCACTGCCCCAGATTGAGGAGCTCACTGCGACTGCTGCTCCGTCTTTCCAGCTGTCTCGGGTCTTGCCCAATAGTGCCTCCCTTCCTGGCATATGCCTTTGACTTTGCCCCCTGGGAGTTCTCTGATACTGTCCAGACCCCTACTTGGTGACCCCTCCCATGCAACCCAGCAGTACTGAAAAGTGACCTCTGCCCAAGGGGAGGAAGCAGCCTGCTAACCACTTTTCTGTCTTCCTAGCATACCAGTATTCTTCCTCCCACCCTCGACAGATGAATGGAGCTTCCGAAGCATTCCACTGCTTCCCTGAAGACCAGACACCAGCACTTCTCTCTCGGGTTTTTCCCAGCCTCTGCAGTAAGGCCTCAGTACTGGCTCCTACCACACGATGGTGCCTCTGCAGACTCTGGTGGCGATGGCCAGCTGTGTAGCACACTTCCTTATGTAGTCATGCTTCGCTTAGCTGAGAGATGCGCTGTTAGGCAATTGCATTGTGCAAACATCATAGAGTGTGCATACACACACTTTGGTGGTGTAGCCTGCGCTATACCCAGTATGACTAACTGGATGTGCTATACTTTTATACAACTGGCAGGGCAGCAAGTTCGCTCACACCAACATCAGCACAAACATGTGGGTGATGCATCGTGCGGTCACATCACAAGGGCTTTGATGACTCCCGGGAGTAGGAACTCCTCTCTCCATTTTAAGCGTATGGGCCCATGGCAATGTGGCCCGTCATGGATGGAAACCTTGCTGCGTGGTAGATGATGGCAGCTGTCTCTCCTCTTTTCCTGACTCCCTTCCTTTGTTCTCTCAATCTCCTCTGCGATTTCACTTCCCTACCAGGAGGTGCCACCTAACCTTTCACGCAGACTGTGCTCTCTAGGGAGTTCAGCCACAGAGCCCCGCTGAGCTCCAGCCACATTCGATTTCTTTGTGTTCCCAGCATGACCTATGCCTTTGCCCGTCCGAACTGGAGCCTTTGCACTGTGTCCTCTCTGCCGCTCTCCTTGCTGGTTGTGAATCCTTGACAGAAGCATGCATGTGATGCGTATCCTGTGTGCTCTCCCTGTCTGTCTGCCTGCTTATTTTTCCAACCTTGCCTGGCTTCCTTGATTCTATATTCTGAGAGCGTGGAGCCCTTCCAAGCACATGGGAGGAGGTTCTTAGGAAATATTTTCAAGTGAATGAAAAACTACTTTCCATTGTTGGCCTACTGAGTCCAAAGTGTATACACACTCCAAATGCACTCCCTTGGCAAACATTTGCCATCCAGTGCCCAGAGCTGAGCAGATGAGGTGTTGAAAGGGCTGGCCCAGCAGCTTATACAAGTGGGAAACTTTGGCCACAGACTCACAGCCAGTTGTTTCAATATTCCCGGTTTCCAACATCACACACTAAAAATCACTTAAAAAAATAAGGCCCATTATTCATCAATCTTTGTGACGCTGAATTACGCAAAATTTTTACAATATGAAGCCCAAAGTTCAAACAGTAAAAGGAAATACAGAAACTTTGTTTCATTAAAAATTTAAAAATTCACACTTCAAAGAATAGCCCCAAGGAAATGCAGCAACAGCCCACAGAAATGGAGGACATATTGAGAAGTCGATATCCAGCAGGGACTTACATCCGGGACCTAGACAAAGAACACCTGCATCTGGAGAGTGGAAAGTTCAACAACCAGAAGTGAGCAAAACACTCAGACGTTTCTCTGGAGGAGAAACAGAAGTGGCCACTAAGCGCCTGAAGCTCAGCAGTGCTAGCCGTTGGGAACACGTAGATTAAAGCCGTCATGAGATACCACTTCACGCCTATTAGGATGGTATGATTTTTTTCAAAATGGCAAATAAAAGTGTTGATGAGGATGTGGAGAAATCGGAAGCCTCGCGTGCTGCTGGGGGAAGTGTCAGATGGTCAGCTGCTTTGGAAATCCCTGGCAGGTACTCAGAACGTGAACAATGGAGCTATGATGGGCCCTGCCAGTGCCATTCCTGCTTAGACGGCCAGGAGAAACGCAACACTTGGGCAAGATGGTCGGCGGCAGCATGATCCTCAGTAACTCTGAGAAGTGGGAACAACTCCAGATCCAGCACCTGACAGATGAAAAACAGGACATACAACTGCACAGGATTCGTTCATAAGAAGGAACGTTGCATCGATACATTCTATAACGTGGAAGAACTAAGCGAAAGAAGCTGATCACAAAAGTCCTCTTATTCTATGATTCCATTTGTACACAATGTCCAGAGTCAGTCAGGCGGTTCATGGGCGGGGCTGGGGGCTGGGGGAAAAGAAGGGAGGGAGGCTCACAGGTGCGGAGCTTTCTTTGGGGATGATAAAGTCAGGGCTAAAATTGATTGATGTGTGGTGATGGTGATACAACTCTGTGAATACACTAAAAATACTCAAATGCAGACTTTAAATGAGTGCATACCATTGTACTTGTGAATCATATATTAATAAAACTTTTTTCTTTAAGCAGAGAGCACTAAAGCAAAGGGCAAAGTAGGTAAGTGGGTATTCAAGTCACCTCTCTCTGGCGAGGAATCCTTGGTGCCAGCATTGACACCTTCCTGTCACCTCCGACCCAGACCACAGCGATGAACTGATGACCGGGGGACATTCTGTGGCTTACGAACTCTTCTTCCTTGCCTTCTAGAGCATGTAAATATCTTGAAAGTGAGTGACTAATATTTCAAACAGAGCTGACATGAAATGTGGGTTTCTGGCTTCTCTGGAAAAAAAATACAAACAACCCAAACCAAAATAAAATACGGAATTCCAATTGGGTGGCCACACCAATTTCCCACATGGAAAATGAGGCTGACCTCTTTAGGGCCATGGTGCCTGCATTTGTTTTCTGTTGCTATAACAGAGTGCCTGAGACTGGGTCATTTATAAAGAAAAAGGCTTTATTTTGGCTCATGGTTCTGGAAGCTGGAAGGTCCAAGTTTGGTCAGCTGCGTGCAGTGAGGGCCACATGCTGCTTTAACTCATGGTGGAAAAAACGGAAGGGAAACAGTGCCTGGGAAAGAGAGAAAGCACCTGGCTACCCTCGCTTTATAGGAACCCTGGCACCAGCTCACTGCCTGGAGAGAGGCATCAATACACCCAAGAGCACTCCGCCCCTACGTCCCAAACACGGGCCCCACCTCCCACCACCACTGCTGCGCTGAGGGATTAAGGTTCTGCCTGGGAGCTTTGGGGAGACCGCCTGCCTGGACCTTCCCATGCTTCCAAACTTCAGGTTCACGCTCCTAGTTCCTCCAGCTCTCTTGAGGACCGGCTCACCCCAGGGTGATTTCCAACTCTGGCTGCTCATCAGAATCTGCTGGGACCTAGGTAGAAGGCCCTCATTCATGCATGGCTGCAGCCCTGAACAGTGCAGCGAAATGAGAATCTCTGGGGATGAGACCCAGGCGTCATATTTAACACACACACACACCAAACAAAACCAACATCCCCAGGAGATTCAGTTGTGTGTCCAGGCAGGCAAAGCACCAGGCTCACCTGCTATGGCTTTCAGCTCTGATGATTCGGTCTAGTGACTTGTGAGATAATTGCTGTTTTCCAGTTGATGTCAGCCAGCAGAGGTAGGGAAGGGCAGTTTTGGGTAGATAAACCTTTTAGTTGACGCTCAGATTAGGGTTGGTGGCCGTTTGGACTCACCTGTCAATTCTACGACAGGTCCCATGAAAAGATTTTTGCAATCATTCTAAAAGCGTGGTCATGGTGCCTTTATAGCTGCCACTTCGTAAGTGGATGAAGATGAGTGGCCATGGAGTCCTTCTGAGGGTTCTGGAAATGTCTCTGGGGTCGAGGCGCACAGGTTGCAGTGGCTTTTTGAGAGGCTGAGCCTGGCAGACACCTAGGCCAGGAGCACGCGCTGGCCGCCTGCAGGCACTCAGTACACACTGGCGAAGAAACCGTGAAGACACTGGCTTCTCATCAGTCCCAGTCGAGGTGAAAAGTGCCACACTCCGCAGTGGGCAATGGGGACAGGGGAGCGGACCCCTCGGACGGGTGGTGAAACACTGGTTAGAGCAGAGCAGCCCCCTTCTAGCTTGCGGGCTTGGTGGTGCAGGGGACGGTGCGGAAGAGGCTTTTGCGTTGTGTTCCAAGATCACCTAGAACTTCACCGCGGGGTGTCAAGCCCCCTCCCCCCCAGTTTCCGAAGCTCCGAAGGGGATGCTCTAGGTTGACCGCCCCACGACCCCAGCAGGCAAGCCGATGGCACCCTTGGAAAGCACCGCTGCAGCCTGACCAAAAGCCTGGGCGGTGGGCTGCGATCAGGCGGCACATGCAGCATAAGCCGGTGGCTGCACCGTGGCACAGTGGGGAGTCCACGGCACCTGCGATCCCCGCGTCTCGGCTTGGCACCCCCTTGCAGCCCGGGGCGTGCCTCCTGCAGAGCCTCAGTGGGGAGGGGACGGCGGCGGACAGGAGGGAGGTGGCGAGCCGAGCTGGGGCTGGGGGCGCGGCTGGCGGCCGCGCTGTCCAGGGGGAGGCGGGCGGAGGGAAGGCGCTGCCGCTGCGGCCGCCGCCTCGCCCGCGGCGACACAGACGCCGGGAGCGGCGGACGCGGTGAGTCGCAGGGCTTCCCTCCGCCGCTCGGGAGCCCGAGCCGAGTCGGAGCTGCGGCCGGGGCGGGGGCACCGGGGGCGGCGGCGCGGGGAGCCGCTGCTGGGGTGGGATCCGCGCGCGCTCCCCGCGGGCGCAGGGGTGGGCGCTGGGAGCGCGCGGTGCTGGGAGCCCTCCCGGGTGCAGCTCACCCTGGCGAGTCCCGTGTCTGTCTGCTCACCCTCGAGTGCCTGGGAGGGAAAGCATAGCGCAACCAGAGCACCGGCCGCGGCACGGGCAGAGCAACTTTGCCGGGGCTCGCGGGGCAGGCGGGGCGGGGGCGCGTGGGGTCGGAAGGGGGCGTCGGTGAGCCCGGTGGTCCGCGGCCCTCCGAAGCATCCCTTCCGTGCGGCTGATGGGGGGTGTTGAGGGTCGTGGGCAGCCGCTGGATTCCGGGCTCGGCCCCGGGAAGCCGCGGGACGCAGGCGCGAGGGGTGGGCGTGTGGGGAGGGGGCTTTGGGAGCGGCCGACAGGCGCTGGCTGAACCCGGTGAAGGCAAAGATCTGCATTCGGGACTTGGGACCGGAAAGACCTGCGTCGGTGGCCCGGGGGGGCCTCGGCGAGGGTGTGCCGGCGAGATGTGTCGGAGTGTTTTGCAGTGCATACCGATGTATTTTTAGCTCCGAGAGAAGCAGGATGTGCAAAGTGGGTTGTATCCGCGCGGGAGGGGCAGGAGGTCTCCCTGCGCGCAGGAAATCGCACACAAGTTTCTTGCTGCCCGATGCCTGCTGGAACTTGGCGGCCGCCTGCGGGCCTCCGGGGCCGGCTCGGGGTCTTCCTGCGGGTGGGTGGGGAGTCCGCGGCCACGCGCGCGGCTGTCAGCCGCAGACGGAAGCGCGCGCTCCGATCGGTGCGGTGGCGGGCGAGTCTTGGCCGTCTGAGACGGACACCACGCGGGCTTGCTTTTAGGTTTTCCCAGTTCGGACTCATTGGAAAAATAACAGACCCAAGCCCCTGAGTTAGCGAGAGCGGGGCTCGCCGGCAGGGATGGTTCCGACCTCTCCGGCGCTCACCGGCCAGGCCCCCGGAGGGTTTCCCTCCGATGGGAAGGTGCCTGTGTTTTTATGGCGCGGGGCAGAGATGCCAGGACTACCAAGGGGGAGGGGAGGGGGCCGAGGACGGATGTGGGGAGGAGCCGCAGAGGAGGCGGCCCAGGAAACTGAAACGCAGGTGTTCAGGTACCCAAGCCAGGGCCCTGGACGTTCCTTGGAGGCTCCCCTGTGAGCCGCTCTGTGAAGACCTCTTGTCCATGCCCGTGGGGAGAGTCGCTAGGGTGGCCGCTGGGGATGTGGGCGCTGCTTGCGGGGAGCTGCCAGACCCCCTGGTGCTTCCTTCCTGACCCTCTTTTGTCTCCTGCTCTGTGGCGGGAGGTCCTGGAGAGGTGCCCGCCCCGCATCTCTGCCGCCCCAGGGGGTTGTGAGGATTAAACGAGTTAATACACCCGAAAGCACCAAACCTCATGCGCTGTCTTTAGAAGGTGCTGCCGCGGTGCCAGCGAGCGAGCCTTTCTTCTTACTATTTCCATTTTTACTTATCTGAAAGGCAGCGAGACAGGAACAAAGAGAGATCTTCTCTGTCAGCTGATTCCCTCCCCAAATGTCTGCAACAGCCAGGGCTGGGGTCAGGCTGCAGCCAGAAGCCCAGAACTCCATCTGGGTCAACCACATGGACAGCAGGAGATCAAGTACTGGAGGCACCGCCCGCTGCCTCCCAGGGCTCGCATTAGCAGGAAGCTGGAGTCAGAACCCGAGCTAGGGCTCAAAGGCAGACACTCCACGTGGGACGCATGCGTCTTAACACTGCACCAGATGCCTGCTCTCTTGATTGTTATCTTTGCTGCTGTCCTGTGTTCCTGTCCGGCCAGTTCCTGCTGTCAGCGGGCTGGTTCCTAGCCTCATCATCGCCTGCATTGCTGCCACTGCCTTCAACAGGCCTCGTGGCTCCCACGTCCTGGCCCCATCTATTGCATGACACTTGTTCTGAAAGCAAAATCCAGGCCTATCATGGCGCCTGGTTTCCTTTCCAGGTTTTTGGTGCCGATCCCGGGCTCGCCTCCTCCTCGGCCTCGCCTCCCGTTTCTCCCCACGGGGAGCCTCCTGCTCAAGCTGCAGACTCTCAGAACCTGTCGTCTCTTGGGCATCTCAGTTGCAGCAATGTCACCTTCCAGCAGATCCCCGGGCTTGCTCCTCCCCAGCCAGCTGAGTTGTCCCCAACCTCACATAGCCATGGTGTTTCACGCACAGCTCCCTGCATTGCCATCTGTCAATCGTCCAACCTGCATGTGCTTTGAGTGACGGCTTCTGTTGTGGGTAAATGTTTGTTGAGTGAATAAGTGATTATCAGTCAGAGTGTTCCATCGTTTTCACTAAAGCCAGAATCAAACATGAAGAATAATAGAGCAGGCAGTAAAGGAGGCGAGAAATACTCAGGGCTCAAGGGTTGGCCCGAAGAAATGAGGCTCCTCTCTTGGAGCTAATTCCGGGGTGGCCCTTTAACCGTGCGGGGCAGACTAAAACAATGGAGAATGTAGTGACTGGCACCTGCCTCTTTCCTTCCTTCCCTCATAAAAAGGCAGTGCAGCTTGGCTGGGGGCCGGGGGTGGAGCTGCAGCCCTTGAAGGGGTTTGTGCGGTGAACTTGGTGTGGAAGCGCTGGGCAAGGTCACAACACCCACAGGGCAAGTCACAGCAACACCCACAGGCTCCATAGCTCTTCCTTGGCTTGTCGCTTCCCCGAGCGTAGCTCTCAGCCGTGTCGCCAGGACAGCGAGCCTCTGTGGTCAGTGCTCCCCTGCTTCTTTTCAGGTCTTGGTGTGTGTTCCGCGGGTGCTTCTCTGGCCCGGGTGGTGTTTCCAAGCCGCTCCATGCCTGGGCTCCCAGGTGCTCTGCAGAGAGGATGAGAGGGTGCCCGGCACCCCCAGACAGCCCCAGGGTCTGGTTTCAAGCCTCTAGAGCAGGTTGTTTTGTTTTATTTTTGTTTAAAACATCTTTAAAGGGTTGTAAACAAAACACAAAGGAGAGTGAGTGATAGGAAATACGCCCATTGAACTACCTAATTCTTCGTGGAAAAACTGCTAACTGCTGTGCCGGAGCACAGATTGGTTTCATTTTGCTTGTCCTATCTGATTGATTGGTAGTGACTGCCTGGAAAGCTGGGTTGAATAGGAATCCAAGGCTGGGTTCAGACTCAAGGAAAGAGTGCTGTGATCAATTAGTGATGTCTGTCAAGGTATGGGATTAAGACGTGCTGGCAGATGGATTTTGTCCTCACCATTCCTCTTCTGGATGGAAATGAAATGAAGACAGAAACCGGGGACAGAGCCCAGGAGTTAAAAGTGTCTGGAAGGAGGTGGGAAATTTCTACCACCACACAATATGCAAGGACTACTGTTAATTTAGTAATTGCCAGCTAATGAGTATATAGTTTGTGCCCTAGCTTACATGGGGTGCCTCATTTAATCTTTGCAACAACTGTTTAGGAGACTCTTATTTTAATTAAGGCTCAGTTCTCTTACAAATGTCAGCATCTCCCAAACAGAAACTGTTTTAGCAAAAAAAAAAAAAAAAAAAAGAATATTGTTTTTGCTCCAACTCCTTTTGCTCCAACTCCTTAATCCAGAGGATGGCACTTCTGGTATGGCTTACTCCAAGGTCCAGACGTTGTTAGGGGGACCTGATTTCTCCCTCCCTCCCTTTTTTTTTTTTCTTGGTTTGCTTTCTTGGAATTGGCACCAGTTTTAGACTCCCTGGTGCTGTGGGACGGCTGGACCTTACATAGTCTGGGGATTTAAATCCTGGTTAGTCTTGAAGCCAGCATTGCATGTGGTGACTTGGTTTCTTCCTGTGGCCGTGTGCCTCCTGTTACAAGGCCCAGGCTTGGTCACGTCTTTCAGCCCTGAGCCATCCGCTGAGGAGGAGGAGCAGAGCGTCTCTGTAGCAGCAATGGTTGCACTGTCGCCGGGAGGTGGGCCTCTCGGTTCCAGCTTGCAAAACAGCAGATGTTCACTGTGGGGCTGTGAGCTCTCCCACCTCACAGATAAGCACTCTGTAACTTGCCCAAGGTCGCCTGGCCAGTACACAGTGGAGTTCTGATTTGAAATCCACAATTTCTGCACTCTGCAGGCAGAATTACCTGTGAACACAATGTTTAAAGGGAGTTTAGTGTGAAGCTTTATTATATTTCTGAAAATGTAACTCAGCAACTTCAAGAAATGTTAGAGAAAAGGGGACGTAAGACATATCTGGTTGAATTTTGGGGTCAATTTCTATAAGCTCAACATTCTATTAGGTTCTAGGGATACAGGCTGAGCAAGATCTCACCCCTGTCTTTCAGGAATCAATACAGTGAGCAGATTGGCTAGAATGTGCAGTATGTGGGGGAAGTGCAGGAGCTGAGACAGTAACTTTCCATTTTATTCACAGATGTAACCCTAGTACAGGTTATTCTTGAATATATTAAAAATGTGGTTGAGTATGTACAACATAAAATATACCATTTGAGTCATTTTTAAGTATAGTTTTGTGGTGTTAAGTACGTTCACATTATTATTTTTTTATTTTTATTTTTATTTTTTTGACAGGCAGAGTGGACAGTGAGAGAGAGAGAGAGAGAGAAAGGTCTTCCTTTGCCGTTGGTTCACCCTCCAATGGCCGCCGCGGCCAGCGCGCTGTGGCCAGCGCACTGCGCTGATCCGATGGCAGGAGCCAGGTGCTTCTCCTGGTCTCCCATGGGGTGCAGGGCCCAAGTACTTGGGCCATCCTCCACTGCACTCCCTGGCCACAGCAGAGAGCTGGCCTGGAAGAGGGGCAACCGGGACAGAATCTGGCGCCCCGACCAGGACTAGAACCCGGTGTGCCGGTGCCGCAAGGTGGAGGATTAGCCTCATGAGCCGCAGCGCCGGCCTGTTCACATTATTTTACAACCATAATCACTCTATTAGTCGGCTTTATGTCCCTGTAACTAGAATACCTGCTTACAAAGGAAGGGTGTTTATTTCAGTTCACAGTTTTGGAGGTTCACAGGCCAAGATTGATGGTCCCCTTGGTCTGGTGTCTGATGGTGGAATGTGTGCAGAGGAAGGATCCCACAGCAAGTCAGGAAGCGGAGAGAGAGCAGCTGGATCCAACTCAGATGTCACAACCTACCCTTCCTCAAGAACTACCTGCCTTCCCAGGGCAGCCTGCCCCCAGCCAGATGACACCACGACTTCCCACTGGGCCTTAATCAATTCTCCTCCCTCAGTCCACCACCCATTAACATTAATCCATTAAGCATTAACAGGAGACCTTGTGGGCCAAGCCTTCTACATGGGGTCTTATGGGAGTTTAACCCAAAGTAATACCCAAACTATAACAACCATCATCTGGCATCAGGATTTTTCTTTCTTCCCAGATGAAACTCCATACCCATTAAGCACTACCCTTCTTCCTTGTCTCCCAGTCTCTGGAAACCACCATTTTACCTTCTGAGTTTATGGATTTCACTACTTTAGGTACCTCATGTAGGTGGAATCTTAAAGCGTTTATCTTTGTAGTACTGGCTTGTTTCACTTAGCGCAGTGCCTTCAAGGTTCATCCATGTGTGGCATGTGTCAGAATCTCCTCCCTTGTTTTTGGCTCTGTAATATCTGCTGTCTGTAGGCACCGTGCTTGTTTATCCATTCACCTGTTGATGGATACTTGGGCTGCTCCCCTCTTGGTTATTGAGACTATGCTGTGGACAGGTGCACGTCCAGGTTCCGGCTTTCCATTTATTTGGGTACAGACCCAGAAGTGGAATTTCTGGATCACGTGGTGATTCTAGGTCTAACTTTTTGAGGCACTACCATGCTGGTTTTCACAGTGGCACCACGGCCCAGCAACAATGAACAAGACTTCCAGTTTCTCTACCTCCTATTGAACCGACACTTGTTATTTTCTTTTTTAGTGGCTAAACTGTTAAATATATTCTTGGAGGTAGGTTGACACTGAATTCTGGGGGAGAGTGGTAGAGGTTAGATTTCATTCTGGGTCTTAGGGAGCCCCTGAATATTGGTGGCACATGACAACAACATGATCAGAAATAACATTAGAGAAGGGGGAGGTGAGAGAGGGAGCAGAGGCGTTGCAGGGTTATTTTAATTCTCCAGATGAAAGAGAATCTAGTAGTTTTCCCACATCCATGTGCTTATCACCACATTTAGTGATGTTGAACTTGGGAAGAAAAGGGAGCATGCTGGTGAGTTGTCAGGTGGCTGAGGATTCCCTGGACAGTTGACTGCTATTAAGAATGCCAATGCCAGCAAATGCCTGAGGGCATCCAGCGTCTCAGCGCGGTTAACACTGACAAACCCTATGAAGGACTTATTCTCTAGGGTGAAATGAGGCAGGGGACACACTTGGATGAAACTACAGAGCTGAATGCAGAGGGGATGTGCAAGGCCACTGGCAGGTTCAGGGAGACCGGAAGGACCAGCCGTGCATGGATGGCTCTAACACCCTGCTCTGAGAAGGTGGTGCCAGGGAGCAGTTTCTGGAACGTTCTGGGGGAGGGAAGTGCAGGGGAGGGTGGCCGGAAGGAGCTGTGGGCTCCAGTAGAGGAATAAATCTGCCAAACTGTGGCCTGGGAGGGAGGCATCCAGGTGAATAAGTCCCCAGCTATGCCTATTTTCAACCCTTCATGAATTGCTGCTAGTGCCTCTGAGTCGGCCAAACTGACCTGAAGCCAGAGGTAAGGAAGCTTGTTGGGGGGCCGACGCTGTGGCGCAGTAGGTTAATCCTCCGCCTGCGGCACCGGCATTCCATATGGACGCCAGTTCTAGTCCCAGCTGCCCCTCTTCCAGTCCAGCTCTCTGCTATGGCCTGGAATAGCAGTGGAGGATGGCCCAAGTCCTTGGGCCCCTGCACCCACATGGGAGACCAGGAAGAAGCTCCTGGTTCCTGGCTTCGGATCGGTACAGCTCTGGCTGTTGAGGCCATCTGGGGGGTTAACCAACGGAAGGAAGACCTTTCTCTCTGTCTCTTCCTCTCACTGTCTGTAACTCTAACAAATAAAATTAAAAAAAAAAAAAGAAAGCTTGTTGGTATGGGGGCTACCCCGTGGTCCACAGAAGGGAGGAGGGAGCAACCGAGGAGGCAGGGGCAAGCAGAGAGTATCCAGAGTGAGGGAGCGTCATGATTATACCCATTTTACAGATTTACAAACCAAGGTGGTGTGGGTCAATCCCTCCACTGGACTTCTTTTTCTTTTTACACTAACGAGGAGTTTTATTTTGGGTAAAAATTATAATAAGTAAAACCTAAATGTTTAAAGGCATAGAACTACCAATGTTTATTAACTTACTCCAAATTATGTCAGAATGATGCTTCTAACTGTTCTTCATTCTTTGGTCTTTTTTTTAAAGAACTTTTTAAAAAAGATTTTTTATTTTATTTGAAAGAGTTACAGAGAGAGGTAGAGGGAGAGGTCCTCCATCCACTGGTTCACTCCCCAAAAGGGCCACAATGATCAGAACTAGACCAATCTGAAGCCAGGAATCAGGGGCTTTTTCTGGATCTCCCACGTAGGTGCAGGGGCCCAAACACTTGAGCCATCTTCTACTGCTTTCCCAGGTGCATTAGCAAGGAGCTGGATCGGAAGTGGAGCAGCCAGGACTTGAACCAGCGCCCTTATGGGATGGCAGTGTTGCAGGCCAGGGCTTTAACCCACTGCGCCACAGCACCGGCCCCTCGCTCTTTCTCTGAACATATGTATTAGGTTCCTCCTGTAAGTGTTGAAAGATGATTGGTGATCATCCAGGAACTGTGAGGCTTTGCGTGCTCTACTCTGGGCAGACTGCGCTGTTTCTCCAGTGCAGTCAGCAAGGCCAACAACCTCCCAGGGAGCCTGCGTCTTGGAAGAGCTGTCTCCTCTCCTGGCCTCATGCTGTGTGTCCTCCCTTTTGTCCTAGTGTCTTGAGATTCTCAGGAGATGCCACCCACATGAGATGTACAGGGCTGCTGCCTGCACAACACACATACTGGTTTGTAGTACAATTTCTTTTTTTTAAAGATTTATTTATGGCCAGCGCCGCGGCTCTCTAGGCTAATCCTCTGCCTGTGGCGCCGGCACCCCAGGTTCCAGTCCCGGTTGGGGCGCTGGATTCTGTCCCGGTTGCTCCTCTTCCAGTCCAGCTCTCTGCTGTGGCCCGGGAGTGCAGTGTAGGATGGCCCACATGGGAGACCAGGAGGAAGCACCTGGCTCCTGGCTTCGGATCAGCGCAGCGCGCTGGCTGCAACACGCCGGCTGTAGCGGCCACTTGGAGGGTGAACCAATGGAAAAAGGAAGACCTTTCTCTCTATCTCTCTCTCTCGCTGTCTAACTCTGCCTGTCAAAAAAAAAAAAAAGAAAATAAAAAGATTTATTTATGTATTTGAAAGGCAAAATGAGAGAAAGAGAGAGAGGGAGCGAGGGAGAGAGAGCGAGAGCTTTAATCTGCTGGTGTACTCCACAAGTAGCCCCAACAGCCAGGAATGGGTCAGGCCAAAGTCAGGATCCTGGAATGGTCTCCCATATGGGTGGCAGGGGCCCAAGCACTTGGGCCATCTTCTGCCTTCCCAGGCACATTAACAGGGAGCGGGACCAGAAGCGGAAAAGCACTCGAATTGGTGCTCTGGCATGGGATGCCAGTACCACAAGCGGCAGCTTACCCACCATGCCGTCCTCCTGTACATGCACTACAAGGGTTGGTTTACAACTGCATCACCTCCCACGTGGTAATGCTAGTGCTATGAGATAGTAATGGGTTGCACAGACGCTGTGACCTTGAGCTGCGTTGAAAGGACATTGTTCAGAAGGGGCAGTTCGTTCCCCATGGGCCGCACTGGCCGTGGGGGAGGGCGGAGCTGGAGGGACGGCAGTAGGCAGTGGGCAGTGGGCAGCATAGTGCGGTCAGGGCTGACCCTTCCCTGAGGCATGGCTGCGGGGACTGCCTAGGCTCTGTGATGCCCCACCCTGGGGATAAGAGGCGAAGGAGGCCGGCCGTGACAATGGGATGGGCTGCGTAGACAGGGATGGGCTGCATGGACAGGCATCACCTGTTCCAGTCCTGGGGGTGGTATAGCTAGGGCTGCAGGGCAGAGACAGGCTCAGGGCTTACATCCGTTGCCTGTGGCCAGATTATCACAGTGGAAATGCATTCTCTCAGGGTGTTAGAGGCCAGAGGCCCCGGATGGCGGAGGTGCTGGCTGGAGGCTGGAGGGGAGAGTTCCTTCCTCACCTGTTATGCCTGTTCCTGGGGTTGGGGTTGCAGTACTCCAGGCTCTGCCCTGATCCCATGGCCTCCTTTCTTCCCCGTGCATCTTGGAGAAGGCCCTTTGTCACTAGACATGACGCTCAGACACATCTCCCTGAATGATCTCATTGCAAGACCCTGCATCACCTCTGCAAAGACCCCTTTTCCAAATCAGGTCGCTTTCTCAGGTTCTGAAGGTTGAGGCTTAGACAGGCTTTGGGGGAGCCACCATTGCACCTGCTCCAGGGTCCAGGTGGGTACACATAACTCTTTATTCTCTGATTCAGATTTGATTTGCCACCTGGATTACGCTTTCCTTGACACTATAGGGGTTGTATAAATAAAATGATTTGCTCTTTTGATGTTTTCTTCTAATTGTAAGCAGCAAAGCAAACAGAGCACTTAAAATCTACCGTCCTTTATTTTTTGCGGTGATGGGGTGAGTACAGGAATGTATGGCAAGACAGTGTGGCCCCTGCTTCGGGGGAAACGTTTCTGTGCATGGCTTTGCCCTGGGAGAAAGGGCAGTCCCTGGCCTGCTTGGCTTCTCACCTGGGACTTCCCCAAGTGCTTTCTGAAATACAGTTTCTCAGAGGAGGGCTGTGGGTGTCGCAGTCTCTCAGGAAAGGGAAGCAGAAGCAGCAGCAGCGTACACTCCAGTTTCTCAGCTCTCAGAAAGAGCGGCTTAGACACACTGTCTGGGAATGCCGCTGGCCTGCCAGTCAGTGTTCTCAATGCTGAGTCCCACAGTGGGCGCACACGGCAAGCTGAGGGCGTGGCTTTTGCAATTACCTGGCTAACTGGGCGACGCCAGCCCATCCAATGGGGCGCATCAGGAAAGTCCATTCTAGGGCGTCCATTACGCTCTTTGGTCATCTGTGCCGATGGCATTAACTGGGGACGAGCCCAAGTCCGGTGGCGCTGCACTGTGCAAGTTTAAGTGACGTCTGAGTCTCTCTGGGGGCAGCTGATTGTGGTTTCTCAGCCATCCAAAGATAGGAAGGAAAGAAAAATGGTGAAAACAGCTCCTGTCTGTTACGTATTCTGCTGTCTCATTGTTCCCCTGGTTAGTATCAGGTTTGCATCTTTTTGCTTTGAGTCGTGGATCTGGAATGCTATGACACACACAGAATTTCATCTGTACCAGCTGGACCAAGGGGTTTGTCTTGCAGAGAACCAGCTTCATGCTTTGTGGGACTCATTGCAAAATGAAAACGTTGTTAAAAAAACCGTTAAGAATGTCAAGGCGGTCATGGCAGGGTGTTTAACCAAGGATGGGCCCTTCTGAGCCTGGGGCTTGTGTGGCTGAGCAGGTCTTGTGTCCACAAAGCTGTGCGGGCTTCCGGTAACATGCTGAGGGTGACGACCTTTTGCTTAGCTGGCACCTGCCAGAGAGGAACCAGGCCAGTTTATCCTGCCTCGATTGGAGCAAGGACACCAAGTGGGCTGGGTGTCTCATGCTTGTCCCTCCAAATTCCCGCTGCTTCCCTCTCCACCTGCCTCTGTGCACCCAGAGCCGGTCTTGGCCATCAGCGGCCTTGACCTCAGTGGGCATCCTTGTTAGGTATCAGGGGGAGGAGGCCAAGCGAGGGTGTTTATTTCCCCTGTTCCCTGTGCGGGGCTACACACTGCAGAGGGATGCTGTCACAGCTCCTGCTGGATGTCCTGTCCAAGCAGCCAGCCCCTGCCCGCTTGTGCCTTCAGGCTGAGAGGTGGTGATGGCTTCCTGCTCTCGCTAGCCTTGGGATCCCGCTCTGAGTTCACTGCTTTCCTGATTCGCTGCGACTTTCTTCTCAATAGCCTCTTTCAAATGCTCGAGAGGCAGTCGTTTGGATTCCAGGGGTGGCACTGGGCAAATCCTCTCATCTGTAAAATGGCCATGATGATGGCTCTATACTTCTTGGGTTGTTTTGGGCTTGGAGTGAGATCACGGGGGCACGATGCTTGGTATAGTGCCTGGTATACAGTAAGTGCTCAAAAGGCACAGTTGCTTGCTCGCTTTGTCTCTGGTCTGAACTAAGTCACTTACCGCCTAGGCTGCACCAATGATGATTAATTTCTCAGAGTTTCACTGTTGTTTCAGATGTTATTTCTGTCTTCTTAACTAGAGTATTCTATCTTATCAACATTTTCACTAATCTAAGTTCCCAACCTAGTCAACAGCACATCATAAATGACCAAGAAATATTTCTTGCCTAAATACACAGAGACTGTATAATTTATCATTCACACCAGGACATTTTGAAAGGGGAGTGCTTTCTGGAAATGACGTCGGAACAGCAGGCACAGACCCCAGCTGTCCTAGATTACCCAGGCAAACAGGGGTAGGGACTCACCCTATGTAAGTGAAGTTTAAGGTAGTTCTCTAAAAATGTTTTAAAAATGTGTTGGCCTACTACATTTTGTGTTAATCTGCCTTGGACATATGAGATAGAAACATGAGATTGGAAAGACGTAGAAAAAGTACAATTCAGGGCCAGCGCCATGGCTCACTTGGTTAATCCTCCACCTGCAGCGCCGGCATCCCATATGGGTGCCGGGTTCTAGTCCCAGTTGCTCCTCTTCCAGCTCTCTGCTGTGGCCCGGGAAGGCAGTGGAGGATGGCCCAAGTGCTTGGGCCCTGAACCCGCATGGGAAACTGGGAGGAAGCTCCTGGCTCCTGTCTTTGGATCGGCGTAGCTCCGGCCATAGTGGCCATTTGGGGAGTGAACCAACAGAGGGAAGATCTTTCTCTCTGTCTCTCTCTCTCTCACTGTCTAACTCTACCTGTCAAACAAATAAAAAAAAAAAAGAAAGAAAGAAAGAAAAAGTACAATTTAACGCTCCTGATAGATTGTCGGCCTGGATTTCAGGCCGTGGGTCAGGGCCTCTCCCACGGATAGAGACCTACTTCTACCTGATGAGCCTGCTTCACACTTGGGACCTATTTTCCAAACTTCCTTTGGCACCTACTTTCTCTTTGCCTCTCCGGTCTCCTAATGATGTTTCCTTGCTAGAGTGATCCTTTATGTACAGTAGATGGCAAAAATAGATTTATATGCATATATTTTTCTGAATGTCCTTGTCTTTGTATTTTTGGTTGCCTGGGTGACACTTCTGAGATACATGCTAATCTGCTATTATGAAAGCCATCGTAAGATGGAAGCTATTTTTAGTCCCTTCTATACCTTTCTTTTTCTCCACCAGACCATTTCATTTTATTTTTTTCTGTTCCTGTTATCTGAAGGCCATGTATAGCTTCCTTCCTGTAGTTCTAATATGGAACTGGTTGATTTTTTTTGAACATTACTATAGCAGTTCAGTACCTTCTTCATTCAGAATTGCTACATGTGCATTCAGAGTCTATTTATTTGGTTAGTGAATATCAGCACCCCCCCCCCCCCCACCTTCCACCCCTGCATAGGATGGCCAAACCAAGCTTAGGCGAGAGATATTCATGGTCTATAAAAGAGAAAAAGAATGCTAGTCAGACTATGGTTCTGGAGTGGAAAGAGTGTGTTCCCCATGCGGGGCTGGATTAACTGGTGTGATTTTCTTCTTGTCATTGATTAGGTACGAATCTTCAGGTGAACATGGGCCAATGCAAGTGCCTGCCTCGTGGGGTTACTGCGGGGTTGAGAGGGTTAACCCGGAAGGCGCAGAGTGCAGAGTCTCCTCCACAGAGACACTGCTGCTGTTCTTTCGCATGGAAGGAGCAGGTGCTCCCTCCTCGCAGGCCATCCTCACACGGGATATTGCAAATGCTTCCATTTACCAAGGAGATCAGTCAGGAGGCTTGCTGCTCTCTTATTAAAATGCTTTTGCTTTTATAACTAGTTCATGATTTTTTTCACAATGGTGAATACCTTTGGATGTATTTATGGTAGTATGGAAATTCAAAATCTTAGTGACCTTCACACTTTTAGAGCATAACTAGTGTTCTCACCTGTAATTCAAATGTTTAAAGGCAACCAGAGAGATGTGGGGTATTTTCTCTCATTTTTTTTTATTGTTAAGATTTTTATAAAAATTTAGGTTTCATTTATGTGTGATAGATATCTTCTAGTGTTCTTTCCATAAGAGATTTGGAATGTTTGTTTGACCATTGAATATGCTTGATGGAGAAATTTGTATCCTAATTCAGTAGTAGGCAGAGGGCGTGATAGTGTGGGCATGGATCTGAGATGATTAACTCGTGTAATGTGGCCAGTGTGAAAGGATTGTTGGGTTTTACGTGCAGTCCCTTGGAATTCCTTGATGTTGTGGGGTCGCCCTGGCTGGGGTTCCTTTGGCTCTGTCTGTTTTGCAGTTGTCATTCTGCATTGCTGCATCGTTGCCCTAGAGTTTGTCTTACTGCCCTTGAGAGTAGGGGAAGGAGGGAGGAGGCAACACAGACATGCACGTGCACACACATCTGTTTAGCACAGCACACACAGCTGTTTAGCACGCACACATACGTCTGTTTAGCACATGCACACACATGGCTGTTTAGACATGCGAGCTACCCTTCCTGATGGATGCTTCAGATCGAAGCTCTTTGGAGAAGTGTTGGAAGTGGAGGATGGGCATGGGGGAAGACTCTAATGTTGCGTTCTCAGCACTTCACCCTTTAGAAGACAAGGTGACCACTTCCATGTGGGCCAAAGCACAGGCGGAGGGAATCAGAAGTCAGCTCTGGTCTCTGGAGTTTCTTGGGAAAGCAGCAGGAAGACATTTAAAGAACACGCTCCCCATGCCTCAGTTGCTGTTCCCACCATACTGTACCCTTCAAATTATAAAAGTAAGGTATTAATGCTGAAACAAAGACTGTATAATGTAGAAAATTAGAAAGAAGAAAAAATATCCCCCATAATCCAGATTGGCAAAGGCAGAGTCAGTATTTTTTAAATGGTTGTTAGAGATTTTTTTCTTAGTTACAGTTGTATTTGTTTATATTTTTATGTATTTTAAAGGATTTACTTATTTATTTATTTGAAAGGCAGAGCTAAAGAGAGAGAGAGAGAGAGAGAGAGAGGGAGAGAGAGAGGTCTTCCATTTACCAGATGGCTAAAATGGCCAGGGCTTGGCCAAGCTGAAACCAGGAGCCAGGTATTTCTTCCAGGTTTTCCATGTGGGTGTCAGGGGACCAAGCACTTGGGCCATCTTCTGCTGCTTTCCCAGGCCATTAGCAGGGAGCTGGATTGGAAGTGGGGCAGCTGGGACAAAAACTGGTGCCCACATGGGATGCTAGCGTTACAGGGAGCAGTAGCGGCTTAACCTGCTGTGCCCTGTATTTATTTATTTTTATTATATTATATTACATTATACTATATTATATTATATTATATTTTTAAAGATTTATTTATTTATTTGAAAGGCAAAGTTACAGATAGGCAGAGCCAGAGAGAGAGAGAGAGAGAGAGAGATCTTCCATCCACTGGTTTACTCCCTAAATGGCCTCAAAGGCCAGAGCTGCACTGATCTGAAGCCAGGAGCCAGGAGCTTCTTCCAGGTCTCCCGTGTGGGTGCAGGGACCCAAGCACTTGGGCCATCTTCTACTTTTCCAGGCCATAGTAGAGAGCTGGATGGGAAGTGGAACAGCTGGGACTCGAACCAGTGCCCATATGGGATGCCGGCACTGCAGGTGGCGGCTTTACCCACTATGCCACAGCACTAGCCCCCCCATATTTATTTTTAAATTATTTTTTTCATTTAGCTGTATGTTGCAGGCATTTTATATGTAATCTTTGTAGATAATCATTTATTGTGTATACAATGTCCCACTGAATGGCTGTGCCTCAGTTATTCCATTTTTGGTCATTTGGTCAATATTTTAAATATTGAAAATTTAAATTTAAATTTAAAATAACTTTTTGTGCTACTACCATTTTTTAATAGTAACTTTTTGTTTATTTAAGATCCTATGCTAGGATATATTCCATTGGATTTAATAGGTTGGAGGTTTGAGCCTTTACAAAAAAAAATCTTAACACATTTTGCCAATTGGCTTTCCAGACAGATCAGGGCAACTCATGTTGTGTGACTGTGTTGGTGTCCTCTTTCCCCTGGCCCTGGCTTTCCCCACCGTGAAATGTTCTCCCTAATTTGGCCCCCAGGAGAACTTGCACTTGTGTGGTGTTGAAGACTCGGCAGGCTGAACATTTCTTTGCCGTGTGAGTGCGTGGAGTTGTACTCTTCCTCCCCGCTTCCAGTCATGTGTTCTCTACTGGTAGATGGTTTCCACACAAGTTAGAAGGAAAGTTCATCCCTTTCTCCAAGTGCTGAAAGTCATGTATGCTTGTGTTAGCAAGAGAAGCAGTTTAGGACACAGATCCACGAGGGCACGCAGCCTTGGCTCAGCCAGAATCAAGGCTCGGGGTGTGTCTCCCTGTTTGTGAGCGCAGATACAATTGGCCTTCTGTCTCTGGGTTTGCACCTGCAGATCCGCCCAAGAGCGGCAGAAAATGCTTGAGAAAAGCATTGCCTCTGGATGTGTGCAGACTTCCCCCTTGTCATTCCCTGGACCATACATGCTAACAACAATGTACAGTGTTCACATGGTGGTGGGCTTTCTAAGGAATACGGAAACGATTTGAGTATACCAGAGGATGTATATAGGTTATATGCAAATACTTGCCATTTTATATCAGGGACTGGAGCACTCAAGAATTTTAGCATCCTGGTGCTGGCGTGTGGCACAGGGGGTTAAGCCTCCACTTGCAACGCCAGCATCCCACATCAGAGCACTGGTTTGAGTCCCGGCTGCTCCGGTTCTAATCCAGCCCCCTGCTAATACGCCTGGGAAAGCAGCAGAAGATGGTTCAAGTACTTGAGTCCCGGCACCCATGTTGGAGATCTGGATGAAGTTCCTGGTTCCCGGGTTCAGCTTGGCCCAGCCCTAGTCGTTGTGGCTGTTTGGGGAGTGAACCAGTGGATGGAAGAGCTCTCTCTCTCTCTCTCCCCCCCTCCCTCCCTCTGTAACTCTGCCTTTCAAATCCACCTGGGTGGCAGGGGACCCAGCACTTGTGCCATCTTCTTGCTGCTTTCCTAGGCATAGTAGCAGGGGGCTGGATTGGAAGTGGAGCAGCCGGGGCTCAAACCTGTGCTCATATGGGATGCCGGCATCACAAGTGGAGGCTTCACCCACTGGGTCACCATGCTGGTCCCAAGAAAACAATCTGAGTATCCTAAAGGGGTTCTGGATACCAAGGGACAGCTGCATACCTCTTTAAAGATACAAAGACAGCATGGTTTTTGTTACCAATACAAAGTTGTAGTATGCATATTAGCCTGTAACATGCTTTGGTTTTAACATAGGATATATAACATGGGCAGAAGATCTTTAATAACATATAATAACACGTCTTGAGCACGTGTGCTGTGAACATCTCGGTGTATAATATTGCTCCTTTGACGGTTTCATATCACGGGCAGCTGTTCTCCTGTAATTCTCCACAGGTAGTACAGCATGCTCTGCAGGGAGAGAGAGAGAGAGAGAGAGAGATCTTCCATCCAGTGGTTTACTCCCCAAATGGTCCCAATGACCAGGCTGGGCCATCCTCCACTGTCTTCCCAGGCAAACTAGCAGGGAGCTGGGTCAGAAGTGGAGCAGCCGGGACTCGAACCAGCCTCCACATCTAGCCCCCAGAGGGGCTTTTTCTAAGGAAAGAAAGACTTTGCATTTCCTGGACGTCAGTGGTTGCACCAAGAGTTGCCTGGCCTTCTTTGCCTGTAAGTGGACTGTCAGGATGCTGTGGGTGTGGACTCCATGGGGGCTTGGGTGCTTCTGCTGCGTTGCGGGGACGTGCTAGGGCCACCCCATGCGATCTATGGTAAAAGAGGAGGCCGGGCATATGGCACTGTTCCGCCGGGGTTAGTCCTGCTTTTCTGTTCTGGGCGTCTTCCCGATTGCCTCTTCCAGGGATAAGACCTTTATCTCTGAGCGTGCATTCAGGTTGGCTAGCTGGGTCCCCAGGTGGGGAGTCCCGGGGAAGTTGCCTAGAAGTGAAGAGAGAGGACTCTCTCTCCCAGGGAGCACTGTTACTATTATTTAACCCACAGTTGCTGTGCGCCTGCTCTGCCGGAAGTTGTATCCTGCGAGTGTTGCTGTAGTCACTTCCACTGACAGCCGCCCTGCCCTGGAGGTCAGGATCCCGCGTGTCCTGATCCCTGCGGTCGGGGGGGGGGTGGGGGGGGGGTGGGGGTGGGGGTGGGTGGGGCGCATGCTCTGTGCAGCAGGTCTTAGCGCAGGCACCGAGTGTGAAGTCTTCTTTAAAGAGTCCTGGGAGGTATCGGCAATGGCCGAGGCCCTGACCGATGCATATTTTATAAGCGGAGATGGGCTCGCTGGTCTCCCGGCGTCAGTGTCTTCTGTTTCTAAATAGCTACAGCCCCAGCTTCTCTGTGCATATTTGTGCTACTCATTTGGCCAACCGGGGTCTAAAAATAAACCTAGAAACTTTGGGAGTTTTTTTTTTCTTCTTTTTTTTCCTTCTTCTTTCCCTTGGCGGACTGATGTGTTTTTGTGTATTCCAAGCTGCGCTGTGTAACTATTTACTTTTGCATTATGCATAGCACTTAGCAACGGGACAGTGGAAATGGGAGCCGAGAGCACAGGCTGTCCCCTGCCAGGGGGGAGGGGTGGCCGGCCGAGGCTTCCCTCCCCCACCTCGGCCCCTGGCCCAGGTCTGCCCTGCTTTCTGCCTTCTCTGCTGGTGACCCAGTAGGGACTAAGGAAGAGGGATGGGAAGGACCCTTCCTGCCCTCTCGCCAGGGCCAAGAGGGGGCCCTGGGGTGTCAGCCAGGGTGGGGGAGGGGGACGAGGACAGGCCTTGGCCACCGCGGGTGTCGTGGCTGAAGGACAGCCCTGTAAGGTCAGAGGCACCGAGGAGCTGTGTCTTGTTTGGAACTCTAAGTGCATTTGCAAACAGGACGCTCACGAATGGAGGTGGATTGTGCAGGACCCAGGACGGATCTCTGGGAACCCTCTAGGGTGGCGTCAGCCCGCACTTAGAGCGTCGCTATCAGGAGGCTGCCTTCTGGATTCGGAGCATTCCGGGCCGGGCAGAGTGCTCTGCTTGTCTGCCCAGTGACTGGCTGGGGAGCCCAGAACTGGCTCCTTTCCACGTGGGAATGTCCCTGGCCCCAGACTCCGCAGTGCGCCAAGTGTGTTCGGCCCTTCTTGCTGCCAATTTACTTTTGTTCTCTGATTTCTAGAGTAGCAATTGCATTAAAAAACAAAAAAACAAGTCACATCCTGATGTTCACCAGAGGAGGGAGGAAGGCCTGAGGAGTGTGGACTTAACCCCTTGGTTACCATTTTTTAGCAAAGAAAGCAAAATTAAATACATTGGGGGCCATTGTGAAGGGCCTGGATTTTTTTTTCTTTTAAGAAATCACACCTCTGTTCCTTTCTTAGGACCAGAATATACCTCATATTCTTGATGTGTTTTGGGGAAGAGATTTGGCAAATATTTCTGTGAAAAAAAAATGCATACATAAACACAAATATTGTGATGGAAATCTTTTTGAATAAAAAGGTTCTTTGAGGCCGACGCCACGGCTCACTAGGCTAATCCTCCACCTGCGGCGCCTGCACCCCGGGTTCTAGTCCCGGTCAGGGCGCTGATTCTGTCCCGGTTGCTCCTCTTCCAGTCCAGCTCTCTGCTGTGGCCCAGGAGGGCAGTGGAGGATGGCCCAAGTGCTTGGGCCCTGCACCTGCATGGGAGACCAGGAGGAAGCACCTAGCTCCTGGCTTTGGATTGGCGCAGTGCGCCGCGCTAGCCGTAGCGGCCATTTGGGGGGTGAACCAATGGCAAAAGGAGGACCTTTCTCTCTCTCTCTCTCTCACTGTCTAACTCTGCCTGTCCAAAAAAAAAAAAAAAAAAAAAGTTCTTTGAAAATTGATTTAGCATTCTGTAGTACAGTCAGGTGTGTGTGTGTGTGGTTTCTGCTGTTTTTTATTTTAAGGGCTGGACCACAGAGATCAGCCGTTCAAAATGACTAAACAGCTCTTCCTTGGAAGGGGCCGCAGTCTGCACAGTCGCTTGTGTAGTTTCCGCAGGCGTGGACCCACCAGTTAAAGAACAAGACCCTGCAGCCTCAAGGTGAATGTTTTTTCCAACCTCACACGAGGTGAGCGCACTCAAAACAGGAAGCAATCATAGGCCAGCGGTTTGAGAAGTGAGAGCTGGCTTCTGGATTAGGCTGAGCTGTTGTCTGCAGACCGAAAGACAAGACGGTCGCTAGCAACTCCGCTCACTGGCTCTTCAGCATTTGCATGTCCTGCAGGGCCCCTGTGCCTCTCCTCCCAGAACAAGGAGCTGCAGACACGGCCAGAGATGCAGTGCGGCTGAAGAGGAGCCTGAGCTGGTCGCCGTGATGGAGCCAGGGCGAAGGCTCGCCAGCTGCTGGGGCAGCCCTGCGGTGTGGGAGTCATCTGGCCCGAGGGACCATTGCAGGGTCCTCGGGGCGGGGTACAGAATGGGGGTGAGACAGGAGCATGTCCACACATCTGAGACACGTGCCTGGGACACTCGTGGCGAGAAGGCTCTTCCAATACGGCTCTGCCCACATGGTAGCCCTTTCGTATGTGCTGTGAAAAATATATTGGTGTTGATGCGGAGCACTTAGTAAATTGTTGCTTTAGATGAGGCCTTCTCAGTGCTCCAAGGCTGTGGATGCTACTGAAATGAATGAGAGTTGAATGGCTCCCTGTAACCATGACTACTGCTAGCATTGATCAGGACATTGATTAGGACAGCCTCAGACACTGTGCTGAGTATCTGATCTCACAGGATCTTCTCACCTGCCCCAGGAGGAAACACCTTATTATCCCCTTTCTGCCTGGGAGAAGCGGGCTCAGAGACTGCGCACTGAGGCGCGTGGGTGGTGACTGGGAGTCAGCACCCACCCTCCTGCTTTGCCTGTGGAGAGTGTTCCACGGCTGCGCCTCCAAGCGCCGCTGGGCTTCGTGGGTCCAAGAGAAAGCACTGGAAATTGAGCATTCTTTCTCGCAGGGCGTGTGGGCTCTGCTCAGTTAGCCTCTCTTTTTTCTCTCTTGTCTTCTTTATTTTACGTGTAGCTCTCGAATAGTTCACCAAACTCTTGTGGTTGCAGCCTGAGTCTTTTTTTTTTTTTTTTTCCAAAGAAACCTTTTATTTAAAGAATACAAACTTCATGCATTTCGCAAGTACAACTTTAGGAATATAGTGATTCTTCCCACCATACCTGCCCTCCCACCACACTCCCACTCCTCCTGTTCTTTCCTCTCTCATTCCCAGTTCCATTCTCCCCTAAGATCCATTTTTAATTAACTTTATACACAGAAGACCAACTCTATACTAAGTAAAGATTTCAACAATTTGCATGAGAAAACAAAACCAAAATGTTCCTTTAATAGTTGAGACAAGGGCTGTTCAAAATCATTGCATCTCGAAGTTAATTTCACTTTTTTTTTAAGAAACAATTTTCAAGAAGCACCCAAGAATGATACATCTTTTGTGAGCACTTAGATATAACTTATGAGACATAAGAATATCCTCCACTTAATGCATTCAAAGAAAGTAAGTCTTTGAGAATGAGTTTTATCATTAATTAATGAAGCTCCTAAGAAAGCAAGCAATGGAGTCTTAGCATAACTAAGACTTATGAGACAGAAGACTATTCTCCACTTAATACGCTAAAATGAAATAAATCTTTGAGAACAGTTTTACTGTTAACTCTCATAATACAACTCATTGAGGACAGAGGTCCTGCATGGGAAGTTAGTGCGCAGGGACTCCTGTTGTTAATGTAACAATTGACACTCTTATGTATGATGTCAGTGATCACCCAAGGCTCTTGCCATGAGCTGCCAAGGCTATGGAAGCCTTTTGAATCCACAGTCTCCTTTAGTATTTAGACAAGGCCATAAGCACAGTGGAAGTTCCTCCCTTCAGAGAAAAGTACCTCCTTCTTTGATGGCCACTTCTTTCTGCTGGGGTCTCACCTCCCGCAACCCTTCATGTAGGACATTTTTTTTTGCCACAGTGTCTTGGCTTTCCATGCCCGAAATGGCAGCCTGAGTCTTCAATTTCCTTTAGTGTCTCCTGGCTCAAGTTCATAAGCAAGAGATTCCTATTGGTCCAGCTCATTGAGCCCAGGCCATGCAAGCTGCTGGAGCCTGGCCAACAAAACCATTACCCGCTGCTGGGCTGACTCTTCATCCTGCGTGCTTTGGTGGTGTCATGTGCACAGGCCTCCCCAGCCCCGTGCCCCAAGCAGGAGGTTGTGGGTAAGGTAGTGCCAACTGGGAAGGGAGATAGTTCACAGCTGGAGATGAGCGTCTCAGGTACAAACTCCTTTTATACTTTGATAAACACTTTTGTTCTTTGGAAAGCCTCCAAAGAATCAGTATCAATGAGCCATATCTAGAGTTATATAATATATATCTCAGAAACCTAATTCAAGGGGCTTAGGAAAAAAAAAAGTCAAATTCATTGGTTCGTGTTACCGTAAGTGCAAAGGCTTGGCTGGATCTGGATTCTGTCTTTATTATCAGAGATCTGGCTCTTGTATTGGCTCTGCATTCCTCTGGCTTGGTTTCCTCCTCAGGCAGGTCTTCTCTTCATGATACCAAGACATCACTGGAAGTCTCAGGTCTATCTGTTCACTGAGCCTCCCCAGCAGAGGGCTTCTCTTTCCCTCATAGTTGCAGCAAAATCCCCAGGCTTAATTCTCATTGCCCTGAATGAGTTGCATGCCTGCCTGTCAACCAAGCATGGTGGCCAGTGCGATTAGTCAGGTCTGGGTCATTGTCCATCCCTTGGGAGAGGTTAAAGTCTCTCCCCTCCCTCCATTAAATCTCATGGACTGGGAATGGGGGAATGTTGTTTCTTCTGTTATTACCAGAAGAAATGGGACGGGATGTTGTTCAGGCAAAACCAACTCATAGCTCTCCTGAGTGCTTTCAAGTTTATTACCAAAAATACCTGGACATCTGAAATTAAGATGTTGAGGCTTAGTAAAAGCAGACTGGGCCACAGCTGCCCTCTTTGTGTGTGATAAATCCAGAGGCCTAGGAAACCCAAAGTGCTGAGACAGGGCTAGATCTTCTATGTCTTTTAAGTCACAATCCTGAAAGGTGATGTTTTTAAAATTTGCATCTTTTTGAGAAAGGCAGTTACAAGTTGGTTTGGGCTTCAATTTTTGATACAGTAGGAGGATAAGACTTGAAGGGCTCTTATTAGGTGTCCTCTATTTGAAGTCTAAGCTGTTCTGGCATCAAAATGACCTTGGTGGGCCAGCGCTGTGGCTCAATAGGCTAATCCTCCACCTTGCAGCGCTGGCACACTGGGTTCTAGTCCCAGTTGGGGTGCTGGATTCTGTCCTGGTTGCTCCTCTTCCAGTCCAGCTCTCTGCTGTGGCCCAGGAAGGCAGTGGAGTGTCGCTCCTTGGCTTGCGGAGGAGCGGCACCGGACCGGACGCTGTTATTCGCTTTCAGTAGGTTTTTTCTACAGTAGAGCAAGGACAAGTAAAGAGAAGAAAGAACGAACGAAATAACGAAATCCACAGCGAGCTCTCCAACCAATCCCCCTACCATGCCGTCTCTCTCCCCCTTTATAGTCCTCTCCCACCAATCCGTGCTCCGCTGTCCACATGCTGAGCACGCCATTCTCTTCCAATCAGAGGTAGGATCAGCTCCTGCAGCTTCTTAGTCAAATTGATGAAGCAGCTGTGTAAAATTTGTTTACTCCCTCTCAGCGCCATGCTACGGGAGGCAGGGCCCTGCCTCCCACAGTGGAGGATGGCCCAAGTGCTGGGCCCTGCACCCGCATAGGAGACCAGGAGAAGCACCTGGCTCCTGGCTTCGGATCAGCGCGATGCAGCGGCCATTGGAGGGTGAACCAGTGGCAAAGGAAGACCTTTCTCTCTGTCTCTCTCTCTCACTGTCTACTCTGCCTGTCAAAAAAAAAAAAAGTACATACAACCTTTGAAGCCTGAGCAGTGCCTAGGATTTAAGACCCATTGAAGACCCATCTTATCTCGCTAATGATGAAAACACCCTATTTATGTGTCAATAATCTTTACGCCCATTGTCAAATAAATGCTTTTTTTTTTTCTTTGATTGGTAGAGTTAGACAGTGAGAGAGAGAGACAGAGAGAAAGGTCTTCCTTCTGTTGGTTCACTCCCCAAATGACTGCCACGACCAGCACGCTGCGCTGATCCGAAGCCAGGAGCCAGGTACTTATCCTGGTCTCCCATGGGGTGCAGGACCCAAGCACCTGGGCCATCCTCCACTGCACTCCCTGGCCACAGCAGAGAGCTGGACTGGAAGAGGAGCAACTGGGACAGAACCAGCGCCCCAACCAGGACTAGAACCCGGGCTGCAGGTGCTGCAGGTGGAGGATTAGACTAGTGAGCCGTGGTGCCAGCAGATGCTTGGTTTTTAACCATGTCATAAGTCAGGAACTGTGAGTCCTGTGGAAGTTAACCCAGCAAGTCTTCCTCCCTGCAAATATAGGTTAATTCCATGCAACCTCAGGGGTCTTGAGTAGCATCTATGTGTTTGTTAATACTGCAGTGCTTTTTTTTTTTAAACTTTTATTTAATGAAATAAATTTCCAAAGTACAGAATATGGATTACAGTGGCTTCCCCCCATAACGTCCCTCCAACCCGCAACCCTCCCCTTATCCACTCCCTCTCCCCTTCCATTCACATCAAGATTCATTTTCTATTCTCTTTATATACAGAAGATCAGTTTAGCATACATTAAGTAAAGATTTCAACAGTTTGCTCCCACACAGAAACATAAAGTGAAAAATACTGTTTGAGTACTAGTTATAGCATTAAATCTCAATGTACAGCACACTAAGGACAAAGATCCTACACGAGGAGTAAGTGCACAGTGACTCCTGTTGTTGACTTAACAAATTGACACTCTTGTTTATGGCATCAGTAATCACCCTAGGCTCTTGTCATGAGCTGCCAAGGCTATGGAAGCCCCCTGAGTTCATTGACTCTGATCATATTTAGACAAGGCCATGGTCAAAGTGGAAGTTCTCTCCTCCCTTCAGAGAAAGGTACCTCCTTCTTTGATGACCCATTCTTTCCATTGGGATCTCACTCGTGGAGATCTTTCATTTAGTTCCCCCCCCCCCCCCCGAGTGTCTTGGCTTTCCATGCCTGAAATACTCTCATGGGCATTTCAGCCGGATCCGCATGCCTTAAGGTCTGATTATGAGGCCAGAGTGCTGTTAGGACATTTGCCATTCTATGGGTCTGCTGTGTATCTCACTTCCCATGTTGGATCATTCTCTCCCTTTTTGATTCTATCAGCTAGTATTTGCAGACACTATTCTTGTTTATGTGATCCCTTTGGTTCTTAGTCCTATCATTATGATCAATTGTGAACAGAAATTGATCATTGGGACTAGTGACATGGCATTGGTACATGCCACCTCGATGGGATTGAATTGGAATCCCCTGGTATGTTTCTAACTCTACCGTTTGAGGTAAGTCAGCTTGAGCATGTCCCGAATTGCACATCTCTTCCCTCTCTTATTCCCACTCTTATATTTAACAGGGATCACTTTTCAGTTAAGTTTCAGCACTGAAGAAGAATTGTGTATTGATTACAGTATTCAACCAAAAGTATTAAGTAGAACAAACAAAAAAAATACTAAGAGGGATAACATATTAAGCTGCTCATCAACAGTCAGGGTGAGGGCTGATCAAGTCACTGTTTCTCATAGTGTTCATTTCACTTTAACAGGTTTCCTTTTTGGTGCTCAGTTAGTTGTCACCTATCAAGGAGAACAAGTGGTATTTGTCCCTTTGGGACATGGAAAATGAGATTAAAAGATTTATTTATTTTGGCACAAAAATACTTAAAATCCATTCATGGATTGTAGTTTTTTCATAATATCCATTTTCATGAGTCTTTGAAGACACCTTGTATTAACTTTATGATAATAACACTGTCACATCCTTTGCTTCCTCTGCTTGCCGCAATGATCTTGGCTGTCCTTTGGCACAAAGTACCACCTCATTTTCTCAAAGTTTTGCAGATGGTTGCCTTTAGTTTCCTTCACTTGTTTAAAATTTTGTATTTCTGGGATTAACAATATCTCCTCATATGCCAAATGTCTCTCACCTCTGTTGATTTTCTTGGTGCAACTGTTATTTGGTCACTTGGGGTTTTAAGGTTTCAAATCACAAACAACAGTGCCCATTCTGGCTAGCCCAAGTAGACGGGGAGCTTCTAAAAGGAAACTAAGGAGATCACAGAATCTCTAGCCCCCAGAGTCAGCCTTGGAAGTCATACAGCCAGGAACACACCACAGATTACATCACTGGTGGCTCCCCGGAGGCCCCCATGTGACCACCACCAAGTATAGGTGCTTCTGCTCATCCCACCAAATGTGTTTCTTCTGGGGGAACGCGGTCATTGCTGCCTCTGGAGGCAGGGCGTCCATACCATCCTCCACCAACCTCCACCACGGCGAGTCCTGCAGGGCACCTCCTTGCTGATCTCTCTTCTTCTTCTTCTGCTTCTCCTCCTTCTCTGTCTTCCTCTTCCTCCTCTTCTTCTTCCTTTTTTTCCTCCTCCTCCTTCTCTTTTTATTTATTTGAAAGGTAGAGTGATGGGACGGGAGAAAGATCTTCTATCTTCTGGTTTACTCCCCAAATGATTACAGCAGCCAGGGCTGGACCAGGCCAAAGCCAGGAGCCTGGAACTCCATCCTGCTCTCTTTACATGATGCAGGGGTCCAGACACTTGAGCCATCTTCTGCTACTTTCCCAGGTGCAATTGTAGGGAGCTGGATCGAAATGAAGCATCTGGGACTCCAGCCAGTGCTCCAATATGGGATGTTGGCATTGCAGGCGATGGCTTCACCTCTTGTGCCACAGCACCTGCCCCCACCCATTAGGAATTTTGTGTGGGTGCTGCTCATTGGGGGAGCTGGGCCACATGCCTGCACCCTGGGTGCAATGTAGGCTGGGGAGACAAATCCTGGATTTTCATCTTGGGGAGGTGTGGACTTGTAGGAAATTTCTCAAGTGTGGAAAGAGTGTTCAAAAAATGCCTTTGGCCACAAAACACAAGTCACCACCCACACCAAGAAAGGGGCCTTGTCTGACGCCTGAATCCCTTGATTTTGGAAGCAGTGAGACCGTTGCCGGCAGGAGGGCTGTTCCTTACTGGGAGCAGCAGGATCCCAGGAAGCACCTGCTGACCGGATGCCACAGAGGAGGTTCATTGCTTTCTGTCAAGTGGAATCCACTTACCTTCCATCCCCCCCCTCTAGACTGACTTTGGGGACCCCATCAGTGTCAGCCAAGTCAGCCCCATCCCTCCCTGGCATGAAGGCAAGGGGTGGGCCTAAAAGAAGCCACAATGAGGCATTGGGTGCTCAGAGAAGGTAAACAACCTGTGCCGAATCACACAGCCTGTGTGGTGAAAACCAAGGCTCCCCAGCGTCCATTCCCTGCAGGCAGGCAGGTGCTGCGAGCCCAGGCTCTCCCCAGCCAGTGGTGCGCGGCAGAGAGCCAGCTGCATTTTGATTGGATCCCAAACACTGTCCTGCTGCCTTCTTCAAGGGTGAACCCGACAGTGGCATTTAGGGGGTGGGATTTGCCTCGTGTGTCTGCCCCAGCCAAGCCCTTGGTGGGTGTAGCTTGTGTCCAGAGAAGACATTTATGCAACAAGAGTGTGAATATTAGTAGTCGCTTCTGGAAGCTTCTGAGACATTCTCTGGGCTCTTCTGGTTTGCTTTATGATCTAATTCATTGGTGGCTAGATTCACCTTCTCACCTGGCTGGGGAGGTGGGCTGGTCGTTACAGACACGGCAGAAGGGGGATCCTTAAAGACTATCAGATGCCCGTTAAATGGGCAAGAAGGGTGTCACTGGGTGTTGCAGGCTGCATAGCTTCATGGTTAAGAGCTTGGATTCTAGGGTCTACCTGGGGTTGAATCCGGCTGGTGGCTTGCTAGCTGTGTGACCAGGGGCAAGTTAACCTTACCTTTCTGAGCCTTCATTTCCGAAAAGGGAGATTAAATGAGACCACACACGTGCAACTGCTAGAGCTGTGCCCAGCCTGGAAGGAGCACTTGGTAGGTGTTAGCCATTCGCATTAGCTTAACAGGTGGAGAGTGGGGCAGGCTGTGTTTGGGCAGAGGAGCGACGGCCATTGTAGGCTGAGGGTTTATATGAGCCCTGGAGGGCAGGCAGCACACAGGCTGGGTGGCTTGTCTGGAGCCCAATCCATGGAGGCTGCTTTTTCTCTGGGCCGTATTTTCCAAGGAGGCTCCCCTTAATGATCTGGTTTCCAGAAGGGGGCTTGAAGCTAACCTGCAGCATGTCCTGATCCGCCTAGCGATCCGTTTCTCATCTCATGAGTCCACTGGCCTTCTGCGTGTCAGTGCCTTGAGCAACATTTGGTTGCATAAGTCAGTTCCCCAGAGTCTCATTGCCCCCGAGTGGGCCAATAGCATCGAATTCCTGAATGAACGCGCTGAGGACCAGACCACGGACCTGGGGTGACCCTCGGAGGCATGGACATGGCGAGGCCCAGTTGGAAGCAGAGAGCTTGCCCGCCTCTCTCCTTCCCCTTGATCGCACCTTTATCCTTTCCTGCATGCAATCAGCTAAATAGCAGACATCCGGTGTGATGGAGCACACGCTGGCATGCCAAAGGAAGGGGCGCATGAGATGGTTCTTGACTGAGTGGGTGAGGTGCACCTGCTGCTGCCGCTGCCCTGGGCAGAGGACTGGGGCAGGAGGATCGTGTTGAGAAGCAGGGCCCTGGGTTCTGGAGCCTTTTCTCTTATATGCCATTGGCCACATCCCTCATCTGCACAGTGAACATGAAATCTGAAGACTGGAGCCTACTGAATGTCAGCTGGTTGCCACCGGCTCAGACATTTATACCCCGACAAGGTTACCCCAACAAGGGTCAGAGGTCTTATGGCACCAAACGTTTCCTCCACATGGAACCCAAGGGTTGCTCCAGGATAGATCCTGCCTTCTTCAGGGCTCAGACTGTCTCCTGTTTGCTTTCTTCATTGTCCCCTGTGAAAGGTAAGCCGGGTCGTTTGGGTGAAGTATTATGGTGGGAAAGTGATGAATACAATTCCTATGCGTTATCGTAGTGCCCATCACAATACTGAGCTTTTCAGAGGTGTTCAGGACACATTTATCCAGTTTAATTAAATAGCACAGCCCAGCAATCAATGAATTCAATTCCTATTATTACTCTAAAGACATTATTTGTTCCATCTCCAGTATAGGGATAATAACACCAATACAAGCAGACACTGACATCAGTTACTTGGAAGAGCAGAGGATGTGTTTGTACACACACACACACACACACACACACACACGTACTTCACCAAGTCTGGGGACCGTGCATGTGAGAGCAGGCTCAGCTGCCTCTGAGGGCCACAGGAGGGCACCCGGGCTTGTCTGTCGCTTCCCAGGATACTCACGAAAGGCTGCTCGCTGCTTCCTGGATTTGAGGGTGGTTGGATGGGGACACTTGTTTGCTTCCCAAGTGAAGCTTGGTGGCCTGGTTGCTTCCAGCATGGTGGAAGGCATGTGGGCAGGGTGGCCAATGGCGGAGTGAGCAGGGCCACATAGCTGCTTGCAAGACAGCAGCAGATCTGCCCGACTATGGGGCCTCTGCAGGGTGAGTGGCTAAGGGTGGGCTGCTCGGGTTCTTCAAGGAGCATTGGGAGCGCGGATGGATCCTCCTGAGTGGTTCGCAGAGCTGGGTCAGTGGCGTGTCTGGTTCAGCTGCCTGAGAGCTTCACAGGTCGCTGGTGGGTGGGGTCTCAAGAGGTCTCCCTCCAACAAGAGCCTGCAGGGGGAAGGGCAGCACGTGGGCAGGGCTGTTACTGCAGGGTGGTAGAGTGGTGGTGTGTTGGCACTGCAGTTCCCCAGCTGGGCCCAGGGTGGCAGATGCTTCAGTGATCGGGGGTGTGAGTGGGGACAGCTGGTTCCTGCCCTTCCCTGCAGAGCCAAGTCCATCTGGGTTCAGGGTGGATCAGGAGAGATGGAACGGCAGATTCCAACATGCTTTATTTGACCTGTAGTGTTTCACAAACTTAGAACATTTGCTGCCAACTTAAAAAGAAAGGATATATTTAAAAAAAAAAAAGTGGATTTCAAGTTTCTCTTGAAACATGATGATCTGCATGACACTGGGCCAGATTCCTGCACAGCAGTCGGTGTGAGCTGAGCCTGTTCTCTTTAGAGAGGAGGTGTGTGCACCTGTTCGCTGGGTCACTGAAGTTATTTTTTTTTTAATTTTTTATTTTTTGACAGGCAGAGTGGACAGTGAGAGAGAGTCAGAGAGAAAGGTCTTCCTTTGCCGTTGGTTCACCCTCCAATGGCCGCCGCGGACAGCGCGCTGCGGCCGGCGCACCGCACTGATCCGATGGCAGGAGCCAGGAGCCAGGTGCTTTTCCTGGTCTCCCATGGGGTGCAGGGCCCAAGCACCTGGGCCATCCTCCACTGCACTCCCTGGCCACAGCAGAGAGCTGGCCTGGAAGAGGGGCAACCAGGACAGAATCCGGCGCCCCAACCGGGACTAGAACCCGGTGTGCCGGCGCCGCAAGGCGGAGGATTAGCCTAGTGAGCCGCGGCGCCGGCCCTGAAGTTATTTTTTTATGACAAAGTAAGTGTAACTTAAAATTAGCCATTAAACATTTATTTATTCATTTGAAAGGCAGGGAGAGAGAGAGAAAAAAAAAGGAGAGAGAGAGAGAGAGAAATATCTCATTTGCTGATTCATTCCTTAAATGCTCACAACAGTTGGGGCTGAGCGAGGTCAAAGCCTGGAAGTGGGAGAACTCAGCCTGTGTCTCCCGTATAAGCGACAGGGACCCAAGTACTTAAACCATCACTTGCTGCCTCCCAGGGTGCACATTAGCAGGAAACTGGCATCGAAAGCAGAGCTGGGGCCGGCACCTTGGCGCACTAGGTTAATCCTTCGCAGGCTGCACTGGCATCCATGTGGGTGCTGGTTCTAGTCCTGGCTGCTCCTCTTCTGGTCCAGCTCTCTGCTGTGGCCTGGGATAGCAGTGGAGGATGGCCCAAGTGCTTGGGCCCTGCACCCCAGTGGGAGACTGGGGTGGTGGGGGAGGGGGGAAGCACCTGGCTCCTGACTTTGGATCAGCACAGCTCTGGCCATTGTGGCCATCTGGGGAGTGAACCAACAGAGGGAAGACCTTTCTCTCTGTCTCTGTCTCTGTCTCTGTCTCTGTCTCTCTCTGTCTCTCTGTCTCTCTCTCTGTAACTCTACCTGTCAAATAAATAAATAAAATCTTAAAAAAAAAAAAAAAAAAAAAGCAGAGCTGAGACTCAAAACCAGGCCTTCCAGTATGGGACGTGAGCATCTAAGCAGCATCTTCACTGCTGTGCCCAATGCCCACCATAAGGCATTTTAAGAAGTGTTTGTGGCCGGCGCCGCGGCTCACTAGGCTAATCCTCCACCTAGCGGCGCCGGCACACCGGGTTTTAGTCCCGGTCGGGGCGCCGGATTCTGTCCCAGTTGCCCCTCTTCCGGGCCAGCTCTCTGCTGTGGCCCGGGAGTGCAGTGGAGGATGGCCCAAGTGCTTGGGCCCTGCACCCCATGGGAGACCAGGAGAAGTACCTGGCTCCTGCCTTCGGATCAGTGCGGTGTGCCGGCCGCAGTGCGCCGGCTGCGGCAGCCATTGGAGGGTGAACCAACGGCAAAGGAAGACCTTTCTCTCTGACTCTCTCTCACTGTCCACTCTGCCTGACCAAAAAAAAAAAAAGTGTTTGTTTCATTGGAAACACACCTGCGCACACACACGCACACGCACACACAGATAAGATAGAGATTTTCATTCACTGGATCACTCCCCAAACTGTGAGGTGGGTCAGGCTGAAACCAGGAACCAAGAACTCAATTCAGTTCTCCCACGTGGGTGGCAGGGATCCAGTGATTTGAACCTGAATGAGTCACTGACTTTCTCCTGGGCTGCACATTCGCAGGAAGCTGGACCTGCAGGCAGAGCGGGGACTCACAGCCAGGCACTTCAATGTGGATGTGGGTGTCCCAGGTAGCACCTTCACCACTGTGCCACATGCCCATCCCCCATTACATGCACAGTTCAGTGTCGGTAAGTATTTCAGATAATTGTGCTACCCTCACCACCACCCATCGCATTCCTGAATCCACCCTGCCCCGGGTAACCACCATTCTCCTTTCTATAGCTGTGAATCTGACTACTCTAAATAGCTCCGAGAAGTGGAATCGGAGAGAATTTGTCTTTTCTGGTTGGCCTATTCTATTTGGTGTAGTGTTTTCCAGATTCACCCATGTTGTAGCCTGTGTCAGAATTTCTTTCCTTTCGAAGGCTGAGTGCCAGTCCTTTGTATGGACAAACCACATTTTGCTCGGCCAGTCATCTGTTGATGGACCCTCGGGTGGCTTCCACCTTTTTCTATCTTTTGGCAATTGTGAACAATGCTGCTGAAACCGTGACGTGAGTGTACACATCTGAGTCCCCTAAGCATTTGTGCTCCGTGAGAATTTTCTCAGCAATTTCCTAGCTGTGCTCTTGTTTCTTTCATTTTCATTTTTATTAAAAATATTTGTTTATTTGAGAGTTAGAGTTACAGAGAGAGAGAGAGAGAAAGCCTTCCATCCGCTGGTTCACTCCCCAAATAGCTGCAATGGCTGGAGCTGACCCCATCTGAACCCAGGAGCCAGGAGCTTCTTCTGGGTCTCCCATGCAGGTGCAGAGGCCCAACCAGTTGGGCCATCTTTCACTGCTTTCCCAGGCCGTAGCAGAGAGCTGGGTGAGAAGGGGAGCAGTGGACACACGAACCGGCGCCCATATGGGAGAAGGCTTAGCCAACTACGCTACAGCACCTGCCCGGCTCTTGTTGCTTTTCTTGCTTTTCCTGGTCCCGCAAGACCAAGACCTGCAGGCTGGGCTTCTGCTTAATGCAGTAACTTTTTGGGAAGACTTGAAAAACATTTTCCAAGACCCCTTGTGAAAGTGACTTCGACTCTTTAAAATTCTAAAAAAAACCTAGTTAGTGTGGGACTTTCCAGAGTTAGTATCACATTAACAGAAATCTCTGGAAATAGCATTTTGTGATTTGTTCAGTCTTCAAGTTCGTTCTGAAAAGCTCTGATTTGAAGATAAAATTCGTAGTGTGTTTGATTTTCTTGATCTGAAGAGAGCTGGTTTGTCTTGCCTCAGGTGCTGCGTATGTTAATGAGACCTTTTACTTACAGGTGTGGATAAACAGGAACTATGAACATAATTTTGGTTTTATTCCTGAATTTTCAGGTAGCATTATACTAGAACAAATATGATTTTATTTTCTACTGAGTGCTAGATGGAAAGGTCAAAATAGAGCTTTTACTCTTCATGTTGACAGGTTGCCATTTCTGGTTTGCTTTTTATTAATGACAGCATCAGCCGAAATGTTATTATCTGACAGAAGCCAGTATGATTCAATTTTAGTTGAACAAAATCCTGCTACCAAGTCAGTTTTGTATATTTAGTTAGGCGTTAGGCTAGAATTTAGGTTGCTAATATTTATTTATTTAATATTTTAGAGTAATCTGGTCAAAACTTGTATTAAAATTCCTTAGGAAAAGACTGTTTTCAAGTACTTACAGAAACTAAAAAGTATGAATTCACAAGCAATTTGACATGCAAATTCTTCTATTCTCGTCTTTATTACTGGACCCATCATAGCTTCTTCCCATTACATATGATTTGTTTTAAAGCCTTGCTCTGGGCTTAATGTTTTCTTGAAAGCTTTGTGATTACATTTCTTTAAAAGTGTTTCATAATCTAGAATTTTCAAGTAATACAACAAACCTTCCTCCAAAATACTGAATCTCTGCTGTAATTACTTTTTAAATTATTTTCAAGGTGCTTGTGTTTGTTTGGTTTGGTTTCTTCATTTATTTGAAAAGCAGAGTGACAGATAGCCCACCCACTGGTTCACTCCTCAAATGTCTGCAGTAGCCAGGGCTGGGCCAGGATGAAGCCAGGAGCCGGGGACTCCATCTGGATCCCTTCCGTGGGAGAAAGGACCCTAAGATGCCTCCTAGGCACTTCAGTAGGAAGGTGGAAAAAAGAGGAGGTGGGATTCGATCCTAGGCACTGTGATATGGGATGTAGATGTCCCAGGTGGTGGCTGAACCTGCTGTGCCACCATGCCAGCCCCAGTGTGCTTGCGATTTTAAGTCTTACTGTGTGGGTGAAATTTTTTCATCTCAGGTTGGCTGAAACATTGTAAGGGTGGATGAGCAAGACAAAGAAACAGAACATGAATTCACAGCCAGAACAGGTTGATTCAGAGAGAAACCTGAGAGGGGCTCAGTACCAGCGAGTGCATAGCAGAGAGCATGTTCTCGTACAAGCTAGGGACTTCCATAGCCTGAGATAGTTGGGAGGGGCTTGGGCTAAGGCTGAGCTCTTGATAGAGTGAGTAGTGTGGCTTGGGAAGGTTTGGGCTAAGGTTGGACTCTTAAGATAGTTGGGAGGGTTTGGACTAAGGCTGAGATCTTGAGATACTGATGTGGCTTGGGAGGGTTTGGGATCTGCTCTCAGTCTGGTAGGCAAGGATTAAAATAGATCGAAGGCTTTTGTCCTTGGTCCATCAACCATTGAACTGTATTTTAAGGACCAATTCTGTGTCTTGACATATTATCACTTGATAAGGACTTGGACTCTGTACCTACTTACTTTAAAGCTAGTATTTTTAAATTTTAAGACATGTAGGGGAAATTCCTTAGAGTTAAGATCCAAAAGTCTTGTCTCATCTAAGTGTGTTGTAGTTTGGGATGGGCCTTCCCTCCTGCCCGTACCTCTGTTCCCCAAAAATATTATTTATGACTCCATGAAGAAATTCATTTTCTTCATGGATTGTTCATTGGATTGTTGGTATACCAGACATTTAACAAAGGAGGTCATTTTTACTCTTTAGGATGGTCTTGTTTATGAGGAGTAGGTCAAATAAGCTGCAAACCCCAAGGGTAGAATTCAAATCTGTTGGGATCAACTCCATATCTTTCTCACGCTTCCTAATTTTCATGTCTGCTTTTACCTGTGTTGGCCAAGTTCTCAGCCTGTTCTCTCCCAAGTGGACGTCAAAAAGGCGTGTGGTATCCTCATACTGAGAAAGAGAAAATGCTTCTACACTAGTGCTGATGAAATTATAAGAGAAAAGTCAATGCTGGGACACGTGCTCGACCCTGAGCCAGCCACTGCGGAGGGAGGGGCTGAGTACCATGATGGGTCGGGCCTGGGTCTTCTGGCCATCCTAGTGTAGGGGCTGGGGAGTGGTTGATTAAATTCCAAGGGTTTGGAGGGGTTTCTCCTGGGAAGGGCAGGCCTGGTACTAGAAGAAAAAAGGTGCCCACAGCACTGCTCAGTTGACCTGAAAATTCTCCAAGAGGAAGGACTAATTTTTGTTTCTTTTAAAGATTTTTTTAAACAATTTATTTGAAAGTTAGAGATATATAGAGGGAGGGAGAGACACTCACAGAAAGATCTTCCATCCACTGGTTCAACTCCCCAAATGGCTACAAGAGCCAGGGTTGAGCCAGGCCGCAGTCAGGAGCCAGGGGCTTTATCCAGGTCTCCCATGTGGGTGGCAAGGGTCTAAGCACTTGGGCCATCTTTGCTGCTTTTCCAAGGTGCATTAGCAGGGAGCTGGATCGGAAGTGGAGCAGCCAGGACAGGAACCAGTGCCCATTTGGGATGCCAGCAGGTGGCAGCTTCATCTGCCACCCCACAGTGTTGGCCCCGAGGACCAGTTTTATTTATGGTTTCCTTTAGGGGAGATGACACGGGTCTTAGCAAAATTGCTCAATTAATGAGTAACTTAAAGGGTGACTGAAGAGTTTAATTAGGGGATTATTTCTTAGGGATTAATTCTAAGGGATTAACAAAGTTAAGAGAAAGAGAGATGGTAAAGCCGGTTGGGGCCAGCAACTGCAGGAAGCTGTTAGAATCTCAGGTCAAACGTATCAGGGGCTAGGAGTCTCTGGAGAGCAGTGGGTGTTGTAGAGGGAGGCCTGACGGGAGCTGGTTATGGGGCACAGGTGGGCACCATTGTCCCCCTGGGGTCTGGTGGGAGTAAAAGCACCCCAAATCCTCCCTCCTTCCCTCCCTCCCTCTCTCTCTTGCTCTCTCTTTCTTTCCAGTCCTCTCCTGTGCTCCCCCCTGCTTGGAACCATCTAAAAGCCAGAGGGCAAGAGAGCCCACCCAAGGTCAAGCATGAAGCTCCGTCCACGGGGTTCACAGGGTCAGAAGACTGCCGTCTCCTTTCTCACTCAGTCTTCTGCCCTACCCTAATGCAGACCCTCTGAGATGTGTCACCCCTCTCCTGCACTCGTCCTGCAAACACAGGCTGCTCCTGGGTCAGTGTCTCACGCCACGGGCCCTTACCCAGGGAGGAGCGGCTGGTGACTTCGGCAAGTGGCATCGTGTGAATGTCCTCTGGCCCCGCTCGCTGCTCCACGGCCCTGCCTTTGCATTGCCTTCTCCATTGGGTCTGCTGCTGGTGAGGGTGGGAGAGGCCAAAGAAAGCAGAGAGAAAGACATGGGGAGAAGCCTTCTCATGCCATACATTTCGGTACAAATTTAGAAATAGTGACCTGTGTATGAAGGGATCGGGGTGAGACTCTGTCCCCTCAGGTTCTCAGGTAGCAGCTGTCCGGGCAGAGGAGGGAAGACAAAGGTTTCAGTGATAAAGCGGCTCACTAGGCTAATCCTCCACCTTGCAGCGCCGGCACACCAGGTTCTAGTCCTGGTCACAGCACCGGATTCTGTCCCGGTTGCTCCTCTTCCAGGCCAGCTCTCTGGTGTGGCCCGGGAGTGCAGTGGAGGATGGCCCAAGTGCTTGGGCCCTGCACCCCATGGGAGACCAGGAGAAGTACCTGGCTCCTGCCATTGGATCAGCGCGGTGCGCTGGCTGCAGCGCGCTGGCCACGGCGGCCATTGGAGGGTGAACCAACGGCAAAGGAAGACCTTTCTCTCTCTCTCTCTCTCACTGTCCACTCTGCCTGTCAAAAAAACAAAAAAAAAAAAAAAAAAAAAAAAAAAAGGAAAAAAAAAAGAAAAAGAAAAAAAGAAAGGTTTCAGTGATAAAGACGATGGAATCTGGGGGTGGCGCTGTGGCGTAGTGGGTAAAGCCCCACCTGCAGTGCTGGCATCCCATATGGGTGCCGGTTCTAGTCCTGGCTGCTCCACTTCCTATCCAGCTCTCTGCTATGGCCTGGGAAAGTAGTGGAAGATGGTCCAAGTGCTTGGGTCCCTGCACCCACATGGGAGACCTGGGAGAGGGCCCTGGTTCCTGGCTTTGGATTGGTGCAGCTCTGGCCATTGCAGCCAATTGGGAGTGAACTAGCACTCTCTCTCTCTGCCTCTCCTTCTCTGACTTTCAAAATAAATAAATAAATCTTAAAAAAAAAGTTGGAATCAGTTGATGAGAGTCACCAATAAGGAGGTACTTTTCAAAAGAGGTGATTCATTATCCCCAGTGAGAGGGTAACAGCACTTAATGTGACCCAGCTTCTTGTGGAGTCTACAACTGCTGCCCTTGGCCTTCACGACCCCCTCAGACTCTGCTTGGACAGCATCTCTTTGACCTTGTCAGGAGTGAGAGATGGGGAATCAACATCTCACGATGATGAACCACAAAGAGCATGAACACAGCAGCAGGACACAGTGCAATTATCCGGCACTTAAGGGCCCTTGTGGTTGGAGCTGGGTGTGCGGGCCCTGGTGGTGACTAAGAACCCTGGGTCAGAGGCTTGCTGTGCAGGGAGGTGAAGAGCAGATGTAAGATGCTCGTGGAGTGTTAGCTGCAGTTCACGGAGTGGTTTTAATGCCTTCCCCCAGCTTGTTTTCTCCCCGTGTTCGTTCCTTTTTGGTCTCGGATTCATACTGTTACCTTTTAAAAAATGTCTTGGGCTAGGGACTTGGGTAGTGAAGACTATGAAGCGTAGATGAGGTCTCTGGTGGGAATTGTTGCCCTCTTGAATCCCTACACACATGCACAACCTCTGGCTGGGCCTGTGTGTTTAGGCCCATGGCTGTGTTTTTCTGAAGCCATTGAGAAGTCTTCTGCTCTATGTCCAGTATGTCTTCTACCCCAATCACTGTGGAGAAAGCCCACCACCTCCATCGTGGACTTGACACTGAGTTTTTTCAGTAAAAATAGCAAATCTTTGTCACATACCTATTGCATGCCGTCCACTTGTCTAGACACTAGAAAGTGGGGTAGAAAAGACAGGCAAGATTTCTGTTCTCAAGGAGATAGATACAATCAAAGTACGGTTAGAGAGAATTCAAAGTAGACTTCCAAATAAAGTACAATTTAAAAAGTACTCATGGAATCAAATGATTATGGGCCCATGATCACATTTTGTTGGATGATTAGGCAAAATGTCTTTGAGGAAATAGGATTTGAGCTAAACGGTGAATAACAAGAGGGAGGAAGCCGTGAGAATAGTGTGAGAAAGAACATTCCAGACAAAGGAAACAGCCAGTGCGAAGCCCAGAGGTGGAAATGAACTTGATGTGTGGGAAGAACAGAAAGACAGAATGTTTGGCCTCGAGGGTCAGGGTCAGGGTCAGGGTCAGGAGAATGGCTTAAGCTGAGGTTCCCAGGTACACAGAGTTTGGAGGCCAGGGCTAGAAGGCTGGAGTTGTCCAGGGGCAATGGGAACCTACTGATGGACTATATGCAGGGAAGTGACATTCCTTTCCACACTTATGAAAGCAGTGAGCCCTGGAAGGGTTGGGTTGAAGGCAGAGTGAGGTGTGGTGGGTAAGAAGTCATTGGCTAGGCATGGGAGTGCTCCTGGCAAGTGGCCTTGGTTTTTCAGGTTGTTAGCTTGGTTTTCCATGCATCCTATGGGCCAGTATCCACCCCAGAAATTTCCTCTTTGAATGTACATTTTGGATTCTGGGATCAATTTCTTCATTTGCCTTGTGGTGCTTGTTCCAACAATCATTACGTTTATTAAAGGAAGGGTGACAGATGTCCCATTTGCCCAAGACTGGGGAGAGTCCTGGGGTGTGGGAACTTCTGTGAGGAAACTGGGCCATTTGTAGGCAAATGGAATGAGTCAGTCACTGTAACAAAAGGGAAGCGTTGGCACGATTTAGTTGTTTCAACTTCCTGGCATCATTGAAAAGTAACTGGTCTAAAAATGTAGCTACTGCTATAATTACTGCCTTTGAGATGTTTATATATATCTTTCTAGAAATTACCTAGAGATGAGTGTATCCATAGTGAGTCAAGCCAATTAATGAAAAAGTGAGTTGGAGAGACCCTTCAGTTCCGTGATCCCGTATGTAGCTTCATTTTAACAAGAATATTTTCTTGCCTTACATTTGGAGTATTAATAATCTCATATATTTCAGAGCATACATTTTGAGTAATTATCTCTCCAAAGATTCTAAGCATTTGCTTCAGTTAACTGAGCCTTTTAATGAACCCACAGACAACATCCTTGGCATTGTATCAGATCCACAGTTGTATCCAGTCCCTGTTCAGTGGGGTTTAACTGTTCCAAACCTAACAGATGCTCAAACTCTAAACACAGGATGAATTTGTTTTACCTTTCATAAACCTTTCGTGGCCACCTTCTGGGCAACTGGAAGAAAAGAAAGTCCTTCTGTGTCACCTTCCAAAATCCAAAACCCAGCTCAGTTCTTCAGCCCAAGCCACCTGCCACTCGGTTCTGCCTACCTCTCTCCATCTGGCATCTTCCATCTCATCCTCTTCAGTGCCTTTCTGGACAGGGCAGGAAGAAGAACAGGACACATTCCCAGCTCCATCTGACCCGTGTACCACCCCATGTCACAGCACATGGACAGGGCTTTATACGCAAACACGTTAGTGGTGTGGCCCACCTTCTCTATGCATTTCCCAGGGGTGCTGTAACAAATTACCACTCATTGGGTAATTTAAAGCAACAGAATTTTATTCTAAATTCTGGAGGCCAGGAGACAAGATGTCAGAAGACTCCAGGGGAGAGACTTTCCTCGCCTCGTCCTGGCTCTTGGTGGTTGTTGGCAAACCTTTGCTTTCCTTGGCTTGTGGAGGCATCACTCTGATCACTTCTCCGTCTTCCTGTGACAGCCTCCTCAGTGTATGTCTGTGTCCAGGTTTCTCTCTGACAAGGAGCTAGTCACTGGGTTAGGGTCTTCTCTAGTACAGTGCGACCCCATCTTGACTGGTTGTATCTGTACAGACCCTATTTCCAAATAAGGTCCCTTCCACAGTTCTGGGGATCGAGACTTCAAAACACCTTTCACAGGGATAGAATTCAACCCACGAGAATTCCCTAATGGGACTTGGCACTTGGTGAGGTCTCAACCACACACTCAGTATACTCATAACCTGGCTTGGAGGCCAAGTGGGTAGTGGGAACAATACAGTACCGGGTGTGGAGGCAGGTGTTTGGAAATCCTGGCCCTGTTCCTTGTTTGAGAACCTTGGACAAGTTACCATTTCAGGTCTTGCTTCCTTATTTATCAAATGAGGGCCGCTGTTATCTGACAGAGCTCAGGTTCACCCAGGATGATTTATCCCAAGCGTGCGGCACAGTCTCTGGCACAGGCTAAGTGTTCAGTTAATACACAGTCTCCCACTTTCCTTTTAAAGGGACCCAATTTCGTGTAAACACAATTGCAAATTTCACTGTGTTCTTCAGAGAACTCAAAACAAAACCTGGCTCGCGTTGAGGTCGTTAGTGGGTCTGAGCTTAGCTGAGGGTTTGTGTTTGAGGAGTGACTCTTTGAGGGGTGATAATTCTGGAAATACCTTTCATTGTGAAACTCACAAAAACGTCACAGCCAAGCGAACACTCAAGCCGCCGCTCAAGGGTGTCCTCTGAGTTCACTGCTGTGGATTTCCTGCCTCCCTGGGCCCATTATCTTTTTGTTAGCAGATTTGTGATGCATTTAGGAGCAGGATTTGCTTCTGTTCATTCCTGTCATGTTGATGATTAGGATTTGTGATTGGTTGCTGGGAACAGAGCTGATTTCAATGGCTCAAGAGCATAAGAATTCACTGGTTTTTCCCTTACCAAAAGTATCTGGAGGTGGAGTAGGGAAGACATGACTGCGTCTGGTCCACCAGAGACCCGGGACTTCGTTCCATCTTCATTGCACATTTCTGTTCTCAAGAAAGCCTTGCAGTCCAAGATGGCTGCCGGAGCTCCAGCCATGGCATTCATGTTCTGCATAGAAAGATGGACAAAATATGAAAGAGGCAACGGGTTATGCATCCCAGCTGAGTGAGCTGAGGGCCTTTCCCCAAAGCTCTACCTTCTGGTTGTGCTCTCTAATCTTTCTAAGCACACTTAATTGTAAGGAAGGCCGAGGAAATGCAAATATTTCTGTTGGGCCCTTTGCTACTCGGTAATACAGATAAGAGAGACTGGGGATGCTGGCAGTTGGCAGTCTGGTACACACCCTCAACTCATTCAGTAATCTCCCTCCTGATGGATGCAAAACATTACCTACTGTTCAACTAAAATTACCATTCACTTATTTATTAATGTGAGAGGCAGAGAGTCAGAGGGAGGGACAAATGGAGAGTTGCCATCTGTTTTACTTCCCTAATGCTCACTGGGCCAGCATGAAGCCAGGAGCCATAGAGATGGCAGGGACCCAACTACTTAACTATTAACTATTTCATGTGGGCATCTGCAGGAATCTGGAATCCGGAGGGGAACTGGGGCTCGAACCCAGCACTCCAACGTGGTATCTGGGTAGCCCAAGTGATGTCTTAAGGGTTAGGTCAGACTCCCACCCTGGTAGTCACTTTTTTTTTTTTTTTTTTTGACAGGCAGAGTGGACAGTGAGAGAGAGAGACAGAGAGAAAGGTCTTCCTTTGCTGGTGGTTCACCCTCCAATGGCCGCCGCGGCTGGTGTGCTGTGGCCGGCGCACCGCGCTGATCCGATGGCAGAAGCCAGGTACTTCTCCTGGTCTCCCATGGGGTGCAGGGCCCAAGTACTTGGGCCATCCTCCACTGCACTCCCAGGCCACAGTAGAGAGCTGGCCTGGAAGAGGGGCAACCAGGACAGAATCCGGCGCCCCGACCGGGACTAGAACCCGGTGTGCCGGCGCCGCAAGGCAGAGGATTAGCCTAGTGAGCCGCGGTGCCGGCCTTCTGGTAGTCACTCTTACATTAAAAGTGAAAACAGTGGATCTCTCTAGAGTACCTGGGGTAGCTCTTGGGAATTTAGTGACCATCCATTCATGCAACAAATAGTTGTTATAGAACAACCCCTCAAGCTAGTTGGGAGAGTGGCTGCGTAACCCCCCAGCCGGGTTCACCTGCCCTTTGTGCAGAAAGCCAATCATTAGCACTGGGATGGTGGAAAAAAGTGGTTATTTGTTGTGGTGCACGGAGTAAGGAGCCAGGCAGCTGGCTTTCGACTCCTGGACTCTGAGGAAGTAAAAGCAGCGAATCTTGTAGCTCTGTTACTGGAGAATGGCAGGGTTCTTGTCTTCGTGCAAGAAAGAATTCAGGCGTGGGACAGAGAGTAAGTGGAAAGCAAATAGTGAGGTTTATTAGGGCAGGGACATCCGTAAGAGCGGATGGGCACCTCTCCAGACAGGACCTGAGAGAGATTGCCCAGTCGCTCTGACTGGGGAACAGCGAGGTTACATGGTTGAGTGGAGAGAATACACCTGGGCAGGCCAGGTGGGCGACTCAGCAGACAGGCAGATGGCTGAGCGCGTAGTTGAGGCCGGGGCGTGGTGGGGGGGGGGTGTTTAAGGGGATCGGTCTTTGTCTTCCCACTTCTCCTCCTGGAACAAAGGACTTTTTGGTTGTAAATACTAAAAATTCCTTTCTGAGTTTTCCCCCTGAAGTTATCAGACAGGAGGAAGCCTGGCTGGTGTTGCCCATTGCCCCGGTTAGAGGAAGGATGGGCACAGATACTGGGCTGCACCTGGAAGGTTAACGGGTAGAAGGGGTGGGGCCCCCACCTGGAAGGTTAACGGGTAGAAGGGGCAGGGCAGGATGTTTCAAGTGCAAATACTGGGCTGCCCTTGAAAGGTTATTGGGATGACTTTGAGATGCATATGCTGGATCTAGATGTCAACTCCTTAGACCTTTGTCACACACACATAAGCTCATATTTGACTTCCTACCTAACAGCTCCAAGTTGGGGGATGAAATGTTCCTGTTGTGTGTGTCCAGGTTCCTGGCTTGTCAGAGGTGCTGGTGGCTTTCCTTGCTTGGTCTCGGTTAATTAGCAATCATAAAGAAAGGGCAGAGGCTGCTGCGGTGGCACAGCAGGGTAAGCTGCCGCTGGTGGTGCCAGCATCCTAGATAGGTGGCGATATGAGTCCTGGTTGCTCTACTTCCCATCCAGCTTCCTGCTAATGTGCCTGGGAAAACAGCAGAGGATGGCCCAAGTGCTTGGGCCCCTGCACCCACATGGGAGACCTGGAAGACCTGGAAGAAGCTCCTGGCTCCTGGCTTCAGATAGGCCCAGCTCTGGCTGTTGTGGCCATCTGGGCAGTGAACCAGTAGATAGAAGATCTCTCTCTCTCCTTCTCTCTCTGTAACTCTTTTAAAAAAAAAGAAGAAAAGAAAGGTACCTTAAGCTAAGGGTAGGAGGGCTGGGATAGTGGGACCTGTTGATATCTTGCATCTGCCTTTTAGAGACTTGTTTAGGGGCTCCGTTTCACAGTGGTGTGTGTGCATGTGTGTCTACTAAATGTCTAGCAAAGTGCAAAGCTAGGAGGATAGAGCAACAGGTAAGACAGACAAGGTCTGTCCTCTCCCAGGGTCACAGTGGGGGAGCAGAGGCACATGAATCAAAGCAGCACACAAAGCTACCAAAAATTTCTATCAGGACGAGAAGGAGTGATGGGAGACGTGGGAAAAAAGGAATTCTTTTGTTCATAGACTTAGGAAGGCTGCGGATGCCAGGGATGAGTTGAGACTTGATGGGTAGGTAGGAAATAACAAGTTGAGGGGATGTATGAGTAAATAGCATTCCAGTAATTCCAGGCATTCCAGGAAGAAGGAATCCCTCAAAGCCAAGGCCAGTGGTGGGAGGAGCTGGTGGGAGGAGCGTGGAGAAGGCTGCTTAGTGCTGCTGGAGCACAGGAAGGAAGAGGCAGCCCGTCAGGAGATGAGACAGGGCCAGCCCTAGGAGGATGGGTTAGGCATACTGAGGACTTGAGTCCAGTTTCCAAGAGCAATGGGAAGCCTCTGTGTTTTAGGGGGAGGGAGAAGTTTCAAGCATATGAAATGACCATACTTGTTCTTTGAAAAGATTGCTCTGCTAGAGGATGGACTGGTCTGGACTGAACAGTGGCACGTAGACCAGCTAAGAGTCTGTGCAAGAGACGAGGGTAAGTCAGTCTAGGAGGGTAGTAATTCTGGGTGCGGAGGGAAGTGGATGCCATGTGGGCTGGGGTGTATTAATTTCTACTCTTGGCTCTTGCCTTGCACAAAAATAATCATTCTAAGTGCAGACACAAATAAGGTGCAAAAAGTGGTAATGAAATTTATTCTAAAGGTCAGAAAGTGGGCACACGGACACATGTGAGCAGAGGTTGCCCCACAGAGAGACACTAGTCATTGCAAGGTATCTGGCATGTAACAAATCTTCCCAGCCAGATGAATCGATTAATTTACAAGCTTTTATTGGGATTTCGCTCCCGGGCGAGGTTCACGGTCCCAACAGAGCAGGGGCTGGGGAAGTCGTGTGTCAGAGACTGGGAGGGCTCCTTTGGTAGATACAGGGCATGGGGATTAAAGGTTGAGGCAGGTCTGATCCTCATTGGTTGACCTTTAGGCACCTGCGGGGACCTTGGCAAGGACTTTTTGTTTCCGGAAGTGCGGGTGGGGACTCTCCATTCCTGGGTGTGTGGGCCTTCTCTCCTGCGGATCCCAAAGCTACCAGTCGTGAGTGGGTATTGGGCCAGAAGATCACCCAAAAGGAGAAGGAGTGGGAGAGGGAAGAGAGGAATGGCACCCATGTAGCCCCTCCAGCTATGGTCTGCAGTGGGAGAGTGGTCTCCTGTATGCGGTAGGGGGCAGTGCCTCTCCAGGTGTGAAGCCACCTGGGAATTCTATGGTACCACCTCAAGTTCCATGTGGAGCTCAACAGCCATATTTTCATGGCATTTCCCCACTTAGGTCCTGGATAAATTAAATGCATCCCAGGAAAGGGGGGCGTCTTGATTGACAAATAGGGGGGTAGAATTACATATGGCGACTTGTAGCAGCTTCCAGCTCAGCAGACGTCAGCTGGCTGCCTGCCTGCCCCACTTCAGATGGATTCAGTGAGCAGATTCGTTGAGCCACTTGACTTCTGGGGGCTGGTGATGGTGTCGATGCATCTTTCTGAACCATAGAATTTCACTTTTAAGTGGAAGAAAACAAGTAGGTACATTAACTTTGTTGTGTGAAAGAGGTTCTCTCCTGGAGGTTTGGTCAGTCTTGAAACAGCTCAGGCGTCTGCTCTGAGTTGGAGTGAGCTTTGGTCCTGGTTTGGTCTTGGACAGTGTTTCACGTATTGCTCCAATCTTAAACAGGAACTTTGATAAGAAATGCAGAAAGGATTTGTATTCTCAGCTGAGTGATACTTACTGATAACTTCCCTGCTTCTGAGAGTTTTAAGTGTTCTTCATTTACCCGAATTTAAGGATTAAAACATTGGGAAATTTCAGGTGAAGCGTGGTGCCCAGATGCCATGTTTACTGTTGACTTTTCCCCATCTGTAACACCAGGAGAATATCAGCGAAGAGGGTTAAGCAGCATAAATCCATGAGGACAAAAAATAGGGAATGAAGTGATTGTCTACAAGAGATAGCCCACAAAATTTTGAAATATGGAGAATGAATAACTAGTAATGTACTTGAGTTTTAGCTTTTTCTGCTGGGGTGAAATCCCATAGCTGGCAGTAAGCAAGGTGATTTGTGCCATAAAGCTCCAGAGAGTACAGCATTAGAAAACTGTGAGGATAGGGCCCATCTGAAGATTAATTTAGACAGGATCATCCCTTCCCTTCACTCGTGATGCTAGATAAGCCCGCCTCTTCCATTCTGGAGATGAGAATTCACTGCTCAGAGAGGGTGAACCAGGGAGCTCCCAGACAGTAGGTCAAGTCCAGAGACACTTGGCAATAGTTGGCAGAATTTTTTTTTTTTTTTTTTTTTTTTTTTTTTTTTTTTTTTTTTTTTTTGCTGTCTCAATCAGGTGGGAGTTTGCTACTGGCACCTCATTGGTAAATGCCAAGGGATTGTGTTAAATAGTCTCCAATGCACAGGACATCGCTACAGCCAAAAATTACCTGGCCCAGAGTCCCCTGGGTTAAGTATCAACCTGGACCAGAACTCCCACCTCATCACTCAGCGCAGATGTGTGTCTGTTAAACACTGTGGGAATAGGAAGGAGACTCTGTCCTGGGAATGTCAGAGGGCAGAATTGCAAGTTGGTTTTAGTGATCTTAATTGGCTTTATTTTGAATTCGAGAGCCAGGTAACACTTGATGCCATAATGCTGAGAAAGTGATCTGCTGGGGTTTCCGCAGAGAAGGGCTGGAAAAGGTAGGAGGAAAGCAGACTGGCCATTTCAAAGTCTCTTGCCTTTTACGGCTGGGACAGAGAGACAGAACAGCTTACCTTTTTTGTGAACAGATTAAGACCAAGGGAACTTCATTATCATGCCAATTGGAGCTGGCCTGTTTGGGAAATTTGGCTGTTATCTCTCTAATCCTGATTTCTCAGAGGGTCAGATAAACAGCTTAGTTTCAAGTGTGAGTGACTCTGTTTTGATTTTTAGCCTGGAGCATAAGAACTTTGTCTAAAACAATGGCTGTCGCTCCCCCTCTTCGCGGAGGAACGACACAGGACCCTGCGCTGTTCTTTTGTCTGCTCGGCCCTCCCCGGGTTTGCTGCTGGTTCTTCCCGGGTTGGCTACCGACCCTTCCACCTCCGTGGAAGGGCGGTTCCCCCTGCCACTTTCCCCACTTCCGCGGGGGAGTGGCACACCGCTGGCCGGCTCTCTCGGGGGCTGCTCAGGTATTCCTTCAGATAGATGTTCCTGGTGCATGTTGTCTCTCTCCTCCTTTATAGTCCTCTTCACCAATCCCAACTCTGCTACCCACACGCCGAGTACGCTGCTCTCCTCCAATCAGGAGCAGGTCCCACAGTTTATTGGTTGAACTGGAGGCAGCTGTGTAGAAGCTGTTACTCCCTTCTCAGCGCCATATTGTGGGAGAGCAGATGCATAGAATAAGTCTTAATTCCAGTAACTTAGTCTAGTCCGAGTTGCTCCCAGTTGCTCCCCACAAATGGCCTCTTATAATTTTTATTTAACAGGAAATTAACTAACAAAGCAAGAGATGCTGACATTTCCAGGTCCCCAAAACATGACAGGTCCCTGCCACTCACTGTGGCTCCCACCCACCCTCCCAGAACTTCTGTGCATCTTCTCGAGATTCTCTTACATCTGGACAGCCACGTATCGCCAGATGATTGAGGAGAGTCCCTTAGACAAAAACTGGAGATGAAACCGAAGAGAACGAAACTGGGGTTCAGCAGAAAAATAAAGAATACAAGCAACAGAAGAACATGTTAAACATAACTTGATTGTAGTATTATAGAAAGGTAGGAGCGGCTGTTGTACTCTCTAAATTAGAACAGTGTGCTCTTCACAAGGAGGGGGTACTGAGAAAATGAAGTAAGTTACCAGAAATGAATATGCCAGCAGGAATAACAATGAAGGGTTGGAAAGTAAAGTTGGAGAATTCTCAGAAAATAGAACAGGAAAGACCAAGAGATGGATACATAGAAGCAAAAAAAAGAAGCAATGGAGGAAAAATTCAAGAGGTCAACTTCAAGTAATATGAATTTCAAGAAGAAAGGAGATGGGAAGATGAACAGAAAAGTTTTCCCAGAGAGAATGAGTTTCTAGATGGAGAGCATCATTGGGTGTGCAGTATCAGAGATGCGTTTCTTCAAGATATTTCATGCCAGGAATGAAGACAAATCTACGAGCTACCAGCAATGATAAGAAACCATCAGAGGTGCACCCGACGGAGACACTGAAAGGTGGAGTGCGATGGAGCATTGTACCCAATATCTGGAGGGAAATGATTTCCACTGAGAAGTCTGTATTCAGACAAACACAGAGGTGGAATACAGAAGTGTTGAAAGTAACCCGACTGAAAGCATCTACCTGGCAGGTTTCTCATCTTAGGAATGTGCTGGGCCCACACCGTAGAGAGAAGACGACAGCTGGCAACTGGAAGTATGCAGCAGCCACCCAGAGTTTGTGACAGATTGCAGCATGAGGCTGGAGCACTCCCAGAAGGGTGTCTTCAAGGAAAACAAACAAGGACACACAGACGAAAAATTTTGTAATTGAATGTCTGCAATGAGCAAGTTGTAGAGTTTTGTAGGAATTTTCAGGGCCTGTAAGTGAAAATTCTGTAGACAGTAAGTTAAGTGAAAAACGAGGCAAAGGGGAAAAAAAAAAAAAAAAAAAAAGGAAGAAAGGAAATCTATTCTGGCCATGCATTTAGAGAGTGCTCACCGTGTGTCTGTTGGATTAAGTGCTGGCTGGTCATTGCTCATTTAACCTTGCAGCAACCCCGCAGCCTAAGTGTGCATGCTATTTTCATTTTACAAACGATGGATGAGGTCACAAGGCCCGTGCCTGTCCAAGGCAGAGTGTGAACCAAGGCTGTCTGGGTTCACAGTCATGACAGAGTAGACACGGAATTGCTTTATCTGAGACAGTGGTCTTACTATGTGGAGGTGACCATGGGGTGAGGCAACGGGAGGAAGTTCTGCAACAGCTAAATCGTACTCTTTACAGTCTGCATAGAAGAAGGAAATAAGAACTAGAAGTGATGGGTTTACTTTAAAAACATGGTGGTCATGGGCAGGCCTTTGGCCCAGCGGGTAGGAAGCTGCTTGGAATGCGTGCATAGAGGTGTGCCTGGGCTCAAATGCCGCTCTGTTTCCCATCGCAGCTTCCTGCTAATGCACGCCCTGGGAGGCAGCAGGTGATGGCTCCAGTGGTTGGGTCCCTGTCATCAATATCGGATACTTGGATTGAGTTCTCGGATCCTGGCTTTGGCCTGGCCTAGCCCTGGCTGTTGGAGATGTTTTGGGGAGTGAACCAGTGGGTAGAAGATCTCTTTCTCTCTCTGTGTTTCTGTCTCCTCTCCCTCTTTCAAATAAATATGTTAATTTTTAAAAAAATATGTTATGATCATAGGGGATAGCTAAAACATGTTGAAAATGATTGCTGGTAGGGAGTGGGACTGGGAGGAGTAGGGGAACTTAGCAGGCTTCATTTTTCTTTTCAACCTTATCGTGCAGTCTGACTTTTAAAAACAATGTGCATTTGATTTGTTTAAAAACAGTTAAATGGAAATAAAATAGGATAGAGAGAGTCTTCAGTCCTGTGTTGGATCGCCCCGTTATAGTGTAAGCTGCTCCACCCATTTAACCTCTTATCTCCATGACGACAGCCACTCGCTCCACCTGGTCACGGAAGGCCTATGGGGTGTTCTGGAAAGGTTCATTGCCCAAGCTAAGCTCACATCATGCTGGGCTGCTTTGAAATGCTGGTCTGCTGCTTTGTCGATTGTGGGGAGCAATCCGGACTAGACTGAGTTACTGGAATTAAGACTTATTCTATGCATCTGCTCTCCCACTGTGGGGAGCAAACCGGACTAGACTGAGTTACTGGAATTAAGACTTATTCTATGCATCTGCTCTCCCACAATATGGCGCTGGGAGAGAAGTAAACAGCTTCCGCACAGCTGCCTCCAGTTCAACCAATAAACTGTAGGACTTGCTACTGATTGGAGGAGAGCAGCGTACTCGGCGTGTGGGCAGCCGAGTTGGGATTGGCGGAGGAGGACTATAAAGGAGGAGAGAGACGGCATGCACCAGGAACATCTATGGGGAACATCTAAGGGAACCCGTGCAGCCCCCGAGAAAGCCGGCCGGCGGTGTGCCGCTCCCCTGCGGAAGTGGGGAATGTGGCCAGGGGGAACCGCCCTTCCACGGAGGTGGAAGGGATAGTAGCCAACCCGGGAAGAACCAGCAGCAAACCCGGGGAGGGCCGAGCAGACGAAAGAACAGCGCAGGGTCCTGTGTCGTTCCTCCACGAAGAGGGGGAGCGACAGTCGATTGCTTCAACTGAAGAAAAGTGTCTTCTTGGCTTGGGATTGTGGATTTCATTAGACAAGTTCAGAGGCACGTCTGTGGAGCGAGTTGCCCTTTTAGAGATGAGTCTGTCTTTCTGGGTCATCAGTTGGGGGGACACAGAAGTCCTATGTCCCTGTTGTGAGTGTTGCCACCTGCAGTTCTGTTTTTGTTGCTTGTCCACTGGAGGGAAATCCCTGTTAATAAACACAAAGGCTGGAATAAACGCGCGTTCCTTTCGCCCCTCTGGAAGAAGGGAGAGGAGGTGCTCGCATCCCAGCTGTGCTTCTTGGTTTTGTTCTGAGCTCTCTGGTGCATCATTCACCTGTGGATGGGTGAGTGATTTGGAGGATGGTGTAACAAGAGCCATGGTAGGAATGCCACCTGCCTGGCAGTGAGAGGCAGTCCTGGTACCCGCATGAATTCTGCAGCCCCGTTACGGGTGCACCCTACTGTGGGGCACAGCTTCGTCTCTCACCGCCTGGCAGTATTCTGACGTGAACGGGCTTCTGCTTAACCACATGTTTTTCTGGAAAACCCCCTCCTGTCATTTTTTTTAAAGCTGATTCCTTTACTGATACCCTAATATAAAGAAAACAACAGCCCTAGCAGCACTGGAGGAAACAGAAGGATCAGCTATGAAGCGGTGCTTGGCGATCAGTTTTCTTTGTGGGGCTTTCAGATCTGACCGTTTGCAGTGGGAGCTGGCAAGGGGCTAGGGATTGTGGATACTTCACGGTTATTTATTCAGGGATTTGGGGAGAAGCTGCAATTTGAAGAGGGCTTTAAAAATTTGTATGCATTTCTGGGAGGGACAGAGAGCTCATATGTCACTCCAACCTTCAAAGAGAGCTTTACTTGACAAACAACGACTCACCCAAAGGGCTACTGTTTGAAAAGAGTAAGCACCAAGAGAAGGTGTCCTCGGACAAATCCTGATGCTCTTCTGTTCCTTCTTGTACTCTTAGGGGTAGGAGACAAGCAGGTTCCTTGGCTGTGGCAGCATTGATGAAGCCCTCATAGGGTGGGCTGGGCGTGTTAGGTTATGAAGCCAGAGTTAGAAAGGCAACGGAAACCCAGCCCATACCTCTCCTCTGTCCACTGTGTGACTGTTACACGGCTAAGTATGAGGTCAGGATCCCATGGATGAGGCCACCAGCCACTGCCCACTTAAATTCACGCCAGCAGACTGAACTCTGGCTGCCAGGGCTGGGCCAGCAGCTGGAGGATCCCACCAGGTTCTGTTGGTTTCCAGAAGCACCTGCCACGCCCAGCCCAGTGTCTCTCTATAGTTTTTTCTGTTTACCAGATGACATTTTATCTTTTTCTTCTTCTTATGACAGAAGGGGAATAATTTTTTTTTTTTTTTTTTAAATATGGAACGCTTCACGAATTTGCGTGTCATCCTTGCGCAAGGGCCATGCTAATCTTCTCTGTATCGTTCCAATTTTAGTATATGTGCTGCCGAAGCGAGCACAGAAGGGGAATAATTTTTAAATATCAGTCTGATCCTTGGCTTGAGGTATCTGCAATATAATTTTGCTGGCTGGCTGGCTGACTGAACCAATGGAATTGATTGAAAAGGGGTTGATTTGGGAGGAGGGGGGAGAACGCATATGCAGAACCAATGGCATTTAACACCCCATCCCCCATCTGAAATCTCCTTGTGGATGCAAGTCAATAAGAGGTGTAAATGGACTAAACTATTTGCAAGCCCAAGGACCGTTTGTGCCCAGGTACAGTCTCCTTGCAGTTTTCTGTATGAAAGGGGCTTTGTTGAGACAGTGAAAACCAAGTTGCTCATTAAAGAGGTCTAACCTCCAAACCAGGCTGCTCATGCATTTGCAGTCTGAGCAACCCCAGCGTAGGTGGCCATGTCGTGTCCGTGTGACTTACTGACACTGGGGAAACAGCATGTTTTCTGAATTTATTGAAAGCGTGAATATTTGGTTCTTTTTGTGAATAAGAGCCACCAGGAAAGAGGGGTTATAAAAGAGTCTTTTGATTACTTCTAGTAATCTAGAGAGGAGAGGCAGAGAGAGAGAGAGGTCTTCCATCCTCTGGTTAACTCCCCAGATGGCTGCAACGGCCAGAGCTGTGCCAATCTGAAGCCAGGAGCTTCTTCTGGGTCTCCCATGTGGGTGCAGGGGCCAAAGGACTTGGGCCATCTTCTACTGCTTTCCCAGGCCACAGCAGAGAGCTGGACAGGAAGTGGAGCAGCCGGAAATCGAACCAGCACCCATATGGGATGCTGGCAATGCAGGCGAAGGCTTTACCCGCTACGCCACAGCACCGGCCCCTTCTTCTAGTCTTAAGAGAGTGGTTCTCTGATGTGGGGAACTTGTGTAAAATACCGGGACTCCACCTCCCCCAGGCTTAGATTCAGAAGCTAAGGCCAGAGGCCCAGCCATCTGACTATTTCCCAAATGCTGCAGGTGATTCAGATGGAGGTGGTTTGAGTCCCATATCTTTTTGGGAGAAAAAAAAGCCAAATCAAAAAAAAAAAAAAAAAAACTTCCACCATACTTTTTCAAGCACTGAAACTTTGTCCCGTGTCTCAGACCTTCATGCTCTTGAATACTTGTAGATCTGTGGCTTTAATACCTAGTGAGGGGGCCGGCTGCCTCTTGGTGTTGCATAATTTGAGAACCATTGATTAGGTGTGACAAGGCTGGTCTCAATGTTTCCTTGCAGTCGCAGTTTTTATGGGAGCCCCAGGCCCTTCGTGTCTACCTGACGGAGTTTTCCCACAACTCAGTGTCCCCGGAGTGGGAGCACCTGCTGTTGAGTGTAGGGAAATAGGTGAAACGCTCCCTGTGGCCACAGGAACACCTGTGAGGTTCCTGCTCACTGCCAAGCCCCTGATGAGAGTGCTTGCCCACCTGGGTTCACCGAGGCCCCCTCCAGTTCCCTGTGCAGCTCTGATGCGGGCAGAGCGATGGTGTGCTCAGACGCTAACGCTGACGACCTGCCCTGAAACAAGTGGTGGCCTCCCCCGCCTTTGTGCTTTCTGAAAGAATGTGCTGTGACGTGGCGTATTGTTTCTGGAGAATTCCACGGGCCAGTCTTGAAATGAATGCTTATAGGAAGCTGTCAAGATGAACCCAGCATTAGGCTGTGAAGGTCGGTTGGGGGTAGCTTAAATAAAGGTATTCGCTTGGGGTTGTATGGAATAATGGAACTTTTTAAAGTGAGAAATCAAAATAGCAAACGCCGCTGGCGCCTGGCAGCACGCTGTGCCATTAACCTTTCATGGGAAGTCATTGGAAGAGAGATGAATTATGTTTCCTGGGAAGACTTTTTTTTTTAAGAAGGTGGGTGGCAGCCATGATCTATTTTTATTAAAAAGGCTGGAGAAGTGCAGTGAAATGCTACGTGTTTGCCATCAGGTCGTTCCTGTTCCTTGACAGGTGTGAGTAACGGGAGGTGGAAGCCCCCGGCGTTGTGCCTGGTTGCTGGGGCACTTCTCTGGATGTGCTTTGTCATATTTGGGCGAGTTTGCCATTATCCTTGTGTCTCAGTCTCTCATTTCCTTTAATATGCTTTAATGCCTCATAGCCTGAGAGTTTCCTCACGCGCCAGCAGATTGCTTTAGAGTGCTAGTTGTGCAGGAAGAGGGGAAATCAACTTATTGATTATGCATTGCAGTTCACGTTCTGTTAGAGCTGTTAAGTGATCAGCTGTAGGAGGCGCGTGGGAAAAGGACAGTTAAAATGGCTGCAGCTGTTGTTGCTGTAAACCGGGCTCATTGCTGCCCCGGCCAGAACCATAGGAACAAATGCACTTTGTGATTTCAAAGCATTAGCCACTGACAGCTGGGTTCTGGGCAGCAGAGTTGTCTATATTCCCCAATTTTTGGAGATGAAGGGCTCTCCTGTTATGATGTCTTCCAAAAGAGGACGCCATGTACTGGGGGTGGAGTACATGCAGTACAAGAGGGACAGCCATTCTTCCTGTCTTCAAATTCTGACTTTGCCAGGGTTCATACAAATGCCACATGCACAGCTGGACCTCAGTCTCTCTTCCTATGAAATGGGAGGAAAAGCTGTGGCTATCCAGCTCCCTGGCCCTGGGTGCTTTTGCTGTTTGGAGGGTTAGGAAAGGAAGAAAAAACAGGGGCCCCTGGTGGCTCCGCAGGGTCTGTTCCCAGCTGGCATTCAGTGCTGTGTGTGTGCACACGCAGCAGCGGCTTCCTGAAGCTAGCTCAGGTGGAGGAGTTCCGCAGGTTCTGCGGTAGAGCCAGCCTCCGTGGGAACTGCAGCAGGAAGTGACTAGAAGTGAGGCCGCGGTCTCCACTGGCCTGAGACAGCTGGCTTCTTTCTGGGTTCTTGTCTCAGCCAGCTTCCTCCACGAGCTTCGGTGCAGCCTCCAACCTTGCCTGCTCATGACGCATGTGGTTGAGAATTTACCACCGACTGTCTAGCGACGCTAAGCCCCACAGTCCTCCATTCCCGAGGATTCGTGAGTGCTTCCTGTGCTCCAAGTACTGTGCTAAGCCCTGCTGTCTGGTCAGAGAGCCGCACAATCATCAGCGAAGCACACCCATGAATGAACTTTATGAGGATACTTCAAAAGGCACTGAAGAAATGGAATTTTACAAGATTATTTTGATGCAAAGCAAAATAGAAAACCATGCAGTTTTTTCAGAATCTCCATTTACCATGAACTTTTTGAAGATCCCTCGTGCACTTTCAGATATTGCTGGGCAAATAAAAAAATAAAACTATAATGGTATAGAAAGGGGGTAGAGTTGGTGATATCATAGAACTTGAAAGAAAAGTGGCCAAGGGAACACGTGGATAGATTAAAATAGTAAGCAGAGTCAGTGATGCAGAGAGCTGGCCCAGGAGTCAGCATGCATCAAGGCCCTGAGGCAGGCATGCAAGTGGTGCATTGGCGGAACAAGCAGAGGCCACAGTGGCTGGAGTGTGATGAATGGGGCGGGGGGTGACAGGGTTAGAGGCCTCAGAGGCAAGAGGCAGGGACATCTCCCAAAGGGTGTGCTCAGGAGTTGGGACTTTCCTCTGAGACGAAGACAGTGACTGGGAAGATCTCAAGTCGGGGAGTGACGTGATCTGCTCCACAGGTTTGGACGATCGCCGTGGTCAAGAGTGGCCACAGGGAGACCGGGTCCCAGGTGGTGGCGGCGTGGGTCAGGGTGGGGGCGGTGCAGCTGTGAGACGTGGCGACTCTGGGAGGTGGCAGGATTTGCAGGAGAGTTGGACTGGGGTGTTGAGCAAGAGCTACATCGAGTTTGATGAGTGAGTTTTTGCCATAGGAACTAGCAGTGTGGAGTGGAGTGGTCATTTGCTGAGATGGGGAGACTTAGAAAGGAATAGGTCAAAGGGAGAAATTAAATTTTTTTAAAAGACAGTTACAGAGAGAGGTAGAGCCAGAGAAAGAGAAAGTCTTCCATCTGCTGGTTCACGCCCCAGATGACCGCAATGGACAGAGCTGAGCTGTTCCGAAGCCAGGAGCCAAGAACTTCTTCTGGGTTTCCCACACGGGTGCAGGGGCCCAAGCACTTGGGCCATCTTCTACTGCTTTCCCAGGCCACAGCAGAGAGGTGGATCGGAAGTGGAGCAGCTGGGACATGAACCTGCGCCCATATGGGACACTGGCACTGCAGGTGGTGGCTTTACCTGCTATGCCACAATGCCAGTCCCTAAACATGTTAACTTCTGAGATACCTATTAGAGAGCCAAATGGAAGTGTCAAACCACTGCTTGGGCCTGGAGAAGAGGAGAGATAGCACTGGAGAAAAACTAGTTCTAGGCCGGCGCCACGGCTCACTAGGCTAATCCCCTGCCTGCGGCGCTGGCATCCCAGGTTCTAGTCCTGGTCGGGGTGCCGGATTCTGTCCTGGTTGCTCCTCTTCCAGGCCAGCTCTCTGCTGTGGCCTGGGAGTGCAGTGGAGGATGGCCCAAATGCTTGGAGACCAGGAGAAGCACCTGGCTCCTGGCTTCGGATCAGCACGGTGCGCCGGCCTCAGCGGCCATTTGGGGGTGAACCAACAGAAAAAAGGAAGACCTTTCTCTCTCTCTCTCTCTCTCTCTGTCCACTCTGCCTGTCAATAAATAAATAAATAAATAAATAAAACTAGTCCTAGCCAAGGTCCTGTCCCTGTGGAGGAGCCATAGCTTGGGGCGACTGTCATATTCTGCACTTCTCCTGGCAGTGGTGAAATGATTCTGTCCCTTTTGTACCAGTTATGTTGCAGTGAACCTGTCACTCAAATAGCACTAAGGAATCCCAAGGCATTCTGATGAACCGTTTCCCTCTAGGGAGAGCCAGGGGAGGAGTAAGAACATCACTTCATTTTGGGAATCCTGTGAGTAGACGTGGATTAACAGAGACTTCCTGGCTTCCTGGTTTGGGGAAAATGGCACAGCATTGCTCCTCTGTTCCCCAGCCTTAGGAGGAATCCTCCTAAGCCACCAGCCGCAGGTGAATATGCAGCTGTGAGTCAGGAGCATGTCCCAGGAACAGCAGTGTGACGTGTGACAAGTGTAGGTGCTCGGGCAAGCCCATCCTCACTGTTGGAGAAAGTGTGTCTCCTTCGAAAAGGAAAGGATGTCATTCATTTGATGTCCTAGGTAGCCGTCGTTATGTGGTGATTTTAGTTACCTGTTCACCTGTTCCTGAGGCCATAGGTGCCATACTAAGAGGACCTGTTCCATGCAGAAGCCTCTTTGATGAATGTGCAGGTGTTATGTCGTGCTGGTTCTTTAGATCCCCCTTGCTCAGAGAGGAGGGATTTGTCCTCTCTGGAGAGTCGTTTCTCACATACGAGCCATGGATAATAGCGCTGATCTTTCTCACTCTGACTAGTGAGTTTAATGCCCTTAAAGTAAGTGCACGGTGGTTGCTAAAAGTCTTATTCCACGTCTGTGCTCCCAGCCTCCCGGGCTCATTTCAGCGAGTGTTCTGTTACAACCAAAGAAGGCAGGGCCTTCAGCACCTTCCTGGGCAGAAGGAAACTGGTTTTTCCCCATCTCAAATCTCTGTGGTTGTCCACTAGCTGAGTTGGCTGCTAGAAATAGCTTACCGTTAGGACTGGCACTGTGGTGTAGCAGGTGAGGCTCCCCCTGTGACAGGCGTTCCGTATCAGCCCTGGTTCTAGTCCTGACTGCTCCACTTCCCATCCAACTCCCCACCAATGCACCTGGGAAAGCAGAGGAAAATGGCCCAAGTGCTTGGGTCCCTGCACCCACATAGGAGACCTGGATGGCGTTTCAGGCTCCTGGGTTTGGCATTGCTCATGCTGACTGTTGTGGTCATTTGGGAAGTGACCCCATGGATAGAAGGTCCCTGACTCTTTTCTCCCGCTCTCTCTTGTTCTGCTCTGCTTTTCAAATCAGTCAGTCTTAAAATAACTTACCAGTGTTCTGCTAGCAGAATATTTCACAAAGATTATAACGACATTCAAGAGTTGCAAAAAGAGACAAAACTCCTCAAATCCTAATAAATGCAACTTTTTCTTTCCTGATTTCTTTTTGTCTTTATACTATTTACATGCATTTCAGAATTTTACTTACAGCATCCACACACTTGTATATCTGTTTATACTTTTTTCTTATATAACTCAATAGCTTTCTGAGTACTATCCCATAGATTCGAATGACTATGGTGCGTTTACTTTTCAGTTTGTTTCTATTTTTTTTTTTTTTAGATATTGGTAAGGTAAACATTTATTTATTTATTTGTTTTTACTTTTATTTAGTTTGTTTCTATTTGAAACATTTCCATGGCAGAGCTTCTGGCTCTGTACACCTCAAACCTTGTGTCTCTTCTGCTACCCACAAACTTACAGTGCTGGCACCTTGCGCTTGTTCAGTCTTCTGAACTTCAGGGTGGGAGGAATATTCCGGAAAGTCCTCTCTACCTTGGGACAGCCAGCAGTCATTTAACCACACTTGGGAATGACCAAAACCACATTAGTATGTCCAGTGAAACCCCGAACTCAATGTATCTGGACTCAACTGCCTTCTATTCGGGTCCCCAAACTGCTCAGGCAACCCTGATGCCAACTTATGTGTGACAGAGTATGAGGGAGGAGCTGTGGTGGAAGGGGCGACAGTTCACCCAACTGAACGACAATGACCGTGGAGGCACACCACTGAGTTTAGGGAAGGATCCCAAGGCTAGGCTTCCGGAGCTTTATGGTGAACCCATCTTTGCACCGCCTTTCAGCAGGTGTGCGTGTAGCACCTATGCCAGTCTCTGGGCTGCTTTGTATGCTGCCTGCCAATCTGGGAGAAGTAGCTTTTTAAATTAGTATTTATTTCTTTATCTGAGATGTGGAGAGAGAGGGCGAGAGACAGCAGCATTAGGAAGGGGGAGCAAGTGAGCTCCCTTCTGGTTCACTCCCCAGATGTCTACTGTAGCCAGGTCGTCACTAGACAGAAGCTGGGAGCTGGGAACCAAGTCTCCCATTGGGTGAAAGGGGTGCAGTTCCTTGAGCCATGACTGCTGCCTCTGAGAGGCTACATTAGTAGAAAGCTGGAGTTAGGAGCTGGATCTAGGAATTAAATCCGGGCATGCGGATGTGGGATGTGGGTGTAAAAGCCTGTGCCAAAAGTTGTTTTTTTTTTTTTTTTTTTTTAATATATAGTTGCTTTAAAATTGTTCAGGTAATTAATGGTATTGTGAAGAAAAGAATCCATAAACAACAGGATTTTTTAATTGTAATCCTGACATTTGATGTAATTTCTTCAGAAAATCTTTTTTTATATATGTATTATATATAGGAGGATGCTTTAGAGAGTTAGTGGAAAAAAAGATAAAATAAACTTTATTTTGATGCAAAGAACTTGAAATCTATGTGTAGTTTTTCCATAATACTGCATTTTCCATGAATTTCTTAAAACTCCCTCATAGGCCTTTTGCCATCAAAATAAACTTATCTTTAATTCCATTTCCCACCAACTTTTTGAAATACCCATCGTTTTTATATGTATTCATTTATTTTTTCCTCATCAGCAAAAAAGAAACAACTTACAAATATTATTCTAGAGGTTAGATTGTGGTGAGCTTTCTCCTATGTCTTTAAATATTCTTATAAAGGTGATTTTATTTTATTTGTTTTAAAAGATGTTATTTATTTATTTGAAAGTCAGAGTTACAGATAGAGGGAGAGAGGGAGAGAGGTAGAGAGGGAGAGAGGGAGAGAGCGAGAGAGCAAGCTCTTCCATCCACTGGTTCACTCCCCAGATGGCCATAATGGCTAAGGCTGGGGGCAGGCCAAAGCCAGGATTCAGGAGCTTCATCCAGGTCTCCCAAGTGGGTGCAGGGGCCACATCTTCCACGGCTTTCCCAGGCACATTAGCAGGGATCTGGATGGGAAGTGGACATGAACCGTCACCCTTATGGGATGCTGGCACTGCAGGTGGCAGCTTAACCTGTTATGCTACGACACTGGTCCCATGCGTATATATCTTTTACATACATCTTTATGTGTGTTTTTCATGATCACATAATAATTCCTAGGATAAATTCCTAGAAGTGAAATTACTGAGTCACAAGATGTGAAAAATGTGAAGCATTTTCCACATGCAGATAAGTTGTCTGCAGAAAGTCTGTATGAATTTACACTTCTGAAGGAAGTGTGTGAGCGTGTCTTCCTAAGCCCATGCCAACAAGATGTCCTAGAATTTAAAAACGTCTTTAGGGTGATAACCGATGGCTTAAAGGCTTATTTCTCTGGTAATGATGCTGAGTATTTCTTAGAAGTGTTTTGGCTTTTATATCTTCTGTAAATTGTCAGTTCACGTCCTTGGGAAAGAGTTTTTAATTAGAAAGCTAATTAAGGGAATATGTTTTCCCCAAATGCATAGAGCCTTGTATATTGTGGTGTTGTTACTTTGCTTTCCTCCCCTACCTGCTTTGTCTCTGATTTTCTTCTGCTCCCTGAACAGAATGCCCCAAAGAAAGCCCGTGACTCCTGTTTTCACTGTGTCTCGGGTTCTGAGCCATATGAAGCTGCCGTGTCGAGGAGGTTGAAAAATGGTTGAATATCAGAGATTCCGTGAGCTGAAACCTGGCGTATGTCTCCTTGACGATCTGGTTACATTTCCCTTTCCCGCAGATCCAGATCTTTCCCCTCTTCCCAGGGAAGTCTCTCTACGACTCCCTGCACCTGCCCCATTCTTTGTGACTACTGCAGATGCGATCCCACCCTGCCATGCAGCTCTTCTCTGGTGTTCCTCCTTCTGCCAGGTGGTTTATTTTTGCACTTTCTTTTCTTTTATGTTGCAAAATCAAATATAGGAAAATGCAAGCATCTTAAATGAGTATCCTGAATTTTTAAAACTTCGGTTTTCTAAAATGTTTATTTTATTTCTTTGAAATGTAGGCTAACAGGTGGGAGAGAAGGGAGTGGGGAAGAGAGAGAGATAGATATCTTCCATCTCTTGGTTTACTCCCTAGACGTCCCAATATCTGGTGCTAGACTATAAACTTTCTTCAACAACTCTTTTTTTTTTTTTTCTCTTGGACATCCACCTGGAATAGGTTTTTGACCCATGGATAGGTCCATGTTTAGCATTAGCAGAAATCATCAGTTTTCTAAAGGAATTGTTCTGTTTTACACTCATCAGAAGTATGAGTTGACCTACATCCCTGTCATCACTTGGTGGTATATACTTCTTTTTCATTCTAATGTACGTGTGTAGATACCTTGCTGTGATTTTAATGAAGTGTGTGGTTTTAATTTCTTGCGTATGGTCTATGTGGATATCTTGTAAAGTGCCTGTTCACGTTTTTTGCCGAATGTTTAACTACTTAACTTTTATGGTAAATCTTGAAGTCTAGAAGTTTAAACCCTCAATGCTGTTCTCCTTTTTCAAAATTGTCTGGACTATCTTGGGCCTTTTGAATTTTCATATGAATTTCAGATTTGAAGAAATTTGGTGAATTTCCTAAAAAATAAAACCTGCTGATATTTGTGTGTGACCTTGTTGAATCTATAGGTCATTTGGAGAGACTGATAGCTTAGCAGCCCATGAATGTGGTACAGTTCTCTACATAGGTCTTCTTTCATGATCTCAGCAATGTTTTCAGTACAGAGGTGTTGAATATCTTTTATTAAATTATTCCTGTGTATTTGATTTTTTATGCCAGTATCCATGGTATTGTTTTTAAATCTCATTTTCTGATGGCTACTGCTAGTATATAGAGATAGAATTTGTACTGGTCCATTAACTCTGTGTGATATCTCCCTCCTTAACTCATGTAGTAGGCTCTGTAACTGTAGATAGATCCCTTTGGACTTGTGGGTACACAGCTGTGTCCCCTGCTCATGAAGAAGCGTCACTTCCTCCCTGCCGGTGCTCATTATGCCTTCGTGTCCTCCCTCCGCCCCTCTGCCCTCCCTCCCTGTTGTGTTCGTGCGCGACTTCTGTACACTTCTTCCCTCCCCTTCAGACCGGCAGCTGAGTCAGTATGCTTTGTGGCAGAGCCCCAGGGTGATGCCTTGAACACACGTTGGTTGACTGTGTGAATGTTGATGAGGTATGTAATGGAATGAAAACGGATGTACTATTCTTCATGTTCTGTGAATCACCACCAAGGAAAAGGATGCTGGGTAGATATCATTTGTGTGGGTTGGTACGTCTTGATTTACCAGTGTTATTTTGTCTGGGTTGTGGTTCCCAGTTCCTGGATCCTACACTGATGATGTGTTCACGTTCACTCTGTTCTTTGACCGGACTCTTGCTAAGCCTTTTGAGACTTCCAAAGTAGCAATGACTGCTTCTCCCGGGGAGAGCACAAAGCAGGTAGGTCTCTGGACCTCAGAGCCTCAGACCCAATCCTTCAAGCTTCTGTTAGTGTAGGGAAAAAAAAAAAAAAAACCCTACACTTTCAATATTGCTGGAGGGAAGCCTGGGAAGTTTTTAGCTTCAAGCCTTTAAATTCCAACACAACGTGTTATTTTTAGATTTCTGCTTGGCACTTGGAGTTTGTGAGTGAAATCGTATAAGGGGGCGAGGATGAGGATGAGAGTGGGCGGAGGTCTTTTCCCACTGAGCACATCCTCTTGCCAGTTCTGGAAACTCATGGAGCTGTGCAGTGTCTGTCTGTGAGCTGCAGATGACTCCCAGGGCGGGAGGCAAAGAATGCATTAGACTTCGTGATCTGTTCTTGCATTGGGTTGTAGTAGTCAATGCCCTTTGATAGTTCCCATTGTCTGGGTGCCTGGGCGATGCATGCGTTTTCTTAAGGAGGTTATTTCGTTGTTTCTTTCCAAGCTGCAGACATGTAGATAAGTAGGTGTGACTCCCAGGTCACATGGACTCCCATTGGGCTTTGCTTCCTCTTTGGTTGGTTCTTTCACATCCTAACTGGATGGGAAACTTAGGCTCACACATCAATAGAGAGCTAGCTAAGCATGTTCTTCCTGTTCAGTAAATATGGATCATCCTGGAAAGCATTGCAAAGGACAAGGAAATAATAGAAAACAGAAAAATCAAAGAATGAATACCTTGTAAATGCAGATTAAAGGATATAAATGGAGACTGAGTACTTCCTTTCAAATACTTGAATTTTTAAAATATTTTATGTATGTGGTCTCTTCAATGTTTCCTATTAATGTTAAACAGTGTTCTCTATGTATGTTTGTGATGGTCACTGACCTAATGTTTCTGTTGGGCCTAAGCATGGGGTGCTTCACTGTGGTGGAATGAGAAGGCCATGCCAAGATGGCCGCTGGCAACAGAAACTGCCTGGCAACAGGCTGTGATTGGATGGCTTCAGAAACTGCCTGGCAACAGGGTGTGATTGGTTAGGGCATAGACCGCCCTTTGACCAGATTGGCTGCCTTGGCTATATAAGCTGTTGTAGCAACTGAAATAAAGGAGTCTGTGGGCTGCTTGCCTCAGGCCTGCATTTACCCAACTCCTGGGGTCTGCAGGTCTGTGTGGTGACTCTGTGCCTCTTGCACCCACCACGCTCTTCCTCCCAGAAACGAATCCACAGCAACACTTCACCTCAATCACCTAAATTCCTGCCACTCAGAAATAATTATTCTTGGTAAATATTTGCTGCAAATTATTAATTATTTTTTTAAAAAGTACGCATGCCCTTTGGAAATCTGTTTTTGTCACTAACCAATCTATTCATCTCTATATAGATATGTTTCTATGTCAACAAATACAGTTACATTATTAGTATTATTTTTAAAGATAAAATTTTTATTTATTTGAAAGGCAGAGTGACAGAGAAGGAGAGGCAGAGGGAGAAAGAGAACTTCCGTCTACTGGTTTACTTCCCAGATGGTCACGTCAGAGCCAGGAACTCCATCCTAAGGCCCTCAGCTGCTGCTTTCCCAGGTGCATTAGCAGGGAGCTGGGTTGGAAGCAGAGCAGCTGTGATTCGAACTGGGGCTCATATGGGATGCTGGTGTTGCAGGTGCTGGCTTACCCTGCTGTGCCACAACACCGGCACCTCATCTTTTTAAAACTGGGTTATTTGTTTTCTTGCTACTGAGTAGAATTCTTTATATATTGTGGAGGTTAGCCCCTCATCAGATAATGTGTGATAGGCAAATATTTTCTCCCACTCTGTGGGTTGTCTCCTTACTCTGGGAATTGTTTGCTGGGCAGAAGCTTTTTCATTTCACGCAATCCTGTTTATCTGTTTTTGCTTTTGTTCCCTGTGTTTTTGGGGTTGTATCCGAGAAACCATGGCTCAGACCACGTTGTGATTTGCTGTGAATCTTGACTTGCTTATATTTTTGAATTTTTACCCCGCAGGAGAATCGAATTGTAAACTTAGAGTGAGGAGGATTCAATCAGAAAACCCAAAACCACACTAGCTATTTCTAGTAGTGATTTCATATGGAATTGGTTCCAGAGGTGCTGGAAATGCGGAAGTCAAAAAGGAAATGCGAAGGTCACCCAAGGATAGTGACAGCAAGAAGCGGTCATCGTCATCAGGGCTGGCAGTGAGGTGGGGAGCAGATACACAGGGGTGGGGTTGGAGAAGGAGACACAGTTCAACCTGTAAGGTTAGTGTACAGACTTTTAAAAAACAGGGGTCCTTTTAGCCCCCACATGCTCTGTTAACTCTTCTGCATTCCTCCAGCTGAGTGGAGATATCAATTAACATCTGGAAGTCTGGGTCTGATGCTCAGAGTTGGAGTCTGGTTGGATTGTGCAGTTGGATTTCTATGGCTTAAACGTGTCCCCCAGAACTTCTGGGGACGGAAATTTAATCCCACAATTCCTATGTTAAGGATACTTGGAGGACAGGCCTCTGGGAGGTGACAGTAGATGAGATCAGTGATGGCATGAGTGGCTTTGTAGGAAGTGGCAGAGTGGAATGAGCTGGCACCTGCTCTGCCTGGGCACATGCTGTCCTCTGCCATGTTACCAGGCAGCCAGAGGGCCCTCGCCAGATGCTGAACATGTGACAGGGCCATGAGTTGGATTTCCTTGTCTCCGGAACTTTAAGTCAGTTAAACTTCTTTTAAGAGTTAATTAATTAATTTGAAAGGCAGAGAGACAGAGACAGAGACGTCCTTTTCACCCCTCAAATGCCTGAAATAACTGGGGCTGAGCCAGGCCCAAATCAGGAGCCTGAAACTCAGCCTGGGTCTTCCATGTGCATGGCAAGGACCCAAGAACTTAAGCCATCGCCTGCAGCCTCCTAGGGTGCACGTTAGCAGCAAGCTGGAATTGAGAACAGAGTTGAGACTTGAACCCAGGCACTATGGATGCTGGTGTCCCGAGTCAGATCTTAACCACCACACTAGATGCTCCACTCCTTCCCAACCTCCCATTCAACTTCTGCTTATCTGTTTGTTTATTTTATAGACTACCTGGTCTCAGGTATTTTATTCTAGCAAGAAAAAACAAAGACATGGGGCCTTTAACATGTGATGTATTATAATTTTACCCACCCGACTGAATGAGGTTGCCTGGGAAGAGAGGGAAGAAGGGGGCTATCTGATGGGAATAGCCACGCAGGGAGGCTGTTGATCTTGAACCTGAGCCTGGGAGCAAAGCTCTTGCATCCTTGGTGAGATGCATTGTGGATTTGGGAGCTGGTGCACGTGCCCCTGAGCTCTTCCCCTTGGGAGTGGCCTCTCTCCTATGGAAGTGACCCGAAGTGACCCAGTATTTTGGGCCTTCTGGAGAAGTTGGTTCATTTTCCTGGGAACTTTTTTTTTTTTTTTGACAGGCAGAGTGGACAGTGAGAGAGAGAGACAGAGAGAAAGGTCTTCCTTTGCCGTTGGTTCACCCTCCAATGGCCGCCACGGCTGGCATGCTGTGGCTGGCGCACCGCGCTGATCCGATGGCAGGAGCCAGGTGCTTCTCCTGGTCTCCCTTTCTGAGTGGTTGCAGAGTCTTAGCCTTGAATGTTCTTAACTGCAGCCGGCGTCCTGGTCTCCCTCCCAACTCTATTTCTTATCTGGCTTCTTATAACAAAGATTTTTCGGTTGGTTGCTTTTTCCCATCAAAAATTTCCCCAAAACGTGCTTTTTTATTTATTTTATCTAACAGCAACAACAATTTATATTCTCTCTGCCGAGATTTGTCAAATTTTTACTTCTTCCAAGGGTTCTTTTTGGCATTTTTGGGGTACATTTAACAAAAAATACAATATTTCTTTTCAAAACTAGAGCATTTACTTAACCATTACATGATGTGGTTTTTTAAAATGTAATATTAGAAAGTCACTACCAATTTACCCAGTTCTATAGGTCAAGAAATTCAGCTTGGTATATTCTAAAAACTATATGCTCAAGTCTCTTATAAAAAAGTAGAATAATATTTGTACATAGCCTATGCATATCATCCAATATATTTTATGTTTAAATATTTTTTAAAAAAGATTTATTGAATTAATTTATTTGAAAGGCAACGTTATAGGGAGAAAGGGGAAGGGAGAGGGTGGAGAGGGAGAGAGATCTTCCATCTGCTGGGTCACTCCCCAAATGGCCATAATAGCTGGGGCTGGGCCAGACCAGAGCCAGGAGCCAGGAGATTCATCCAGATCTCTCTCGTGGGTACAGGAGCCCAAGCACTTGGGCCATCTTTTGTTGCATTTCCCAGGCCATTAGCGGAGAGCTGGATCAGAAATGGAGCAGCAGGGACTCAAACCAGTGTCTATATGGGATGCTGGCATTGCAGGCAGTGGCTTTACCTGCTATGCCACAATGCCAGCCCTCTCCCACATACTTGAAATCATCTCTAGATTACTTATAGTGCCTAGCACAATGTAACTGTTTTATAAATAGTTGACATTGTATTGTTCAGGGCTTAATGGCAAGAAAAAATATCTTTATGGGTTCAGTACAGATGCATTTTTTTTCTCAAATATTTTTGAACCTTGGGCCAACTTCAATAGGTGTTCCAAAAATATCTTTTGAAAATTGAATAGGAATACATTTCAGAGTGTTTCAAAGACTTGAACATAACGCCGGTCAGCAAATTCTCCCTGCCATGGCAGTGGGTGGCTGCTGATGAACTGCATTTCATTGATTTTATGCTTTCCTGTTGTTGTTATGAGAGTTCTGCTTGTTTGTGACTTGAGCTCTTTAGATATGAGGTGGTAGTCATCTCTGCTCCCTTATTTATTCAACTAATGTAGCAGGTACAGTTATCAGCCCCCAAATTCGGACATGTAAACAGTGGCACGCGTTTTATTTTTAGCTCATTTCAATTTGACTTTGCACGTTCACCTTCAAGGCTGCTGCAGATGTAACTTCAGCCATTCTTGGGGCACTTTTCCTATCAGAAGTGCACCACAACTGAGTTACTAGAGGGGCTGGTGTTGTGGCATAGCAGGTAAAGCTACCACCTGCCACGCCGGCATTCCACATAGGCACTGGATGGTGTCCCAGCTGCTCCTGGGACATAACAGTTCCCTGTTAATGTGCCTGGGAAAAGCAGTGGAAGATGGCCCAAGTGCTTAGACCCCTGCACCCATATGGGAGACTAGATGAAACTCCTGGCTCCTGGCTTCAACTTGGCCCACTCCTGGCTGTTACGGTCAAATGGGAGAGTGAACCAGCAGATAGAAGATCTTTCTCTCTGTAACTCTCTTTCAAATGAATAAATCTTTAAAAAAAAATTTAAAAAAGAATTGAATTACTTGGACCATGCATGAAGGAGGGGCCTAGACTGGGCTGTTGTCCCAGCATCCCAGCTATATCACACACAAACTGCCTTGTCAACAGGACATTATTGCAAAGCAGTGGCCAGGGCCTATCCCTACCACTATATCGCCCAGCCTCACATAGCTGGTAGTAGCTGTGATGGACAGTGAGCCTCCATGCTTAACATAATAAATATTCAGCTTTCCCTTTTGCAAGGTTGAATGGAGATATTCTGGTTGGGCAGCTCCCCTTCTGGGCACTGCTGCTGGGATCCAGGTTGTTTCCATTAAAAAAAAAAAAGATTTATTATTTTATTTATTCGAAAGACAGAGTTACATAGAGAGGTAGAGCCAGGGGAGGAGAGTCTTCCATCCACTGGTTCACTCCCCAGATGGCCGCAATGGCTAGAGCTAAGCCGAAGCCAGGAGCCAGGAGCTTCTTCCGGGTCTCTCATGTGGGTGCAGGGGCCCAAGGACTTGGGCCATCTTCTACTGCTTTCCCAGGCCATAGTAGAGAGCTGGATCGGAAGAGGAGCAGCCGGGACTCGAACCGGCACCCATATGGGATGGCAGCACTGCAGGCAATGGCTTTACCCACTGTGCCACAGCGCTGGCCCCATGTTTCCATTTTGTAAATCTACCAAAGTCCTTTGTTTCTACTGTGTAGAGGGAAGAAAGCAGAATAAGAAAGATGAGACTTTGGCCTAGTAGGCCCACACATCACTTCCTCTCATGTTCCATTGGTAAGAACTAGTCATGTGGCTTCACTTAGATGCAAGGGGACCTGGGAAATGTAGTTCCCAGCTGAGCAGCCATGTCTCAGCAACAGCTGTACACCACAAATGGGGACTATGAAACTTTTAAAAAAAAGATTTTTAAAAAAGTCTTTACTTGTTTGAAATGTGGAGTGACAGAGAGGGAGAGGGAAGAGGGATCTTCCACAGATTTACTCCCAGATAGCCATGGCCTGGGCTGAAGCTGTGAACCAGGGACTCCATCTGAGTCTCCCATGTGGGTGGCAGGGACCCAAGTACTTGGGCCATCTTTGGCTGCCTTCCCAGGCACACCAGCGGGGAACTGAATTGGAAGAAGAATAGTGGGGACTTGAACTGGCACTCTGATTTGGGATGCCAGCAGCCTAACCCACTGCACCACAACGCTGGCCCTGGACTAAGACACAGTGGACAGTGAGCTGTCCCTGTGACAACCCTTCTCTTTCTGTTGCTGTCAGTTAATTTTTGTTCCTATCCCTTTGTTGTCTGTAGGGGCACTTAGCTAATATTATTTTTTTAAAAAAGATTTATTTACTTTTATTTGAAAGTCAGAGTTATACACAGAGAGAAGGAGAGGCAGAGAGTGAGGTCTTCCATTCGTTGGTTCACTCCCCAACTGGCTGCAATGGCCAGAACTGCGCCGATCTGAAGCCAGGAGCCAGGAGCTTCCTCCAGGCCTCCCATTCAGGTGCACGGCCCAAAGATTTGGGCCATCATCTACTGCTTTCCCAGGCCATAGCAGAGAGCTGGATCAGAAGTGGAGCAGCTGGGTGTTGAACCAACGTCCATATGGGACGCCAGCACTGCAGGCGGCAGCTTTACCCACTATGCCACAGCGCTGGCCACAGCGCCAGCCCCAGCTAATATCTTTGATGAACTCAGGCTCTAAGAAAAAAGGACGGACAATATCTTGCTAGGATGTCACTTCGAATCTTTAAAAATTTGATTTTTCTGTGAGAAGTTAGCTTGGATACTTTCATGGGCAGGGAGAGAGAAATACAATTAAAAGAAATAGAAATTAATTTTTAAGTTAATTATCCTAGCATGCAACTATTTCTTGAGCAGCTTCTATGGACTAGACATTGAAATAAAGCAATGGTCGGGCCAGCACCGTGGCTCGCTTGCTTAATCCTCCGCCTGCAGCGCCGGCATCCTATATGGGCACCAGGTTCTAGTCCCGGTTGCTCCTCTTCCAGTTCAGCTCTCTGCTGTGGCCCGGAAAAGCAGTGGAGGATGGCCCAAGTCCTTGGGCCCCTGTACCCGCATGGGAGACCAGGAAGAAGCACCTGGCTCCTGGCTTCGGATCAGCACAGCGCCGGCTGTAGCGGCCATTTTGGGAGTGAACCAACGGAAGGAAGACCTTTCTCTCTGTCTCTCTCTCTCACTGTCTATAACTCTACCTGTCAAATAAATTAAAAATAAAAAAATAAAAAAAAGAAATAAAGCAATGGTCAAGACAGATATGTTAAGATCTCTCTGTCTCTCTCTCTCACTGTCTATAACTCTACCTGTCAAATAAATTAAAAATAAAAAAATAAAAAAAAGAAATAAAGCAATGGTCAAGACAGATATGTTAAGAAAACTGGATTTTTCCAGAAGCAATAAGTGAAATGAAGGAAATTAGCAGAGTGCGGGAATTTGTAGTTAATTGGCTAGGGTGGGGAGGTAACTTCAGATTAGGAAGCCAGAGGTGGCTTCTCTGGAGACCAGCGGGTGGTGTGTAGACTGAGACCTGAGACCACAGCAACCGTAGCCTTGTGGAGAGTGGACGGAAGAACATTCTAGGAGGAGGAGACAGCCAATGCAAGGGCCCTGAGGTGAGACACACCTTGGAGTTTGCAAGGAACAGAGGAGAGGCATGAAGTGAGCAGCAGTGCATGATGTGTAGTGAGGCCGGACACGCCCACGGAGGCTGGACACACCCACGGAGGCTGGACACGCCCATAGAGGCTGGACACGCCCACAGAGGCCGGGTCACCCAGATCCTTGCTGGTCACGGAGGGCATGGAAATTTGTTGTGGGTGCACTGGGCAGCCACAGCAAGACTCCCTGGTCACTCTTGGTCTGGAAGTTGTCTGTGAGCCTCTTGATGCCTGGCTTACTCGACAGTGAATACCTGTGTGTTAACTTACATAGTGTGGACTCTGTCTCTCCATTCAGAATTTTGAGCTTTGCATCACAGAGGACCACAAAACTGGTTCTCATGAGTGCTTTTGAGCCTAGCACTGGAAGATAAAGCCAGTTGTGTAGGGCAGACCTGATGGAACTGGAGGGCTGGGGTTCTAAAGGAAGTCAACAGAGGACAGCAGACAGGGTACATGTCGGAACAGGATTCTGGCATCGTGAGGCCAGATGGAAAATAATATGATTAGACCAGGAAAGATGCGGGCAGAAAACCAGGCCCTGGAACAGCAGGAAAGGGGAAGTTTGCTTGCTGGCCGTGACTCCATTTAGTTTGGTTTACTCTTTTGTTTTCTTCTTCTTTTTGTTGTCCCTGTCACTGGATGCTTGCTTCATGCTGCAAGATTACGAGCACAATTAATTAAAAAATATTTGGAATGAATTCTTGGGCTACAGATTCCTTAAATTAGGAGGAAGGGGTCCTGCTGAGGATACTGCCAATGTTGCCTAAATGCTGCTGTTTAATTTTCTGAATCTGGTTCGTGGTCTTCTGCAGTTTAAGAGCCACCAGTCTCCTCTGTGGGCAGGGACACTTTGTGGTGCTTGAGAAAGTCACGGAATGGGGTTTCACCACTTCTCTTCTTGGGAAGTCATTGCCGAAAGGAAATCACATATAGGTCAGATAAGGACAGCAGGGTGTGTGTGTGTGTGTGTTTGGAACAAGAGTGATTCGTGTCACTTAAAAAGTATACAATTGAAAGATGAGAAAAAAGCCACAGCAGAGTTCAATGTTTGAATAATGTTCTTTTTCCTTTCCTTTCCCAATTATATTTGATCTGAATTTGATATCTTGACTTGGGCTGCAGATTTCAATTCAGTTTAAAAAAAAATATTTTCAATTATTTTTTATTTTTTCATGCATTTCATAGGTACAGTCCAAGAAAAAACCAAACCTTCCTGCTTCACCCCTCTCTCCCCAAGTCATCCCCTCCCACCTTTTCTCCTTTTCTTCAATTCCTGTAAAGACGTAAAATTCCAATCTACTCTGTAACCACAGGCTTAATGCACCACTAATCATAACATTTAACAAGTAAGTACCAAGAAGACCACAGCGCCACAGAAGTATAAACAAAGGCTAAAAGCTGCAATCATATCACAAGATGTCTGTTTAATTCCTATACTTTTTTTGATATTCTGTATTAACTTCCACATATCAGAGGGAACATGATATTTATCTTTTTGGGACTGGCTGATTTCACTAAACATAAGGGTTTCTAGTTGCATCCATTTTGTTGCAAAAGACAGGATTTCATTCTTTTTTTATAGCTGAAGAATATTCCATTGTATATACATACAACATTTTCTTTATCCAGTCATCAGCTGATGGACATCTGGGTTGACTCCATATCTTAGCTGTTGTAAATTGAGCTGCAATGAACATGGGGGTACAGATAACTCTTTATATACCGATTTCATTGTCTTTGGGTAAATTCACAGGAGTGGGATGACTGGGTCATATAGTTAGCTGTATTTTCAGATTTCTGAGGAATCTTCATACCATCTTCCATAATGGTTGTACTAGTTTACATTCCCACCATCAGTGTGTTAGGGTTCAGTTTTCACCTATCTTTGACAGTGTTTTTTTGTTTTTTGGTTTTTTAGATGATAGCCCTTCTAACTGGGGTGAGGTAAAATCTCATTATGGTTTTTATTTGCGTTTCCCTGATGGCACATGATCCTGAGCATTTTTTCATGTGTCCTTTGGCCATTTGAATTTCCTCTTTTGAAAAATACCTCTTCGGGGCTGGTGCTGTGGCTTAGTGGGTAAAGCCACTGCCTGCAGTGCCAGCATCCCATATAGGCGGCAGTTCAAGTCCCAGCTGCTCTACTTCCAATCCAGCTCTCCGCTGCTGTGGCTTGAGAAAGCACTGGAAGATGGCCCAAGTCCTTGGGCCCCTGCACCCGCATGGGAGACCTGGAAGAAGCTCCTGGCTCCTGGCTCCGAATCGTCCCATCTCCAGTCGTTGTGGCCATTTGGGGAGTGACAGATTCTCTCTCTCTGCCCCTCTCTCTCTCTCTCTGCCTCTGTCTCTCTGTAACTTTGACTTTCAAGTAAAATAAATAAATATTTTTTAAAAAAGAAAAATGCCTCTTCATGTCTTTTGCTCATTTCTGAACTGGGTTGTTTGGTTTTTGTTGTTGAATAGCTTGAGGTCTTTATAGATCCTGGATATTAGTCTTTTGTCAGTTGGATAGTTTGCAAATATTTTCTCCCATTCTGTTGGTTGCCTCTTTACTTAATTGAGCATTTCTTTTGCAGTAAAAAAGCTTCTTAGCTTGATGTAATCCTGTTTGTCTATTTTTGTTTTTATTGCCTGTGCTTTTTGTGATCTTTTCCAAGAAGTCTTTGCCTATGCCAATGTCTTAGAATTTCTCAAATATTCCCTTCTAGTAATTTGATGATATCAGGTCATAGATTTAGATCCTTGATCCATTTTGAGTTGATTTTGTATAAAGTGCAATACAGGGGTCTTGTTTCATACTTCTGCACATATAGGTCCAATTTTCTCAGCACCCTTTGTTGAAGAAACTGTCATTTCTCCAGGGATTGATTTTGGCTTGTTTGTCAAAGATTAGTTGATTGTAGCTACATGGATTAATGTCTGGGTTTTCTGTTCTGTTCCATTGGTCTACATGTCTATTTTTTGTGCCAATATCAGGCTGTTTTGATTGTAATTGCCCCGTAGTATGTCTTGAAATCTGGTGTTGTGATGCCTACGGCTTTGTTGTTTAAGATTGCTTTAGCTATTCAGGGCCTTTTGTGTTTCCATGTGAAGTTTAGCATTGTTTTTTTACAGATCTGAGAAGAAGGTGAATGTCCTTGGTATTTTAATTGATATTACATTGGATCTGCATACTGCTTTGCATAGTATGGACATTTTGATGCTAATTCTAATCCACGAATGTGGAAGAATTTTCCTTTTTTATGTCATCAAATTTTTCTTTAATGTTTTGTAATCTTCATTGTAGACATCTTTCACCTCACTGGATATTTGTATTTACTTTAGCTATTAGCTACGGATCTTAGAAGTTCTTTCTCAGTGATGATATTGTCTGTGTATACAAAGGCTATTGATTTTTTATGTGTGATTTTATGTCCTGCACCTCTGCCAAACTCTATTTGAGTCCCAGTAGTCTCTAAGTGGAGTCTTTTGGTTCTGCTATATATAGAATTATGTCATCTGCAAACAGGGATAATTTTACTTCCTCCTTTCCAATTTTTATCAATTTTTTTTTATTTTTTCTGCCTTATGGCTCTGGTTAAAACTTCCAAAACTTTTTTGAATAGCAGTGGTGAAAGTGAGCTTCCTTACTGGGTTCTGGATCTTAGTGGAAGTGCTTCCAATTTTTCCCCATTCCATGAGATGCTGGCTATGAATTTGCTATATATTGCCTTGGGGAATGTTCCTTCTATACCCAATCATTTTCAATTCTCTTTATGTACAGAATATCAGTTTAGCATATATTAAGTAAAGATTTCAACAGTTCGCACCCACATAGAAACACAAAGTGAACAATACTGTTTGAGTGCTAGTTATAGCATTAAATCACAATGTACAGCACATTAAGGACAGACACTCTTGTTTATGGCATCAGTAATCACCCTAGGCTCTTGTCATGAGTTGCCAAGGCTGTGGAAGCCTTTTGAGTTCACCGACTCTGATCATATTTAGACAAGGTCATAGTCAGAGTGGAAGTTCTCTCCTCCCTTCAGAGAAATGTACCTCCTTCTTTGATGAACTGTTCTTTCCACTGGGATCTCACTCACAGAGATCTTTCATTTAGGTCATTTTTTTTTTCCAAAGTGTCTTGGCTTTCCATGGCTTAAGGGCTGATTCTGAGGCCAGAGTGCTATTTAGGACACCTGCCATTCTATGAGTCTGCTGTGTATCTCGCTTCCCATGTTGGATTGTTCTCTCCCTTTTTTATTCTATCAGTTAGTATTTGTAGACACTAGTCTTGTTTATGTGATCCCTTTGGCTCTTAGTCCTATCATTATGATCAATTGTGAACAGAAATTGATCACTTGGACTAGTGAGCTGGCATTGGTACATGCCACCTTGATGGGATTGAATTGGAATCCCCTGGTATGTTTCTAACTCTACCATTTGGGGCAAGTCAGCTTGAGCATGTCCCAAATTGCACATCTCTTCCCTTTCTTATTCCCACTCTTATATTGAACAGCAATCACTTTTCAGTTAAGTTTCAACACTTAAGAATAACTGTGTATTGATTATAGTATTCAACCAAAAGTATTAAGTAGTACAAACAAAAAAAAAATACGAAGAGGGATAACTTATTAAGTTGTTCATCAACAGTCAGGGCAAGGGCTGATCAAGTCACCATTTCTCATAGTGTTCATTTCACTTGAACAGGCTTCCTTTTTGGTGCTTGGTTAGTTGTCACCGATCAGGGAGAACATGATCCCTTACTTAATACATAATGAGCTTCATTGTCTCTTTTAGCAGCTCTTGTGTTAAAGTCTATTTTGTCTGATACTAGGATGGCTACTCCTGCTTGTTTTTGCTTCCCAGTGGCATGGGATATCTTTTTTCATCCTTTGATTTCAGTCTGCATGTATCTTTGATGGTGAGGTATGTATGCAGCAAATAGATGGGTCTTATTTTTTAATCCAGTCAATCTGTATCTTTTTTTTCACATAGAAACGTTATATTTAAGATGTACAAACTCCATGCATTTCATATATACAGATTTAGGAACTTAGTGTTTCTTCCCACCCTACCCTTCCTCTAGCTCTCCCTCCCACCCACTTCCTTCTTCCTCTTCTAAGAAGTTGCATTCTAACATGAACCCGCGAGCATGTGTAGAAGTGGCTAACATAAAGAGACAGATTTCGCTAAAAGGGGCCATGTGTCTTCACATGGGTGGAGATGACATACCCAAGAATTGCACATTCAAATACAACCTAAACAGTATGATGTTTCAGTGTTCAAGTCAGGAAAGTTTTGTTGGTTCTTAGAACCCTGAGAACCACATGCCTGATGAAACCTTTCTAAAACATGTAGATACAAGTTTAATTATGATGCTTTATTTTTCCAGAAGTTTTTTTCCCTTTGAGAACCTGTTTTATGGTTAACTCTCATAATACAACTCTTTGAGGACAGAGGTCCTGCATGGGAAGTTAGTGCACAGTGACTCCTTTGTTAATTTAACAATTAACACTCTCATGTATGACATCAGTGATCACCCGAGGCTCTTGTCATGAGCTGCCTAGGCTATGAAAACCTTTAGAATCCACAAACTAAATCAGTATTTAGACAAGGCCATAAGCAAAGTGAAAGTTCTCATCTCTCTTCAGAGGAGAGATTCTCTTCTCTCTTCAGAGAACTTCATTGATGACCACTTCTTTCCACTGAGGTTTCCCCCACAGATGTCCTTCATGTAGGACACTTTAAAAATTTTTTTTAATCTTTTTTATTTTTTAAAATTTTAACAAAATATTTATTTATTTATTCAAAAGTCAGAGTTACACAGAGAGAGGAGAGGCAGAGAGAGAGAGAGGGAGAGGTCTTCCATCCAATGGTTCATTCCCCAGATGGCTGCAACGGCTGGAGCTGCACCAATCTGAAGCCAGGAGCTTCCTCCGGGTCTCCCATGCAGGTGCAAAGGCCCAAGGACTTGGGCCACTCTCCACTGCTATCCCAGGCCATAGCAGAGAACTGGATCAGAAGGAGGAGCAGCCGGGACCAGAAGTGGCGTCCACATGGGATGCCAACGCCTCAGGCCAAGGTGTTAACCCGCTGCGCCACAGCGCCAGCCCCACTTTTTTAAATTTATTTTTTTAACTAAAAATTTTTTGTTAATTAATTTTAAGGAATACAAATTTAATAAATACAACTTTAGGAATATAGTGATTCTTCCCACCATACCTGCCCTCCCACCCACACTCCCTCCCCTCCTCCTCTCTCTCCCCTTCCCAGACCCATTCTCCATTAATATTCATTTTATTTTTTAAAAAAGATTTATTTGAAAGTCAGAGTTACACAAAGAGAGAAGAAGAGGCAGAGAGAGAGGTCTTCCACCCAATGGCTCACTCCCCAATTGGCCGCAACAGCCAGAACTGAGCGGATCTGAAGCCAGGAGCCAGGAGCTTTCCCCAGGTCTTCCCACGTGGGTGCAGGGGCCCAAGCACTTGGGCCATCTTCCACTGCTTTCCCAGGCCACAGTAGAGAGCTGGACTGGAAGTGGAGCAGTCGAGACTTGAACCGGCACCCATATTTTTTTGGGATGCTGGCACTGCATGTGGTGGCTTTACCCTCTACGCCACAGTGCCAGTCCCAAGATTCATTTTTAATTAACTTTGTACACAGAAGATCAACTCCATACTAAATAAAGATTTCAATAATTTGCACACACATGCACACACAACAAAACTAAGGACTAGTTTTACAGTTAACTTTCATAGTATTCATAGTACAACTCGTTGAAGACAGGGGGCCTGCATGGGGAGTAGTGCACAGGGACTCCTGTTGTTAATTTAGCAATTAACACTCTTATGTATGACATCAGTGATCACCCAAGGCTCTTGACATTGTCGCTCCCCGTCTTCGTGGAGGAACGACACAGGACCCTGCGCTGTTCTTTCGTCTGCTTGGCCCTCCCCGGGTTTGCTGCTGGTTCTTCCCGGGTTGGCTGCTGGTCCTTCCCGGGTTGGCTACCGTCCCTTCCACCTCCGTGGAAGGGCGGTTCCCCCTGCCACATTCCCCACTTCCGCGGGGGAGCAGCACACCGCCGGCCGGCTCTCTCGGGGGCTGCACAGGTGTTCCCCTTAGATGTTCCTGGTGCATGTTGTCTCTATCCTCCTTTATAGTCCTTCCACCAATCCCAACTCTGCTACCCACACGCCGAGTACGCTGCTCTCCTCCAATCAGAAGTAGGTCCTACAGTTTATTGGTTGAACTGGAGGCAGCTGTGTAGAAGCTGTTTCTCCCTTCTCAGCGCCATATTGTGGGAGAGCAGATGCATAGAATAAGTCTTAATTCCAGTAACTTAGTCTAGTCCGAGTTGCTCCCCACAGACATGAGCTGCCTCTGCTATGGAAGCCTTTTGAATGCACAAACTTGTCAGTATTTAGACAAAAGTACTTCTCTGTTTTTTTTTTTTTTTTTTTTTTGACAGGCAGAGTGGACAGTGAGAGAGAGAGAGAGAGAGAAAGGTCTTCCTTTGCTGTTGGATCACCCTCCAATGGCCGCCGCAGCCAGTGCACCGCGCTGATCCAAAGGTACTAGCCAGGTGCTTCTCCTGGTCTCCCATGGGGTGCAGGGCCCAAGCACTTGGGCCATCCTCCACTGCACTCCCGGGCCACAGCAGAGAGCTGGCCTGGAAGAGGGGCAACCGGGACAGGATCCGGTGCCCTGACTGGGACTAGAACCTGGTGTGCTGGCGCCGTTAGGCGGAGGATTAGCCTGTTGAGCCGCGGCGCCGGCCCTCCTCTGTTTTTCTTCTGTTATTCTCCCATGGTCAGAACCAGCACATCTTTTTCCTATTCAGCCATCTAGGACCTTCTACTTTTTGTTTTCAAATGGCTTTGTCCCTTGCCCTGTCACCTTAGGTGACACACAGACAGAAATAAGGCATAGGCTGAGTGCTTGCATATGCAGAGGTGGGCCTGTTTCTCTCCATGCGTTGGTACTGGGCACTGGTGTGAGGCATCTTTTTGAAAAAATATATTTATCTGAGAGGCAGAGAAAGAGAGTGAGAAAGAGAGAAAGTGAGTGGGTTTCTGTCTGCTCGTTCACTCCCCAAAGGCCAACAGTGTCCAGGACTGGGCTGTGCTGAAGCCAGGAGTCAGGAGCTGAATCCATGTCTCCCATACGGGTGTTGGGGACCCAACTATTTGAGCCATCGCCACTGCCTCCAAGGGTATACATTGGCAGCAAACTGGAGCCCAGGCATTCCAATATGGGACATGGATGTCATTTTTTTTAAAGATTTATTCATTTATTTGAAAGGCAGAGATACAGAGGGAGAAGAGAGAAACAGAGAAAGATCTTCCATCTGCTGTTTACTCCCCAAATGGCCATAACTGACAGGACTGGACCAGGCCAAAGCCAGGAGCCAGGAGCTTCTTCCGGGTCTTCTATATGGGTAGTAGGGGACGAAGGACTTGGGCCATCTTCCACTGACTTCCCAGGTACATTAGCAGGACGCTGGATCAGAAGTGGAGCAGCTGGGACATGACCTGGCATCCATGTGGGATGCCGGCACTGCAGGTAGCAGCTTAACCTTCTACCCCACAGTGCCGGCCCCAACATGGGCGTCTTAATGAACCACTAGGCTGGATGCCCCACGCTATCCATTTCTGTAGGTCCCTTTTGGATCCATTTGTTTAATGAAACTGATAATAATTTTATCATTTTTTTTTATATTGGAATTTAGTAAATATAAATTTCCAAAGTACAATTTATGGATTACAATGGCTTTTTTTTTTTTTTTTGACAGGCAGAGTGGACAGTGAGAGAGAGAGACAGAGAGAAAGGTCTTCCTTTTGCCGTTGGTTCACCCTCCAATGGCCGCCACGGCCAGTGCGCTGATCCGAAAGCAGGAGCCAGGTACTTATCCTGGTCTCCCATGGGGTGCAGGGCCCAAGGACTTGGGCCATCCTCCACTGCACTCCCTGGCCACAGCAGAGAGCTGGCCTGGAAGGAGGGCAACCGGGACAGAATCCAGCGCCCCGATACAATGGCTTTTTTACCCCCCATAACTTCCTTCCCACCCGCAACCCTCCCATCTTCTGCACCCTCTCCCATTCCATTCACATCAAAATTCATTTTCCACCGGCACTGTGGCTCACTTGGCTAATCTTCCGCCTGCAGCACCAGCACCCTGGGTTCTAGTCCTGGTTGGGGCGCTGGATTCTATCCCGGTTGCTCCCCTTCCAGGCCAGCTCTCTGCTGTGGCCCGGGAGTGCAGTGGAGGATGGCCCAAGTGCTTGGGCCCTGTACCCCAAGGGAGACCAGGAGGAAGCACTTGGCTCCTGCCTTCGGATCAGCGCAGTGCGCTGCGCCGGCCGTAGCGGCCATTTGGGGGGTGAACCAACGGAAGGAAGACCTTTCTCTCTGTCTCTCTCCCTCACTAACTCTGCCTGTCAAAAAAATATTCATTTTCAATTATCTTTATATAAAGAAGATCAATTTAGTATATATTAAGTAAAGATTTCATCAGTTTGTACCCACACAGAACATAAAGTGTAAAATACTGTTTGAGTACTAGTTATAGCATTAATTCACATTGAACAACACATTAAGGACAGAGATCCTACATGAGGAGTAAGTGCACAGTGACTCCTGTTGTTGACTTAACAATTTGATACTCTTGTTTATGGTGTCAGTAATCTCCCTAGGCTCTTTCATGAGTTGCCAAGGCTATGGAAGCCTTTTGAGTTCTCGACTCTGATCTTATTTAGACAAGGTCATAGTCAAAGTGGAAGTTCTCTCTTCCCTTCAGAGAAAGGTACCTCCTTGTTTGATGGCCCGTTCTTTCTACTGGGATCTCACTCACAGAGATCTTTCATTTAGGTTCTCTCTCTCTCTCTCTCTCTCTCTCTCTCTCTTTTTTTTTTCCCCCAGAGTGTCTTGGCTTTCCATGCCTAAAATACTCTTATCATTATAATTTTTAGAAGCTGAAAGTTTTCTCTCAGTCTTCTGGAGTCTTCCTTTAAGGTGCAAATGATTTGGAATGAGTCATGTTCAGCCAATATCTCTTCTGGAATTCTTTTTTTAAAGATTATTTATTCATTTATTTGAGAGGTAGAGTTACTGACAGTGAGAGAGAGAGACAGAGAGAAAGGTCTTCCTTCCGTTGGTTCACTCCCCAATAGCCGCAACGGCCGGAGCTGTGCTGATCCGAAGTCAGGAGTCGGGTGCTTCTTCACTGTCTCCCATGTGGGTGCAGGGGCCCAAGCACCTGGGCCATCTTCTACTGCTTTCCCAGGCTACAGCAGAGAGCTGGATTGTAAAAGGAGCAGCTGGGACTAGAACCGGCACCCATTTGGGATGCCGGCATTGCAGGTGGAGATTAACCTACTGTGCCACAGTGCCGGCCCCATCTGCTGGAATTCTTAAAAATGAACTTGAGGGTAGGTGTCCCCCCGACATGGCAAGTGGAGTGGGGTTGAGCTTGGAAGGTGACAGGGACAAACATCAGGCCAGCCACTTCCTGCATGAGCTGCGGCTGTGTGTCGGAGATTTTCTGTTAGACACATTGTGATTTAGTCAAAGACTTTCCCCCCAGCATTTGGGTCTAACATGAATTTGTGTATTTGCATACATTCCATAGGCTGCAAAGCTCATGTCACTGTCTCAGAGTAGGTCAGAGTTGAGTGGAGGGTTCCAAGGTCAACATTAACCCGTGAACATGCACCTGCATCATGGCGGGTTTTCTTTCCCCTCCCTTACTGCAAGTCTTGAAATTGTCTTTTCAAATGATATCCCAATGATAATTAAATAGCTGTGTGTATGGTAAATGCCACCCACTCTGCTCCCACCAGGGAGGCCATGCCCCTCCCTGCATGGCAGCAGGCCCCTGTCTTGTTGGTGCTGCATCTTCCAGGCCGAGCACCTGCCACTCACAGAGCAGGGTTGCAATAGAGGTTCTGGAATCACTGAACAGATACTTTGGTATCCGTAATGGGCGTGCACCTGAGAGAGACAAACCGCTCTCACCTTGGGCAAAAGGTTTAATCTGGTCTGCACAGCAAGTGCATAAGGTTCTGGGAAGCCCAGGCTCAGGACATAAAACACGCTTCTGTAAGGGTAAGAGACAAGAGAGCTGGCCCCTGACGGACAAGAAAATGGTTTTGGATCTGTGCTATTGTGACCATTCTGGGGCACGTGGTGTGTGAGATTTCTTTTCGGACTTTGCCTGGTTGCCTTTCGGTTACGTCGGTGCTTTCTGGCCTCACCATCTTGGCTGAGGGAGGAGGCAGAAAAATGACTCATTTTACTACTCAGCAGCAGCTGTGAACTGGGTCCACGAGGGTGAAACTGAAAACTGAGATAATCATGGGGAGTGTTCGTAAGACTTATTTGTCTTCTCATGAATAATTGCGAGCCATATATAATTACATTATATAGAGTGAAATGTATTTGCTGTTGTCCAAAACTTGCAAGCCCTGTCTGCTTGGACATGCAGTGGTGTGGGAATGTGCTGGATTTTACTTATTTATTTTTTGGTGTGGGGGGAGGGCAGTGTTGATGTTTATAACATCGGTGCCTTCACCAGGTAAATCCTGTGGCCCAGGGATCTTGCGACTGGGGACAGAGTTGGAAGGCTGGAAGTTGGGGTGGGGAGTGGTAAAAAGGAATGCCCTGTCCTAGGAGCTTCTGGTTTGGCTGATACGAAAGGTCTTGGCTTTATTTTTAAGCATCGGCACCTGGAGGAGTCCCTCCTGAAAGATATGACACACGGACATTCCTGGGGGCACCTGCTGGTGGCTCAGGCTGGGGCTAGATGTTCCCTGGGCGCATCCCCACTGCCAGCTAAGGCTCTGTCTGTGAGACATCAGCCAGCTGCATGGGAGTGGTGTCTGGGTATGGGGCAGTGCCAATGCTCAGCCAGATTAAAAAAGAAAAAAAAGCCTTGCTGATTCCCATCAGGACCCAGCAATGTGACTTTCCGGATTAGCAGACTGAAAGCTGTTGCCGGCGCTCAGCATGTCTATTTCGAGCTGGGGGAGCATCTCTCCAACTGTTCCTTTCCTCTTTTTGCACTCCTCCTGCAGGCCTCGGAGCCCCTTCTGCTTTGTAGCGTTTCCATGTTTGCCAGAGTGGAGCGAGTCCATGACTTGAGGTTTCTTGATGGTTTACTGGGTTGAGAAGATGGGTCAGCCCTGACATTTTATCACAGGCTGTGCCCCACTGAGCCAGGCACAGAGAGAACCAGGGCTGGGTGCTCCGTGCAGTGGGCGGAGTGAGGGCAAGAGCGGTTGAGGAAACACATAGAGAAGAACGAAGTGCCAAAGCATAAAGCAGGAGTTCTACTAACAGACGCGTTCAGCGCTGGGCCTCTGCCAGAGTACGTCCCATTGATAACACATCACTTTCATGTCACTTTCACACCGCCCAGTGAAGGCAGTGGGTGTGCCTCTGTGGCAAGTACTTTTTGTGCATTTCATGTCATCCGAGCACCGCAGAGTCTGTTTAGCTGCTATGGACCATGGTTGACTGGCTAATGTATGTGTGTGTGTGTGAGAGAGAAAGAGAGTGCATTCTCTCTTCTCTGTCGCTTGCTCTCTGCGTCTCTTTGGGCTCCAGCAGCTGTACAGGTGTTGGGCCATCTTCTAGAATAGGACAACCAAAGGAGATAAAAATCGTTGCATTCCATTTCATGAACAACATAGCATAGGCTCTTTGTGGTATTTCATGTGAGGTCTTAAAAAAATAAGACCTTCAGCACTGTTTTTAAATGTTGGCACTTTATCTTTGGAGAACACTAAAATTTCAAAAACTTTATCTTTTTATTTTACTCTTGAAGGCCAACTTTGCTCAGCTGAAATATCCCTGGGTTGGCTCTTCTCTGTCTGTTAACTTGCTCTAGGTGCTTTGGATTTAGCGTTGGACAGTTAGTGATGCTGGAATGTCTGTTTCAACCTCCATTTCAGCCTTTTTCTCTCAAAATTACAATTGTCATCTTTGTTACATAGGAGAATGTATATACCTTCTTTTTTGTACTTTTGTTTTTAGACATAAAAATGAAAACAATAAATAATCCTCACGTTTTCCAAAAAATAAGTTGTTTCATGAGTAGCTTCAGTTTTGGTTTCATGTGTGTTACAGTTCATTGAGTATCTCTCAAAGAACCAGGTTAATAACTGTCCTTAACGGATATATGACTGAATAGGGAGGTGAGGCTCTTGGGACTCAGATGCTTAAATAAAACATACATTTATGGTCATTTTTTTCTCCACACTATTACAAATTCTTCTGTGGCAGGCACTGGATGGGACAGTAAATAAACTGTGCTTGAACCAGCCAGTTAATCCACTCCTGCTCTAACAGGTGTTGTGGAGGATAGTAGCAGGATCTCTTTTCTTCAGGGGGCAGTGAAGCTGGCCTGGCTTATTCTCATCATACAAGAGGCAGGATAGTAGAATGGCTACAAGCAGGGACTCTGAGGCCGGACTACTTGGGTTTGAATCTCCTCTCTGCCACTTACTACCTGGCTGAGCTTGGGCAGCTACTTGATAACTGTTATTTCCTTATCTACATGCTGATGTGTGGGACGCTGATAGTAATGACCTCTGGGGACTGTGATGAGCATTACGTTCGCTAACATGTGTCAATCCTTAGACTACGTCTGGCACATGGTAAGAATAGAAGCTCTTGTGTGTTTTACAGGTTCGGTCAGGTGATTGCTGCAGTCACCCAACATAATGAACAGGAACAGGTTCACTGAGCAATGCTACCGGTAGACACTGCCCTTGACCCTGACATTTTGGAGATGAGTAGACATGGTCCTTAACCCCAAGGGGGTGTCTGTCAGTGGAATGCTGTCTGCTTGGATCTGCCTCTATGGTAGAAAAAAAACATTCAGCAGCTGTCTCAGAAAAGGAGGGCAAATGGTCATGCAGGGTAGGAAAGACTGGAAAGCATTGCAGAAGGTATTGTTTGTGCTTGGTACTCTTGGACCTGGCAGAGCCACAGAAGTTTGGGCAGCCATCTGTTGGTAGTCCCTTAGTTTCTTTGTCCCAGGGGCACCTGTCATGTACAAGCAGCCAGTGACCTTTGCCTTGTGCTGCGGAGTGACCTTTGTCAGTGCTGTCACTTCATGAGGGGAAGATCCTAGAGCTTTGGGACCAGAGAACAGGAAAGGAAGGGTTAAGCCCAGGGCTGCAGCAGCTGACTGTACAGCATAAACAGCATTTGGAGATGAGATCACTTCTGTTTTGGGAAACTAAAGGCAAACACAGTTGCATTTGTTCGTGTAATCATTGTCTTGTTTGAGGTTGTTTATGTTTAGAAATTCATGATGGAATATTTATCAGTTGGGCTACAGAAACCAAGTCTGGCTACTTAAGCCAAAAAGGAATCTACTGTAAGGCCATGGGGGCAGTTCCCAGAATTGAAGGAAAAGCATGGATTGTACGTGAAGCCAGCCACGGAAGGAAGTGGTGGGATTCTAAATAGTGGAGTGTGAAGGAATAATCTTTTTAGGATGCCCTCATGATGAACCATCAACTGCTTCCCACCCTGACCCTCTTCCCTGGAGAGCAGGTTCTTGGAGTCACTCTGCCCATCCCATTGCAGAAGGCCCACCAGGTTGCAAGGAGGTGAGAAGGGTGAGTCCCCTAACCAGATGGGGTGAGCCTGCTGGAAGGAGAAGCCGACCGATGTCCATGCCTGGCTGTGCAATGCTGTTTTATTTCTCAGGTCTCCTTTTGCCTCATTGTCTGGCCTATTTAGTTTTACAAAGTCCGTTAGGAGTAGTTTTGAGCTTTTAGAAGGGCACAGCTTGGGGTTGTAGTGGCCATGGTGTAAACTGTTGACCTGTAGAAAGCAGAACCACATGGAGGCGGCAGATGGAGCTGCGGGTCCCAGAACAGGGACTGTGTCCAGAGTGTCTTCATAGTGCACTCTGGTTAGGAAGCCAGAGAGTGGACAGGGTGGTTAGTCCTCCATACTGCTGTAGCAGAATACGGCAGTGAGTTCCCTTGTGGAGGACAGACACTTACTTCCCCACAGCTGTAGGGAGCCCACGGCCGTACAGCAGGTGCAGTTGTCTGACATCTTGGCTTCCCAGACGGCAGCTCTCTGCTGCATGATCCGGAAGGCAGAACGCTGTGTGCTCACATGGCAGAAGGCAGAGGGTGAGCCAGTGAATGCTGTCTGAAGCCTCTTTGAGCAGGGCCTGAATCCCGCTCAGGAGGGCATGAACTCTTGGGACCTACTCACCTTTTAAGGGCCCACTCCTTGCTACGATCATATTGGCCATTAAGTGTCAATGCTTGGGTTTTGTAGGGAATGTATTCAAACCATGGCAGTGAGCTGCTTGATCTTTGTATTTCTCAAACTGAGGTCTTTCTGGGGAAGAACTTAAAATGAGAACTTATAAAAAAATCGGTTCCATTTAAATAATGAACTGAACAATCTGTCTCTTTGTTCTGGATCATTGGGATGAAACACTTTACCCCTCTCTCCGTTTGTTTCAGTGTTCTGAAGTATTAGTACTAAGTAGAAATTCATTCATTGTCAGAGGCTAACGATAGCAGAATACAAGCAGGCTTAATATAAAAACAATGCTTCGTGTCAAGTTCAGGGTAAATGATATTTGAGTGCTGATTTTAGTGGAGAGATGGATGTCTGGGAGATGGGGCCTCCATATGGCCTGTGGTAGTCTGGGCACGGAGAATGCGAGGGATTCGGGCCAGAGCCATCGGCACCACGTTCTGACTGAAGGCAGCAATTTCGTTTCAGCAAAAACAAGATAATCCTTTACATGGTCCTGACGTGATTTGGAAGTTTATTGGCTTTGTGGTTCTGTTCGAGTTTAATTTGTACATTTGTTTTGAGTGGACAAGCATGTGATGTGTAGAAGTCATTTTGCATTTCTGTGCAGTGAAGTGAGTTATAATCAAAATAACTGAAGTCAACGCTGGAGGGCCAATTTATTTTTCTTTGAAGAGAAAGTCCTCTATTCACGATTTGAAAATGCTGGCCTGCAGGAGCTATGTGCTCCCTCCCCAAGTCCACCTCTGTGGGAAGAATGTGCTGCCCCACGGCAGGAACACAGGGCTCGGCTGTGGGACTCTGATGGTTGGAAGGCTGTCAGGCGTGAATGCCGAGCCTTGAAAGGTGGTTCCAGTTTGAGCTGGCCCCTCTGCTTCTCCCTTTCTTTGGGAGATGATCATGCATCATGTGCTGCTGGTTTGGAGAGGAAGATTGGCCCACGCTGTGTCCATCCTGGGCCAGCAAGCCTGCAGATAACCAACCGAGGGAGGAGCAGCATGTACACACAGCTGTGCGCCTCCAGGGGCTACCACCCAGCATCACTGCACCAGATCTGAGTCCGAGGGGCTTCGTTCCCGGCACACCGGGGCACAGAAGCGTGGATTTCATTGAGCACCTACTATGTGCTAGTTGTTGTAGGTGCTAGGGGTTAGACCAAATCTTAGCTGTTTGGGAGCATACATTCGCAAGGCGATGGCTTGACCGTGGATCTGATGAGAATTTTGTTTTTTCCCTTTTTCAAAAGACAAGTGAGCTCTACTCTGACATTTTTGGAAAGTGACAGGATCTAGATAGATATGAACTTGCCTCCGTATGGGTTTTATATTGGACAAAGACATCGGGGAATAATGGCCACTGATGTCACCATGATTGTACTTCTCTTGACTCCTGTTTAGAGAGACTATAAAACTGGATGAGAAAATATTTGCTCTTGGTTGATTTTGCTGTAAAGGAAGTTCTCACTGGGCTCCATAATGAAAAATACTCTGCCTGTGGATGTGCGATTTCACCAGCGTGAATGGCTGTGGGTGCGCTTCCATTGACACCACGTTTGGAAATTCGGCCGAGGGCGGAGCGCTGTGCCTGCGGGGCTGGAGTGCAAATGTAGTCCCGGCAAAGCAACAGAAACTGATGCTGAGTGCATTTTAAAATATCATTCAGATGATGGCAAAAGTTCACCTCGATGACTTGAAGAGCATTGGGAATCAGTAGCACAACTACACGTTTGTTGTGTTTGTGGCGAGCTGGCTGAGATGCGGCTGTCTGCATGCAGTTCTTAGCTGTCTTCAAATTGTGCAGGGCCTGATTCTGGTTTAACTCAAAGGAAGTGAGGTTTGCTGTCCAGGCGGGCCCTGGGGAGCAAACAGGAGGCAGTCTGAAAAACGATTTGTTGTATTTGGGAATGCGCTGGACTCTGGGTTCCCTCCCACCTTGATTTGCAGTTCATTTTGGCTAAGCTCTGACTGCCAGTGGTCTGGGCTGGTGGGGTAACCCACCCGGACGCACCCAGATGGGACTTGCAGGACCATCAGAGCTGGGAGAGATGTGTATCCACCGACTGCGGCAAGTGCAAGACTGTAGTTCTCAGAGGGAGTCTGGGGTTCCCTCCCCCTGTGCCCATTCTACGGATGGTGGCCATGCAGAGGCTGAGCTCACCCAGGTTGTAATCTGCAGGATGTGGTCCCTGTTCTTTTTCAGAATCTCTGCTGTATCTGACCGAGTTTTCACTTTTGGGGAGAAGGTCAGGGAATGCATTGCTTGTGCGTGGAAGCTGTGTTGTTTGGGGGCAGTGGTTGGGCCATCTCTGAGTCTGAAAATCGTGACTTAATCCCAATGGCGAAGAATGAGAAAAGCCATCTCATGATGGTTCCCTGAGGTTCAAAGCACTGCCCAGCCATGGAGGGCTGGGAGAGAGCCTTCAGTGGTTCACTTATCTGAGAGCGATGTTTTAATGTCTGGTAAAGCAGTTCATTTCTTTCTTTGTTTCTTTGTTCCCTCCCTGAGTGAAGCCCACAGTGCCCAGGGCACAGATGCCCTATTGTAATATGACCTTGTGGATCTGCTCTCAAGGATGTTGGGTTTTCTGGGCTCGTCTGGCAGCCGTGTGCTGCCCAGGGCCCCGGTGCTGCGGCTGCGGTAGCTCAAGGCTCTGGGCTTCAGTTGAGGGAGAGGTGTTGCAAATCATCAGCGGGACAGGCAGCAGCACTGGGGAGGTGGATCGGAACCGAGGGTCTGGCCCCAGCGGAAAGGTCTCTGTGTACCTGTGGAAGAAAAACGGAAGTCGGTATTTACCCCGTGGCTATGGGGGAAGTGATGCTGGCCAGTGCCCGAGCCCAGACTGGCCCGAGAAGCCACAGTGGTCAGAACCAGAAGCCTGGGGTGAGCCAGGCCCTAAACAGTGTTCTCCAGGTGTGTTCTCTGACTCACTCTGCCCTGTTGTCGGGAACTTGTTGGAAATAAGACTTCACTGCAGAGCTGTTGAGTGGGCAGTCCGATGGCGGGGGAGGGAGCAGCTGCCACCATGGTGTTGAACAAGCCTTCCGGGGATCCAAATACTTGCAGAGTTGGAGTACCATAGCCCTAAAGATGAAAGTCCCCGGATTGGTCACTAGTGACCCTGTGGGGAGTGAGCTGTCAGGACTCATTGTGGAGGGCTTTCCTGTCCTACCTGATGGTTACAAACATAGCAGGTAATTTAAGAGACCAAGAAATATGTACTCATTTCTCTTCCCTAAATGTTATAGGAGCATAGCCATGATTTGTAGCTCATTGTAAACCTAGAAAAATGGGTGCTTAGGTAATATTTTGATATTTTACTAATAGTTTTAAATTTTTAAAGGTTAATTTTATTTATTTAAAAGGGAGTGTGACACACAGATATTTTCCTTTTTTGTAGACATTTTTTATTTTTATTAATAAAAGAGAACACATTTCATGTATTTCATAGGTACAGGTCTAAGAGGCTAGCCACACTTCCCTTTCTCCCCTTTCCTACCCTCATCCCCCTCCTTCCTTCCTTTTTTAATTTTCTTTAATTTTTGCAAGGATGCGCTTTAAAACCACTCTATAATCACAGGCTTAATTCACCACTAACCATAATATTTAATAAGTAAAAAGTGGGGAAGCCACAGTTGCACAGGAGCATAAACAAGGGCTGAAACAAGTCATATCACAAGATGTTTTCCATTTCAATCCTTTATGTTTTTCTGTATTCTATGTTAACTGACACATACCAGAGAAAACATATGATATTTGTCTCTTTAGGACTGGTTTATTTCACTGAGCATAATGGTTTCCAGCTGCGTCCATTTTATTACAAAAGACAGGATTTCATTCTCTCTTTATGGCTGAGTAGTATTCCATAGTGGATATATTTTCTTTGTCCAGTCATCAGATGATGAACATCTGGACTGATTCCATCTTAGCTATGTGAATTAGCTGCAGTAGACATGGGGGTACAGATAACTCTCCCATATGCTGATTTCATTCCCTTTTGGTAAATTCTCAGGAATGGGATTGCTGGGTCATATGGTAGATTTATTTTCAGATTTCTGAGGAATCTCCATTCTATCTTCCATAATGGTTGTACTACTTTACATTCTCACTGACAGTATATTAGGGCACACTTTTCCCCCACATCCTTGCCAGCATTTAGTGTTTTTTGATTTTTGAACAATACCCATTCTAACCGGAGTGAGACACCGCATTGGGATTTTTGTTTTCATTTGCCTGATGGCTAGTGATGCTGAGCATTTTTTTTTGTGTCTGTTGGCTATTTGAATTTCATCCTTTGAAAAATGCATGTTCATGTCCATTACCAATTTCTTAACTGCACTATTTGTTTTGTTGTTGTTGAGTTTCTTCAGCTCTTTATAGATCCTCTATATTAGTATTTTGTCAGTTGCGTAGGTTGCAAATATTTTCTCTCATTCTGTCAGTTGCTTCTTTACTTTAAAGTGTTTTCCTTTGGAGTGCAGAAGCTTCTTAGCTTGATGTAATCCCATTTGTCTGTTTTGGCTTTGATTGGCTGTGCTCCTGGAGTCTTTTCCAAGAAGTCTTTTCCTATGTCATTTGTGGGGAGCAACTGGGAGCAACTCGGACTAGACTAAGTTACTGGTATTAAGACTTATTCTATGCATCTGCTTTCCCACAATATGGCACTGAGAAGGGAAACAGCTTCTACACAGCTGCCTCCAGTTCAACCAATAAACTGTGGGACCTGCTCCTGATTGGAGGAGAGCAGCGTACTCGGCGTGTGGGTAGCAGAGTTGGGATTGGTGGAAGGACTATAAAGGAGGAGAGAGACAACATGCACCAGGAACATCTAAGGGGAACATCTAAGGGGAACACCTGTGCAGCCCCCGAGAGAGCCGGCCGGCGGTGTGCCGCTCCCCTGCGGAAGTGGGGAATGTGGCAGGGGAACCGCCCTTCCACGGAGGTGGAAGGGACAGTAACCAACCCGGGAAGAACCAGCAGCAAACCCGGGGAGGGCCGAGCAGACAAAAGAACAGCGCAGGGTCCTGTGTCGCTCCTCCACGAAGAAGGGGAGCGACATAATGGTGCCGTGACTCGGATATGAAGCCTTGGCAGGGTTTAGTGTCGTTCCTCCATGAAGAGGGGGAGCGACATAATGGTGCCGTGACTCGGATAGGAAACTTAGGAGGGAAGAAACGGGAAGAAGTGGAAAATACCGGAGAGAGAGACTAGCAAAGAGCCTAGGGAAAAGCCGGACAGAAAAGGTGCCGGAAGAAGCTATCGAAAGCCTAGGCATAGACTCGGATATGGACTGTGGGAAAGAAGTTAGGATTTAAAGTGAAAGCAAGAAGAAACTTAGACTCAGATACGGACTGCAGGTTGAAAGTGAAAGTGAAACCTATAAGAAACTTAGACTTGGATACGGACTGTGGGGAGAGGCCAGGAGAAATGAGGGAGGAATATTGTTGGAAGAAAACTTAGGGAAACCTACCGGGTAGAGAAAAATGTTAGGGAGGATGAAGCCGCGAGTGCAGGCCGAGGCGGAGACATAAGCCATCTTGGAATTCTTCAAGTTAGCCCGAGGAGCAAGAGGCGAAGATCTGGAACCAGAGGCAGAGACGTGGGCCGCCAGGTTGGAATTCGCCAGGATAGTCCGGGGAACTTGGATTGAATGCTAGTGGCGGAGACGTAAGCTACGCTGTGTGACTCGCGGAAGCCGCCGCGTGCAGAGAGAGCACGGGGCGTGAATAGATAGGGAATGCGGGGCTGGCGCGAGGCCGTGGTGCGGACACGAAGGGGCGTGGAGACCGCGGAGTGTGCGCGCGAAGCCGAGCCGCGCAGAGCCGTGAAGCAGCCTCGGGGCGAGGTGCCGAGAAGCAGCCTCGGGGCGGGCGCCGGGAAGCCGCAGGGATAAGAGAAACAGAAGTTTAGAAGTAAAATGAGAGAAATAGGAATGCTGGAAGATAGAAGTAAAATGGGAGAAATAGGAATGCCCGGACATAGAGAAATAGAGAAATAGAAAGGCCACCCCACAACATGGCAATGAGAGAGCTTGGATTCGGTCTGCCTGATTAGTGAGGCGATGAGCACCTGTGGGCGGCTAGCAGCTTATGCGCCGCAGGTCACCGAAGACAGGCACGTTATCAACACCAATAAGTCTCCCCACAATACGGCAATGAGAAGGCTTGGATTCGGTTTGCCTGATTGCTAGGGCTTGTAAGCACCTGCAGGCAGAGCAGAGCATGCGCTGCAGGGCACCGAACACAGGCACGCATCAGCACCTAAAAACCTCCTCACAACATGGCGAAGAGAGGACCCGGATTCGGTTTGCCTGATTGATAGGACTTGTAAGCACCTGTGGGCAACTCTAGCAAGCAGAGCAGAGTGTGTGCCGCAGGGCACCGAAGACAGGCGCGTATCAATGCCAAAAATAAAAAGAAAGGGGGATCTGTGGGGAGCAACTGGGAGCAACTCGGACTAGACTAAGTTACTGGTATTAAGACTTATTCTATGCATCTGCTTTCCCACAATATGGCACTGAGAAGGGAAACAGCTTCTACACAGCTGCCTCCAGTTCAACCAATAAACTGTGGGACCTGCTCCTGATTGGAGGAGAGCAGCGTACTCGGCGTGTGGGTAGCAGAGTTGGGATTGGTGGAAGAGGACTATAAAGGAGGAGAGAGACGGCATGCACAAGGAACATCTAAGGGGAACATCTAAGGGGAACACCTGTGCAGCCCCTGAGAGAGCCGGCCGGCGGTGTGCCGCTCCCCTGCGGAAGTGGGGAATGTGGCAGGGGGAACCGCCCTTCCACAGAGGTGGAAGGGACAGTAGCCAACCCGGGAAGAACCAGCAGCAAACCCGGGGAGGGCCGAGCAGACAAAAGAACAGCGCAGGGTCCTGTGTCGTTCCTCCACCAAGAGGGGGAGCGACATAATGGTGCCGTGACTCGGATATGAAGCCTAGGCATGGTTCAGTGTCGTTCCTCCACGAAGACGGGGAGCGACAGTCATTGTCTTGCAGAATTTTCCAAATGTTCTCCTCTAATAATTTGATAAAATCAGCGCATAGATTTAGATCCTTCATCCATTTTGAATTGGCTTTTGTATAAGGTGAAAGGCAGGGGTCTTATTTCATACTTCTGCATGGGTAGATCCAATTTTCTCAGCACCATTTGTTGAAGAGATTGTTCATTCTCTAGGGTATTGATTTTAGGTTGTTTGTCAAAGATTAGCTGATTGTAGCTGCATGGATTAATTTCTGGGGTCTCTTATTCTGTTCCATTGGTCTACATGTCTATTTTTGTGCCAGTACCAGGCTGTTTTGATTGTAATTGCCCTGTTGTATGTCTTGAAATCTGGTATTGTGTTGCCTCCAGCTTTGTTTTTTTTTTTTTTTTTTTTTAAGATCACTTTAACCATTCGGGGCCTCTTGTGTTTCCATATGAATTTTGTTTTTTTCCAGATCTGAGAAGCATGTCCTTAGTATTTAATTGGGAGTGCACTGACTCTGTATGTTGCCTTGCATTGTGTGGGAATTTTGATATTAATTTTTCAAATCCACATATGTGGAAGATTTTTCCATTTTTGTGTCTTGTATTTTTATTTAATGTTTTGTAATTTTCATTGTAGAGATCATTCATCTTGGATATTTGTAGCTATTGGCTACTGATCTCACAAGTTCTTTCTCAGTCATGGCATTGTCTGCATATACAAATGCTGTTGATTTTTGCGTGTTGATTTTATATCCTACAACTCTACAAACTCTCTTATGAGTTTCAGTAGTCTTAGTGCAGTCTTTTTGTTCCCCTATATGTAGGATCATGTCATTTCAACAGGGATAATTCAACTTACTCCTTTTCAATTCGTATCTCTTTGCTTTCTTTCGCCTTTCTAATGGCTCTAGCTAAAGCATTCAGAACTATATTGAATAGCAATGGTGAGAGTGGGCATCCTTATCTGGTTCTGAATCTTAGAGGGAATGTTTCCAACTTTTCCCCATTCCATGAGATGCAGGCTGTAGGTTTGTCATAAATTGCCTTGATTGTGTTGAGGAATGTTCCTTCTATACCCAATTTGCTTAAGGTTTTTTTTTTTAATCATGGAAGGATGTTGTACTTTATCAAGTGCTTTCTCTGCATCTATTAAGATAATCATATGTTTTTTTCTTCAATTTGTTAATGTGATGTATCACATTGATTGATTTATGTATGTTGAACCATCCCTGCATACCAAGGATAAATCCCACTTGGTTGGGGGTGAATGATCTTTCTGATGTGTTGTATTTGATTAGTTAGTATTTTGTTGAGGATTTTGGCCTCTGTGTTCATCAGGAATATTGGTCTATAGTGGACTTTCTTGTGCATATTTTTCTGATTTTGGATAAGGTAATGTTGGCCTCCTGGAAGGAGTTTAGGAGGCTTCCCTCGCTTTCAATTGTTATGGGTCATTTTAGAAGCATTGGCATTAGTTCTTCTTTAAAATCTGATAGAATTCAGTATTGAAAGCTTATGGCCTGGGCTTTTCTTTGTTGGGAGGGTCTTTATTATTGATTCAATCTCTTTCTTGGTTATTGGTCTGTTTATGTTTTCTTTTTTTTTTTTTTTTTTTTTTTTTGACAGAGTGGACAGTGAGAGAGAGAGAGAGACAGAGAGAAAGGGCTTCCTTTCTGCTGTTGGTTCACCCTCCAATGGCCGCCACGACTTGCGCATCACTCTGATCCGAAGCCAGGAGCCAGGTGCTTCTCCTGGTCTCCCATGCGGGTGCAGGGCCCAAGCACTTGGGCCATCCTCCACTGCACTCCCAGGCCATAGCAGAGAGCTGGCCTGGAAGAGGGGCAACCGGGACAGAATCCGGCGCCCCGACTGGGACTAGAACCTGGTGTGCTAGCGCTGCAAGGCGGAGGATTAGCCTATTGAGCCGTGGCGCCAGCCACGTTTTCTATGTTTCTAGAAATCTATCCAAGAGATTTTCATCTGCTGATTCACTCCCTAAATGACCACAACAGCTAGAGCTAGAATAGACTGAAGCTATGAGCCAGGAACTTTATTCGGGTCTCCCACATGTGTGGCAGGGGCATTAGCACTGGGACCACTTTTTCTTGCCTTCCCTGGTAAAAGAAGCTGGATTGGAAGCAGAGCAGCTGGAATTTGAACCTGTTCTCTGGTATGGGATGCTGGTGTCTCAGGTAGTAGTTAATGCAGGCCCCAGTTTTACATTTCCTTTTAAAGATTATTTATTTGAAAGACAGAGATACAGAAAGGCAGAGGGAGAGACAGAGAGGGGTCTTCCAACCACTGGTTCACTCCCCAAATGACCACAATGGCTAGAGCTGGGTCGACCCAAAGCCAGGAGCCTGGAGCTTCTTCTGGGTCTCTCATGTGGGTGTAGGGGCCCAAGGACTTGGGCCATCTTCTACTGCTTTTAAGGCCATTAGCAGAGAGCTGGATTGGAAGTAGAGCACCTGGGACTCGAACCAGATCCATATGGGATGCCGGCACTGCAGGTGGCTTTACCCACTATGCCACAGCAACAGCCGCCCAGTTTTATATTTTTATAAGATGATTTCTTTCATGTTTGCTCTCACTATTTTTAGAACTGAATTCTGTGACTTCAGATTTTTTTTTTAAACATTTATTGTTCAGTCAAATACTATGGAGTGCCTGCCACGTGCTAGCCCCTATCCTTACTTGAAAAGACATGTCCTGCCGTCAAGAAGGGGATGGGGTTCAGTTCATGTCAGTAATGCCGGTGTGCCCAACGGAGGGCAGCACCAGGAGCCCTGGAAGCAAGAGTGAGGGGCGGCCTGCAGAACCCGACGGGAGGGCAGCCCTTAGGAAGCCACAGAGAAGGTGCTTGTCGCTCCCCCTCTTCGTGGAGGAACGACACAGGACCCTGCGCTGTTCCTTCGTCTGCTCGGCCCTCCCCGGGTTTGCTGCTGGTTCTTCCCGGGTTGGCTACCGTCCCTCCCACCTCCGTGGAAGGGCGGTTCCCCCTAGCCACTTTCCCCACTTCCACGGGGGAGCGGCACACCGCCGGCCGGCTCTCTCGGGGGCTGCACAGGTGTTCCCTCAGATGTTCCCGGTGCATGTTGTCTCTCTCCTCCTTTATAGTCCTCTTCCACCAATCCCAACTCTGCTACCCACATGCCGAGTACGCTGCTCTCCTCCAATCAGGAGCAGGTCCTGCTGCTTATTGGTTGAACTGGAGGCAGCTGCGTAGAAGCTGTTTTCTCCTCTCCCAGCGCCATATTGTGGGAGAGCAGATGCATAGAATAAGTCTTAATTCCAGTAACTTAGTCTAGTCCGAGTTGCTCCCAGTTGCTCCCCACAGTGCTGAGAGACAGAAAAGAAGGAAGCGGGGCCGGCGCTGCAGCGTAGCAGGTTAAGCCGCCTCCTGCAACACCGTCATCACATGTGGGTGCAGGTCGGTTTGAGATCTGGCTGCCCCACCTCTGATCCAGCTCCCTGCTAACGCGTCTGGCAAGGCAGTGGAGGATGGCCTGAGTGCTTGGCCCCGGCACCCAAGTGGGAGACGCAAATGGAGCTCCTGGTTCCCGGCTTAGGCCTGGCCCAGTCCTGGCCATGTGGCCATTTGGGGAGTGAGCCAGAGAATGATAGAAGCTCTCTCTCTCCATCTGTCTCTTTGTAACCCTGCCTGTCAAATGAATAAAAAATAATTTTTTTTCAAGAATGAAGCAGTTCTCCGGTAGTTAAGGTAGGAAAGAATGCTGTGGGTAGAGGGAATACATACGGGAGTATACAAATTTTCTGTAAAAAAATCATCACAAGGTAGGGAGCTTAAGCAATACAAATGGCTGTCTTGAAGTCCCCACTATCTGAGTCCCTTGGCTGGGGGAATGATCTTCCTCAGGGCTCTAACATGCAATTTTAAATGGTCCCCGCAGTATTTACTGAATATGTATCATGAACAATAATGGCCTTTAAGCTGGTCATAACCCACACACCCTCTTCTGATCCATCTCTAGAAAAGGCTTTATTGCATTAAAAGCCCACACTTCGGGAGCTTAGTTTGCAAGTGCTGCATGCTGAGAAACTACCCTGATACCAGTAGTTATTATTAAAATATTTTTTCCTTAGTGTTTCACCACTGAGAAGGTGTACGAGGGAAGGGCATCCAGAGAGCGAATGTTAGGTGGATCTGAGAAGCTATGGAATCAGAGAGGTAATTGTAGCCCAGATTGCAAGAACGGTAAGTGAAGGTAGCTGGGAACTTACGGCGCTGTAGAGAAAGAGCACCATCTTTGGAAAAGCCTGTCTAGAATGTAAATCCTAGCTCATCAAGACAGCTGGAAAGGTAAAAATGAAAGCTGATTTCCAACGAGGGCTGGAGTCTGAAACTGTTGGCATTGTGTGTTTCCACCAGCAAAACCTTAAAATACAGCTGGACTGACCCAGAGACAGCTTCTATTATCTGCTGTGTGTTCTTGCAAACCTTCTGTAGCACACTCACAGAGGCTGAGTGGTAAGTCGAGGGAGACTACAAGTAACACTCTTCCTGCTGTGTAAGTTTCAAGCTAATTAAGAAAGAGAGCCAGGAGCCAGACAGGTGAGGACACGTATGGATGCGCATACCGGGTACTTTATTGCTGACGATAGCAGGGTGGGAGGATGTGGCTTTGGACGTGAGGCTGGGAGCTGGGCTGGTTGTGTCCCCTGGGGGATCACTTGAAGACAGCGTGCCCCCCTCAGAGGGTGGATGCTCACGCTGTGTGTGGACAGGCAGGGGAGTGGGGAGGGGGAGAGGCACAGTGTGCTCGCCACCACACCCAGCTTGTGCACAGGTAGTCCTGGCTCCTCTCAGCACAGAGAAAGCCCTGCTGCTGCTGCTGTCCCAGCGCAGCCCCGACTGGCCTCGTGCCACCCACGAAGCTGTCGCTCTTCTTTGCACCCCCCATCTCCCAGAATGCACTTGGATTTCACTGGAGATTTCCTGATGGAGTTGGGGGGTGGGATGGGGCATCCTTTGCACCCAAAACAGCCCCCAGTAGGCATTCCACCTAAGCCTCTGATCTTAGCTCATCAGCGCCTGGGTCTCTTCCCGAATCTTCTGGATCTTTCTGCCTCTCAGTCTTCCCCTTCTCTATCCAACCTCCTGTAACCTTGTCAACTTCTAGCTTTCATCCTGCTCTGCAGGTGGGGCTGCTCCAGGGACAAGTACCCGTAAGAGTGCCTTTAGAGGTAGCAGAGGCATGTAAGTAACCAAGGACTTTTTATGTGCACGTGTGAGTATAGACTGCTCGGTATTAAAGGGAAAAACATAACACTAACACTTCTAAAGCAGACTCTTCGCTTTCCTTTCGCTCTGCTTTAGGCAAAGTTGACAGAGCGGTCATAAATCTCTATAGTGTTGCATAGTAGCTGCATATTTTGGTTCCTTTTTTTTTTTTTTTTTAATTGTCTCTCGATTGGCTTGGCTGAGTGGTAGACAGTCCTGGAAGCCTAGACTGGTCCAAGTATCTCCCATGCTAGACCTCACATCTCAGACAATCCTTATGTGTTTATTTATTGTTTTAATGTTGTATATTTTTATCTACTTGAAAGATAGTTACGGGGGCTGGTGCAATGGCGTAGCAGGTAAAGCCACTGCCTGCAGTGCTGGCATCCCATATGACCGCCAGTATGAGTGTTGGCTGCTGTACTTACGATCCAGCTCTCTACTTTGGCCTGGGAAAGCAATAGAAGATGGCCCAAGTGTTTGGGCCCCTGCACCCGTGTGGGAGAGATCCAGAATAAGCTCCTGGGTCCTGACTTCAGATCTACCCAGCTCTGGCCATTATGGCTATCTGGGGAGTGAACCAGAAGATAGAAGTCCTCTCTCTCTCTCTGCCTCTGCTTCTCTGTAACTTTGCCTTTCAAAGACAGTTACAGAGAGAGAGAGGTTGCATTAGCTGCTCCCTCCCCAGATGGCCACTACAGCCACGCTGGGACAGGCGAAAGCTAGGAAGTTGGAACTTCCCCTGGGTCCTCCACGTGGGTGACAGGGTCCCAAGCCATCAGTCACTGCCTCCCAGGGTGATGGAAACTGGATCAGAAGCAGAGCCGCTGGGACCGGAACTAGCGCTCTGATATGGGGTATGAACCTCCCAAGCAGCAGCCTAACCTGCCCTCCCCTGTGTTTGTTATTTTAGGCGTGATCGGGAGGGATGAGTGGGTGATACTTGGTTTGGGGAGAAGTTGGTATCCAGAACTGACATGTTGTATCGGGGCAGGGTGCCGAGGCTCTTCCACCTGGCCGTGCTGGCATCGCGGCCCTCTCTCCTGGAGCTGGGGAGATCCCTGGACACCCTGAGACACTGGCGGCCTCAGAGCTCGTAGGGCTGCCCTTTCTCTTCCTGCGCCCAGCAGGTTACCACCCATCATTTCAACACATGTTTCATTTCCGGGAATAGCGGTGGAGGGCGGGCCCTGAGCATGACGGCATGCAGGGCATTGGGGATCTCCACCGTGGCTCCTGCCACCGCCGCCCAACACAGGCCCTCCGTCCTCCCAGCTTCTTCCGGGCTGTGCCCGGCGTTGAGGGTACAAGCGAGTGCTTTGAACCACAAGTACAATCTTGTCACCCTGCATCCCCGTGCCTTGCTGCTGCTCCTGTTGCTTCTGGGGGAAAGGTGACTCTGGGCCACAGGGTGCAGGGGAGCATTATGTGGTTGGCCCTGTCTCCTCCCTCCAGGCTCCTCATCCCCACCTTCTGTGCTCACCGCCGTTGGCCCCTGCCCAGCTGTCTCCCTCCCTCTGGGGCACGTGGAGTGGGTGGTTCTCTCTGCCGGAGGGCCCCTCCTTCTCCCTTCGCTGGGATAACCACTGCTAAGTGGCCACTTCCCAGCGAGTCTTCCTTGCCTTTCCTGCCTGGGGCCAATGCCTCCCGGAGCTCCTGGGTGGTAGCGCTCAGCAGTTGTGAGGTTTCTACTTATTTGGTGGCTGCCTGTTTCTTCCACTAGACTGCAAGCTGTCCAAGGATGGAGTCCCATCAGTGTTCATTCACTCACCCTTGTACTTCTGGTGGCCAGCACAGTGGAGATCATCAGTACTTGTTTGTTGAATGAATGTAGGAACACAGCTTCCTGCGCTCCAGGAAGAAGACTCTTAGACAGGAAATGAGAATGTGACGTGGGCAGTACTGTCCACAGGGCAGGTTTGAGAGCACGTAGGCAGGGCTCCTGCTCCAGATTTAAGGAAGATTCGAGAACAAGCACGACGTACTATGGCAGTGAAAAGCACCGGCTCTGAGTTCAGGCAGACCCATGTTTAAATCTTGTTTTTCCCTCTTTTTAGTTGCCAAGGCTTTGAGGCGCTCACTTAACCTCTTTATGCCTCAGTGTCTTTCTCTATAAAATGGGCCCAATAATAATGAATACTAAAGAAACCTTGTGTTGGCCGGCGCCGCAGCTCAATAGGCTAATCCTCCACCTGCGGTGCCGGCACACCGGGTTCTAGTCCCAGTCAGGGTGCCGGATTCTGTCCTGGTTGCCCCTTTTCCAGCCTAGCTCTTTGCTGTGGCCAGGGAGTGCAGTGGAGGATGGCCCAAGTGCTTGGGCCCTGCACCCCAAGGGAGACTAGGAGGAAGCACCTGGCTCCTGGCTTCAAATAGGCGCAGCACCGGCTGTAGTGGCCATTTGGGGGGTGAACCAACGGAAGGAAGACCTTTCTCTCTGTCTCTCTCTCTGACTGTCCACTCTGCCTGTCAAAAAAAAAAAAGAAAGAAAGAAAGAAAGAAACCTTGTACTGTTTGGGCTGCTGTATTAGTTATTGATGGCTTTTTAATAAATTAGCAGCTTAACACAGCGAATGTCTGTTGTTTCACTGTTTCCGGCGTGTCAGAGATTCAGGAGTGGCTTGGTAGGTGGTTCTGGCTGAGTCTCTTGTGAGTTGCAGTTAAGCTGTTGGCTGGACGAGGCTGAAAACTTGACTAGGGCTGCAGGCTCTACTTCTGGATGCATGCAATTATTTTTAGGAGCCATGGGTTCCATCCCTGATGGTTCTCTCCATAGGGCCACTCGTGCTATGGCAGCCTCCAGGAGGGGTGAGCAAAAGCCAAGAGCCGCAGGTGGAAGCTGCAGTCTGTTGTAGGCTACTCTCAGGGGGGACCTACCATTACCACATCTGTCGTGCTGTATTGCTCACGGAGACCAAGGTGGTCAACCCGGTGCGGTGTGAGAGAAGGACACTGGAGGGCAAGGAGGAGAAGGTGATTAGGGAAGGTGAGGATGGCTGGGGAGCATCTTGAAGGCTGCTCACGCAGATCTCAAGGACACCTGGGACTGGCCTTTGACTCTGCCTGCTGACGTTGCTCTGAAACGTGAGTGGCCAGGCTCAAGTCCACGGGTAAATATTTTCAGTACAAAGTGTACTTATACTCTGATATTGTTAATTTAGGATTGTAACTGATGATATCAGAGCAGCGTGGAACAGTGAGAACGAGCACATGGGTAGAGAGCTCTCTTTAATTTCAATTATTTTTATGCAATGGAATTTTATTATTTATTTCCTTTCTTCCTTTCTTTTCTTTTTTAAAGATTTATTTATTTAAAAGTCAGAATTCCACAGAGAGGGGAGAGGGGGAGGGAGAGAGGGAGGGAGAGAGAGGCCTTCCATCTGATGGTTTTCTCCCCAGTTGGCTGCAACGGCCAGAGCTGCGCAGATCCGAAGCCAGGACCCAGGAGCTTCTTCCAGGTCTCCCATGCGGGTGCAGCGGCCCAAGGATCTGGGCCATCTTCTACTGCTATCCCAGACCATAGCAGAGAGCTGGATTAGAAGTGGAGCAGCCAGGTCTTGAACCAGCACCCATCTGGGATGCCGGTGCTTCAGGCCAGGGCGTTAACCCACTGCACCACAGCGCTGGCCCCTATTTCCTTTATTTCTAATTGACAAATACTAGTTGTATTTATGGGGCAATGTGATGTTTCCATACAGGTCTCCATTGAGCAATGATTAATTCAGTCATTAGCATGTCCATCACCCCAAATAGTTATCATTTCTTTGTATTGAGAACATTTAAAATCTTCTCTTGGGGCTATTTTGAAATGGACAATACATGATTTTTGAGTACAGTCATTTTACAAAGGGTGGAGACCCTGGAGAGATCAGAGGGGACCCTCACGCCTGTCTGGTGGTCTCAGGGCAGGAGGATGCTTCTGTGGGTCCCTGGTGGTCGTGTGGTGTGGTGTGCTGTGGGGACAATCTCCAGGCAGTTAGGTGTAGCCCCTTTTCCTACACCAGGGACGACCGTGTTGCCTGCCTATGAAAGAGGGGAAACTAACTCTCCATGGGTTTTCCATCTCTGTCAGCACTGTAACAGTAACACGTGCTCTTATAAGTTTGTTGTGAGGACTTAATGGGGCAATGCATAGGCAGTACAGGCATCTTCAAAAACGTTCATAAGAAATGCAGTGCTGTGGCACAGTAGGTTAACACCCTGGTCTGAAGCGCCGGCATCCCAAATGGGCACAGGTTTGAGACCCGGCTATTCCCTTTCCGATCCGGCTCTCTGCTATGGCCTGGGAAAGCAGTAGAAGATGGCCCAAGTCCTTGGGCCCCTGCACCTGTGTGGGAGACCTGGAAGAAGCTCCTGGCTCCTGGCTTTGGATCGGCGCAGCTCCGGCCATTGCAGCCAATTGGGGAGTGAACCAACGGATTGAAGACTCCCCCTCCTTCCACCCTGCATCTCCTTTCTCTGTGTAACTCTGACTTTCAAATAAAATAAATAAATCTTAAAAAAAGTGCACTGATTTTAAAATTGGAAAAAATGTACTTATGTGAGAGGCAGGGAGAGAGAGAAAGCTCCCTTCTTCCCAGCCATCAGCTCACTTCCCAAATGCTCAAATGACTCCCAGCTGAGGCTGAAGCTGGGGGCATCCAGGTCTCCCCCGTGGGTAGCAGGGACCTGTTCCTTGTGCCAACACTGCTGATTCCCAGGATGGTTAACAGGCAGCTGGAGTCAGCAGCCCAGAGACTCTGATGTGGGATGTGGGTATCTCAACTGGTTTCTCTTATAAGTGCTAGGCTAAACGCCCAGCTTATAGATTTCAAAATCTCTTACACCAAAATAAATTTATCTTTTAATTGCATTTTCCACAAACTTTTTGAAGCACCCTTTTCCTTGGGACACTGCCCTATGTGGCATAGTCCCCAACGCCACCAGTATTGCCAGTTAGAGTATGAAGCTTATGAACCAGCTGCAACAGGCACCTGAAAGCAGAAACCAGCCAAGTAGGAGGGAGAGTTTTCCAGGCAGAAGGAAAAGCATGCATGAAGTCCCAGAGTCAAGAGAGAGCAGGGCCGGCGCCGTGGCTCACTAGGCTAATCCTCTGCCTGCGGCGCCATGCAGCGCCGGCTGTAGCGGCCATTGGAGGGGTGAACCAATGGAAGGAAGACCTTTCTCTCTGTCTCTCTCTCTCATTGTCTAACTCTGTCCCTCAAAAAAAAAGAGGGAGAGTGGGGGAGCTAGAGACTTTCCAGGGTGTCTTCCCATTGGCTGGCCACAGATGAGGCCCCGGGAGTAGGCCTGGGCGGATAAAGAGCTTTGCAGGTCACTTGAAGAGTTGCCCCTTGATCCTCAGGGTTGGAGGGAATTTCCCAAGGACGATTGCCAGGGCTCTCGGTGAAGTCTCTAGTGGTTCTTGGCACATTCTATGTTTTTCTCAATAAATTCCGACTTAATATCTCAAAATTACGAAAGCACTTGGATTGACAGCTCCGTAGCCTGTGGTATTGTTTCGAAGCCTGAGCAGTCAGTAATGGAAATCCTGTCTTCCCTGCATATTTAAAAACCAGAGTAATTATTTTTCCCCAAGAATCACGTTTATCTCTCTCGCTAAGGTACCCCCAGCCCCCTGCCAAGTGCCCAAAGGGCTGTTGTGTGCAATGTTAGGCATCTTTCTTCGAAGAGTCCTTACGTCTGAGCAGCCTTGACCCGAGGTGGGACAAGGAAAGAGTGATGACATGGAAGGGAGTGTCCCTCAGCCCAGGCAGCCTGTGCCAAGCTAGAGGACTGTAGGCCATGGAACAGCCAGTCTCCTCCTCCACAACCAACTAGCACCATACAGAACTTCTGGGATGCTTTGTTCCATTGTTCAACATGTCTACTGGACGTACCGACTGTGAAACAGAGCCCTGGTGTGCGGGGCTCTGGGGTGAACCTCGAGGGAGGCATTTATTGTCCCCGTCTTGCGGATCTCACTGCTGGCACTCCAGCGGGCTGACTTCCTCAAGCGCGTGTCGTTGTTGAGCGAGGCGGCCTCAGAGTTCTAACTCGGTACAGCTCGCGCTTTCAAAACAGAATGAACGCTCAGGCAAAACCAAAACAAGCCCCATTGTTCCTGCTAGCGAAGTCATAGACATTCTTTGTTGAAATTTCAGCAAAGAAGCAATTCAGTGATATCTTTCCACATATGATATGATATTATTGTTCCTTTTGGAGAATTTCTGGGAAGTGGAATTGGTTCAGTCTCAAGATATAAAAAAATGTTAGGGCCTTGAAACCGTTTCTGGCAGACTGGAAGAGGACCAAGTTCCCTTTCCAAAAATCTGTGTCCTTCATCATACCAACCTGTCTCCGAAAGATAACTAAGCACGTGTCGAAACACATTCCCTGTGTATGTTCTGTGCCTACTGTGTACTCCCTGTGCTGAAATTGAAGGGCTCTGTTTTGATCCACAACAGCAGAGAGTAGGTAAAATGAGGCTCTGAGAATAGTTTGGTTCAATAGATCCTGGTAAGAAATTTGAGGGTGGGGCTGGTGCCGTGGCTCACTTGGCTAATCCTCCACCTGTGGCACTGGCATCCCATATGGGCTCCGGTTCTCGTCCCGGCTGCTCCTCTTCCAGTCCAGCTCTCTGCTGTGGCCAGTGCTTGGGCCCCTGCACCCACACAGGAGACTAGGAGGAAGCCCCTGGCTCCTGGCTTCAGATTGGCGTGGTGCGCCAGCCTTAGTGGCCATTTGGGGGATGAACCAATGGAAGAAAGACCTTTCTCTGTCTTTCTCTCTCACTGTCTATAACTCAACCTGTCAAAAAAAAAAAAAAAATATGAGGGTACTTCACACAGTACATGGAAAAGTGGAATTCAAGATACATTTATTTTGGTATAAAAATTGTTGAAATCCATGCATGAATTTCTCACAATGTATATTTTCCACAAAGTTTTTGAGGAACCTTTATCTGGATAGCATCTAAATTTGGGGAGGCAAATTTCTCTCTTTTTAAATATTTATTTATTTGAAAGAATTACAGAGAGAGGGGGAGGGAAAAGAGAGAGAGAGAGAGAGAATGAATGAATGAATGAATGAAACTTCCATCCATTGTTTCGCTCCCTAGATTGTCACAAGAGCCAGGAACTTCATCCAGGTCTTCCACATTGCTGCAGGGGCCCAAGCACTTGGGTTGTCCTCCGCTGCTTTTCCTAGGCCATTAGTAGGGAGCTGGATCAGAAGTGGAGCAGCTGGGACTTGAACTGGCACCTGTATGGTATGGCAACTTTACCTGCCAAGCCACAATGCCCCCACCCCAATAAACTTATTTTTTATTTCATTTTCAATGAATTTGTTTTTTTATAATAGTTTTTCTTTTTTTAAATTTTTAATTTTATTTATTTGAAAGAGTTACAGAGAGAGAGAGGGAGAGTCAGAGAGAGCAATCTTCCATCCACTTGTTTGCTTCCCAAATGGCTTTCCAGGTCTCCTAAGTGGGTGCAAATGCCCAAGAACTTGGGCCATCCTCCCCCCTGCTTTTCCCAGGTGCATTAGAGGGGGCTGGATCAGATGTAGAGCAGCCAGGACTTGAACCGGTGCCCATGTGGGAGCCCAGTGTTGCAGGTGGTGGCTTTACCCGCTACAGCACAATGAACTCCTTCAATGCACTTTTCAAGGCACACCTGTAAAATGATAAGAAGGAAGCAGAAAGGAAATTAGACTTTAGTGCACTTTTGTTCTGTCAGCTGTCCATCATGCAGTTTCACCCAATGGTGTGTTTCACGTGTCAGTCTAAGAGCAGTCCACACACAACGAACTGCTGATTGGTAAGTGCCCGCCATTTGTTAATTTCATGGAAAAGGAATACCATGTCCAAGTCAGTTGACTACTCCAGAGAACTGGCTGGCTCCACCACAGTGGCTCATCTGATTCCACCATATACAGGCTAGAAGTGCTGGACGAAGGCGGTTTCGTAGCTAGTCACTTATAAAAACAGTGAGCTGCCTACTTTTATGCCCTTCATAGTAGTTACTGTTTGTCAAACACTTACCATGTGCAGACACAGTGCCAAGGGCTTTCTTTAAGTTATGAGTGTAGGCTTTTCACAGCAGGCCGCGGGAGCAGCGGGCCATGGGGGTGGAGGGTGGGGACAGGGAAGCCAGACAGGGGCTGTGGTCCTCTGGGGGAGGATCGGGGTCCCAGAGTGTCACACATGGTTCCGCTGGCTTTTTGTTTTGTTTTGGTTGTACTGAGTCATGGTTGGGACTTGGGTCTCTCTTGAGTGACTTGAGAGTTTTGACACTATTTCTCCAAGTGTCCTCTGGGGTAATGCACTCAACCGTTCTGTTGGTCAACTCGGCAACAGCTCCCAGTGGCTCTGGCTCTGCAGCCCTCCATGGTTGCTCTTCTGGGGCTGGTCACCGGGTGAGTGCGCCATCCACTTTCCTAGATATCCATCGATGGCCCCTTAGTATGCGTGTGGAGCTTCTACCCCCAGCAGCAGCATGGGAGAGTGGAGAGGTTCCTGTGTCCACCTCTCAATGCTTGGTGAGTTTTAAGGTTTTTTTTCACCCCCAGTCTGATGGAGCTATGGGGATATGTATTGGTAAGGGTTCTCCAGAAGTGTGTGTGTGTGTGTGTGTGTGTTTAGAGACAGAGACAGACAGACAGATGCAAGAGATCTATTATCTACAGCTATCCATATCCGTGAGTTCTGCATTTATAGATTCAACCAACCATGGATCAAAAATATTCACAAAAAATGTCTTGAGTATATACAGACATTTTTCCTTGTCATTTCTTGAAAAAGATTTATTTTATAACTTGAAAGGCAGAGTAATAGAAAAAGAGAGGGAGAGAGAGGAAGAGGGAGCGTGGGGGGGCAGGAAGAGAGAGAGAGAGAGAGAGAGAGAGAGAGAATGAGAATCTTTTATCTACTAGTTTATTCCCCAAAAGCAAGCAACAGCCAGGGCTAGGCCAGGCCAAAGACAAAAGCCAGAAACCAGGATCTCTGTCCAGGTTTCCGTCATGGGTGATAAGAACCCAAGTCCCTGTTTCCTTCCCAGGTGCATTAGCAGGGAGCTGGATCAGAAGCAGAGCTTCGGGGACTCAAACTGGCACTATGATATGGGATGCTGGTGCGGCAGGCCATGACTTAACGCGCTGTGCCACACGCTGGTCCCCTTTCCTTGTCATTATACTCTAAACAATACAGTAGGACAACTATTTTCATAGCTTTCATTTGTTTTAGATATTAGAAATACTCCAGAGGTGATTTAAAACATGCAGGAGGATGTGCATAGGGTTATAAATGAACACTATACTATTTTATATGAGACTTAAACATTCCTGTATTTTGGTGTCTGATGGGAGTCCTGGAACCAATATCCCGGGAATACAAAGGGACCACCTGTCTCTCTATAAGGCTAATAGCTGTATCAATATGAATATGCAGAAAGATCTGTTTGCAGGAGTTGGCTCCTATGTGTGTGGAGGCTGGAGGTCTGAGCTCCGCAGGGTAGAGACCCAGAGAAGAGCTGAGCTCGCAGCTCCATCTGAAGCCGGCCTGAATTCAGTCTTTCTTGGGGGACTTCAGTCTGTTTCTCTTCAGCCTCCGACTGACTGGGCAGTCACAGCCGCATCAGGCAGGGCAACCTGCTGTACTCAGACTCTGCTGATTTAGACATGAGTGTGGGCTAACAGGGCTCCCAGTCACGTCTGTACTGGCGCTCCGCCACACTGTGGCCTGCCCAGATGAAGCAGCGTGGGGTGTGGTTCACCTTGCAAATATTCCCGTCCCAGGAAAAATGACTTGCACGTGCTGAGTGTGTTCAGTGTACACGTTTGAATGCGTGTGCACGCGTGACTGACAGCAAGCACACGGCGGCTTCAAGCGTGTCTCAGTTCTTCCCTGGAATGGATACCCTGAGGGTCTGAGATGTGCTGTCTTAGAAACACAGATGCACTGGATTTAAAATTGTGTGAGAACCGGGTCCTTGATGGAGTTGGGAGTGGATACAGATAAAGCCAGAGAGGGGACACTCTGCTTGGTCTTTCTTGGAACCGGTTCGCAGGTAGAGGACGACACAGAAGCCTTTACGTAAAATAAAGTACGTGGGTGTTGTTCGGGTTTGAGTCCTTCGAGTCTGCTTTCCTGTCTGGGGTGGTGCAGGTGGCTACAGCCCTCCCACAGGAGAGGCAGTGCAGGCAGGCAGGAGGGAGGCTGGGAGTAGAAGTCTATTGCTTGTTATTTTTTGTAGGCCCAAATGTGTCACGTAAAAAAGGCCATAACCCAGGGGAGGGTTTTTCCTTTTATTTTCTGACATTTTCGGTCTGTAACTTTTCAGCTGCTCCATCAAGATTTATCTCCTGTAATTATGTGGATCTGAGGTACACGTTATCAACATGTCAGAAGAACTAAGACATCTTCCCCTTCGAAGTAAAGAAGAAAATTATCTTAAGCTGCCAACCATGAAATGCTGAAAAAATAGGTCTTTGTGCAGCTTCATAAAGTGCTTCTGAGAGATTCTTCCTGTTTGCCTTGCTGTTAATGGAAATCTCAAGAACATTAAATTCTGTTTTCTGTAGGTGGGCAAATTCCGGGCGGAGGGGGAAGTGTCACTCTCTTTCCTTCTGGAAAGCTTATTCTCCTGCCCGTGTGAAGAACTACTTTTCTTGACTGTTTGCTGGAATTTCTTTGCTTAGGTAGTTTCTCATTATTATTCAGAAGGAACACTCCAGGGAAATGATACCTCCCAGAAGTTTTGTGTTTTACCAATTTTGAAAGAGTGGAACGTGTTGGAAGCCCTGTGCACTGCAGTGCACGTAAGCTGTGACTTCCGTGTTCTGACCGCTTGGCCGTGGGTGGAGACTGTGCCAGGCCTCCTCGAGATGGCTCCATTTCTTCTCCCCAGTGGCCTATTCTGATCGCCTGTGGAGCACAGCGCTGCCGAGCAAGTGCTAAGCACCACGTCCGTGTAGAACAAAGCAGCTGTGGTTGAGTCACTATAATCCAACAGCCATGACGAAGAAGAAAGAGTGCAGAGAAGGTTGCCATATATTTTTATTAATAGTGAAAAAAAATGAGCATAGGTTTCTAAGTACAGTTGAGGTGGGTTGGCTACGTAGCCAAGGTTGTAAACTGTGCGAACTGCTCTGGGGAGCACCGTGACTACTGTGTAGCCATGACTCAACTCCTTTATAAAGACCCCGTGGGCTGGTGCTTGTCTGTGTCCTTTATGTGCATTGTCTCATTGAGCTGCACCACCAACTCCAGGAGGTAGTTATTACCAGCAGTGTTTTTCAGATGGGCTCTCAGGCACAAAGAGTTGAAGCAACTTGCCTAAGGTCACTCCTACAGATAATTCCTAGATCCCAGCCTAACACATAGCTCCAGAGAAGGCGAGAGCTCAGCTGAACTTGACAAATGGTCAAAACCAGAGCTGGGACACAGAACACCTGTTACGGGCTGGGAGGTGCACTTGAAGGGCTGGTTGGGAAAGTTTGGCCTCACAGCAGCCTGCTGCGATCACTTCCAGAGTAGGCTGTGTAAGTTTATTTAAAAAAAATTTTTTTTTTACCAAAAAATTCTGTTTGCGTATATGTCGCTCACTTTTTTTTTAATAAAAAATGTGGTCTTAATAAGATGGGAGTCTAAAAAAAGAAATACTTCATTTCTCTCATCCTTTGAGAAGTCCCCAACATTTTATTAGAAATAATATCATTATTTAATACAGAGATTAAATACAAATATTGACCATTCCGTGATTTTTTTGTGTTTAGAATTTCATCTTGCATTAGCTCTATTCATTTAAAATATTTCTAAGTAGATACATGATTAACTATGTTCCATTCACTAAAACACAAGGGATTATTAAGAGAATGAAAAGCCACAGTTGTGGCGACATCTTTGAAAAAACACATCTGATAAAGGACTCATTCAAAATCTGCAAGAATTCTGAGAACTCAGTGATAACAAAATAACACAATTTTTTCAAAAAGTGAGCAAAATATCTGAATATATATCATCAAATAATGTATAGAGATGGCAAAGAAACATGAGAAGATGATCAACATCATCTGTCATTAGGATTATAGAATAAAACAACAATGAGATGACACTCTGTCCCCAGAGTCCAAGGCACTGACATCAGCACATGCGGGTGAGGATGTGGAACAACAGGAGGTCTCATTCATTTCTACTGGGATTGCACAACTGTGTGGCTCCCTTGGAAGGCAGTTTGGCAGCTTATTCCAAAACTAACCATACTTTTACTGTACAGTTTAGCAGTTACATTCCTCGGTATTTATCCAAAGTGAACACTTAGGTATCTACCAAAAAGCCTGCACACAAATGTTGCAGAAGCTTTATTGATAATTGCCAAAACACAGAAACAGCCAAGATATTTTGCAGTAGGGGAGTGGATAAACAGTGGTCCATGTGTACAATGGAGTGTTATTCGGCAGTCAAAAAAGTGAGCTAGCAAGCCATGAAAGATACAGAGGAAACGTAAATGCATTTGGCTAAGTGAACAAAGTCAATCTAAAAAGGCTATGGACTGTGTGATTCCAGCCATTAGACATTCTGGAAGAGGTCAAGCCACAATAGAGACAGTAGGAAGATAAGTGGTGATGGGTGGGAGGGAGACCTGACCAATGGAACACAGGGAGTGTTTAGTGCCGTGAATGGTGGATGCACATTGTCGTGAATTTGTCCAAACCTGTAGCATGAGCTGCGCACAGAGTGACCCCTGTTGTAAACTATGGGCTTTAGATAAAAGTAAGGTGTCAATTCTGACTCCGTAATTATAACAAATAACTCACACCAATGCAAGATTTAGTAATGGGGGAAACTGTATGTAGAGTAGAGGAGGAACATACATGGGGGTTCTAGACTTTCCACTCAATTTTTTGGTAAACCAAAAACTGCTGGAAAAGCTAAGGTCTATTAATGAAAAAAAATCTATTAAAACCACAGATGTTGTTATAGCAACATCTGGGTCTTAAATCTCTTATCTTTCTCATTAATACTCATTAACTTTTGGAATTCTTAATCATTTATTTTAAAAAACAATTCACCTTTTCTTTTTAGAAAAATATTTGAGAGAGAGGGAGTGAGAGAGAAAGACCTTCCATCTGCTGGTTCACTCCCCAAATGCCTCCAACAATTGGTGGGGGGCAAGGCCCGGTCAAAGCCAGGAACTCTATCTAGGTCTCCCACGTGGGTGGCAGGGCCCCAAGTACTTGAGCCATCATCCACTGTATCCTAGGCACACTAGCCGGAAACTGGATCAGACTTGTGGAGGGGCCAGGACTCTTGAGATGCAGGCATACCAAGTGGTGGCTTAACCTGGCTGTCACAATACAAGTCACTCATCCAGTCTTATGTGGCCAAGAGACAGCATTAATTACAATGTTTATTTCCATTATTACACTCTCCCAAAATAAATATTTAAAGTTTTATTTCTTTATTAATCTATTTGAGAGACAAAGCAACACAAAGAGAGAGTTAAATAGATATACACACACATGCACACACATGAGCATACACATAGAGGGAGGGAGTGGGGGGAAGAGAGAGAGAGAGAGAGAGAATAATCCACTGCTTCATTCCCCAGATACCCACAACAGCCAAGGCTGGGCCAGGCTGCAGCCAGGAGCCCTAACTGGGTGACCCATGTACTTTGGCCATCATCTGTTCCCTCCCAGATGAACTAGCAGGAAGCTAGATGTGGAGCAGAGGTGGGACCCATTCCCAAGGACTTGATATGGGATGGGGCATCCTAAGTGGTGGCTTAACTGACCCGTGGTGCCACAATGCCTCCTCTGATGAAGTATGTGTTGAGTGGACTGAGTAGGGTGGAAGGGTGAGTGGTGTACACCGACACCAAAGAAGACTGTTGGGACTTTGTGGGTGTTCTGAGGGAGAGCATGGTACATTAGTAATGGCTGAACAGTTTTTAGAATTTTATCACTTTGGAGCGTTGGATTTAGCACATGGTTGGGTATATATACTCCCCAGAAAAGGGGAGTAAGGAGTATAAAGACAGTCTGTCAGTCAGCCCAGACTTGCTGGCCACCAGTGGGTGCCAGGCCAAGCGTATAAGTTTCAAGGTGGACTTGGTGCCTCCCATCAAAGATGAACCTAGGAGCTTTGACTCAGAGATTTGGGGTAGATGGTCTTGATTCTGAGTCTCACTTAGATGCCTGCTGGCCAAGGGATTTTGGGTGACTTACCCCAGTGGCTTTCATCTTCAAAATGGGATAAAAGTCATACCTACCATTGGTGGATCTGTGATGATTAAATTAAGGCATATTAAGAGCATCACACATAGCAGGTGTACAAATTATGAACCTTTTCCCTGTTCTCTTCCTATGGAACTAGAGAAACGTTAAAGCTGCTAAAGAGGCCGGTGCCGCAGCTCAATAGGCTAATCTTCCGCCTTGCGGCGCCAGCACACTGGGTTCTAGTCCCGGTTGGGGTGTGGATTCTGTCCCGGTTGCCCCTCTTCCAGGCCAGCTCTCTGCTGTGGCCCGGGAGTGCAGTGGAGGATGGCCCAAGTCCCTGGGCCCTGCACCCGCATGGGAGACCAGGAGAAGTACCTGGCTCCTGGCTTCGGATCAGCGCGGTGCACCGGCCACAGCTCGCCAGCTGTGGCGGCCATTGGAGGGTGAACCAATGGCAAAGGAAGACCTTTCTCTCTGTCTCTCTCTCACTGTCCACTCTGCCTGTCAAAAAAAAAAAAAAAAAAAAAGCTGCTAAAGGCGTTGCACCCCACTGTCCTAACTCTCCCATCACTACCAGCTCAAGGACTCTCCTAAGGAAAAAGCTGGGTTACATGCAGCTGCGCCCTGAAAGGTGCAAGTCCTTTAACTTTGACCTGGGAAAGACAAAACACCTCTCCTTAGAAAGTCCCTCTAGGAGTTAACTGTTTAAAGTAGAAAAAGTGTGCGTGTCTGTGTGTAGTTTTGTAATTATTTCCCTTCTTCAAATAAGAAGGAAGTGCATGAAGAGGCAAAAATCTTTAACCATATTCAACACACTTGATGCAACCTCTGACGAACACACAGTCACACAGCCAAGTTCAGCTCCGTCGCAAGTCAATGACAACAGCAGTCCTTCGCTTACAGAGACGTCCCTGGTGTGCTGGTGGTAGAGAGGCTGCTGCCCGCCCCTCACCCCAGCCGGGTGCAAAGACAGAGGCTCTGAGCCTCGGAGTGTTCAGCCGCAGCAGTGGCCACAGGAGGCTGCTCAGAGGGACAGAACAAGGAGGCCGCACCTGCGTGAGTGCTGGGTGGACAAAGGGACTCGTAGGTGCTCTTGAAAGGAAAGTGCCAGGGCGACGTGGCTTCTCAGAGAACTGTCTTTACTGAGTTCTATTTTCCTGAAAATCTGTCTGCTTCTTGGAGGACGAGAGAAAAAGGAATTATTGCAACAGTCTGTATCTTCAGCAAAATCTGAAGTTAATTTCTTTGTCAAGAAATAAACAACAGATTCCATTTACAACCTAAAGCCCACACATTTTACTAATTGGTTAATTAATAAAGTTATTATGCTAATTATTATCTGCAATTATTGTTACTTTTTTGCCATATCTGTAACACTTTAGTGTTTATTCCATCAATTTTTTTTCCCAAAATGACTTTTGTTCTTTATGATCCTTTAAGGCCTTAAGCACACTCTGTGAATCCCCTCAAATCCGCTCAGAAGCAGACAGGAATAAATCATAAATAAATGTAAAAATAGTATCGTATCCTCAAGTGGCAGAGCTTCTCCAAGCCATAAATATAACTGAATTCTAGTTCACCTCTTGATCTCCAGCCTTGTATTTAAATCACACAGACATTTGTTTTTAGGGCTGGAAGGATTCTGTCTTAGGTTGCTCTCCTCCTTCGGGGCTCATTTTGGGTTCCCAGTAGAGGAGACGTTTGTAAATGATAGAGAAAATAATTTATTCTCAAGTCTCTTGCACAGGTCTTTTTCCTGTCGATTGATGTTAAAGGCAGACACACACAGGACCAGTGGCACTGGTGTGGGAGAGAGTCTGGTTCTGCTGGCAGGGCTGGGTCTGAATCTCAAGTTTCATGGCTTACTTAGTAGCTGTGTGGTTTCAGTAATTTTCAACAACCAGGTTGGGTTGTTGTGAGAGCAAATTGCATAAAGTGTAGGCTAATGACCTCACTCCAATCAGCTATGGCTATTGTCAAAAAAGGCAAGAGATAACAAGTGATGGCAATGATGTGGAAAAAGGGAACCCTTGCACATTGTTGCAGAGAATGTTTGGAGAATAGAATAGCGCTTCCTTGAAAAGTGAAAAATAGAATTACCAAGTTTTTTTTTAAAGGATTTATTTATTTATTTGAAAGGCAGAGTTACAGAGAGGCAGAGGCAGAGAGAGTTCGGTCTTCCATCTGCTGGTTCACTCTCCAAATGGCCACAATGGCCAGGGCTGGGTCAGGCTGAAGCCAGGAGCCAGGAGCTCCAGGTCTCCCATATGAGTGCATGAGCCCAAGCACTTGGGCCATCTTCTGCTGGTTTCCGAGGCACATTGGCAGGGAGCTGGATTGGAATTGGAGCAGCTGGGACTTGAACTGGTGCCCATATGGAATGACAGCATCACAGGTGGCAGCTTAACCCACTATGCCACAGTGCCACTCCAGAATTACCATTTGATCTAGAAATCCCTGGATTAATATATACAACATTATATATATCTCCAAAGGATATGAAATCAGTGTGTTGAAGACACATTTGCACTCCCTTGTGTATTAGAGCAGTATTCACAGTAGCCAAGATATGGAAAGAACCTCAGTGTCTGTCCACAGGTGAATGAATGAGAAATTGTGGTATGTATGCACAATGGAATACTATTCAGTCATCTAAAAAAGATGACATTCTGTCATTGATGACAGCATGGATGAACGTGGAAAAACATGGGATGTGAAATACACCAGGTACAGAAAGGTAAACCTGCCTGATCTCACTCACCTCTGGAATTTTAAAAAAAGTCAATTGTACAGAAGTAGAGAGTAGGATAGTGGGTCCCGGAGGTGGGAGAGGGTGCAGGGAGGGTGCACAGGGAGAGGTTGATCGATGGGTACAATGTTACTGACAGGAGGAGTGGGTTCTGGTGTTCTGTTGTTCAGCAGGGTGACTGTGGTCAATAAAATGTATTGTAGATTTCAAAATAACTGGCAAATTCCGGTAAATGCTCAATAAATAAATAAATAAATTTATTTTATATCAGGTTTGTTAGAAAGTCCTGTGACAAATGATGCATATTTGCACTAATGTTATAGCCATAAGCCTATTTTCATTTTTTTTTTAAGATTTATTTATTTATTTGAAAGTCATAGTTACACAGAGGAGTGGCAGAGAGAGAAAGAGAGAAAGAGAAAGAGAAAGAGAGAGAGAGAGAGGTTTCTTCCATCTGATGGTTCACTCACCAATTGGCCACATGGCCGGAGCTGCACGGATCTGAAGCCAGGAGCCAGGAACTTCTTCCAGGTCTCCCACATGGGTACAGGGACCCAAGTACTCAGGCCATCTTCTACTGCTTTCCCAGGCTATAGCAGAGAGCTGGATCAGAAGAGGAGCAGCTAGGACTCAAAAAACCAGTGCCCATATGGGATGCCAGTGCTTCAGGCCAGGGCGTTAACCTGCTGTACCACAGCGCTGGCTCCACATGTATCTGTTTTCATTTAAATTAAGATAAAACTCCAAATTCAATTTCTTGGTTGCATTAGTCACATTCCGAGGGCTCAGTGTCACCTGTGGCAGATGGCGACCATATTGGTCAGTGAAGATCTGGAACCTTCCATTGTCACAGCCAGCTCTCATGGACTGTGCTGTTCTAGAGCATGTCCAATGGCATGGTGAGCTCATGAGCTGTCTTTCCTGTCCTTTTCTTTAAGATTTATTTATTTATTTAAGAGGCAGAGTTACAGAGAGAGAGGGAGAGGGGGAGAGAGAGAGAAGAGAGAGAGAGAGATCCTGGGTTCACTTCTTTACTCCCCAAATGGCCCAAATCAGGAGCCTGGAACTCTGTCCAGATCTCCCACGAGGGTGGCAGGGACACAGTACTCAAACCATCCTCTCTGCTTTCCCAGGTGCATTAGCAGGGAGCTGGACTGGAAATGGAGCAGCCTGAGTTCAAACTGGCACTCCGATATGGGATGCAAGTGCCGCAGGCAGCAGCTGCACACACTGTGCCATGATGCTGGCCCCAGTGGTAGTCACCAATCAGCTAATTAATGAATGAATTCCATATCAGGTGTGACGACCTCTATAATACTTGAAAAGTGCACTTTGTGAGATTAATTAGGATAAATATGTAATGATGAAAGATGCCAGGGGCCAGGGTTGTGGCATAGCAGGTTAAGCTGCTGCCTGTGTTGCTGGTATCCCATATAGGTGCTGGTTCAAGTCCCGGCTGCTCCACTTCTGATCCAATTCCTTGCTAATGTGCATGGGAAAACAGAGGAAGATGGCTCAAGTGCTTGGGCCCCTGCACCCATGTGGGAGACCTGGAAGGAGCCCTGGTCTCTGGCCTGGCCCAGCCCTGGCTGTTTTGTCCAACTGGGGAGTGAGTCTCTGTCATTCCCTCTCTTTCTGTAACTCTGATGTTCAAATAAATAAAAAAAAATTAAAAATAATAAAAGGATGTCAGAGGGTTGGATATTTATCTTCCTGATAAAACGAGCTGGGCATGAGAATGCTTTGCTGTTGGCCTTGTAGTTTGTAAAAGCTGCCTGAGTACGTGAACGGGGAGTACAGCCCTGCGAGTGAGGAAATGATGCTGCAGAGGGTTGGGCATGTGTGGAGAGGTCGGACATGGTTAAAGGAAGTCTGCTATCATTTTGGTGGTAGACGGAAGTTTTTTCCTAGGGGGACCCTTTAAAGGCCTGGGAGGATGTATTTATCACCCATTGTATTCAACTGATAGAGTTTACAAATACTTGATGTAACATCAGGGAACATCCATTCAACAATGGATCATTTTAATGTAATTAGTGGACATGGACTTAAGTAAACCAACCAATGAAAGTGAAGTCAGTAACACCATTTCTTATTTACAAAGTACCTGGAGTAAATTTTATCATGCACGTACTAAAATATTTCAGGGGGAGTGGATTATACAATTTGGAAACTCTCTAAGCATTTAGTTTCTAGCATGGTGCTCTACAGATGTTGGTGAACTTTGTCATCGGTACCTAGAAATGATTGGCCGAAACTGTTAATGCAGTGCTCTTTAAACCATGGATGGCAACCAACTGGTGATCCTGGTAACAGCTCAGTGACTGCAATCAGCATTTCAAAAATAAAATGAAGGAAATAAAATGGTAAATACCAGAGTACATTGCATGTACTAAGGGAAAACATTATGTTCTAAAATGTTTGCTTCAACTATAGATGTGTGGGTACACTGAGTCACAGTGATTTATTTTTTCTCCATTGATTGTGGTGAAAAGAGTAATTAAAAGCCAGTAGCATAGAGCAAATTCAAGTTCTTCATTGGAGAGTTAAATCCTATTGTTGAGGAGATAATGACAAGGTAGGCAATAATTTAACGCAGACCTTATTTTATTTGGGAAATCCTATGTATAACTCAGTTCAGTAATAAAGAATGAACGTAAGGATTCTCTAATTGCATTCTGTTAAGGTGGGCAACACAATATTCCCGGCCTATGTGTGAGCTGTGCACATTTCCATGAGGGTACAGAGCTGTCTGAGCTGATCTCTGCGGGCTGGAACAACCATGGTAGACTCCAAGACTCCTTCAAACAAGGTGAATCTCAGCTTCTTGATCATTGCTCAATGGCCCCGCCATCAGAGTGCAGCCCCGAGGAGCTAAAGCAAGTGATGCTAACCCTGATTCTTTCTGGCTGCAGGCCCCTGGTCTCACGGCAGCAGTGTGCTGGTGTGGAAAGCCCTGAGTTTAGAAAGATAGACTTGGATTTGTGTGCAATGTTGAACTTTTTTTTTTTTTTCGGCCTTGCTTTCTCCTCCATTTTTGTTTTATAGAGATGCTGTCTAGCGAGGGTCTGGTGTACTTAAATGCACCTACTGTGCGCTAGGTTCTAAGCTCTTCCCACACACTAATGCATCAAGTCCTACAGAACCTCACCCGGTTGGGCCTTTAGCATTCTTGATGTAGTAGCACCAACACGGAAGTCTGCAGAGGACCAGGGACTTGCCCACGCTCACTCAGCTACCAAGTGCAGTGCTGGACGTCAACCCATGCAGAGCTGCTCCAGAGCCGTGCTCTTGACCGTGACACCAAGGGTCCTGCACGAATATCAAGGGAGTCGTTTTCGTGCTTTGCCCATTCAACTCTTGGGACGTCTTTCTGAGTCCCTTCTGATGGCACACGGAAGAGCTTCCTAACTTACAGAAAGTGTGTCACCCATCGCTCTTCTGCCCTGCTAACCCCACTTTCAGGATGAAGTATGGGCCCTGCCCCCCGTGCCTGTGGAAGTGGTGCTAGTGTTGAGTCCACAAGAGCGATTTCCCACGTGTGTCTTTCTTGAATCCATTTCTGTGTATCCTAGAGCCCCTGGCAAGGATGAACTATTCTTACTTGTTTATTCATTCATAATAACTTCACAGCATCTCTGTCTGTGCAGATTCCTCGTCTCTGTCTCTTCCAGACTTTATCAGACTTAAAATCTTCAAAAAAGAATTATCTGTATGTGACCCATGGAGTAATTTTCCGTATGTCTTGGCCAGGTCTGCTGAAGACGAAGGCCACATCTGGCTGAAAGTAAGTGACTATGGGTTGAAAATCCAAGTGCTGGCACTCAGGGATTCCAGTAATGTTTTAATTTCAGTCAGTTGACTCTGAGTAAATGTTGGAATGAGTTTCCTTCCCAGTAGAAACGTAGCCTGAGTCCACCAGATGTCTTCTTTTGGCTTGGCCTTTAATTCAGGTGGGGATACGGAAGCAAAGAAAATGGGCAGTTATGTAATTTTCTCTTTCCAACCTCTCCTCCTCCCTCTAGACTGATTTAATACAACACATGTAGCTTTTAAAGCATTTTCTGTCTGCAGTGCAGATAGACAACAGCTGCTTGGTCACCTCCTAACATTTTAGCTTTTTACTCGAAGTCCAAGTTCAGATCATTCCTTCATAGTCTCAATTCTTTTGATTTTTCCAAGCCTCAAACCCACAATCTTTCTTTTCTGTTTTTTTTTTGTTGTTTTTTAATTAATTTATTTGAAAGATAGAATTACAGAGAGGCAGAGGCAGAGAGAGAGAGAGAAAGAGACAGAGAGAGAGAGAAACAAAGTCTTCCATCTACTGGTTCACCCCCCCCACTCCCCCGCAAATGGCCATATAATGGCTGGAGCTGTGCTGATCCAAAGTGAGGAGCTTCTTCTGGGTCTCCCACGTGGGTGCAGGGGCCCAAGGACTTGGCCCGTCTTGCACTTCTTTCACAGGCCATAACAGAGAACTGGATCAGAAGTGGAGCAGCCGGTATTTGCACTAGTGCCCGTATGGGATGTCAGCTCTGCAGGCAGTGGCTCTACCAGCTACACCATAGCACGCCCCACCACCCTGCAACTTTTATTTTCACAGAACTTTTCTAACACCCAGATTTTCAATTTGTGACAGCCTATTAATTTTTAACCAAAAATATGGATACATTTGGGGGTGGGTGTTTGGTGTGGTGGTTAGTCTGTTGTTTGACGTGCCTGTATCCCATATCAGAGTGTTTGGGTTCAAGAGGCAGTGGGCAATCACTCAAGTACTTGGGTCGCTGCCACTAACATGGAAGATCTAGATGGAGCTCCTGGATCCTTGCTTTGACCTGTGTTGGCTGTGGGGGGCATTTGAAGAGTGAATCAGAGGGTGGGAGATTCTCTCTCTTTCTCTCTCTCTCTCTCTCTCTCTCGGTATGTGTGTGTGTGTGTGTGTGTGCCTTCCTTTCAAATAAATATCATAATAATAATCACAACAGAGAATGTAGTCACTTGTTACTGGTTAAGGGCCAGATAACTGACAACCTTATGGAAGCAATTATAGAAGGAAGCAGGAAGAACACCAAAACAAACAAAACACTGGAAGAGACCAAATACCTCCCCACCTTTCATGCTAAAGAAGAGTTTCCAAAGCTTAGGCTCTAATAAAATATTATGCTGAACTAGAAGTGGGTGAGTCATAAGCTAATTGAGAAGTACAGATAATTCCCCATTATTGCATAAGGCAAAGGTAAAATAAGAATAAGTTGTGTGACCACTGTGACTTCCTTGTTTTAGAGGTGAAGTTATGCTTCACCTTGAACGTGTTGAGAGCAAAGCCAAATTTCAGGAAATATTTTTAAAGGAGGGGCTTGTGATGTATTTGTCATGGGTGTGTTGTTGGAGCACACCTGGGGGGGGGTAGTTGGCTCCTCGTTGTCACCTCTGCCCCACCTACAACTGCTGCGTCTGGGCCGTCTACATTGGAATAACAGCCTTTACCTGGCCTCTCTGCTCTGGGTGGCTTTGTGCTCTCTTGATCTGGTTGTTTAAGGCTAATGTTTCCTCTCCTAGATGTTTTTGTGGGTGTTCCAGAGACTGCCTGACCCCGTGACCCCCTGACTTCCTGCCTTCTTCAATGCGACCTTTTCACCTGTAGCTTTTGCCATGCAGTTGCTGTACCGTCTGGCTCTTCGGTTGCTCATTCTTCACCCCAGGGCCTCTGCCAGTCACCTCTAGCTTTCATGGACTGAGGTCTTGTCAGCCCTCTTGGAGACCCTACAAGACAGGTCCTCACATGATCTCACACCAGCTGCCTCTTAGGAATGAGTGGCCCACATCCTGTCCATGGGACACATCCAGGTGTCGCTGGCCTGATGAGCTGAGAGTACAGGGTCACCCAGTTTCCAAACAGCTGCCCTGCCTTGAGCTCAGGTCAGCAGCGGACCGTCTGCCTCTTGCTCTGGGATTTTCAGTCCACGGTATCTTCCTAAGCGAGGAATCTCCTGTGAAGCTCCCTGAATTCCCCTGAAGGCTTGAAACGAGAAGACCACTTCCAATGGGAAGAGAACCTCTCTGTCTCGCTGCATACATCCCCCTCACGCAGGCTTTTCTCAGGTCTCTGACTTTGATATGATTGTGTGGGTGAAGGGTCTGAGTACTCCATTTCTTAGACACCAACATTGAAATTCTGCCTTGGGGTCCATTATTACTAATCTGAGATAGAACAATTTTCCATCGTCGTCCAGTTTTTATTTATTTATTTATTCATTCATTCATTCATTTATTTTAGAGGTAGATCTATAGACAGAGGGAGAGACAAAGGGCTTCCATCTGCTGATTCACTCCCCAAAAGCCTCAAACAGCCAGAACTGGGCTGATCCGAAGCCAGGAGCTTTGTCCTGGTCTCCCACGTGGGTGCAGGGGCCCAAGCACTTGGGCCATCCTCCACTGCTTTCCCAGGCCATAGCAGAGAGAACTGGATTGGAAGTGGAGGAGCCGGGACGTGAACTGGTGCCCATATGGGATGCCAGTGCTGCAGGCAGAGGCTTAGCCTACTACATCACAGTGCCAGCCCCCGGCGTCCTCTACACAGTTGTACAATCTCTTAGAGGACTGTGTGTCCTAATGGGACTAGACCAAGCTTTGCAGGGACAAAGGGATTTCAGCAGGGAATTTCTCCCTAGGGAAAAGCTCTGATAAGGACTGTTTATGCAACAGGGATTGCCTTGCTTGGTATAGCTTGCTGTGAAGTGGCTTAAAACCCACCCTGCAATCGCAGATGGTTTCATATTTTGATTAGTAAGAGGAAGCATTTTCCTTTGCTCGAAATAGCAGGGGTGATTCATTGGGCGTCAGCAGCCGAGGCATCACCTCTGGATTTTACCTTTTGTGTTTAGGCTGATGTGCCGCTGTAGCCTTTGGATTTCTAGGATGTGTCTTGTCTAGCACTCTGAGCTCACAGATCACTGAGGACGGCAATTTTCAGGAAGCCCATCTAGTTGTTTGGATTCTCTCTCTCTCTCTTTCTTTTTTAAGATTTATTTATTTATTTGAAAGTCAGAGTTATGCAGAGAGGAGAGGCAGAGAGAGAGAGAGGTCTTCCATTTGATGGTTCACCCCCCAATTTGCTGCAACGGCCGGAACTGTGCTGGTCTGAAGCCAGGAGCCAAGAGCTTCCTCCGGGTCTCCCACGTGGGTGCAGGGGCCCAAGGACTTGGACCATCTTCTACTGCTTTCCCAGACCACAGCAGAGAGCTGGACTGGAAGAGGAGCAGCCGGGACCAGAATCAGCACCCATATGGGATGCTGGCACTTCAGGCCAGGACGATAACCCACTAAGCCACAGTGCCGGCCCCTGGATTCTCTTTCAGTTCTTCTGGCCTCTGTCTTGGGGTCCATATTCCTGTACCCAATTGGCTTTTCAGACTCCTACTTTCTAGTTCAGGGATCCTTGCAAACCAGGCACTCCAGGCCTCCCAGGGCACCCTGGCAGGACTGTGTTTGGGTTTTCTTTCGTTGGCACCGGTGCTGTACAAAGCAAGCCATGGAGGGTTGTTGCTGTCGGCTTAGATCACACAGTTCCCTGTTAATGCACGTGCCCTGTAGACGTCCGGGCTGTACCTCTTCTTGGATCTGTCCGGCTATCTTCAAGAGCATGAAGGTGAAATGGCTGGGACAAGCTGGCCTGCTCCTGTGTCGTTGGGAGATGAGGTAAAGTGTGTGGCTGGTAGCTTTCCATTCTCTTTTGAGTGATTTGTTGTCAGGAGATGGCATGAATTTTGGAAAATACCGAAAAGATACAAAGGGGACAATTGGCATGGCTCTCTGTGTGACACCAAGGCTTGCAATGGTGAGGACCAGAACCAGAAGAGTGATGTCTGTTGTACTACACACACACACACACACACACACAGATGCTTAGCTGCTTACTCAGATATTCCCTCTCCCCATCCCCATCAAGTGTTGTTCTTTAAAACGTGAGTTGAGAAATTAGTGCACTGGGTTAGGGATGACCAAGTATGCCCCTGGCCAGTGGTACTTAAATGGTACTAAAATTTATATGGAAAAATACACCTTTATCTATCCCTTAAACTTTTACAGAATACAGTCACGGCTGTGCCCAGGAACCAAAACATGCCATCGGGCCCTGGCAGCCTTGGTGTTTGGAACTGTCTGACTTATTGGGACAATCTGTAGCTAGGAAGTGTTGTTCAGGAGTCTGCATCTCTAAGTTAAGTACACAGGCAACCCTGCCCCCTCCCTGAGCGAGCCCAGTGAAAACACCACTTTTGTCCTTGTCATGTGTGCAGCTGACGGCACCTTAGGAGGCACTGCCAACCCTCCAGCCCCCACCCTGGTGGACCAGAAGACTTTGGGGGGGGCAGGAAATGCTTTTAATTGTTTGCAATTGACAAGTCTACCTAGAAGGAAGAGCTTTTGCAGCTGATCCACCTTGCATGAAACCATGGCCAGCCTGTCTGCTCCAGACCATGAGATACAGATCACGGAACTCTGACCACAGAGGCAGGAACCCACGTGTGCCCGTGTTCTTGTCCCAAGTCTGGAGTCCCATTGGAACCAGGGTTCTATTTTCTTTTCTTTTCTTTTTATCAAGTTGTTTATTTTTTTAATAGAAAACTTTTATTTAATAAATATAAATTTTGAAAGTACAACTTTTGGATTATAGAGTTCTTTCCCCCATAACCACCCTCCCACCCGCAAACCATCCCATCTCCTACTCCCTCTCCCCTCCCATTCTTCATTAAGATTCATTTTTAATTCTCTATATACAGAAGATTAACTCTGTACTAAGTAAAGATTTCAACAGTTCGCACCCACACAGACACACAAAGTATAAAGCACTCTTTGAAGACTAGTTTTACTGTTCATTCTCATAGTACAACACAATAAGGACAGAGGTCCTACAGGGGAGCAAGTGTGCAGTGACTCCTGTTGTTGATTTAACAACACTCTTATTTATGATGTCAGTGATCACCCTAGGCTCTTGTCATGAGCTGCCAAGGCTATGGAAGCCTCTTGAATTCACAAACTCCTACCTTATTTAGACAAGGCCATAAGCACAGTAGAAGTTCTCTCCTCCCTTCAGAGAAAGGTACCTCATACTTTGGTGGCCCGTTCTTTCCACCAGGATCTCACTCATAGAGATCTTTCATTTAAGTCATTTTTTGCCAGAGTGTCTTGGCTTTCCATGCCTGAAACACTCTCATGGGCTTTTTAGCCAGATCTGAATGCCTTAAGGGCTGATTCTGAGGCCAGAGTGCTGTTTAGGATCTGCCATTCTATGAGTCTGCTGTGTATCCCATTTCCCATGTTGGATCATTCTCTCCTCTTTAATTCTATCAATTATTATTAGCAGACACTTGGTCTTATTTATGTGATCCCTTTGACCAGGGTTCTATTTTAAAGGGGACAACAGAAAGCAATCACATGTGTGCTCAGCCCAGGGTGCTTCTTGGGTGTGCCCCAAGTTTATTTGCTCTTGTCTGCATTCCCCTGATTTAGGATCCTAGCCAGAGGATGGCTGGCCTCTCGTACAGTTGCAGGTTACCATTCTCCAGGATAATTCCCAAGTTCACAGGGGTGGTGCTTATCAAAACCTGAGGTTGTCACTGGCGTAGCATGTTATGGTGGGAAGGGAGCAAAGCTCACTGCTTTCTTGGTTTGTTTAGACCAGACCATTGGTAAGAATATCAACAGTATGCATCCAGCACTGACTGTGAGCTAGACTTTATACAAAGTCACTTAATCCTCGCTGACCCTCAGGAAGTAGGAATTATTGCATCCCTGTTTTACAGGTAGGGAAACTGAGGCACATAGCACACAAGAAACTGGCCTGAACTCATCGAATGCCTAAGTGTTCCAAAAGGGAGCTGAATGCAGGCACTGTGGCTCCAGTATCTTTGTTCCTCACCACTGCTGCCTACCTTTGTCATATGAATGACATAAATTTCCAGTGAGATTTTATATGAAAACTCTAAACTATTATGCAGTCATCCATTATTACTTTCCTGTAGCTTCCTTAGGGTTGAATCTTGCATTCATGAATTTCTTCCCTCAAAGTAACACTCATATTTCATTCTGAAGACAGTATAAGGGTGAGAAAACCCATCCATAACACTCGTTCTAACAATGGTCATCACATTTCTTTTCTTTTCTATTTTTGCATAACAAGTAACCACAACATGGGTGCTTGGCTTCACACTTGGATCTCAGGAATCAGGCGTTTGGCTCAGGCCTGTGGTATCCTCTGCTTAGGGTTTCATCAGGCTGAAATCTCATCTAAGGCTCAAGTTCTTCTCCCCAGCTCACTAGTTGTTGGCAGGAATTCATCTCCTTTTTTTTTTTTTTTTTTTTTAAAGATTTGTTTATTTATTTGAAAGTCAGAGTTATACAGAGAGAGGAGAGGCAGAGAGAGAAGTCTTCCATTTGATGATTCACCCCCCAATTTGCTGCAGTGGCCGGAACTGTGCCGTTCTGAAGCCAGGAGCCAAGAGCTTCCTCTAGGTCTCCCACGTGGGTGCAGGGGCCCAAGGACTTGGGCCATCTTCCACTGCTTTCCCAGGCCATAGCACAGAGCTGAATTGGAAGTGGAGCATCCAGGACTTGAACGGGCGCTCATATGGGATGCCAGCACTTCAGGCGGTGGCTTTACCTGCTATACCACAGCGCTGGCCCCAGGAATTCATTTCCTTGAATGATGTGGGACCAAAAACCTTGTTTTCTTTCCAGCTATTGGCTGAGGGCCTCTCTCAGCTCCAGAAGGCTGATGTAGCTCTTGGCCACGTGGCCCCTCTAGAGGGTTGGTACTGCAGGTGTTTGCTTTCTTCCAGGGCCAACAGGTGTGGGTCTCCCTGCCTTTCCATGCCTCTCTGCTCAGCCAGGATGGGGCGATTCTCCCATGGTCATCTGCCATATAATGTAGCCTCGAGGAGGACATGACCATCCCAGCATCTTCACAGGTGACTCAAGAAGAGCATTATGTAGGATGTGTGCCCTTGGGACCTTGGGACTGTACTGGAATTCTGCCCACTCCACTCGTGGTTTTGGAGTCTGGGGGTCTCAAAAAAGATGTTTTTCTTTATGTGATTAGTGCAGGTCAGGATTATCTGCCCCTTTGTTTTCATGAAGATGAAAACTAACAAACAAAACCCTTCTCTGTCTCGTGGTAAAAAGGAAGGCAGGGCAGGGCAGGCAGAAGTCTTCAGTGTGTCCTGAGATGGTCACACTAACCATGCTGTCCTCTTGGGTCTGGCCCAGAGCCAGGGGCCTCTCAGGACAGCTGGAGTAATGGCACCAGGGGGCATTCTTACATTCCCTGTTGTAAATGTACTGTCTGTTCATTGTAAAAAAGTAAGATCAGCACAACAAAAGGAAGAAGATAACAACACTGCCCTTGATCTCCATACCTAGAGACAGCTGTTGCTGTTTTGTGACAGGTATGAGGGTACTTCAAAAAGTTTGTTGAAAATGAAATTGAAAAATACATTTATTTTTGTGCAAAAAATGGATGCTTTCTTAAATAATCTGCATTTTCCATGAACTTTTTGCAGACCTCTTGTTTGCCTGGATTTCAAAATTTTTTGACACCAAAAAGTTTTATCTTTTGATTCTTCTTCCCCTAAACTTTTTTTTAATGACTTATTTATTTGAAGAGTTACAGAGAGGGAGGGAGGGCAGGAGAGAGGGAGAGGGAGAGGGAGAGAGAGAGAGAGAGAAATTTTCCATCACTTGCCTGGGTCAATCCATAAATGTCTACAATGGCTGAGGCTGGACCAGGCTGAAGCCAGGAGCTTCTTCCGGGTCTCCCACATGGGTTTCAGGGGCCCAAACACCTGGGCCATCTTCTGCTGCTTTCCCAGGCACATTAGCAGGGATCTGGATCAGAAGTGGAACAGCTGGGACTCAAACTGGTGCCCATAGGGGCTGCAGCATTGCAGGCAGCAACTCAACCTGCTACACCATAGTGCCGGCCCCTCCCTGATCTTTTTGAGGTATCCCCATCTACTATATCTATCTATGCATACACTAAATATATAGAACAAGTATGAACTACAATTTGATATGCTGATTTAAAAATTTCACAGATACTTTTAAAGATGTTTTTAAACATTCTTTCACAGTTCAATGAAATGATGGTTAAGAGTATGAAATCTGGGGCCACGATGCCTGAATTTGAATGAGTATTGGTCAACACTGTCTAATTTTGTGGCTTTGGGCAAATTATTTAAATGTGCTTTACTTTGCTCTCCATAAAATAAGCACAACTTAGCATTAACCTCATAGGATCATAGTAAAATGAAATAAATGAAATAAATTAGTGTATTTACAGCTTAGTTATAATAGAGCCTGCCATGCAGAAATGCTGTGTAATTGCATTAGTTAATGGTTGCATGCAATTCTTTTGAGTGAGTCATAATTTGAATTAACTTATTATTAAATGCTTAATATTTAGATGTTCCCAGTTTACTATAAATTTATGAAAGCCTTTACTTTTTTTGTATACCCATTACAAGCATTATCCCTTAAGCTATGTTCCAAAAAGTAGTGTCTGGACCAAAGTATATGAATCTTTTTAAGGGCTCTTATATATTTTGACAGATCCATCTTCTGTAGTGTTGTATCAATTTACATTTCGACCTGCAGTATTGAAGGCGTCTGTTTCCTCTTATCCTTACTTGTCCAGACAAGAGTAGTATCTGATGTGGTTTTGATTGGCATTTCTCCAATTGCAAGCTAGATATTTTTTCCATGTTGATTTGCAGTTGACATTTATCCTTCATAAAAGTTCACTTCCTGGTTTTTGCTTTTGCGTTTCTTTTTCACAGTTTCATGAAATGCTTTGCCATATTGAATGCATTTAACAAGCAAGGGTCAGAGCCTCGTATAGTTGAATCCTGTGCCGGGCGGGTCCAGCTACTGATTTCCCATCGGAGATGTCTTCCCATGGGCTCTGTGTTTTTCAGACTCTTTATTATTATTACTGGTTATGTTTCTATAGCAACAGTGTACACTTCTGATATAAATAACATGTGCCGTGAACAAAATGGTGCACTAACAAGACCATATCCTGCTTCGGCAACTCCAGAACCCATTGCAGATTGATGGGCTTTTGCAAGTGAAATTTCATTTGTGACAATTTTCGTCTTTGCAATTGTAGTAAATATTGGGACTACCTGGGAGAGAATCTTTCGGTTTATTAAAAAGATCAAGCAGGTACCTAATGAGAAACTGCCAGCAATCTTATGAACATGTGGAGGCACATTTATTTTTAAAAGGCTCACTGAGCAGAGGACCTCAGGAAGAAGCACTGATTCACTGTTTGAATCAATTCCTGAGTGCTGCTGTCCTTGCCTGGGTTGTGGAGACCTCTGCATGCGTGGCCCACGGTTGCTGAGTGTTGAGTATCAACAGAAGTTGTTATTCTTTATTTGTGTTCCTGATTTTCTTCCTGTCAATCTTACTGTCTCATGGCAGGCTGAGGCACATGTGATACAAACACGTTTTTAAAATAGCACAAAAACATGTAAACCGGAAGATGGAAGGAACATGTTTTGTTCTGGGAAACAGATCAGTGCCAGTGAGCAGCAGGTCAATATTCTGGGTTAAGGTAAAGAAATTTTGCATCACAAGAAATACACCCAACAGCATGGCCCATGTTTCTGAAGCAGTCACTGGGATTCTTCCAGCAGAGACCAAATGGTTGAACATAAGAGGTTCCTGGATTTAAGATGAAAATGTTGGGGCTCATACCCTGGGCAAGACCTTAGGCTAGATTAATTTTTTTTGACAGGCAGAGTTAGATAGTGAGAGAGAGACACACAGAGAGAAAGGTCTTCCTTCCATTGGTTCACGCACCAATCCAAAGCCAGGAGCCAGGAGCTTCCTCCTGGTTCCCATGTGGGTGCAGGGCCCGAGCACTTGGGCCATCCTCCACTGCACTCCCTTGCCACATCAGAGAACTGGACTGGAAGAGGAACAACTGGGACAGAATCCGGTGCCCCGACCAGGACTAGAACCTGGGGTGCCGGCGCCGCAGGCAGAGTTTTAGCCTAGTGAGCCACGGCGCCGGCCATGGCTAGATTAATTTTTAGATTTTTTTCAACTCTGAGATTCTAGAATTACCTAATTATATTAAAAATATGTTCATCTAATAGTCAAAGTCATAAAAATGGAAAATAACATGATGGTTAAATGGGCAGGAGGTGAGGGGAGTTGTTGTTCGTTGAGTGTTGATTTTTAGATTTTTAAGATGAAAAAGTTCTGAAGATACCATACAAAACAATGGGAATCTACTGAACACCACTGAACTGTATGCTTAAAAATGGTTAAGATGGTACACTTTGTGTTACTATTTAGAAGATTTTATTTATTTATTTATTTATTTATTTGAGAGGTAGAGTTAAAGAAAGAGAGGAAGACAGAGAGGTCTTCCATCCACTGGTTCACTCCCCAATGGTCACAACCACTGGAGCTGAGCTAATCCAAAACCAGGAGCCAGGAGCTTCTTCTGGGTCTCTTACCTGGGTGCAGCAGCCCAAGCACTTGGGCCATCTTCCACTGCTTTCCCAGGCCATACAGAGAGCTGGATCAGAAGAGGAGCAGCCGGGACATAAACCGGTGCCCATATGGGATGCCGATGCTACTATGCCATGGCACCAGCCCATGTTATTATTTTTTTTAATGTAATAAAAAAGGAAGGAAACAAACAGCAGATCCATGTGCCAACTCTGAGCTTAGCCCTAGGTGGGGCTCTCCGGGGGTCGTGTTTATAAGACATTTTGGCTCCGAGACACTTCTGCTATTAGCACTAACATGCTGGAGCAGGAGCCTGTGAGGCTACGCTGTCGCTCCTACTGCCACTGCCACGAAAACACTTGCCAGAGACCCAAAGAAAGAAAGATGTTTCTCACTTTTATCCAAACTCCTGTGATTGTCTCCACTGGTAGAACCCAGTCATGAGCCGATTGATGACCTAGTCTTAGAATTATGCTGTGCTGCCTTATTTCCCCATTAGTAGAGCAGAAGGTGCAGAGAAGTGAATGTGGAGTTGAGCAAGAGTAGACACCATGAGGTACCACCTGCCTCTTGTCTCTCTGCGTCCTACCCAGCCATCTAGACATATGTGGCATGACAAACCAGCAGCACTATTGCAGTGCTTCTGCTGCTGCAGGTTCTCAAGGGAGAAAATTAGTACAAGAGCCTGGTTTTGCTTCAACATTCTATTGTTCTTTTTTTATTCATATATCTTTTTTTGCTATTTATTAAATAGTACATATCTGAGAAAACTATATTTGTCCTTTTCAGACTATATCATTTCGCTAATAATGGTTTTGGGGCTGGCACTGTGATGCAGTAAGTTAATCTTCTGCTTGCAGTGCCGGCATCCCATTAAGGACGCCAGTTCTAGTCCCAGCTGCTCCTCTTCTGATCCAGCTCTCTGTATGGCCTGGGAGAGCAGTAGAAGATGGCCCAAGTCCTTGGGCTGCAGCACCCATGTGGGAGACCTGGAAGAAGCTCCTGGATCCTGGCTTTGGATTGGCTCAACTCCAGCTATTGGAGCCATTTGGGGAGTGAACCAGCAGATGGAAGACCTTTCTCTCTGTCTCTCCCTCTCACTGTCTGTAACTCTATCTCTCAAATAAATAATGAAATCTTTAAAAAAAATTACTCCATTTTGTTGCAAAAGACAGGGTTGCACTCTATCTATGGCTGAGTAGTATTCTGTAGTGTATATATACCACATTCTCTTTATTCAGTCATCAGTTGGTGGACATCTTGGTGGATTCCATATCTTTGCTCTTGTGAATTGAGCACATGCTGATTTCATTTTGTTTGGATAAATGTCGCTCCCTTGCCCACAAAGGAACGACGTTGCTCGAGCTTATCGGTCTTCAGTAGACTTTATTTAAACAGGATAGAAAGAGAAACCCTTGAGCAAGGGGAGCTCCGAAAGAAAGGGGAAGCTCCCGTACCATATCACAAACAGCTTATATAGTATAACATTGTTGAAGCATGTAAGCAAGCTTAGTCCATGCTACAGTCCATGCAGCGGCGCTCCAATCGGGTGCCTGATCACTCACAGTCCATGCGCTCCTTGTCCAGCCATAAAGGTGATTACGCGCCTTCATCCAATCAAGCTCCTGGTCACGTAGCAGGCGACTCGGGTGCTAACAACAAGCTTCCACCTGGTGTTTTCTCAGCCTTGGTCAGTGGGAAAAGAAGTATGGGAAGCCCCAAGGCCATAGTTGTTTTGACTCTAGCCTGGGGTTATGAAACGGTCCCGATATCACAGCTCAACAGAAACCATAAACATCTACACAGCAGTAACTATTGCAAACGGTCAGCAAGCTAAGCCTTAGCATGTGGGCCCATGGCCGGCTCATGGGTCCCCACAGATAAATGCTCAGGAGTGGGATGGCTGGGTCATATGCTAGATCTATTTTCAGATTTCTGAGGAATCTTCATACTGTTTTCCATAATAGTTTTACTAGTTTACATTCCCAACAGTATGATAGAGTACTTTTCCTCCCCCCATCTTTGCAAGCATGTATTGCTTTTTTGATTTTTGGATGATAGCCATTCTAACTGGGGTGAGATGAAACCTCATTGTAGTTATTATTTGCATTTCCCTGATGGTTAGTGGTCTTGAGCATTTTTTCATGTGTTTGCTGCCATTTTGTATTTCATCCTTTGAAAAATGCCTGTTCATGTCCTTTGCCCATATTTGAAATGGATTTTATATTTTATATTGTTCATTCTCTAGAGCTCTTTAGATTCTGGATATTAGTCTTTTATCAGTTGGAGAGTTTACAAATATTTTCTCCTGTTCTGTTGTTTAACTCTTCACCTTGTTGAGTGTTTCCTTTGCAGTGCAGAAGCTTCCTAGCTTGTTGCAATCCAATTTGTTTATTTTTGCTTTTATTGTCTATGTTTCTGTAGTATTTTCCCAAAGTCTTTGCCTATGCCAATGTCTTGCAGAGTTTTCCTTATGTTTTCCTCTAGTAATTTGATGGTATCAGGTCATAGAATTAGACCCTTGATCCATTTTGAGTTGATTTTTGTTACATTTTTGTATGTTTAATACAAAAAATTTCATACTTCCACATGTGTAGGTCCAATTTTCCCAACACCATTTGTTGAAGACACTGTCTTTTCTTCAGAGACTGATTTTAGCTCATTTTTTCAAAATTAGTTGGTTGTAGCTCCATGGATTGACTTCTGTAGTTTCTATTCTGTTTGATTTGTCTAGATGTCCATTTTTGTGCCAGTACCAGGCTCTTTTGATTATAATTGCCCTGTTGTATGTCTTGAAGTCTGGTATTGATACCTTCAGCTTTGTTTTTGTTGTTTAAGATTGCTTTAGTTATTTGAGTCTCTTTTATTTCCATGTGAATTTTAGCATTGTTTTTTCTAGATCTGAGAAGAATGTCCTTGGTATTTTATTGGGATAGAATTAAATATGTAAATTGCCTTGGATAGTATGGACATTTTGATGATATTAATTCTACCAATCCGTGCACATGAAAAATTTTTCCTTTTTTAGCATGTTTTTCTATTTATTTCTTTGATGTTTTGTAATTTCCATTGTAGACATCTTTCACATCTTTGGTTAAATATATTACAAAGTATTTAATTTGTTTTGTAGTTATTGTTAATGGTACTCACATTATAAATTTTTTCTCATTCATGGCATTATTTGTGTATCCAAAGGCTATTGATTTTTATGTGTTGATTTTATCTCCTGCAACTTTACCAAATTCTTATGAGTTCCAATAGTCTCTTAGTGGAGTCTTTTGGTTTGCCTATATATAGGACTGTTTCATGTGTAAACAGGAAAAATTTGACTTCCTCCTTTCCAATTTGTACTCCTTTGATTTCTCTTTTTGCCTAATGGATCTGGGCAAAAATTCCAGGATTATAATGGGGAAAGAGGGCATCCAGATCTTAGTGGAAATGCTTCCAACTTTTCCCTATTCAATATGATGCTGGGTTTGTCATAAATTGCCTTGATTGTGTTGAGGAATGTTCCTTCTATACCCAATTTGCTTAAGGTTTTTATCATAAAAGGATGCTATATTTTTATCAAATGCCTTCTCTGCATCTATTGAAATAATATGTTTTTTATTCTTCAATTTGTTAATGTGACGTATCACATTGATTGATTTATGTGTGTTGAACCATCCCTACGTTCCAGGGATAAATCCTGCTTGGTCTGGGTGAATGATCTTTCTGATGTGTTGCTTGATTCAATTAGTTAGTACTTTATTGAGGATTTTTGCATCTATGTTCATCTGCAATATTGGACTATTGTTCTCTTACTTTGTTATCTTTTTCTGGTTTTGGAGTTAAGCTGATTCTGACCTCATAGAAGAAGTTTGGGAGAAATCAATCCATTTCAGTTGTTTTGAATAGTTTGAGAAGAATTGGAATGAATTCTTTAAAATTTGGTGGAATTCAGCAGTGAAGCCATCTGGCCCGGGGTTTTCTTTGTTGGCAGAGTCTTTGTTATTGAATAAATCTCTGTTTTGGTTATTGATCTATTTAAGGCTTTCAATGTCTTCATGACTTAATTTTGGTAGATTGTATGTGTCCAGAAATATAGCATTTCTTCTGCATTTTCCAGTTTGTTGGTATATAGCTGTTCTTAGTAATTCCTGATGATTGTTTTTGCTGCTCTGGAATCTATTGTAACATCTCCTTTTTTAACTCTGATTTTTATTAATTTGGGTCTTTTCCCTCTTGCCCTCCCTTTTTAGTTAGTAGGACCAATGGTGTATCAATTTTTTTTTTTTCAAAAAAACCAGCTCTTCATTTCATTAATCTTTTGTATTGATTTTTTTGTTTTATTTCTTCTCTAAGTTTCATTATTTTTTTCCTCCTACTAATTTTGGGTTGGGTTTGTTCCATTCTAATCTGTGAGTTTCCCCCAAGGATTGTTCCAGGCTTGTTACAGCATTCTCTAAGGCACATGGGAGATGGGTCACCTCTCTTCCAGCGATCACAGAGCCATCCATTGCCACATGGAGGCCATCGAATTCTATGTTATCAGTGAACATCTTTCCTTTCCAGTGTTCTTAGCAGAATTACATATTTTCCTAGTTAACATTTCCCCCCCAGTATTGATCATAGAAATTTATTCAGTATACTTTTAATTCACCTTTCCCCAGTGGGAATCATACCATCAGAAAATTTAGAAAACATCAAATTTTTCATGCTTCTAAGGAGCTTGGTGAAAGTGTCTTTAAATCAAATCTTCTTTACATCAAACTACATTACTATAAAATAAAACACAGATGCAATTCTCACTTTGAATCCAATAATTGGCTTAATGAATTACATATGGCAGACACATTTGTAGCTACCATCCAGGTCAGGAAAGAGAACTTTGCCACTCTTTCTAGAAGTTTCTTCCATGTTCCACATCTAATTAAAGCCTCCTTCTTCCTCCTTCCCTTCATAAGTAGCCATTATCCAGATTTTTAGAATAATCACCCTAATGTGCATCCCTAGATACTATAGTTTGGTCTTACTTATTATAACCAAAAATTGATGCATCTTTTTTTAAATGTATTTATTATTTGAAAGGCAGAGTTACAGGGAGAGGGAGAGGGAGAGAGAGAGGGAGAGAGAAAGAGAGAGAGAGCGCGCGAGATCTTCCATCTGCTGGCTTACTCTCGGCCAGGGCTGTGCCAATCTGAAGCCAGGAGCCAGGAGCTTCATCCAGGTCTCCCACATGGGTGCAGGGACCCAAGGACTTCGGCCATCTTCTACTGCTTTCCCAGGCCATAGCAGAGAGCTGGATGGGAAGCGGAGCAGCTGGGTCTTGAACCAGTGCCCATATGGGATGTTGGCACTGCAGGTGGCAGCTTTACCCACTACACCACAGTGCCAACCCCTGCATCTTTCTTTTAATCCATAGATTCCTGTTCCATATCTTTATTCTTTTTGTTAACATTTTTTCTTTTTAATTTATTTGATAAGTAGATAGACACAGAGAGAACTCCCATCTGTTGGTTCACTTCCCAAATGCAACAGCTAGTACCAGGTTAGGCCAAATTCAGGAGCTGGGAATTCAGTCCGAATCTCCCACGTTGGGGGCAGGAACCCAACTACTTGAGTCATCACCTGCTGTCTCCCAGGAAGCAGGAGTTAGGTGCCAGAGTCAAGAACCACACCCATGTCCTTAATGAATGGCACAGGCATCTCAATTGGCATTTTGATTGCTAGGCCACCTGCCCTCCCTCCCTTTCTTTCCCCTTGCAGTTTATTTGTAGATGAACCTAGGCTTCTGACCTGTGGAGTTTCTTCTTAGCCTGGATTTTGCAAATTGCACACTCATAGTACATTTCGGTTTTTTTCTGCTCTCTGTATTTCCTGCATTGTGGGGGCTGGATTTAGAGATTTGCCGAGACAATTCCTTTGGCCAGATTATAGGAGAGTTCTTCCATCAGGAAGCACATAATGTTTGTGTTGGGACCAGCGTTGTGACACAGCAGGTTAAGCTGCTGCCTGTGATGCTAACATCACCTGTGAGCTCTGGTCCAAGTTCCCATTACTCCTTTTCCAAACCAGCTCCCTGCTAATGCTCCTGGGAAGTTAGTAGAAGATGACCCCAAGTTCTTGGGCCCCTGCTACCCACATGGGAGATCTGGATCCAGTTCCAGACTCTTGGCTTCAGCCTAGCCCAGCCCTGGCCATTGTGGCCATTTGGGGAGTGAACCAGTGGATGGAAAGTTCCTGATCTCTCTCTTTCTCTCTCTCTGTCTCTCCCCCCATCTCATTCCCTCCCTCCCTTCCTCTGTAACTCTGCCTTCAAATAAATAAACTAAATCTTTACAAAATTTGTGTTGTCCATCTTTCTGTAATGTTAAGAATTCAGTGCTTAGCTTCATTTATTTATTGAGGTTTCTAAGATGGTGATATTCTTTTTTTTTTTTTTTTTTATTTTATTTTTTGACAGGCAGAGTGGACAGTGTGAGAGAGAGACAGAGAGAAAGGTCTTCCTTTGCCGTTGGTTCACCCTCCAATGGCCGCCGCGGCCGGCGCGCTGCGGCCGGCGCACCGCGCTGATCCGATGGCAGGAGCCAGGAGCCAGGTGCTTTTCCTGGTCTCCCATGGGGTGCAGGGCCCAAGCACCTGGGCCATCCTCCACTGCACTCCCTGGCCACAGCAGAGAGCTGGCCTGGAAGAGGGGCAACCGGGACAGAATCCGGCGCCCCGACCGGGACTAGAACCCGGTGTGCCGGCGCCGCTAGGCGGAGGATTAGCCTAGTGAGCCGCGGCGCCGGCTTAAGATGGTGATATTCTAACTTTGTCAAGTGATTTTATCAGTTAGGATACTTTTATAAGTGAAGGGCTTCTCCACATCTGCTTTTGGATTGCTTAGTGGCATAATTTATGTAGGAGAACCAAAAGTAATGTTTGATTCCTCTCTATTTTTCAGATTTCAAAATAAATTGATTCTCTTTCATCTTTAAAAGGTGGAGAGTGTGTGTGTGTGTGTGTGTGTGTGTGCGCATGAACCTGCATGAAGCAGATTTAATGGGTTCCACCTAATTGCGGCGATGTCTTTGAAAGCTTAAATGATTGTGTTGCTGACCAGCAGCAGCCTCCTGAGGTTGACCTGTTTGTTTTCCTTGGATATTAATTCTTGGATGTCCTTTGTGGATTTGCACCTTGATGTGCTAAGTGTGTCTGAGAGGGATTTCTCTAGATCAGACCTTTCGCTCATGCATTCCTGGCCTCAGCGGACCAGAGGTTACATTCTGCAGAGCAGGGCACACCCAGCCTGTGTAGAAGGGGCGCCTTGGTTTCTGTTTACAAATATCCCCGGCTTTGTGTTGAGGGAGCAGGGTGCTGGCTTCCTGTGCAGCCCTTCTCTTTTGGAAATGAGATTACTTTGTCAGTGTTGGCCACCTTTTCCGGAATCTCTGGGATGAATAGTTGCTCTAGAATGACTTCATCTTCCAGGGGCGTGTGCCCTTTTGCAGTCAGATGTCTGGGATCAAACTGAAGACAGTGGAGCCCCAGTCTATTAATCCACCCCCCCATTCTCTATGTAATCTGATAAGTATCTGTACATAGACCTTTCAGAAACAATATAATTATTCTTAGTAAACGTGGGATTGCTTCCGGCTTCTTTGTGTGTGGTGGAGAGGCTTGCATTGCAATGAGCTGTGCTTTCAAAATGCAGTTTTCCACCTGCGGGGAAGACATATCCCACCCTTCCCTTCTTGGTAAGCTGCCGCCTCTGCCCCCAGGCTGTTTGCTTTCATCTGCTCGGGCTTGGACCCTCCTGAATACTTGAACTCTTGCATTCCGTGGGTGACAGCAGTGTTCTGGCACTGGGACTTTGAGAATATTTCTGATGAAACACTGACAGGCGCCGTTCCACCTGTGCCGGCCTGTGGACCCCCGCACAGGAGAGAATAAAGGTGCCTTTGCCAAGCAGGTGGCCTTGGCAGCTGAGACGGCGGTCTTCTCTCCGTCTGTGGGCTTCGTGGTTTCAGGCTGGGCGGTATGGATTGGCACTTCCAAGCATCCTGACTGTGGAAGGCCCTTCCTTCTGTAAACGACCTGAGTCTCTGGATTTTACTCTTTATCCTGACGGTCCTATCACCGACCTTCTCAAAAACCCTTCGTGACTCCCTGTTGCCTGTTGGGTCAAGTGTGAACTTCTCAGTGTGGTTCCGAGGTCCTGCCCCAGACTGGTGCCCTGTCTTCCCATTGGATACCTTTCAGATCGGATCCATTACCTCCACTCCCCTGGCACACCCCACGCTCTTCTTCTTTGGTCTTTGGTCTCTGCTCACACAATTCCTTCCATCCAGGCTGGCCTGGATGACCTTTCACTTCTACCTGCAGCAGCATCATTTGGAGACCGACTGAACCTCCCCCTTCTCCAGGAACCTCTTCTTGATTTCTCCACAGGATGTCCCTTTCTATTCTTTAGACTCTGAATAAACTCGTTTATGACAGTTGCTTCGTGTTATTTTGGTATATGGTGAACAGCTGTGGTTATTGTTTGTGTATTTTTCCCCGACTCTTGGGATAATTCCTAGGATGCTCATACTCAAATATCCAACTTTCTGGGATAGTCCCAGTTTTCCTGGTGTGGCCTTAACCTACACCTGTTATGCCAGCACTCTGGCTGGTTAGCACCCCCTTTCCTTCTCAAAAGTAACCTGATTCGGGATGGCACTGGGGTGGAGTGGGTTAAGCTGCCACCTGAGATGTCAGCATCCACAGGGGTGCTGGTTCGAGTCCCAGCTGCTCCACTTCCAATCCAGCTCCCTGCTAATGCACCTGGGAAAACAGCAAAAGGCAGCCCTAGTACTTGGGCCCCTGCCACCCTGTTTTGGCCATTTGGGGAGTGAACCACTGGATGGGAGATCTCTCTCTCTCTCCTTCCCTCTCTGTAACTCTGCCTTTCAAATAAATAAATAAATAAATAAATCTTTTTTAAAAAAAAGTACCCTGATTTGGGCAATAAATTAAATGGTCACCTTTGGATTAAGCAACTGGAAGCCTGGGCTGCCTCCTAATCGTGTTTGGATCTCTGTGCTCAGTGTCAGGAGAGGTGTAAATCATATGCAGTGGGCGGAGGAACTAGCAGGAAAGGGGCAGCTTTGTGCTGGGACAGGGACCTGTGGCCTTGAACTTGAGGAAGCAGAACGAGATTAGTTTTGTTTCCTCCCAGAGCCAGTCTTCCTGACGGGACTGCCCGAAGCCATCATTTTCCCTTCAGAAAGCTGGGTTCCCTGAGGGATGGATAAACATGGGGGGTTCCCAACATGGGAATGACAGTCCGTGTGCCAGTTTCCCCAACCTGCTTTTGGATCCAGAATCCCTTAGGTCTTTTTCGTCTTGCCACCCTGCCTTATTTTGTTACGTGGCTGGGGTGGGGAGGGGAGGCAGAGGTGTGATGCATTAGCATCCTTCCCTCTCTGCTACGCCAGTGAGAATGCTGCCTTGAGCCTCCTGGCTTCTTCTCCCTCCGTTCTTCTCCAAAGAGAGCGCCATCTTGGCCAGCTTCACTCCTTGGTCCATAAGAACCCAGCGCGGATGAATCCAGAGATAAGTTAAAGGGCAAGAGTAAAGCGGAGGTGGGAGGAGAACCGTGTGCTTTGGGTGCTGGGCTTGGGGCTGTTTAAAGGCCAAGGTGCCTCCTCTGTGGACCCCTCAAGCCCGTTAGCTCTCAGCGGCCAGGGACTCAGAAAGGCAAGGACGACAATGAGAGGAAGCCCTGCTGCGAGTCACATATGGGATCCTCTGTGTGGGAGGGGACTTCCAAAGGTTCCTGGGAAAACGGAATGAAAAGATGTGTTTGTTTTAGTGCAAAAAAAATTTTTGAAATCAACACTTGTTTTTACATAATAACACATTGTCCATTTTTTTTTTTTTTAAGATTCCAAGTATTTCTCAAGAACTATCAGAGATTATGCATCTGTATTAGTTACTTGGAGACCGTGTCGCCCTGGAAGGGACCTTCCCCATGGAATGTCTGGGCCTTGGGGGCAGCCAGCTTTTACTCTGATCACCCCTACTCCTTTCTCTTCACAGGACAGAGAGTTTTAATGTTCGGCGGGAGAGAAAGCTTTCTTGTGGCCATGGCCTGAAGCCTCTGAGTGTCTTAGACGACTGTAGTAGATCATAGGGATTTGTCACCCAGTTGAGACATTTTGGCTGGTGAAATATTTATAGTGATTCTTCTGAATATAATAGTGAAATTATTATTCCAGGGCAATAGGCCTAAACCAGAATAGTGTCAGGCAAATCAAGACACGTGGTCACCTTGTTATGTAGCCCTACAGTCTGCAGTACAAATGGATGAGAGTTGTACAGAGATGTAATGTGGAAATGTGTGCCTGTATCATATTGAACCATAGGAAACTGCCCTGTACAAACAGCCATTTTATTTGGTTCCACCTGATATGTATAAGAGATATCCACAGTGGTTTCAACATGTTCTTCTGTCAGTTATTTCTCTAAGTGGTACATGAATGAGGATATGAAACATTTTTTTTGTTCTATTGCACATTTTTTGTTTGTTCAAATACTCATTCATCAAACATTCATGGAGTGCTGGTGACATGCAGGTGCTGTGCCAGCTGCTGGGGATGACCAGTGCCACAGTGAGGGTAGCTGGCACCCGAGGGCAGAGTAATAGTTGTGACATTTCCCCATCCTAGCTAGGATTTCCGGTAAATAAAAACTACCATAGGCTCCTCTTTGTTATTGGCTGTTGAGAAAAATCTAAAATGCAAATGTAAGTTCACGGTTATCTTGCTGCCATGCTTGTGACCCCCCCCATTGGACACCTGTGCAAATCCATCCCCCTCTGCAGTGCTCTCATTGGATCTTTGGACCCTAAGGCTCCCCATGTCTCAAGAACACATCGTGACTTGTGCCTAGGAGGAGCTTGTAGTCCAGTGGACAAACCATATCAAAGTGCATCAGCCATCACGGGGGTCCAGCGAGGAGCTGGGAGGGGAGCAGTGGTCTCACTCCTGCTGGGAGTGAGAAGAAAGCATTGGAACAGAGGCTGGCTCAGCAGCGGCCGGGGCAAGCCTTGGCCTGAAGCCATGGAGCCAGGGATGGAGAACAGGAGACAGGATGCTGGGGTGGGGCACAACCTGTAGGAACTGGTTCCTGGGAGAAGAGGAGGAGGAGGGGGAGGAAGAGGAGGAGGAGGGATAGAGTGTGCGGGTTTGGGGCCGATGTAAAGAATGGGAAGGAACACCAAGGGGAGGGGCCCACGTGGGCCGTAGGCGGGGCGTTCAGTCTGCCCTGGCTGTGGGCCACCTGCTAGAAGCAGACCCAGCCTGATGTTACGTAAGCAGTTGATTAACTAATGTTTTTTGAGGCTGATGGAGTTCTCTCTGAACATTTCCAATATGTTAACGTGGCATTTATTGAAAGAGCTGGGAGCATATAAACTATTTATCCAGGAGCCCTTGCGTTTTACAACAGACAGATGGCTGCCTTTGGAATTACCCACGACAGACTTGGGTTTGCTGTGTGTTTGAGAGACGTTTGACTCCGCTATAGCTTTGAGCAGGGTGCATCTGGCATGTGTGGATGGTGGGTTTTCCAGAGCAGTAAAATGTCACTGCAAGGCTTGCTGTATTCGGTCACTTTCTTCTGCATTCAGTTCCCGGTGACTTATCCGAGAACAACATCTGGAGTTCTTCTGTCTAAGGACTCTGGCGCAGGAGCGGCGACTGCTAGGCTCAGCACTTGACAAAGCATCGCGGTGTAATATTTTCATCTAGAGCGGGGTCTGGGGCCGTGTCAGGGGCAGTGCTGCGCAGTGTTACTGAGCGGCCACTTAGCAGAATTCCTTTTATGGCTGGGACCTTCGGGAGCTGCATGGAACAGCCCATGGGTATGGAATCATCTGAGATAGAAAGGCCCCGGGGTTCCTTGGAGCCTCCGGGTGGTTTATCGGTTTATCGGACGGCAGCCCTGCAGGTTGATAAGCGCCAGGCTTCCTTCTTGGCTGCCATTTGCAATGACAAATCTGCGGCCTCTGAACTGGAAAGTCCTTTATCCAGCCTCAAATAACAGATTCTTAGAGCTGGAAGGGCTCTCGATCATTCTCTCAACACAAACCCCTGGCATTTTTGTGCATGAGAGAGATTTCATCTGCGAATAGCGGTTAAGCTGGCCGGCCAGTTAATTCTCAACTCTGCCCCTGCACAAGGGCAGGCTGGCTGTCTCCCTCCTCCTCTTATTCTGTGATATTTTTTAGAGGTTTGAGAGCCCCAATTCTCCTTCTAAAGCCTCTTGGAAATGTCTTGATTCATTTGAGAGAAGAAAATACATGTTTTTTTCTGAACACTGATTTGTGTGTGTGTGTGTGTGTGTGTGTGTGTGTTTTCTTCCCAAATGGGCTTTGTGCTAAGCCAGTGTGATTGCCTTTCTCTGTGGGTGCTTTCCTAGCCCAGCGGGACTGGTCTCTAATGGCCCCGGCTGCCTGGCTGGACTTTAGTGTAATGATTGGCTGCAGCCGAAGTGCAGGTGCTGTGGCGTCTTCTCTCTGTACAGGAAGGAGCAGACAAGGGCCACTGTCTCAGCACCACTGCTGGGCTGTAGGCCTGGGGGATTCTAGAAGCTTCCTTAGAAGTCACTATGTGTTCAGACTCAACTTTTGAAAGGGTTCCTTCTTTCTTGAAATGTAGCATCTCACACCTGGGTCCTGGGACTGACTGCCCTGACCCCTCCTGTGTGTCCCTGCAGCCTGGCTGCCCCGGAGGCTGGAAGGGGGTGGGTGGGTGATGCTTGGAGCCCCCAGCCCAGTCTGGAGAAGGAATGGAAGATTTTTTTTAAAAAAGGGTGGGAGTGAGAAGTGGAGACCACGTGTGTTTCTCAGGAGCCACGAGGTCCACGCGGGCCACGGTGGTGAGTGTGGCTGTGGCTCAGCCCGTCGTCTGTGCCCTTGGCTTTGGAAGTCCCTCCCAGGCCGTTTCTTGGCTCTCACTGGGTCCCCTCTTGCCATTGCAAAGTGAATTCTGTACCAAAAGGATCACAAAGCATTGGAGCTCCGTGGCAACTCGGAGATGAGCTGTGCTGAAGGTTCGCTCATCCTTCCGGTCCTCCCCAACCCGGGCTGTGCTGGGTCCCAAGAGGCTGTCTCCATGGTTGTGAAGAACCTGCATCAGCACCCCATGGTGATTTCCCTGGCGCTGTCGACTCCTTGTAAATGGTCCCCTCCATTAACACTCTCCTTTGAGTGTGCCATGGCTCTCCTGCTGGGCCCCTTCCCTGATACATCCTCTAATCCTCTATGTCTGTATTTGCATATAAGGAAACTGAGGCACACAAAAGCCTCTTGGCTTTTCCAGTGGTGTGCTCTTCTTCCGCATCTCCTTGGCCATGGTTGAATATTCACAAAAAACCATGAGGTCCTAGAATGCTGGACTGGGAATTAGGAAACCTCTGGCCCCGTAGTCTCCCTGGCTCTAAGGTGCCAGCTCATTTCTAAGGGATGTCCATTTATCAAAGAACTATGTGCTGAAAATATATTTTTAAAGATTTATTTATTTTACTTGAAAGTCAGAGTTACACAGAGAGGAGAGGCAGAGAGAGAGAGAGAGAGAGAGAGAGAGAGAGAGAGAGAGAGACAGGTCTTCCATCCACTGGTTCACTCCCCAGTTGGCTGCAATGGCTGGAGCTGTGCCAATCCAAAGCCAGGAGCCAGGAGCTTCTTCTGGGTCTCCCACATGGGTGCAGGGGCCCAAGCACTTGGGCTATCTTCTACTGCTTTCTCATGCCATAGCAGAGAGCTGGACAGGAAGTGGAGCAGCCAGGACTCTAACCAGCGCCCATATGGGATGCTGGCGCTTCAGGCCAGGGCGCTAACCTGCTTACACCACAGCGCCGGTCCCTGAAAATATTTTAATCAGACCAAAAAGTAAGTAGGGAGAAGAGCTTCCTAAGGGAGGGTGCTGTCCTCCCTTGGCCAGCAGGAAGTTTGAAGTGGCTTCTTCCTCCAGGGCAGAAGCTCCTGGTGCCAGGGCTTGGCTAGCGGAGTGGACGCTGATTCACCCTCCAGTCAACCCGTGGCCCAGCGCACCTGACGGCCCAGGCAGCATGTGTGGCCGTGTCTCCAGCCGTGTGTGAGTAGATGAGTGAGTGTGTGTGTGTGTGTGTGTGTGTGTGACAAAGAAATAGGGAAGGAGGGAGGGAGGGAGGGAGAGAGAGAGAATGAATTTGTGTTCATTCTCTTACTAACTTTCTTGAGTTCTTTAAAGGCCCTTTTTTTTTGGAATTCTTATTTGTTTTGGACAATCGTATTTCACTGATTTTGAGACGTGCTTTCTTTTTCTCTGAGACCATGGATGTGTGTGCGGCCAAGACCACCTTGTGTTGCAGTGGGCAGGTGGAGTTGTGCAGTAGCTGCAATGCTTGTGCGTGGGCAGTTCTGGTTGCCTGAGAGATGGCTGACACCCTAACTGTTCGCTGACCGGTTGAGAAAGTCATCCTGACAACCAGCAACATCAACGTTTGTGGAAAGAGGACAGCAGCTTAGGAGACAGTCGCAAAGACGGTGTCTGAACGCTCCTCTGAGGAATGCTGCACCACTAACGCTCTTGGTGGCACAGACTACTGTGGGGACAGTAACGTGGTCCTGAATGGGGGTGCCAGTGCCAATTTAAATGGGACTGCCTGGTCAATTAATTCACTTCTTCATATTTCCCTTTTGTATGGATACCGTATAAGCTGTGCCTCAATAAGGCTGACTGATCTCTTTTAATAAGTATAAAATAAAAAATTTAACACAGCATTATATCATAGCTGGCTATGTCACCATTTTTCATACTATCATATACAATAGCATTATTTCTATAATCAGCAAATCATAAAAGTCAATGAAATAAGGGATTGAGGTAGGAAGTTCATTACATTATCAAGATGAATCAAAAGATGAGCTGGATGGGCAACGACTGAAGAATAGTTTTCTGAATTCTTTTACTCATAGAGGTTTATCCAGTGTGTTCTGTGAGACTGGTGCTGGCCTAGGGGTTGGGGATACGGTTGTGAACAAATTGGATGGTCCTAGTCAGTCATGTACGTAGGAAGGGTCTTCAAAGAAGTTCATGGAAAATGTGCTATGAAAAACACAAGCATGAATTTCGACATTTTTGTACCAAAATAAATGTATCTCTTATTGAAAAAAGATTTATTTATTTGAGAAGTAGAGTTATAAAGAGAGGGGGAGAGAGAGAGGTCTTCCACCCACTGGCTCACTCCCGAGTTGGCCGCAATGGCTGGAACTGTGCCAATCTGAAGCCAGGAGCCAGGAGCCTCTTCTAGGTCTCCCAAGTAGGTGCAGGGGCCCAAGGACTTGGGCCATCTTCTACTGCTTTCCCAGGCCATAGCAGAGAGATGGATCAGAAGTGGAGCAGCCAGAACTTGAACCAGTGCCCATATGGGATGCTGTCTCTGCGGGTAGTGGCTTTACCGGCTATGCCACAGCACCGGACCCTAAATATATCTTTTAATTCCATTTGCCTGGGACATTTTTCAAGTGCCTTTGTCTGATGTTATGAGAAAGAGTGCAGGTTTTTCTGAGAAGTACATAGGAGAGTGAGGATGGTCAAGGACTGGCTAGGGAGGACGTGACTGCTTTAATAGGGGAGAGAAGGGCCATGGAGGACCTTGGTGGTGGCGAGTAGGGAAGGGGGAGGGGACGGTGTTGGCAGGGGAGCTGGCGGGAGGAACAGAGGGAGAGTGCTGCGGGGCTGGGAAGTGGGGGGGCATGGGGGACGGAGCGGGAGGGTGGACACACCATGGGGAGGAGTTTGGCCTTCGTGGGAAGGACTAGAGGGAGCTGAGGAGAGGCTTTCGGGAGAAGATGTGGTACTCACATTTGGGGTTATCACCCTGGCTGCAGTGCAGAGCTGAGGTGCTGTAGCTCTCGGGCAGGCGAGGGAGCGTGGAAGGAGTCCTCCCTTAGACGTACGGCAGCTGGCATGGGCAGGTGGCGTCACCCGGTAGCAGGGAGTCTGGAGCCAGGGGTCACCCTCATCACTACCTGCCGGCTTCAGACGGTGTTGCCTTACTTCCTGACAACCTGAGACAATAACTGTCCTTGTCTTTGACAGAGTGGCCTCTGACTGGAGCCTGCCGTGGGCTGTGAGAGATACGCCACCAGGTAAATACAGAGCAAGTTTTTCTGATTTTTCGATAGAGCTTTTTTCCCAAGACTCTCTGAGACCTAAATCTAGCACTTTGTTTCATCCTCACCATAGCCCTGTGAGTTAGGTGCTGTCTTATTTCCATCTTGCATATTAGGAAAACAAGGCACAGATAAGGTTAGACAACTTGACCAATGTGTATAAATGTGTTTGTCACAGCATGTAATACCAAAATAAAGCAAAAAGGAGAGAATCTATTCAATAGCAGTTAAATTGTATTAAATCAATCAGGGTATAGTTATTAGATATATTTTGATAATACTCTGTCAAAGAGTTTCTCTTCTATTTTTACTTTACGAAAAGTTTCACAAATGGATGTTGAGTTTTAGTTAATGCTTTTCTACTCATATCTGCTGAGGTGATCAAATGATTTTTATCCTTTTATCTGTTAGTGGTGATTTTTTTTTACATTGATTTATTTCCAATGTTAAGCTACCTTGCATTGCTGAGATAAAATCAACTTGGTCATGATGTCTTATCATTTTTATACTTAGCTAGATGTAATTGGCTAAGTTTTAGCATAAGTGAGATTGGTTAAAATTTTCCTTTCTGGCATTTTTTCTTGTCAGGTATAGTTTTTAAAATATTAGAATTATTTGCTACTTGAATGTATGTTTTAACTTGACAATACAACAATTTTGTATTTTCTTTGAGGGAAGAGTTTTTACCTACTAGTTTAGTTTCAGGTTTATTTAGGTTTTCTATTTCTTTTTCGGTCAATTTTGTTGTTATGTTTTTGACTGTATATGCAGATTTCTGTTGGATATATATAGGAGATACTATCAAACAGTTTTCCAAAATGATGCATCAATTTAAAAACTTAAACTCCCTACAGGAGTGAGTCAGCGTTCTGATTTCTCCATATCCTTTCAAATACAAAATATTTTGTCTTTTTGCTCGTTTGATTTTTTTCATTGAAGCTCTCTTGGTGGGTATGGAGTAGCAACATATTCCAGTTTTAATTTGCATTTATTTTCTTATACATTAATGTGATCAGACATCTTTCATATGCCAAATGACCATTTGTCTATCTTGTTTTGTGTCAACCTTTTTATATGTTAACAAATATGAAAAACATTGGATTGTCTTTCTTACTCTCTTTTTTATTTAGCTGTGGACATTTTAAATACTATATTCTGGATTTAAGGACTTGGTAGGATACATATCTTGTAAATATCTCCTCTTTTTAATGGCTTATCTTTTTATTACATTTTTGTGACTAGAAATTGAAATAGTGTAAATTACCATTTTTTCCCATTGTGGTTAGCACCATTGTGTTCTTTTTAAGAAATCTTGGCCTTATCCCAAGATCACAAAGATATTGTTTGATGTCTTCTTCTGAAAGCTATATTGTGTTATCTTTACATTTTAATTTATAATGATCGGGAATTGATCTCATCAGAACAGTATGAAACAGAGGGTCAAAATCAATTTTTTTCCATGTGAATATCCATGGACTGTCTGTGACCAGGCACCATTCTGTCATCATAGCATTCTTTGTCTACTTATTTATTTTGGTTGGAGTTATTGGGGCACAGTTGATCCACAGTGAGATTCACTCTCATACGTTCTGTCCGATCTGTATGGTCCTGTGACCACCACCATGATCGAGACGTAGAACACGTGCAAGAAAGGGTGCTCCTGGCCAGTGAGCTACCCCTCCCTGCCTCCAGCCCTGAAAGCCTCGATCTGGGCACTGTCTCTGCATCGCCCTTCTGCCAGAATCTATCAGTGGGGTAAAACAGCATTTAGCCTTTTGTTTCGGACTTCTTTCACTTAACCCAGATTGTTTCAGATTAATCCATGTTGTTGGAAGTATCAATAGTTTGTCCCTTTTTGTTGCTGAGTAGAATTCCATGGTGTGATGGACCACAGTTTGTTTATACATTTACCAATTCTTGAATATTGGTATATTTACAGATGTGATTACTGTGATTTAAAGCAGCTATAAACACAAGTAGCCTTTGTGTGGACATACGTTTTCATTTCTTATGGGCAAGTCACTAGCTGTGGGGTTATTGAATCATATGGAAAGAGTAGCAGGTACATGTTTAACATTACCAAAAAAAATCCTTGGACTTTAAGTTCCTGATGTTTTACATTTCAGTCATCAACATAGAAAAGCTTTAGCTGCATTACAGACTCCCCAGGCTTCCTATTCTTAGTCTTTGTAATGCTAACAATTTGAGATGGTGTATAGTTGTTTTGATTTTTATTTTCCTAACAGTTAATAATGTTGAACATCTTTTCTTGTGCTTCTTTGCCATCTGCACATTCTTTGGCAAAGTGTCCAAATTATTCACCTATTTAAAAAATTACTTAGGTCCATATTATAGAACTATGATAGGATACATTCTATGTGCAAACCTTTTATTAAATATCAACTTCACAAATACCTTTATGAAATATCAGCTTTGCAAATACCTTTTCTCAGTCTCTAACTTTTTTTTGACATCCTTTAAATGTGTTATTCAGAGAGAACAAACTAAAACTTTGATGAAGTTCAACTTTTTTTTTTCTCTAGTGAAGGGAGGTTTTACATCCTTCCTGAGCAATTTTTGTTAAAACTAAGGAAAAAAGGTGTCACAGTTAAGCTCCTAATGGGATGCTTGTACCCCATACTGGAGTGTTGATTTGAGTCCTGGTTACTCTGCTTCTGATCCAGCTTCCTGTGAATGCCTCCTGGGAGGCAGCAGAGGAGGGCTCAAGTGCTTGGGTCCCTGCCACACAAGTGGACGTCCTGGATGGAGTCCCTGGCTCCTGGCTTTGGTCTGGCCCAGCCCTGGCTATTGTGGGCATTTGTGGCGTGAACCAGCAGGTAGAAGATTGATGTGCCTCTCTTTCTATCTTCCTCTTTCTCTTTGTCACCCTGCCTTTCAAATAAATAAATATTTAAAAAACCAAGGACAATATTTTCTTACTTTTCAATAGGAGTCATGATTTATTGATGATGTGTCTTTTTCTTGTTATTAGGATGGCAGTGGTATCTCTGTGACTTTCCATATCTTAAGTGGCTGCAGAACCACACTGTAGCTTTTTAAACATCAATGGTGTTAAAGAAAAATTTTGACTACAAATAAAAATGTCAGTCAGAAATGAATGGAAAATTGAATCAAAAGAAGGCAATATAGCCCTAATCCAAAACTGAATTGAAAAAGCTGCAAGGATTGAAACTCTGTCCTTTCTTGGGTTGGCTGTATTTGGCATTCTTCTGTTTTTGCTTCTCAGACATCCATGTCTGTAGGGCATGAACAGCACAGCTTATCTGGGGTCTGGGCTAGGAGAAAGAGAAGCCTTGCTTCTAGTTGCCACAGCTGCCTTCGCGAGGGCAGATGAGAAAGGAACGCACAAAATTAAGACAAGGGTGAGGCAGCGGAACGGGCTCTCTTGGGAAGTTTGCAGATCTTCAGGGAAGGGGTACAAAGATCCTAAAGGATTATTGTGGCCCATGGTGCTGAGGGGTACCTCGTCCTAGTTCCAGACGATCTTAGCGGTTCCCCAGCCATCTCAGGGACTGTCACCTCGACCTTCTATATCCTGGGTTCTCCAAGGGTGGTCTGGGGAGTAGCAGCATCAGCGTACCCTGAGAGTTTGTTAGAAATGCAGAATCCCTAGACCCAATCCCTTGGAATTGGCTTTTTGAAAGATTCACTTATTTATTTGCAAGGCAGAGTTAGAGAGAGAGGGAGACACCCAGAGAGAAAGATCTTCCATCCGTTGGTTCACTTCCCAAATGGCTGGAATGGTTGGGGCTGGGGCTGGGCCAGGCTGAAGCCAGGAGCCAGGAGTTCATCCGGGTCTCCCACATAGGTGAAAGGGGCCCAAGCATTTGTGCCATCTTACCTTTGCAGATGCATTTAGCAGTGGAGCAGCCAGAACTCAAAGCAGCGCTTGTATTTGATGCTGGGGTTGCAGGCAGGCAGTGGCTGAACCTGCTGTGCTCCCGTGTGGCCCCAAAATTGGCATTTTAAAAAATATTTATTTGTTTATTTACTTGGAAGGCAGAGTAGCGTGCGAGCACACACACACACACACACAGAGAGAGAGAGAGAGAGAGAGAGAGAAAATGAGGGAGAGGGAGACACAGAGGGAACGAGAGAAAATCTTCCATACACTGGTTCATTCCTCCAAATGGCCACCAGCCAGATCTGGGCCAGGCTGAAGCCAGGAGCCAGGAATTCAATCCTGGCCTCCCACATGGGAGGCAGGGGCTCAGGCGCTCAGGCCATCTTCTGCCACCTTCCCAGGTGCATTAACAGGGAGTTGGATTGGAATCCAATATCCAGAACTTGAACTCGTGCTCTGATGTGGGATGCTGTGTCACAAGCCCTGGCTTAACCCACTCATCTACAATGCCCATCCCCAGAATCTGCACTGTAACAAAGTCCCCAGCGATCCTTATGCACTGGAATGTTTTACATAATCACTGTTTATACTTCTTTTTTTGTAGTCAACTGATTCTGTTCTTTTTTTTTTAACTTATTTAAGGCACACAAATTTTACGTATTTTATGTCTACAGATTTGAGAACAAAGTGATACTTCCCACCCTACCCTCCCTCCTGCCCACACTCCCACCCTTCTTCCTCTTCCCTCTCCTATTCCCACTCTGAATTTTTACAAAGATCTATTTTCAGTTTACCTTATACTCATAAGGTTAACTCTACACTAGGTAAAGGGTTCAACAAACAGGATGAAGGAAAAAACACTGTTCCTCAACAGTGGAGACCAGGGCTGCAGACAATCATCAAATCTTGAAATGTCCATTTCACTGCAATACATTGCATTTTAGGCACACTATGGCTTTGTTCTTAAGAGTGACATTAAAATCCTTCAAAGTCAAAATATCGTGAAGGGAACTCTACCTTCAGGGTCATCTAGGGTACAGTGCACAAACTAAGGCATATAAATGCATTTTCTGTTTAATGTATGCTATTTCATGGGACAATTATTCATAGACATATTTAAAGTTTCTTGTTTTTCAATGTCCTCTTTGAGCTTTCTATTCCAAGTACTCAAAGAACTGGACTCTGATAGCAGGGATTTTTCTGGTGTGTCTTCTTTTTAAGATTTTATTTACTTACGTGAAATGTAGACTTGAGAGAGAGAGAGAGAGAGAGAGAGGTCTTCCATCCACTGGTTCACTCCCCAAATGGCCACAATGGCTGGAGCTGAGCTGATCTGAAGTCAGGAACTTCTTCTGGGTCTCCCATGCAGGTGTAAGGACCCAAGGACTTGGGCCATCTTCTGCTGCTTTCCCAGGCCATAGCAGCTCTGAGCTGGATCAGAAGTGGAGCAGCTGGGACTAGAACTGGTGCCATATGGGATGCGGGCATTGCAGGTGGAGGATTAACCACAGCGCCAGTCCCGCTGTTTTGTCCTCTTTTAAGAGGAATCTAATCTTTGTGTTCCCACACCATATCCCAAGTCACATGTTGAAATCCAAGATTGTGAGATGGTATTGAGAGGTGGACACTCTGGGAAGTGATGAGATCCTGGAGGACAGGTCCCTAAATGATGGGACTGGGAGTGCTTATAAAAGAAGCCCTCGGGTCATGCTGAATCTCTCAGGGTCTTGACCCCAGACTTTCCAAATACCAGATCTTTGAGAAGTACCTTTCAGCTGTCTACCCCCCCTCCCCCCGCCCTGGTCTGTGTTATTCAGCTGTCGCAGCCCAGGTAGACTGACATGCCTCCAGGGTGAAGTCGTGAAGCCCTTGTGCAGGAGATGGGCGTGAACTGTCCATAGACCATCAAGGGTAGAATCGTTCCTGGCGAAGAATGAAGATGGGTGAGAAGCAGCATGGGTCAGAGCCAGTCCCGTGGACTGACAGCTGTTTGGGAGGTTCCCTACAGGATTCCTTATGTCACCTCTGTACTGCTGCACAGGGACAAACAAATGAACACACGCGGCTGGGCAGCAGCGCCTACGACCCGCACCCTGCTGCTCCCCTTGGCAGAAGAGGGTTTGAAGCTGGCTCCACTTTGTGTGCAGCAGATGCTGTCCCCTTTGTGTCCTTGTCCTCTTTGGCTCCTGCTGTAGAGTTGATTTGAAAACTCCTAACAGCCAGCCTGGCTCCATACACAAGGCTCAGCTCCGAAGATTGAGTTGACAGCCAATTGTCACCACCGATTGCTTTGCTGACAGCGCTCTCATGGTTATTTTTTTTCCTGAGAGTTCCTTAATCAGAGGAAATGATATTGGGTGCCATCCAATCAGCCCCTTGTTGGATATTATTACATTTGTAGACGACTGAGGAGACATTTGGGTTTCTTCTTCTTCCTCTCCTTCTCCTCCTTCATCATCTTCTTCTTCAGACTTATTTATTTATTTGAAAAGCTGAGTTACAGACAGAGAGAAGGAGTGAGAGAGAGAGAGGTCTTCCATCCACTGGTTCACTTCCCAGTTGGCTGCAATGGTTGGAGATGGGCTGATCCAAAGTCAGGAGTCAGGAGCTTCTTCTGGGTCTCCCATGTGGGTGCAGGGGCCAAGCACTGGGGCCATCCTCCACTGCTTTCCCAGGTGCGTTAGCAGGAAGCTGGATCAGAAGTGGACTCAAACTGGTGCCCATATGGGATGCCAGCATTGCAGGCGGCAGCTTGACCCGCGACGCCTCAGCATAGCCCCAGGTTTGTTCTTGCCAAGCTAGCGTGTGGTTTGCAGCCAGTGGCATAGTGTGCCTGGCAGAGCAGTGGTACCCGCTGAATTCTGGGCCCACTGGCCAGGCAAGACCATCCTGCATGAGCAGCCTGAGTCCAAAGTCTCCAAACTCCTGCACCACACCTCACAGTGGCCTTGGCTCTGATAGATATGACTGTTCTGCTTTCTGAAATGAGATACTTCAGGATTTCTTTGATATTTACCTTTCTGGCTAACAGAGAGAGAGAGAAACAGAGACAGAGACAGAGAGAGAGAGACAGAGACAGAGAGAGATTTCTCTATGGGGCAGTAGGATAGGCCTGGGGATGGTTCCTGTTGGGTGAAGCTTTCGAGGTGGTTCCCATACAGTACAGAGAGAGCTCAACACATTATTTTAACTGATAGGAAGAATAATCTTAAATTGTGAACTATTTTGAGTTATAAAGGGAACTTGAAGAGTTCTACAACTCTGAAATCTACAAAATAACTTCTATCAGCTGATTTTAGAGAATTCTCCTTTCTGAAGCCACCTTCTTCAATGCTCTGTGTTGGAATAGCACATGCACACTTTATGTGTTTGCTTGCACATAAGCTAGGTGTGGGAGTTTTCAAAATCAGATTGTCAACTGAGTCTGGACCCTTCTAATCCCCCCTTAATGGCATTCATTCATTGCATTAAAGGTTTATTGAGCCCCTGGGGCCCCTGGGGCTTACCAAAGCAGCAGGAGACAGTCCCTGCCTTCAAGGAACTTGCATTCTGGTTGGGAAGTTAGCATCGCCCGCGGATCCCTGCTGCCTTCCACGGAGATTCCACCTGTCCCTAAGGCTCTCAGACTGAGCAAACAATGAAGGGAGGCAGGGTGTGCATACGTGTGTGTGTGTGTGTGTGTGTGTGTGTATTGTGGAGTGATGGCGTAAGGATTGGCCACTGAGGTGGACAAAGTGGTTGCTGGAGAGGTGAATGAGTGGAGTGGAGGACTCCGTGAGGTCCACAAGGACCTGGAGAGCAGGTGAGGGGCAAGGGGGCGTGGCCACGGAGTCTTGTCTGCGTTTCCTGGAAGAATTTGACTTTGCTTGACAGAAGGGTGCTGGACAGTTACATTTTCTTTTGTGTCTTCCTCAGCTTTTGTTCCACTGAGGGTCTCATACCTGCTTCCAAGTATTTCCTAAAGAACCTGGGCTCATTCACAGGGAGGTGATATATTTCAGTGATCACACTGCCTTTACACTTACAGAAATGATGAACTGTTCACTGGTTTGGGTACGTGGGACCGCCAACGTGATTGCTATGATGGTAAAAACACATCACGTCCATGGTGAAGAAGCTCCTGTCATCTGATGATTGGCCATTACTTTTTTAAATTTATTTATTTTTATTTAATAAATGTGAATTTACAAAGTGCAACTTTTGTATTGTTGTGGCTCCCCACCCCCAACCTCCCTCCCTCCCACGGCCCTCCCCTCTCCCACTCCCCCTCCCATCCCGCCCTTCATCGAGTTTCATTTTCAATTACCTTCATATACAGAAGATCAACTTAGTATACAGTAAGCAAGGATTTCAACAGGCTGCCCTCACACAACCACACAAGGTATAGGGTATTGTTCGACTAGTAGTGTTGTTTTTAAGTTTCATAGTTAAACACATTAAGGACAGAGATCCTACATGGGGAGCATGTACCCAGTGACTCCCGTTGTTGATTTAACAATTGGCACTCTTATTTATGACATCAGCAATCACCCGAGGCTCTTGCTATGAGCTGTCTAGGCTATGGAAGCCCCTTGAGTTCACCAACTCTGAATTTGTTTAGTCAAGGCCTTCCTCCCTTCAGAGAAAGGCGCCTCCCTCCTTGATGGCCTGTTCCTTCTTCTGGGGTCTTGTTCACCAGGATCTTTCATTTAGATCGTTTTTTGCCACCGTGTCATGGCTTCCCATGCCTGTGAGACTCTCATGAACCTTTTAGCCAGATCTGAATGTCCCAAGGGTTGATTCTGAGGACGGAGTGCTGTTTTGGGCATTTGCCATTCTATGAGTCTGCTGTGTGTCCTGCTTCCCCCGCAGGATCATTCTCTCCCTTTTAATTCTATCCTTCATCGTTTGCTGACACTGGTCTTGTTTGTGAAATCTCTTCGACACTTACCCTATCTTTTTGATCAGTTGTGTATTTATACTTATCACTTTACCAAGTGTGCTGGCATTGGTACCTGCCTCCTTGGTAAGACTGAGCTGAAATCCCCTGGCACATTTCTAGTTCCACCATTGGAGGTAAGTCTGAGTGAGAATGTGCCATCCTATATATCTCCTCCCTCTCTTATTCCCACTCCTATGTTTAACAGAGATCACTTTTCTGTTAATTTTAAACACCTAAGAATGATTGTGCATTGATTACAGAGTTCAACTAGTGGTCTTATGTAGAACAAACAGAGCAACAACAACAACAACAACAACAACAAAAATACTAAAAGGAATAAAATAGTAAGTTGTTCCTCAACAGTCTAGACAAGGGCTGATCATGTCATTGTCTCTCATAGTGTCCATTTCACTTCAATGGGTATCATTTTAGATGCTCGTTTAGTTGCCATTGATCAGGGAGAACATATGATATTTGTCCCTTTTGGACTGGCTTATTTCACTCAGCATGATGTTTTCCAGCTTCTTCCATTTTGTTGTAAATGCCCGGATTTCTTTTCTTTTTTTTTTCTTTTTCTTTTTTTTTTTTTTTACTGCTGTATAGTGTTCCATAGAGTATATATCCCATAGTTTCTTTATCCAGTCATCCGTTGATGGACATTTAGGTTGATTCCATGTCTTAGCTATTGTGAATTGAGCTGCAATAAATATTGAGGTGCAAATGGCTCTTTTTTTCTCCCCTTTAATTCCATTTGGGTATATTCCAAGGAGTGGGATGGCTGGGTCCTGTGGTAGTGCTATATTCAGGTTTCTGAGGACTCTCCAAACTGTCTTCAATAGATAGTGGCTTGACCAGTTTGCATTCCCACCAACAGTGGGTTAGTGTCCCTTTTTCCCCACATCCTTGCCAGCATCTGTTGTTGGTTGATTTCTGTATGTAAGCCATTCTAACTGGAGTGAGGTGAAACCTCATTGTGGTTTTGATCTGCATTTCCCTGATGGCTAGGGATCCTGAGCATTTTTTCATGTGTCTGTTGGCCATTTGGATTTCCTCTTTTGAAAAATGTCCGTTAAGGTCCTTGGCCCATTTTTCTATTGGGTTGTTTGTTTTGATTCTGTGGTGTTTTTTGATCATTTTATAGATTCTAGTTGTTAATCCTTTATCTGTTGTGTAGTTTGTGAATAACGTCTCCCATTTTGTTGGTTGCCTCTTCATTTTCCTGACTGTTTCCTTTGCTATAAAGAAACTCTTCAATTTTAGGTAATCCCATTTGTTTATTTTATCTTTGATTACCCGTGCCTCTGGGGTCTTCTCCAGGAATTCTTCTCCTGTTCCAATATCTTGAAGGGTTTCCCCTATGCTCTCAATTAGTTTCATGGTGTCGTGGCGCATGTCTAGTTCTTTGATCCATGTTGAGTGGATTTTTGTATAAGGTGTAAGGTAGGGGTCTTGCTTCATACTTTGACATGTGGACATCCAGTTTTCCCAGCACCATTTGTTGAAGAGGCTGTTCTTGTTCCAGGGGTTGGTTTTGTTTGGATTGATCTCCGGTGTTTCCATTCTGTTCCATTGGTCTATCCATCTGTTTTTGTACCAGTACCAGGCTGTGTGTTTTTTTTTTTGACAGGCAGAGTGGACAGTGAGAGAGAGAGAGACAGAGAGGTCTTCCTTTTGCCGTTGGTTCACCCTCCAATGGCCGCCGCGGCCGGCGCGCTGCGGCTGGTGCACCACGCTGATCCGATGGCAGGAGCCAAGAGCCAGGTGCTTCTCCTGGTCTCCCATGGGGTGCAGGGCCCAAGCACCTGGGCCATCCTCCACTGCACTCCCTGGCCACAGCAGAGGGCTGGCCTAGTACCAGGCTGTTTTGATTATAACTGCCCTGTAGTATGTCTTGAAGTCTGCAATTGTGATGCCTCCGGCCTTGTTTTTATTGTAAAGGATTGCTTTAGCTATTCTCGGTCTCCTGTTTCTCCATATGAATTTCAGCATCATTTTTTCTAGGTCTTTGAAGAATGACTTTGGTATTTTGATGGGTATTGCATTAAACTTGTAAATTGCTTTTGGGAGAATGGACATTTTGATGATATTGATTCTTCCAATCCATGAGCATGGCAGGTTTTTCCATTTTTTTGTGTCGTCTTCTATTTCTTTCTTTAGTGTTTTGTAATTTTCATCATAGAGGTCTTTGACCGCCTTGGTTAAATTTATTCCAAGGTACTTTATTGTTTTTGTGGCTATTGTGAATGGAATTGATCTTAGAAGTTCTTCCTCGGCCTTGGCATTATCTGTGTATACAAAGGCTGTTGATTTCTGAGCGTTGACTTTGTATCCTGCTATTTTACCAAACTCCTCTATGAGTTCCAGTAGTCTCTTATAGGAGTTTATTAGGTCCCCTATATATAGTATCATGTCATCTGCAAACAGGGATAGTTTAACTTCCTCCTTTCCCATTTGTATCCCTTTAATTTCTTTTTCTTGCCTGATGGCCCTGGCTAACACTTCTAGGACTATATTGAATAGCAATGGTGAGAGTGGGCATCCCTGTCTGGTGCCAGTTTTCAATGGAAATGCCTCCAACTTTTCCCCATTCAATATGATGCTGGCCATTGGTTTATCATAGACTGCCTTAATTGTGTTGAGGAAGCTCCTTCTAACCCCAATTTGCTTATGGTTTTCATCAAAGGGTGTTGTATTTTGTCAAATGTTTTCTCTGCATCTATTGAGATAACCTTATGATTTTTGTTTCTCAATTTATTAATGTGATGTTTTACATTGATTGACTTTCGAATATTGAACCATCCCTGCATACCAGGGATAAATCCCACTTGGTCCGGGTAAATGATCTTTCTGATGTGCAGTTGGATTCGGTTTGCCAGAATTTTGTTGAGTATTTTTGCATCTATGTTCATCAGGGAGATAGGTCTGTAGTTTTCTTTCTCTGTTGTGTCTTTTCTGGGCTTAGGAATTAAGGTGATATTGGCTTCGTAGAAAGAATTTGGGAGGATTCCCTCCCTTCCAATCGTTTTGAATAATTTGAGAAGAACAGGGGTTAGTTCTCTAAATGTCTGGTAAAATTCGGCGGTGAAGCCATCTGGTCCTGGGCTCTTCTTTTTTGGTAGTGCGTTTATTACTGATTCAATTTCTTCCATGGTTATGGGTCTGTTTAGATTTTCTATATCTTCATGGCTCAGTTTAGGAAGGTTGTATGTGTCCAGAAATCTATTCATTTCTTCCAGGTTCCCCAATTTGTTAGCATATATCTCTTTGTAGTGGTTTCTGATGATTTTTTTTTTATTTCTGTTGTGTCTGTTGTTACATTTCCATTTCTATCTTTGATTTTACAGATTTGGGTCTTCTCTCTCCTTTTTTTGGTTAGTTGGGCCAATGGTGTGTCAATTTTGTTTATTTTTTCAAAGAACCAGCTCCTGGTCTTGTTGATCTTTTGTATTTTTTTTTTTTGGGAGGGGGGTTTCAATTCTGTTTATTTCTTCTCTGATCTTTAGTATTTCTTTCCTCCTTCTGGATTTGAGCTTGATTTGCTGCTGTTTTTCTAAATCCTTGAGGTGCATGGAGAGTTCATTTGTTTGGTTCCTTTCCAGCTTCTTGATGTAGGCACCAATTGCTCTAAACTTTCCTCTTAGCACTGCTTTTGCTGTGTCCCACAGGTTTTGATAGGTTGTGTTATCATTTTCATTTGTTTCTAGAAATCTTTTGATTTCTCTTTTAATTTCTTCGATGACCCACTGTTCATTTAGGATCATGTTGTCCATTCTCCATATGTTTGCATATGGTGTAGAGATTCTTGGGTTGTTGATTTTGAGTTTCACTGCGCTATGGTCTGAGAAGCTGCATGGTATAGTTTCAATTTTTTTGAATTTGTTGAGGCTCCCTTTATGGCCTAGCATATGGTCAATCCTAGAGAATGTTCCATGTACTGGAGAGAAATACGTGAACTCTGTGTCTGTGGGGTGGAAGGTTCTGAAGATATCTATTAGGTCTATTTGGTCTATAGCGTCAATTAGCTCTGTTGTTTTCTTGTTGAATTTCTGTCTGGTTGATCTGTCCATTGGTGAGAGTGGGGTGTTGAAGTCCCCTGTCACTATTGTATTTGAATCTATATCTCCCTTTAAATCCTTTAGTAATTCTTTCAGGTAGCCAGGCGCCCTGTAATTAGGTGCGTATACATTTATAATAGTAATGTCTTCCTGTTGGATAGGTCCTTTAATCATTATATAGTGCCCTTGTCTGTCTCTTTTAATAGTTTTTATGTTAAAGTCTATTTTATCTGATATTAGGATGATTGGCATTACTTTCAAATGAAGGAAAACTGTTGTCTCTAGAAAGTTCTTGAGTACATGAGCCACCATGTAGAAGACCTGGGTGAAGCTCCTGGCTACTGACTTTGGCCTTGATCGTTGAGACCATTTGGGGAGTGAAATGTAGAATGGAAGATCTCTGGCTCTCCCTCATTGTAAATCTTTTTAACAAAATAAATAAAAAGCTGAAACATTATGATGGCATACTTGCTCTATTTTTTCAAAAAAGATTTATTTAGTTGAAAGGCAGAGTAACAGAGAGAGAAAGGGAGAGACAGAGAGAGAGAGAACTTTCATTTGCTGGTTCACTCTCCATATGGCTGTAATGGTCAGGGCTGGACCAGGCTGAAGCCAGGAGCCAGGAGTTTCTCCCAGGTCTCCCATGTGCATGCAGGGACTGAAGCACTTGGGCCATCTTCTGCTGCTTTCCCAGGTGCATTAGCAGGGAGCTGGATCAGAAGTGGAGCAACCTGGGCTTGAGCTGGTGCCCATATGGGAGGCCGGCCGCTCAGGCAGTAGCTTAACCTGCTGCTCCACAACGCCAGCCCCAGTCTTTATTCTCATATCTTCTACTTGACTTGCTGGTCGCTGGGACCCTGCACACCGTGAGTCCTTGGAGATGGTGTCTTCTGTCTGTATTGGTTAACTCAGGAGCTGGACCAGGGCTGGGAGCCCTGGAGCGCCTCATGGCAGTGTGGCTACATGTAGCACGTGGGTCCTGTGTGCAGTGCCTATGGCTCAGCAGGCTCTGTTCTCATGCACATTTTCTCAGGGAGTGTTTTAGAATTCCCTCAGCTGTATCCCAGACACGACAGACTGGACCAGAATCACGTAGTTACCATGGCATCCGCAGATAGCCCTTAGAAGCTTGCCGACTTCTCCAGACTGAAAGATGGTAAACTTCTCTGATAGAACATTTTCCACCTTATGGGCTGAGAAGAGGAGCTATATTTATCCGGGACAGCAAATCTGATTTTCAAAACTTCTCTCAAGTGTCGTCTTTTAGAAGATCTTTGCTGGTTTATGTGCTTCGACTTGTGGCAGCTTTTCTTTCCTCTTTGATCTTTTTAAATCCCCTGGAAGTAGGCAGGACCCTAGCTAAGACATCCCTTTCTTTTTCAGACAAGAGTTGAAGCAATTGAGTGTCAGGGAAGCCTTATTTCAGGGAGATGGAAGCAAAAATGGGTCTACAGCAAATGAAGTCACAGAGTGGCCCTCTACAGGTGACCTCTCCATCAGACACCATTCTCTGTTTTTTTGAAGGTTTGTTTATTTGAAAGGCAGAGTTACAGAGAGAGAGAGAGAGAGAGAGAGATTGAGAGAGATCTTCCATCCGATGGTTCACTCCCCAGATAGCTGCAGCAGCCAGAGCTGCGCTGATCCCAAACCAGGAGCTAGGAACTTCTTCAGTCTCCCCCATGGGCACAGGGGACCAAGCACTTGGGCTATCCTCCGCTGCTCTCTCAGGAGCATTAGCAGGGAGCTGGATCGGAAGTGGAGCAGCGGGGACTGGAACCGGGTGCCAGCCACCTGCTATGCCACAGTGCCGGCCCCAAGTTCTTTTTTTTTTTTTTTAATAAATTTTATTGTGTACCTATGAGGTTTAGGATACATGCAGATAGCAAAATGGCTGCCACAGTGACTCAGCCAAACACAGCTGTCATCTTGCATACTGACAAGAGCAGCTGAAATCTACTCAATTAACAACCTTCCTGATACAATGCAGCTTGGATTTTGTTAACTTTAGTCCTCAGTGGTACACCAGGCCCGGGAACTTGTTGGTTCTCCACAGCTGCTACCTGTAGCCTTTGCCTCCGTTTGTTTCCCCCTTTCCCTTCCCCCACTCCGGCAATCACTGTTTATTCCTGCATAGCTGAATGCTCTCTCACTCTTTCGCTCTCTCGCTCTCTCTTGCTCTCTCTCGCTCCCCCTCTCTCCCTCTCTCTCCCCCTCTCTGCCCCCCGTCCCCCTCTCTCCCTCCCTGTCCCCCCCATCCCCCCGTTTAAATGTTCCACATCTAAGTGAGCTCCTGCAATATTTTTCTTTCTGGTGACACAGTTCTTTGATGTTAATCTAATTCTCATTACTTGTTCACTCCAAAGCAAAACGGCTTAGATGGCGGCAAGGACAGCTTTTTACGCGGTCTCGTTGTCTGATGGCTTTGGTTAATGGAGAGGTCTGCGGACCACCAGCTTTTTGCCTTAGAGGAGCCAGTCGGGGCCTGCTGCAGTCATCAGTTTCCATCACTTGGCATTTGTGTAGTACTGAGTTCAAAGCACTTTTGCCCCCACTGTTACTTGAACTGTAAGCTGAGAGACAATTTCCTTTCATTTCCTTTTGTTTTGAATGAGGGGATTGAGGGGATGTGGGAGCAAAACCTCACCTCTTGCCTTTTAGAGTTCCTGAGAATTAAATTGACAGAATACAGATTAAGAACATGAATTCAATGGGCTGGTGCTGTGGCTCACCAGGCTAATCTTCCACCTGCGGTGCTGGCACCCCGGGTTCTAGTCCCAGTCAGGGCGCCAGATGCTGTCCCGGTTGCTCCTCTTCCAGTCTAGCTCTCTGCTGTGGCCTGGGAAGGCAAATCCTTGGGCCTTGCACCCGCATGGGAGACCAGAAGGAAGCACCTGGCTCCTGGCTTTGGATCGGCGCAGCGCGCCTGCCATAGCAGCTATTTGGGTCTCTCTCACTGTCTAACTCTGTCAAAAACAAAAACAAACAAACAAAAAAACACATGAATTCAAGTCATGCAGTAGTTCCCCCCTTATCTGCAGTTTTACTTTCCATGGTTTCGGTTATCTGCATTCAACCCTGGTCCAAAATATTAAATGGAAAATTCCAGAAATAAACAGTTCATTAGTTTTAAATAACTTTTTTTTAATCACAGTATGTTGTTTTAACTACTATAAAGTTTTGCTTCCCCATATATCTTCAAGCCTCTCATTCAAAAGAAAAAAAAGGAAATGAAAGAGAAATCTGTCTTTGTACTTCTAGGTCATTGCTACCCCTTATAGTTGCAATAACAATGGGTGTGAAAGTACTTTATTATTAGTTGCTGTTAATCTCCTCATGTGCCTACTTATACATTACATTTTTATTATACGTGTGTATGTATTAGGACTGCATAGTTAGTCTACATGGGGTTTGGCGCTATCTGTGGATATTCAAGCATCCTGGAATGTCCTAGGAAGCACCCCCCACCAGCAAGGGGGGCTACTGTACAAGTTTTATGGGTCAGGAGTGCATTCATGAGGAAGGGAGACCCAAAGAAGCAATTGGAGTTTGTCAGTTTCACAGAGAATTGAACAAAGAATGGCCATGTGTGAAATCTGACAAGGCAGAGGGGCCCAGGCCGCAGCAGGTAGTTGGGTGGAGAAGTGACAGGAAAGGTAGGAGCTGGTTTAACAAGCTGTGTGGTGCAGGCCTGACTTCTCCTTCCTGTCCCTGAGGCTAAGAACAATGTGACTTTCCTTCTGCTATGTGGAGGACATCTTTTAAAACATTATAAAAAATAATTCATTTATTTGAAAGAGGGGGGGAGGAGAGACAGACATTTTCTATCTGCTGGCTCATTCCTAATTGGCCACAACAGCCAGGGCTGGTCCACTCCAAAGCAGAAGCTGGGAGCTCCATCTGGCTCTCCCCCATGGTGGCAGGGGCCCAAGCACTTGGGTCATCTCCCATTGCTTTCGCAGGCACATGAGCAGGAGCTGGATCGCAAGTGGAGCAGCTGGAATTCCAGCTGGAGTTCCTGTATGGGATGTTGTTCGCATTGCAAGCAGTGGCTCAGCCTGGAGTGCCACAGCAGAGGCCCGGAGGGCATCTCTCTCGTGGGCTTATCATCCCCTGTGTTTATGAGCTAGGAAGAAGGTTAGCATGGTCTTCTTGCACCTGCTGTTTTTCTAAGTGCTTCAGCAATATGCCACAGCAGCGCAGTTGTGGGGTGGTGCGTTCTTAACTCCCTCAAGGGCAGAAAGATGATGTCTCCTTTAAGAATCCTTTCTTCCAGGAGTCACACCTGGGGCTAGAACCTGCCCTTCCGGTCTGTGGCTTGGACTGTGAGAGTGAGAAGAGAACCACAGCTTGTCTGGCCCCCAGACCTGACTTTTGCTTCCTTGAAGGTGGAGGTCATCTTCTATTATCGATGGCTGATTTCCATAGGGCCTGGCACACAGGAAGTACTCAGTTAACATTTTTTGGTAAGATATGATGATGTCAGCATTTTCGTCTCTGCCTCTCCCCTTTTACATATGCAGCAGCACAAACAATGTTAAATATAAAGAATTAGATCTAAGGGACGGCATTGGGGTTATGCTGTTGCGTATGATGCCAGCATCCCCTATTGGAGTGCTTGTTCGAGTCCTGGCTGCTCTGCTTCCAATCCAGCTTCCCACCAACGTGCCTGGGAAAGTAGCAGAAGATGGCCCGAGCCCCTGCCACCCATGTGGGAGATCTGGATAGAGCTCTAGTCCCCTGGCTTCAGCCTGGCCCAGACCTGGCTGCCTTGGTCATTTGGGGAGTGAACCAGTGGATGGAACATTTCTCTTTTCCTCTCTCTTTCTCTCCCTTTCTCTATTACTCTATCTTTCCAATAAATATATAAGTGAATAAATGAATCTTTGAAAAATAATTATATCTAACATAACTAGGCAGCATATGGGGATGCATGGGGTTTCAGTCCATCAGACGTACTGGGTGAAAGCGTTGAACTGAGCTGGGGAAAGCTGTAGGGAGGCTGAAAATGGAGCTCCTACCTTCAGAGAGCGGAGAAACAGACTTCGCGCCGTGGAAGGGCGGAGGAAGGGTTGCTCTTGGGATGTCTCACGCCTGGAAAGTCAAGCCGGGCGCCGGCCGTGCGCGGCGGGAACTCTCGAGCCGAGAGGGAGGAGGAAGCGGACCCACGCTGCTGTCATTTTCTTCGTTGGCTTCTATAATTACCTATACGGTTTCGAGTGCTTTCAGGCAAGAATCTAAATTCAGTCACTGGTCCAGGGATGACTCATTCTCATTAACTGGAATAGAACTTGAACTTTGACAAAGCTTCAGTTGGCTCTTTGCTTTAAATAGTCAAGCAATTATGCTCTAACTTCGCATCCATAAACAATCGTTTCCATCCTTATCTCTGCTGGAGTTATTCTTTTCCACGTCCTCTAGGGTAATGATTTTCAAGGTTCTGTCCTCAAAAAAAGGTAAATTAATTAAAAAACAAATCAACAAACCAACAAAACAGCTGAAGGATCCACTGCTGAGATTCCGACTCAGGGGCCTAGAAAGCTGTTCTTTGTTATCATCAACATTTTATTTTGGAATAATTTTATATTTACAAAGAAAAATTACAAAGATGGTACAGAGAGTGCGTTTGTTTCCTTCATTTAGTGGCCCCTGATGTTAACTCCTTTGATAACCATAATCATCTGTCAAAATGAATAAATTACCATTGATGCAATGTGGCCGAGTTCGTAGACTATTTAGATTTCTCAAGTTTTTCCACTAATGTCCTTTTCTGGTCCGGTTCAGGATCTCACGCTACATTGAGTCATTGTGTTTCCTCAGTCTGCTTGTCATAGTTTCAGTTTTCTTTGAATCTGCAGTTTGAATCAGCTGCTTGATTCAATACCCCTTGTCTCCCCAAGGCAGGGGACAGACTCGGGGTGCCCCTCACAGTGCCTGGGGGGCTCTGCCTCTCCCGAGCAGCACCCCGTGATCCTGTATCTGTTGTGGACCCTGTAGGCCACAGAGCCCCATTCTGGAGGATTCTGGAGAGAATTCCACAGAGAGCTGTTTGCAGAGGTGTAGACAGGGTTAAGGGCTGAGGGTTGTGAAGACAACCAGGAGCTATCTACAGAAAGAAGCTCTTACTCTTTTTGGGAGAGGACAGGAGCAGGTGGGGCCACGGTCACATGTGCATACAGGCCTCTCATCACCACGTCTGTTCCCAGGGCTTCACTCACCTGCGGCCCACTGCAGCCTGGATACGTTGATGGGAAAATTCCAGGAGTTTTAAACTGAGCGTTGTCCTGAGTAGCATGAGGAAGCCTGGTGCCACGCTGCCCTCTGTCCTGCCGGGAGTGTGAACCAGGCCTTTGTCCAGAGTTTCCACGCCATGTACATGACCTGTCCGTTAGGCAGTTAGCAGCTTTCTTGGTGCTCACGTCGACTCCTGAGTGTTGCAGTGCTTGTGTGCAAGCAACCCTTGTAGTATACACAGGGTTCAGTGTTGCCCGTAGTCTCACTGGGTATTTGGGGGCCACCCCCTGTGCAAGCAGAGACACTGCTGTTCCCGGAGAGCCCGCGCTGCCAGCACTTCGAGGCTGTGACGTGTGAGGACAGGAGGAAGCCTGGTCCTGCACTTCATCTCCTCTGCCGTGCCTCTCCTGCTGCTGCTGCCCCGCGGTCGGACTCAACAGGAAGTCAGGGGCAGGGATGGGATGATTCAGATCCTAGGCAGACAAGGGAGAGCAGGGAGGGGAACGGATCTGAGAAGGGCTTGAGGTGAGAACAACTAGCACCATGTCCAAGCCATTAGATTAGTTAGTTGGGTCTGGATTAAACCTTGATCTCTGCTTATTCACTCATAGCTCTGTGTTATTTGAAATTTATTGTTTCATACTAAAGAAGGGCCAATACATTTTAAAATAAGATGTCTTTATTTATTTGAAAGTTACAGAGAGAGAAGGAGAGATACAAAGAGGATGAGAGATCTTCCATCTGTTGGTTCACTTTCCAGATGGCTGCAACTGCTGGGACTGGGCCAGGCTGAAGCCAGGAGCCAGGAGATTCATCTGGGTCTCCCACATGGGTGCAGGGGCCCAGGTACTTGGGCCATCATCTGCTGCTTTCCCAGGCCATTAGCAGGGAGCTGGATCAGAAATGGAGCAGCTGGGACACAAACCAGCACCCACAGCATTGTAGATGATTGGCTTAACCTACTACACCACAATGCTGCCCCCCCAATAAATATTTTTAATATTTAATGTTTAATACTGGAAACTGTATACTTTATCAACTAGTCAAAAATTCAAGACATATTAATTTTGTGAGCTAATGCTATGAAGAAAGAAGTCAGCAGCTTCCAGCTAAATGAGTGAACATTTAGACTGAAGAAGAGAAATGGCATCTGAGATATGGTTTTAGAATTGATAACAGATTTCAAAGTGGCCTATATTACCGATATGATTTCATTAAAACAGTGCATTTTCTCCATTTTGTTGTTAAGTCTAGATTTTAAAAAGAATAATGGCTGCGTTTTCTGCAAACTAAACTCTGGGCACCAAAAAAAAAAGATTCAGAAAAGGTCTTCAAAGGAACACCATCTCGGGTAGAAAATAGCTCATTGCTGTCAAGTGTCCTCGGGACCTATGGGAAATCACCAGTCTTGAGAACTGCACTATCCTGGGCTTTATCCAGGGTGGGGTGGCTGGGTGAGATGCTTTTCTCCTTCATTTCAAATGAGGAGTTGGAATTAGAAAGGAGGGATTAGAAATTAGCTATATCTTATGATTTTTGACATTAAATACTTCACATTTGCCCAAACAGAAGGCTTTGGTGGAGGTGTGTTTTGCTCATGCATATTTTTCACACGGGCTTTTGTGTTTGCTCATCGGGAAAGGGGCACATCTATGTTTATTTTGAAGAGCAGTTGTGTTAGGGTCTTTTCAGGAAATAGAATTTACTCCAGAGGATTTGAATGAAGAGAATTTCATGAGGGGACAAGTGCAGGCCTACAGGGACAAACAAGGCGTGATCTGGTACCCAGACAATAGTAGCAGTGGTATCTTAGTCTATTGTCTGTTGCTGTGACAAAATACCTGAGACTAGATGAATGAATAAGGAGAGGGAATGGACTTCTGGCAGTTCTGGAGGCCAGAGATTCCAAGTGCATGGTGCAGGAATCTTCTCAGCCTCTGGTGAGGGCCCTCTGGCTGCCTAGTAACACGGCAAAGGGCGTGACGAGGCAAGACAGAATAAAGGTGCTAGTGCAAGTCTCTATTCCTCTTATGAAGCCACCAATGCCATCAGGGGGCCCTCACAATCGTAACCTCCTCTACTGATCACTATCTGCCAAAGACCTCAGCTCCAAATACCGTTCATTTGAGGATGTTTCTATCACTTGAACCTAACAGCACCCAATGAAACCATAACAAGTGCAAACCAGTGGCATCCCCAGGTCAAAGGGACAGGAGGAGACAACAGTGGCATCCAGCAAGGATATCCTCATGGACAAAGGGCCACTCAGAAGCCAGAGCTGGGAAGGCTCAAGCTGTTCTCTCTCCCAAGAAACAGGAAGAGAGCAGGGAGAGCAGCTTCCATCGCCCTCCTCCCACCTTTCCACTTTGGGCTGGGGCCTCCCATTCATCAAACCCAGCAGAAGCTGGGGGCATGGAAATGAGGATGACAAAGGGGGCACGGTAGACGTGAGCAGGGAATACCAGCAGAATGCCCGTGCGATTGAGCCTGCAAAATGATTGCCTGTGAGATCAGGTTTGGAGGAAGTGCAAGGTAGATGCATTAAACTAAAGAACAAATCCATTTTATTTAAGAGCCAGCTTTCCTGCTTTAAAATGACTTCCTATTCGTCTAAGCCTGCTCCGAAGGCTTAATGTATAAAGATCTTATTTTTCTTGCATTTTCTAAGCCTCACTGTGTGGTGAGAAAGGTGTTGACCACTAATGACACAGAGCCTGAATTTGACCTCCACGGCCCCTGAGGCAGAGGGCTCCAGCATAGTTTGTTGCCACAACTGGCATTTTCAGAATTAAAAATGGCCACCACGGGCTGCATGCTTTTATTATCCTAATGGGTTATTTCTGTTGCAGCTAAATGTAATTACTAAATAATCATTTCCAGTTGTTCATTGATTATTTGTACATGAATTATTTAATGAAAATGGACCCAAATGACCCAGTGGTAGAAAGAGCCGTTTCTGGGAAAAGCATTCACTCCAAGCCCATCCCTCAATTGTAGTTTATTTGAAGAGAAAGGCAAACAACGCAGCAATCTTAAATGCGTCTGGCATCTTTAACCAAATCTCATCCCAGGATCGTTTAAGAGAGAGACAGCGGAGCTGAAAATAGACTGGCGGCTGCAGTCTCTGAGCAGGGACTGGAAGTGTTTGCTTTACCTGGGGGTTTTCAGTGAGTGACAAGGCGGCGGTGACCTGCCGTCTGCGTTCCTGGGAGAAGGCGTTGGTGTTCGATCTTCCTTTTCCTGCGGACAGCCCTGAAAAGCTTTGCAGCCAATCTTGACGCATGCTGCCGGGAAAGCTCACCAGCTCCCAAGTGTTGCGAGGTGTTTGTCCGATCTAACTGGATTTCTCCTTCCCATATTTGTACAGGATTCTTGGGCAAAGCTTTCTTTGTCTAAAAGACTCTAGAAAAACCAGTAATATAATAGAACCATACTCCTTAGCAGATTTTCGTTATGTGTTAAGTTGGTTGACCCCATTACCAGGATTGACTGTTTTCCATTGTCTTCAGCCATCTTGGCTGCCCTCTTTATGTCTTAAAAATGTTAGGAGAAAAGTTCAAACAATAGCTTTGCACTCTAGGGGTCCATTGGCTTAACTAATGCTCAAGGGTCTTTGACTCTCAGGGCTTAAATGAGTTTAATTGAAATGTTGAGCAAAGCTGAAAAAACAAATCTGTGTATCCTGCCTTATGAAAAAAATGCCTTGGTTTTAAGTAGCTAGAATCAATAAACTGATTGTAGTTACTCATCCTAAATCGATACCAAGACCTTCTTTGTTCCTATGGAGCTGACCTGTGCAAGGTGTTAAGGCAGGTTGGTCGCGGTTGATGTGATACTGTGCTGCTTGCTTTAACCCAAGTTAAGAAGCTGACCCAAGATCATGGGCGTTGGTGCTGATGTGGTAGCAATCTCTGTCCTTCGCAACCGTCCCTGTCCATGTCACAGTCATTTTCCGGACCACTGTGGCGATAAACAACGATGCATCCTGAGCGCCCGGCCTTCCACGTTCCCTTGGGGTTGGCTGTCACCATGGTCTCTTCTAGCTCTGCAGGACACAGCCACTTCCTTCCCTGCCGTCCCCTCTGTGGGAAAGGACCCTTCCTTGGCCTGCGTTGAGACCATCACCCCTTGCAGGCTACTTACCCGGTGTTTCCTTGCTCTTGCCACTAATTAGCCTCCACCTTTATCAGGCTCTGTCTCTGCTGAACTTCTACCTCTCAGCCGGTTATCACCTACAGAGTGAAGTGCCTGTCAGGAACCAATGAACATGTTTTTATTGGTAACTACCATGGGCCTGAGCCAATGCCAGGTGCAGTGGGGACATGGGCCAGGTCCACTTGCTTGTTTATGCTATGTCCTTAATGGGTTGAACATTTCCTCTAAGGTAGGGATCATACTTGGTGTGTGTAAGTACACAGTGATGAGATTGGCTGTTTTCAGATTTATTCGAGAGGCATGCACACACATGCATGCACATGCACGCACATGCACACACACGCATGCACACGCACATACATGCACGCACATGCACAAACACGCACACACATACGCACATGCACATACATGCACACACGCACACAACGCACACACATGCACGCACACGCACAAACATGCACATGCACGCACATACACACACATGCACACAGACGCACACACATGCACACACATGCACAAACACGCAATGCACGCACAAACACGCACATGCACACACATGCACACAATACACACACGCACACAAACACGCACATGCACACACATGCCCACACAGGCACACATGCACACACATGCACGCACACGCACACACATGCATGCACACACAGGGAAAGAGAGAGCGCCCATCCATGAATTCACTCTCCCTGAGTGCACAGAGGCTGAAGCCAGAAGCCAGGAACTCAATCCAGGACTTCACCTGGGTGGCAGGGGTCCAACTACCTGTGCCTTCACTGCTGCCTCCCTCCCAGGGCCTGCATTAGCAGGAAGCTGGAGCCAGGAGCCGGAGCTGGGTAGTGAACCCAGATCCTCGGATAGGCAATGTGGACGTCTTAACTAGAGCCTTGATCACCAGGCTAAATGCCCCCCCTAGAGATGGGCTTTTAACAACATTCTTGAATATAGCTTTTCAGCTGAGGATTCTCTGACGCTTGACATGACTCCTGATATTTCTGGAACCTATCTAGAGCTCAGAAACTATGACAGCAGAAGCATCCTTACTCCATTCTTTTGTTCAGGACACAAGGCATTGGATGCCTTCTCCGAGCCAGGCACATCATGCCGGAGTCAGAGTGGCTTTCTTAACTTGCTGCAGCCAGCGGGGAGCTGTGGGTGTTTCAACATGGGGGAGTTAGGGAAGAACATCTGCTGGTGTCTGTGGGACCAGAGTCGGTCACTGGATGGTCTTGGCAGGGATTGGTCAGAATCTCTCTCTAAGTAGGAAGTTTCTGGAACAATCAGTGGTCTCATCTTTAGGACACATGACCTTGTGTGGAGTCCTTGCTGGCTCCGTGTGTCTGAGGTCTTATTTACAACATTGGTGTTTGAATCAGCTGGGAGGCTGCCTGGCCGTGTGTCTGACCTCACTCTGCAGCTTCTCCCTAGCCCTGGCATTGGACTTCACGTCTGTGTTCTTAACTGCTGTGCTACTGTGGCTCAGCGCACAGGAGAGATGACACGGGATGGACAGTGTCCATGTGGGTTGGGGCGTGATAGAGAAGTGGGCTGTTTTTAGATGCAGCGGGGATAGAAGACTGTGACTTTCGGCCAAGGATGGAGCCCTTGGGGAGCCCTGGGGGCAGAGCTTCTGCTCAGTCAGGCAGCTGTGAGGCTTGAGGGGCTGTGAGGGCACAGAATGGGGGCGTGGTAGGGGGCAGCTGGTGGAACTAGAGACAGGCCTGGTGATTATCCTGGGATTTCACCGCTGCTTTTCACAACTTGCCCACAAGCTGCACCTCTTCTCAAGGCCATGCTTGTCCTGGAATGGGCATTCTGGTCACAGTGCATCCCCAAAGGGAAGAGAGCACTGCACATATTCACGCTGAAGACAATTCCAGAGGAGAAGTTCTCGAAATCTGTTAAGCAAAAGAAACTTTGGGGAAAAAATTACCGTCTGGAGATATTCTTAAGAAGCCGGCTGCTTTGGAGATGTAACCACGCCTTTGACGTGTGTGGCCCTGTAAGTGAAAGAAGCGACATGTCACCGCTTTCAATCCATTCTCAGTCCAGAAGGTGCGGCCGGTGCACCGCGCTGATCCGATGGCAGGAGCCAGGTACTTCTCCTGGTCTCCCATGGGGTGCGGTGCCCAATGACTTGGGCCAACCTCCACTGCACTCCCTGGCCACAGCAGAGAGCTGGCCTGGAAGAGGGGCAACCGGGACAGAATCCAGCTCCCCGACCGGGACTAGAACCCGGTGTGCCGGCGCCGCAAGGCGGAGGATTAGCCTAGTGAGCCGCGGCGCCGGCCGCTGACTATTCTTGGCTCCAGCTGCCTGGGAGGAGAACAGAGGCCCAGGACTTAGTCCTATTTATGTCCAGGAGATAACTTTGGCAAACTTCTCTGTGTTTCAATATTACACTTTTTTTCCCTCCTTGCATTTTTCCCCCCATAAAGCCAAAATAAGAAGGCTGCAAGATAAAGGTTTTGGTAGGAGTGGGGTTACATTAGCGGTGGATGCACACTGCCGCCGTTCTCAGATTCCCATGGTGCGTGAAGCCGCCTCATGGGGGCAGCTGGCCCTGGTGGCGTTTCCAGGAGAGGTGAGGAGTGCAGGGTGATTCACAGAGCTATGACAAGGCTGCTTCAAGGTGTGCTTTCTCCAACCTGCCACACCTACACCCTCGGGGCACCACCCCAATGGGAGAGGAATCGTGTCTACAAAAATAGGTTGTTGTTTGTTTATATGATGCCAGTCGAAAGGTGTTTCAGCATGACATCCACCACCCCAGGAGAATATCCTTCCTTCCTTCTTAAGACCCAAATCAGGCCGGCACTGCGGCTCAATAGGCTAATCTTCCGGCTGCAGCGCCGGCACACCGGGTTCTAGTCCCGGTCAGGGCACTGGATTCTGTCCCGGTTGCTCCTCTTCCAGGCCAGCTCTCTACTATGGCCTGGGAAGGCAGTGGAGGATGGCCCAAGTCCTTGGGTCCTGCACCCTATGGGAGACCAGGAGGAAGCACCTGGCTGCTGGCTTCAGATCAGTGTGGTGCACCGGCTGCAGTGCTCCGGCCGTGGCGGCCATTGGAGGGTGAACCAATGGAAAAAGGAAGACCTTTCTTTCTGTCTCTGTCTCTCTCTCATTGTCCATTCTGCCTGTCAAAAAAAAAAAAAAAAAAAAAAAAACAACAAATCAACCACTCTCCGTCACCACCATTCACAGATGTAATTTAAAACTAAGCCAGAATGGAGAGAGAGCATGTTGTGTCCAGGGCAGAGATAAAAAAACGATGAAGTTAGCAGTGGAAATGGAGGCCTGGTTCCACACTGGGCAGTCAGAGGACCTTGTTCATCTCCTAGGGGCTAGGGGGTGTTTGTGGCACCTATCACTTCTGTCGTGTCTGGGATTCAAGTGGTCGTGGCAGGCTGTGTTTCTGGGAATCTTACCTGCCCTGAGGCCGTGGCAGTCTGGGAGAATGTGGCTCAGAAACCAGCGTGCAGAATCCCAGCTGGGCCTGTTCTTCACCTTTTCCACCTGATGGCTTCAAAGGTACTAGAATGGAGTTGACAAAGGATGCTTTCTGCCTTCCTGCTTCCTCCGGGCTGTGTTGCCTGTGCTCCTGGGTCTGCCCACAATTTCTCTCTCAAGGCGCTCACGGCCTCTTACGAGAAATTCCTGCCCTGTGCACATGCTGCAAGTTGGGATCAGGAAGCTGACCCGGCCAACAAGAATATCCCTTTCTTAGAAGCTGGAGTTGGGTGGGGGCACCGTTCACAGACAGGTGTAAATAATTGTGCGGCTGTCCCAGATCATACCAACAGCAGTCATAGCAGCAACACTCGTGGGTTTGCTACCAGTTAGGCAGTGTTCTGAACACTTGACATGGGTGACAACCTGAGGAGTTAGTGTGTATCATCAACGCCATGTATTAGATGAAGAAACTGAACTAGGGAGTGTTGTTGGTCCGTGACTGTCTCAGTGTCACGCGTAAGTGACAGGACTGGCGTTTGACCGAGGTGGTCAGACTCCAGGGTCTGGGGTCTCACTAAAATCGTCCTTTGGTACCTGCCTGGGGAATCGGCTCCAGGCTTCCCACAGCTGCCAAAATCCAGGGACGTGCCATCCCTTCTGGCACAGGGTAGTCAGTGCACGCATCCTGTGCCTTCCTCCCATGAACTCTGAATCATCTCTAGGTTACTTATAGAACCTAGTAAAATACAAATACTGTGCACACAGGTATTCTACAGTATTGTTTAGGAAATAATGACAAGAGGAAAAAAGTCTGTACATACTCAGTACTAACACAATTAAAAACATTGTTTTTTTTATTTGAGATTTGTTGAAGCGGCAGATTCGGATACAGTGGCTATGGAGGGCTGACTCCATGTATACACAGAAACACGCTTGCACAGGCAATGTACTGTCCACAGTATGTGTATGAAATGTTTCCCTTCTTTTATCAAGTGTAGAGGTAGAATTTGAAAAAGGTGGGGGGGGCTGTCCATTTCTTTTCTTTCTTTCTTTTTTTAAGATTTGTTTTATTTATTTGAAAGACAGAGTTACAGAGAGAAGGAGTGGCAGAGAGAGAGAGAGAAAGGTCTTCCATTCGCTGGTTCACTCCCCAGATGGCTGCAACAGCCAGACCTGAGCTGATCCAAAGCCAGGAGCCAGGAGCTTCTTCCAGGTCTGCAAAGTGGGTGCAGGGGCTCAAGGACTTGGGCCATCTTCCACTGCTTTCCCAGGCCATAGCAGAAAGCTACATCGGAAGTGGAGTCACTGGGAGTCGAATCAGAGTCCATATGGCTTACCGGCACTGCAGGCGGCAGCTTTACCCGCTAGGCCATGGCACCGGCCCCAGAGACTGTCCATTTCTTATGAGTTATTTCCTTTCATTAAAATCCAGGGGATTCTGTGCTGCCGTGTCGACCTGTCAGATCTTATTGGAGTTGTTTTTATTACTTCTTGTTATGAGAAAGTCTTGTTCTGATGAGGTCTGTGGAAAGATGCAATCCATCTCAGAATCTGGAGTATACTGGTAGCTTGAGTAGAAACGGATTTGATGGGAGACTGGCAGGAAGCGACCGCTGAGCCTCTTAAAGAAAAGAGTTGGTAATTCAAGTTGCTTTTCATCAATTTCTTCTGTAAGTGCACACACCCTGGCTGTGCTCTGGGCTTGTTTGTAATGCATCAGCTTTCCTCTTTGATGTTACTCTTTTGGACACACCAGGGACTCGGTCTGCTTCGTGTTTTCAGCTCAGAGAGACAAACCACGCAGTGATCAGATAAGAGCTGCCTTCTCCTTTGGAAAAATGACTTGCACATGAGATACAGGAACACATCTTTCTCAGCCAGAGAAAAAAGTCCATCTTTTTGTTTGTTGTTGTTTTGTTTTGCTGGAGAAGAAATTGTCTAGCAATGTAGGTTACCCTTCACAGTAAAGCTGACTGTAAACTCATCCTGCAAATGTTCACTTGGAAACACTGCTCTGTGGTCTGCTCTTGGAAGAGGAAAGGCAGCCCTGGGAGGAACCCTGGAACAGGAGTCAGGATTCCAAGACGGGGGCCATTTCTGCAGATACCCAGCTGCTCCATGGGTTCTCCTGTCCTCTGTGCTGTGCTGTTCTCATCTGTGGAAGGAAAATTTGCCCTGAATAGTTTCTGCACCTTCGTCATACATCAGAAGCACAGCATAAATTTCTGTGCTGGGTCATCTTAAAGTCCCTGCCTGCTCTCTGTCTGTGCGACTTGAGGGGTGCCCGGGCATACCCGACAAGCATTAGAGAGTGTGTCCCTGCTCAGAGTGACCCCTCTCTCTCCCAGTGCTCACCTACTAACCCTGACTGGCTGGCTCAGGTGCAAAATGGCCCAATTATGGCTTTTCCTTAAACTTAGGCACAGTTAAAGTGAAAAGATTCCCGGAAGGATCTTTGTTAGCCATTTGCTATAATTATTTAGTTCGTTTAGCTAATCTAATAAGCAGTAATTTAGCATGTAAGATAGTCAAGAGACCGAATTGGGCTCTGGGTGTGTTTGGAGTGACGAGAAGGAAGGCAGAGATGGATAAGGTGTGGTTCTGTCCTTGCAGGGGTGGAGAATGGACCCATTTGTATAAAAGTCAGATGTTCTCTGTGGTTTAGAGGCGCTGTAAGAGTTTAAATGGGTGTGTGTGTGTGTGTGTGTGTGTGTGTGTGTGCTTTCAGGTGCAGGTGTTTTATTGGTTTTAATTGAGGTCAGGGTTGAACATGACTTTGCAAGGTGGTTGATTGAAAAAAAAAAGTCCTAAGTAAGGGAGCTGGCTTGGCATGAATCAAAGCTTAGAGGTACAGAAGTAGCCAATGGAGGCCGCAGGTGCAGTTGAATATTTAAGACGGAGCCTTGGTACTGTGAAAGATGGACAAGGAAAAGGTGATTTAATGCACTGGACAAAATGCAGAGACCAATTCTTGAAGAAGGCAGTGACACACTAATGGGTGAGGTTTAGTAACCTCACGTGGCAGGCGTGTGTGCGGGACTGGTTGGAGGGAAAGAAAGGGACCCTACAGGCATCAGGGCT